>NC_090444.1:1598310730-1599598975 GCF_031143425.1 Pleurodeles waltl
TTGCCACACAAAGTACCTCAGCACTGACCAGCACTTGGTTTCTGTGCTTGTCACCCAAGCACAACAAAGTAGCTTGCGATGTGTGCAAATCAGCCCAATCCAAAAAGACACTTTGGGATTGTAGAGCACGTCTCCTCGAGATGTTCTACTGAGACATAGATAACACTCCCAACATATTTGGCGAGGAGCATGCCCAGGAGCAGCCATCCATCTTTGGAAGAGGACTTCTCGGTCGATGACAGTTCTGGCTCTGAGCTCGAGGTAGACTTCAAAATGAAGGACATTACACCAGCGGAACCTATGAGTACGGCACCCCAGGCCCTGCCCTTCAGCCCAAGCAGACCAAAAAACATTCAGCACTTCAGGTCTCAGAATCCGTGGTCACCGGTCCTTCACTGCTGTCTAACCATGGTCGGCACCTTTAACAGACTCTCCATCACCTCTGTCTCATACAGGAGAGCCACTAACTAATTCACCACAGTCAGATACTTGTGGGTTGGAGGTGACAAGGAGTTGACCCCTGGGACACCTAGGGCACTGTCCTCATGCTGATATGGATCCTGACTTTTATTCTGCATGCCCTTCTCCCCCTGAAGATGCTACCTCTTACCAGATGGTCATACCTAGGGCTGCTGCATTTCATACAGAGCTCCATAAAGAGCCTTTAGAGGATGACTTCCTCTACGACACATTGTCACCACACATAGGGCTACCCAACACCTTCCCATGTTAAAAGGCATGCGTAGCCATGCAGATGCCATATTCAAAGACCCTATCAGGGCTAGGGTTGTAACACCTAGCGTAGATAAAAAATATAAGCCCGTGCCATCTGACACTATTTACATTAAAGGACAGCTACTGCCAGACTCCCTAGTTATCACCACAGCACATAAGCATGCCATCTCTCAGGCCAATGGATGCACTCAGCCATCCAAAACGATGACAACACGAGTTGTTTAGTGGGTACTGTCGGAGGGTGTGTACACGCATGCAATAAGGTGCTATGCAATCAGTTGTCTAAGTGCGAGCACTTGCTATAGCGGCATGGGTGGCTTGTGTCAAGAACGTATTTGAGTTGCGAGTAGTTATTTGTGGCATGACCTTATATTACATTTTGGTCAGAGGGTGTAGTGTCCCTAGAAGTGAAAGCTAAGGTTGTGTTGCATTGGTGATTATTACTGTTTGTAGGCACCCGTTAATATATGGCTATATCCGCCTGCTATTGGTGGGGTACCCCCCTAATATGCAAAATAATGTGTAAAATGACCTATGTTCAGGTGTAGAGATGTCCACCAGTTTCTTGGCTTTAGATAGGTTATTGTTTACTTTTCTTAGAATGATGCAGTATGCATCCAATCTCTATGGTGAAAGGAAGAAACTTCATTAGGTACAAGAGATTAGGTAATTTGACTGTTTGTGTGTCTGTTTTTCACAATGGGTGCTTATGGTTTTGTTTTTTTAAAGGGCTTGCACAGTTTATTTTGATACACAGAATCATAAATAATGATAAATCAATATTTCTATTATTTTTGGTGAGGGGTTAGGTACTCACATCAACCTTAATATCTATTTGAGTGTATATATTTTTGTTAGATTTTGAAATACGATTTAATTATTACAGTCTACAACACAGCTTATACGCAGACGTTTATTCAATTATTAAATACATTTGTATTATATGATTTTTGGATTTAGATGAAAGTTTCAGCATTTGGTGCTATTCCATATATATTTGCCTTGAGGAAGGTGGTGTTGGTATGACAATTTTATAAAGAAGATTAAAATCCACCGAAACGCTCGTTGGCATTGGAAAAGACATTGGAATAGGCTTTAGAAAAGGCATTGGAAAAGACATTGGAATAAGCATTGGAAAATACATTGGAATACCAAAGCTGATTAAGGCTTTGGAGTACCAAGGATGATGATGGAGAAGTTTATGAAGATTTATCCTTTGATAGAACATTGGATTCCTATCATTTTGAGAACTGTTAGCTCTGGGATTCTGTGCTACTTTCAAGAACTAAGGAGTTTCTTTTCGATTTCTAAAAGAGTTTAGTTTAGGATCTATATAAAGGATCTATTATAGACAGAGACTTTTGATTCCGTCAATATAATGTATATCTGTCTTTATATGGATTGTCAAATTGTGATAATATTTGATGTATGTGATATTTATCAAATCATTTACGTTATATGTTGAATATTTGTTAAATGTGTATTTCAGGATTTGTTTAGGGTGTGATGTTTAATGTTTGTCTTTATCTCAGTCTGTGTATTTGTATATTTATGTTGTGTTGATGATTTTTGCAGGATTTATAGTGAATAGAATTGATTTTGTTAAAGTGATCGTAGGAGGGGAAGTTTTGTTTGTTTTGAATATAATTATTGTATTAAAGGTGGCTGTTATAGATTTTGTTTGCATTTGTTATTATTTTTGTTTTTTGTATTCTATAAGGAGGGTGTTTTGCTTTTTTGGATTCATACCCCTAAATCACTCTCCCAACTGTTGCAGGAACCCCTTTTCTGTGTGTTTGCACCCAGCCTTCTGACAAAGAGAGTAAAAGAATAGAGTTGCGGGTAAGAGGGTTGCGCTCAGGCTGCCAACCACTGGAGTATCACCAACTCTCAAACTCTACTAGCATGCTACGACCACGCTCACTGGTACAAAATGGAAGAACTTCTTCAGTATCTCCCAGAGGAACACAAAAAACTGTTTGTTTCTGAGGGAAAACTTATCATCAACTCCCCTATATGGTGCACAATAGATGCTGCAGACCCCGCAGCAAGAGGAGTGAGAAGCATTTTACTTAGGCGTCACGCCTAGCTCAGAATCTCTGAGTCTAAATCGGAGGTTCAACAAGTTGTATTAAGCATGTCTCTTGATAAGGAACACCATTTTCATTAGAAAAGATAAAGGATAATGAGATGGCAAAGGCTATGGGAGCTCTTCTGGCACCTTCGTCTTGTATCACTTTTTGTCATCCAGGTTACCATGGAGCATCCTGATCTACCTGTTCTGAGGCCTCCACCTCCCAATAAAAACAACAAAGTCAGTGCTGCTACACTAAGGGCTCCTACAGTGGCTCCTATAGAGGTAATAATACCAGAGGTAGAGGTAAAGGTGCCCCCTGTGGAACAACACCCTCCACCAAGCAGTGACTATCCTCTCCTACCCCTGATCACATAACCCTTTTTGGGGGCAGACTATAACCCTTCCTACCCAAAGGAGAATCCATCACATCAGACAAGTGGGTATTGACCATTATCCATCATTGCCTGGAGCTCATTACCACACCTCCCTATATTCCACGTCACGTTCCGACTATCACACAGGCATCAAATATTACTCAAACAAGAAGTTCAAGCTCTTCTCCTTAAAGGAGCTATAGAGCCTGTCCCTCCTCAACATCAGGGCTCAGGGTTATACTCTCTGTCCTTCCTAATCCCCAAAAAGGACAAGTATTTACGGCTAAATATAGACCTCCGGCTGTTAAATGAATACTTTCTATCAGAGACTTTCCACATGGTCACAATACAAGATGTCATTTAACTTCTTCAATAGGTCGACTTTATGGCAACTGTAGAACTAAAGGATGCCTGCTTCCACCTACCAATACACCCAGCTCATCACATATAATTTAAATTTGTCATAGTAGTTAAACATTACCAATTCAAAGTTCTCCGCTTTGGGGTGACCATTGCGCCACAAGTGTTTACCAATTGTCTAGCAGTGGTAGCAGCCTACCTACCCAGACAAAATGTCCACTTATTCTGGTGAAATGGCTTATCAAAGCCAACACTATTCACCAGTATCAACAACACACTCGGATGACAATAGATCGACTCCACAGTTTAGGATTAATTATCAACATTCCCAAGTCTCACCTGCATCCATTACAGGTTCAACCACACTTAGGAGCAATCCTAAATACACAAATACGATTAGCCTACCCCAATCCCACAAGAATTCAAAAATTTCAGGCAATATTGCCCCAGTTTCAAACAAACCAACAACTCATAGTGTGGACAGTTATGTATCTTCCAGGGATGATGGCTTCCTGCATTGCCATAGTACCCCATGCACAACTACCCATGCATCCATTACAGGTTAGTATAGCTCGACAGTGATCTTAGTCACAGGGTCAGTTAGAAGATCTAGTCTTGGTGGACCGCCACATTCATCACTCTCTGCAGTGGTGAAATACCACCAACCTGTTGAAAGAGCTGCCTTTTCTTGACACTGTTCCCCACATTACTCTCACAACTAATGCATCACAGATGGGATGTGGTGCACACCTACAAGACCACACAGTGCAGGGTCTCTAGGATGTCAAGCAGTAGAATCACCACATCATCTACCTAGAGCTTCAAGCTGTTTACCTAGCATTGAAAGCATTCCTACCTCACCTTACTCACAAGGTTTTCCTAGTCCAGACAGGCATTATGACAGCCATGTATTACCTACAGAAACTGGGAGGTGACAGTCTCCACAACTGTCTCACCTGTCTCAGACCATCTGGGCCCTTCATCATGGCATTCACTTGTTAGTGGACTATCTTCAGGGAACGGACAATGACTTTGCAAACCTGCACAGCAGGATGCAGCAACAAGTCCGTAAATGGGAACTCCACCCACAAGTCCTCCTCCCATACTTGCAAAAAGGTCTATTCGAGGGAACCCCCACATTTGTAAGTGAAAAAAATGCAAAATGCCCAAACTTTGCCTCCCGGGTCCTGTCGTGAGGTTATGTTAGCGTTTATGTAGGCACATTTATTTTAGCTTGGGTCCGAGACCTGTGCTGTCTCACCTAGTCACTTTATTTCTTTTATTATTTTAGCAAGGCTTCGTTTTAGTGGCTATGTGTTATTATTTTTTTTTATCAGTTGCCATTCCATGCCGAACTTGTCATTCACTTTTTTGCACAACATTTCATCCTTTGCTCACTCCAAGGCTGTACACAATAGTTTATCAGGTATTGCTGGTCACAGAACAGTGTCTACCCTACCCAGAAAATACGTGTTGTCATGTCATGGCAGTTCTCAGAACAACAAGATGTTTTATTGAAAAACAACATGCTGCCCCCATCACCTTAGAGGAGACATTCCTGCCAGCTTGCCATCTCGTGCTGCACGTCATCGCAATTTCTGATTAAACTCTGCGCTTCCTCTTCATCTATGTGGGAGGTCCTTCCTAGGACCAGAAGGGTGGATTAGGGCTTGCACTGCTATTTGCTCTCATGTAGAAACTTAGAGTATGTAGGGATATTAGATACACTATTATGACAACATGGTGGGACTCTTCCTGTGTTTCACTTTCCTGGTCACTGCTGTAATAGCGTTGTGTTTCATTATCCTCATAATCGCAATTCATGCCTTTTTACATAGAAAGCAGTTGTTTCAATACAACCTCTTAAACCAAGATCTTGCATTTTTTGTCTTTGCATTTATGAGACATGTGCAACTGTGAGAAAGGGGTACAATCTGTTCCAACACTCCTTCCCTGTGGAGTCTCTGAGTGTCATGCGACAGGCTGCCACAAATCACTTTTACCTCTGGTACTGGTGAGGTTCTGCTAGCTAGCTGAAAGGGTTGAGATGACCGCTATTGCACAGTGTGGGATCAGACTCAGTCCCCCACACTGGGTGGTGCTACCACCCAAAATCCAGCAGTCTAATTACTACAACGGGAGACCTACAACATTCCCACACCCACTATCCAAGGGCAATACATTATGGATGTGTTGGTCAGGGATATTTGCCTAAGCTTTTCTACCTTTACGTCTCCTATTTCTGGTTCAGAAGCTCAGGAAGATGTCTCTTACAATGATCCTAGTTGCTCCCACCTGGGCTTGTCAACCCTGGTTCACAACACTACTAGACCTCTCAGTAGTTCCCCACGAGAAGCTCCCCAACAGCCTGGACTTTCTCACTCTGAACCATGGACAAATCAGGCACCCATATCCCAAAACTCTCAAACTAACAATTTGGCTCTTGAAGTCCTAGATTTTGGTTACCTTAACTTACCTCCAGAATGTATGAACATTCTTAAGGAAGCATGTAGACCCACCACTAGAGCTTGCTATGCAGCAAAATGGAAATGTTTTGTCTGCTACTATCACTCAAAACAAATTGATCCTTTCAAAGCCACATTACAAGACGTTGTCTAATACGTACTTCACTTACAGAAGGCTGGGCTCACGCTCACATCTATATGGTTATGGTTATGTCTTGCTGCAATGGCTGCCTATATCCACAATAGGCAGCACCTTTCTTTGTTCAAAGTCCCAGTGATTAAAGCCTTCATGGAGGGGCTTAAATGAGTTTTTCCACCGTGGGTCCCACTCAAAACCTTCCTGGAACCTCAGTATTATCCTCACAAGACTCAGAGGCCCCCGATTTGATCCCATACTCTCATGCTCCCTTTCATTTCTTTCTTGGAAGGTGGCGTTTGTAGTCACCATCACTTCAGTTAGATGTGTTAGTGAGCTCCAGGCTTGAACCTTGGAAGAACCTTTCTTCCAGCTGCATAGAGACAAAGTGGTTCTTCGCACGTACACTACATTTCTCCATAAAGTGGTGTCTCAGTTTCACCTCAATCAGTCAATTGAATTGCCTTTTTTTCCCACAACCAGATTTTGTTGCAGAAAGGGCTCTTCATACATTGGATGTTAAATGAGCACTTTTGTTCTGTTTAGATAGGACTAAAACTTCAGAAAGGCTAAACTAAGTTTTGTTGGCTTTTCACCTCCACACAAAGGCAACCCTATATCCAAATCGGGCGTAGCCAGATGGATAATAAAATACGTTCAGACTTGCTAGCTGAGGCTAAAAGACCTTTACCTGTTCCTACCAGAGCACACTACTCGGGGGGGGGGGGAGAAGAGCAACCATGGCCTTTATAGATATGTACATGGTCCACACCACACACCTTCACCAAACATTGAGTGGATGTTTTAGCACACCAGCAAGCCAGTGTAGGTCAGGCAGCACTACATACCCTTTCCCAAACAACTGCAACACCCACAAGTTATTCAGAGCTTCTAAGGAGGATTGCTTTACAGTCTATGCAAAGCATGTGTATTTACAGCCACACATGCCTCAAACGCAGTATGTTACTTACCCTGTAAGTATCATTTTATGGCATATAGTGCTGTAGATTCACATGCACCGAACCTCCTCTCCGGAAACCTGTGGAGGTTGCAGTTTTTACACTATGCATTTAGCATAGTCATCTCATCACGTACACCTAATCTACACTCCTTTCTCACCCACCTGCGGAAAAACAATCTAACAATGGAGTCAATGCCCATGTGTATTATCACCAAGAGAAGAAGTAATTCTACCTCATGACACGAAAGGCTTGTTCGAAGAAAAATAACCTGCATAACTCTGGACCCAACACTAGATGGCAGGAGTATGCAGCGCATATGAATCTCCAGGACTACATGCCACAAACCGATTCCTACAGGGGAAGTAACATATTCCGTTAGCTTGCTAGGGCAGCCAGTACTTCTTGTATATTAGACATTCTCCCCCCCTTTCCATGGGTGTTTACACAGCCAGCGTTTCCAGAGTGCTGCCTATAATTTCTTGAACCCTCTACAATTGGTCCTGAGATCACTCCCACCTGTGATTAATTCACTATGATTAATGAAACTGGCCAGTTTCATGTACAGCAGTAGTCCTCTTCTAACTCTCCTTTGTTGTCTGAAGCTACCCGTGAGTAGCAGACTGTGTAATAAAACTATATTAACATTTCATATCATATTACATTTTTACTTTCCCTAATAAGTCTTCTACTCTTTTATAAACAGATGGGAAACTTCTCCATCGTAACCAATCTACATCTACATAGGTGCTACATTAAAGATATGGGTTAGTTACTTCAGTCAGTTTTGAAATAAATGTGGGTAAGGTCTTCTGTTACCATATTTATTGGTGTCCCGATGATGTCTTCCCTGTCTGGCATGGAGATATTGATTTATATAATCCTTCTGTCAAGGGCCTCTCCATGTAATAGTTCTGATGTTTCCCGCATAAAATTGGACCCCATAAAATTCCCTTGGGCCACCATAGTAAGTATGAGGAATGAGGTAGGCTCCTAGACCTAACAGGGTAAGGGCATTATGCATATAGCACTTGTGGTCATTGAAGCACTGCTGAAAGTGAATGGAGATTTGTAACTTATTTTTTCCGCAGGTATTCTGTGTTAAGTCTAGAGATCTAATATTCTAACCTACTAAATGAGGACCGTTACCTACCATTATCTGTACTGGTTACAGTCCTAAATTAGGATGGATGAACCCTTGTACAGTAGATATGCAACTACACTTTCCCATTAAGTAAAAACTTTTTTTAAAGTAATTTTTTTTTTTAAACATACATGCCCCCCTCCTCGAGTGTGCATATCTCTTTTACTCTGGGCTACCCAATTTATGTCTTGCAGAAATTAATCATTTAAGGCGATGAGCAGACAGTCTTGCCTAAGGCCAGTTTTTTAAAACCATTTTAGGTCAATTCCTCAGGGAAATAAAGCTCTCCACTGTATTCCTAGAAAGGAATACATCGAAAGAGTGAGTTTTCATATGAATGTCCAATAAGTGTACTTTCTCCCATAGATGTACTTGGTAGAGCTGAAGAGGGCCTACGGAGCATCGCAGGTAAACGTGCCAGAAGTAGGCTTTGATCAACAGAACAGTTTGGCAGCATTTGTGTTTCCTGTTACTACCTGCTCAAATTACATGCATGTTTCTGCAGACATCTTCAGAAAAGGTATTCAGCATATACAAATACTGATGCTTTCAGGTTCTCACTGTAAAATAACTAGTTTGGATGTAAATAATGATATAGTCATTATACAGCCTACTACTGTGAAGAGTACAATAAAGCAGACATTCATACACAGTCTGCTTTTTGCATTCTCTAAAATACTCTTGCTGTTGAGGTTGGTAATTCCAAAGACTTTGATGATATCTCGAGTAGAACTAATTACATCTGAATGTCCTTATTGCTGAAGGGCACTCTTGTTTTCTGTAGTAGCAACGTGGTCATTCTCCAGGACTGAAGACCACTGAAACTCCGCTAAACAAATATTGTGTCTTGGTTGCCATTTTAGTTTATACCAGGGGACAATAGGCCATAGTACAGGGGTCTTTTCTGTAATAGCAGAGCTTGTATGTCTCCAACAGGTAATATGAAACTTGTCATTCCTCAGTCTTTATTGGCTGAATGATCACATTATTTCCTAGTGGTGTAGTATCTCCGATATTTTTGTTTCTTTCTGTTTATGCTCTCTATATTATCACTGATATATGATTTACTTCTTTTGCTTCCCAAATGTCCATATGTTTATTTATGACAATGTTCACATTCATCCCTTTGGAGTAAAGGTAGAGCGTGGTGTAGCCAATATTTAGTCCTTTTTATCCTTCTGGATATCTTTCTGGTGAACGTTTTCCGACTGTCATAAAGTTCTCGGAAAGAGGGTAGCATTTTTCAGTTATGATAGAAAAGGCCACACCTGCTGCCACTATTCCTTACATTTTTATAGATTTTCCAGCTGGCCCAAACTACATCTTTTCTCAATGAATGATATTAAATATTCCGGCGAGCTGTAATTAATAAAAGGAGTCACTGTGTGGAGGTAATGTGTTTAACCATCAAGAGCAGGGAGGATGTTACTCAAGCCTCCTATAAAACTAGAACATTGTTCTGATCCAGCCTAGAAGGAAATAGCCACATTGAAAATGCCTTTTAAATGAATTGAATTAACAACATTGGGACAAAGCAATCGTCGAGAATAGTTTAGCCATGAGGATCCAAAATCAAGATTTTCAAGATTCTTTGAAAGAGTGCTAAGAAGTGGCTCACTTTTGATTCTATTAGTATGGGACACAATATTATTGTTCCTGGTCCTAAAATCAGATGGTCGTTAATTTTGACTTTCCAAAACACAGCGTTATAGATCAGAATATCATAATTGTCATATTACTCAACGTGCTTCAGAAAATAGGTTATTAGACCTATGCAAAGACTCTCAATAATAATGTTGTCCCGGTATTGTGCTGTGAAATCCCGAAGGTACATGTTATGTTGAATCATCCTATATAGGTACGTGATTTACCATGTATGAATTGTTGCATTAACGGAGGTCAAAGCAAGAGACTCACCTGATTTGTTTGTTGTTGTGGGTCTTTCTTTGCCTCATTTTATTATTTTGTTTCATATTCTTTTAATCATTAAGCTAAATAACATTTTGGGGAGCATCACTCAAACTGAAAACCTGGAAAATAATGTAGTAAAATGTTTGCAGTATCTGGTTTAAATTAAACTCCACAAAGATATATATTTAAAAAAATGTGGCTCAGTTCTGGATAACTTTTCAGACATATCTTATGGCATTTCAAACAAAGTAGTCCCTTTGACATCTGTGTTCCAAGAACGCCCAATTATTTGCTTTAGTATACCAAGTTTTAATCTATTCAGGGGATTGTCGAAGGCAGCTGATAATCTTATTCATGTTTAGCCAATATCCACCAGACATGCAATACACAGAAAACAAAAGTTGAATCAACCTTCCATACTTGAGTATTAAGCTTCTGAGAATATAATTATCTCAAGGTTAATGATCATGAAATTGAAGGTCTTTGCATATTTTGGATTAAATTTTACTCCAGCGACGTCATACCTTCAAGTGAAACGTTCAGAAGAAAGTGCATTTACAGACAAATAGGCTGTGACATATACTTTATAGTATGCTTCTTAAAATAGATTTGAAATATTTACTGGTTACATTCCTTTAACCATCTAGCCCCTGGGATCTAGAAATGGAAAGTTAGAAATAAGGCAGTATCGGTCATTTTTCTGAATTTCAGATGCATCTTTCTGAGGTTTTCTTGGCAGTAGTTGAAATATTACAGACATAAAATACCCCAGGCCAGACCAGTTGGAAATAACCCATATAAAGAGTCCCCTTTCTAATTAACATGGTTGCAGTACAAGGCATGAAAACAGGCATTGAATCTGTAAAATTAGGTTTCTGGAAGTATATAAGAGCCACTTCCTGGGAAGCTCTGATTGGTTAAGGGCAATATCTTACAGAGGAGTCAGAAGTCTGATGAAAGAAGGAATAGCATGCTGAGTACACTTAAGTCAAGTTAAATGTGTACACTTTTAAGTCCCTTCTCTAAGACATAAAAACATTGTTAATGAAAATGACTTTTCAAATGAAATGGGATTCTGATAAATCCGAAATAATGATTGTTCTTAGTTAAGAGTCTTCAGACACCCTGTACAAGAAAGAAGCTTGTAGAGTTAGCCACACATGCTGATAAATAGGTATGGCTGACGTCCTTTATTCTCATATACTGGTTATGTCTATTGGCAGCATTCCAATCAGTCATTAAATTAGGTCCACTGTGCTGACATAGGCAGAAGGAGATGGGAATAGGCAAATCAATCTTAGCCCTGCTCCACAGGACACAGTCAAGATGGAGCCAACTAGCCAAACCCCTCTCTATGGGAGCACAAGCAATGACAGACAGATCTCAACCTTGATGGCTTCATCACAAAAGTGCAATTCGATTCCTGTAGAACAGCAAGCCGGGGACCACTTTGCGTCATCCTCCTACTTAGGAAAAAGGTGATGACCGGAATGCCTGAATTAACCTCATCCACTGGTAATACATGTGCTGATATCACTGAATGGTAAAACCAGTGCATTAAATATCTACTGTATAAAGTGGATACTGAAGGTAGCACATATGTGAGTATGTTGATTTCTTTTACCATGGGAGACAATGCGACCCTGCTGTCATCTTCCATGTCTGTGACTCATTACAAACCTATCTGCACATGATCTAGGCTTTTTCAGGTACCCACCTGAGCATATCTGTGGCATCTATACGATGTAGAACATTCTGCTACTTCTTTTCAGACACATTTTCTGAAGCAGTAGATGTAACGTATAGGAAGGTGTACCTCTTTCGCATTCTAATGTCAAACTGTTTGCTAAAGAAAAGGTATCAAGTAAGCATGGACATCTTCTAAAATAATGTCCGTTCAGAACTCCAGTTGACACATTAGTTTTCTGGTATTGTTTGTGTATAACCAGATTCATTACTTGAGTCAGATTTCTGAAGCTCATTCTCGGGCCCCAAGACGAGCAGGAGCTACTAAGCCTCAAAAGTGTTGGTTATGTTTGTTTGCCTCTGATGTCCTGGGGTCTGCCTTACCATGGGTGTGCAAAATGAGCCAAGTACAACCCTTTCCACACTTGACGCTTGGTAGGCGAGGCAGTGATCTTTCACAGGCTTCTCAAGGAGGTAGTCTGGTGGTGCTCTAGCTCAACAAACAATCAGCAGCTCAGTAACTTAATATCCATCCCAGTGCTTATCTTTACAAGAAAGAAAGTATTTTATTACATATAAGTTTGCAATACTTCACTACCAGCAACAGAAAACTATACAGTGTCTCTTTGGGCTATTGGGGTTGGTGATGTGAATCCTGGGACTTCCTCCTTGTTCACCGAGGCCCCTGTCCAGGCTCTTTCACGGTTCTGGGTTGTCCACTCTCTATGAGGAATGTAGCTGGAGTGAGAATCTAGATCAGATGCAGATTAGTTGCTAAAAAATATATTTGCACACACTCTCAGTTCATTGTCTTACCCCTCTCAAGTTGAATCAGTTCTCACAGGTCATCTTTGCGTGTCCGGGCCTTCAGGCATGGTTGCACATTCTACTTAAGTAGCAATATGCTGGCTGACAGTTCTTCTCTTCCACTTTGGGTGAAGGGGCCTCACATAATTGTGCATCTTCTCTGGGTTTTGCAGAAGCAGGAGATGGCAGTCCTGGTTCAATGCTGTCATGACCAGACCAACAGTGCATGTTTGTGGCTTTGGAGGCTTGGCATTGCGAGACACATCGGGGCTGGCAGGTCCTTGTTGGAGCCTTCAATTGTGTCTGATGGCACTCTGAACAGATGCCGCCTATCCCGCCTTTGGTTGGTCACTTCCTCAGTTGCTGCAGCCCTGTTTGGGCCAGGTCCAACTTCAGCAGTCACAGCCCCCTGCATCGGGTGAATACTTTGACTGCTGAGGCCATGCATTGAATGATAACCATGGAGGTAGTTGCAGACACATACAAGCTGATTTTAAACTTGGCAATTCCATCCACGCTGAGGCCAAAAACAACTTGAGCCGAAATAGCATGTACAGGCAGATTTTCCACTTGGCAGTTGTGGCCGTACAGAGGCTGATCACAATGTGCACACACAGCCATGGCTAGGCCTCAACAGCTGTGGTTGCAGAAGTGTAGTTCCCAGCAGGAAATCGCACAGCATGTCTACAGGCTCACTAATGTTCGGGTTTAACAGATTGTTCTTAAGCATTTCTCTCATCTGGATGCCTCATGAACACTGTGGGCACCTTGAGCCTCTTACAAGGTTGACAGGTTCCATACCTCTGTCAGCAGTAGGCAGTCAAGCAGGCTTCTTAAGAGATTCAGGACAGGTATACAGCTCCTTCAACAAAAGAGGCGCACACTTCAGGTGAAGTCCCCTAACATCTGGGAGACTGTGGGGCGAGTACTAGGCCTGGTTGCATTTCAGACCTATGGATGTTCTGTGGAGTTCTTCTTCCCTTGAGCATAGAGGACTTGAAACTGGAACAACAAGTGGGGTATTGAGGTGGTGGATTCCCACTTTTATACACATCTGGTAGACGGGGGATGTGGATCTATCATCTGAAACTGTTGGGCCAGGATGATTCTTCTGTTAAGTAACCTTTCCTGGTAATTCTGCAGACACCACATTTGTGTAGAATGATGCTTCCCACAACAGTGTTGACTCCAACCTGACACAACCACAACATAGCCACAAATATGTATGAGGTTTCTGCACATTGCTGTCATGAGCCCATTATAGGAGTTATGAGGTAAAGACAGAAGGGCACCTAACGGTTTCCTCCCCTTGCATAATAGAGTATGTAAATATCAGTGTTCAGAAAGACTAATCTTCAGCTCCTTATAAGCAGAGGACCTAACTGAATGTTTTACTAGAGTCCTTTATCTACTCCTCACATGTCAGCGTCTAGGCCTCCCACTTTCACCTTTAGGAATGAGACTGTGATGCAATGGCCAAAAATCAGAAGTCCGAATACTAGATACATGCTTTCAGACACTTGGGGCAGGGGAACATGCCTATACAACTAAACATGGGACATTCCCTCCCTAACACATATTCTGTATGTGCCCCTGAAATCATGCAATTCAGGAGTGGAACCTGAGTGTTAAGAGGGCTTAGCACAGCATAAGTGCTGTGAAGCCAAGACGATCTTGTATTCAGATTTATTCAAATGTTTTCTCCTGTGGACACTTAGTGGAGCGAGAGAAGCCTGCTACCCTCAGCAAGCTTCTGGATTGCTTGAAATATTCTCAGCCACTGGTAACTGATACGCAAAGTCTTCTTAGTACCCTTTCTCCTTTTGGAATTGTGTCAGCAGCCTCAGGGAGAGTAGTCGGTGACCCATACTCCCTCTGATCCTTACCCAAATGGAAAATCTATATTGTTTTTAAAGCAGCAGCACCTCCTGTAAGGAATACAAGATGCTTTTAATAATTAAAAAAGTGTTTTTCTTTGGGAATCCTAACACTGAGTTGATGAGCTGCTGTCCCTAGCAAGTCACTGAACCCAGTGTTTGTAGCTACTCATGGGGACTTGCAATTTGCAGCCTACCTAATTAAAATTAATTTGAGAGGCCATTTTTTGATGCCCTACCAATGGTGATTTGCAACCAGACCTGCTAGTACACATTGCAAAATGAGAATCTGTATGCAAAAGTAAGTGCCCAATTTGCAACCACATTTTGTGAACGGACGCTTAGTACATCTGGCCCCATATCCCAGACAAAAAGCATCTTTTGGTCTGGATTCTCTATATGTTCAAAATTAACTGACCCTGTTAAGCCTTCCAGATCTCTTCACAGCACAGCTGAGCATTTTGTTCTGTAAGCCTGGAATTCGGAAATCCGTGTTAGAAGCAGATCTTTCACTTACCTAGCTACTAAATGTTGGAATCTGCTTCCTTATGCGTATATCTTTAGTCAAATAACCTGACTTTCATAATGTATTAAAAACCTCTGTTCACAGTTTACTAATCCTACATTTTCACTCTGTATGGTTTGCTCTACTCATGAGTGCTGGGACACCCCTTATGTTAGATTTGATTTGTGGACTGTAGTCTGTTTGCTTATAAACATTGTTGATCTGCTTGGATAAGCAGTCATTGTATACTAATTAAAATAAAATTCCCTAATTCAAACAAAAAAATACATCAGACCTGTTTTTCTGGTTGTTTCAGCTAAAATCTTTACATTGATTTGTAAGATTCAATTTCATACAGGGGCCTGACATTGACATATCTCCAATTGTTTGCATAGCAGCACAAGTTGTGTTTTGAGCAGCAGTAGGGCAATGTACTGGTCTATTTGTTCTTTGATGTGTTTGGCTGGAAAGGGACGTATCATGCTATGATTTGATTAATTGTTTAGCATTTATTTGGCTGTTATTGGGGTGAAATCAGGGTCATCTTGCCATAAATATTGGAAGACAGTTATGCTGATTCTCTGTGTTTAATATTTGTGCTTGATGCAATCGATCTTTCTGTCAGAAGCTGTCATGGAAACAATTTGCCAGTTTCCGGGATAGTTATGTTATTAACGTTACGTTGTATGCGGATTTATTTGAAAATCTTGTCTAGCTCTGTATTTTTGTCTGATGAGAACCTGGAGTACATTATGGCCCTCATTACAACCTTGGCGGTAAATGCCGCCAACCGCCGTGCTGACGGCCGCCAACATACCATGACCGTGGCGGTATACCTCTACAGGTATTATGACCCACACAGAGAAATCTGCCACTATATAGACACCCACACAAGTCCGCCAGACCAAAGCTCAGTGATAAACTGGCAGTACCGAAACCCACACCATTACGCCAACAGAACTACGCCCACAGTATCAGGACCCACAAATCACTGCAGCAGTCTTTCAACCGCGGTAAACCATTGGCGGTACACACTGCTGCGCTCATAATACACACACACTAACAAAACTACACCACATTGGACAGTTCAATTTACACACACCTGACACATATACACACCACACCCACACACTCACACCACTATGAAACGTACACCCACATTACCCACAACCCTTTCTACGAAACAAAATATTGCTAACTGAGAGAGCGACAAGCCAGGAGCCCCCACTCAATCTGAGCCGCAGAACACGATCACCCATACACCATCCACACACCTCACAGCACACATCCCAAAGCATCACCCCACACACCCTCAAACATACCACTCACGCCATATCCATGGCACCCCAAAGACACCCCAGGTTTTCAGAGGAGAAGCTAAGGGTTATGGTAGGGGAAATCATCCGGGTAGAGCCACAGCTATTCGGATCACAGATGCAGCAGACATCCATTGCGAGGAAGATGGAGCTGTGGCGGAAAGTCGTGGTCAGGGTCAACGCCGTGGGACAGCATCCCAGAACAAGGGATGACATCAGGAAGAGGTGGAACGCCCTACTGGGGAAGGTGCGTTCCGTGGTTGCAAGACACCAGGTAGCAGTACAGAGGACTGGCGGTGGACCCCCACCTTCTCCCCCACAACTAACATGGGAAGAGCAAGTCTTTGCGACCATGGATCCTGAGGGACTCCCAGGAGTAGCAGGAGGACTGGACTCTGGTAAGTCAGATCTTTACTATTATATCCCCCACCCTACCTGCATGCCATCACAAACTCCTACCCCTACCCTCACCCCCATCACTCCACCACCTCACATATACCCCACTATCACAACCCACCCATCACACAACCAAGGCCTGCATGCCACACCAGTGCATGGACATCCTTCATAGACTTGCATGGACACCCCTCACTAAAGTATGCACATCAAAGAGAATCACCTAGCCCATAAAATCACCACTCACACAAGGCAAAGCTGACTGGGTAATCACAACCATAGAGGGAAACACACCCATGCACAAGATGGCACACACAGATACAATAACACTGAATTTACATCCCCATAGGACCCCCACTCAACGTCACCGGAGAGGAGGTGCCACCAACATCCAGTCACCCCCCTACCACAGAAGAGGCCCACCGTGATCACAGCAGCTCTGCACGCCTGGATCATGACAACCTGGCCCATCAGGGACCTCTGGACAGTCAGTTACCCAAACTCAGTCCCATACCACCACAGACCCTCCCCCCTCAGGAAACACCAGCACAGCACCCACCCAGCGGGCCTATCCCTCTGTCCCCAGGACACGTCAATCAGCAGTGTGTCCACCACTACAGGGACCCCAGGCAACCCCACAAACACAGGACGATCAGGGACCTGGGGTCAGTGGGCACACGGTTCAGGGGACAGAGGCACAGGACAACAGGGAAGCAGGGAGGACTGCTGTGCGACAGGGGGAGGACCGGCCCAGGGAACCGAGACTCCACGAGGACTTGCAGGAATCCTGGGAGCATACCAACATTCCCAGGAGACCTTGGGCCAGATACTGTACAAGTTGCAGGAGACCCAGCGGATGCACGCGAGACAGTACCTGGGGATCAGGGAGGACCTCAAACACATCCATACCCTCCTGGTCACCATTGCAAGGGTGCTGGCTGACATGGCCAACACCATGAGGGAGGCAGTGGCACACCAAGGGTCCCTGACACTAGCCACACCGATGAACAGCCCTCCACCTCCGCCGGCGCTAGTGGACAGGAGGCCCCACCACAGGGCCACCAGCACCCCACCCCCTGCAGAAGGAGAACCACC
Source organism: Pleurodeles waltl (assembly GCF_031143425.1). Classification (NCBI taxonomy): domain Eukaryota; kingdom Metazoa; phylum Chordata; class Amphibia; order Caudata; family Salamandridae; genus Pleurodeles; species Pleurodeles waltl. Next base: position 1,598,328,574 of record NC_090444.1, read on the forward strand.
CCGCAAATGGTCCCTGCGATCCAGGCAAAAGCCAGAGAACATTGCCAAGACCCCCGCCAGGAAATACGACTCTCCAGATTGTCACTCTTCTGTCCCACTCTGTTACCCTGTCCACCTTGAACTGCTATTGCTCCCCTTCCTATGCCCCATTGGACAATGCACCTGTGTACCAATAGACTGGACTCTACCCTGGACTTTCCTCCATCATCAACCCAGCCCATTGCAATACCCCCTCCACCTATTTGCACATAAATAAACACCCTTGGAACTAATACAAGCATGAAGTCTGTCAATTGATTTAAATATGTATTCATTTAACAAGTTGTAAACATTTCAATTCAAATGTACAGTCAGGTATACATAGGTATGACCTGTAGTGGGCAGCAGGGAACACACCAGGAGGTGATAGCTTTTTCTATTCCTGAACACTTGTTCATTCCTCAGGTGGGTGGGAGAACAAATGCTACATGTGTACCATCAATGGCACCAATGATGTTGGGGATATGTCCCAGGGCGTAGAAGTCAGCTTTCACTGTGGCCAAATCTTCCACCTGGGGGAATACGATGTAGCTGCACATGTGTTTCAGCAGGGCAGACAACACTCTGGTCAACACGTTTGAGAACATAGGCTGTGACATCCCTGATGCCATGGCCACTGTCGCTTGGAAGGAACCACTTGCCAGGAAATGGAGCACTAACAGGACCTGCACTAGAGGGGGGATACCTGTGGGCTGGCGGATAGCTGAAATCAGGTCTGGCTCCAATTGGGCACACAGTTCTTGGATTTTGGCCCTATCAAGTCTGTAGGTTAGGATAATGTGTCTGTCCTCCATTGTTGCCAGGTCCACCAGGGGTCTGTACACAGGAGGATGTCTCCATCTCCTATTCATCCTCACCGGTTGAAGTTAAGGGAAAAAAACGGTGAGCAGAGGGTCATATTCACATAATATTTAAATAATGATGCATCTCTTCCTTTCCAGAAACAGTATGTGAATTTGAGAGTCAGTTGATGTGCCAATGTCTGCTGTGACGCAGTTATGTGCCATGCCCTGTGGCCCCCTGATATGGTGGCTGCCTGACCTCTGTGGCGAGACAAGTGGAAATGAGGTAATTCCGCTGACGTTGTGCACTGTAGCGGTTGGCAGTCGATGACCGACGCACAACTTTGCATTGGTTAACATTGGGCCCTATGGGTTCCAGGAGCCAATGGCGATGTACGCACCACCGTGGACGTGACTGCCATTGTCTATCTGTTCACTCACTTGCTACCTGACCTTCAACAGGAGAGGACCTACACTGCAAGTGCTGCTGTGACGTGTGGCTGGAAGCGACAATGGCTCTAGTGTCTGGGGAAAGGGCCCCTGCCTTCACTTCGGAAGAGTTGGAGAGACTGGTGGATGGGGTCCTACCGCAGTACACTTTACTCTATGGTCCTCCAGACAAACAGGTGATTACTCTGTAAGCATGATGCATGGGCCATGAATATATGGAGTGCTGTGTGTGTCAGCCTCATGTAGGGGGGGGATGAGGAGGTCCTCTGCAGAGTGCTGCATGTATGGTGGTCAATGTATGTGCGTAAGGGGATGGGATGGATATGGTGGGCCATGAGTATGACAGTCCGGACAGTGTGACTAATCCCTTTTCTGTTGCATTTTTCCTGCAGGTCAGGGCCCATCAGAAAAAGAGTATTTGGTGTGCCATCGCCAAGGAGGTGGGGACCCTGTGGGTCTTTGACAGGCGGAGCACCCACTGCTGCAAACGGGAGGACCTGCGCCACTGGGCAAGGGAGACCGCGGGGGCCCGGCTGGGGATGGCCTCTCAACGAGGAGAGACACTGACCCCCCTGATGTTCTGCATCCTGCAGTGGCCTATCCGGAGTTGGGTGGGTGCTTGAGGGCATCACAGCAGCCACAAGAGGGAGAGTACAGATTCAGAATCATGACTTTGCACGTATTAAGGTTGTTACCTGGGTGGGGATGTGGACTGTGGGTGCCCCCAGGCCAGGGCGAACATGGCAGGGTAAATCCCTTGTTGGGCAGGCTCTGAAGCACTCCAACCCAATTATGTTAGTGGGAATCTACTACTGGTCAGGGCCCTGTTTGTTTCAGGTGGGCAGCTGATGGCGTTATGCCGTGTATCCCATGGGCTGGTGACTATCTTTGTAACTGGTAGTGCATGGCCTAGTTCATAGGGCTGCTCCCTGTATGTTGTGTACGCTTATGATAGTGTTGTGACTGGCATTGACCAAGTGTATCCTCTGTCTCTCCCCCCCTTTTTGTTTTGTCACCCTGTCCTTGTGTGCATTAGCATCATCTGGTGGAGGAGCAGAGGAACCGGCGACGGAAGGAGCTGCATCCCACATGGGCCTGGATGTTGAATCCACAGACGGTGAGGGCACCAGTTGGACGGAGGGCGAGGGGAGCACCACAACGGAGACAGTAGGGAACACTACAGACAGAGACTCCTCCTCTGATGGAAGCTCCCTGGCGGTGGCGGACACCTCTGTGCCCACCCTAACAACAGGTACAGCCACCATCCCCCCCAGCAGCATCGCCCTCTCAGCAGCCTCTCAGCATGTTTCCCGTGCCTGCTCAACCAAGAGGGTGGGCATCTCCTTCGCCCTAGGCACCTCAGGCCCTGCTTCAGTCAGCCCTGCTGCCCTCAGTGAGGAGGCTATTGACCTCCTGAGATCCCTCACTGTTGGGCTGTCAACCATTCTGAATGCCATCCAGGGTGTTGAGAGGCATTTCCAACAAACAAATGCATACCTGAAGGGCATTCACTCTGGCGTGGCGGCCCAACAGAGAGCATTTCAGGCTCTGGCCTCCGCACTGATGGCAGCCTTTGTCCCTGTCTCCAGCCTCCCCCCTCCAACTTCCTCTACCCAGTCCCAATCCCCTCAACCCCAGCCTATCCCAAGCACACCTTCAGACCAGCATTCACCCAAATAAACACACAGAAGTGGCTCAGGCAAACACAAGCACCACACTTCATCTCACAGGCACTCACAAAAGCACCATCCTCATGCAGACACACCAACATCCACAGCCTCCACTGTGTCCCCCTTCTCCTCGTCCACCTCCCTCCCAGTAGCGTCTCCACTCACACCTGCATGCACTACATCCTCATCCAATACCTCCATCACCAGCATGCCCATCACTACACACCCCTCACTGGCAGTCACCACCCCCACATCCATGCACACATCCCCTGTGTCCTCTCCCACTGTGTCTGTGAGCCCTCCTCCCAAAGTACACAAACGCAACCACACACCCACCCAACAGGCATCCACCTCACAACAGCATCCAGCTCATGCACCTGCACCCAAACACAGCAGACTTACACCTCCTACAAGCACTCCCTCTTCCTCCACTCCCAAACCTTCACCCTCTTCCTGCCCCAATGTCCCTAAGAAGCTTTTCCTAGCCAACATTGACCTCTTCCCTACCCCTCCCTCACCCGCCCTTCACCTCGGGCCAGGGTGCCAGAACCTAGCCCAGCATCTCAGCCACCAAGTCCACGTCCGGTGTGGTTTCTGCAGCTGCCAGAGGCACTAAGGGGCACCCATCAGCACAGCCAGTGTGCGACCAACCCCTGCCAAGGCCAAGATGATTCCTTCACCTGGCAAGGTCAAGAAGGGGACAGCATCCAGCAAGGAGAAGGAGCCACAACCACCCAGCAAGGCCACGTCAAAGACTCCAGCTGCCAGACCCAAGGTTTTGTGCCCCTTCCTGCCGACAGCAGGAAGGGGCACAAAACACCAGCCAAGGCACTTCAGCCGTCCGAGCCTCCAGGTGAAGGCCTGGTTGCTACCAGCACAACCGCCGGCACCGTCACCTGCACCGCGGCCAGCACCGCCACCTACACCGCCACCTACACCGCCACCTGCACCGCCGCAAGCACCACTACTGTCCCAGTGGGCAGCCGTCTGAGGCTGCAGGAGAAGGGTTGGAGCCTCCCCCACCCCCGCCAGCACTGGCACCTGCACCCCAGCCAGCACCGCCACCTGCACCGTTGACAGTAGCACCACTGCCAGCAGCAGTAGCCCAAGTGGGCAGCTATCTGAGGCTGCAGGAGAAGGGTTGGAGCCTCCCCCCTCCACTGGCAGCACCAGCACCTGCACTGCGGGCAGCACCGCCACCTGCACCGCTGACAGTAGCACCACTGCCAGCAGCAGCAGCAGCCCAAGTGGGCAGCTGTCTGAGGCTACAGGAGAAGGGTTGGAGCCTCCCCCCTCCACTGGCACCACCGGCACCTGCACTGCGGCCAGCACCGCCACCAGCACCGCTGACAATAGCACCACTGCCAGCAGCAGCAGCCCCAGTGGGCAGCCATCCGAGGCTGCAGGAGAAGGGCTGGAGCGTCCTACCACCACTGGCAGCACCCCCACCAGCACCGGCACTACCACCACTGTGCAGCCGTAGCCGCCGGCAGATGGACTGTAGCCCTGCCTCCATGGACTATCATGCATCCTGGCCACTGCACATCTTGTGGCTCTGACACCCAAGTGAGGGACTGTGACTTGGTACACCCCAAGTGCTGCATCACTGGGCACAAGGCCCCCTCCAGAACCAGTGGAAGAAGGCATCCACTCATCCTATCCTTGGCAGGATGAAGCACACTGGGCACAAAGCCCCCTCCAGAACCAGTGGATTAAGGCATCCACTCACCCTATCCTTAGCAGGATGAAGCACACTGGGCACAAAGCCCCCTCCAGAACCAGTGGATTAAGGCATCCACTGACCCTATCCTTGGCAGAATGAAGCACACTGGGCACAAAGCCCCCTCCAGAACCAGTGGAGGAAGGCATCCACTCACCCTATCCTTGGCAGGATGAAGCACAGCGGGCACAAGGCCCCCTCCATAACCAGTGTAGGAGCCACCCACTTGAGAGACTGTGGATTTGCACTCCCCAGGACCAAGCAGTGGGCAAACCACCCACTTGAGAGACTGTGGCTTTGCACTCCCCATGACCAAGCAGTGGGCAAACCATCCACTTGAGAGACTGTGGCCTTGCACTCCCCAGGACCAAGCAGTGAGCAAACCACCCACTTGGGCAAACCACCCACTTGAGAGACTGTGGCTTTGCACTCCTCAGGGCCAAGCAGTGGGCATGTAGCACCCTCCAGGAGCAGTGGCGTAGTACCATCTTTCGGCTGAGGTGGCCGCCCTTCACCGTCCCCCTGAGGTGCCTCTGTGTTTTTGACCTGATGCCCCTGCAGTGTTCTCTCCGTTTTGAGGCAGGAGTCAAGTTTGGGCTTGGCCTATGTGTTATGGCCCAGTGAGCCACGGACTATGTTTGTCTGGACATTTTCCGTCATTTTGTATATATTGTACATACTGTTTATTTATAAACGTATTTCCCTGAATTTCTAGAATTACACTAATTTGGCTCCATTCATTTTGTCCTTGCGTTATTCCAGGGGATTACTGGGTGTATATGTAATGTTGTTGCATGTGTTTGTGTGTATGGTGTTGGGGGTGGGGGTGGATGTGGATGTGTTGCGTGCGTGTGTGTCACTCTTTTTCCCCCACCCCTTTCCTATGTGCTAGGTGCAGTACTCACCATGGTTGTCGTCGCGGCCATTGGTACTCCTGGTATATGAGCAGATACACCAGCATGGGGAGGACCTGCAGCTCGGGCTCCATGGCGTCCTGGGTCTTCCTTGAGTGTCAAGGGATGAGTGGTTTCCCTTCAAAGTACTGTTTCCGCTGTGTTTTTGATGGCATTGGTACCGCCCCGGGAAAGCTGGTGGATGGGTGGGTTGTTATGGGGTGGGCGGTACATTGTCTTCCCCATGGCTGTTGCCGGTTACCGCTGCGGTGTTTGTTGCTACCGCCGTGGTGGTTGGAGTGTTAAAGTGGCTGTATGTGTTGGCGGTTTCCGCCGTGGTCGTGATTCCATTTTTGTTACCGCCGGCTTGTTGGCAGTATTACCGCCGCTTTGAAACCGACCACCAGGGTTGTAATGAGGGCCTATGTCTTATCCAAACCTGGTTTCCTTCGTCTTTGTCCAGGGGTCGACCCTTCCTTTTTCAAAATTGCATGATTTCTTTTGAACCTTATATTCTAGTTTTGCATTCTGATTTCCATTTCTCTGAGTGGCAGCGAGATTCTCAAAGTTCTTTTAACTGAAAGCTAGTCTGTAGATCACTGGAGTGACAATAGGTTTCTGCTAAGTGCCTGATAAGAGGTATCATAACATGCTTTCAAGATCACGTTTGTGAGTGCTCTGTGCCTTAGTATTTGTGGTGTCTTGTGCTTGGGTGCCTTATCTTTGTCTAATTTCCCAAGTTGTCTGATAATCCTGGAATACAAAGACCTGTGTCACAGCATGAACTTCAACAGCTAGAGGTCGAACCAGATTTGGCTGATTGAGTTCCTAGTTGTATGCGTTGGGTCTTGCACTTAATGGGTAATCCCAAATTTTGTATTTCGATAATGTGATCTTAAGTGATTTATATAAGGAACCAGCCCCCAGAGATTACTGTAGTTGAGTTTTTGTCAGAAATAAAGAAGTGACACAATTCTAATGATAATTGAGTATATTTATAAGTAAATATAATGCGGCTGGGGGTACAGTACAGTTCTGTAACTGACGCCAAACTCAGCTCTTACAAAACAGCGATTTTTATACACTTGGTGGGCACCTAAGTTCCACCTCCTTCATACATTTACAATTAAAGAAATACCATAATTCTTTAAACACTATCTGACTGCCTGTTACAAAAATAGTTATAACCGATATAATACATATATATCTTCGTACATACACAGTGACCTTCGATCCTACACTTTGAACTCTATCAACATGTCCTCCCTACACGTCTACCAGCCTTTGAGGTTTTACAGTCTGTCTCCCTCTTACTGCCAACCTTGAAACACAAACATCTAGTGCCATGTCTCCCTTTCAGCCTGTCATGATTTATCCCTTCTAACCCTGGTATCAGAAAGTGGCTCAGACTCTCCTTTGTGTATGCGTCCTTCTAAATTATCTATGGTATGCAAAGTCGGACTGTGACTGCTTTTACCCTGCACCTGGCCTCTCTCCTCATTCTACTTTCTGTCCCTGCATCCCTACGTGACCATTGTATTCAAACCGAGGCCTGTACTTTTCACTTATCTTATACACTTCTGCACATTTGTTTTTTATGTTGTGTGTTGACCAGAGCAGGCCTTTTGTCGTTTTCTTGAGGCCTATTACATTACTTTGCCAGGCTATTTTTGTAATGTTCACAGCAGGGTTAGGAGGAATTTGTTCTGTCAAATACTTGATGCTTCCGTTCATCCTTTTTATTTGTGCTGCATTTGTCAAGTGAACAAGGAGAAGACACCCCCTATCCTTGTATGTAAACATTTTCAATCAATGGGAAAATTTACAATATTTATGCATGTATTCATGTTGCACAAGTCTCGATCACTCGGACATATTGTTAGGGGCCCCTAGAGTGTGTGCTCTGTGTTGGTGATTGAGCATTTTGTATGCTCTAAATTGAAGTCGATCTTGGAGTCCGTGCAAAAGGATGCACTGGTCAATTCTATTACACATTAGTGCAAATTAAATCCACTAACTCAAATAAATTATAGACAATTTGGGTTTGTTCTCTCATGCCTAAACTATCAAAAATAAAGATCTAACTAAAAAAACATGCAGGCAAAGTGTGAGAAGCAAAAATGAGACAAATATGATTGGGAATTTTTTTTTAAGGAATGTAAAAGAAAGGTGTAAGATGTCAGAATTTTAGAAGCTCGATCAAGAGTCTTCTTATGGAGTTAAGTGCAATCCTAAGCCACACTCAGCAAAGCATTGAGTTAAAAGGGAGAGTCAGAGGTTTGTTCCTCTTTAAAGGCTAAAGGATTTGCCATCCCCATCAACCTGGGAAAGTGCTAGTTAATACTGCAGAGTCCACTGGGTAACACCCCTTGATCATCCCATCACATACATCATTATTCTCTCATCTCACAGTGAAACTTGCAACATCAGGCTTAGGTCTGACAAAAATCTTGAGAGCATTGCTGTCCTTGGTTTCCTAAACTTCGTTTGCAGAATGTATGCATAGGAACAATCACCTCGCTCTCAGTCTCTCATGTACCTTTTCCAAGCTTGTTAACTCCGTCTCTCTATTAGTAAAACACTAGCTCATCTATTGCCGAACTAACATTTCATGGAAAAATACATGCAATGAAATGACACGTTAGCAGAAAATGGAAAACGGTTTCTCGTGTTAAAGAAATTTCAGGCCTTGTTAAGCTAATGTTAAGCAAATCCACATTGAATTTCAGGTAGTATTATGCACACGTTTAATTTTACATTTATATAAGGTTGGTTGCACTTTCTGATTTTAAACTTCACATTACAATTATTAAAAACTAAATACATTTGTTAACACATGCATTTAACTATAACTGAGAACTATATTTCTCAACATTAATTCATAAACATTAATGCACGCATTACATAAACTGTCATTGTTTTCAATATAAATGTACTCAATTAACATGAGGATGGTTAAAATATTATATTCAGTGATTACTTTTGAATTATTAGTCAAGGCACACACTACATTTTTTCCACACACTACAGTGAATGCGGTCTATTAATGGGTTTGAATGCACCACTTTTCTTTAATTTGAGGTTAAAGCACACATTATATGAAACTTCATGGATACATGTAGGTTAATATGAAGTCAAGAGGGTTAGCAAATTATCCGCTGCACCATAGATATTGGAAATATTCCTGGGAGTTTGATGCATTGGCCTTTTCTGCTGTCTTCTCAGTTTCATCACACTTTATGTAAATTATCTTTAAAGCCAACATTTGCTTTCCTTTCTTGCTACTGCTGTGGCTCCCGCTTTCTCTTTTCTGCCAGACACTTTATTGACCTTACTGGAGTCATAAAAAGTAATGGGTAAAAGCAGAGGAAGGTGCAAAAGTGTGCCTGTCATGCTGCTGTACAAGAGTGTTGGGAATTAGACAGTTTTGTGGTTTCATCGGTGTTTCACTAAATTGCTTGGTAACAAATGAGCCCTTCGAGAGATGGAGAAAACAGCCTGGTGTATAAGTAGCATAATAGGTAGATAAAAGGGATAACTGCCACTGTTAGTCCTACACATTTATGGAGCTGCTTGTTACTAAACGTTAATGGCAGCTACATGCACTGTGAGACAAATGAACTATTTGTGTTTGTATATCTCCTTCTTGTTCTCTGTAAATGTCTGATGCAGAAAAGAATGCTGGTCCAGGAAAAAGTAGTGCTGTTGGTCTTCCCAGCAACCACCGACTTGAACATCAACACTGATGCGTGGTATCTGAAGTATTAAAGATTTTCTACAGTCTAAAAAAACCATTTAACACACAGCTGTTGGTTGCTCTTCAGATTTGTGCTATATAATTATTAAGGAATACGTGAATCTAATTTATTTGTAAAGGCACTTTCATCGTTAATATTCACAAATTATTAAACATGAGCAAAGTGTAGGTTGTAAATATAGGCTTAGTTTGAGAGTGAGGATTGGGATTTGAATGGATTCCTTGGTAGACTTTGTGCAAGTTTAAGTGGATGAACAAAGAAAAAGAGGTGGAAAGTATAGAGATAGCATAAAACCCATAAATGCATGGGCAAGACTATTAATGCATTTGAATCTACTGGAGAGGTTATGATATTCAAGGCGATGGAAAAGGAAAGTGAGAGTGTGACAGGAAATATTAGACAAAATCAGTCTTGAAAAAGAAGTGAGCATTTTAGGTGAGATTTATGATATTTCCATTTGCAAAAAGTGGTTTCAAATTGCAGACTGACTTTGTGTTTGGAAAATAATTTTGTGAACCAACCTATGCACTAAAAGGTCGTCTCACAAAATTCCCAAATAGTAGTGGGTCACAATCTGACGTTCTTGATCAGTATTCATGAGATATGTTGCGAATTGCATTTTACTATGATTATATTATTGAGTTTTCCTGCCGAGATTAGCGCTGACGGTCAACAGAAGACGTCAGCTCGCAGAACCCCATGCCGGCCACATAATAAACACCCAGCTGGGCCTGAACATTGACGCCGGCTCCAAACGGAGCTGGTAGCAATATAGCAGTGCAGCGGGTGCAGCAGCACCCGTTGCGCATTTCACTGCCTGTAAATAGGACAGTGAAACGGGCAACGAGGCTGTGCATGGAGGCCCATACACTGCCCATGCCCAGTGCATGGGTCCCCAGGGGGGCCCTGAGTCACTCATTCTGCCAGCCTTTCCCTGGTGGTGTAAACCTCCAGGGAAATGCTGGTGGAATCAGACTTATTATCCGGCGGGCAGCGCTGCAAGCAATCTGATCAGAAACGCCGCCACCACCAGGCTGCTTGGTGGCGGAAGCCTGACGGTGGTGGCGTTTGAAACGTAGCGGTTCAGCCACATGTTCATAATGAGGGCCTATATGTCTGCAAGCACAGAGTTGTCTCAGCGGACAATCAGAATATCTAGGACATCACATTCTGTGTGCATAGCCCCGGATGGAGTGTAGAGACTAGATGGCCTCAATGCTTACTAGAAAATAGCAACATGTACAGTAATTTCTCAGTACACGATCATATAAATAAAAAGCCATGTTAAATCTGTTTCTGACAGAAAAGAAATGCTAAGTTAAAATGTGCATTTTAAAATGGAGGTTCTAAGATGGGCCCTAACGTTTATTACAGTGGGGTGCAATTTGAGTTAGTATTCAGGACCATTCTCCCCAAAGTCGATTGTTAAACAAAACACAAGACACAGCAGATAAAAAGGTGACATTGTCATTTCAATTGATAAGACCTCTTGCTCAAAAAGCTGATTGCAGCATGTAATGCTAAAATGCATGCAATATTGGACAGTACTTATGCACTTTTCTCTCCGTACAAGTCTATGGAGCATAAACATGTGACAGAAACCTTTACTTTGAGGAAACCTAAATAAGCAGTATGCAGGATCTTCTCAGGGACAGAATGTGTTTTAAGTCCCTTAAATGAAGATAAATATACTGCTGATTTCCCTATTTTCCTAAAATCACACTCCATTGAAAGTCAGGCTATGCTTTACTACTCCATGCACAAAATGTGGAGCTACACTACGTCAACAAATTACTTTTAGGCCAACAAGAATCATGCAATTAGCATGCATGTTAAGCCTGATAAACACTTCAGGTTAATATAAAACACTACCTGTATTAGATTTTTATATTTTATTGCACATTGATATAATAATGCAAAGAAGCATTAAAATTAAAGGCAACATGAATACATGTTTGTTTTCACACTATATATAGTGTGCATAGAATGATAATGTGACACTTTGTTGTATTGAAAACTAGTGAAGTGAGGGCTAGTTACTTGTGATCCATTTTCTTCAAGCTGAGTAGAGACTTGCTGTTTGGTTCTGAACCCACTGAGATTTCTCTAAATCCTTTTGATCCTTCTGTGTAGATTATAATTGCAACAATCCAGATCAGAGAGGACCTAAACTCTTGTGATGCTTTCTGTCCATAAGCCAGATGTCAGTGCTCTTTGTGGCTCCTGTGATCTGGTTGATGGAGAGCTTGAAGTGGAACTATATTTTTAGCTATTCACCCTACAGTTGAGGCAGCGTTCTATTCTATTGGCCAGTCAAATAGTGTATTGACTTCTCACAATCTCAATTTCAGCCCACTGAGATGTGTATAGTTGCCCTTCACTCAGTAGTATTTTTACAGTGCTGGTGTCCAAGGGGAATATGAGGGTTGTGAGTATCTCTAAAAGTGAAGATTGTTCTCTATTGACATCCATTGCAGATCCACTCCTTACCTTATAACTCCATGCCGCTGCAAGAACTAATTCAGTAGCACACTGTCTCCATGACTCTACCCTATTTTCCCAGACCCAGCAAGATCGTATGCTTGATTTCTTTTTTTATGTGTAGCAGAATTCCATGACATTATAGTAAAAAAGTGTGCTACCAAAGAATAAATTACTGTTTGATAGTAGACTTCTTTTTAACACCTTTTATTGTAGCAAAAATAATACATCATGTAGAAGATAGAAGACCAGGTCAGCTTTTCAGATGGAGTTACATGTGAGGCAGATATCTGATGAGAGGCATGCTGTGTAGCTTCTGAGAACCATACTTTTACAAGAGTCCACGTCTAAGGAAGTGAAAAATGTATTTTTATTAAATACAGAGAAGGACCCTTGGCATGCCTTGCCAATTCCCACCTTCAGCTGTCTAACCTTCCATCTAGAACTCTCTGAGGCCAAACTTCTAAGAGAAGCATGGGAACTAGAATACGATTTAACACAGCACAACCGAACACATCTACCTTTTACATAAAACAAATTAAAATGAACAATATTTACCTATATACATCAAATAAAGAATATATTAACAAAAAGAATAGAGCAAATATTACATGTTGCTGTTTTGAACCAAATACCCAAATACAATTCTATGGCCATGGCCAGGAGATAAGTTTGTACCAGCCTTATCCACACACATAATCCTCCAATCTTTTAGGTCTTCTTTTAACATGTTTAGCACACTGATTTTTTTTTCTACTAGTCTTGACTTTGTGCGTTTCATTTGTCTCACTCCTATACAGAGCATTCCACATGTGACTCTCCAACTCACTACAAAATGTCACTTTCCTCAAATTCCACCACTTGCCATCAGACAATTTAATCATGTTTCCCTTTACATCAATTACTACTTTAGGATTTGACCATTTAGAAGACTTTTTTTTTTTTTTTCAAAATCTCACCTGTACAAACTTTCATCCACCCTCCCTTTTCCAATTTTCTGATATTTCTCCTCACTTTGGCATTATGCCTCCATGCATAACATTTTTGATACTTCTTTACTCTAGAATAAAGTGTACTCATCTTTTGTCTGTCTACTCTTTCCATCCAAGCGGGCACCACCTCCGTGCAGGACACTCTTCCTTTCATTAAGACAAACAGGTTTTCCCGTGGTATAGAATGGGGTGTAGTGCTGTAACTCCACAACGTATTCTTAACCTGCTGTCTCCAACACAATTGTCCATGCACCAGAAACTGAGTAGACTCCCCCAAGACCCGGTTAAGCCGTTCAACTAAATTATTCACCTGAGAATGATACAATGCCGCCTTGTGATGTCTGATTACCCAGTTCTTAAGAACAAATTATAATTCCACAGACACAGACCATTATCTCTGGACAACCTTCTCTTCAAAATATGTCTTCACAAAAGGAAACCACATTTGAAGTTTTAACTTCACTCATGGCCTCAGGCCACTTACAATACTAATCCACCATTACAATGGCATACATGCCATCGTAACCAAGTCATTCAAATGGCCCATATATATCTATAGCTACCTCTTCCCATGCTCTCTTAGGAAATGCCATAGAAACAATGGTAGTTTCCGCTAACACGTGAAACTTGTCACTATATATGCAAGGCACATAGCTGAGAACAAATCTCTCAAATTGTTTGTCCATTCCTGGCCACCAAACATACACATCATCATCATTATCTGAAACCTTATTGTCTACTCTGACACTTATTTTTGGCTCCTTAATGGGGAAAATGCACCTTCTAAATACAATCCCAAAATTATTGTGATTTATATTCATAAAGAATGTATTTCTTTCAGACGCTTGGCATGTCACAGAGGATTGTGGACATCCAGATATTACACAAAGGATTTTTGGGCCTGCCAGCGTCATTTCCTGCACGGCCTCCCTGTATAAAGTTCTGATCTCCGCCCTTCTTCGTTATCCACATACATGGCAGCCCCACTGAGTGTCTCTGCTGTATTTCAGATTAGCAGGGGACCAAGCAGAGCGTCTGTTTTCAGATTGCGGTGTTAACTGTAAAGTCAAATAAAGGCCTATGTTTTTTCTGAGGTGGCAGCGTGGTTTTCACATAAGCTCTCGCCCCTTGAACGTGGATATTTATTTATTTGTGCCCATGCAGACGGTGCAATCCAAACCACAAACCTTAATTTTCAACTACAACTACTCTCAATTGCTTGAATTATATTTTGGGTTGCACCACTATCTCTTTGTATGTCTCTCGGCCTACCTACTCTCTAGAACCCTGTGTCACATGTTACACTTCAGCTAGTGCAACCGGAGATGTGTAGGGATGCTTCCAATGAGGGAAATTAAAAGTACATGCTCCTGAATGCAGTAATATGCTGAGTGACAGCCCAGATCTGGAAAATGGCGTCCTAGCGCCCTGGAGTAATCTGGCAACACTGGTACCAGCACACATAATAAATGCGGTAGACGCCTTTTCATTCATTCATTCATGCATTCTAGGTGCATGGGCCTGAGTATCGAAGATACCTTAGGACTGATGTCAGCTGGGCCTTGCTTTATTGCTTAGCCATCTTCTTAGAGATGACAGTCTTATTTGATGCCCTCTGTCTATAACAGGGTGCCCCAAAAATGTGTTAATCATCGCCGGAATTCCAAAGGAATACAAAGGTCATATACCCCTTTTGGGTATCCAAACCCCCTCTTCTGAGTTTGGCATGTTGGCATTTAGACAGACAGGGGCATAGATATTATTAGTGCAACAGGTGCAGTAACACTGAATTGAGGGAGTTGAGTGACCAATTACATCCACTTAGTGGCTGTTTTACTAGCATACTGGGGATGGAGAACCAATTTAACTCTTAGGTCAACCTTGTTAATCCTCTGCAGACAGGTGGGCTAGGACCTTGGTATTTTCCACATCTCTGTGCCCCCAGAATTCCAGTTTCGGGAACCGTGTTAGCAAGTCTTCAGGGCGTTGTTTGCTATGGTTTAGGTCAGGTGCTCATAGGGCCAAAACAAACTTTTGATTTACTTGTCAGGGCCTACAGGCGCACTGCAGCATTGTGTAACCCCTTCCAATCGCAACCCTTACATCTTCTAATTTTTTTAAATTATTTGTGCAAAAATTTAATTTAGAGGATTTAGGTACTACTTGCGTGGAGAGTTAAGACACGCTTTGCGTTCTTTCTTGGCAATGAGCAGATGTTGGAGTTAGACATAATTTGTTATAGTTATAAGTGAAACAAATATCACTTCCAGCCGGGCATGGTATCAGATAATAATACATAATACCTGCAAGTCTCTAATAATGACAAAACACTTTGGGGGATGTGTCATTTCACATGCTGCTTCTTGTAAAACTTCATGTGAATTGCTGACTTCAACTAAACCAATGAGCAGATGTAGGAGGAGTTAGACATAATTTGTTATAGTTATAAATGAAACAAATATCACTGCCAGCCAGGCATGTTATCAGATAATAATACAAAATACCTGCAAGTCTCTAATAATGACAAAACACTTTGGGGGATGTGTCATTTTACATGCTGCTACTTGTAAAACTTCATGTGCATTGGTGACTTCAACTAACCACATCACCAATGTAATGGCCCATTTCCACCTGCAAGTTTTCTGTGTGTCCTGAAAATATAGATGCAACATTAACCAGGTGGTTGACACATTAACCAGGCAGTTAAGAGAACGACTAAACCCTTCTAAATTCAGTTGCAAATGTCTACGTTTTTGTGAATTTCCTTCATTTTTGCATGGTAATGCATGAGGCTGTCACAGCTTGAGTTAGGGCCTCTATCCATCCACCATGCCACATAATTCCACTACACAAATCCACTCCGCACCACCCAATTCCACAACTAACAATTCCAATCCAGCCCATATAATTCCATTCAACACCACATAGATCTACTTCACTCCAAACCAAAGCACTGCTAGCGCGTCAGACCTTAATAAGTAAACTTACAAGGGATCGTGAATAGGTCGATTACCCTTTTGACTCTTATTAAGAAGTTCGTACCATAGCTCCACTACATAGATCAATAATAAATACACAATAATAAACAAGCATTAGTAATCAATAAAATCAATAATCAATGGAGTCAGTTAATGTCACATACCATGACCTTTCAGCCATGAATAAACACACCTTTAGTAAACGTTTAGTAAGAGTATTTCCCTTTATATTAAAAATGCTAACGTCATGTAGATTAATCTCAAAATCAAATGAAACACATATACAAAAAAAATACTGGTTGTCCAAAACGTCGGAAGAAACGCAATTTAAAGCTACAGTGCAAATCAATAGCAGAGTCATTTGCGACCAAGTTATAGCATACATAGAATTCAGCAAGGTAATTTACCAATCATTAGTCCTTGAAATAGTCAGTCATTTTCGAGTGCCCTTAACTAACGTGAAATTAGCATCAGCATGTTGGTCTTCATGCAAAACAATTTAGAACACAAATTTAGGAAAAAACATCTAACTATGGATCTGTCAAAATAGTGCAATTGGCACCTAGAAAGAAAAGGCATAAAATGCATAACAGTCACGTTTCATCATATCTATCTATCCACGGTATGGGTCAGCAAAGCACAATCTGTTTTTGTCCTCAGGTCATCAGTCGATCAGCAAAGCATCAGGCTCTCAGTCAGAGAGTATGAGCCCAATGACAGAATGAATAAACAATTCCCTAATTCCCTATTGGTCAGTTAATCGTACGTTTATACTTTATCCAATAATATTTCTTACACCAAATTTATGAATTCTAATATTTCTCTATTCACATGGAGTTGATTGGTTCACTTCACGATGTCCTCATCATCCGGCTCGTCAGGTTACAATATTGTTGCATCTTCAGATCCAGTCAGTGTCTTTCGTCCTGGGAAAGTACATCTCACACACATTACACTTAAGTTGTTACACTAGCAGGAACATAATTTCCTTGCAGTCGGTTCTCACAAAAAGCTTCTGTTAAGCACTTTTAACAAGACAATGGACATTTCACAGTTCAATTCACTCTGTCAGCATTTTATTAACCAATTAGAAATACAGCTTCTGCATGAGGACTGGCAAGATTAGGCAAAAGACACTTGCTAAGTTAAGGCCTATAATTAATAAAGCTAGAGCACACTTCATAACCCTTAATATGACATATTACTACATTAGTCTAATACATTTTCAATATTTCATAAGTATCAATCCTCAATTAGTACTGGTGGCCATTCTCCGAGGTCACATTTTCAAACGCATGCATTATTTTTCTACGTTATTCATTTTCTATATAAACTTATTATTCAAAATACTTAACACTCGTTAATACATTTCTAATTAAAGCACCTGCGCTAGCAATCCCTCCTCTGATGACTAAATGTTTCATCACACTAACTACCACCCACAGACTTTTACAATTCGATTTCAATAAAACTCCATTCCAAATGTTGCTGAGCCAATTTCCCACTGAAGCAAACCTTTGCAACCTTTTCCCAAACACCTGGTTCTCTCAATTACTTTAAATCAGAATTTGCATTAGTCAGATTAGTAAGTAAGTCTCTTATCTCTTTACTATTATCAGGTATGAACGAATAACAATGCCTAGAGTTAATCATTCTACAGACGCTGCCATCCTTCGCTAAAATAATGTCTAAAGCAAGACAATTTTGAAGAGTCAAAGCTCTATCCACAGCTAATTCAGTATCTATCAGGAGTATAGCGCCTGAACAATTGGTCAGCATTTTATCCACAGTAGTAGACAACTTTCGAATCTTAATCGAATTCAGGATGACTCCTACTGAAGGAATCACTGCAAAAAATATAACTCCCACTTTCGCAGAAGGGGACTCCCTCCTCAGTCTCTTATGATGTATGTAATTCAGTCACTTTCGGAAACTTTTCCAAATCCTCCATCTGATAAGTCTTTAGGAAAACCATCTCCAAATAACATGTCCCATTCCATCCTCTTGGAAGACGGTAGTAAGCATTAAATCCACAAATATAATAAATCCCCGGAATTGCAGGATCCTGCCCATTCAACATAAATGTCCATTTACTCTGAAACAAAAACGCATGTCTGCATTCACTCGTACCCACAAATAATGTGTGACTACACGATTTGGGCCTTTATATATAAAGCTTCCCAACGTGTAGTGCATCTAAAGCTAATTTCCCTTGTGTTTTAATTGTACTATAGGCATAATCATTATTGTAAGATCTTTTCACTAAGCCTTTTTCTAATTTCTCCTTTAATGCCTTTCTTCTGTCATCAGTGTGACCTAAGAAGCTCTTCTCTAAAGGTGTAAGTAAGCAGGTCAGGTTATTTTTATGCGCTTATGCTGTGCCAAACGTTAATGTAGGTTGAAAGAATCCACTAACTAATACTAGGTCATTATCCTTAGCTATTTTACTCAAATATATAATTATAGGAACAAACAAAAATACATCATGATTAGAGTAAAAGTACTGTATATACCCTTGGTTATAAAACCCTGTTCGTAACAGACTACAACTTATCCTGTATGTTAGAGGCAAGCTATGATAGGTGACTCCTTCCTCAACCGATGAAGGAATCTGCGTACACACAAAACAATCCTTCGCATCCATTGTCTCAACATACTCACTCATTAAGCAATAGAAAACATTAGAAGAAAGTTCTCTCTGCGCATTAGTATAATCATGCAATTATTTCTCATCTAACTTAAACCTCTCTAATGCTGTTAGTGCAGTAGTTATCTCAAAAGCAGAAGGATGGTTGGCTTCTTTCGTATCAAGAACAGACATACCTATAATCAACACAACAAACAATATCCCACACATTATTGCCAAACCAATGCTCATATATTTACAGCACCTAGCATCTCTACCCTGTTTATCAAAATCAGCCATTATCTGTAAAGAATCAGAAAGCAGAAGGAATTTAAAAAACTTGCAGCAAAATCAAAATAGACAACTCTTCTTTCAGCAGTTCAGTTTCACTTCCAGGAACCATTCTTCCTTGTCAAATTCTGTTAGCAGCTTTGTCAAAAGCTTTGTCAAAATCAAGTTTCAAAAATCAAATCAGGTTATCAATGTCTTTTCCAGTTACTTTCAACAGTCTTTCTCAAAAATATTTTCTCTCAGATTGTTTCAACAGTTCAATTAATTAATCTTCTTTACGTCACCTCAAAATATTGACTTGGAACTTCTCTATCAAAACAAAAATACATAAACTCTTGCTGCCATTCGTTTTTAGTTGCATATGCCCATTCAGGACCTGCGCATCTTCGACTTGCTATTCTCTTTCTCTTCAACTTTCGATCACCATTCAGCTGTCCTTCACTTAAATCTCCTTTCCTCATAGTATCTAATTCTTCCTCAATTGTTGGTTCGACAACCACCTCTTTCCTTTTCTCCACTTGCGATTTTTGCCACTTACCTCCTTTCAGTGAACCTTCTGTCAGTATTCTTTTCAAGATTGAACTTGAACTCTTTTTTCTTGTTCTGTGGTGTTTTCTCTCGATGGACCTTCAACCGGTTCAGGAAGAGTCAGATCACTTTGACTTTTGATCCACCTAACTCCTTCCCCTTCTGGGTCTGGCGATTGCTCTGTTTCTGTCAAAATTGTCTGCTTCTGGGAAATCCCTCCTCTGGCCAGGCTCTGCTGCTGCTTCAGTTGAGATAGGCTCTTCAATACTCTCCTGGAGGTCTCCACCCTCGTCTCTCACAGGAGTGACTGAACCATCCTCAACAAGCTCAGATCCGGTCCCAGTTCCTCTTTGTTTGTCTTCCGGCCCTGAGACTTGTCACACTGTTGTTGGTACTCTCAACAACGCTTCTTCATGATCCAGTGGACATGCCACTTTCTTTGTGTGACCTGCGTAAATCCAGTTTGGGATCCCAGCACACTTCACAGCTGTTGCAGTCGTTAGGACCATTTGAAATGGTCCCTTCCAATGTGGCTCCAAACACGCCTTTCTCACATGCTTTCGGACAACAACCGAGTCACCAGCTCTCTGGTTGTGTCCTGGGTCATGGATGTGTGGCAGTGTGGTGGCCTCCACATGCTGAGAAAGAGCAAACTACATCAGCCAGACCCTTGCAGTAATCCAACATCATATCATCTGCAATGTTGACAAGTGCATTTGCTGGCACCGCTGGTAATCTCATTCCTCTGCCCATGAGGATCTCATGTGGCGACAGTCCTGTCTTCCGGTCAGGTGTGATTCTCATTGACATCAACACTAAAGGCAATGCATTGGGCCATTTCAAATGCATAGCTGCACACATCTTTGCAATTCTTGACATCAAAGTACCATTCATCTGTTCCACCAGTCCTCATACTTCAGGGCGGTAACTACAGTGCAACTTCTTTTCAATGTTTAATGCTACACACAGTAATTTAATCACGTTGTCATTGAAGTGACTTCCCCTATCTGATTCTAAAGAGATCGGAAACCCAAAACGCTGTATTGGTTCCCTAAGCAGCAGTTTTGCTACTGTGAGACTGCCATTTCTTCGTGTAGGGTAAGCTTCAATCCAGTGACTAAAGATGCAAACAATCACCAACCTCCATACACAGGCATCTCAATAAAATCCATTTGAATTCTGCTGAATGGACCTCCTACTCTTCCAGTGTGGCTCAAGTTAACCACTGTCCTTTTCCCCGCATTTAACTACTGACAAATGACGCAACAATGGTAAACTGCTTCAGCAAGTTGTCTAAACTTGGGGTTGAACCAATCAATTTTGAATAGACGAACCATGGCATCCCTCCCAATATGTGCCTGACCATGATAGTGCCTTGCCATTTGAGACAACAGGCTATTTGGCAAAACCAATTGACCCTCCTCATTAACCTACAATTCATCTTGTCTTTGAACACATTTCAGTTTGCTCCATGAACGTTTTTCTTCTTTGTATTTACAGCGCCAATAGCTCTAACTCTCGCAAATGTGGGACCTATTTCATTACAGATGCTTGTTTCATCTTCTAGTGGCTTAGCAGAATTCTTGTTATCAAACTCTTTGAATCCTTTATTGAAAGACTTGTGCAAAACATTTACATCACAAGCCTCAGTTTGTTCAGACTTTCCTTTGACATAGTTACTACTGAGCTCTTTAACGTAACAAGGCATATTCTCCATATGCCTTATGTTATTTTTTTTTCCTAAAAAAAGAAAAGGACCTTTTAAACCTAGTAATTTTTCCGGAATTTTTAAATTATTAGTTCTTAGAGCAGCCACATACTGGTCTATAGACTCCCCCACTAACTGGAAACAAGAAAAAAATGTGTCTCCCTCCACAACACTGCTAACCTTTTTGCCATGGTTCTCTTCCAAAGCCCACATAGCACTTAAATACTCATAATCTGATGCCTCCTCCCATCTCACTCAACGTCCACATGCCCATTTACCCTTATAGGCAAAGGCAACATTTTCAACTCTTTTCTTCCTTCCACCCTAAAACTATGTTTCAACATAGCATGTTTACGTTTTGAAACATATACATCTTCCCCAACTGCTTCCAGATTAAAATAGTTTAAAATAGTTCTTTCCCATACTCCCACACCATAACTGGCTGACTAAGTTCTTGTAAAAACATGGGTGGAACTGGTACCATCTGTGCATTGTGTGTCCCTCCAAAAGGCAAACATGTTTTTGTTTCTCTGCAATGACCCTTAATTAGGTGCAACACATTGGAGTTCCTATGAATCCTTCTATTATACTGGCCAGAAAAATGGCCTGTTCCTGTTAATCAGTTTTCTTCCAGTCAGAAAACACATCCAACATTCGGGTCAGCCTTCTAGTTTTTCTGCCTTTATCCACCAATGAGAAATATTTCCTGTTAGTCACAGGTTACTCACTCCTCTCCCCAGCCAATGGAGATGACTGTAGCAGCAGCCAATTCCCACTAGATAACAGTATGCCTGACTGATGATGTGACTAGGAACTGCTTCGATTGGCTTCCAGGTAAGATGATGGGAAGCCCAGAACTTCTGAGTCATCATGAGCAGATGTCAACATGGGCTTCAGGCCGAGAGCTCAGCTGGCTCTAAATTTTAACCTTTCTAGTGAGGCATCACACCATGCGACACAGTTATGCCAGCGGCTCCCCCTCACACCTGCAACTGGACTGTTCAGTTCCTGTAGCCAAGCATCTAGGGTTCTTGAATGCTCAACCTCCACATGATGATCTGGTGCCGAAATCTAAAAAAATAAAAATAAATGGCAAAGTAAAATCCAAACTTGCTAACAGCCAGTAGTTCTTTCACAAAATCTCAAGTTGGCTGACGCTGATCAGCGATCCAAATCATTCATGCAGCTCTCACTGGTCTTGCCCCTTCCTGTCACCCCATAAGTCGCTCTACAGTTAACACACAAGGGTCTTTGTTATCACTGCAGTTCAGCTCCTCCAATGCATCTCAGCCTCGTCGTCAGTTTTACAATGGGTCCACGTCATAAGGATGAGAAACATGCCCGTGCAGGCCTTGCCACCTCCAACTGTCCAACCTCCTATCTTGAACTCTCCAATGCCAAACTTCTAAGTGAAACTTTGTAACTAGAATACAAACTGACACAATAAAACCAAACATACTTTTGTGTTCTTTTGTATGTGTACTGCCCTTGTCATTGTGGAATACTGTGTTGTTAAGCTGTGATAGATTGTTTTATATCCTGGGTTGAGGTTGAAGAGTTAGTTGAGGTGAGAGGCTGAGCTGATTACATCACATGCTCCTGGTGAGATAGCTCTGCTTCTATACATGCTTAATAAATGACATGTTAAGCAATATTTCCTTTCATGACTTCTTCGTGGTGTACACATAGAAGTGGCTACCTAAGACACTACGGAAGTTTTGAGCGCCAGTCCAAAAGTAAGCAGTGTATCCTGTCACGTATGTACAAACTTTTTCCAGCGTGCCTAATACCGCGGGGAAACACCACAAACTAGCGATGAAGAAGTCACATGTAAAGTTCGGTGCATCGTCACTAGCATGCTACATGTGTGGAGAGTCCTACCCCCATCAAGGACAGTGCCCTGCCCAGGGGAAACAGTGCGCAAATTGCAACAAAGTAAACCATTTTGCCAAGGTATGCAGATCCGCATCCTCCAAATAGGCAAACAACACAAGACGGTGCATGCAGCACAAATCCATACCTCGGATGTAGCAGAGGGGGGACATGGATGACAATGAGTCAGAAGGTGTCATACATGTTATACATGCCATGCGACCGGGAGGCAGTCTCAAGAAACGAATGCAGCATAGTGGTGGGAGGCAAGCCAGTGGTGGCACTGATGGACACGGGAGCTTCCATCAACATTATGGCCCTCCGGGTACTGAAGAATCTGCAACTAAAACAGACACTCTGTCCCACCGCCACCAAAGTGTTTGTGTTTGGGTCGTCCAGTCTGCTTTCTCTAGCAGGAGTTTTCACCACGGACATTGAGCATGGCGCTCAAAAGGTCAGGACCAACATCTATGTCACCAGGGACGGGTCCGGCATGCCAGTGAGTTGCCGCACAGCAGAACAGTTGGGGATGGTGTCGTTTGCATTCAGTGTCCATCAAGAAAATGTTGAAAGTTTGATAGCTGAATATGCTGAGCTATTTGATGGAATAGGATGTTTGGAAGGAAGATCAATACGTCTTCACATTGACAAATCCATCCTGCTAGTGGCCTGAAACACCGTCAGGTTGTTTTCCATCTGCGCCCCAAAGTGGAGGCGGAGTTACAAAAACTGGAGACCGCAGGCATAATTGAAAAAGTGGAGGGACCCACTCTGTGGGTCTCGCCAATTGTTGTCACCCAGAAGCCCAAGAAGCCTGGAGAATGAGAATCTGCGTAGACATGAGGCTACCCAATGCAGCAATCCGGCATGAACGTCACCTAACATAAACCATTGATGACATCGTGGCAGAAGTGAGTGGATCCAGGTGGTTCTCAAAGATGGACCTGAGGGCAGGCTATCACCAACTCATGCTTGACCCGGAGTCCCGAGCAATCACCATATTCTCGACTCACGTGAGACTCAGGAGGTACACCTGCCTCTGCTTTGGAATCTCCAGTGCAGCAGAAGTTTTTCAGGACACAATCAGAGGTGTGCTGGCGGGACTGTAGGGTGTCATCAACATCCGTGATGACATACTGGTACTCGCCCCCACCCTGGAAGTGCATCTTGACAGACTGCAAGCCACATTCAAGCGTCTCCAAGAACATGGTCTCACTCTGCACAGAGAAGAATTTGAGTTTTTTCAAAATCATATTGCTTTCTTTGAATAACATTTTTCTGACAGAGGGGTAATGCGTGACCCGGAGAAGGTGCGGGACATTCAAACGGCGCTTGCTCCCACATCAGTCACAGGTTTCTGTAGCTTTCTTGGCATGGTTATGTACTGTGGCCGATTCATCCTGAATCTGTTGTCCATCACGGCTCCTCTCCGTGAACTGACGAAGACTAACACCCTCTGGGAGTGGGGACCTGCCCAGGAAGATGCTTTCATTGCCACCAAGAAGGTGTTGTCAGCTCAGACTACGCTCAGGTACTTTGATCTGGCCAAAGAGTCGGAACTGGTTCCGCTTTTCAACAGGTCCACATCCACATCTCCTCCCAAGATAGAGAAGTGGATCCTCCAACTAAAGGACTATCAGTTCACGGTCATCTATTGCCCAGGGTCTCAAAATCCGGCAGATTACCTATCAAGACGAGCGCTCCAGACCACTGCCAGTGTCTATGCAGGAATTCACAGATGCCGTCCAAGAGGACGAATGCATTCAACTTGCCAAAGGGCTGTTCACACAGGGAGGTGGCATGAAATGATGCACAACTTATCTAGACGGAAGGAAGAGGCCAGACACACTTTGGCCTCCCTGCATCAGGTCCGGCATGAGCTATCGGTGTCACTAGAGGGGTGTCTGCTCCGTGGACTAAGGTTGGTGGTTCCCCGATCGCTGCAGTCCCGCATAGTAGAGTTAGCCCATGCCGCTCATCAATGAGTAGTCAAGACAAAAGCCAGGCTTCGGTGTAAAGTATGGTTCCCAGGACTGGATCGTCACATTGCGAAGTGGGCTTATGTGTCATATCTGCCAGGTTGTGGGTCCATCCGAGACTCCAACCCTGATATTCACAGAGCCAATTCCATCTAAACTGTGGAAGCGGGCCAGTGCCGACCTAGGGAGTTTGCCTGATGGCTGTCACATGCTGATGATCATTGATGACTTTTCCAAATATCCTGAAGTG
This sequence comes from Pleurodeles waltl, assembly GCF_031143425.1. NCBI lineage: Eukaryota > Metazoa > Chordata > Amphibia > Caudata > Salamandridae > Pleurodeles > Pleurodeles waltl. The sequence goes on from NC_090444.1 coordinate 1,598,353,591, forward strand.
GAAATACTGGGCATGACCACAGCTGGACAGGTCATCCCTCGGTTGAAAAAGGTTATGGCCATTCATGGTCTCATTCATGAGCTAAGAACAGACAATGGCCCACCTTTTTCTAGTCAGTAGTTCACACTACCTCTCGAGGCAGGGGGTTGCCCAGTTAAAAATCACGTTCTGCTGGCCTCAGGCCAATGGTGAGACTGAGCGCTTCTTGCGAACCTTGAATAAAGTACTGAGAATAGTGGTGGCCAATGCCCACAATGTTGACTGTGCTTTATACGCCTTCCTAAGGGAATTTTGACTCACCCCGCATACCACCACCAGGATAGCGCCTAGTGCTCTGTACATGAATAGACCAGTAGAAGACACCATTCCGCAGTGTGAGGTACCCACAACCCTGCAGGAACAGGCCAGTGAAAGACCGTAACAACTCAAGTCTGCCAATGACTGAGTGTCATGGAGGAGGCGAGCGAGATCTGTACCTCTGCATGTGGGTGACCAGGTGTTGGTTCGAAACAGACATCCTGGGGGGAAGTTCAGACTCTCGTTTGAGATGACGCCATGGACTGTGGTGAGGCTAAAAAGCACCCTGGTCACCTGGTCACCGCTCAGAAGGGCCATGAATGGGTGACACAAAATATATCGTTCTTCAAACGATATCGATCTGACACTGCCACTGATGCCACTGACGTCTTGCCACCACCCACTAACACTGATGACTGTGAGTCGGGGGCTAGTCGCCTCGACACCTCAGAGCGAGAGGTCCATACACCTCAATGAGAGCATGTAGAAACACGAGGACCCCCACAGTACCACACCGGAAGGATGTGAGTGTGATGGTCTGGCAGAGACAATGGAGCCAAGTGGTATGTCCGAGCGTGTGGTGAGTACCTCCCCCAGGGCTGGGTTCCAGAGATACCATCTCCGCACAAGCCTGCTACTGTCCAGTAACCTGCAAGATTCCTCATAACCTGATGAGATGGTGGGCAGAAATGCTGAGGGAACAGTGAAGCGGAGTTCTAATGTGATGGACTCTGAGTAGACATTTCAGTTCAGTGATGAAAAATATTTTGGGTGTTCATATTGTTTTTGTTGTTGTTTTGTTTTGTTTGGGGTAAAGGAGGAATGCTGTGTTTGCGGCATGGACGGGTCCAATTGGGAGGGGGATCCTCCCCCGTCCAGGCTGCCGCTACCCCTCTGTGGGGAGTGCAAATGGGAGGTCCGTGACATATGGGGCAATGTAATAAAAGGGACAGCGGAAGGTTTGCGCTCTAGTCCAAAAGTAATCAGTGTGTCCTGTCAGGTATGTACAAAGTGTTTCCCGCGTCCCCAGTACCGCGGGGAAACACCACAAACTGCAGAAGAGCATGATGGAGATTGAAACCTAAATAGATTAAAATGTTCTTGTGAAACTCCACCTATGCCCCTGTGGGCAACCTAAGCAGGTGGTGTTGCTCCCTTGAAGTTCTGCCAGGTGTGCCTCAGTGAAGTTTGGAACTTGCCAGAACTATGGAAGGCTATTTCTGCCAGACAATGAACCATTTCTGGACTCAATATGCGCAAAGAGTTGCCCTACTAAACAAATGAAGCAAATTTACGAGGTCTGCAGTTTTGTACTTTTTAGCGCAATTTTTTAAGTGGACTGGCTTTCTGCCAATCAAAGATAGCCTCAGGGTTCATGCTGACGACTTTACAAAAGGGACAATACGTCTGTGTTAACGACTGCTTCTTATCCATAATGTGTTTTGTGAGCTGGGTGCAGTGTGATGTAGTCACTTTGACTCAAATCTGCTGACAGATTATAGGGTGGCGAGTTTATGACTCTCAGAGCAGCCAGGACTTGGCTAACTTTTTCACTACCATAGTGGTGCTGCAAAAGTAGGAATAGCTAGCTCCCAGTTGGCTAGTTTTATGTCAATTGGTGTTGTGGTATGAAGAATTTTTAGGAACCTCAAACCGGATCTGTTTCAATTAAGTTGTTGAATATTTTTCAACTTATTGTGGTTAGCACCTTCTGTTCTTGCATATAGGCCTCACCTGCACAGGTTAGCCACACTGAGTGCCCTGCATGGGTCTGCTTACAAAACTGGAATATTAATTATATTAGAAAAATAATGATTAACATAGGTTTGGTTTATTTGACATAACTTATTCAAAGTGAATGTTTAAATGTTGTGCACAAGCATTGTTTATTATTGCTTTTCAGAAAATCACTGAAATTCAGCTACAGCAACGGTCTGTCTCTGTGCGTGTAAAGTAACATTTCTCTAGCTTCCTTGATCGAAGGGATATTTTTTTATAACCTTGTAAATTAATGTGCTGCATCTTCGTTGCTGTGTCCATCATTATGGTCTTGCTGAACAGTCCAGCTTATTAGGTTTCATTTATTGTTTATTTCCTCTGTGCAACTAAACCGTGCAGGTTTATAGCCTTACGTGCAAGTAGGTCTTGTTTAGGGTGGCTCAGAAGCTAATAGTTTGGTTTGTTGTGCAAACAACATGTAAATGCTGCATTTTCTATAATGTCATGCTATAAAACTGTGTGCTTCAATTATATGTAACATTATAAAAGAATATGCTATTTGGGGAGAAGTTAAATTAGCATATTCACTTGCTCCTATTTTGCCATTCTGCTGTTGCACTAGAGACCAGATTGGTATTTACAGAGGGTATTCATTCATTTCAATTCCATTCAATAAACTTTATTCGGAAATGTTCAGATCTATAAAAGTATGCAAAAACACATAAACAAAATTACATCCACAAATAACAAGACAGAGATAAAAGAATTACAACAAACAGTGATTAAAATGGTATAGGCCGACATACTCAACAATAGACTTTAAAAAAGACCCAACATGAAAAACCACTTCCTCGTTAATAAGTAGCAATACAAATCTAAGGGCAGGTCTACATTGACCAATGTCAAAACAATATTTCTTTAGGAGAGGAGTTAAAACACGCATTCTACAATTATCATAATATTTACAAAAGAACATAAAATGCAACAAAGATTGTTCATGTAACTCATTACAGGGACAAAGCTTAGAATCAAGATCATGTACAGATCAGGACGGAAAGCAAAGGATGTATTGTAAAGGGCAAGACCTGAATCAAAAGAGCAAAGAATACTCCCAGCACGTGTGGATAATCCTAATATAATCAGACGAACAGTTCATTTCCCACAAAGAAAGAAAATGATCCACACTACGCTTCTCCACTTCAAACCTAAGATGCCTTAGTTCCTCATAATCATAAAGTGCTTTAGCTACAGCTTTTTTTTTTTTACCCATACTTGAAGACGGGTCAGTGAACAAGGTTTGCATCCCAATTTTGATAAATTCCCTTTTTACAAAGGCAGACTATGGAATAGACAGCCCATTGTCAAGGGAGAAGTAATCCAGTATTATCTCTCTACTCAGGACAGCCTCTGAATTTTGCCAAACGGCAAGCCATAACATAATCGGCCACACCCTTATGAGCTCTTCAATACAAGGGAGTCCTAATTCATTATAGCAAATAAAATGGGAGGCAGAAACAGGAATTGATAAGTCTGCTACAAAATGAATTCTCTTCTCGCTGTATGGCCACACAGTTAGCAATTCCCCAAACCTCAGCCCCATACATGGCAATTGGGACACACAGAGCTATATATTTTAACAATGAAGCCAAAAAACTCCTGCGTTAGGCTGCAGAATACTGCATAGCGATCCATTAGCGGATGAAAATTTAGTGGCTCTCTAGGCAATATTAGTTGTCCCGAAGCCCTGAGCAAAAGAAATAATACCCAAATAAGGGAAATTATCTGTACTACTCAGGTGATGTTTACCAAATGACATGTATGGCAATGAGGAACGCTTAAGGCCACAAGCCATAATATGGGATTGGCTAAAGTTAGTTTGTAAATCCAAAGAAGTCATAAAGTCAACAAACACATGAACTAACTGCTGCAGGGCCTAAGGGGTACATGCCAAGAGCACCACGTCATCCGTATACTGTAATGTGGGGGAGTGGTTTGTCCTGTATGATTGGGACATTGTGAGTGGCTTGTGTCAGGTGTGACTACAGATCATTTATATAAAGAATAAACAAAAGAGGGGCCAAAACACACCCCTGTATCACTCCTTGATGAATTTCAGTGTCCCCTTACACATCGCCCAGCTTACTAATACAAACCTGAACCCTCATATCTGAATGTAGGTAGGCAAGAAAGTGAACCAGGACTATGTCCAGACCTTTTGTGGCAAGTGAGTGCCATAACTTGGCACGATTCACACAGTCAAATGCCAATGAGTGGTCCATAGACACCAGATAAAGCGGGGACTGTTTCACCACTGTGTACTTGCCTAGAACCAAGTTAAGGTTGAGACACTGGTCAATAGTTTAAATTTTACGTCAAAACCCATGTTGACTACTATGCAGGAGAGACTCCTCTGAAACCCAAGCCGTAATCCTATTATAAATGATGTGTCCCAAAATCTTAGCTGTTATATCAAGTAATGGTTTTGGCAAATAACAGGCTGGTAGTGAGCCGTCACCTTTCTTGAAAATAGCCATTATTATCGAAGTACCCCAGCTAACAGATAGAGGACAATGTGATAAATTATTAAAAACATTAGTAAAGGCAGTGTTGCATTTAAAAGGTCAGTGGGTACCCCCATCTGGCCCGGGAGCCTTATCGGCCATACTCTGCTTTATTACATTCTCAACTTCCTCTAAAGATGTCTGAAAAAAGGCTACCACATCATAGTCTATATAGAAGGAGCCAGGAGATGAAGGAGCCGCAGAAGTAATTCAAAAGTGTTCTTCCCATACACTTGCAACAATATGATATGAAATAGAGCTGGACGAGCCACTAACCTGCTTAACATCTGGGACAGCAGCCCAGAACGGAGTACTGTTACCCTGCTTAGAAGCCCGGGCTAGTACTTCCACTGATCTAACACAAACTCATACCAGTGCTTATGTGTGATTACTTTATACTGCTTGTGCCGGTAAGCCACTAAAAACAGGATCCCTTGGGGTAGTGTCAAGAGCACACCGAATGGCCCAATTTACCGCAGAACAATCAGCATTAAACCATCTTGGAACGTCAGCCATAGGTTTGACTGGTTTCAAGAAAGCCTTCCGGATCCCAAGACACTAGGTCGAAAAAGCTTCCACCATGCATTTGTCCAGGGACTTCTTCTGCCAGAAACAGATTGAACAACTCTAGGTTACCTTTAATAACCTCATTCAAAGTTAGTACAGGGTTTGTCATTCTCCAAACCAGTTTTAAAGGATGCTCCAACATCCTGCTTATACTTACCCTTAAAACTCACAGATGATATAACCTCAACCGGATTATGATCACTGTAACTAGATTGAATCACCCTCCCAGACATAATTACTTACTCCATATTACAAGTGAAGAATACATGAACTATAGTTGATGACCTACCATGCTCCTTAAAGGTGGGGACAATACAATCTGATGGGCCTGAAAAAGCCATTACATTAACCATATTGAGGGGGCAAAAAAGGAAAACAACTCAACACTACGGGGATCTATAGAGGTATAAGATTCCAACAAGTAGTCGTCATAGTAAGTCGGCAAAGGCACATAAAAATCGTCACCAAGACAAAGATTTAGTATACACCCAGAAGAAGCAACATCCTCAGCCAAGTTTGTCATAATTGTAAACAGTGGGGGAAATCTGGAGTTGGTAGTAACTTTAAAATCTTAAGTATAGAAATTCATGACATACAAAGTTAAAGCTAATTTGATTACTATAACTTGAAAACTAGTATTGTTACTTTTCACAAAAGAAACAGTGCCCCCTAAAGCTGTGCCAACCCAAATTGCCAACCCAGCAGAAGCACACCCACTCTGTGAGAGGGTTGCAGGCACGCTGAAGCAGTGAAAGCCATCAACCATTAACGACGTTGTGTCCTAGATTTCTTGTATTAGGATAATATCATATCCCTGCACAAAAGACAGCCAGTCGGCCATGGCAACATTTAATCTAAGGCCAGCCTCATTCCCACTTAGGATGCTAAGAGAATCATTATCTCTACTCAGAGATATGTTTCTAATTTACTCTGCAACCCCAGGGTTGACACTATTCAGTGTAGTAGCTGGGACAAAATTAAATAGATAAGGTAAGGAATTCCCTAAAACCCCATGCTCAGCATCCACCTCAGCAGGAGGAGCACTAGCTAAGGTGGCAACCGGGGGCTCTTGTCCCCCAGAACACACCTGGGCAGTAGTAACTGGATATCTGTTGAGTCAATTTATCTGTTCCAGATCACCTACAACAGAAAACATGTTGGATCAGGGAATATCACCCATAATACTTGTGCTCACATGATGGAAGTGTGATATGGCAGATAGCGGTCTATAAAGTTACCCTAGGGGAAGGATTACAACCTCAGTCTCAGCTAGGGTTTGGGATTCTTTATCACCTAATATCTCTCTGACACAGGCAGGCCTTCAAAACTTTACAACAATATTGTCTCCCCTTATATTCTTAACAGAACAACCAAGCCAGCCTACTCGCGTCACTATAATTCTCGTTAGGGCCCAAAGCATTAAAGCATCTGCGCACATGAAGCCAGTGAACAACCTTATTCCTAAGTTGTTGCCAAAACTCCTGCTGACCAGATTTAAGTGCTGATACCCCAGTCAGGATTAAAACATATGGGCACAGTGAGGGTGGAAGACCCGGGATTGTTTCAGAAGGAACAGCAAAATAATGATCCTCTGGCGCAGGAGTTTGAGATAGGGTTACAAACTTTGTGATGGCTTGTTAGCACAAAGAACAACCTCCCCTACCTTCGCTATTAATGGGGTGCTCATTGTAACCCAATTCAAGCACAGATGAAACACCAGCAGTACCTCAGAAGATGCCAAATTAGAGGAAATCCCAGACTGCTGCTCTACTACTGGTGGAAAACTGGGCCTCCCACAAGGCATCACAGAGGGGTTACAATCAGAATTACTAATTAATCGTGCCTCAAGCCAAGCCAAACGTTCAGTTAATGGTTTAAGTCTCTCCTCAAGAATATTACCAACCCTTACACACAGTGTCTTTACTAATGACACATCCAGGAGCAAAGTTTTGTCTGTCTGAGGCCATAGACTCTTTTAATGGGCCAAAGTTCGAACCACGCGGACTTTGCATGGACACCAGAGGCTGGATCCAAGAGAGCAGGTGCTTCTTGCTAGGACGTGAGTGTAAAGGCTGCTTCTCCCTTCCCCCCCCCCCCAAATGGTTTACCTGGCACCCTCTTACAAGCTGAACCCTGCATGGACAATAAGTTACCCTGCCCACTGGAAGACTCATTCTCTACAATCCCATCGACCCTTTCAAGCATGCCATCAGTAGTCACAGTAGGATGGGCTGCGTCACCCTTGCTTCCCCGTTTCGCCCACCTTACCTGGGATTTAACTTCAATGAGAGCACACTGTCCACATTTAAATAGCACAGAGCACAGGAAGTGAGGCCAGCCCAGCCACGTCCGGCCGTGGGTGGGGGCAGATGGGCCCGGGCGCATTTTGTGCATGTCCCTTGCAGTGGGGATAAAGGTACAAATTTAAAGTGCCTGATGTCATGAAACAGAAAGGCAGAGGCTCCTGCCGTGCTGAGGTCTGGGCCACGTAGTCCTCCTGGCCTCCGTTCTGGTCACCAAAATAACACGCGCAGTGGGGAGAGATGTACAAATTTTAAGGACACAATGGCGCGAAAATGGGAAGACAGCGGCTCCTACCACGTTGACACCTGGGCAACGTAGTCCTCTTGGCCACCTCTCTAGTCACCAAAACAGCTATATTAATTTGACTATTGTGTTATGGCTACTTAATTTTTTAATGGCACATTTTGTAATTCTATTTATTAATGAATTTGGCTTTTGATTCTAACATTTTACTTTCAGTAATTATCAATTTGACACGTAAATAAATCTGTAAAACTTGGAACTGGAAGGAGCCTAGTTGTGCACATTTTTCCTTAATGGTCTTTGATGATTATTTGAGCATAGACTTCCAACTTTCCCACTAAGTGATCCGCCTTAATGTTATAATGTTAATTGGGTTGAAACATCAACACATTTTCCCTGCAGTTGTGTTTGTGGCTGGAATACGGCACCCAGGGTGTAGTGGTTCCTCTCTACAGAGCTAACTAGGAATATTGACAGGTTCAAACAGGCTTAAATCTTTGGTGTATACACTGTGCACCCCAGTGTATAGTGTTGGAGACATTTTAGTGCTTTAGTACCTTTGTGGTCAGTCCAATTTAAAAAGTGACATGTGTGTTTGAGAGCTTTTTCAGACTGAGGTGGCATACGTAAAAGCAATTTACTGTGTACCTTTAGGTCTAAAGAAAGCCCTGTTGTCAGGTCTGCTGAAGATGAAAAGTGAAATAACAGACAGCTGTGAAATACTGAAATCTCTTAGCAACTAGCATTTTCATGTCATGCATGGGTGGTCCCTTCAGAAAAACTGCTATATGAAAATATATTGAATCATTATCAATTACATCATTACTACAATCTGTGGATGTCATTTATAGCTACAGATAAGTGCCTAAGGTGTGCTTCATGGCAAATATTAGAGTGCCATCTTCTGCATTACTTTGTGTTCTGTTGTAGCTTTTGCTTCATTTGTTATTGTTGCACTTCCATCATTGCCCGAAGGAGTGGACAAATTGTGGTGTGTTTATATTGTGATCTTGTCTTTTTAAAATGTGACTGTCCTAATATGTTGCTTTGCAAAGAAGATGCACTGTGCTGTTGGGTGTAGAGCGCTGCATCATCCATTGTGAGTATTGTGCAGAGTGATGGCTCCATTGTGATTTACCCACTTGTTGTGTATCAGATGGCTTCTCTGCAAGATGGCATTTTGCATGTTTGTGGATAGATGGATCCACATGGGTTGGATTTACATTTTGATTGCATGTATGGGATGACCATTTTACTTGATTAGGTGGGTTGCATGTCTTGTTTGCCTGGATGAATGGGTGCTGAAGGCTGAACCCTATGTCAGATGTAAGTGTTTGATTACCCAATTTCAAAAACTGTTTAGGGAATGGTGCACATGGCAAGAAAAGGGTTTCTCAGTTATGGCCTTAGAAAATAGGGCCTTTTTACCTCTGGTGTCATGTGGTCAGTCCGACTATGGTGCTGCAGACAGGGCCAAGAACACCCCTACTATACTTTACTCAAGGGTGAGCAGCCCAAGGCGTCTCCAGTCCAGGGCACAGCAGCAATATCTTTGGTGCAGTAAAGGCAGTGTTCGCACAGGTCCTGTGACTATCTCTGCAGTGGTTTCTGGAGCAGATGTTCTGCTGGATAATCAGGGATACAGACTTAGGGCCTGATTTAGATATTGGTGGTAATGGCCTGCCGTTGACTTTTCAACTGAAAACCTCTCCGCTGCTTTGATGGTCCGCCCACTGCTGTGACGGTCCGCTCACATATTTAGATGTTGGCAGTCCCATAGATAAAAGCCTGCATTGGAATTGCCCTCTCCACCAAGAAACACTTCATGTGTCAATGGCAGGAGATGGGAAAGTGGCTGACCGTGGAACCACAGACACCCTTCCCACCATGCAGATTTGAAAGTGCCAGTTCGACCTCCATGTCTGACTTGGCGGATTGTGGAGGAAAGGGTGAAAGCTCACCTTTTTTCCCCATTCCACCCCTGTCGTCAACTAGGCATGACTGGACAACACCTGGAGAAAACACAACCTCTCCCCACGTCACTGGACTCGAAGGTAGGGGTGCCGCATTGCCAAGGTACGTTGGGTGGGCACTGCATGGGAGGTTGGGCCACTGTAGTCATATACATGTTAAGGAATTTTTTAAAAATTTACTGTGACATGCATATGTGGAGTACACAGTGGTGTCATACATGGATGGGGACAAACTGACACAATTGTCATTGTGGTGTCATCATTCCTTGCAAAATAAGGGCTGGCACCACAATGACGGTACACTCACACTGGACAATGGTGTCCATGTGTGTGCATTGCAAGGGGACCTGTACGAGTGGATTTGTGCCATCTGTTGTGTATGTGTGTCTGTATGTGTGGGAATTGGCTGTTTGAGGTAGTGGGAACTGGAGTGGGTGGTGTGGTTGTGTCTTCATGTGTGTCACTTGCATGTGAGACTGATGTTTTCGTGTATGTTGTGTTGCTGAGTGACACATTCAGGTGAGTGCTGTGTGTTGGAATTTTTCATGCTGTGTATAGTTGTGTGTGTTTGTGTAGCTAACTGTGTAGCTATGTTGGTTGTTGTGGTTGTCTCGGGTTTGGGTGCAGTGTCAATGGTGTGTGTATGTTGTGGCATGGCTGTATGGGTTGTGTTGGAATGGCAATGGTGAATTGTGTGTATGTGGTGTAGTACACATATGGCTAAGGGACCGTGTTTGTGTGTCACTTACCTCTATTCCATAGCCCCTGCCATTGTACCAAGTCCATTGAGTCCCACCACCGTCTCCCTATATCAGAACTTGCTCGCCAGTCAAACTGCTTGCTTCCATTGACATGGCTTGATGGTAACCTCGCCAAGATCTAAATCAGGTGATAGTTTGTGGATGGGCATGTGTGGCTGAGAAATCCTCTGGTTCATGCAGGTCTGTTTCAGACACACTCTCTTGGCAATTTGCTTCTTCTAGACTGCTGCTCTCCCTTACTCTGCAGCTGGGTTTCTCCATGAACAAACACCTCCAGCAGGGCTCCTTTCTCCTTGCTCAGTAGTCAGGCGGGCTCCCAGATCTGTAGGAGACCAACACTTTTCTCCATCAGGATGTTCAAACTTCAGACAGTGTCTACTCAAGGCTGGGCGACTACTATCAACGATACCAGCCCAGGGTCACAGTAGCTTCTAAGTTGTCTGAGAAGTTCTTGGTCAATGAAGCAGCCTAGAATTAGAGCTAATTGGGAAAGTTTAGGTTCCACTTTTACTCATGATTTCCAGGCAGGGGATATGGATCCACTATCCACAGACTGGAACCGGTTTGGTTGGGTTCCTTTGTATTACTTCATCTTCTTTCTGCAGTGCAGAGAGATTCCCTGTGTAAGGTGATAGCTTTCAAAGCAGGTAGTGATAATGCTGGCTCCAAGCAGGAGTACCCATAACATATGCACAATAACTGTCACTACTTTGCGTGTCATCAGCCTTCCTGGAGGTGCCACTCAAGGGAAGACTAAAGGTCCAGGCTCTGCCTAGACATCTGAGTGTGCTGCATGGGCCTGGTACGTTGGAAACCAAGTGGCCATCTTTGAGCTCCTGCAGTGCTCTACACTCTAATGGATTTTTGTCTTGGACTGCAGTTTCAAGGAAGACTGGCCTGCTTCGAATCAGAAGTAATCCCAGAATTTTTGCTGGGGGCTGGCCTTCTGGAAGAGATTTTCTCTATCTTTGGACAATGCCAAGTCAGTCTACTTTTAAAACATAAACTTCTCACTTGGTCCACAAATGTCTACATTTTTCAGATAAAATGCAAAACCTAATATCCTCACCACACACACTACTGCCTCTGCACTCTTTGCTAAGAATTTTATATCACCATTTTCCTCCGTACAGGATGGCAATAGGCAAGGACACTATTACTATTTCACTTACAACTCCTCCTTCACTCCTGTTTCCCATATGCAATCTCTTTCTCTCTCTGAGTTCTGAACGACTTCAGGGGTGAAGCTTAACCATAGTCTTAAACACAAATCCATCATGCACATTTTCTGACGCTTTCAACCCATAGACTGTTAAAGGCATATTTTTTTCGTCTAAGCTTTCTTGTCAACCACTCGTCGAATCCGAAATTTACACACACTGCTTCAAATCTGTTGTAATAGCACTATGGAAAAAACCTAAATGCTGACCATTTCTTTCCCTCTAACTATCTTTCAGCATTCCACTTTCCTTCATTCACCATGCTACTAAAGGTCCCGGTATTCAACCAGCCTACTACATCTCTCTTCTACCAGCCGCCTCAATCCCTTTGTTGTTTAACTGTTACTGCAGCATTTAACGCTGTAGACCGCCCCCACATTTTTAGCCTGACTCTGGATCATTGGTATGAAGGGCTTTTAAATGGTTCTCTCTGTATTTGTTAATTCATTGTTTCTCTGTAGTCTGACTCTAATACTCCCACTTACCTGGTGGTCCCGCAAGGGTCACTCCAAGCTCCACCCTTATTTGCTGTCTACCCTGAATCATTTGGAGATATATTGTCATTGTCTGGCTTCTCCTGCCCTCTCTACTCTTATGGCACATCTCTTCTTTTCCTTTCTCACCTCCAAACATGCCACATAGACTCTCTCACTGCTATTTTTCTTTGGATACCTCACAGGTCTCCTATTCCGAACTTCTCCAAACCACAAGTCTTCCACTTCCCATTTGACCTTATCCCTTCACTGAGTTCACATACACTTCCCTCCTGACATCCTTTTGTCTACTCTGCAAAAATCGTGTTGTTATTGTTAACTCTGACAAGTTCATGGAACAATACATCACCACTACAGCCACTATAGTTCAGCACCAAGTACTAAACATAAGGAAAAAAATGCTAATGTCTCAATTTCTATATTGCTAAGACATTAATCAGTTGGATTACTGCAACAGTCATGAATAGGATTGTTTACCTGAAATAGAAACACTTTCAGACACTACAAGAATACATCTACTACCCTCTCCCATCACAAAACAAGATTCCTCTCAGCAGAAAAGGCTTAGTCTATGATATGTAAGGTAGTTGTCTCCATCCTGCAGCATGATCCAAAGTGAGATTGGTAGGTATGAAATTGATGAATGACAGTGATGTGATTGAAAAAGTAGTCTATGCTCAACTATACAAAGATCTTGCTGATGGCGAGTGTTGTAGGTCCATTTTACCACTTTTCTTGGGCACATTTATTTTAGCTTCGGGCCTGTGCCCTTTGACTTATTTTAATGTATTCATTTGTATTATTTTATCATGGCTTCATTTTAGAAGAGATGTTTTATTTTTTATCAGTGGCCTACATTTTCATCTTATGCTCTGCTCATGGCTGTGTATGATATTCTACCAAGTATTGTCTGTCCAAGAGTACAAAGTGCACCTTACACAGAAAGATGCATTATCACGTCAAGCCAGTTCTCACAACACTACACTTTTTGTTATAAAAACACCACACTGGCAAAATAAAGTTATCGGGGACATTCCAGCCATCCATATTATGCTGTGCCATGTAGTTGCAGCTCTGTTGAACTTGGCCTCATTGCTCCAGCCACTTGGGAGGACTGCCTGCAGCCTACAGGGAAAACTCCCCTGCTTATTACTCGGGTATGGGGCCGGTGCTTCTTTTCAGGGACTAGTATGGGCAGAGAAGGGGTATCACTGCTATGCTTTCATGTACAAGCTTGAAGTGTGGGCAGGGGTTTAGATTCAGTTGTGTGACAGGATGCTGGGACTCTTCATTTGTTTCACATTCTTGGTCACAATAATAATCGTATTGTTTCATTTTCCTAATAATAACACTCCATGCCTTTTTACATAGAATGCAATTGCTTCAGTAAAATATATTGAAACCTGTCCTGCATTTCTCTGTCTTGAATGTACAGAATTGTGTGCAATTGAGAGAAAGCGGTAAGATCTGTTCTACTACGACTTCCCTAAGGAGTCAGAGTGTCATGCGTCAGGCTGCCGCAAGTCACCTTTACTTTCTAGGTTTGGGTTCGGTGCTGCTAGCTAGCTGAAAGGGTTAGGCCTGCAGCTGCCAGACTGTGTTGGATCGACTCAGTCCCCCACATGTGGTGATGTTGCCGCTCAAAACCAGCAGTCTTACCTCCATGGTAAGAGTCCTACAACATGGCTCCTTCAACGTTGGTTAGGCAGTAACATCATGGATCTCCTGAGTATCTCTATCTCTTTACATTCTAAAGACACCCTAATCAGCTTATACAGAGATGTCTGTGGCATTAGGGCAGTATCCTCAGCTAAATAGGTAGTGCCTATCTTAGGCTGTAGGTGTTCTGACTTGAACCATAAAAAGGACTTCCCCTAAATTAGTGTGTCCATCTCTGAACTATCTGTTCTTAAATATGGAGGACCCTCAACAGTAAGCAATTGCATAAAACATGAGATAGCCTCTCACACAACATATACTTAATAATGGGCTCACTGATGAGGGCAGGAAAGTTTCATACAGAATTGAAATTGTCTATTCCTGGGTCGTCTTTCTAGCATTAGATGGGAACACACATACATTTCACAATTATGCAGTGGCAAATACACCTGCACAATACAGACCATATGCATATTTAGAAATACAACTGCCTTATCACCTAAATTGGCTTGATGGTTCCACACTTTCTACAAAACATTAGATTAGGTCCTTTAAGTAATGAAGGTTCTAGATGGCCTTAATTGGGCATATGTGCTCCAAACCCTAATGCAAGAAACTAGCGGACTGCACCACTTACATAATCATTTAGTAGAAATATATGCATGCTGAATAAAATTTGTAATGCAAATCTTAAACACCACCCCAGCGACTGCTCCTCCATTGCAACCACATTTGGCTGTAGCAGGGATAAATCCTGCAAATGTGCATTCAATAATGGGTAAGGTACGTAACAAACGTGAAAAAATTCAATTTTGGCTAACACAAAAAATAAGCGCACTGGAAGCAGTGTTTTCCCATACAGGACCCCGAGACAAACATAGAATTCTCACAATGTGCTTACCTTTAGGATTGGTTCCCTCAGTGGACAATTGTGCAACTTAGGGGTCATTATTAGCTGCACTCTACATTACAACACACAGTACACCAATAGTTGTGAATCTTCCGGAAGTGTTAAAACATATTCAAGACCAATATGGGACTGGCCCTGCCCCAGAATTGGGGATGCAATTAATGGGTAATTTTGCCACAGTGTCCTCACTAATATTAAGTAGTTTTAAGATAAGCAGTTGTATTGGCAGTACACCAGCAGCTCTGGGACATTCATCAACAGGAATCAAGCTGCCCAAGAGTATCGCCGAAAACATATACCAATATAGGTCGGGATAGTCTTGTTGTCAGACCAGCTAAACCACAATTACAAGGTAAATCCAATAAGAATTTAACCAAACAAACATAAGGGTGTTTTAACAAATGATGGGATAAACAAAAGTTTAACAGATAATAAAAAAGAAAGAGGAATATCTCTGCGCTCATAAACCTGTGAGGAACGCTATAACCTTAGAAATAGGGAAACTTTAAAAACTCTTGAAAGACACCAGTATACTGACAATTGACAATCTGGTTCCTTCAAGGACTAACCTGACAAACGCAGGGAGAGAAGAGGGCGGTCAGAACACCAAAACAAGTATGTGAAGCCAAGAAAATATTCATAATGCTCATCTGAAGTTTGAATACAAAAGGGAGAGAAACTTCCACAACAAAAAACCCAGTCCGAAAAGAAAATGATAGCAGCCATCTCGGCGAAAAATTACACATGTATTGAGAACTTTGCTGAAGAACAGGACATGGGCAGTGACTCTGCTTGACGGCACAGCAGAGTTCTCAATAGTTTGTCAGAGTGTTCAAGAGCTTCTGGATGTGACATCCACTAACGACTTTCTCAAAATAGAAACTGTGGACAGGGGTGTCTTCCCACCTGACAAGGTTTATAAATTAAAAATTCAAATTGAGGGAGACAGAGCGAAGATTAACACTTAGTTATGACATCCTCCTTGCAGAAAAAGATTGGCCACCTGAATTTGTCCGTAATCTTCCATGAGGGAAAGAAGTTGCCTTCTTTCTTTGTCCTCTTTTCAGAAGCACTAAAAGAAGCCTACGCCACAGATCGGGCATTGGTGCAGGTTCCTGTGTTGTACCGGAACCACTTGGGGTGGGATAGAGAATCTCCCTACCATGTTATACCAATTAGATCAACTCCACAGATCCAACAGGAATATCCCATTAAGCATGAGACTAAAGCGCAAGTGAGAGAAAAACTCTCACAATTCAAGTACCAGGGAGTAATTGAACCCTGCGTATCACCAATGAATAACCCTTTCTTTCTTATAGCTAAGCCGGAACATTCCTACAACATAGTCTTAGATTACAGACATCTTAAGTGATACATGCGCATTTGCAATACAAATTGCACATGGCACAGCACTTATGAACAATTTAGTGTGCAAAAAATACAAAACAACCCTGGATGATTCCAATGTTTTTTCTGCTAACATCTAGTGCCTGAAAGTAGGAATTTGAGTGCCTGCACTGCACTTGGTTGTCCATAGAAATGTTGTCCCCTCCCTCAAAGGTATAAGAACAGTCCAGAATTGTTCTCAGCCCATGTAAAATCAATACTACATGATATTGACTCTGAGGCGTTGTCTTATGTCGATGAGATCTACCTCACAGATGACAACCTCAGAACACACTTAACCTGGGTGAACCGCATTGTTGTGGGATTTGCCGAATTTGCTTTTCTGAGTGTCCTATTTTTAGGATACGAATTATCAGATGAGGTGAAAGAGCCTGGCACCTCACTTTCTAGAAAAATGTACTCAATTACAACCCCCCAATACCATCAAAAAGCTACAGTCATGTCTGGAATTTTTCTTTTTCTTTGGCAGAACATACATTCCAGAATATGCACAATGAGTAAAACCGCTCTGACTTAATTTGTCCAGATTTCTCAAGCAAACATTGGACACCTGAACAAACACACCTTTCAGCGCATTACAGCTAGATACACTTAAAGATAAACACTTACACCTGACAGAACAAACTTGGTCATCGGGGTAATTCCTGCTGCCAAGGGGGTTCCATCTGTGTAACATTCAATGAGGATGACAGCATGCCTATAGCATACAAATCTCATTTGTACTCCAACTCTGAACAGTGTTTTGCAACTTTTGCACCCTCAGCAAAAATAATGACTGCTGTCCAGATGGCTGTCATTAAGGAGAAAACTCTTGCCTAGGGGGAATGCTTTATAGTTGTTACCCCAATAACAGCCTTTGAGGGTGTTACCAAAGCTAGCGTACCAAGCACAAAACCATTACATCCACCTTGGATCCAATGGGCAACGCCTCTGACGGCCACTGATGTTGATTATGCTTTTGATCCAAAACTTCAGGCCCAAGAATTTCTCCAATACAAACTAGAATACCCCATGTCCACTAACATCTTGCCGTTTGAACAATATCGAGTTCATTTATACTAATGGTTCAGCCCAACCAGCTGTAGCTACTCACACCAATACGTCGCTTGCGCAGCCATTAATTAGCAGGGTGATGAGGGATGGTAAATTCCTCCCTCGACATACCTACACGCATACCCTAGGAGACTGCACAGCACAACATGCAGAGGTTAAGGCTCTAGTTGGGCACTGGAACACACGGGTCCTCAATGTTCTACTTTTTGTGTGATTCGTACTACTTTGTCCAGCCCTTCAATGAATACTTAAACTATTGGCACCTAAACGGTTTTAGAGATTCAAAAGGGAACCACATCAAACACAAATTCTTTTGGTGGGGATAGCAGGTCTTAAAGACAAGCTATCAAGACTCATGTAGTTCATACATTAGGTCGTCAACGTGTTGTAATATGTGTTGCAGGAAATACCTTGGCTGATGAAGCAGCCAAATCTGCAGTAGTTGTGGCTTCTGTTGGTGTGATTACTTGTTCTCATATGAGACTGGATGATGAAACAATGGTTACTTTGAAGGCTTCAGCTGATGGTAAGACCCTACCTGAAGCATATCCTGCAAAATATTCCTACCACGTAAGTGACCAAAACATTGCATTTGCATTAGAAAGAGCTACAAAATTGAGGCTCAGGTACACTACAATGGTGGTCTTTAGAGATTCTTCCTTTTGCTGAGTTTGTCAGCTGAGTTAATAGACAGGACTGAACTGATTTAAAAAAAAAAAAAAAAAATTATTTGGAGCATCACATCCGTCAGTGTCAGTAAAATCGTGACCCAAGCCAATCCCCTTCAGGAACGTTTTGACATGTGCTAACCAGGGAATTGAAAGACCCTTGCCGCACCCTAGGCAATCAATAATAATATCCTTAGTTAGTGCTGGTTCTTCTGTATGCAAGACTGATAGCCAGAGTAAAGTGGGTCTAATGCAGATCAAGACTGAGAGATAGCTAAGACCCAGTTCTAGATGGGAGATGAGGTGCAAAGTTAATATTGGGGCACTCAAATGTTTTCTACAAAATCCATTCTCCTCCCTTTGGGGAGGGCAGTCTGAGATGCCCCATATATCTGCCACGTATGTTGCAATTGGGACACATTGGGTTTTATAAATTTGTAATATAGGCTCCAAAGCCATGCCTCCTTTTGGCTATGGGGTAGAAAACGCACCACCAATGCTGTCTGTGCCCTATTATAAGAAATATGATCATCCCAAGAGCCGCCCACACAAAAGGTAATGCCTAAATAAGAAAAGGAGGTCATGCTAGCCAGAAAATTAGAGCCTACCCTGATGGAAGATTTTTGAACCGTTGTGGCCACAAAACGTAATAAATGACTTTGCAAAATTTGTCTGTAAATATATGTTGCCCATAAAATGGGCGAAAGAATGAACTAACTTGCTTAGGGAATTTAGCGTGTGTGCCAGAAGCACGGCGTCATCCGTATAGAGTAATACGTGAAAAGGAGCGCCCTTGATCTTGGGAATATCAGAGGAGGACATAATCAAGTGTGGGCTAAGGCTATTAATATATTGGATGAAAAGCAGTGGCGCAAGAACGCCTCCTTGGAGAACACTGCGCCCCATGCAAAACTCTTCTGTTACTTCGCTGCTCTGGCCCCACCGAACCCTTGTGTTTGTGTTAGGATACAATGAATTTAACACATTTACCATAGCAGTGTCTAAACCCAGTTCTAATAATATATGCCACAGTTTAGATCTATTAACACAGTCAAAGGCCAGGGATCGATCCATGAATGCTAAATAGAGCAGTCCCCATTTGGCCACAGTATAGTTCCCAATTATTACATTTAAAGTTCAAACATTGTTCTGTTGTGCCGATGCCTTACCAAAATCCCTGCATGGCAAACATGCAGGATCTTCTTTTCCATTGCCGATTGTAAAGAACCCTCCCAAAGATCTTGGCTGTTCTGTCGATCAAAGAGATAAGGCGGTAACAATGGGGCTTCACACAATCCCCCTTCTTAAAAGTTGGGACAATGACTGAGCATAGCCAAGACCTTGGGATGGGGGAATGAATCACACTATTAAAGACATTCTTCAACAAGGGAGCCCACAAACACTTGTTGCTTTTAATTAAATCAATTGGCATCCCATCTTGGGTATGCGCCCGGGGCTCTGCTGAATGGCCATGGCAACTTCCTGCAAGGATTTTGTTTCAAGCTTGGGGAGCAACCCAGGCTCAGCCCTCAATGCATCAGGGACGTAGTGCGAGGCAAGATAGATTTGTGAATAATGCGCCACTCATTCATCATTATTTATGTGAGAGCGGATAGGAGTCCTTTTCTGTTCCAGCGAGTGTAAGTTAGAGACAGTTCTCCAAAAGGTCCTCCCAGTGCTGGGTTATAATTTTATTCCATCTGTGCGCTGTTGCTGTTTTATATTGCTTGCGTGCAGAGGCACCACAGCAGGATTTCTCGGGTTCTCCGGCAGTGCGTTGTTCAGTAAGTGATTCAAATGGGAGCATTTGTAATCAAACCATCACGGGCCTAGGGTGCAGCTCTAATGGCCTTACAGAGAGACGGCCTAATATTGCATAGGGCTACAAAGGAACTAACTATATCACCTGGCACTGTGGACTCAGCCAGATACTCAAGAAGCAGCTCATAGTTACTTGAAATGACTTTCTCTAGGAATGAGGAGGGGTCTGGAAAGTTTCTAACTCAATGTAAGAGTGTCCGAGGACGTTAACAAACAAGCAAAGGCGAGTATCTTCTTGAAGGACTTCCTGGAAGGGGCCAGAAGCTCTAAAAGTACAGGGTTGTGGTCACCAAAATTCAAATCAATAATTGTGCTACAATGTAGTGAGGGAACCAGACTACCGTAAACAAAAAGAAAATCAATCACTGAGTGGCAGTTTTATGTAGGGAGCCCCAAGGGATTTATCCCTGCCATTCCCAATGTGTTGTCCAATCTTTCGAAGCAATAAAACTTGCCAATTCGTTACCTCTAGTTTCCCCTTCCTCCAACCCACCTGATCAATACAATTTTTTGAAACTGGTAACTTGGAATTAAAATTTCCCCCCGACATAAGTGCAATTGCTTTCCCTTGCTAGTAGCAAGTTCTTCCAGACGAGAAATGTAGTCATAAAATATGACTGGGAACCTATAACTAGGGATATTGTGGAAGTTATTATTTAAAAAATGTACTAGATAAAGAGAGTAAGCCCCCTTAAATAGTACCACTTGGGACACAAATTAATCCATATGGTCAGCCCATCTGAGGCACGCTCTGAGCGCAACTGGGTAGCCGGCGTACTAAAACATAGGAAGCCTTCCATGATCAGAGTTCACTTCCATGTCTGTTGGAAAAACAAAATATCAAAACAATTAATGAATAAAACCTAATCAAGTTGTGGCAGTTTATTTTGAAGCCCAGCAATGTACCAGCCTAAAATGTGTAAAGAGTGCTGGGGCGGATCCCGAATAGGTCAGCTGGATTGAGGGCTTGAACAATTCAACATTATCCCTCATCTGGGTGTCTGCTGAGGCTTCCTTCGCTGCAACCCTTTGCTGAGCTGATTGGTGCTTAATATACGATTATGTGCCTTTGCAATAACAACTTTGCTTACACTCTTGTCTGATTAAAGGGTTAGCCCTTGGTGATACCTAATTTGCCCTCCGTCAGATGATCTTGGTACAGTGTGATAAAGGAGCATACCTGTTAGGGCGGGGCCAGTCTTGGGACAGGTGAACCTGGGTAATAAATGAAACCAGTCGCTTGGATGGGGTGGGGGGCTTGTAAAAATATTGAAGGGGAAGTGTTACAATGTTTGATCATCTAGAATGGCCCAGGTATCTACCCGGGTTTAAAATCAGTAAGCTCCTTGATATAATGGGGCACTTAAAGTTGACCAACATGGATTTGCCTGGTATATCCTTTTTGGCAGAACTAAGCCACCAAACCCTCCTGACCATTATGATATGGTGGCTTCTCCGGTGAGACAAATATTTTTCCTGTGCTGCGAGATTGAGGCTTGCCGTTTTAAGTCGGTGCCTCAGGCGTGATGCTGGAGATAGATGGGCTACCCTGCTGTGGCCCACAAGTGAGACAAATATTTTCCCTCCACTACGAAAGCGGTGCTTCCCTTTTCAAGTCAGCGCCTGCGAGCGTGATGCTGGAGATGGGCCGGCTGCCTTTCTATGGCTATCAGGTGACACTAATGTTTTCCCTACGCTGCGGGATTGGGGCTTCCCTTTTCAAGTCAGCACCTTCAGGCATGATGCTGGACATGAGCGGGATGCCCTGCTATGGCCTCAGGTGAGACAGATGTTTTCCCGGTGCTGCAGGAGCAGGGATTCCCTTTTCAAGTCAGCTCTGCTAGGTGCAATGCTGTAGGTTGGCTGGCTGCCCTGCTATGGCCCTCAGGTGAGACAAATGTTTGGGCAGAGTCAACTGAAGTCCATTATGCAGTTGAGTTGGACGCTACAAGTTCGTAGAAGCGACTTATGTCATGCTCAACATCAAAGCAGTAGAAAAGTTGCCTTTTACTGTAGCTGAAATTCCATCAGCAGTGTGGTTAATACATGGAGCAATCAATCTGCCCATTTCAGCATTCCAATTTACTTTTTGTTTGAAACACATTCTGGTAGGCAGATTTGAATGGTTAGGAGACAGTTACATTCATGAGGTGTGGAAGTTACCTTTTCATACAAATGTTTCAATGGTGAGAAGGAGGTCTTTCTTAGCAGCAGCGAATGCGAGACTTCTGTGAACCATTCAATGATTTGTAAACAGCTGTCCTTGCATGGAGCTTGTAAAGCTTCAGCAGCAAACTTAGCTTGTTATCTGAAGGGTATTCCCATCCCTTTGATTAGCCCAGTGTTCCAGGTGCCCTTGAATGGGAGTTACGTGATTATGAGTGATGAAGGTTGCTGTGGTATGAGAACCGGCATTGCCTACATGGTTTCGGTTTCTCAGATTGTGAGTTGTTACAAGAATTTGAGCCCCCCACACATGCGAGAGATAAAAGTAGCAAATATATGGCCACATTGCTACTTCTAAAGTACATTTTGATAAGCTGAGCAGGCTGAAGGCTCTTTTTTTTTCTCAAAAACACACCGTACTTACATCCGACTGCGAGACACATTACCTCCAGGTAGCAAGATAGTCCCCATCCCGGACGGCTACAAGATCATCCGAAGAGATCGCACCAACGGAATCGGATGGGGAATAGCCATCTCCCACAAAGCCACCCTCAAAGTCTACATCCACACGGACGACACCCTCAAGACCGCCAAACACCTGCACTTCGTATCCACACCGACCCCAACACAGCTCTCAGAGGAACACTCATCTACAGACCTCCCGGACCACGAGCACCATTCAGCTAATCCATCGCCGTCCTCACCAGCACTCACGCACCCACGCACTCACCTCAACTCACTACATCCTCCTCGGGGACCTAAATTTCCACCTGGAGAACAACGACACCAACTCCACAACTCTAATCGACAACCTCACCAACCACGGCCTCAGACAACTCGTCAACACACCCACCCACATCGCCGGCCACACGCTTGATCCCATCTTCTCCTCAAGCACCCACGTCACCTTCAACCATACCACCGAACTCCACTGGACCGACCACCACTGTATCCACTTCACTTACATGAAACATACCGAGCACCACCGCATCCAACAACCACCCCGCTTTGGAGCAAAGTTATCGAAGACCAGCTTACCAACACCCTTGCCCAGAACCCACCCTCTGACCCCACCGACCCAGACTCCGCCGCCCCCAACCTCACACTGTGGATCAACGATTGGGCCAACAACCTTGCCCCACTCAAGAAACCCACCGCCAACCAAGCCAGAAGGAAAGCCACCTGGTTCACAGAGGAGCTCCTAAACTCCAAGCGCAACTGCCGGAAACTAAAAAAGGAATGGCTCCTCGAACGCACACGTGACAGCCTCACAGCCCACAAGGACGCCACCCGCAGGCATCACCAACTCATCAGACAAGTCAAATGATCCCACTTCAAAGACCGCCTGGACAACAACGCACACGACAGCAAAGAGCTCTTCAGCATCGTGAAAGAACTCTCCAACCCCAGCGCCAACGTCAATGACATCCCACCATCCCAAGAACTCTGCGATGCAGTGTCCACCTTTTTTCACCGGAAGATCACAGACATCCACAACAGCTTCAACGCCACACCCACGCCAGACCCCACCCCCGAAAGCTCCACCTGTGCAAACCGCCTGACCTCCTGGACCAACGTCAACGACACAGACACGCAAGATCATGAACTCCATCCACTAAGGATCTCCGTCAGACCCTTGCCCCCACCACGTTTACAACAGACCCGACTCTACCATCGCCCCCCAACTACGGAAGATCATCAACATCCCCTTCGAAACAGCGACATTCCCGGAAAGTTGGAAGCACGCCGAAATCCGCACCCTCCTCAAGAAGCCCAAAGCAGACCCCAATGACCTAAAGAATTTCCGACCGATCTCCCAACTCCCTTTCCCAGCGAAGGTCATTGAAAAAATCGTAAACACATAACTAACCAGCCACCCTGAACACAAGGACGTCCTTGAGCCCTCCCAGTCCGGCTTCAGACAAAACCACACCACTGAGACCGCCCTTCTTGCCGCCACAGATGACATCAGGCGCCAAATGAACAACGGCGAAACATCAGCCCTCATCCTCCTGAACCTATCTGCCGCCTTCGACACAGTCTGCCACCGCACCCTGAAAACACGCCTCCATGAAACCGGAATTCAAGGAAAAGCCCTTGACTGGATCATCTCATTCCTCTCCGCCAGAACCCAGAGAGTCCGCCTCCCCCCCTTCTGCTCCGAAGCCACCGACATCATCTGCGGTGTCCCCCAAGGCTCATCCCTTAGCCCGACGCTGTTCAACATCTACATGGCCCCCCTTGCACAAGTGGCCCGACAACACAACCTCAACATTCTCTCCTACGCTGATGACACCCAGCTCACCCTCTCCCTCACCAAGGACCCGCGCACCACCAAAACCAACCTCCACGAGGGAATTAAATCCATCGCGAATGGATGAGAAGCAGTCGTCTGAAACTGAATTCGGACAAGATGGAGGTCCTCATCCTCAGACCCACCCCCTCCGCCTGGGACGACTCCTGGTGGCCTACCTCACTAGGAACCCCACCGACACCGAGCAACCACGCACACAACCTGGGCTTCGTCCTCGACTCCTCCCTCACCATGTCTAAACAGGTCAACGCAGTTTCTTCCTCCTGCTACAACACACTCCGCATGCTCTGTAGGATCTACAAGTGGATCCCGACAGAAACAAGAAGAACGGTGACTCAGGCCCTTGTCAGCAGCAGGCTAGACTACGGCAACGCACTCTACACAGGCATCCCAGCAAAAGACCTACGACACCTCCAACGCATCCAAAACACCTCTGCCCGGCTGATCCTCGACGTACCCTGGCGCAGCCACATCTCCCACCACCTGAGAAACCTTCACTGGCTCCCCATGGACAAGAGGATCACTTTCAAGCTTCTTTCCCATGCTCACAAAGCACTCCACGACACCGGAACAGCCTACCTGAACAACAGACTCGGCTTCTATACCCCCCCGCCGTCATTCCCCGCATCCAACGAAAGACCTCCGGCGGCAGATACTTCTCATACCTCGCTGCCAAGACCTGGAACACCCTCGCTACCAACCTGCGACAGACCCACGACCTACTCACCTTCAGAAGACTCCTCAAGTCCTGGCTCTTCGATCAGTAACAGCAGCTCCCCCCTCTCCCCTCCAGCGCCTTAAAACCCTCATGGGTACGGTACGTAGAGCGCTTTATAAATTCAATGATTGATTGATTTAGTGATTGATTGAATTGTTATTAGTTCTTTTGCAGAACATTTCATCTTATGCTCTGCTCAAAGCTGTAGATGATGACCTACCAAGTTCTGCCTGTCCAAGAGTATGCCACCTTACACAGAAAGACGCATTATCATGTCAGGCCAGTTCTCAGAACACAACACGTTTTGTTATGAAAACATCACAATTGCAAAATAAGGTTAGTGGGGCCATTCTAGCCATCCATCTTATGCTGTACCATGTTGTCACAGCTCTTCTGAATTTGGCCTCGTTGCTCCAGCCACTTGGGAGGACTGCCATAAGACTACAGGCAAAAAAAACTACCTATTACTTTAGTATAGGGCCGGGGGCTTCCTTTCAGAGAGTAGTACAGGCAGAGAAGGGCTGTCACTGCTATGCTCTTGTGTACAAGCTAGAAGTGTGGGTAGGGATTTAGATTCACTAGTGTGATTGAACGCTAGGACTTTTTATTTGTTTCACACTCTTGGTCACAATAATAATTGTATTGTTTCATTTTACTAATAATCACAGCTCATGCCTTTTTACAAAGGATGCGATTGCTTCAATAAACTATATTGTAATCTGTCCTGCATTTCTCTGTCTGTCTTGCATGTATGAGACTGTGTGCAAATGAGAGAAAGGGATAAGATCTGTTCTACCACTACTTTCTTGAGGAGTCAGGCTGCCACAAATCACCTTTACTTTTTAGGTTTGGGTGAGGTGCTGCTAGCTAGCTGAAGGGTTAGGCCAACAGCTTCCAGATGTTGTGGTATCAACTCCGTCCCCCACAAACAGTGGTGCTGCCGCCCAAAACCAGCAGTCTTACCTCCAATGAATGAGTAGATGAGTGATGGACCAGTAGTTGGCAAGGTCCTTTCGGTCTAAGGTAGGTTTCTTTAGGAATAGGAGGGTCTGACGTGTCTTGAGAGCATCTGGGAGCAGAGACTTTAGAGAGGGAGGCATTGATAATGGTGAGTTCCTGGTGAAAGCTTCCCTGAAGGACTAGGATGTTCAAAAGAAAACATTTAAGCAATTTAGAATGATGTTGACCTCGGACATGGAGTTCGGAGGGTGAAAGATGAGTAAATGCATTTAGTTGGTGGTGGAGAAGTCTTTGAAGGATCTGGAGGTTTGGTATTTTATTTTGAGCTGACCTTAGTTTACTGGTATAATGCTGAGCAGGGAGATAGGCACAGTGAGGTGTTTGATTCAGGCCAGAAGAATGGGTGATTTAATTTGGATTGGTGGTGATGTTGACAATATGAGGTTGAGGATGTGGCCTTTCGAGTGTGTTGGCTGGGTGACATGCTGTATCACGTTGAGTGTGTCAATGAGGTTGAGAAGTGTCTCCTGTTAATGTTGTCTGGGATGTTGGGGGCCATGGGTGTGTTGGATGGATGAAGTGACGGTGAGATTCCTATTTTGTGCAGGAGCCCTGTAGATGAGTTGGGTGAGTGCAGTTGAGATGCAGAGATATCTGTAGTTCCATAGAGTCAAATGTGGCATGCTTGAATAGGGTACAGGACATGGAAGACGTATCGATGACAGCAAGGCTTCCTCCCTTCTCTAGCCTGTGGGCAGAAGGACTTCTAGGATGTCTGAGGCTGTTTAGATGAACCAACCATGTTTCTCTCATGAGGCAGGCATCAAGTTTGAAGGTGGTGAGATCTGCAAAATCCGGTCCACAGAGTACTGCAGATTGAGCATTAATGAGAGTAAATTGGAATGTGTGATATGTAGTTTGAGGGTATGTAGTACTTAGTGGGATATATACAAGGTTGCGTTTTTGTATTGTTAGTCAGCTGTGTGTGTGTTATCTTGGTCTGGGTGTAAATGTGGGGATTAGCAGCATGGGGTCCTGGATGAGGCACATGATTATATCTTACCTAGATGGTTTCAGTGGAATGGGGTTCTGGATCAAAGCCTTTCCTGGCCAACACAGGCCCAAATAGGCAATGCCTTTGCTTATGCCCACCTTTTGCTAGAAATGCCTGAGCATTGGGATGCTCTTAACCATTGACTGAAGTAATGAGAGAGAAGGCAGTGATGTCAGTTCCTGTGATTATCATAAATGCAATGTTGCCTCTTCCTGTATAGTTACGTGATGGAGAATGACGTTCTCTTGTCTGGCTTCCTCTTGTAACGATGGTTTTGGCAGTTGACATCACTTCCTGTCCATATGGATGATAGGAAATCAACCACTCTTACTTGGCTTCTTTTTTTAAAGATGGTTTTGGTGGGAAACCAGTGATGTCACTTCCTGTGCAAATGGATGATAGAAAATGCATTTCACTACCATTTTAGAGGTTCTACTAGAGGGAGAAAAAGCCTCGTAATTTGCTATCAACGTTGGCAAAGTTTCTTTAGAAGTGGTTTTGTAGCTTTAGGCTTACATGCTCAGGTGCTGTTCCACCTCATAGGGGCATGAGGTGTGGGATGTCTGGGTCCTGCATAGAAAGGAGTTCTTTGATGCATAATACAAAGTGAGGCTCACACGGTAGGTTGGATTTCAAGTGCTAGCCTCTTCGCCTGACCCTCATCTGAAGTCCATTGCCTGCAAAAGAGTTGAAAATGAGTGTGGTGATGCCAGTGGTTCCTGGGTCGTTTGCTATGGGTGTCCTCATACTCTCTATTTTTGGCTATGAAGATATAGAGTTGGAGGCATTGCAAAGAGAAACTAGGATATTAGTAGAAAGAGGATAATAGAGCAAAAGGGTAGGGACAAATTGTGCAAGCAGAGAAACTAAGCTGTTAGTCGGTGGCAGTTAAGGCATGAGGAAAAGTAAGAAGGAGCTTATGTGAGGAAAAAGGTTTGTGACAGAAGCAAGGGAAGAGGGGATACGACGAACAGGACAGAGGAAATATGAGAGGCTGTGGAGTCGCAGGAGGAGGAGAACGGCTAAGAGACGCTATTAGAGGAAAATATGTGTCTAAGTGCTGCAACTAATGGATGGTAGGGCAAGAACAAAGTAGAGGAGAGAAAAGACGATAACACGAGAGGAGAATGCATAATGGGATGGTTGACAAAGAAAGAAGAGAAGGACTTTACAAGAAAGGATGTGAGCACAAAAGCAGAGACAGTGTGGCAAGTTATTGAAAAGAGTACAGAATAAAAGCGCTGAGATAAGAAGATGGTGAGAATAAGAGAGGGAGAGTGAACAATGGCTGAGAAAGGTAGTTCGGAAAAGCAAATGACTACTTTCGCCTCATTTTGGTCCTAATTTCAGAGGTATTACTAACGCTAATAATGATGTGGCATCATGTCTTTGTGTCAGTTAAGGCTGAATTAAGGTTGCACCGAAGCTTAATGTCCGACTTTAAATGTTCTGCTCTTTAGAAAAGTTTTTACTGGGGTTAATTTTCTTTTGAAATCCTATTTGTTATGCATCATAATTTTATTACAAGACCGGAGGCTCCTATTATGCAGTCTTTTCTTGCTTTAATTACGAACAGCAGCCAAGCAAGAACTACAGTATCCAGAAACAAAAGAACTACAAAATGACCTCATAGTGTAGTAACCAATGGGATATCACAATGCACTACTAATATCTTAACTGCGAGCAACAAGTCCTCTTTTCTTGCTGCTCGCAGTCAAGATAAGTACCTACATTACTTGCTCGGTTGTTTATTGAGCTTACTGTTATTACTATTGCATTGTGAAACTTGTGTGTTTAGCTCGCGGTTATTATAAGGGAACGCGCGTCCTTTTTTCTGTCCTTCCGACACAGCGTCTCTCAACGGCCGTCTTCGGCCGTTGAGGACGCGCGCTCGAGCGCGGCGCATTCCTTTCAGCGCACGCGTAGCATTCCTCACATTCTTTGGGCCGGCATACCTTGTCAGCTGATACTCGCGTCGCGTCTTTATTTCCGACCGGGTTTGCTTGCTATTTGAGCATAATTGGCTCACTTTGCCTCGTTTGGCATTCTCAACTCCTGCCCTCGTCTGTCAGTCGACTTCGACTGCATTGAACCGCCTCCCTTGGCTCAGTCCCGCCCCTTCAGACACTCCTTTTTCTTTTTCCTCAAAAAATTAACCCTTCGGTGACCAGTGTGTTTTTACATTATGGCTGGGGAAGAGGATTCCCAGGTGTTTCAGGAGAGTTTGAAGTCCTTCATAAGGGACTCTGTACAGCAGGCAGTCTCAGTTTCCATGTCTGAGGTTACCAAAAATTTTGAAGCCTCGGTTTCAAAGATGATGTCTTCTTCCAAATTGCCTTTTAATAAGAGCAGGAAACGTGCGACCACTCTCCCAATGACGTCCAAAGGCGTTTCCTCTGGTCCTTCCACCCGAGAGGTCTATAAATCGGGTCCCCCTCCTTCTCCTTTATATATTTCGCAGTTAAGAGACACGGATGACGATGATAATGTTTCCAGCCATGAGGGCGATGTGGACGGATCAGAAGATCCAGTTTCTTATGGGCCTCTGGAGAAAAGGCGTAGAATTTCTCCTCCTGACGGTGGTGACGTACACCTAGTGTCTCACGATTTAGTCGACCATGCTGGTGAACCCTTATTTGATCCCTCCTTCATGGTCCATCCAAATTCAAAGGAGTGGTACCCATCAGAGCATGTGGCGGATTATGTTTCTTTCTTTTTACGTCACCCTCTGGATAAAGCCGCTCGTAATAAACTCAAGTCAGAGTGTCCTCGTCCCTCTCTTCCGGATAATATAACAGCAACTCCGGTAATTGATCCTAACATGCTGATGTTCTTCTCAAAATTCGGCAAGGATCCCAAAAAGGGCGTGGATAGAGCCTGGTCGGGTTGCCAGGACAAGCTTCTTGATTTGGTGGGCCCTCTCACCAGAATTTTTGATTTGGCGGAAGAAGCAAAAATGGATAGTAACCCTATTGATCCGGAGGTCCTTTCAAACTGGGCGCAACGTGCTATTTGTATGCTGGGGAACGCCAACACTCAACTTTCGATTGAAAGGAGGAAGAGTCTGCTTTTAAAGATCGATCCCAAATTAACTTCTCTGGCCTCAAAAGATGAGGGTCCTTTGGCCAAAGGCCTGTTATTTGGAGATTCTTTTATTAAAGATTTGGGCAAATATGTGTCCACCTTTGCCTCTCTGGATAAGGCCCAGCTTTCGATGAAGAAAATTTTTTCGTCTCGGGTTTTTGCCAGGGCCGGCAAAGGCAGGAGTCGCTTTGCCGGCCGCTCCATCAGGAATCAATATTCCAACAGAGACTCCTTCAACCAGCAATCTCAACCTGAATCCTATTCAGGATACAAACCGAAGTTCTATCCCCGTCGTTCAAGAGGCTACCGGTCCAGAGGTTACTCCAGCAGGGGAGACCAAACCTCCGGTAAGTATTTCCGCTTCTGGCCTTCCTCCTGTAGGGGGCAGATTAGCTCTGTGTCTCGATTCATGGCGTTCTCTCACCTCAGATCCCTGGGTGATTCAATCTGTTCAAGGGTACCAGTTAGAATTCTATCAGATGCCAGTTCAGAGTCGCGTCCCTATACCCCTAGTTTTTTCCCAAGAGCAAAACGAGCTTTTGCGCGTCGAAATCCAATCTCTCCTGGCCAAGTGCGCAATAGAGCCTGTTCAATTCGACTCTTCGGGCTTCCTCAGCACCATCTTTCTAGTTCAGAAGAAGAATCACAAATTTCGTCTGGTGTTGAATCTCAAGGCTTTCAACAATTTTATAATCTATCGTCACTTCAAGATGGAGACTATTCTCCATCTCAGGGACATTCTGCTTCACCGAGATTGGCTAATCAGACTGGATCTGCAAGACGCCTATCTCACAGTCCCAATTCATCATTCACACAGGAAGTTTCTTCAATTCCAATGGCAGGACTCTTTTTACCGCTTTCGAGTTCTTCCCTTCGGCCTTTCTTCCGCTCCTTGGTGTTTCACCAAGATTCTCAAACCCGTCGCAGCCTTTCTCCGGTCTCACGGGGTGCGTTTAATTCTCTATTTGGACGACTTCCTTTTGATGGCACAGGACAAAAATCTACTTCTAGATCATCTTCAACTGTGTCTAAACCTCCTTCGCGATTTAGGTTTTCTCATCAATGTGCAAAAGTCGGTTTTAGTTCCGACTCAATCTTTGGAGTTTCTCGGTTTTCGAATAAATACCACTCTATCGGTGTTGCAGCTCCCGCAACACAAGGTTTCATTGATCAAGAAGGAGATTCGCCACTCCCTTTCCCTTCCGCAGATCTCTCTCAGAAATCTGGCACGCCTAGTAGGTCTGTTAGCTTCTTCCATTCAGGCAATCTTCCCAGGTCCTTTACATTATCGAGCCCTGCAACGGCTCAAAATACGTCATCTTCACAAGGGTCTCGCTTATTCGGATCCCTTGGTCTTAGATGCCGAATCCAAAGAAGAGCTTCAGTGGTGGCTAACCCATCTAGATGCCTGGAACGGCAGAACTATCTTCTCTGCCGCCCCAGATCTTGTATTAGAATCCGATGCAAGTCGGACGGGTTGGGGCGCGAGATGTGGTCAGTTCTCGACTGGGGGCGCATGGTCTCTGAAGGAGTCCTTCTTGCACATCAACAGTTTAGAGATGCTTGCAGGTTCCTTTGCCATCCGCACTTTTGCAAAGAACAGGGTAAGTTGCACCATCCTTCTCAGGATGGACAATTTGTCCGCGGTCAGATACATCAATCACCTAGGAGGTACCAGGTCAAAGATACTCTCCTCTCTGGCAAAACATCTTTGGGAATATTGTCTGCCTCGTCGGATTTCAGTCAAGGCGGTTTTCCTGCCAGGCAGATTCAATACAGTAGCGGATTGGTATTCCAGACACCTTCACGATTCCAGCGATTGGCAACTGCACCCTTCAGTGTTCAGTCACCTTTCTTTTGTCTTTGGAGAAATGTCTATAGATCTGTTTGCTTCTCGCCTCAATTCTCACCTTCCTTCATATTTCAGTTGGAGGCCAGATCCACAAGCCCTGGCCACAGATGCCTTTCTTCAGATTTGGCCGACTTCCCTTCTATATGCTTTTCCCCCTTTCCTTCTCATCCCCAGAGTCCTCGCTCAGGTGCGCAGGCAACGGTCTATTCTGGTGATTGTAACTCCTTTCTGGCAGACCCAACCGTGGTATCCGACTCTATTAGAGCTGGCGATCGCTCCGCCTCTTTGGCTGCCCCAATTTCCCGATCTCCTCTTGAATCCTCAGGGCCATCAACATCAGTTGATTCTCGACGGATCCCTGTTCCTCATAGCTTGGAAAGTTTCGGGTCGTCCTGGGGAGTCCCAGGAATTTCGGAGGACGCTGTTAAATTTATCCAGCAGGCCAGAGCCCCGGGAACTTCCAGGGCCTATAAGTCAGCTTGGTCCCTTTGGTGCAGCTGGTGCCTGGACAGGAATTCAGATCCCTTTTCAGCGAATGTAGTATTAATTATAAATTTTTTGGCTTCTTTGGCTTCTCAAGGTAAGGCTTATCGCACTATTAATTTGTATAGATCTGCCATTTCTGCGGAACATCAAAGAGTTGATGGTAGGCCAGTTGGAGAGCATCCCCTGGTCTGTCAATTGTTAAAGGGAGTAAGATACGTTAATACACCGTCTCCTAAATATAATGTTATGTGGGATGTTACTCTGGTGTTGCGTTTTCTTACCTCGTGGCCTGATAATGAATTATTATCTCTCAAACAGCTTTCGGCTAAGTTAACCATCCTTTTATGTTTAGTTTCTATCAAGCGGATCTCAGATGTTAGAGCACTGGATGTTACTTCCTTTTTCTTTTCTCCCCTTGGTGTTTCGTTTCAGATCAAAAAACGTACGAAAACTAACTTGTCTAGTATTAATTATCCATATTTTCCCTCTCAACCCAATATATGTGTTGCAAATTGCTTAAAAACTTATGTAACCCGTACTGCAGATTTGAGATCATCCTCTTCATCCCAACTACTTATTTCCTTTCAGAAACCTCACCTTCCTGTGTCTTCCCCTACCCTGGCTCGTTGGGTTAAATGGGTTATGTCCCTTGCTGGCATTGATATTAGTGCCTTTGGTGCCCATTCGGCCAGGGGGGCTATGGCCTCTCGTGCTTTTTGGACAGGTTCCTCTTTACAGGATATTCTCAGATCTGCAGACTGGTCGAATGAAAATACGTTTAGAACTTTTTATTGTAAACCGATTTCTCATGTCTCAGATTCTGTGATTGCAATGCTTTGAACATGCATAATAGGAGCCTCTGGTCTTGTAATAAAATTGAGATTTTCCTAGCCTTGGTGTCTGAAAGGCTAGATTTTATTAAAGACACGGAGGCGAGTATTATCCCACCACGATTTAACCCGCCCTGTTTCTCTCTTTCAGTACCAACTCCCTCTTCCGGTGTTGGCTCAGGGTGATACACACCAACGTCTCTTACCAAGCTTGGATTTGTGCGACATCGACTATACCTTCCAGTCGTCCTTCGGTCTCCGTCATCTTCGAGATGGTTGCATGGACTTTATGACTTTGGTTTTTATGTTCTATGTGATTGTTTTGGTTACTTCTCCTCTTTAGTTCGCATCAAGAAAAGAGGACTTGTTGCTCGCAGTTAAGATATTAGTAGTGCATTGTGATATCCCATTGGTTACTACACTATGAGGTCATTTTGTAGTTCTTTTGTTTCTGGATACTGTAGTTCTTGCTTGGCTGCTGTTCGTAATTAAAGCAAGAAAAGACTGCATAATACTCGTCTCCGTGTCTTTAATAAAATCTAGCCTTTCAGACACCAAGGCTAGGAAAATCTCAATTATATCTACTTTTGTAGACTGGATAGGGATATGTAAATTGAAAGCAACTTGACAATATTTATCCCACTGGATTTCCTGCTGTTTTTAAAGAATTTAAATTACTTTGTTTACTAAATACAAGGCTAGACCCGGAACAGTTGTTTTAAGAACCAGTTCAAATCCACGTCTCTACTTTGCATTAGTGGCTATGTTACTTGAATCTTTTGTTATCGAAATATTAGTAAAATACTTTAGCTGACTGTAACACAGTTTGATGATTGGTGTTTTTAAACAATGAAAACATACTGTCAATAGAAATAAATGTCTAATTTTTGTTGTGTGTGCAAAATGTTTCTTTAAACACTGAATATCTGAATATTTAATACTGAATATCAAAAAGCTAAGATAATTGCCTCGAACAAGTGGTACGCTTGTCTACTGTGGAAAAGTGTGCATGCAAATTGTGTCAGCCTGCATTTTGACAGTAGAATAAAAAAGGTTGTTGTCATGTTTCTTAATAACATTTGAATGGCTCAATCTTTATTACATTTGGAATTCTGAGTTAAGAAAAAATATATAAATGACAATACCTCGTAAAGTCTTGTTAATTAAAGTCAAACTTATAGGTAGCTTAAAATGGATTTTTACTTCAATTAGAACAGTTTTCAAATGTATGGTGCAGGCCAGCCATTCGAAGTGTTCCAGTTATGGGCTGTGAGTACGGTTACAGGTCCGCAAAGGGATCATTCCATGGCTCCCAGCTCCCTGCTCTTCAGAAGCATTCTGCTTCCTTGCCTTCATGACACCTCCTGAGGGGTGAATTCAGCTACTATGGGCCAGATTCACAAGGCTCTAGCACCTCCTTGCGCCACGTTAGCATAATTTATTTTTTTACACTAATGAGCCTCAACGAGGCAAAAATCGCCACACCATATTTACAAAGTGGCGCACAATGCACGCATTGCACCACTTTGCAACCCTTTGTGCCACATTATACCTGCGCCAGGCATAATGTATGCAGGGGGGCATTCTGGCGTTAGGAGGCCTGCAAAAATGGCACAATGAAAACTACAAGATTTCATTGCGCCATTTTTGGCGGCTTTTTTATGCCTGCTCAAAGCAGGCGTTAAAAGGACGCACCCATTGAGGTCAATGGGCCTTCTTGCACTTTGTTGCACTAGTGTTAAAAATGTTTACACTAGTGCAGCAAGGCGCCACAGTAGTGTCAAAAATGTTGAGGCTATTGGCCTAAAGTGCACCATGGGGCGCCGTATTGGAAATACGGCACACCCATGATGTTGTTGGGTGTCGTTAGGGGGGCGCAAGAAATCTGGCGTCTCAGTAACTCTGCGCCATATTCTTGTACATCTGGGCCTATAGGCGAGAGGCCAAACACCTCTTAAGTTTTGGTGCAGTACCACAGTCCAGCTCTTTTATCAGAAGCTGCTCTCTGTGCTGAAACCTTTCACTACTTGCTTAATGTAAAGCATAACAACCATTGTAATGTAGAAATAAAAAATAAAAAAAACTTACCTTTTTTTTTTTTTCCTACTGGGCATTCGGTATTACATTCCCCCTACCTGAAGAAAAGGGTTGGACGAGCACAGAGAGAGGGCACTGCTGCAGCAATACTGAACAAATGTCTAACCCCTTGCCCACGACGAGCAGACTTTACTACTGGAGGGGAAAGGGAGTGCTAATATCTTTATTGCCGACTTCTACAGGGCATAACGGCTTTAAACTACCCGGAGTACCCTCCCCTATTATAGCAGCTTGCCTGCACCTCGGTCCAGTTATTGCGGGGAAGGCAATTATTAGCCACTAGCAAATCTCGGAATAGCTGATATTGTCTCACACTTTGCTAACTTTGTCTTCATTTCAGCATACACATAGCTCACTCATATTAAACAAGTTATTTGCCTTTGTGCATGGTGAAAAATAATGGACAATTCCAAACTTAGAAGGACAAGTTACCAAAGCATATTATGTTTGCTCCACTGTAGCAGAACATTCTTTGTACAAAGTAATACTACGGACCAAACTACGGACCTGAAAAGGGAGTTACTCCACCTCTTTGGAAGGGTAACTTTATGAGCATTTCGAAGGAGGAAAGGAGCCTCTTCTGAGTTAGGGGTGTACATGTTTGTAAGGGTTCCCAAACCCCCAAAGAAGACCACACATTGGAGTCCCCACCCTTTACAGGGGATAAAAGATGTCAGGTTTCTCTGTATTCGTGGCAGAGAATTCCACAATAGTAAATTAATTTTTGCCCCCAAAAATCCTATTGTGAAATCCTGAGAAGGGCAAATACAAATGTTTTCTAGCATAAACGTCGGTTCACAGCTGAAAATATCTTTGGAAATGGGACCTCAAGTATCACACAGAGATAGTAGATAGTATTGCATAATATGATGTAGAAATACAGATGAAACGTGAGGACATGCAGGTTCATCCAATTTTCAATGTACTCTCTGTACTACACTTAGACAATACATGGTACCCATATTTACCATTGTTTACATCCCCCTCTTTTTGTGCAAGTATTATAAGATACATTTGTTGTTTTGCTCCCCACCACTTCAGCTGTTCATTGCGTTTCTACTGCTACTTTTGCAGCCAGGAAAACAGCCTTTAAAAAAAATCTTTGTGGGATGTCTGTAGAACTTTTTCTTTCTGCTACCTGGTAACTTCTGGAGTGTGCCTCCTTTTACACAACCTGTGAACAATCAATCTTTGTCCTTTTTCCTTTCTACAGTCATGGCAACAGTCTGCAATCTCCCAATTGGCCTGTAGGACTAAGTGACCTAAGGTCCTGTGACCATCACCTGTATCATTACCTCGACCCACTGGTGTAGGAATCTTGTCAATTAAATCTGAGTTTCTGCCTTTAAAAAATAAATCCTGTTACACTCAGGAAGGTCAAGTATCCAATTTCATATGAAACCCTGGTATAGGCACCTAAGGTCCTAACCTATTCCCTCTCTACCATAAAAAAATGTTCTACTAGCCATTCCCTGAAGGCAACTCTTTACACCACAGCCAAACCTTATCCCACTCACCCATTGCAACCCTAATTTCCTCTCCTTAAGGACCCTGGCATGAGTAGCGCGTTGGTGTTTGGGCAGAAGGTGAGTCCTATCTGTAGGTTTATACTCTATCTATACGGTCCATTCGACTGCACCTACATTCACCAGTGCATGCATTTAAGACGAGGTTTTAGGCACCCAAGCACAGACACAGGGTCACAAAGGTAGGGAGACCTATATGTTGAAAACTATTATACAGCACGCTGATATTGTGTCTAAAACATTGGTAAATACAGGGGGAACATGGGAAGATTTGTTTACAGATTTGTGAAGATATTCACATGGATAGCACTGGGAACATTCTCTTATTCTTTGGACAATGGGAGATGCACAGAGTGAATGTGATGAGGATTCACAGATGTAGAGAAATACAGACATTGGAAGATACAAGTGGAACATGGACATGTGGAATTATATGTAGGAGGACATGTAGGTTACAGAGAAGTGGGGATTCACAGACCGTGGTAGCCACTGAAAGAGGCAGAGACACATGCAAGAGAAATGGACACCCTTGAGTAACCACTGGATGAGAAACACTGAAGGGGGTATACGGGCAAATGGCAATACAGACATGGACGATACTAAGGGGTTGGATAGAGGGAGATACAGATGTGGGACACAATATCCAAAAGCAAAGGGAGATAGATGATAAGGGAAAACAGTGTTTGCCCCAAATGTTTAGTATTGAGTTACAGGAATATAATCACAGGAATAGTGTAATGTCAAAAATATTGTCAGCTGGAGGATTGCAAGAATACAGGGCCTCATTATGAGTGTGGCGATCTGCTGACCCATACACACGTTTTTCAAAGTAGTTTAGATTTGAGTGCCAATAGTACATTTAACTTCTATAATGTCAACGATCTTCCCAAATTTGCTTAGGTAAGAATGGGAAGAGTAAATTTAACCCCTTTTAATCTCCAACACTTTTTACAATGTGTTGTCTTTTTTAAACTGTATCTTTCTTGGCATTTTATCAAGTGGTCACACGAGTGATTCAGGGTCTCAACCATGAGTAAAGTCATGTCATCACATGTGTCAGCATTAGAATCACAAAAAAATAACCGCAGATTATGAAACAATATGGAAAAGCACATAGTGCACATGTATACCACATTACTTGGTCTGATAGTATCTCCTGTGTTGTGGTTTTGAGTCAGTGCAATACATTCTCTGGATTATTGCCTTCCAGACATCTCTAACTTTATAGCGATAACACAAATTACCTAATATAACAACCAGGCTGTAGGAAAAATGGGACCCTGGGGGGTGGTGGCAAGATCTCAATGTGGTGAATTGCGTGATATAAAGAGGTAATGGTCCATGGGGAGGCGGAGGGAAGCATTGGGGGGTTTGATGCCCTGTCTTCACATACAAATGTGTTCCTCATTTTGCGTGTCCTCGGAAACTCTAGGGGCCTAGGTGTACCCCATGAACGGGGTGGGCAGCAGTGTGTCACGCCAATGGGGGCCCGGAGATGGTGCCCAGGCCTCCCATCAGCCGGATACCATGGTGGGAAAAGGAGCATCCAGGGCCATGTCCGCACTCGGGGGGGGGGAGCACCTAATCTGTCCTGCACCCTAAAGTATGTAAGTATCCCATAGGGAGGCAGCGCACCCCTCATCCTGGGCCATTGCTTCGGCCTCTGCAGTCGCCCATCGCAGCACAACCTGGAGCCAGCAGTCAGTCGTGCTGGTAGCGCTGCCTTCCAGGACATAATAATCAGTTGCTTAAAAAGGGCAATGGCCAAATCAGCTTGCTGAGGAAGTGTATTTTGTGCGTCCTGAACCAGCCAGCAGGCTGAGTAAAGGATCAAGTGTCAGTTGCCCTTCAGTCACTTTTAACACATTGTAAGAAAGTGCCTCTTTTGACATAGTTACCCCCCCCCCACACAAACATTCTTGCCTGGTTTATGGTGCAATTTCATCTGAAAGTGCACTGGGTCTCTGCTAAACAGGCCACCACTGCCAAACCTCTTTCCCTAAAACTGCACAGTCGTTTTTCCTCATTGGCAAACCATTAATTGTCACTGTAAGCCCCTACTAAATAGTACCCCTGATACCTAGGGCATGGAGTCCTAAAAGAAGGCCCCTGGGGGATGGAGCACAGATTGTGCCACCCTCAGGGACCCTCTCACTAATTTCACACAATTCTGCCTTTGCAGGCTGCATGTCTTGGTACAGACCTAAAATGAAAACTCAACTTAGCACACAGCCTGTGTGTTCTGTCCCCTGCATGCAATATATGTAAGTCACTCCTCTGGCATGCCTCCCAGCCCCAACGGCAAGGTGCATTATATTACGCGTGACTGCATACCTGCAGGAGCAGATATGCCCCTGCTATGTCTGTTGATTCTCAGACATAGTAAGTGAACAGTGCAGCCGTATCTGAGAGAGACTTCTAGTAGCAGATTCCTTACCTTAGAATTATCCCCATTCGAACAGTACCCTTGTGCGGCCTCAGGTGGCATCAATCGACTCTGTATCGTTGGCATTGTGCTCGCCGTGATGACATTGCAGTCATATATAGGCGCCACTCCGGTGTGCTGATATCCGTTCTTTTCTTTCTGCTCCAGCCTACACGTAGATCTGGAGAAGAGGTACCCTCAGTCACTTTTTGACTGACTTTTCGACCCTTTAGTGAAAGATTTTACTTGGTGTGTCGAGATGTCTTCCCGTAAGACCAGATTCAAGCCGTGTGACTCCAGTCACCGCATGATGTCTGTGACGGATCTGCACCTTATGTGCTTGTGGTGTCTGGAGCACAACTCAGTCATGCTCTGAGTGCGGGACCATGAACTCGAAAGCTTTGAGGGAGCAGTCCCTAAAGCTCATTGTGGCCTTGTACTCGGGTCTGCATCCCTCCGGCTTGAGAGGAAGGTTCTGAGACTCCTCGCAGAGCCATAGCCACTCATTTTCATCCCACTCCAAGTCCCCTGGACATTCGGGTCACAAGAAGTCGAGGAAGAACCAGCATTCTTCAACTTCCCCCGTCACTTGGACAAAGCGACGTGGAAGGAGTGTCCTTCTTCTAGGCCTCCATCCTCAGAGCTTGCTTCTGGGTCTGCTCCCTGCCTTCCTGAGTTTCCAGGAGCCGGAGCCACCCCTGTCCAAGTTGTTCTGGACTCAGTACAGTTTTGGTCCTATCCTCCAGAGTGACAAGTCCAGGATATTCAGGCTGTGATACCGATGTTTCGGCCTCTATCCTGGGTTCGGTGAGAATCACTGAGGCTGCTGGATGTCATGGCCTCCTGCATCCTGCTGGTCACACATGCCAGAGGGAGTATGCGGGCTCTGCAGTCGACCTGAAATTTCAGTGGGCACAGCATCAGGGGAATCTCTCAGACATAATCAAGATCATGGAAGGAATGTCACAAGATCTGCAGTGTTGGCTAATGAACCAAGATTGGGTCAGAAGCAGATCCCTCTCCCTTCCCCAAGCAGATCAGAAAGTGGCGACAGATGCGTCACTTCTGGAATGGGGCGGCCACATGGGAGACGCAGAAACATCGGGTCTCTGGAGGAGTCCAGGCTTTACATCACTCTTCTGAAGCTCAGGGCAATCAAGCTTGCATTGAAATCACTACTTCCGTCTCTCCAGGGGAAAGCGGTGCAGGTGTTCATAGACGACACCACCACCATGTGGTCCTGCAACAAGCAGGGAGGGGTGGGGTCGTAGGCCCTTTGTGAAGAGGCCCTGTGTCTCCGAATGTGGCTCAGGGCATATCCCTGGTGGTTCAACCTCTGGTGGGCTCTCTGATTGCCAGGCAGATGAACTCAGCCATCAATGCGTGGTCTATCACAAATAGAGTCTCCATCTGGAGATGGCGCAAGGCCTCTTTCACCAGTGGGGAGAGCCTTGGTTAGATCTGTTTGCCTTCACAGAGAATGTGCAATGTGCGCTTTTTTGTGTGAAGGAATTTCCATGGCGGCACTCGCTTGGCAACGCTTTTTGTCTCAGTTGGAACTCAGGCATCCTGTATGCCTTCCCACCAATACCACTTCTGCCCAGAGGTCTCAAGAAGATCAGGAATGCCCAGGCCCAAGTCATTTTTGTGGCTTGCACTGTTCACAGAGAGTATGGTATCCCAAGCTTCTGAGCATGTCCATTGACCCTCCACTCAGACTCATAGGGAAATCTTCTGTTGAAGCAGCAGGGTAGGGTTCTCCACCCAAACCTGTCCAGTCTCCACCTTCTTGCATGGAGATTGAGCAGCAGCAGTTGACAACTTTCGACGTCCCGCCTGAAGCCTGTGCTGTTATCTTGGGAGCCAGGTGTGTGCTGTAGCAATGTACCCTGCTTTTGGCATTTACACCCACTTTTTGCTTCCTGTCAGTATGTTTTTGACTGTTCACTTGGATTCTGCTAACTAGGGCCCCAGTGACTGTGCTCTCTCCCTCTAAATTTGGTTACTTAGGACTTATGACACCCCACAATTGGCATACTGGTGCCCCCATATAAGTGCCTAGTATATGCTACTCAGTTATCTAAGAAATTGGGGCACCAGGGGATACCCATGAGCTGCAGCATGTATTGAGCCTCGCATGGGAGCCCATGCAAAATGTGTCTGCAGGCCTTCCATTGCAGACTGCGTGAAAAGGTGCATGCTCCCTTTCACTACAGGTCACTGCACCAGGTCACTGTAAGTCACCCCTATAGCAGGCCCTCCTAGCCCAGAGGGCCGGGTGCAGTTAACTGTGTGTGAGGACACCCCTGCATGAGCAGAGTTGCCTCTAGGAACTCCAGATCCTTTTCCCTCAACTTTGTAAGTGAGGGGAAGCCATTTTACCTGTGTACTGGACACAGGTTACTCACTACCTGTGTCCAGGTACATAATGGTAAGTCCAAACCTGTGCATGTTTGATATCTAACATGTCTGAATCATAATCCCAATACTGTTGCCAGTATTGGTTGTATGATTCCATACACTCTGGGGGCTCCTTAGAGGATCCCCAGCATTGCTCCTACCAGTCTTCTGGGGCTTTACGGGCACCTGTGCTGCTGCTACCCATCAGACATGTTTATGCCCTCCTGGTGCTTGACCAGCTCAAGCAGAGGATGGCAGAATAAATGACTTCCTTTGGCAGAGGGAGCCAATACCTTTGTGTGGGTCCTCAGATTCTACATGCAAGATTCCAGTAGGACTCCTCTGTATCGTTTACTTCATCCTCCTGGTCACCGGTACTTCAACTGGACCCTCCAGGAACCAACAATCTGCAACTCCAGTGGTGACTCTGCTCTGCAGCATCATTTCTCCTGCTCCTTCCAGCAACTGCAACATTTCCTTGGCTGTGCATCCTCTGAGGGTGACGAGTCTTCAGCCTGCACAAGAAGTAAAAAAGGAATCGCCCTTGGAGTGAAGGAGCCACTCCCTTGCATCTGCAGGTGCCAACTGCAATGATGACTGGCTGTGTGGATCCTCTCTCCTCCAGAACTGCGTGGATTCTGCATCACAGGTGGTGGTATGGAGTGGTCCCCTTGCTCCCCTTTACCAGCTGTCCAACTTGAGAGTTGGTAAGCCCTTGCCTCTCCTTGCAGGACAGTACCCC
Organism: Pleurodeles waltl; assembly: GCF_031143425.1. Lineage (NCBI taxonomy): Eukaryota > Metazoa > Chordata > Amphibia > Caudata > Salamandridae > Pleurodeles > Pleurodeles waltl. The sequence continues at coordinate 1,598,395,902 of NC_090444.1, forward strand.
TGTGCACTGTAACTCTTGAAGCTACCAAGGCTTGTTTGTTCCTCCACCAAGGGATCTTCAGGCTTTGTGTAGCCCCTGTCCCCAGCACTCTTCTCTTCAAAGCATAGTCTCCTGCCTGCTGCTCCAGTGACGTGGGACTCCTCTTCAGATGTACTGAGTAAACCTCACTGTGACTCCTGTGCCCGCTACCTGTGGGTCGCCAGTGGGGGCTGCCTCCTACAGGCTGCTGAGGATCATCTCAGACTCCCTTCCTTGGTTCGAGTCCCCTAGGCCTTGCTGGACATCTCCAGCCTTGCAAAACCTCTTCTCCGACTCTTGCATTTTTCAAGGCTTGTTAGTGGTTTTCCAGCACTACCGACTGACTGCATCAAGACCGCCGACGTGGGACATCATTTGTATTACTTATGGAACTCCTCTTCTGCTTCTGTGTTGCACTGCTCACTTTCTTCAACCACTGTTGACCTGGTCCTGCATACACAGATGGGTGGGTAGTGGCTCCTGCCACAGCCGAATACTCCAAATCGAACTGGACTTGTTCCCTTTCTTTTACAGGTCCTCTTCTGTCAGGATCCGCCTTTGGTTTCTTCCAGTCTTGTCTGGGTTTTACACAGTCCTTTTTTCAAATTTCTCCTGTGGGTTTGGGGGAAAAAACTGGTATTTACATCTTCTCTCTTGGTTGTTTGGGGGCACCCTGGTGCATATCTTTTGGGGTTCCTAGTTCCTCCAGCTCCCCTCTACTGATTCCACTTCCTTGGGTGGGGAACTGCCTTTCACATTCCACTTACTTAGTATATGGTTTGGTCTCCCCCTTCGCCTTCATTATTAACTATGGTTTATACTATTTTCTGTTGCTTTCTATGCTAATCACTGACTTCTAATGTGCACATAATAGTGTGTTTACTTACCTCCTATTGAAGTATTGCCTATTCAGTATTCTAGTATTTCTGTTACTATAATAAAGTACTTTTATGTAACAATGTTTGGTTCTTTTGTCTGTGCAAGTGCAGTGTGGCTGTAGTGGTATTGCTTAAGCTTTGCATGTCTCCTAGATACGTCTTGGCTGCTCATCCACCGCTACCTCTAGAGAGCCCTGGCTTCCTAGACACGGTCTACACCTCACTAATAGGGGATACCTGGACCTGGTATAAGATAACACCATAAGTGCTCACCACACCAGGCCAGCTTCCAACACAGAAGACAACTGTCCTGCAGCCCAGTGACCTCCAAAGCCTTGAGAGGACTGCCTACCTTCAATAAAGAACAAGAATCCTGTGGACAGTGAACCGGTCCAATTGAACCTCTCCAAAGAAGAAAGAAGTCTGCTAGGAAACTGCTAAATTGCTTCCTGGAACCACCTTTGCACCCGACGACCACGGCCTGAATCCATGTGGCCCACCATTTCAGTGAAGGTCCCCCAGCACTTCTGACCCAGAGTCCATCGTGGGCTGATCCTAGTCGGACTCCACAGCAACACCTGCAGCCTAAATCTAAGGGCTCCCCCTGACCGCCACCTGCCCGATAAGCTGGGATGGAATGTGCAATAGGAATCATATTCCAGTGAAGAAATTACTCCAATTGTTTCATTAAATGGTAGCGAGTGATGACACTGTTCTCTCTGCAGATGAGTGGGAAGGAAAATGTGCAGGCAGAGCAGAGAAAGTTAATTAATGTAAAGAGTTGAAATTATTCAAAAGGAACTCATGAAAAGTTGTGATTTAAAGAATGGCATTAAAGATGGAAAGATGTGACTGGTCAGCACTCTGGTAAGAAAAGGGAATGGCTTTTCACTGAAGTGGAAAGCACTATTGTATCATTAACAAATGATCAGGTGTGAAGTATGCTACAACTAAAGTAGGGGATGTGAGACTTCAGTGGCCCTCATGGAGAGGAAAGCCTGTGCAGAAAAATAAATGAGGGATTGTGCATTTCTCAAATGGTTTGAGGATTAATCTACACAGTGTGATTATAAGTGTACAAAGGTACTGTGTCTTGTTATGTTTTTTTCTGACATGGAGCAGAATGTAATGATTTCATTACTTACCGGTAAACCTTATTACTATGAATAACCTTTTTCTTGTCCCAATACTTACACATATGAGGTGTTCCACCTCTGCTCAGACCCACGTGCCCTAGCTCTAACCAATCAAAAGATTTTGCCAAGCCCTGCTTATGCCCCCGTCTCCAATCACCCTTTATTATATCTGGGTATAAAGGGAAATGGAGCCCAGAAGACATCCTGCACATTCCCGAGGCCAAGAAACCAAGGGAACAGATTGTGATCCGGGAAGGAAGGGGAAGGGTGGGACGTAGGTTTTGGTACGAGAAACAGGTTAGTAGGAGTAATAAGGAATACCGGTAAGTAATTAAATCATTACCTCCTCAATCCTATTTCTCGTCCCAATACTTACACATATGAGGATATACCAAAGCAAACTCAAAACAACCTGATCCCCACAAAACAGATGCCACAGACTCTGGATACTGCTGAAACATTTATTGCAAACCAGAAGGCATCATACAGGAGACCAAGATGATCAATGAGTAACAGAAGCTAAAACTGTAGGCCCAAAGGATAAGGATTCTCTAACATCTAACCTGGAATGGGGACACAAAGGTAGAGGGAGTAGCCCAAGAAGCAGCCTGGAAAATGTCTAACAAAGAAGCCCCCTGAGCCTCCACCCAGGAAGCCGCCATGCCCTATGTAGTACGACTCTGCACACCATCCGGTAAACAGACATTGAGAGGCATCAGCCAAGGAAATCAAAGAGCGAATCCAGCGACTCAAAGTGGGTGCAAAAGCTTTCAGGCCATGATAAAGCACACCAAAGTTCACTTAGTGGGTCTTACATTGACGAAAACCCCTGGTGCGAGAGAGATAGATGGACACAGCCTGCAGTACATCAAAACTGTGCAAGGCAACCACCTCGGGAGTAGCAGGATCTAGAAAAAAAGAAGGCAACATTATCTCCTGGTGATGGTGAAAGGAGTAGTCAACTCTGGGGAGGAAGGTCGGACCCAAGTGAAGAACCAGCCGGTCAGAAAACACTTGTAAATAGGAAGGCCGGATTGACAAAGACCCCAGCTCACCCAACCTCCGGGCCGAAGTGATGGCCACCAGAAAAACGTTTTGAAAGAATGAAACTTCAAATCAACAGTGTCCAAAGGCACAAAAGGAGGAGATTGAAGAGCCCTGAGAACCAGAGGCAAGTCCCAGGGAGGAACGACATAGCAAATCTGAGGTTCAGTAAAGAAAAACTCTTAAGGAGACTGGAACCCAAAGGAAGTTCAGACAAACCAAAACAGAAGAGGATTATGGAAAAGCCAATCGTCAAGGTCGGGATTAATCATCACCTCTAGACCATGAAGATAAGCTACCAGAGGGGCCATCACCTTGGTGAACACGCGAGGAGAGGTAGCCAGGCTGAAGGGGAGCACTCGGAACTGCCAGTGGACACCCCCCACACAACAGCAGACGTACACTCTGATGGGACAGAGCAATGGGAATGGGGAGGTAAGCATCCTTCAAGTCCAAGGAGGTCAGCCATTCGCCCAGGTGAATAAAGGGATTAATGTGCTGTAGAGTGTCCATCTTGAAGTGAGGTTTCCACAAAAACTGGTTTAAATATCTGAGATTAAAAATAAGCCTGATGTTCCCTGCAGGATTCGGGACTAGGAAGACTGGAGAGTAGCACTCCTTCCCTCGCTGCCCCACCGGCACAGGTTCCACAGCCCTCTTTTTGATGGGGTCCACAATCTCTTGGGACAGCACAGGAGGATCAAAGCAGGAGGCCAAAGAGTCTACAGTGCCTGTAGGGGGAGGCCTGGAAAAAAAGGTGAAGGAGTAACCATCTGAAATGATCTGTAGAACCCAGGTATCCGAAACATGCCTTTGCCAGGTGGGAAGCAAAAAGGCTAGATGACCCACCACCGGGATGGAGGAATAGTCAGGAACGCTTCCCATCTTTAGGAGCAGGGGGAGACTGAGGCTTAAAAAAGGAGTGAGCAGGAAAGAAGGCAAACTTCTGTGGCCTGGACTGAAACTTCCCACAGAAACCCTGTGTGCGCTTCTTAGGAGGAACCTTCCTAGAGGGGGGCAGGCAAGAACGAAAAACCTGGGCATGCTTCTGATTCTTAAAGGCTTTGTGGAGCATCTGTTCCAGATCCTCAACAAAACGACGGCTGCCATTTAAAGGCATGTGTAACAGTCTAGACTTCTTAGCAGAGTCCACAGTCCAATCCCAGAGAAAGACATGTCGATGGGCAGAAACGGAAGAGGCCATGGCCGAAGCAGAGGCTTTTAAGATATCACAGAAAACATCCACTAGGACTTTAGCCTGAGTCTCCATGGAATTAAAAAGAGAGGAGCATTCAACTCCTTTCAGGATTGCCTCTGTCAACGAATGGAAATCTTTAACCAGAGACTGGGAGACATAAACAGCATAAATGGCAGCCCGAAGGGCAAGGTTTAAACCGGAAAAACATTTCTTCAAAGAGGCCTGCACCCAACGATCAACAAAATATGACAGAGGGACATCTTCCCACATAATAGAAGGATGGCCAGCCAGGTGAGACAGTAAGGGACTAATTTTCAGGGAGGAAGGGAACTCAAGATCACCCTTGGCCAGAGGATAAAGGCACAACAAAAATTAAGGAGATCAGCCTTTTTCGGATCTCGCCACTCACGAAGGAGAAGATCCAACACCTCTCTGTTGACAGCCAAACAAGTGGGAGGACAGGAATGAAACTGCTGAAAAAGGCCCGAGCTTGAACCAGGAATGTCATCCTCCATAGAGATACTGAGGTTCACCCCAAGATACCTGAACAGCGCCAACAGATCAGACTTCTGCAGGAACATAGACCGGGGCACAGCCTCAGCCACCAGAGACGCAATGTCCTCATCATACTCTGGAGAAGGCCAGGAAGAGGGAGAAGACACCAGCAAAGAAGAAACAGATGAAGTAGAAAAAGAGGTAGAGTAGCAAGAGCCACCCATGTCTTTGGACTGCAAAAACACCTGAGAGGAAGGACAGCAACACCTGGAATTGCTCATCTGAGACCCATACCCTGGGATGACCCAGGAAGAGAATCTGTAGACCTGTGGCGCTTACACCCATCCTGATAGGCACTAGAGCAATGATGCCACTTAGCTGCTCGCTTCCTGTGTTCCATGATGAAGTGCCTTCAAGAAGCAGCAGGACCCAAATATAAAGGGAAGAAGGACTCCTTAGGAGGCTACAACTAAGCCCAAACCAAATCATGGAAAACATATAATTAAATAAATATTTTTATCGTATTCATTGTATTTATTTTTTTAGTTTTATACCATTATTCGTAGAAATATGGTGTAAATCCGTGGTACTCATATTATGGCCTGTAGGCTGCCAGCGGCCTGGCAAACCTTCTGTGTAGGCCCGCAGACCTTTTTTCCTAAACGTAAACTCTACGAGTCTACAACTACGTCCTGTTGGTAAACACAAAAAGGGCCGCTGGAGCATGGGCGATGGCAGCTGTGCTGCGCATGCCTCCCATTCCAGAGGCCCTCTTCTGTGTTTCCTGCCCTTGAGCCAGAGCCAGGGGGATGGCACATGGTTGACATAGTGGGACCGAAAGACCCTTTAAAAGTCAGTTGACTTTTAAAAGGTCTTTTGGAAGATTCCCACTACTGTCACCACCTGCATCAATGTCTCTTCACTCTCCCTGATTTAAAGGTAATCCCCATGATCTGCTTCCCTATGGATGAACATGGGTTCGGGGGATGGTTGGGGGCTTGGGGGTCCAGGGAGGGTTGATCGGGGGGTGTATCGTAATCAATGCTTAATTTGTGAATAAAAATGTGCTGGTTCCCAAATCGCTCCTCTTAAACAATGCAGCTGCTTCAATTAAATGTGTGAACACGGAATATTGAGGCAGTGTAATCCTGAAGCCATCTCAGGCCTCTTCAATCCATATAAAGCCACTCCTTGCCCCCTTCAGCTCACTTTTGCAGCTTTCTGCTTTCTCCTTTTGTGACGCTTTTTCATTTTTCTCTTCCTCCGTCTTTCCCATATGTGTGTTGTGCTAGCAATAAATGCTTGAGGCAGAGAAATAAATGCCGGCCCTCAAAAATAAGTGCTGATGCTCCGCACTGGAAACAACCAACACAAATTAAGCACTGATCGTAATTCTAGTCTGCCTAATTTTTATTCATTTGCATTCTTAGAAACTGAAGCCTAACGGTAGTAATGGTGGTTGAAGTGCACAGCAACTGCTGGGGTTCTAATGGGTTAAGCTGCCAGTTTCATGTATCAGGTTGCGCGTCAACAAGCGTGACTTCTCTGTGTGTGTGTAATTGTGTTTGAGTGTGCGTGCCCCTGATGTGCTTATATGTGTGCCTTCATGTATGTGAAGTGTGAAGAGATATGTATACCTGTGCTTCTGCTTCTGTGCGATTCTCAAGCACTACATCTTTCCTATGATATTCATGTATAGTATTTTCCACCTCGAGTCCCACGAAAGCGGTAGCTCTCAAAGCATCTTTTTTGAGGCAGGCACCAGAAGAATTCTGGATCATTGTGCTTTCTGACAAATTTCCTGTTCTTTTTACAGTGGCCCAGAAAGTAATTTGTATGTTTGGGTCAACATATGTTTGTGAAAGTTTGTTTTCCACAATGGGATTGTTGAAGAGTAAACTTAGAAATAAGCTAACAGACTTATATCTGGATCAACTCTTAAGGCTTGCAGTTTCAGACATAGTACCAGATTACAGGACACTAATAGGAGACATGAAGTGTAAAAAAAGTTCTTAGTATATCTTTCTTTGACGTACCTATTTTTTGGTCTCAGTCAAACCTGTGCTGAATATCGGCTTAGCGAGGATTACCATGCAATGCCTCTTAAGAATGCTTTTGTATAAGAAAAATGTATTGTCAAAATATCTAGCTTTTGACTTACATCTGGCTTCAAAGTACAGCATTGTCTGGTATAGTTTTTTTACATCAGTAGCCCTGCTCTGTTGCCTTCACCTCTTCACCCCCCCACTGGCCCATTGGTGCGGCCATCGACCACAAACTAAATTGTAATTTTGGCCCCCGCCAAAAAGTTTGTTAGTACCCATGGTGTAAATGAACCAGAGGTGCACCCACCAAATTTATATGTGGCAGACCTGAGGTTTGGCTATGGCAGTGACTGCTCTGTCATCGTCGTAGCCAAACCTTTCCAATCAGCTGAAAGATTTTGGGCTGTCTGGGAAATAGCTGTATGTCCACTTGGCCAATCAGGATGGGCAGGCATATCAAGTTTTTTTACTGTCAGTTACCACCAGGCAAACCCTTGCAGTAAGGGACAGTAAAATGCAAAACAATGGTCCCGTTGCAATGGGAGAAGACTCTCATGGTGAGGAGAGCATTAATGTTTTTATTTTCAAAAAGAAAATCCTGTTTCTGGATTTTATTCTTGAAAATAGAAAGCAGTTAATTAAGAAAAGGGATACTGATAAGCATCAGTGCTGCAGTATCAGACATGTGAAAAGGTTTATGGGAGTAGTAATGGCAGTCAAGACAGTTTATACTCAAAATCAGGAAACACATCTTAGTATTGTAGCAGAGTACATTAATCTGTTCGCGAGTCAACTAACTGTGGACTCCGCTCAGCTCAATTTAGGCTGGTGCGGCATTTAGTTGCCATAAAATCAACTACACTGTGGCCCTATAGGCCTACTTAGTATAGGATGTAATGGTCAAAAATACTTGAGCCACATTTACATTAGGTTCATAAATACTGGGGAATCCAACATATGGCTGTTCATAAAATAATTTCATCAGCACAGCTGTAAATACTGAGCCAGTCATAGAATATTCCCTATTCAAATTTGAGTAGGTATACATTCAGTATCGAATGTACGTTGAATATAATTCATGAACAGATTTATCCCCCACCAGAAGTGAATCTCAATGCTTAGAAGATACTGTGGTGTGTGCTGGGCAAAGTGTCCATATATTCAGTAGTTTACAAATGAAGAACATAAATTGTTCTTAAAGTCAATCACTATTGTGCTGATCTTGTTAAAGTCATTTTTAAAGACCTGACAGAAATGCATTGATTCTACATGAACTGACCATTGCCAATTGGTAGATATATATTTCCTTATTCTACTGAAAGAAGTGCCTCTCCAACACCTGGCATGGTACCGTGTAAATGGTATCTCAGCGGTTGAAATGCCAGTGACTTCTAAGCAACCTTCCCCATTGTATCTGCAGCAAATGCTGCCTGCTGGTTGGTCTTAAAGGAAGTCCTGGGCCTGGTGGTCCCAGGGATATGGGTGGTTAAGAAATGTTCCTCTCTAGCTGCACAGTGGGACTAATACTTATGCATGGTTGACCGATGGCGCTGTGTTCTTAAACACAGAGATGTGCTTGAAATTGCATGGGGCCACCCTATCAGGCCCCCCATTATGGCGGCACCGCTGGAAGGGGTGGGTGACTGGTGCCCCGGCCCCCACCCTGATACAACGTTGCAGCCGATTGGCTGTTTGGACTGCGTAGCCTCAGATGCACTTTTGTGCTTCCAGGGCCGCACACAGCAATGACGACAGGGGCCCCGCCTTCAAAAGGCGCTGCAGTCGGTGTTCGCGTCTTTTGCTCACCGACCGGGTTTAAAGCGCCAAGGACCCCCTGAAGGAATACAAATAGGTACCTTTTTCTTACATGAACCAGTGGCGGCTCCTCCGTATTGGTGGAGGAGCGTGCACCCCCCTCCCCGCCAGCGACGGCAGCTGCAAAACCTTTGAAAGAAAACAATAATGAACAATATTTATTATTGTTTTCTTTAAAAGGGGTGGGGCCAAGGGAGTGACTTGCACTGAGTGGGAGTGCTCAGCACTCCCCCTCAGAGTGCATGAGTGTTTGGCCGGCCGTCTCGGGCCGACCAAACACACATGCGCTATAGGCTGTCTCCAGCCTGGCAACACAGTTGCCGTGCTGGAGAGAGCCTGCATAGGCTTCCAGTCTGCCTGGGAGCACTCTGGCTGGGTGCTCCCAGCCAATCCTGACACTGCTTTGGGCAGCCTCAGGATTGGCCACTAGGCAGGCTGGGAGCCAGTGCCTGCAGCAACAACGAGGGACGGAGGAGTGCGGCGCAGGACAGCGCCGAAGAGGTAAGTATTATTATTATCTTTTTTTTTAAAACAAATTTATTACATTTTTCTGCCGCTCCCCCATCCCCGAGTGCCTCCGCCCCACCCCTTTCGCTGCCCGTGAGCTGCTACTGACAGGAACAGGATGGCAAGCTAATTGGACCCTCCAAGGGGTGCTGGCTGGGAAGTGAGGACGACATCCAAGGGTGCGGGGGGTTGAGAGCATGCGCTAAAGGCTTGAAGTGAGCACTGGCCCTTGGGAGTGGAGTGTGAGGGTGGTGGGGGCGCCCAAAATAGGTAACCTGGCGGGCATGCAGGCCCCCTCCTCAGTGTGTACCCATTAGATGGTTTGGGAAGGGATATGAACCCCCTTATGGAGATCCTAACCCTAGAACTCATAGCGGGAAGAAGGGTAGGGACTGGGGGTACTAGCCAAACAGTCATGATCTCATTCACAACCACCATCACTGGGGTACACAGGAATGAACTGTTTTAGTCAGTGTTAGGAATTTGGATGTATTAGCGTACTCTGTTAAGGCTAGCCATCAATCGGAAACATTGTAAATAGTATGTAAATGTGATGTGGTTATTGTGTATATTTTAATTATTGTGATTTAGTGTGTTGTGGACAATAAAAATACGGCCTGGGGTTCATGACTCCCTAAATCCAAAAAGAAAGTGTGGCTGGGTTTAAAGCAAGCTTGGATGAGTTGGGCTAACTTTGGGAGGGGAGGGGTGGGGGAGGCCTCAGAGATACCGGGCCATATGGGGCTGTACATATGGGATATTGTGCGCAGGGCTGAGGGTGTCTGATACTGCGGCTTTTACTAGTGAGGTGCCAGTGGGAGCCATATTGATTTGTGCGTGTGCAGTGCAGAGACTGGTGGGACAAACAGCTGCGATTCCTATAAACTAGACTTAGCAAGGGACAGAGAGCCTTATATTTGATGTGTGGGTAGCAGCCTCAGACATGAACTAGGAAAGTGGCAGAGGGAAATGCAAACTTGGAACTGGGCTTGTGAGGTGCAGGGACATACATAGTGTGCAATTGAGATGCACTGCATCAGCCTGCTGTAATTTCAGGTGCAAAGAATAGGCAGACATGCCACTCCGCACATGAGGTGCTGGAAACAAAAAGAGACAAGATCTAAACACTTGAGGTGTAATTGCAGACCATTGAGGCGGAGCTCTTTATGTGAGGCGCAGGGAATGTATACCACTGATTATGTGGGGTAAAGGAAGGGAACCCACATGATGCTGCACGTGAGAAGCAGGTACACGAGACTGGGTTTGTGAGGTGTAAGGAACAAGTGGACATGGCACTGTGCATGTGAGATGCAGGAAACAAACCTACATGATGTGAACTTTTTTTTAACCTGTTATCCAGACAGAGCTACTCTTTTGATTTACTGTGTTTTAATAGCACATTTAACTCAATGTGGAAATACTAAGAAGCTAAATCTTTCAGCTTCCAGGTGCTCATAAAAACACATAAAATAACTCGCCTGAATGGGAGCAGTCATGCTTTTAAGCAGAATTGGGCAATAATTGCCCCGGGACCAGGTCACTGGATCAGAAATTCAGCTTGTATCTTTTTTTTTAAACTAGCATACAGATATAAACAAGCAAATCCGGCCCAAATTGTAATGTTTTTTAAAAAATTTAAAATGTGTTTACGTTTCCTTGATGAAGTGATGATCTTATTATCTCAGTTCGCAGTGTGCTATTTCCGGTTCACATCATGGCGGACAACTTAATCTGTGACTTTCTTTCTGTTTTACACGGTCCAGTTTTACCAACTGTGCCTTTGTGTGCAATACTTTTTGACCACAACAGAGAATTTTGTATCACTACTGCTTTCATACTCCAGCATCCATTGCTGCTTTCAAGTAACCTTTTCAAGTGTTGTGTGGTGATGCCCCTAACAGCAGGGTAGTGTATACCCACAACTAAGGCACAAAGAGGTATGAGGTTTTGCACTGGCTGACACCAACCCAACTTAAACTGCCATTAAGAAAGAAAAAAGACTGGGCCTTCCTTAAGGTGACCCTTCACCTTCCAAAAGTCAGTACTTCAGGAAGTCAAATCAGCAGCCCCTTGCAAACATATTTTTCACTGGGCTTCAGTGGCTGGGTCCTCAGCCACAGGAATGCAGGCAATATGCTTACCCTTTTCTGGGGAAGGGTGTACTCTCAGTCCATCTTGTACCATGTCAAACCATAGGCCCCCAAAATGGATCCCATCTCACTTTACAATTAATAGTGTCAGCCAAACTTGAGCCGACATCCACTAAGGCCTGCAGCCTTACCACTCAAACTCAAAAGCACTAACAGCTGCTCCAGTCTCGTTATCCAACAGATCAATCAATCAATCACATTTATAAAGCGCGCTACTCACCCATAAGGGTCTCAAGGCGCTGGGGGGGAGGGGGTCAGTGCTCGAAGAGCCAGGTCTTGAGCTGCCTTCTGAAGGGGAGGTGTTCGGGTATGGCGCGAAGGTGACTGGGCAGGGAGTTCCAGGTCTTCGCTGCCAGAAAAGAGAAGGATTTTCCTCCGGCGGTGGTTTTGCGGATGCGGGGAACGGCTGCCAAGGCCTGACCGGTGGAGCGCAGAGTGCGCGGAGGGGTGTAGAAGGAGACGCGGGAGTTGATGAGTTTGGGTCCGAGGTTGTAGAGGGCTTTGTGTGCGTGGGTGAGGAGTCTGAAGGTGATCCTCTTGTTGACCGGGAGCCAGTGGAGTTTTCTCAAGTGTCCGGAGATGTGGTGGTGGCGAGGTATGTCCAGGATGAGTCGTGCTGCGGCGTTCTGGATCCGTTGAAGTTTCCTCTGCAGCTTGGTGGTGATGCCGGCGTACAGAGTGTTCCCGTAGTCCAGGCGGCTGGTGACGAGGGCGTGGGTGACGGTCTTCCTGGTGTCAATGGGGATCCAGCGGAAGATCTTGCGGAGCATGCGGAGGGTGTTGAAGCACGCTGAGGTCACCGAGTTGACCTGTCTGGTCATCGAGAGGGAGGAGTCCAGGATGAAGCCGAGGTTGCGTGCGTGGTTGGTCGGTTGGGGAGTGCTGCCTAGGGCGGGGGGCCACCAGGAGTCGTCCCATGCGGAGAGGGTAGGGCCGAGGATGAGGACCTCAGTTTTATCTGTGTTCAGTTTCAGTCGGCTGTCTGTCATCCAGGTCGCTACTTCCTTCATGCCGTCGTGCAGTCTGGTCCTTGCTGATGTGGGGTTGTTGGTGAGGGATAAGATGAGCTGGGTGTCGTCGGCGTAGGATATGATGTCGAGTCCGTGTTTGCGTGCGATGTTTGCCAGGGGGGTCATGTAGACGTTGAATAGGGTGGGGCTGAGGGAGGATCCTTGGGGTACGCCGCAGATGATCTCCGTGGCTGCGGATCTGAAGGGGGGGAGGCGGACTCTCTGGGTCCTTCCGGAGAGGAAGGAGATGACCCATTCCAGGGCCTTGCCTCTGATGCCGGCGCTGCAGAGGCGGTCTATCAGGGTGCGGTGGCAGACCGTGTCGAAGGCTGCAGAGAGATCCAGGAGAATGAGGGCCACGGTTTCACCCTTGTCGGTCAGGGCTCGGATGTCGTCCGTGGCTGCGATGAGGGCGGTTTCGGTGCTGTGGTTGGCCCTGAATCCGAACTGAGTGGAGTCGAGGGAGTCGGAGGTTTCCAGGGCGGCGGTGAGTTGAGCGTTGACGATTTTCTCAATCACTTTGGCGGGGAACGGTAGGAGGGAGATAGGCCGGAAGTTTTTGAGTTCGGTGGGGTCTGCTGTAGGTTTCTTTAAGAGGGCGTTGAGTTCTGCGTGTTTCCAGCTTTCAGGGAAGGTAGCAGTGGTGAGGGAGGCGTTGATGACGTCTCGGAGGTGGGGTGCGATGATGTTGTCAGCCTTGTTGTAAATGTGGTTGAGGACAGGGGTCGGAGGGTGATCCCGAGTGGATCGAGTTCATGACGCGGGTGGTTTCCTCGGTGGTGGTAGGGTTCCAGGCGAGGATGGTGGAGATGTCGTTCGCGGCTTCCGCGGGCGGGTTCATGTTGGTGGTCGTGAAGCTGTTGTAGATGTCGGCAATCTTACGGTGGAAGAAGGTCGCGAGGGAGTCGCAGAGGTCCTGTGAGGGAGGGATGGGGTTGGTTTCTGCGTCCGGGTTGGAGAGCTCTTTGACGATGCCAAATAGTTCCTTGCTGTTGTGGGCGTTGTTGTCAAGTCTGTTCTGGTAGGCTGTTTTTCGTGCGGTGCGGAGGCGTTGGTGGTGTTGGCGGGTGGTGTCCTTGAGAGCTGTCAGGTTTTCTTCTGTCAGGTTGAGGCGCCATGTCTTCTCGCGGAGGCGGCATTCTTTCTTGGAGTTTTTGAGTTCGGTGGTGAACCAGGAGTTTTTCTTGTGGTTGTTGGTGTTGGTTTGGGTCTTCAGAGGGGCCAGGAGGTTGGCGCAGTCGGAGATCCAGTTGGTGAGGTTGTTGGCGGCCTCGTTGGGGTTGCTGGTGCTGGTGGGTTGGTTCAGGGAGAGCGTTGCTGCAAGTTGTTCTGTGGTGATTCGGTTCCAGTATCTTTTTGGTGGTTGCCGGGTGTGGTGATGCACGGTGGTTTTCTTGAAGCTGAAGTGGACGCAGCTGTGGTCCGACCATGTGAGTTCGGTGGTGTGGCTGAAGGTGATGTGTTTGCTTGAGGAGAAGATGGGGTCGAGCGTGTGTCCGGCGTAGTGGGTGGGGGTGTTGACCAGTTGTTTCAGTCCCAGGTTGGCGAGGTTGTCTAGAACGGCGGTGGTGTTGTTGTCGGTGTGGTTCTCCAGGTGAAAGTTGAGGTCTCCTAGGAGGATGTAGTCGGTGGATGAGAGTGCGTGGGGGTTGACGAAGTCTGCGATGTCTTCGCTGAACTTGGTGCGGGGTCCTGGTGGTCTGTACATGAGGGTGCCTCTTAGGGTTGTCTTGGGGTCGATGTGGATCGCGAAGTGGAGGTGTTCGGCGTCGGGGAGTGAGTTGTCGGTGTGGGTCGAGATGCTGATGGAGCTTTTGTGTGCGATGGCGATGCCTCCTCCGGTGCGGTTGAAGCGGTCTCTCCGGATGATTTTGTAGCCGTCGGGGATGGCTATGGCGATGTCGGGTGCCGAGGAGGGGTTCATCCAGGTCTCGGTGAGGAAGGCGATGTCTGGGTTCGTTGAGTTGATGAGGTTCCACAGTTCGATGGCGTGCCTGGGGACGGAGCGGGTGTTGACCAGGATGCATTCGAGGTTGCTTCCGGGGGCGTCGCTCTTGGTGGTGGCGGTGTGGGTCCGTAGGCAGGTGAAGCGGCAGTTGCTGCAGGTGAAGGGTCCGTGGGTACGTTTGGGGGTGGCGCGGTAGCAGCCCGGCGCGCGGCCGGGGTTGAGGTTGGCGAGGGTGGCGGAGTCATAGGTCAAGCGGGGGGCGCGGGGGCCAGGGGTTCGGGCACTAGGCGCGGTCCAGGCGCGGACCGGCGCAGACGGGCTTGCCTTAGGCGCGCCTTCGGCGCGCCAGCGGCGCGCCCGCTGCGCACGTCCGCTGCGCGGCCTCGCAGCGGCCGCCATTTAAGGGATAGGTGGGGAGGCGGGATCAGCTGGGAGGCGGGAGGTGGGCGGGCAGGGGAGCTGGAAGCGGCAAAAAAGAGCGGCAAAAAAGAGCGGCAAAAAAGAGTGGCAAAAAACGGCGAGAAAAGCGCGGTAGGAGCGGCGGGAAAAGCGGCAAGACGGCGAAAAGGGAACAAGAGCCTACTAAATCAACTAAAAAGGAGGGGCTGAGAGGGGAGGACAGCGCACGGCACTCGGGGGCACGGGATACAAGGAGAGAAAAGGGGAATTTCAGTCACTCGGGGGCACACGCATGGGATACATGGAGAGAAAAGGGATTTCAGTCAGCACCAGCACAAGCTCAAGCACTCGGGGTACACGGGCAAGAAGGGGGGAGCACACTCACAGGAGAGGAAGGCAGTCAGGGACTGGTGGCGCTGCGTGAGCAGGGGAGCGACCTACCCGAGGGTCAGTGGTCTAGGGACCTCTAGCTCATTTTTTCCCCTTCCTGCAGCTGTCCTATCGAAATATTGGCCATATACCGAATTACCTCATCCTCTTGGGGGTAAAAGTCTATCCACACTTATCAATGAATCAGGGCAGCTTTTTCAAATACCGCTTGACGAAGCAAAAAGTTGCCAAAGAATATAATGAGGGCCCTAGAATGTCTCTGGCCATCGTTAACGCCCGCCTCTGGTTTCTTTTTAAAAAGTGGAAACCAGTGTGCTCTCTGTATCTCCACAACCCAATTCCAACCAACAAAGTCCAGAAAGGCCTTTTTGAACAATGAGACTATGTAGGCCCTTGTATCCTACCGTTCCAGCCCTTCCCTTACACCCAAAATCCAAAGATTATTACTGCGTTGGCAGTTTTCTGGTTCGTCCAATTCCATTGAATGTCTGAAATCTGTGATTCCTGCACAGCTGACTGCTTAACTGCAGCCTAGACTTCCGTTTCAAGTACATCAGTACGGGTCTCCATTGTAGTAATAGGCGCACTTATATCATGGCAAGATTTTGTATCTGTTTTGATTGAAGTCTGTAGTTGTTTGTCTGCTATCTTAGCTTTCCTACTGTCTTTTTGTGCTTGCTTGTGATGGTGCACCATTGTACGATAAATAAGCTCCAGAGAGGGTGGTTCTAGATGCTCTGAGGGACCAGCCATTGGACATTTTTGGGAGATAAACGGCATTGTCTGTATTCAAATATATCTGCTGTGTCGCCATGTAATCCCATTGTATCTCTCCAGCTTCTCCCCTGTTGTCCAAGTTTCTTTCTCTATTAGCTCCCCTCTGGCTACATACATCACTAAGCTGTGAATGTTTCAATTTCCTTCTGCAAGTTAGCTTGCTCGATCCCCATATGCTAGCAGTGGAGCTTTCTGCTGAGTCTATTTCTATTGAGGAGGTATCTTCATCTGACTCTTTCAACTGAAAAGATAAGGAAAAAAATTCTCTGCTAGCTCGATTTTTCCCGTCTCCCCACCTCTTGTCACTTTTGCTCCCGGAGAGGGCACCCCTGGGTTTCCCGAGATGCCCGGCAGTTTGTCATCATCCCTCTCCCGGCTAATAGCAGGTAAATCTGTTTTTAAAAATAAATGCTGTTTAAAATGGGCTAATCAAGGAGCTCAGAAAGTGGGTGACTTTTTTTTATAAGGGCTGCCATTTACAGGCATTTAAGGACCTGAAAGAGGAGTTTGCCCTGGCTAATAAGGATTTTTTAAAATTCTTGTAGATTAGGATTTTTTATTGATCATTTCCAAGGACAATGTGTGTGGGGGGAAAGATCAGGCTAATAGATGTTTTGGGAAATGTAGCATGATTTACCATTAGCAATTTCTACCTGCTTTTGGTAGATTCGATGCAAGATGATTTGGGACACCTTGCCACAAATTGGGAACGGTGGATAGGGGACAGTGAAGCTGTGGTCCTAGAGTCTCTAGATATGGCTCAGTGTGTGTTTTTGTCGGCTGGACCGCAAGCACAGCACTACAAGGTATTATTTAACTTATATTATACACCTGCCAAGATCGCTAGATGGGGAAGGACAGAAGGTATTTCTTGTCCCCAGTGTAGGAGCTCGATGGCTGATCTATGTCATATGTTTGTCAACTCTGAAAAGTTATCAGGTTTTATTAACGATATCTCTGAATTTTGGAAAAAACTGCTGAAACAGGATGTTAGCCTAACACCTCAACTGGTGCTATTAGGGGTTGATGAGACAGTATGTAGGAATCAATCATGCCATTTTCTTTTTCTGGCAATGTCAGTGATGCGTGGGTGTGTCACATCTGATTCGCTGAAAGCTGAACCCCCTTCCTGGAATCAATTGTTTACGCAGCTTTTGTCTGTGTACCCTTTGGAATCCTATTTACATACAATAAAGGGAACCACTTCTAGGAAAAGGGGTTTGAAAATTTGGGCCCCTCTGTCATCATGGCTTCAAAGGGTTTAGAGGATAGATTAGCAATTGTATGATCAATTAATTTGCACCTGCTCTATTATTGATTAAATATTGTTTGTTGTAATTGATTAAGTTTTCTGATGAAATTGTATCCTGCTGTGTGTCAAAAAATTAAAATATTTAAGAAGAAAAACAAAGATATGTAATTATATTATATTATGCAAAGCAAATAATGAAGTAAAAATTCATCACCGTAGGGCCAGCCAAGCTCTTTATCTTTCTCATGCCACCAAGATGATGACCCCATTCGATAGAGAAAGAGATTACCACCCTCACGGGACAGATATCAGGCATCCGATGTCAGGAATTCGGATTGAGGCCACTCTCGCTGTCACACTGGGTCTTTTTTTTTTATATCTTAAAGAACTGGAGAAGGGGCTTTCTAGAAAAACTCCTGCTGTAAAAAATAAAAAAAATATTCAGAAATGCTGGCTAGTTTTAGGTAAGCTTTGAAAGAAATGTGCTGGGACCTGGCCAGAATCCCAAGGCACTCCTCCCAAAGTCAAACCATTCCCTGCTTGCACTATAAACATCGGTCTGGTACATTCTTATTGTGCTGACTGCCTAACTCCTCCATATTATGTACTAGTTCTTAGGTGATAATATGTCCTAGCTCTTTGGTGAGAAAAAGCATGAAAACAAGCACAGTTTACAATATGGAGAAATACGAACAGATTTAACATGGCAGTGTCTAATGCTACAATAAAGTCAATAGGCAGCTAAATTGAACACAAAATGTAGTCTGCAACTGGTGAACACTAGACAGCTAATCCGGGTGCAAAGTGTTGCAACACAGTCAGTGGTCAAAAACACATATTTCACTACACCCATGCAATCTTGCTTCTATAGCTGCACCCTCCCTTTGTGCTAAGTAATCAGGTTTGAAGATCAAAGTAGTTAACTGCCATAATAATTTCTCCCAATGAGATAATTAAGCCATTTGGTTCTTCTGTTTTCTTTTCTGTATTCAAGGGTGTGACATGACACGTCTGGAGCTGCCTGTTGAGGAATATTGGTATAAAATGACTCTGTTGTGTGTCACTGAGATGTCTTCTGGTAAGGTATATTCCCAAGAGTATTATTGAAACCCTACTACCCAAGACAAAGAAGGGGACCGTGGCACCATGGATTTATTCTAAAAATCTGCATAGACACATCAAGATGTGATTGCTCTACTTTGTCAGTTTCCCAGGTATTTTGCCATCTTCAACAGGGCGTATATCAGTGGCATCCATGGAAGAGGTCTGTTAAGATTCATTTTTACAGATACCGTGGCTGGCAAGTGCCGCTCTAACATTTCTGGTTTAATCTTTTAATCTGTACAATGGTATTCATTGACTCTCAAGTAATGACCAGTGTTGGATAGTCGTCTTAAATTATCTTCTTCAAACCTATATTTATTTGGGATTAAGATTGCTCCAAATGTTGGTTTGAAAATTGATTTTCTCATCTCATCTTGTTTCAGACCAAACACCTCAAAAGTTAGTGTATTTGGTACCCCCAAATGTGACAGAGGATGGAATGCAGATGATAGCCGAAGACAATTTGCCTCCCTACTATTGTCAAAGGATCTTTTACTAAAGTCATGTCTGTCACCTTGTGGAACAACTAATACATTTCACATTTGATATTGAAAAAAGTTGGTTTCTCAGTGATCAAGAAGAAGTTTATTGACAAGGTTAATTAAAACCGTCACAATTCAAGCATACGTCCAAAATAAATACTTAACAAAATCACTAGATAAATTAGAAGCTCTTAAAAACATAATTTCCTTATTTGAAACTGAATCATATCATGATATTAAATTATACGTAATTAAAACCTGCTCTGCTAATTTCAACCTTGTTCTTAATCTGAATTTTCTTACTCCCATATTACAGCTGCACTGTTAGTTGCTAAAAATACATTTCAGGGAGTATCCTTAAATAATTAACACTAAATCATGCCTATAACTAGTTTTTGGCTGCAGTTAACCATTTAAAACTTTTCTAACACCAATTAATAACCATGCACTCTCGGCTTACTAGAGTTTATTCTCTAGTTCTTTTTGGGCCTGTACCATAAATTTGGTCCCTCGACAAGAAAATGGGATTGAGAAACCGCTAAGCCAACTAGTAATGGTCGGCCTACGTGAGTGTATATTTAATGACCTGATGACGTTTTTCAAATACAATTTTCTGAGGCCTAGCAAAGCCGGCACACGCAAAAAATGTGTCTAATGACTCTAATCTGTACCCACACAGTCGGCAAAAGTGTGTCTGTACTTGCTGTCTCCATGAAGGGGCCATGTCTTTCATTTCCATCAACCCAAATAGAAAAAGCATAAATCGATGTTTCAATGACTGGTTGAAGGATGCTGCTAGATATTCCTGAGCCTGTAAAGTTTTATATGATGTTAATACAGTCCATGCATGCTGTCTTCTTGACAGTGTGTTAAACAGAAATTAGAGCATTCATTTTAGTGACAGCTTTTGCCTTCCGATAAAGCTCCCCTTTGCCCAGGTTCCGCTCCCAAGCACCTCGTAAGCCTAGCACATTTATTCAATTGTTTAAGTGATGACCCCAAGTGCCTTTATCATTGTAATGCTGTTGCTCCTCGGTTTTAATCCAACATAGATTATTATTTCTCAGTGATCATAAATCCTAGTCCCTTGCTTAATACCATATCCCAACATGGTTTACTGTGTATGATAAGATGTTGAAGATATGGGGCATGGTCTCCCATGTGTTGGCGTCATTCGGGGTCTGCAGTACTGGTTGCTTATTTGTCTTTTTCCATATTGACACTAATCTCTTTAGCACCCCTTCCCCACCCTCTTCTTCTGGTGCTCCTTTGTGTACTAGTTGGACATAACAATGTAATGTTCAGTGGAATGGTGACAATCAAAATTGTTTGTGGTGTTGGGGGGGTGGTGAGATGCTGGTATATGGTTGTTATTGGTTGTCTGACTCAAACAAAGTATCTGAAAATGGGTCTGTTCTGTGTACAGTGTTCCCTAATTGGAGAGAGTGTACCCACTCTGGGATGAAAGTGAATGCTAATCCCTCATGGTTTTGGGTACAAAATCTTTGTTATATTTTGTAGGATACCTATGTACTTTCTCAAACTTCTATCCTAGATTTGGTGATTGGAAGTCATCTGTTGTATATTATAAATTAATGAGAGCTGCCTTCATGTTTTCTATAGCATTATCCTTTTTTATTTTATGTTCAACAGCTTTTATCTCTTTCTGTATTTCTTAAAGCTCTTCAGTACAGCATCAAGCCCTACAGCCATAAAATTACATTGAAGAGCTATAGGGTAAAAAGCTGAAATTCTTTTAACATATACCAAATCATCATATACCAAAATGACCAGTATGTTCCTTACTTGTAAAACTAGGGTATAATGTCAGCTTTATGGTACTTTTTTCGCAGTTTTCCACGTAGTTCTCGATGTACTCATGTATTTGTAATACAAATAATTGATTCTACTAAAACAGTGCTATTTCTTGCTTGGCCCTTGTTCTTTTCCAAATATTTGTAATTAACAAAGATTCTTTTTGTGCTTATTCCTCCTTGAGACACTTGGTTTTCTATCCCCCTATAAAGAGAGATTTTGATACTGTTTCCATATAAAGACTAAATAGTTTACTTAGACAGTGAGTGAAATAGGACAACGTGGACACTAGGACACATACACATGGAAAGGCTTCGACATGAAAAGACACTGGAAGACAGAGACGAAGGAGAGAGATGAGCAATGGGAGGCATAGGCATGGGAAGATGCAAAAGAGACGTGGACACAAATAGACACTAACCGTAATGTATAAACACGGAAACATTTGTTGTTCATTCCTGAATCTCTTTAAACAAGTCAAGCTACAACAATACAGAGATTTGCCAGTTTTAGATGGCATGATAATCATGTAGCTTAAGTTATCTCTCTAAGCACTCTTAAGTGCAGTTTTACTTTGTGATTCACTAGGAACATATATGCAACAAACCTTTTCCTAAAATGATATCCTCTAACACTCGGATCTGCCTCTTTCCAACCTTCCACACTTGTTTCATTTCCATCTCCTCTCACTGTTGCCCACAAACACCTTTCCACACACATGTGTAGTTTGAAGAGATGGAACATCTAGACATACACATACCAATAGAACATTTTGAGTCATTGCAAGGCTGGGAATCTGGTGTCTCTTCTGAAACCCCTTCCTTCTAACTCTCCACACCTCTTTAAATGTTTAACCAGTTCATGGTGCAGCAGGATAGTAACCCGAACCATGGCACCCATAATGTTAGTAAATCCTAAATTCGTAGAATAAGTCTCATAAATTATTATTTTTATTTCTCTCATTTTACTTCCCAATATTTACTTGTCTTTCTTCCTCTTTCCAATGTATATAACTTCATTTATAAAGTGTTGTTTTCCATGGTCATCCAGTTGCCTTCTTACTTTTTTAAACATTTTTTTGCAGTATCGGCCCCTTCTAAATTTTATTTGCTTCATTTCCCCATTTCTTTCTCCTTATTTCCCTCTTCTATTTTCCCTTTTTTGCCTTATCTTCTACCTCCCCTTTTCCCTCTTCCCTCTAGTCTCCCTTTTCCTGTTATCCCTCTCTATGTACCCCGTGTTTTGAATTATTCTTTTTTAGGTCTCGTCTAGAGACCGATTTAGCTGTCTGTTGTTGTCAAAGACCTATTTCTAATACATTAAAATTGGGCCAATCCTTGCTCTCGATTGTAAGGCATTCTTGTCTGCCTCGTTTCCGTGCTTCTTAATTTTATGGCTTTCTTCTCAAATCGACATTATATCAGTATTGTACCAATACCAAACTGCAGTCAATATTGAACTGTTCATCTTCTGTGTGGCTCACCATTCATGAATTAAATGTGTAAATGGCTATACTGTGATGTAGTTGGCCACGAGACGAGAAAAGCTGGTTGCTCTGGATTCCTTGGGATAGAATGGCGTAGTAAATAGATGCTCTTTTTCTCGCCAGTGATTGTATTACCAAATTTCCAACATCTAATCTTCTTGCATTGTCCCACAGATGGCATTTAGTAAATGAGAACATAATGGAAAGGTAGCTCGCATCACAGACAATCGAACCCGATAATGGGAAAGACAGACTTTCACTAATGAAGGGATCATGTCAGGTAGTGATAATTTAGAAACGTGGTGAGTGTTTGCTTTTCACAGTCGTCCGTTTTAAATTAATGTATCTTCGTTTGAAGCTGCCCTTTTTGTCGTCTCCCTTTCTGGGTATTTCTCTGTATTCATTTATCGTATTTTTGCATTTCATGCACTGGATAGAAATTGTTGACCATGTCATGCAAATTTGATTGGACTCCTACTTATTTTAGGTGTTAAACTACTACCTACAGCTCAGTTTCGAGTAGGTTTCGGCAGAGGGTAGGGCATTTGAACATTTACTGATGTGTTTACATTTCAATCAGAAGGAACCTTCCATTTTTATAATAACTATGCAGTTTGCTTCTCTACTCTTGGTTTTGTAATTTAAAAAAAACATACTTAATATTGTGAGTTTCTGGTTATTGACTATGCTGTGTTAACGAAGTTGTACATTTAGGTTCTAAGGCAAGATACTTGTCGGGAAACTAAGTTAAGCACTCGAGATAAAGGTCGTGACATGTACAGTGTTTTTTGGGCAATTATTTAGCACAGAATGTCAGTGTTACATTTCTTCCCTCCTTATTTCAAGTAAAAAACATTGTTCTTCTCCTGTATGGTACTGTACTGGACTGTAGACTAGACCATGGTATGAATTCCATATTATGATTTTGCTCTGTTTCAGTGATCATTAACCTCTACTATGCAGCCTGCATATTTACTTATCAAAAGGAACCTTGAAGGCAGCATCTAGGAGATGCCTTTACCTACCAGGAGCTGACATTCGCAGTTGCTGGGTTGGACTGAGGGTGTCTGTCCACCTGTGCTCTGAAGGCGTCATGCCCTGAGTAGAGTGATAGCCATTCATCAAAGAGGGGTCACTTAGCCCATGTATCTAACTACATGTACAGGCAAAAATGGGGGAACCCAGAGGGCCCTGGGAACTACAAGTGTATTTTTGTGCTGGACATTTCCAAGAATCACATTCAAGAACATGGAGTGGACTTGCTTGTCAGTCTTGTTGGTGATTATAGTCAGGGCTTCTTCAACACTTTATGATAGGACAATTGTACAAAGGCTAGGTTGTCATGAGTGGTAGACATTCACCATCACTTCCAGAAATGCAGGAAATTTGATTAATGGCTACATCAGCCTCCTGAGACGAATTGTGGTAAACTATTATTTTCCTGAGTTTATTAACAAAGCTAAGCTGACTGGTTGTCAGTCATTGAAGGATATTTCCCCCGTCTTTAATGGCTGGATGGATGCAAAAAAAAGAAAATAAGAAATCAGACCAAGTAAGGAAACTATAAGGCACGGCATTACTGCGTTCCCGTTGTTTCCCAACAGTAGCGCATGACTCACAGTTGTGACATTGCCCTTGTGAAGCACCAAAGAGCAACTGCTATAAAATATGACTTGGAGACAAATTGTAGTTACTACTACAGATAAGGCAGTAAAGGGCTCTGTAAAGACCGGTGATTAATTTGAGCTGATGGCTTCCGGTGCTCAGCACTGACACCTAATTGTCAGCACCGGCACATATAGTAGTTTGCCACATGGTGATGCTGTCTGTCTAATGTAGAGATGGGCACTACAACAGATGTTTATTAATTCATTATACATTGAAAACGACTAATACCTGCAGCCATAGTTATTCTTATATCTTTGGCCGCTGGTATAGTCTGAGTTGTCACCCTTTTAGGAGTGTGATAGTAAATAGTTTTGATTTGGCGGCGTTGGCAGGGGCAGCTGGTGGTGCAAGGTGCAGTGTCCATTTATAGAACACGAACTGTGGCTGTGTAAAACAGTGGTGCACACTTCCAAAGTATATGCTCAATGTTGGGTACAGAATAGAATGATGTCCAGAAATCCAAGTACTGTTCTCAAGAGTGCCGAAGTGGTTACACACTTAGCCACAGGGTGTGCAAATTGTGCGCCTGAAAGGTCCACAGTTGTTTAGACAGTAAAAAGAAAACCATGGCACATCCAGATTTTCATATTAGTGTCCTTTATTCTTCCATGATAAGTCAAAAGATAGTTCAAAGTAGATGTGAAGCCAGTACATTTGTAGCCGATAAATGTGTCGCCAAACCAAAAGAGTTTGTAGGATCAAAACATCGACAGCCCACATGGGTTACGTCAGTAACGACTTTTTCAAGGCTGTGAACACAATATTGTAAACAAGGAGTACATCAGCTACTTGGTTCCAACAGTCCGGTAAATTGGGTGTGATCTGACAGAGAAAACCGTCACATAGCTGTGACACGTGATGCCAAAGAGTGGCAAGTAAGGTGATGACACATATGGGCACTCCGCCACATTTGTGTAAAGGCCAGATAAAGTGCTAAAACCGTATACCAATAACCACTGTGTAAAGCGAGTGTGTTTCATACTGGTTACATGTCTCTAGGGATACGGTGCTCATATGCAAGTACTTAATGTGAAAAGAGGGTGCGTGTCTACAAGTGCTACTAGAGACCGAAAGTGCAGGTCAGGAACAATAAGTGAGAAAGAAGAATGAAAATGTTTTAAAATTGAAGAAATCATATGTTTCAATCATACCTAGAATATGAAGTTAGGATGCAAATGGTTTGTATGTAAGCATAGAGCGGTCTACTGGCACGATGAGCAGTATTCCTATAGATGTACAGTGTTTCGTGGTGGGCAACTCCAAAAAGTTGTGGAGTAAACTCTGGTATTATTTCAGAGATCCCACTTATACCATGATAAGTCTGGTGAATAAATAAAGAGAGGGGTAATAATCAGTAAATTAGAGCATGGTATGGTGGTCTGAAAATGCCTCAAAAAGGGGAAACAAAGATGTAATCTAATACCAATGTATGAGTGGTGACGGAGAGGATAAAAATTGTTAATAAGGTCATCATATATATATATATATATATAGGCTGCATTCTTCGGGCGGATCAGCAATAAAAATAACATTAGTAGGTGGAAGGAAACTGAAGGATTCAATAATTTTCACTAAAACTAAAAGAAAAGGGAGGAAAACTCTTACACGTTTTATCGTGATATTGAAACTGAGATGCCATACATCTATAGTCCATGTTCGCTGCCAATAAGCCCGGGCCATAGTGATTGACGTGTGTGTACATAACCCTGAATAAATCCGGGCCCCAACAAGGTGCAGTATCCTCCTGAAAAGGGCCCTGGCAGTGTGGCACTTATAGTTTTTTTTTCTTACAAATCAAGCACTGGTAAATACTGGGCAAATATGTTAAAGATCCAGCAAGCTGCCAGGTCCGGAACAACTGAAAGTATCTAAGCTTATCATTCAGTGTGGACATCATTTCCAACAGATTTGTAAGGGTCACCCAGGTCTTGGGTACTACTGTTGGTAGCCCTAGGTGAATATTGCAGGAAATATCCACAGTGGCAGTGTTCTAATCTCTCAATCAGTTTTTCAGCATAAGGAAAGTTGAACCCACTGATGTTTGTCAACTGACTTCAATACAATAAGCGTATGCTTACATGCTTTCTTACCTATTTAGGCGTTTTGCCCAAGAACACATTGACATGGTAGACTGAATAATGCAACCCTAAAGAAAGGTTGCAGACAGCTATATATAGCAAGGTCTCCATAAACCAAGCTCTATTCCTTGTGCTAAGACACTTCCGAAATACCCAGTATGATGTCAGTCAGATTTGTTTTTTCAGACAGGTGACATGCTTCTGTCTCAGAAAAGTCCTGATGCAAGAAATAATCATGATGCCACTATGAAAGCCGACTGCAAAACAAAAAGGAAAAGGAAAGAATAACTTGGGCAAAAGGCAATGTACAGTAAGATCTGACTTATAACTGGGCGTTTGGTGACTACACCAGAAGATGCAGAGGAACAATGCAACTACCATCAATTACTTGCACCAATGATAGCCCTGAATACACTATCAGCAGGCCTTAGTTACAATATTCTATAGCAAAATGGCGATGGTGATAGCAAGTGACAAGAGTGCTACACACTCAGAGGGGTTGTGCAGTGAGTTTGTGGTCATCCTGCCAGGCATGAGGTAGTTGGAAGTGTATGTAGAGCCTGATGACTGTGGCTCCTGTTACATTCTGACATAGTATTAGTTTATGGTCAGCGATAGGACAACTCAGGGGTAGTCAATACTACGTGTCAGATTACTGATGGCTGAACTTATCCATTGATACAGGTGGTGCTTTTTATGCCCAGTATCAGGAAAGAGGCAGCTGAGTCAGGTCACTTTGTATGGACCCAGAAATATATATGTAAAACGTGTAAGTTTGTTTTTTGATAATTTTTACAAATATAATTGTCCCCTTAAAGTACTTGGTTACTACCCTTAATAACCCAGGTGAATGCACTGTGAGCAGGAACTCCTCATCCATGAGAGATATAGAGCTTTCTGTTCCTTATCAGCTTAGAGTGGGACTGGATATTCTAAAGAGATCTCTCCACTTTTCAACCCTGTTTGGAAATGTGCATGTTTATCTCCAAATCTAAATGAACATCAGGCGGAAGTTGGGTCAGTCAGCTCAACAAATGAAAAAAGCCCGTGTAGATCATTGGATATGTAACTATTTATTTGCCTGGTTTATAAAATACTGCATTCACTTTTTGCAGTGCCAAAAATAATGCACTTTCTCCACAGCCCTAGAAATTGATAAATAGATAAAAAAACGATCAGCAAACACTTTCTTATTTTGGGTTGGTTGCACTTTTACTTAGAAATAACTGTTTATCTTTATTTATTATACATGAACCAATTCTACTGTTCATATTAAATAAACAGAACCATTGAAGCTAATAACCATGATCATATGTCTTAAATAGTTGAAGAGACCTATTAAGTAATTTGGAATAAAAGGAATGATCCATGAGTGAAAAGGACTAATCGCCCAAAAACCTTTACAAAAGAAAATGTTCTCTAAAAAATATAAATGGACCAAGTAAACTCATCCTCTTGAAGGTACTGGAAATTCTTTTTGAAAGTCCAGTTCTCCCAGGACCTGGATCCTTATTCGTTTATTTAGTTCCTGTATTAACAGAAGTATGAGAAAAGGTTTAGTTGTGTTAGAGCTCTATGAGGAATGAAATCCATGTTCTGCATATATATATATAACCTAGTGGAGGGAGCCACTAGATAGTTATAGTTAGGACCATTTTAAACAGAAAGAGTGTTTTTTGTTTTGCCAGTAACTTTGGCACCGTTTGAGGAATCTTTATGAGGTTTTCAAAACATATACTTTGGTCAGTTCAGCTGCTTTCTAGAAAGCTTCAAAGTGATCTGTCAAGCGGGGGCCCGAGACAAAGGGGGTTCCCAAACCTATTTTTCCCCATTCTATGTCAGTGGGATTTTAAAAAAAAATTGGACACGACTACAGCCCGAACGGCTGAATAGATTTACACCAAATTTGGCAGAAAGCTAGATCTTGGTCCAAAAAGCGCGCTTTTTGTGATTTGGTGTAAATCCGTTCCGTAGTTTTAGAGATATTGGAGATTACAATATATATTGCTAACTGACCCTATGCTGATATCTGATTGGCTGCCAATACTTCAACAAGGAAGTGTTGGCAGCCATCTTGGGACTCTGCCTCAGCCGAGTCGCAGGAAAAAAGTTTAAAAAAGAAAAGGGGCCAGGGTAGAGTCACCATGACCACTTAGCTGTGGTGACCCTGTCAGGACTTAAAAGCATTTTTTTTTTGTCAGAAAATTCTGCTGAAGAATCCTTTAAAACAAGCAGTTTCCCGACTTTTTCATGAAGTCCTCAGGTAGCCTCGGTCCCGGGGTAGTGGGGGCTTTACAAAGGAGGGAGGTGCATGGGGTCCCCTTCCTAGGGCTTCTAGAAGCCTTTGGGATCGCCACCTCCCCGGGGTGACCCTAAGTAAAATGCGGGACATAATACTGCTTTAATGTGGGGGAGGCCCTATGCCTTCCCCCCCAAGAACCCCGGGGACCGCCATCTCTCCGAGGCAACAATAAATGAAGTGCAAGGGGGCTGTCTGGTCCTCCCACAGCCCTGGGGACCGCCACCTCCCCAGGGTTTCACACTAAATGGAGGTGTGGGGGTGCCCAACACCCAAACCCCCCAGCAGCCTTGGGGACCCCCACCTCCCCAGGGTTCAAACTGAATAGATGCTGGGATGGAGAGCCGGGCCCCCCTGCCGTCCGAGGACCACTAACTCCCCAGGGTACAGTACATCTTCTAAAACTAATGCGGGGCCGACTGTCCCCCCCACAGACCCAGGGACTGCCACCTCCCCAGGGCACATCTTCTAAATCTGATGTGGGGGGGGGTACCTACCACCATCCCTCACAAAGCTCAGGGGACTGCCACCGCACCAAGGCTAATTTTGAAAAAAGATAGTGTCCGTTGCAGACCCCCGGGCCCTGGGGACCACCACAACCCCAGGCCAATTCACATTGGAGTGGGGTGCTCGGTCCCCCTCAATGAGCAAGTAATGTCCCTGGGGACCGCCACCTCCAGGCCCACTCCTGCTTTGTCCCGGGTTGCACACCCCAGGACATCGCTGTTTGCATTGACTTGGTGTGAGCTTTGACAGCTCCCACCAAGTCACAGCAAATACTTCAGTTTCTGCAAGGGCTCATTCCACAGGGCCAAGGCTGCTACCACTGTGCTGGCATACAGAATGCCTGCTCTTGACAACTGTCATGCCGCATGTTAGTACATGTGTTCATGGAGCTCTGTTGCCTTACTTGCAGGCCAACAAGAATGGTATTTTGCACTTTTGGTGTAGCCGAATATTTTGGTCTGAACCATTACCCGGATCCTAGGGGGTACTGCTCTAAAGATGATGAATCTGCAGTTGGAATGCAGTCAAACAGCTCTCACTTGCAGAAAGTGAAGTTTTTATCTGTTTCCCTGCACACACTTATGTAACAGGTGAAAGTATTGCTCCTGCAAGCAGGGAGCTGCTATTCAAATCTGCTCCCTGTTTGTGGGAGCAATGCACACCCCTGCAGGACGTAGGGAGCTGGCTATGACTGCGGGCCCTTGAGGCTCCCCCCATAGTCCTGTCACTCTCTCCCTTCCATCCCATAATGGAATGGAAGAAAGAGAGAAAAAATGTCATTGCAGTGGTCTCTCCATTCAGTGACTTTACAGAGTCAGACTAGCAAGATGTTTGGATGGATATTGTAGTTAAGTTTTGATGCAGAGTGGAACACAGTCACTTCTGGCCTAATGATCAAGGTCTTGTGCTGTCACTCAGAAGGCTGAAGGTTCAAATCCTAGTATCGCTTGCCAATGTGTTTGTTTATTCACTAGTGTTTTGATTGTTAAACCTTCCTACTGATGGAACATTCATATTTCTTTCCTATCACATGCGTGGGTTGAATATCATTAGTATGTCTGGAAACTGCATGGTAAGGAGTCACCTCTGGTGTAATGGTTACAGTCACAGACCCTCGCTCTGAAAGTTGAGGGATCATCTCCAGGTGTGTCTGTGGTCTTTTTTTAAAGGTTCATACTGAAAGGTGATCTCATTCGTTTTAAATTGCAAATACTCTTTTCTTTTTCATTTGTCATAAAATATCTCATTCTAAATGTATCATTCATCAAAGCCTAAATTGGTCTCTCTCTCTCGCTTACTTACTTATTCTCTCTCTCTCTCTCTCCCTCAGGATTGGGTGGTTATGGGGGTTGGCCGGCCATGCCCTGCGACCAACCCCCCCATTTCATGGCCGAAGGGTGTAGCCGGCGCAAGATTGGGTAGTTATAGGGTGGGGAATGAAAATTACTTTACGTTTAAATTTTTTTTTTAAAAACATAGAAATTCACTGAAAAAACATTTACAGGGACGTTATAGTTAGCTTCTGAATTTTCTCGTACAAAACCATAGAAATTCACCAGTTAAAGTTTCAAGTAACTATAACTTGTGCCCTAAGGTAACTTTAACGCCCCTGTAACCTTAGGTGAATGAATATATGTGTATAAATATATAATAGTGCAACCTAGGGGCATCAGCAACATACAGGCTAATAAGCAAGTTACTCCACCTTGGTAGATGTTTCCATGATAGTCTTCATAGAATAAAGGGTTTCTGGGTTGATTTTTCACTCGCCTCTGGAGACAGCTGTCTATTCTCTGTGTGATAGAACAGCATATAGGCGTGTTGTATGAGAGGCTTTCAGTAATTATAAGGTGACTTAATCTTCCTTTGGTCCTTATGTCTATTGGTTCCAGTTCATTCCTTCCAATTTCTGGTGCAAACTACCTTTGTACTATTTTTGCTTGCGAGTATTGTCATACTTTTATGCTTTACATTATCATTACTTCAGTCTCTTCGAATATGAACCTGTTTGAAAGTCTTCATTTTCAACGTGAATCTTGCATCACTTTGTGATGTCATCTCAGATAAACTGCAGGGTAAGCGCAACATTATAATTTTCCTTTGTTGTTTTTCTCTCCTAACGAACCAAGAATCTTCATACATGTTATTATGATATCACTTCTTTATAGCCTTAGACCATACATGTAGTTCACTTGAAACTTTGTTGTTTAATTGTTTCTCAACTCTTGTTGTTTATTGTGCTTCTTTTCCCCACAATGGCAGATACGTTGTTGCTCTGCTTTCTTGTTGTGGCTAGGCGGTTGTTTGCATTGAATTAAAGCTGTTTCCTATAACATGATATATTATTACATGTGTGTGGGTGGTCCAAGGACATTCTAATATTTCCGCCATGACTGTGTTATTTCAGTATCCTTTATTCGCTGTTCTTTACTGCACACTGCTCTCTTATAAACACATTGTTGCTCTGCAAAGAAATTACACCACTGCAGTTTTATGACAATTCTATTTCTATCTCGTTTTCCATTGCACCATCCTTCACCTTATGTACGTGCTGGTTCTCCATTCATTTCTCGGTGCCCAGGGTCTAGTTACCATTCCTCCCTCAGCCACTTTTGATACACTTCTCACTGTTGGATATTTTCTCCCGGAGGAAAGCGTGCAAGTCAAAGGTCACCCTGAATATATTTCCACTTAAAAATGATTAATGGCAGTGATGATGTTTCTTGGCACATTATTGTGATGGTTTTTACTTAAATCTCTTGAATTTTAAAGAACTACATCGTGTGGCCTATCATAAAATCCAGTTCATCCTGGAAGCTGTAGTCTCTGTCATCATTCTAGACTTCTCTTCTGGGAATCGAATTCTATTTCGTTGAGAGGCATTACTGAAGCCTTCTAGTTTATCAAATTCGGGGCTTGTTTGTCATGGTTTTCAATTTCGTAAATGTGGAAAGTGGGTGCACTAGAGGGCTGCAGTTTTTAACTTTTAACGGCTCTTAACATTTCAGCTGAATTGTGCATGCCGTATTCTGCATGTCATAAGGAGGATTTCGCTTAGTTGAGTTACTTAAAGTGCTTTTTAAAACATATTTATTGTTTATTTTAAAAATTCCGCATTGTGACATACATATTCATTTTATGATGTGTCTAAGGTATTATCGGGATCAGTATATGCCTTCTGCTCAGGCATTTTTTAAACATTCTTGCTTGTCGATTTTGGGCTTTCAGTATGAGAGACGTGTGCTGAGTTATTTGGTCAATCTATTCTTTTTTGGCCTTGCTTAGCAATGTGTTCTGGGAGCTGTAGAGATTTGTAATATTTAATTTATGATTTGAATTACGCCCCCAGGTTTCTAGGGGCTTTTATAAAATGCGAGTGGACATATTGTCATATATTTACAACTTCTGAAGTTTCTAACAGACTATCCTGAGTCGTTCTCAGATCGAGAAACATTCTTTCCAGTCTTTCCATATCATCCGTTAAAATGGCAATTTTCAGTACTTCAAGTATAATCCACCTGCTGCTTTTTTTTGTTTTTGAGTGCCCTGCGTGAAAAAATAATATTTTATTCCTTCTTAAGGTCGGTGCCCTTTCCAGCTGTATATCACAACGTGCACTATTATATTTCATAATCAAATAAGTGATGTTTTCTTATAAATTTGAATTCCCCTTTAGCCCAAGTTTACAGGTTCAATATCATGTCTCTAGTATGCCCAGAAACCATTTTATTTTATGTGATACATTTGAACGTTGTATCTCTGCTTTAAAGACTTCTCACATTTTCTCTGCGAAGAGTCTGCCTTCTACTTATTAGACTAGTTTCACTGTGAGTGACAAGTCTTTGCCACACGTTTGCACTCCGTGGTCCTGTATAGAGGGAAGAAATAATATAAACTGTTACATTTTGCATGTGCTTTAGAATTATATGCTCCATCAGGCTGTTTTGGGTGAGAGATTTGGTCGATTGAAATGACAATTGTCTCTTGATTATTTGCGGTGTTGCTTTCTGTTTGTGCCTAAAACGTTGGATTTTTTGGCTTCCAAACGTGCTGTATTTCATTTTAACACCTTCAAAATCTTTGACTATCAGAGTTGACATTCTTATTTCTTAGCATTGATTTTTTTTGGGTGATCTGTTTTCGGACTTACTGATTAATCTTGCTTTGTATTCTTTCTGACATGAACAAACAATGCAATATATTATGCTCTTTGCAGTTAGTAAACGCCTTATGTTCCACACTCACTGCTTGATAGCTGCACTGCAAGTGCCACACTTATGTAGAATTTATTTTGCTCTTATTCATGTAATAGCTTCGTAATACTATATGAGACATATAAAGACGGTTATAAGCTTTGATGGCATTTATTTGATATGCATAGTAGAATTGGTTCCAGCATGATATGTAAAGATAATTATTTCTAAATAAAAGCCCACCTGACACAAATAGGAAAATGCCCGGTATTTTTTAAATCTCTTATTTGTATATGCAGCTACATTTGACCTAGAGAATCTACATTGTTTGGGTATTGTAGAAGGAGGCCTATTCCCAACAAACCTTTCAAGGGCCTCCTATTTTACATTCATGTTACTTTTTGTTCACTTTGTAGTGCTGTGTGCTTTCAATGAGACCCTGCTGTATTGTATTTGCTGCTGTAGAAAATTTCAAATCGAGATAAACCTGAATCTCTGGTCCAGCAGCAATGCACCCCGTCCGATAACATGTTTGCCCAGGTACTCCAGTGGTCTTTTAAACCAAAAGGTTTCTAAGTCCCTTGTAACCGGTAAGCTGGGCAGTTGCAGGGAAGGCCTTTGTAGCTTACCGGATCCCTATAGGTTGAACTAGAGGTCAACTTTATGACCCTTGGAGTCTGCTTTTTTGTCTTGGGCATAATGGAGAGTCAGTTCAGTCAGTCAGGGTTCTTCTCAGGTCTCAGACAGCAGGTTTGGTCCTCTTCTGGCCTTGTTGAGGTACAGTAGTGTTCTGATGAGGGTACTTGGGATGACACATTTATGCCTGCATCAGCTTCTATGCTGGGGTTACTCCTGGTTCCTCTCTAACCAAAGGGATATAAGTTCCAAGGGGTACCAAACCCATGCATGCAGCATTTCCTATATACCCTACACCAAACAATCCCCCACTACCTCTCTCTGCCTAAATCTAAGTTGGTGAAACCCTACTCTGCTTGTGTAGAGCCTGTGTTCTCACCCTAGAAGTGTGGCGATAGAAATGACCAAGTCCCTCCTCTGTGGTCACTTCAAACAAATTCTGTTGTTAGCCTTCTTCCTACTAGGATTGGGCCTGCTTGCCTGGATTAGAACCTGGAGGAACAAAGAATGGGCCTGTCCAGGTATCATCTGACAATCGCCTGTGACAGGGGAGGCCCATTGAAGTTTAAGCACTGGCCACATGGTCATCCTGCCAAAGGAACATAAACACCTCCCCATACTCTCGCTTTTGTCTCTACTCTGAAAGCAGTTTTTACACCTCTTTCAGGGCTGAGCACTCAGAGGGATGCAGGTAGAGGCTAACACAAATGGGCCTCAGGGCCTCATGGGGCCTTACGCAGGGAAAAAGTAACTTTCTAAAGGATCTTTTTCTTAAAATGTATTTTAAAAAATCTGACTTTACTGGTGAATTGGTCTTTCATTAAATATTAGGAAGAGTCCAAAGTGGAATTTCTAGTTGTTTATTTCCTGAAGATAACATTATTAAATTTAACATTGCTTCTCCGTTTTTTCCCCTGTGGAACACACAATTTTGCTAATGTGAAAATCGCTGTTAGGTGCTAGTCATTGTAAGGACATTTGACATTAACTTTCTACGTGTCCTAATTTTAAATACCATTCACCCTGCCTTATGGACTATGTACTATATAGTAGGCATTTATAGGTAAGTTTGTGGCAGTTAGTGTTATACCAGTTTAACCACAGTGAAAGGGGGGGAGGGCAGGCACTTTACTACTGGTTAGAAGGGGTACTGTGCACAGAGTTCTACAGCCAGCAAAAGTCGGGTTTAACGAAAAGGTGAAAAATCCAAAGTGATCATACAAGAAAAGGTGGATTTCCTAGATGAAAGCAGTACTGCAGAGGTACTCTTTTACATACTCCTCAATGCTTTTGTGGATTGGCCCAAATCGTCTATTTCTCAGTTAATAAAAGTGCTAAAAATAGTGAAGGTCTTTCAATTTCTACTAAATCGCATTTGAACATTCAATGAGTAGATCCATTTTAGGTGTTTTGGGCCAATTTACAAAGGCATGTAAGAGTATATAAAAAGTACTACACAAGGCATGCTTTACATACTCCAAAATGCCTTTGTGAATAGTACACAGAATATTTTAACATTCTTGTTGGAAAATGGGTTATTGGTAAGGGCAGGTAGGTACCTACACTTAGCAATAGGCCACTAACCTCCACTAAGGTCCAGTTAGGTCTCAGTAAATTAAACCCAGCTCAACTCTTGGTAGCTTGTCAACGAGCGTCAAGGCTTAACTTAAGAGACAGAGTGTAAAGCATTCAAATATCAAAAAACAGTAATTAAATAAAACACAGGAAACAGTTCAAAAATCCAAAACCAATTTATAAAAATAGATTATATTTTTATCTTTAAAATGACACAAAAACGAATAAAATCGGATAAGGGGAACCGGAGATATGAATTTTTAAAGAATTATTCTTTTTTTAGCGCCTAGAAACAAAAAGCGCCAATCGGGTCATCTGGTTGCACCTCGACCGGGGCAAAGTCAAAGTTTAAGGCTGACCGCGATAGAGCCCTGCTCGGCTACAGGCCACGGGAGGCCTCGGTTAAAAGTTTACCTTCACACTTAGTCTCTTTTTCGAAGATTTTCTTCAGCGGGACAAACCTGCCAGTCCAATCCGACTTCCTGGAGTCCTTCTCTGGGTACGCGTCGCGGGAATCCTCGGTGGAGATTTTTACCTTCGGACTTAGTCGTTTTTTCGAGGTGAAAATCCTTTGACCGGGGTAAACCTGGATCTTGATCCGACATCCCTGGAGCCCTCCTCGGATACGCTGGCTGGGAAGTCCCGGTCAACTTTTTACCTTCGGACTTAGTCTCTTTTTCGGAGATTTTCTTTACCGGGACGAACCAGCAAATCAGGCCGGGTCGCGGTTGAGGCAGGCCGGCTAGAGTTGCCACGGCGGGTCGGTCCCTCTATGGAGCTTTTTTCCAAAAGTTCTCCAAACTTCTGGGGCTTCTCCCAGATGTCCTTTTAAGGTTCTTTCGAGGTCCACAGCTCACCCCAAGGGTCCAGAAGTTCTGAGATGGTCCTTGGGGGTGCGGACCACAAATCCCAGAATGCACCTGGTGCAAGCTCCTTTTTGGCCACTGGGCAGTGGTCAGCTTGTTGATTTCTTCAGGAGTTGGTGCAGGGGACTCTGGTTAGCAATTTTTCACCTGTAGCAAACAGGGAGTCCCTCCTTGAACCAGTTGAATCCAGGCAAAGTCCTTCTTGTGGTGAACCCCAAGTGTGCAGCTGGTGCAGTCCTTCTGAGTGCAGGTTCCAGGTGCAGGCCAGGGGTCCAGCAGGGTAGTCCTTCTCCTTTGGTTCTTCCTTGTTGGAATCTGATGGGGATCTGAGGTGTGGGTGCAGGTCTGCCAGTTTTATCCTTGCTCCTGGGTGAAAAGCAGCGGGGGGTCCTGGTTCTCCAATCAGGTGCAGGGTCCTTCCCCCTGTGATGACCACTTCCTGGGAAATGTGGCAAAAATCAATCCCAGGAGGCAACATTCTCCAAAAATCCATCATGGCTGAATCTGATTTTTGGAGTTACATCTGGCTGAGCCCACCCACTGGTGTGGCTAAAAATCATAAACACCCCCCGCCCTCTCCTAATCTAAAATCTAAACAAGGGGGCACCTAGTTGTCTGGGGTTGCAGGATGTGGGGGTGTTGCTGGTTGCTCCAAATGTCCTTCTCTGCATTTGAAGACCAGTATGGCAGCCCTCCCCCTTCCTGCCTCACCATCTGCTGAGGGGAGATTCCCTCCCACAGGCACATTCCTTTGTGTGAAGCCAGGCCACTTCACACCTCATCAAGGCAGCCTGGCCAGGCTGCTAGAGGCTGGCCAATCAGAGCACAGCAGCAAATTCAATGCAGGGCTAAAATTGGCAACTTTTCAGGTAAAGTTTAAAACTCTTTACCTGAACAAGTTATATTAAATCCAACAACTGGAAGTTGTGGGGTTTATTATAACAATTAATTTGATACCAAACTCTTGGTATCCATCATTTAAGGGGACTTTAACAATTAAAATAAAGTCTCCCCATTCTAGCCTATGAAGGCCATTTACTACAATGAGGGAAAAACAAATTTGGCTGTTTTTACCTCACCGAGGCTTATAAAACTATTATTATAAGGTCCCTGCTTATAGTTACATGGCACCCAGCCCTAGGGGCACATAGGGCACACCTTAGGGGTGACTTATATGTAAAAATAAGGTAGTTTAAGACTTTGGAACTACTTTTAATTCCAAAGTCGAATTTGCATATAACTTTAATTTAAAAGCAGCCAGCAAGGCAGGCCTGCCTTTACAATGGCACTGGGCACCTCAGCAGTGCACCTATGGGTGCACTACCTATGCTGTGGTCCCTAAACCTACATGCCCTACCATATTCTAGGGACTTATAGGTAGGTTAACTTAGCCAATTATAATTAGCCTAATTTGTATATTGATTTTACACAGAGCACAGGCCCTGGGACTGGTTAGCAGTACCGAGGGCATCATTTGAGTCAGGAAAACACCAGCAAAAAGTGGAAAATGGGGGCAAAAAGTTAGGGGGCCTCTGCAGTCAGCCCTGTTTTCTCACACAAGCCCTCCCCCCCCAGCCCACACGCCCAGGAGACTCAGCCCAACCCTGGGAGAGTCTTCCTGGCTTTTTAGGCGAGAAAGACAGTGAAGACAACTGGCTGTCCCTTTGCAGGGCCTACTCTGCCTTATATTCTCCTGTCATGGTCACTCCCTCTGGGTAGTGAACCCACCCCAACAGTGAAAGGACCCATCTCAAACTGAAACTTCCCTCTAGGGGGGTCTTCCTCCTCTCTCTCTGCCAACTTGGGTAGTGAGGTGCCCACCTCCCCTGCTCCTAACTTTGCTAGGACAACACCTAGCTTACTCAAAGAGGTCCCCCAACACTTGAGCAACCCCACCATGACCAACAGGGTCAGGGGGCCTGCTTTGCTTTTGGCCCTGGGGTCTGCCTCCCAGGCCAAGTACAGTGCTGCCAGGAAGGCTAGCACCCAGCAGAGGCTACTGACAGCTGTCAGTACCCAGAACCATACCCTAAGCTCTCCACTGACAAGTGGCTGAGCTGCTTTAGGAGCAACTGTGGGGTCCTGGTGCCCCTCTTGCTGTCTAGAGTGGGGGGCTACCACCTCCTGTGGCAGACACCCTCCTTCCACTCTCCCTTCTGTCAGTGCAGGTGCAACACCCTGCATCTAGACAGCTGCCCGACTACTCAGGACTTCCTTGGGGTCAGGTGAGGCCTCACCAGTGCCAACTCTGGGCTCCCCCCCCCCCTACTGGGGTAGAAGGCCTTTGGTTCCCTGGAGCGCTCTTTGAGAGTGGCCTACCCTTCCTTTTCTTCTTTCCTTTTCTTGGGGACCCCTGTCTCCTAACTGTAGGGACTGATTCCCCAGGACTTTGAGTTCAGGGGGCGCCCTGGGCGACCGCCGCATCTGGGACCAGACTCACCTCTGGGAGGTCATTGCCCAGGATACAATCTAGGGGAAGGTCAGCACTGACTACCACCCTAAACCAGTCAAGGATACCCTCCCTCTCTAGGGGCACTATGGCTACAGGTTTGGAGGTGACCTCCACTGTGGCTATCCTGACTTTACTGGTCTCTCCTGGGACATACATGTCTGGGGTCACTAACCGGTCACTCACTATAGTGTCACTGGCACAGGTGTCTCTCAGGCCAGTGGTAGGGATCCCATTCACCTGAATGGGGTGGAAGTGCCTACTTCAATCATCAGGGATCACCAGCTTACCATCTGGTCCTGTCTCCCAGCTCAATGCTAGGAGGACTTCATTATCTGAGAAGGAGTCCTCCATTGCTACACTGGACAGCCCAGTGCTAACCACCTTCTTTCAACAGGCTGTATCTCCTCTGAAGTGACCTGTCTGCTGACAGTCAAAGCAAGCAATACTGTCCAAGAGCTTTTTTAACCCTGGGTCTTGCTGTCTCTGCTTGTCAGAGTGGGAGTGGGATTTACTCTCCTCCTTCCTAGGGTTCTGGGGTACAGAGGGAGTCTCTGTGGTGGGCTTTCCACCTCCCTCCTTAGGTTTTTGGGGACCTGACCCCCCATTCTTGGAGTCTTCCCCCTGGGACTTGACAACCACCCTGGTTCTCAACCACTCATCAGCTGCCTCCCCTAGCTCTCTAGGGTTGGCCAGCTTAGAGTCCACTAGATGCTGGCGTAACCTTTCTTGGGTACAATTGGTCAAGATGTGCTCTCTCTTGATCAGATTGTATAACCCCTCATAAGTATTTACTTTGTTACCAATAATCCAGCCCTCTAGTGCCTTAAGTGAGGTGTCTACAAAGTCAACCCAAGACTGGGTACTGACCTTCTGGGTTTCCCTGAACTTCATTCTATACCGCTCTGGGGTCAGACCAAACTTCTTGGTTAAGCACCTCTTCATACTAGGGTACGAATCTGCCTCCTCCCCCTTAAGGTCAGAAGCCTATCCCTCCCTGAGTTGGGGACCAACTCTCACAAAAGGGAACCCCAGTATTGAGGCCTAACCCTTCTCATTTGGAGTGCCCTCTCAAAGGCCTCCAACCACTTGTCTATATCATCCCCCTCTACATAAGCAGGAACCACCCCCTTGGGTAATCTGGGGCAAACCCCCCCACCCATAGACACCTCAACTTCTCTGTCGCTGCCACCATCTCTTTTCTCTCTCTTTGCCCAATTTTTCTTTTCTAGGGCCAGCTTCTCTGCCTCCAAAGCTATGAATGCTAGCTGGGCCTCCAGCTCTCTTTCTCTGAGGGACATGTTCTCTCCTCCTGAAGGCACCCCCTCCCCCCAACTAGCTTTGGGTCTGCCCCTAGTGACTGTATGTAATGAGGACCGCTCTTCCTCATCCTCACTTAGGCTCAGATGCCCTCCCTCCCCTGAGTGGTTAGAGCTAGCATCCTCCCCTACTTCTCCCTCCTCTGGAGCTTCCTCTGGGTCTACCTCTTGGGCCTCAGCCCATGCTGTCAGGGATTTGATCAGGACATGCTTCCTGAGGTCAGTGGTTGCAGGCAACCCTCTTTCAGTACACAACCCCCTAAGCTGGACTACTGTCAGTGTGGGTAGGCTACCCAGATCAAGTTCCATGGTTCCCTAGTTTTGTGTCAACAAAAACTTTTTGCAAAAATTGGAAACAAGAATTTAGAAAAATCACAAAAATTTAATAATTGAAATTAATCCAAATTAAAAACAATTTGTTTTACTTAAAACTGTAACATGATACTGAACACAAGTACAAGATCCCACCACTGCTCCCCAAAAATGTTGGAAAATGGGTTATTGGTAAGGGCAGGTAGGTACCTACACTTAGCAATGGGCCACTAACCTCCACTAAGGTCCAGTTAGGTCTCAGTAAATTAAACCCAGCTCAACCCTTGGTAGCTTGGCAACGAGCGTCAAGGCTTAACTTAGGAGACCGAGTGTAAAGCATTCAAATATCACAAAACAGTAATTAGATAAAACACAGGAAACAGTTTAAAAATCCAAAACAATTTATAAAAATAGATTATATTTTTATCTATAAAATGACACAAAAACTAATAAAATCGGATAAGGGGAACTGGAGATATGAATTTTTAAAGAATTATTGTTTTTTTAGCGCCTAGAAACAAAAAGCGCCAATCGGGTCATCTGGTTGCACCTCGACTGGGGCAAAGTCAAAGTTTAAGGCCTACCGCGATGGAGCCCTGCTCGGCTACAGGCCACGGGAGTCCTCGGTTAAAAGTTTACCTTCACACTCAGTCTCTTTTTTGAAGATTTTCTTCAGCGGGACGAACCTGCCAGTCCAATCCGACCTCCTGGAGTCCTTCTCCAGATACGCATCGCGGGAATCCTCAGTAGAGATTTTTACCTTCGGACTTAGTAGTTTTTTCGAGGTGAAAATCCTTTGACCGGGGTAAACCTGGATCTTGATCCGACATCCCTGGAGCCCTCCTCAGATATACGGGCTGGGAGGTCCCGGTCAACTTTTTACCTTCGGACTTAGTCTCTTTTTCTCAGATTTTCTTTAACGGGACAAACCAGCAAATCAGGCCGGGTTGCGGTTGAGGCAAGCCGGCTAGAGTTGCCGCAGCGGGTCGGTCCCTCTATGGAGCTTTTGTCCAAAAGTTCTCCAAACTTCTCCATACTTCTGGGGCTTCTCCCAGATGTTCTTTTAAGGTTCTTTTGAGGTCCACAGCTCACCCCAAGGGTCCATAAGTTCTGAGATGGTCCTTGGGGGTGCGGACCCCAACTCCCAGAATGCACCTGGCGCAAACTCCTTTTTGGCCACTGGGCAGTGGTCAGCTGGTTGATTTCTTCAGGAGTTGGTGCAGGGGACTCTGGTTAGCAATTTGTCACCTGTAGCAAACAGGGAGTCCCTCCTTGAACCAGTTGAAGCCAGGCAAAGTCCTTCTTGTGGTGAAGCCCAAGTGTGCAGCTAGTGCAGTCCTTCTGAGTGCAGGTTCCAGGTGCAGGCCAGGGGTCCAGCAGGGCAGTCCTTCTTCTCCTTTGGTTCTTCCTTGTTGGAATCTGATGGGGATCTGAGGTGTGGGTGCAGGTGTGCCAATTTTATCCTTGCTCCTGAGTGAAAAGCAGGGGGGTCCTGGTTCTCCAATCAGGTGCAGGGTCCTTCCCCCTGTGATGACCACTTTCTGGGGAGTGTGGCAAAAATCAAACCCAGGAGGCAACATTCTCCAAAAATCCATCATGACTGAATCAAATTTTTGGAGGTTACATCTGGCTGAGCCCACCCGCTGGTGTGGCTAAAAATCATAAACACACCCCTCTCCTGCCCTCTCCTAATCTAATCAAGGGGGTAACTAGTTGTCTGGGGTTGCAGGATGTGGGGGTGTTGCTGGTTGCTCCAAATGTCCTTCTCTGCCTTTGAAGACCAGTTTGGCAGCCCTCCCCCTTCCTGCCTCACCACCTGCTGAGGGGAGATTCCCTCCCACAGGCACATTCCTTTGTGTGAAGCCAGGCCACTTCACACCTCATCAAGGCAGCCTGGCCAGGCTTCTAGAGGCTGGCCAATCAGAGCACAGCAGCAAAAACAATGCAGGGCTGAAATTGGCAACTTTTCAGGTAACGTTTAAAACTCTTTACCTGAATAAGTTATATTAAATCCAACAACTGGAAGTTGTGGGGTTTATTATAACAATTAATTTGATACCAAACTCTTGGTATCCATCATTTAAGGGGACTTTAACAATTAAAATATAAGGTCCCTGCTTATAGTTACATGGCACCCAGCCCTAGGGGCACATAGGGCACACCTTAGGGGTGACTTATATGTACAAATATGGTAATTTAAGACTTTGTACTACTTTTAATTCCAAAGTCGAATTTGTATATAACTTTAATTTAAAAGCAGCCAGCAAGGCAGGCCTGCCTTTAAAATGACACTGGGCACCTCAGCAGTGCACCTATGCGTGCACTACCTATGCTGTGGTCCCTAAACCTACATGCCCTACCATATACTAGTGACTTTTAGGTAGGTTAACTTAGCCAATTATAATTAGCCTAATTTGCATATTGATTTTACATAGAGCACAGGCCCTAGGACTGGTTAGCAGTACCCATGGCACCATCAGAGTCGGGAAAACACCAGCAAAAAGTGGAAAATGGGGGCAAAAAGTAAGGGGTCCTCTGTAACCAGCCCTGTTTTCTCACAATTCTGCTTTCACCTTTCTATTGATTTATTTGCGTGCTTCGTTTGCTAGTCCTGTAGCTTTATTTGACATAGAATCACAACCGTATTACTAATCCTAGGACCAATCAAAATGCTCCTTAATGTGTTGGGGCACTAGAATTAAGTAGTGGAAAGGGCCACGTTTTTCTGAAGGGTTGACTAAATTATGGCACAGTGTAAGTCAAATTATGCGGTTTAATGTGGCACATTTTGAGGCAGTGTTAATTATTCTCTCATTTGTACACTTAAGAAACTCAGTATGGGCAACATTTTCCCTCCAGTAGTTCCAGTTTATAGCCTAACTACAGCAGTCAGGGACTGAAAGGTGAGCAGCTAACCTTTGTAAAGGAATTGTCAATGGGAAGCAATAGGCGTAGCAGAGTTTTAAGTAACTCTGGATCTGTTTTAACTATAAACACTTATAAAGAAAATCTGTAAATTATGCAGCAGATGATTGTGGCAGGTTTAGAAAATGTATAATTATTTAGAAAACACAGCAGACCTGCTGTGTCACAGGCTGCCTCACATTTGTTTTATGACTCTATTGCACACCTTTCATCATACACAGGTACCTCGTGGGGCATTTATGTAACCCAAAGTAAGGACTTCAGGGTGATTAGTAAAAACTAGCACAAAAAATGCCCTGTGGAAATACCGTTAGGTTTTTGGTCCCGTTAGTTATTTTGGCATCCTGGACGCCATCACGGGTTTAGACTGGGGCAATTTATCAACCGATTCCAAGTTTTCACAATGTGAAGTAACATGAACTGATGGTCTTTGCGACTGTTCCGCACATTTTCTGCAGTGTTTTGGGTGTACATATTGCTCCAGGCAATACCTGGATGATTTCTTAGGTGTTTAATAACTGCACACACTGTGTTAAAGTTGATGCAGCAGTATCGCGTGGAATTAATAGAAAGCTTAATTCATGTTAATACTTTGAGCTATGCAAGCCTGGTACACTGGGGCATGCATTTGCATTTCAATAATTAGACAATAGCCTTTTGTACCAGATACAGCACTGTTACAGTCCCAAGACTGAATATATATATTCACGCTTATTATATGAGCTAATTATTACTTTATAAGAGGGCATTTTAATGTGCGGTCTGTACGGGAAAAGGTTTCTCACTAATATATTTACGAGTCGTTGTTATATTTTTATTTGACTAATATAATTCGTGCACATTACCATTGTTGTCTATAAGACATGCATAGGAATGGTACAACGTACATTTTAAGATT
The DNA here is from genome assembly GCF_031143425.1 of Pleurodeles waltl. NCBI lineage: Eukaryota > Metazoa > Chordata > Amphibia > Caudata > Salamandridae > Pleurodeles > Pleurodeles waltl. The sequence goes on from NC_090444.1 coordinate 1,598,439,576, forward strand.
TAATGTGCCAACAATTGTACATTTTAAGGACAAAGCAAGATCCTGAGGAGTTCCTTGACTTTATAAGGCCATGGTATTCTTAAGTGAGTTGCAATATCAGTAGACTGTGTCTAATTTATGGTGCATTATGCCCAATGAGTGGGCTGCAATAGAATAATACCCAGAATGGTGGTGTTATAATGTTAGGTTATCGGTGATTTTATAGCATGATTCTCACCCATGAGGGTAACCAGGCGCACTGTAGCAGGTGAGGGAGACCAGCCCTGGGGGCTTACTGAAAAAAACTAGGGCACAAATTTAGGTAGGGCCTGGCGCCAACTATAACCATGTTAGTGTCATTTTTTTACGCTAATGTGGTGATAGTGTGGCAAAAACTCTGCACTACACTTACAAATTGGTACAATGCACGCATTGCCAAAATGTGTAAACCCTTGCGCCACATTATGCCCGTGCTAGGCATAATGTATGCAAGGGGGTGTTTCCCCGTGAGGGGGCCCCGCCAAAATGGCGCAGTGGAATCTCCGATTCCCCTCTGCCATTTTTAGCTGTATTTTTAACACCTGCACGGAGCAGGTGTTAAAATGAGGCACACCATTATTTTCATTGTACTTTGCAGGATTAGCGCCAACATTTTTGGTGTTTTTTTGGACCCGGACCCTTTTTGCAGTGTCATCCCCAATCTTTTTGCCTCCTTACTCCTATTTTTTCTGACCAGTTTTTGTTGGCTTTAGGACTCTGGGCACTTTACCACTGCTAACCATTGCTAATGTGTATAAGCTCTCTGTGTAAATTGTATTGGTGATTGGTTAATCCATGATTGGCATATTTATTTTACTATTCAGTCCCTAGTAATGTGCACTAGAGGTGCCCTGGCCTATAAATCAAATGCTACTAGTTGGCCTGCAGCACTGGTTGTGCCACCCACACAAGTAGCCCTGCAAACATGTAAGATACCTGCCATTGTCTGTGTGTAGGAGGCTGGCCTGGTTTGTAGCGGGTACCTAAGGTATTTACACCGGATACCAGGTTCAGTTATCCCTTATTAGTGAAAAGTAGGCAGTGTCTAGCAGCTTACGCTGTCTTAGGGGTAGCAAAGCTCTTGCAATACCACTATAGTCACACAGTACTTATACACAATAAAAGACTTAGGGGGTCATTACGACCCTGGCGGATGGCGGAGAAGCGGCAGTAAGACCGCCAACAGGCTGGCGGTCTTTTTTTGGGGAATTATGACCATGGCGGTTACCGCCATGGTCATCCGCCGCTTCTCCGTTCCGCCTGCCGGGGTGGAGACGACCGCTGGGCTGGAGACCAGTATACTATACCACTGGCGGTATTTGGACCCGGCTTACCGCCATGGATTTCCTGCGGTTGGAACCGCCATGAAATCCATGGCGGTAAGCACTATGGCACTGATAGGGGTCTTCCCCCACCCCGACTCCCTCCCGTACACCCCCCACTACCCCTGCCACCCCCCAAAGGTGGCAGGACCCCACCCGACCCCCAACATCACTTCACTCATGCACACACAACACGCACGCAGGCACCACCAACACACATATACGCACACACACTGACATACATGCAAACATCCACACACACAGTCAGACATGCACACCCACATTCAAACATACACGCACACAACCATGCAGATATATCTACAGACATACACGCACTCATTCCCATACTCACGACACCCACGCAAGCATACAGGCACTCAGACTTCCCCACTACATAGACACATGCACACCCCCATGCACGCACACAACACCCCCCTGACCCCTCCCCTCACGGACGATCGACTTACCTGGTCCGACGATCCTCCGGGAGGGGACGGGAGCCATGGTGGCTGCTCCGCCGACACCACACCGTCAACAGAACACCGCCACACCGAATCACAAGACGTAATTCGGTGGGCGGTGTTCTGTTGACGTGGAGGTGGAGCAACCTCCACTTCCCCGCCGGCCACCAGTATGGCTGTTGGCGGCTCTCCATCTGAAAAAGGACGGAAAGCTGCCAACAGTCATAATACGCCGAGTGGCAAACCGCCACCACTGGCGGTCTTCCGCACGGCGGTCCCTCGGCGGTCTTGAGGAAAGACTGCAGAGGTCAAAATGACCACCTAAGTGTTACTAAAAATAAAGTTACTTTATTTTAGTGACACAAGGCCAAAAATATCTTAGAGGCAATACTCCTTCTGGAGGTAAGTATTATACACAATATGTACACTAGTAACCAAAATCGGGTAAGTAAACAGTAATAGAAGAGTGCAAACAGTGAAAAACACAATAGATTGCAATAGGCCTAGGTGCAAAAAAAAACACATACTAAAATAGTGGAATGCGATGGTCGGATTTCCCCCTAGGCAAGTGTAGTGTGTAGAGGGGCACTGGGAGTGTAAGAAATCACCAAAGGTAAGTAAAGTACCATACCCCAGAGCCCAGGAAAGCAGGAGCAAAGTACAGCAAGTTTCCTCAGAACACACTACAAGTCATGTTGAAGAATTACGCAAGAACCAAGCAAGACTGCAAGCAACCAACAATGGATTCCTGGGCCTGAAGACCTGTGGAGAGAGGGGACCAAGTCGAGACGTTGATGAAGAGTCCAGTAAGAACAGGAGCCCCTTCCCACCTGGAAGAAGGTGCAACAGTGGATTCTCCAGTTGGAAGAAAAGTACAGAAATGCACCAAAGAAGACAGCTGCAGGTTCCTGCTTGGTGCAAGAGATGTCCTATGTCGAGTTGTTGAATGCAGGCTGTTTGTGTCACTGGATTCCGCCAACAAGCTTTGGTTCACGCAAGAACGTGTTTTGCGTCAGAGGAGCTGCTCGCATCCTGGAGGGACCTGGGGGGGTCTCAACTCATTCTGAGGAGACAAAGGGGGGCTTAGCACTTTAGAGAGCCCTCAGAAGACCAGGCAGCACTCACTGGTGTCCCAGGACACGGGGACAAAAGAGTTGCAAAGTGCCGTCATCTCAATACTACACTGAAGGATCCGACGCCACTGGAGAACATCTCCGAGAGCTGTGTGTCACAAGATGGAGTGCTGGGGACCTGTGCTATGCTGTGCATGAAAAACATTTGGAAGAAGTGCACAGAAGCCCAAGGAGCTGCAGAGGACACAATGCACATGGGTACTGTCTGGCATAGGGAGGCACTCTCTTACCTCCACCAAATTTTGACAGCTGGCCCTTTGGACATTCAGGGTCACTTCGGTCCACACCTATGTTCCAGTGTTCCAGGGATCACACTAGTCGACAGGAGAGAAGTCCCAGAGTACCGGTTGTCTTCGCAGAGAGGTGCCTGCTGAAGCAGGGAAGTGACTCTGTCATTCACCGGGAGATTCCTTCGGTTCTTCTGGTGCAGGGTGAAGACAGGCAGTCCTCCGAGCGTGCACACTTTGGAAACTGTTGCAGTTGCTGGCTGGAGCTGAAGTTGCAGGTCACAGTAGCCTTCCTGGATAATTTGTTGAGGTTACAGCAGTTCCTGGAGCAGTCTGCGGTTGATCCGACGGTCAGAAGCTGAAGCAGAGGAGTACTAGTGGAGTCTTGGAAACCGAATCTAAGGAAACACCCAGAGGAGAGACTCTAAATAGCCTTGAGAGGGGGATTGGCTATCTACCAAGGTATGTACCTATCAGGAGGGGTCTCTGACGTCACCTGCTGGCACTGGCCACTCAGAGCTCCCAGATGGTCCCTACACCTTGGAATCCAAGATGGCTAATGCCAAGGACACTCTGGAGGAGTTCTGGGCACCACCCCTGTGGTGGTGATGGACAGGGGCGTGGTCACTCCTCTTTCCGTTGTCCAGTTTCGTGCCACAGCAGGGACTAGGTGTCCCTGAACTGGTGTAGACTGGATTATGCGAGGAGGGCACTGTTTTTGCCCTTCAAAGCCTTTCCAGATGCTCTGGGAGGATACCCCTCCCATGCCTGTAACACCTATTTCCAATGGGAGATGGTGTAACACCCCTCTCCTAAAGGAAGTGCATTGTTCTGCCTTACTGGGATTGAGCTGCTCAATCCCCAGGAGGGCAGAAACCTGTCTGTGAGGTGTCAGCAGTTGGGCTTCAGTGGAAACCTAAGAGAGCTGGTTTGGCAGTACTGGGGTTCCATGGTGGAGCCCCCAGGGTGCATGGAATTGGCTCCCCAATACCAAATTTGGATTGGGGGTTCAATTGCACAATCTTAGACACCTCACATGGCCATATTGGGGTTACCATTGTGAAGCTACTTATATGAATTGACATATATGTAGTGCACGCTTATAATGGTATCCCCGCACTCACGAAGTCGGGGAAATTGGTCCTGGACAACGTGGGGGCACATTTGCTAGTGCAAGGGTACCCTCACACACATTAACTTTGCACCTTGCTTTCAGTAAATGATGGTTGAACATAAGTGTTTTATAAGTTACCTGGTGCAGTGAAAAATGGCTGTGAAAGTGTGTGCACTATTTCACTCAGGCTGCAATGGCAGTCCTGAAGGAGTGTTTGTATGAGCTCCTTTGGGTGGCAAAAGAAATGCTGCAGCGCATAAGGATCTCCTGGAACCCCAATGCCCTGGGTATCTAGGTGCCATATACTAGGGACTTATAAGGGGGACCAGTGTGCCAGTTGGAATTGGTATATGAAGTCACTAAACTATAGTGACAAATGTGGTACACAGAGAGAGCATACGCACTTGAGTTCTGGTTAGCAGAACTCCAGTGACAGTCAAGCATACTGACAACACATGCAGGCCACAAACTATGAGCACTGGGGTCCTGACTAGCAGGATCACGAGACAGTAAAAACACACTGACAAACAGGCAGAAATTGAGGGTAACATGCCAAGAAAGATAGTACTTTCCTACACTGTGTGTGCAGTCTTGCACTGCCAATTCGACTTGGTAAGTGTACCCACTTGCCAGGCCCAAACCTTGCCTTTTCATACATGTAAGACAACCCTAAAATAGGCCATAGGTAGCCCCATGGGTAGGGTGCAATATATGTTAAAGGTGGGACATGTACTGATGTGTTTTACATGTCCTAACAGTGAAATATGGCTAAATTCGTTTTTCACTATTGCAAGGCCTAACTCTCGCATAGGTTAACATAGGGGCTGCCTTTAAATGACTTCAAAGTGCAGATTCCATTTGGGAGCAGATAGAAATATGGAGTTTGGTGCCTCTGAACTCACAATTTAAATAAAGTTAATAAAGTTGGTTTTGAGATTTAGTTTGAAAATGCCACTTTTAGAAAGTGGGCTTTTTCTTGCTTAAACCATTCTGTTACTTTGCCTGTCTGTGGATTTCCTGTCTGGGTCAATTTGACAGTTAGGCTGTTTGTGAATCCCCTCTAGACAGTGAGACAAAGGGAGCTGGGGTGTAGCCTGCATATTATGACGAGCCATCTGTGCTAGAGTGTAGGGAGGAGTGGTCACTTACACCTGAATGGGCTATGCCAGCCCTCTCACACTGCAGTCTTCAACCCCCTGATATGTGTCTGGGGCCTGGCCTGGGCAAGGCGGGATCTTGTGAACAACCAAGACTTTCCTTTGAAGTTTGCCTACTTCAAAGGCAGAAAGGGGTATAAGTAGTGGACCCAAAACCCCAGGCTTTAGATTTCTTCAAGATCACTTCTGGATTCAAGAGAAACTTCTACCAAGGGGAAGAGCTGAGGAGAAGTGCTGCCCCTGCCTGTGACTGTTTTGTTGGACTATCCCACAGTTGCTGCTTCTGCCTGTGAAAGGGGACAAAGACTGGACTGTGCTGTGCATTCCTCAATTCAGCAAGGGCTTGAATTGAGCTTGCCTCCTGTTTTGAAGGCTCAGGTCCATTAAAGACTTCCTCTGCGAACACCTGGACTCTCTGATGAAACTCCTGCCCTGCCAAGTGGTGTCCTATCCAGTCCCTGGGCACTTTAAAGGTGAAGTTGGCAGACAAGAGCTGAAACTCCACGCACAGAATGCTGTGCTTAATTTTTACGCACCATCTGCAATACGGCTGATCACTGACGCGCCGCAGGCTTCGTAGCTAAAATCGCTGCATCGCCTGCATCGCAGCTGGGAGATCGACGCATCATGGCTGGAGAAACAATGGGCAACACCGGCTTGGGGTTGCTGATAATTTCGCAAACCCCACACAGTACGGTTTTCTAAAACCGTGTGACAGGGTTTTCCACGCATTTTCTCTGGGCGTCAAAGTCAACCTCACTCTGCGTAGATTAGAGGTGCCCTGTCCAGAAACCGATGCATCGTTCTCATGCAAAGGAGAAAAACAATGCATTGTTGAACCCAACCGGAGAAGAAATGACACACGGCCTCCCTTGTGAGGATTTAATAGGCTCATTGCTTCCTTACCTGACACAGGCTTGCCCGTGTGGCTTTATTTTTGATGCTAATCAGGTAATTTGTGCAAAATCAATGTTTCCATTGTTTTCGATGGAGTAAGACTCGTATTCTTTTGAAAATTCATATTTTAACTTGTGCATGTTGAATTTTTGTTGTTTTGCTCTTGTTTGATTTACATAAATGTTACCTAATTTTCTAAACTGGTGTGATGTCCATTCTGTAGTGTTTTCACCGTGTTACTGTGTGTGCTGGTACAAATACTTTACATATTTCTTCTGAGTTAAGGCTGTCTGCTCGTGCCAAGCTACCACGGGGTGAGTGGGGGTTAACCAAGTGTGTTTCCCCTTTGCCCTGACTAGAGTGAGGGTCCTTGCTTGGACAGGAGGTAACCTGACTGCCAACCAAAGACCCCATTTCTAACAGTGCTAATCCGGCAGAGTACAACAATAGCGTCAAACATTATGACGCTATTGTCCCTAACCTGCGCCATGGTGCACCATATGATAAATGTGGCGCACACATGGTGGCTTTAGTGGGGAGCAATGGGCCGCAAGAAAAGTGGTGCTTCAGGACATGAAGCGCCACCTTTCTTAAATCTGGGCCTAGGTCTTCAGGTTCTTGTGAAAGTCAAGAAGAGAGAGGAGGGTTGATCCAGGCTTTAGGTGTGAGGTATGAGAAGGTGAAGCCCCTTGCTCTGCTTTTGTGCAGTGCTTAATTTGAGCTGGGGACTGCCGGTGGGAGGGGAAGGGTCACTGGCAATCATTTATGGGGACAAACACTTTTTTTCTTCAACAGAATTCCCAAGCGCAAGAGAGGGGAAAATATACACAGAAGAAAAGAGGAGGAACAGAAAGACAGAAATAAAAGTTACCTTGGGAGAAAGTAGGACCCTGCAAAGTGAGAATGAGGCTCAGGCAGTGTCTGGCATTGGAATAAAGAGGCATAAAGGGTATTCAGGACTATCCAGCCTTGGTATTCAGTGTGCTGATATTTAATAGCATCAGCTGCGAACAGTACTTTGGGCACTTGCCCTTATTCTTGCACAAATTAAGCACTGCTTTTATGTATACATTGGGAGTGTGTTAATTAAAGATTGGCAGAGCTTAGTTGTCTGGATGGTTGAAGGAAGTGAATGTGGCTGTTCAGGTGGGCGGGCCCAATGTTGTGGGGAGGTTTGTAGGTGTTGGTGAAGAGTTTGAAATGTGCATGCTTTCTATGAGGTGTGGTGTGATTTGGGCTCGGTGTGAGAGGTTGAGGACTAGTCTGGATGACGCGTTTTGGAAAGTCTGCACTATTTTTGTACGCTGGTTGGTAATCCTTGTGTACAGAGTATTTCCATAGTCTAGTCTGCTGGTGGTGAAGGGCCAAGCCAGGATGATCCTTTTCCTGGTGTTGTCTGGCAGTCACTTGAAGGTTTTCTTCAGAAGCTTTAGTGTATTAAAGTAGGCCAAGATCAGTGTATTGACATGGACAGTCATCTCCAGTTTTTTGCTATGATGATTCTGAGATTTCTCACTTGCGAGCAGGGCATAGGCCAAAATCTGTTCCCACCTGGTAAAATCCCATGGCAAGGCATTCTTCCTAAAGACTACCACTTCATTTCCATCAGAGCTCAATTTGAGGCAATTGGATTTCATCTAGGTGGCTATTTCTTTCATGCACAAGGTGAACATGTTCCTGGTGTGGGGTGTTTTGTCAGTGTGGGACAGTTTCAGTTGCATATCATCAGTGTAAATGAAGATGTTTATTTTGAGCTCATATGATGTCGGCCAGAGGGGTCATGTAGATGTTGAAGAGCTTTGGGCTGAGCAGTGAGCCCTCTGGGGTTCTGCAGATATGATCTTGTACTTCAGAAGCTCAGGGTTCCATGTTTGTGATTTGGGTTCTTCTAGTGAGAAAGGAGCAGATCCATTCCAGGGCGAGTCCCTGGATGTCTGCTTCATGGAGTTGTTGGATCCGGATGCAGTGATGCAGTGGGAGACTGTGCCATAGGCTGCTGATAGGTCGAAGGACACTGATAGGTCTAGAAGGATGAGGGCTGCCATTTTGTCCTTGTTGACAATCAGCCAGATGTCATCCATTGCTTTTATAAGGCTATAAGGGTGGTTTCCATGCTCTGGTTGGATCTGAATCCTGATTGTGTTGCCATGAAGCCTGTGTTTGCTGAGATGGTCGGAGAGGGACTTTTTGATGGCTTTTCCTAGGACTTTGGGTGGGGAAGGAGGGATATTAGTCGGTAATTGACGTGTGTGATCTGGCCAGCCGAGGGTTTCTTTAAGAGGGCGTTAATGGTTACCTGTTTCAATGGTTCTGGTAGGGTGGCTGTACTGGTGTTGAGGGTTGGAGCGAGGGCCTCATTGACAGGTGGTAGCAGGTGTGAAATGATATTTGTTTTGGCCGCTGACTCCATGTTGCACTTAGCTTAGCAGCACACCGTCACATTAGTGACCACCAGCTTCGTTTTGCCTATTGACTTTATTTTAGCATTAGCCACCGCCACGTTAAAAGCTGCACGTAGTTTTCCACATTGTACAATGTGCTCATGTTTTTATTTTTTGTGTTCTTTCCCACCAAGGGTTTAGGCTGAAAAGAATGTACTAAGATGGCAGGGCATAGTCTTGTTTTGAATTGGCACCTTGGGATTGTGGCCAAGTCCCCCCACGTGTTATTTTCAAAGCTGGCCTAAAGCAATCATCATTTTTTGAATAATAAACTTCTGAAGTGAGAGGGAGGTTCTAGAATTTTCCTTTCTTGCTTGTTCAAAGTATAAGAGGCCAAGACCAGATGGACCGGGGACTGAGAGTAATTCTGATCTCAGACATGCCCAGGACGCTGGGGTGTGCCATCCAACCTGTGAGGATAATTGATCTCTCTCCCCTCAGTCGATTCTGGGATCTGGTGTTCTGATGCTGAGTAGGAGGGAGATGAAGAAGTTGTGCCCATGCCTCATGGTGATGCATATTTTTTAATTCATTATTTGCTTTGCATTATCATATAGATAAATATATTTTGCTGTGTATATTGCAGTGGAGAATCATTTGTACATGTTTTCATTTAATTGCTGTGACCATTTTTAAATGTGTGCTTTCAGCCTGCTGACCTTCCTTTACGAACCTTACGAAGTTAAATAATAAATGTCTTCTTTAGACTAAGAAGCATATTCAAGAGATTTTTGTCAGTGCATGAGTGTTTCAGCTCGGTCATTAGTGAAGCAAAACAAGGAGTTCGCTGGGGACCTCGAGTGCATGGTCTAGGTGATTGTTGTGGTTTCTCTTGTGCTAATGGTATCCTACGTGATGATTGTGTTGACTTCCTTCATCACTGGGAACCTTCTGGACAGGGCCAGGGGGCTCAGTTGCAGGGAGAAGTTGCTGTATATGGTTGCAGTGTTGCTGCAGAAAAAGTGAGATGTTGCACATCTGTTGCGATGGGTTGATGTTTCTGGTGACAGCTGTGGTGAAGTATATGACAACTGTGAAGATTTCTTTGCTGCTGATGGAGCTGGCATTTATTTGTTCAACTAGCATCTTCTCTGGGTGACTTTGAAGGTGTCTTTTTCCACTACCCCTTCCTGGTTCTTCATTTCCTTACCAGTTGTTTGCAGTGTTGCTTGGTCATTTTGAGCTCTTCTGTGTAACAGCTGGCTAGTGGTTTCTGTGTTGCTTTGTTTCATTGGGGCCATAGTGTTGGTGCAGTTGATGAGCCACTTGTTGAGGTTCTTGATGCTGCATGCCACTATGCCTGTGGGTTCTGGTTTGCTCTTGTGTAGAGCAGTTGTCCAGTCCCCTTCTATTGTACTAATGTGGGTATGCTAGGCCTGTTGTGGGGGCTTATAAAAAGTTGGGTTGATGGTTGGCTGGGGTGTGAGCCTTAGTCAAGCAGCAACCACAAATCTTGTCAGGGTGATGCACAAGCCAACCCTAAATCAACCTGTGCTCATCCCTCTAGTAGCTTGACACAGAACAGTCACACTTAGAGGAAATGTGTAAAGTATTTATGCACCATTTCAAACAGTAAAACATCGAATCCACCACACAGAAAGAATCCCACATCAAGTTAGAAAAGTTGAACTTTCTATAATAAATAAAACAAGACCAAAACGGCAAAAATCCAATCAGTAGAACAAGACATACTAAAATGTAAATATTTTAGTAAAAAAGCAAAAAAGCCCCCCACAAATTGCCAACAGTGGCTGTCTGGTTGCTCCAGACCGGGACAAACACACAGGTTCAGGCTGACCACAATGGAGCACGTAGGCTGGCTACAGGGACCCAGTTAGGCCCTCTCAACAGAGTACATTAAATCTTGGTTTGGGGAGTGTTGCGAGGATCTGCATCAAAGATGCTTTGTGCAGCCACAGTTGGCTAAACTTGTGTGTTTGCCCCTTGTTCTGAGATGAGACAGTGCTGCAAGGTGAGGGGCTGCATTGTCATCAAGGATCCCATCAATAGGGCTTGCAATGGGAAGTCTGGAGTCAAGGATGAGGTGCTTAGTTGGGGCAATGCGTGACTTCCGAGGGTCTGCGATGTGGAGTCTGGTGGCATTGTTAAGGCCGCCATCGATGAGAGATGCAAGGGCCTGCCCCTAGGAACCCCGGCACAGCCAAGGCGATGCAGGAGTTTGTGATGTGTCCAATCCACGCAGCAGTGCCTATCCCTCGGTTCCGCTCGGGTTTGCATCACTTGGTTCACAGACTAGCAGAGAACCTTAAACCCACTTCCAAGGGTCTAGGACTGGGGTGGTACTGATTAGCAGGGTAGACTTTCACATGGTAGAGTCTAGGTGCAGGTGCAAGGTTGTAGGAAGCCTCTTGTGTCCCTGGAAGTTCAATCAATCAGTGTTCTTGTAAAGGACGGCTAATCACCCGTGACCATCTCAAGGTGATAGGGGTAGTAGGAGTTCAGCCAAAGAGCCAGGCCTTGAGTCCCTTCTTTAATTGAAGTGTGAGGAATTGTGTGTAGCGAGGATGATTGCCTGAGGTGTAGCGGAACAGCGTTCCAGTTCTTTGCAGTGAGGTAAGTGAAGGATCTTCTAACAGCTGAGTTCTTATGTATCCTTGGGGTTGTGGCGAGGACCAGTTGGGCGGAGTGGAGGTGTCTGGTGGGTGTGTGGAAGGTCAAGCAATGGTTTAGGTATGTAGGTCCGATGTTGGGGAGAGTCTTGTATGCATGCATGAAGAGCTTGAAATTGATTCTTTTGTTGATCGGGAGCCAGTGAAGGTCTCTCAGGTGACCGGAGATGTGGTTGCAGTGTTTGATGCCCAATATGAGCCTGGCTGGGTCGTTCTGGATTCTCTGCAGTTTCTTTTGGACTATTTGGGTGGTGCTGGCATAGAATATGTTGCCGTAGTCTAATTTGCTGGTGACGAGCACCTGGGTGACTGTACTCCTGGATTCGAACAGGATCCATTTGAAAATATTTTGGAGCAGGCGGAGTGTGTGGAAACATGAGGATGAGACCACAGTGACTTGGTGGTTCGTTGGGAGTGAGGTGACGAGGATGATGCCAAGGTTGCATGCGTGGTCTGTTGGTGTGTGGGGGTGTTCAGAGCCTTGAAGGCCACCACGAGTCATCCGAGGCAGAGTGGGTGGAACACAGGATGAGACCCTCGGTCTTGTCAGAGTTGAATTTCAGGAAGCTGCCCTTCATCCAGGTGGCGACTGCCTTCCTTCCGTTTTGGAAGTAGCTTTTTGCAGTTGTAGGCTTGTCATGAGGGAGAGGTTCAGTTTGGTATTGTCGGCATAGGAGACAGTATTGAGTCCGTGGTTCCTGATGATGTTAGCAAGTGGAGCCATGTAGATGTTGAAGAGGGTGGGACTCCGAGAGAAGATCTGAAGAATTCTGCGCTGATCTCTGCCGGATGTGAGGAGAACAGTGGGATCCTGGCTTTGAGTTCAGCTGGTGAGGAAGGAGCAGATCCACTCTAAGGCTTTGTTGCGGATGCTGGTGTCACGGAGTCTAGTGTAGAGGATGTGGTGGGAGGCGGTGTCGAAGGCGGCAGAGAGGTCAAGGAGGATGAGGGCTGCGGTTTTCCCTTTGTCGAGGGGAGTGTAGCTGTCATCAGTTGCTGCGAGGAGTGCGGTCTCTGTGCTATGGTTGCCTCTGAAGCCTGATTAGGAGGGGTCCAAGGTGTTGTTGGTTTTGATGAGTTCGGTCAGTTGGGCATTGATGGCCTTCTCAATTACTTTGGCTGGGAAGGGGGGGCAGCAGGATGGGTTTAAAGTTCTTGAGGTCTGTCGGGTTGGCAGAGGGTTTCTTCAGCAGAGGGTTGATTTCTGCATTCTTCCAGTCTTCTGTTAAGGTGGCAGTTGATGCTGTGGTATAGTTCGGGGGCAATGGTGGCACTAGCTCAGTTGAAGATGTGGTGGAGGCATGGGCCTAAGGGGGCTCCAGAGTGGATGTTTTTCATGATCTTCTGGATGTTGTCAGTGAAGAGAGTGGGCCAGTTGAGCAGGGTTGGCTGGGAACTGGGTCCTTTGGGTGTGGTGGTTGTGGGTGGGGTAGAAAGATCCTGGGTGGTGAAGCTGTTTTAGATGTCTAAGATCTTGCTGTGGAAGAAGGTGGTGAGGTTGTTGTAGAGATCTTGGGAGGGGGGGATGTCTGTGGAGTCTCTGCTGGGTTTGGTGACTTATTTGATCACTGCGAAGAGTTCTTTGCTGTTGTGTGCATTGGTGTTGATGTGTTCCCGAATGTCTGTTTTGCTTTGTGATTCTGCTAAGGCTGTGGTGTGCCGGGACAATGGTTTTGAAGGTTGTGCGGTTGGCCTGGGTCTTGCTGTTCCTCCACCTTTTCTTGAATCATCTGCAGGTGCGCTTGGACTCTTGGAGGGCGGAAAAGAACCAGCTGGCTTTCTTGCAGGGTTGCTTGTCAGAGGGTTTCTTGAGGGAGGCCAGAATGTTGGTGCAGTCGGAGATCCATTGGAGGAAGTTGGGTGCTGATGGGTTGACATCTGTGATAGCCAGCGATGGTGTTTGGTTAGGAACAATGGCGAGTTGGTCTTCTTAGAACTTGTTCCAGCTCCTTTGTAGGTGGCGGTGTGTTTGGTAAAGGAGAGGTGGACGCAGTGGTGATCAGTCCAGTGCAGTTCTGAGGTGTGGGTGGCATGGATGTCATTGGTGGCGGCTGTGCATGTATCCTGCTGAGTAGTTTGAGACTCAGGGTTGCAACGTTCTTCAGTAGGGAAGATGTGTTGTGGTTGTTGCAGTTTTCCAGGTTGAAATGGAGGTCGCTGAGGAGGATGTAGTCAGTTGAAGTGAGAGCGTGGTGTGCGATGAAGTTGGCTATTGATTCGCTGAAGGGGGGACGAGGTCCTTGGGCTGGGGGCAGGGGGGGGTGCTCCGTAGACCAGGGTGCCACAGAGGTAGGTGTTCGGATTTGTCTGGATCTGGACGTGGATGTGCTCCATGCCCGGGGAGTGGTTGTTGGAACTCATAGTGAATCGGAGGGTGTTAATGTGGATAATGGCGCTGCCTGCTCCTGGACAATTGATGCAGTGGCTTCAGATCAGGAGGCCAGCACCTGGCCCTTGGAGTCACTATGGGTTGAAGAGAAGCACGCCCACTCCTTCTCACCCAGGTAAGAGGGTAGCAGGCAGCAGAGCAGCACAGAAGTGCAGCAATCTTTCAGCATAGCAGTCCAGCAGATTGGCAGTCCTTTCAGCAGCACAGCAATCCTTCCTGGCAAAATATCCACAGGTCCAGAAGTGTACTGAAGAGTTGGTGTCTGAGGTCCAGTATTTAAACCCAGTTGTGCTTTTAAAGAGGGGAGATGCTTCTAACAGCTTGACTTTGAAGTGGACATGTGCCCTGCCTTCTTGGTCTATGCTCCAGACTAACTACAGAGGGTATGCAACCCTTTGAGTGGAGGTAGGACACTGCCTATACAGGTGTAAATGAGGCTAGGCCCCACTCCTCCCTCCCATCCAGCCAGTGATGGTCCACCCATCAACACCTAAGGTCCTCATTGTGCGTGGCTGTATAGGAGGAATACACAAAGCCTAACTCTCACCTACACCCATTCATGTGACCCAGAGACAGGCTGCCAGCACTAAATGGCTAAGGTTAAAAAATGTCAACTTTCGAAAAGTGGCATTTTCAATATTGTAATTTAGAAATCGAACTTCACCATGATAGGATTTGTCATTACAATTAAAGAGACCCTCCCAAATCTGAACTAGTTACCTATTCCCATTTGGAAATTATGCTTATAAAAATCAATAAGGCAGCTCCAATGGAAGAGGTAGACCTTGCAGTAGTGAAAAACAAATGTAAGAGTTTTTGATTACCAGGACATGTGAAACTTAAAAGTGCATTTCCCTCTTCCTAAATACATTGCACCCTGCCCTGTGTGCTATGCAGTGCCTACTCTACGGGTGACCTACATGTATTAAAAGGAAGGTTTAGGCCAAGTCGAAATGGCAGTTTAAAACTGCACACACACAGGCTGCAATGGCAGGCCTGAGACATGTTTAAAGGGCTATTTAAGTGGGTGATGCATTCAGTGCTGCAGGCCCACTATAGCATTTAATTTACAGGCCCTAAGCGCAGGTAGTGTCCATTTAATAGGGACTTACTGGTAAATGGAGTATAAGTCAATCTAACATGTTTGCGGGAGAGAGCACAAGCACTTTCGCACTAGTTAGCAATGGTAAAGGCAAACAGTTTGGGGTGGCCCTGCAGAGGGGGCCAGGTCCACGAAGTGCGTTCAGCGATCATCCACTTTTATTTTTACCCAGCATTTCAAATGTCTTGAAAGGGCTTGTCCACTTTCAAATTTCTTCTTTTCTACATACTCGTAGGCTTTCCACCTTACAATGTACACTGCAGTCTGATTCCTATTGAGGCCATTTGACTGTAAGAGTTTGTCTTACTGTTTCTGATTGTGTTGTTGATTCCCAGAATTACCAAGATGGCCTGTTACTTGGTATGCTGGATCCCCACTTTCTTTTCTGTAGGGATGAAAGTCCTAGAAACAATGCGCAGCAATGCCTTCTCCTTCCATTTCCTTTGTTCCTGAAAGGTTCCCGGGTCTTTTGTTTTGGACAATAGTATGCAGTGACTCCTGAAATTGTAATTTGGTGCTCCTTAGGGACACTCTTTTGTGTGCCATACATTGGGTTGACCACAGTAGGATTCCCCGCCTTTTAATCTCAGTGGGTTCTGCTCCCGAACTCCTCTGCACAAGCCTTTCTTGCTGGCAGCATTCATAGATTTTAGGTTGTCTTTTCTGTTGGGTATGCATTCCGAGTGTTTGCAAATGTTATGTGGATAATGTTTGCAATATTGGTTGCAAAATCATTACATGGTCAATGTTTCACGATCGCTAGCATTGCAGCCGTCGTTTTGGTTATCCTTGGCTGATTTGGAACATATGTGCATGTAAGGATAGTAGTTGCAATATAGATGATGGATGCTGCCCACAGACGACCCGAATGCCAGCCCTAATATAATTTCTACTCTTTCAATCCTTTCTTCACTCTACATTTATTGTTGTACTTCATTAGTTCGATATTTCACTTTTTCTATTTCATCTTGAGTGCCTGGCATTTTTCTGTTATTTCCAGATAGGGTATTATGTTTATTGACTTTAATGTGAACAAGCTTTATTTTTTCCTATCTCACGGTTGCTGAACACTTAAAAATCCCTGCATAGTATATGATCAGCTCCTCTTCGTACGCTGTTCTATCCTATCACCTTCCTCTTTTTTGCTCCTGTGAGATTCTGGTCTCAAGTTTCTGGCTCGCAAACTTCAGAATGTTCTTGCTGCTTTAGTTCACCTTCATTGGTCTTACAAAACTGCTGCAGCAACATATATTTGGGAAAGGGCTCAAAATCAACTTTTTCAGGTGATACCTTACTTGTGCAGTCTACCTTTAGCTTATTTAGTGTTGCACGTTCACTGCTAAAATTATATTTAGCTTCTCGACAATCAATATTATATGGAGCATTAATGCGCAGAGTCCTGTTCAATTCAATCACTCTGAAAACCACAAGAATGCTGGGATACAAATAGTTGTGCATGTGTCCGCTTTCCTAAAACTACCTCTGCACCTAAGTGTAGCTTAGGTGCACGAACAGCAGCATTCACAAAGGCAAATTTCCTGTTCCTGGTGAATGGTTGTATTTTTCACTAGTAATAAACATAGTCACACTGAAAATCCCACCAATATTCCTTCTCGAGTAAAGCAAAAATTGTTACTGAGCAGTGAAAAGTCACTTGCTATGCCAAGTACAGTGATCTTAACTCCCTATGGAGCATAATCTGCTCACTCTTCGAAACTGCATGATAAATATTATTTTAATATGCACATTTATTGTGAAGAGATGTGAACACTACAGTCTGCAAACTACCACTATCATGATTAAATTATTGTATATTTTAAAAATTAGCCCAGTGTTTTTGTGATCATGATCGTGATGAAATCTGACAAGCCACTGGAAACTGTAATTCAATTTAGCATATTCATAATTGTGATGCATGACTGTAATTTGTACTACATATACATGTTAACTTATACATTTTTTAATATCATGAATGCAATCAACGGAAGCTTCAGGGTGAATAGATGGGTTTCTTCACACCTTTATTGGTGTATTCACCGACTACCTCTTTCATATTACAGCAGGATTTAAATCATATTAAACACATTTAATATTTGTATTCTCTTTTACAATTAAAAGTGTACTCGGTTTATCCAACCCGTCCGAAATTTGATATTTTATTTCCATGCTGTTACAATTTAAATTTATTTAATAGTGAAGCCCCTGTTCGATTGGGTAAGATAACATTAGTTTATTTTTTAAATCCATTCGTTATTCTGCTTTGCTACAATTTGCAGTTCATTCATAGCTTCTGTGAGTTGAATGCTAAACATCATAAATTGCTAATTCATATTCTTGCATCCGGTTGCCATGTGTGCTGTGATATTCCCCACAAGGCTATTTTGGAGTCTCTCCACAAATACTTGGTTTACTTTTGGAACACTTTACTTTTAATTTCTCTAATATAAGAAGATATTTGGATTGCATGTTTGACTGATTGTTCATATGGAAGTTGACTTTTAATACTAAAGATTGAATGCTAAAGAGTATTCTATTGTTTGACTATAGAAGAAGAACCAATTTATGGTTAAGATTAGGATTACAAAGCAAAATGCTGGAAATACTGCCTTATAAATGGTTATATTCATTATAATGTGTAGAACATTTAGAGAGTAATCTACTATATTGGACTAATATATGGCTTAGATTTAATTGGAAACAGATTGGGTTTAATGTACCAGCACTCTCACATATGTAACACCTGGTTGTGCAGTCAATCGATTTTCTTTGAGGAAGACCTCTAAGGTGGATTCAAGCTGCAGGAACAATTAAGACTGTTATTGAAACTTCATGTTCTGTGGAAATTAATTAATTCTATTCATGGATTTTTAATGGCGATTTTATTGTAACTTAAAATGCATGAAGACTATATTTTTCTACCTAATTGAGTAATATTGCCTTTCTTCTCGATGAATTCTGCCTCTTGTGACCCAGTGACCCGATACCAAAGAATGAACTGCAATGTACATAAGTCACTAGACACCTGGGATTTAGTTCTGTAAGGATGCCAAACCAATTCTGTCCTTGTTGAGGCTATAGTCTCCTGTTGTACACATCATTGTATATCACTTTTGTTAACACTCAGTTACGCACTCTAACACTGTCCCATTCGCTGTTGCTTTCATTGCACCATCTTGGCAATTCTACAATAGAACAACTTAGTTCTTCAATAACTTTATCTGTAGCAGTGGCGGTCTGTCAGTCATGATTCACATTCTCTTCCTCCTCAGTCTTTTCTTTTCTCTACAGTTCAGTTGTTTGTCTTAGATCCTACGCTGCCATTTCCATTACAATTGCTGCGAGCACCTCTCCATCTCCTGGCAGCACAAGAAATATAAAACAATACAACCCTCCCGTAAGGCTAATAACTCGCTCAGTGACTAGCAATATGCTTATTGTAAATTGCTGCATGTGAACATACTGATATATGTACCAAATGACCTCTCCAGGGCACGGCTTACTTGGGTGCTTAAAAGAAAAAAAAACAGGGCCCATAATATTTTATTAGTGTCTAAATATATATTTTTGTAGATATCATGTGTCTCCAACAGCTCTCCAACCAAATAGCAGATAAGATACAATAATAGGAAAAATATATTACAAATATCACAAAACCAAGATTGCACTAATGCTTTGTGGTTTTGTTCTATGGTGCAACTGATGCAATCCACCTGCAGTGTATCAAGTGCTGACCAAGAAATGGAACATTCAATCATAGGCCCACTCTCACTCCAGGGAAAAAGGTGAATTGTGAGCAAGGTGAGGGCAGAAATACAGTGCAACAATTGTAAGCAAAGACTCAAGGAACTGCTGATTAATACGTTATTATTATTTTTTTAAACTGTTTTTATTGACATATTGCTTTTGTACTTCCTCAGTACAGAGTATCACAGTAGTATAAACTCTTCTAGGTAAAGAGCATAGTCTGAATGTGGGAACTACGTACAAGTAAGTACAATGCATATACAAAGCAAACAATTGGGCCTAACATCAGTATTAGCAACATGCATCATTTATCCATTCCCGTGCCCCGTTGCCTTGCTGTCACTATTCCTCATCAATTTCCAGGATCTCACATTCTGTGACCGTAGTCTCGACATGTCATCCAATCTATAATAACTGTAAAGTGTAACTATGCGCTGGTAGGGTGAAATAACACTGGTGGGAGGTTCAGAGTACGGGTGGGACACTTTCATGCTAGTTCAAGTACATGCGCCACCTCATTTTTGTCCCTCCCTACTAGACCACCTCTGGGGACCGGTCAGTCTGCTCCTTCGGCTATTATCTCAGTGTAGTGTGCGGTAGGTTTAGGGTGCCCCCAACTATGTCACTGCCACGCTCTCACTTAGTCTCTGTTCTCTGTTTAGTCCCCGCTCACCTCTGGGCATCGCAGTATTATGCTGGTCGTCACCTATGTCAGTAGTCATATGCACTATGTCCGCACTCACTCCCTGGGCCACTGGGCTAGGCCCCATGTCTCGTATCTGCTCTTCCCATGCATCCAGTATCTTCACCCAGAGTGGAGCGATAGGATTTTTATTAATCCCACGCGCCTCCTCACGTCTCAGAACCTGTAACTCCGCCCGTGCCCATACCGTCACGTCTTCAGTCTCCTAGTGAAGGGCTCCTAGGTGACTTCCAGTACATGGCGATACGGCACTTAAAAAGCGCCAGAGCCAGATCCAGGAACCTACTGCCAACCTTTTTGGAAGCTGGCCTGGAGCTCATGCCCAGCAAGCAGAAAGAGGGATCCAGTTCCATTCTTGCATCTAACATTCCACTGAGATCGTCCAGTACCCAACGCTAGCACCGCTGCATCTCAGGGCAATGCCATACCATGTGGTCCAAGTCCGAATCCTGTGCACCACATTTGGGGCATGCTCTGGGGTCACCCCCTTATATTATTCGGATCCTGTGTTGCGTGAGGTACGTTCTATGAACATAATTGTACTGTATATACCCAAGATGGGTGTTCCGTGAGACCCTTCAAGGATATGCTAATACCCTCCGCCATTCCGCGTCTGTCAAGTCTCTACCCAACGTTCCGTCCCACTTCACTCTAAGTCTGTAGAGATCCCAAAGTGTTCTCCATCTGGGCTCTATAAAGTTTAGTGATGAGATGGGTGTCTCCCCCCCCCCACAAGTTCAGCAGGAGATAAAGAATCCTGTGTGTGTCCGGTTCCGCATTTACTGTGTACCAGTATTCCTGTGTATGATGTGTCAGGGTTTGATATTGAAGAAATTGCCCACTCGGTACTCCACTCTCCTCTGTCATATTAGCAAAGGTTCTCAGCACTCCATTGCGTAAAAAATCACCCAGGGACTCCACCCCCGCCCCCGTCCAGGTGCTTATCCGAGCCCTGAGCATTGGCCGACCTGTGGTGCCTTGGTACACTGCCGTTCGTGGTATCGCCGAGGAGTAGGCTACCTTTGTTCCCGTACATCTCATACATTTCCTCCAGCAGGAGAATGCCACCGTCATCAAGATGTTCCTCACCGGTAGCGTTATCCGGTGACCAAGCATTTGTGCTATTATTAAATCTACTCTCGTCTCACCACCAGCTGTGACCCAATCCAGACCACCCTCCCCGCACACCACCTGGAGATCCATTGAAGTTGGCATGACAGATAATAGAGTTCGAAGTCTGGGGCCCCCAATCCACCCGCAGTCACCGGGTGGCAGAGGATAGACAGAGCAGTTTGTCTACATCCTCCGTCCCAAATGAGCTCCCAGAGCAGCGTGTTCAATTCCTTAAACCAGCTCGAAGGGATAATCACCGGAAGGTTGGTGAAGTAGTATAGGAGGCGGGACAGCATAATCATTTTGGACAGAGATACCCGAGCCATCGTGGATAATTTAAAGGATCTCCAGAACCCCACAGATGCCCGCAGTGAACGGAGTACCTTACCAAGATTACCCTCACGGAGATCCTTCAAATCATGGAAAACCTGGATATCTAAGTACTTAAAGGTGCAAGGTGCCCACCCAATGTCCACAGAGCAGGTGGGAGGCTGCATTTCACCTGTCATCCACGGGAAGACGTATCTCTTACCTCTGTTCAGTCTAATGCCCAAGTAGTCACCAAAGTCCTCTAGCAGCCCAGTTGCGCATTCCCTCAGATAAATTACGTCCGCGTAGAGTGAAATATTATGTTCAGTTAGGCCCCACACCACTCCTCTACCCCTACCCTCCACACGAAACTGGCCCGCCAATGGCTCAATGGCAAGTGCAAACAGTGATGGGGACAGCGGACATCCCTGCCTAGTACCTCTAAATATGGGATAGGCTGCCGACACCGTCCGGCCCGTACTCATCCTTGCGATCAGTTTACTGTACAGCAGGTCAACCCATCGCACCCAACCCTCACCCAGACCCATTCCGAAGCATCACTGCCCTCAGGTAATCCCAACATACGGAGTCAAAAGCCTTCTCAAAATCTATTGACAAGAGCACAATCGGCTAAGATTAAGGGAAGTATTACATGCCAGTATTGAACCCATTTTGGCCATCATGTATTAGGCTGGAGATATGCTGGATGAGCCGGCTGGCCAGGATCTTGCTTAGATCTTGCTTAGTATCTTAAAATCACAGTTCAGCATTGAGAGCGGTCAGAAATCAGTTACCAATGCCTCCCTGGACTCGGACTTTGGTAGGGAGACCACAAATGCCTCCCTCAGTGACTCAGGAAGCATACCCTGCTGAAGTGCCTCTGCATACAGCTCAACCAGTAGGGGAGCCAGAATGTTTGAATACTTCTTATAGAACTCCATAGGGAGTCAGTCTGTGCCTGGCGTCTTACCTGCAGACAACTGCAAAATGGCGTCTTTGACTTCCTCTAATGTCACTGGCCTGCCCAGTGGGTCCCTGTCGTCAAGTGCCAGGGCTCTTAGTGGTAGCAACTGCAAGTGGCTGCCCAGCGATTCTGGTATATCCACCTCTGGCTGCCTGTAAAGAGAGGTGTAGTAATTCCTAAAGGCATCATTTATTTTAGCTGGCCTATACACACGCTCCCCTCCCATGTCATGCACGCTCATTATTGGTGCGCCCTCCCCTCTGGGTCTCACTAACCATGCCAACATCCTGCCCGACCTGCCCTCCTCTGCCTGTATAGATGTTCCTTGGTCTGGGCATGAGATTTCTTCACCTCGATAAGTCTGTGTCGCGTTGCCAGGTCTGCACCCCCATTTCTTTCTTCGTCATGAATAATCTTTTCTAAACGGGTGAGTTCTCGCTCCAGGGTCTTTTTTATCCCCACTGTCTGCCCCATACAATGCCCCCTATTTGAAACCTTAAGAGTTTCCCATTCCACATGTCTGGATGTAGTGGACCCCCTGTTGATGTTAATGTGGTCAGTGAGGTAAGAGCAAAGCTCTTCCCTGTATGCCGGGTCATCTAGTGCAGCCGGTCCCAGTCTCCACATTGGTTTGGTCTCCGCGCATCTCCAAGTGAGAAGTAGTGGGTTGTGATCAGAGGGGGTGCGTCCTAGGTACTCAGAGTGTATAATTCCGTGGGCTATGTTTGCAGTGCACACCACACATCTTCTAGGCCCCAACACTGCATCCAGTCCCGCAATCCTTTAGCTATCTTGTGCGATATTGCACCTACTAGTGGAGGAAGGAAACGGTCCAACTCAGTGTCTAGGACACCGTTAAAATCCCCTCCAATCATTAGTTCTCCCCCCTGTTGTCTGGTGAGGCTGCTCGAGAGGCGTTGCATAAAAGGGATCTAGTCTTGGTTAGGGTCATATATACTGCGCAGCACTACCTGTGTCCCATGCAGTCTACCCTCCACTATCACAAATCTACCCTCTTGGTCTATATCAGTGGCTACGACCTCGAAAGGGACTCCTGCTCTGATCCACACCAGCACGCCCGCGCAAAGGCTGAATACGTGGTAGCAAACACCTGCCCTCTCCATCTGCGCCTAAGCTGATCAACCTCTTCAGAGGTAAGTTGGGTCTCCTGCAGTAGCGCCACAATCACTCCCCTTCTTTTAAAATATGACAAGACTCTGCCTTTTGGTCAGTGTCCCCATCCTCCATATGTTCCAAGTGAACAAATTGTAATCCGCCATTCCATCGTGGCTAGATCAGGGTGGATCATCCACCCTTCCCATGCCTTCCACTCCCAACTCCCACCCCTCACCTCCCCAATCATCAATATCAATTTAAGACAGGTAAATCTCAATCCCTTGCGCATAACCAAAACACATAACTGCAAATCCGTAGGTCGCCCAATAAACAGTGCAATAGCACAACCAAAACAACAAGTCAAGTCTGTGTTCTCGCCATTCACCACTCAGTGGACGAGAAACCAAAAGGGGGGGGGGGGTCTGTGGCCATCAGGGCCCCATATTCAAGTCACCATCCTCACCTCAGGGCCAGAGCAGCAAAGTCTGTTTCAACCCAGTTCATCAGCGATTTGAGGGGTTACCTTGGGAGCTCCATCATAGTGACAGGAGCTCGCCGCTGAAAAAATAGAGGCACGGTCCGAATCCCTCTCTCTGGCCTCCACCGAAGAGTCCACACCCCACATGGACGCCACGGCCTCCAAGGGTGCTTTCTTTGCAGATTCCTTCTGGGGTCGGGTTGGCTCCGTGTTCAGTCGATGCCTGCTTCGTTGTCTTGTTGGACCTCTGCGGCCCCGGTGTGCCATGCGGTCCGTTTTGGCACGGCAGACCTCCCCCCCCCCGGCCTGCGTGCCTCCAGCCACTCCCACGCATCGTCCAGGGACTGGAAGAAGGCGGTCTGGCCCTCGGATATCACGCTCAATCTGGCTGGAAACAGAAGGGAGTATTGAACCCCCTCCTCCCTGAGTGCTCTCTTCACCGCCATGAAGGAAGCCCGCTTATTATGTACCTCCACTGTGAAGTCCGGGAAAAAAGTCACCACTCAGTTTGACACCCTGAAGGGCCCAGCCTCTCTGGCCCTCTGCAGCAGCACATCCCTGTCCTTATAGTGCAGTAGTTTAGCCAGCACCAACCGCAGTGGTCTCCCCGGGGCCAGAGGTCTCGATGGCACCCGGTGCGATCGTTCCAGAGTAAAGAAAAGGGTAAGCTGCTCCGGGGCCACATCCAAACGCAGCCATCCCTCCAAAAAGGTCACCATGTCAATTCCCTCGGCACCCTCCAGGAGACAAACAATTCTCACATTGTTCCTGCGGAACCGGCCTTCTGCCTCCTCCACTCTACGCTCCAGCCGTTGGACCTGGTCTGTCAACTGCAGCACTGTGGCTGCAAGCTCCCCCTGCTTCGGAGAGAGTTGTGCCAACGCGGTCTCAGTCTCCTGGACCCTATCAGCTAGCTTTTGGTGGTCTGTCCTCAGCACGCCCACCTCCAACACCTGGCCAAGTCACATTGAAGCCTCGTCTTGGTGTCTTCTATTGCCCCTAAAATCTTGTCCAGGGTGGCCTGCAATGGAGGCTGTACGGGATCCTCCATGATCCCCTGGTTCAGATCGACTGTGTGTTTGCGGGCTTGCACCTTGCCCTTATTCCGGCCTATAGAAGTCATCCGATTCACGGGGGTGGCGCACCAAGGGTTCTTGCGACCCAGCTCTACGCTGCCTCTGAAGTTCTGAGCTGCAGCCAGAGGTACTCCCCACTATGATCAACACCCCAGCTGTACTTTATGGGCCAGTGGGTGGGCACACAGGGTCAGACCATAGCCAGCCAGTGTTTATCTGCAACCGTCTCACCTGACCAGCCTGTGCCTGATCCGGACGCTCCAGCAGGGAGTCAGCGGCCTCCCAGTCACTCCAGGACCAATCCACTAGTATGCCGCCGCAGTCCACTCCCTGCATGTGGTAGGACCCATTTGATGCCCAGGACAGGCGCTGCGCCAAAAACGTCCCCCTCTGTCCTCATCTGATGCCCTTCCGCTCTGCTTTGCGCTATCTGGTCATGCGGCCGGCCCGGGTCTCCGCCAGCGCCATCTGTTCCCCGTCGTGTCCGCTCCGGGAGGAAAGAAAGAAAATGGGGGTAGGGGCCGCAGCACCTTCTGGAGCACCTCCTGGCGCAGAGGGCAATGATGGCCACTTGCTTCACCCTCCAGCTCTGCACTCCCGTGGCCCGGCTACCTCTCCAGCTCCTCCTCATGCGCACCGCGCCCCAGGACAGGGCACTCTCCCTCAACAGGCCTCTTCCCGACCGAGGCCGCCGTCTCCCCTCACCTCGTGCTTTCCACGCTGTTCGCCCCCAGAGGCACCACACAGGGTCATGGTGGCCACCCAATCCATGGTTCCTGTCTCCAGCCCCAAGCGGGATCGATTTTAGAAAGGATTAATGCTAGGCCCAGATGGATCCGACTAATACGTTAATGATGGTGAAATGGGAGGAAACCACCTAAGATTACTGAATAATTACTTCAAAAGTATCTTCATGCAATGCAAAGACGAATCATTAATAAGTCTAGAGAAAATGCAACCCCGAGGGTGCATGAGACGATCATTGAATTATTCTTGTGGAAGCAAAAGATACAAATGCACCAAAGGAATTTAGAGTGAAAAACACTCCTGGTCCAAATAGATTGCCAATAGGATAGTTCAATTTTTCATAGCTCAGTAGGCAGCCTTGCTCAAATAAGTATTTAATTTCTGCCCCAGAGTTGTAACCAATCCAGAAACCTAGTGAAATGTCTTTGTATCCCTTTTTAATAAAGTGAAACTGAAAATCCTGCATCAAACAAGAACCATCAGTCTTACCAACACAGTAACAAAGATTTTCAGAGGTAAACCTAAATAAACCAGCATAACTACTGCACAGCAAATCTTCCACCTATAAGGCGCGTATCATAGATCTCTCTGTAGTCTGCTAAGTTTTAATTTCATGAGACTTAATGAAGAAATTCCCCACCCAGAAGTGGGAACAATATTTATAGTCTTATTGGACTGCTTAACTATCTTGTGGATCGAATGACTGTGGGAGAAACTGGAAATACAACTTAAAGCCATACCACATCAGAAGTTTGAGGGTGTCTAATGTAAGCAAAATGGCTCAGGGCAAATTTGGAGACAGCAGCAAACTCAGAGGAACATTTTAAACACCTTGGTGATCAAAGTGAGGATTTTTCTCAGTTCTGCTTCATTTAAATTGTAAAATCTTTGCCAATAATTAATCCACAAGTTTAACAATAGAACAGCAAAATGTACCATAAATAGACAAAAGACCAGCATAATTCCTTCAAATTGTAGATGACTCTCTTACCTGTACTAATCGCTTCAACAGCTAGTGAGAAGGAGGACAATGCTTTAAAGGGAATACCATTTAAATAAAAAAGCAAAGACCAAAATGATGACATAAGGACCTCATAATTGACCCTGATGAAAAAAAGAAAAAATAATTCCCAGAAAGAAACCAATCGATATAGTGACACTTTCACTCATTTGAGAGTAATTCCTGGTCACCTCATTGGGATGTAATTAGCACACATCAGTTATGATGTAGAATGTGATGTCACATAGATGCATAATTAATAAACTGAAGATTGCCATCAGTGTAGGACACTGTTGGTTCCAGTCAAAGTCTGGTGGAGGCATTTTCTGTTGTTGCAGGTTTTGTTGGGGACTCCCTCATTAGGTTGCTTCTCTCTCTCTCTGTTGTACAGCACATCACACTGGATATGGAGGAATTGGATGCTCATGGTACAAAGATCCACAATAGCTTCCACATCGGAAAAAAAGTGTAAGTCATCTCTGAACTGCTTTGTCAAATGAAATGACTGGTTTCAAGGCAGTGAAGAAAATGTCTAAAGCAAATAAAACAGCTAACCTACCCCCAGACATCACTGAAAAAAACAAATCACACAAGGAAGAGCATATTAAAAGCAAGTAAAACTGATGAGCCAACCCTAGAACATTGAATGTGGCACAGACATTGTCCCCTTCAGCCTAACGAGCATTATGGCAGGTAAAAGAGGCATTAACATATAGCAGCTTAGCTGAAAAATCAGCACAAAGACTGAAATAAACATAGCTTAGCTCAAACATATATGAACCAAAATAAAGAGAGGGTGCACAAAAAGAGAAAGAAACTAACACAAAACAATTAAGGCTTTTAAAATAATGATGTAACTGTGATGGGAATGTCAGCCACCTCCAGCACAAGTTAGAATGCCACTACGATTCAGGAAACACAGCAGATCTTCTAGGGAAGAGGAAGTGAACAGCACATCCAAGACCTCTGCATCACCCCAATTCTACCATCTACAGATCCAACTATGGTGGAGCCACAGTATGCTATTTTGCTTTCAAGATTACAAAATTACTTGGCGGCAGCTGAAATAACTTACAGAAGGACATTTGGGCCAATTGAACCTAGGGTTTTTGCCATTGCATACCCTCCAGTGCCCAAAATCCAAGAGTTTGTGACTGTGAAATCTCCTTTTGATATGTACTAGCCCCATTTTGTGAAATGCAAAATGGGGTTTCCAACTCATACCATATCGTAATTTGGAATGGGTGTGCAAAGGGCATTCCTTCCAAGCTGCGAGTGGGTATGGTATGTATCAATGGTTTGCAACCAGGTGCAAGCCATTTGCCGGTTACAGACTGGCAAGTTGAGGTGGTAACTGATTCACAAAGGGGAAGGGGTCCTCTCTGGAACCCTTCCAATTTATAAATCAGAGTAGGATCTTCGGGAGGAGAAGGCAGCTGTCCAGTGCTTTGTTTTTTTCTCTCAAATCCAAGCTCCTCAAAGGAAGCAGGAATGCTTTACAAAAATCTGTTTTTGAATGCAGTCACCATCTCCGTGAATGTAGTCCATCATACGGGGGTCTTAAATTAAAACCTGCCTAATGTGTATTAATTAGGCAAGTTGTTCGGCAACCCCCTATTTTGACAAGTAGCCTATTAGTACATAGATCTGAATAAATTCTTAAGAAGTCGGTGTGCATTTTTTAAACCGCTTTTAAGGAATCAAATCTTCGAACATCTGTATAATCATTTTCAAACTCCGACAAATTCTGAATATATATATATTTTTTTATTTGTCAAATGACAGGCTAGACCTAAAATAATTATCAATTCCATGCACGCCTATATCATTTTAAGTTGCCATGCACATACCATGAGCTAATGGGGAGATTAGAGGCACATATCTTATGTGGGTGACTCTGAAAAACAAAGGGCCCTAGCAGATGACGGACAGAGAGAACCCTCAGTGCAATTCTGGCATGAGCCAGCATTTAAGTCACCTGAAGAAAATGAAAGGTAAAAAACAGAACACTGGCACAAGTTATTATTTCTTCCGCTCCTTTGTTTCCATTTCCTTTCTTGAACCCTCAGTCGCAGTGCTTCTTTTTAGCCCTAGTATGACACAGTTTTAGTTCCCTGCGCAATTGAAAAATATGTTTTTACCTTTGTAATTGTTTTCACAAGTACCATATGGTCTGATACATAAATGAAAAACTACAAAAGAAACATTGAGTGACGTTTGCCCTCTTTGAGGTAAATGCATTCTTCTTTAATGCAAAATCCCAAAGGCAGAGAAGATGTTAGGGCATACAAATTGAATACCTCAACCTCCTGACTTCTGGTTCACCATCTATGATAATAAACTCAGCAGAGTTTCAAGTAGTCATTTATATCCCCAAACAAAATCTGTGTTATGCACATTCAGCTTCAGAAGATTATAGGACAGTTTTTGCTGCATCGTGCCCATGCATGTTTTCTGACATTTTGTGGGGTTGCCAATCACAAAATGAATTTGAATGTCTTCTGTCTGCAAGAAGGCAGTTAGACCAAAAGACTGCGTCTGATGTGCCAGATCGGCTGTGTGTAAGTTAAAGAACTGTAAAGGACCCTTTGTGACCTGGGACAATCATTTAGTCAAAATGTTCTTCACCCATGAATGGACCATGCCTCTGATCTCAAAGCCATTAAGGTGGTCAAGCATCATGCGATTGTCAATTGTACCAAAGGATTATCGTGGCCACTGGAATGTTTTTGTCTGCACATATCCTCAATAATATCTAGTGCTTGACCCTCTTTGTGATTATGCCTCATTTCCAAGATATTTGTTGCATAGTGCTAAAGGTTCTTTAAACTCTTCCTGTATTGGGTTGAACACTACATCAAGATGATCATTAAAAGCTCCCAGGATTGTACATCTAATTTTGTCTGATAATGAAGCAGTTAATTAAGTAAAAAATAGTTTTTGCCAAGTCATTCAATTCAGTTTGGAGAATTATTTCAAGATCACTGTGAATATCTTCTATTACTTTTGGACATTTTGGCGACTGCTTTATGATTATCACTAGACCCCTTACTCATGTGTCCGTCCAGTTTGTGCACTGATAGCACTTAGGGCCCCGATTACGATCTCAGTGGCATTGCCCCTGCAACCGCAGATACTGCAGTGGTAAGGCGGGTCTCAAGGCGGCAGTGTCACCACCGTCATATTACAATGGTTCCACCCGGCTGACCGGCACAAGTGTCGTATTATGACATTTCCGCTGGTCAGCCAGGTGGAAACAGTGTGGCGGCTTTGAGGGAGCCGAGGCCAATGCCATCTCACACAAGCACACTCAGAATGCACACTGTCTGCCGTAGCAGACAGTACGCATTCCTAGGGTGCGGGGGGGTGCCCTGCGCGCTACATGATTGTGGGCAGTGCAGGAGCACCCTGTGTCCCCCAGCACTGGCTTTCCACCAGCCTTTTCATGGTGGGGACCCTGCCATGAAAAGGCTGGCAGAAAGTTGTCATGATCAGCACGTCCGTGCCGAATTCGGCACCACCATGGCTTACCATGATTTTGACCACGTCAAACCATTGGGATCCCTGATGAGGAGCCAGTCTCCTGGTTTTCCGACCACCAGATTACAATCCAGGTGGTCGGACCGCCAGGAGTGCAGCGGTCTGATCACCACAACGAGTTTGGCAGTCCATGGACCACCAAACTCTGAATGAGGCCCTATTTCTTTTACCGCCATATGACAGTCTTCTACATGTTTATGCCAGGCAAATAATCTATAAATGTCTTTCTATAATTGGATCATAAATATGACTTACATTTATCACAGCAGAACAGATATTGATTAAATACTTTATTCAAAATATTATTTTAAAGTCAGAATACTCTCAAAGCCTTTTGTCTCATATAATGTATTATATCAAGTTGTTGATTTTCAGAGTATTTTTGAAGGTTTCCTGCCTCATTCCACAAATGTCAAGGTCACCATTTTATTACATAATCCCCATACCTGTCATTGAGTGTGTTTATTTCAACTACCACTCATGTTATCTGTGGTGTAGACTAAGTATAATGTATAGTAGTTTAGCAAGGGGCTCGTGGAAAAACTAGATTATCCTGGTAGCCTTATGCTCTCTCTCTTTCTGCCCAAGCATACCCTAAACTGCTATTTTCAACTCAAATTAGGCCAGATGTACGAAGATCTGGTCACAGAAATATGGCTGCAATTTGTCACCAGTAAAGAATTTTATGAATGGACCTATGTACAAATAGGTAGATCCATAGAATTCTGTATCTGATTTGGTTATAATCTGGCCTACCTCATGGTTATTACTGAGATAGGCGTCAAATTGTGACTCGCTCTGATTGGTCATTGTGAGGATCAGCAGACTACCATGTCTGTGATGTCTTTTCTGTAAATTGAGCTTTTGCAAATGTGTTTCCTACCACTTCAGCACACGAGTCAGCAACTGGTTTGCGATCACAAAACATATGTTGCATTTTTAATAGGTATTTGTAAGGGATACCTATAACACACCACATCCAAATAGTGATTTGGTAAGGGGTTAGAATCCTATTTTAGGATTCGGTAACAGTTTACAACTCCTAAAATGTGTTTCTTATATTAATAAAAGGAACCTTTTGGAGTTGTTAACGCGTCCCTTTATGTTACTTTTTTACACATCAGGACTCGTTTTAGGCCAATGAATCTTTTGACCCAGTTGAGAGACACCTTAGGATGAGATAGCTAATCAATACATCAATCAATACGTCAATGTCATCAATATTTGTCACGACAATACATTTCACTTTAATCAAAGACATTAATCAATTCAAGACTCTACCATGACCTTGCAGCAATGAATAACCACACCAGTTTAGTAGAATTTTTATTAATTTTATTCCCTATTAATTACAGTCTAAAAGCAGATGCGTTAATCTCAACACCAAGAAACATAATAGCATAGTCACGATATGGCAACTTTGATAAGATTTCATTAAAGCAAGAATCACAAACATCAAAACATAACATGGCGTGAACATAGATCAAATTCAAGCGAGTGTCAATAATGCGTCAGTTCAACAAAGCATAGTCTTGGTCGTTTGTCTATTTGCGTCAATTTTGGTGAACACCTGTCCTAACCACTGATTAGCATTCGCATGTTGGACTTCATGCAAATCAATTTAGAACACCAATTTGAAAAACATCTAACTATGGTCTCTGTCAATTAAGCAGTTGGTACCTAGAAAGGAAAAGCAAACAGACAAATCACAATTGCATTGTCATAATTACCCTCCAAAGATTAGGTCAGCACACAGGCTCAGTCTTCGTCTTCAGGACATCAGTCAATTCGCCATCAGTCAGAACTCCGCTCCGGGGCAAAGGGCACTTCCCTCATAAGGAGGTAAAGTGTAAAATGGACAATCTAAGGGCAAGGATGGTTTTAAGTAAACCAACAAGTCACCAATCAGAGTGACAAAGTTTCTGGATAAACTCAATAGCATTCCCTACCTAATTCTCTATGACTCCTCATGTCATGGGTTTTTATCCCTTTTCCATTGTACATTCCCCAAAATTGTATTGGACATTTGTTATACCCCACTATCTTTAACCTATCAGAAAATACATTAGTTAACCTAACTCTTCGCCCCATATTATTTTACAAGTCTTTTTTGGTGTTCATAATAGGCGTCTTCAAAGGTGGCACATCCAGTATGATTTCATCTTTTTGTAATTCTTTGCACATCTTTTGGTCAGCAGCTCCATTGTCTTCACCGGTTTAAATGACCTTGTACATTACATTAATCTACACTGTTTCAGTTTGTTTTTAACATTTATTCCACAAGCAAGGAAAAATATGCATGAGAACGGATCTAACATGGTTACATTTGTCTTCTAATTTGAAGAAAAAAAGAACATGCAGGGTTGTGTCCCTTTATGAGTCAGCACACTGCAGAATAGAAAAATATATTTAATATGAGATCCAAGCAGCTAAGCTTCGACTCATGCTAACTTAACTCCTATGAGGATTTCAGCACAGAATCAATAACGCAGTCATTAATACAAACTTATTTAAACATAATGTAAACATTTTGGTCATTATTAATAATCTATGTATACATTGGCGGCCACTCCCCGTGGTCACATTTCGAGTGCACGTTTAGGAAAAATTATTATTATTGTTTCTATGCAGCATTATCACACATTAATTCATAAACATTTCATGTTAATATAGATTATATAAAGTACGCTCTCTGAGTCAAAATCCAAATTGGTTTGCTTGTGACTGTAAAATTCATTTGTACATCTTACCCTCGGTTCTTAATATATTTCAGCACAGCTTTCTCAAGTGCCTTTTTTTCGGACCACTGTTTTTTTAGTGGGCGATAAACCGTGAAGTAATTGCTGCCAGAAAAGTATTGTATAAAAAACGTATTAGAATAGAACTTTATAAACTCACTTCATCAAATTCAGTAGCTGAGACATGGATGTTCTGAGCCCCTTGACTCGGGCCCCTCTGGAGTTGTGTAGTGGGACAGCAGCATAACATTTCTTTTTCTCATTTACACAAACAATTAGAGTACATGGGTGTCATCGCTGAAGTACTTAATTTGGTGTGAACTGGGAAAAAAAATGCAAAACAATGAAAGACGCAGTCATGGCTCTTAAGAACGGATAGGTTTTCTACGACTGGGCTACAGTCACATCAGAAGTAAGACATTGGTCAGATAAAGCTTTTGAATTAGTCCCTGTCATTATTTTGTTAGTTATTGTGTGGAACTTAGTGCTGCATTGACTGAAATGATATTAAACGATGACATGTTGTGCTTTTGGTTCAGATGTATTTCATTTTCTTCTGTGAGTACTCCCCCCACCTACTACAAGCACTTATAGCACCACATAGGCCACGAGCACTAATTAGGGTCATGGAGTGATGAGTATGGTTCACAGGATCAAGTCCATGGAACTCTGCTGCTCTGCTTTTCAAGGTGCATCCTCTGTGTCCATTAGAATCTCATACTGAGAAAAAGGGGAAAATTCAGAAAGGGGCTTGCAAAGGTCCCGTTTACTACTTCTCTGAGCTGCAATAATGCATTAAGCTGTGCAGATTCCAAATGAACCATATTTGTGTCATTCCTTGTCGAACTGCCAAAGAGAAACTTAAATCACCTAAGGGGTTTTTGAATTCTTACAACCCTTCTACAATTGGCCATGTCATTGCAGCGTTATTGTAAGGGAAATGTTTGGATTCTTTCTGACTTACTTGACAAAGATTTGACCCACACCAAGGCAAAAAAGAAAAAATAAGTGTAGGAGCTTGGCCTTTCCCTTTGTAGAAAAAAAAAAATAGCAATGCAATCATGACCAACTATGACCTAATTGCATAGTGGGAAATAGTATAAAGACAAAGCTGACACCTAAAGTAGATAAGCTCGGGTTTTCAGTGAGAGTGGACCGGGCAAATTGCGGAGGGTGCTGATTATGTCCTCACTGCTAAGGCTGGAGTGGAAGCTCTAATAGACCACAACAAGCAGCCACCGTAGCACCAGTGTTCACACTAAATCTGCACAAAGCACAGCTTTTGTGTCTTAGGAATAAGAGCGGCTACCACCCATTGATAAGGAACTGATTAATGGAAGGACTGTCCAGATTTCCATCAAGTGGGTGTGGTATCCACAGTGTTGATGAGGATGTAGTTGTGGGAGTTGACACATTTAGGAAAGGAGACATATGTATTGTTAGGGTGTGCAGGCTGTCTCGGCATTAGTAGTGTCTGATCCAAAAACAGCCCCATCCAAACTAACATAAGATGCAAGGAGCAACCAGTCCCTATGTTGTTGTAATCAATTCAGTTTAAGAAATGTGACCCTCTTGATCCCAAACAAGGATTCAAGATACCATATCTGCTAATAGTGCAGCCATTCTTTAAAATGCTGACTGATCACACAATTTTACGTAACTGGAATCATCACGGTTACCTGTCTTTATTAAAAGCCCTTCACATATGTGTATCTTAACATGGTGAGGCACTTTCTCTTTTATAATGTTATCAATGTATTGAATTTGCTGATATAAAACTCAAGGAGATGTGCAGCCTCATAATTTGTGTGTCTGGTGCTTTTCGGTATTGGACCTCTTGAATGTGTTATGTTGAGAGAAATGTAACTGTTTGAAAAGAAATAACTTAGGGAATAATCTTGATTACTGTTGCTTTATTGACTACCCTGCCATCTTAGCAGTCATCGGACATTAATGCTAGTGCAGCTTCAAAGATTTAGGGGGTCATATCAACATTGTCGCCGGCTCGTAATTGAGCCGGCAGCAATGCTGATGTGCAGCTGCAGTAGCACCCGTCGCGCATTTCACTGCCCGAAATTCGGGCAATGAAATGCGCGACGGGGCTCTGCCTGGGGGCCCCTGCACTGCCCATGCCAAGGTAGGGGAGTCATAATCCCCAGGGCAGCGCTGCTTGCAGCGCTGCCCTGGCAGATTAGCACCGCTGGGGCTAAAATGGCGGTATACCGCCGGCCCCGGCGGTGCGACCGATTATACAGTGTTTGGAAACTAAGGCTGCAGTGCTGCATGGTGGTCTTTGTCTCTATGCATATGGTGGGGGATATAGTTGACTAAACACAGTGGAGTGAAGGCCGCACCTTAACTTGATAATTTCATTTTATTTTGCTTTTATGATGAAATCACTGTTAACATATTCATCAACCTCTACTCTGATTGAAGTTTCGGTATTTCTTGGAATTTGTTTGTCTTTTTTAAGAAATGCTAATTTAAAAATGAATTTTAAATATAAACTTAGAAGAAATGTAACTGTTAATAGTATAATAGCCTTATGAACTGGTTTACCTGAAATTGACCTTTTTAATCTTATTTTTTTACTTTGTGTTCCATGTACCCAGAGCTTAATAGTAAACATTTATATGGCATTTTTTACATTTCAAGTTTCAAACTTCAAACATTCTGGTAGCATCTTTAAAATATGAAACCTAGATATTTCTTGTAGTTCAGAAACATGTAGTATGGTTGACCTTGTGTATAGTAATCCATTAAAAAGAAACTAGGTGTTTTTTTTCTATTTTTGTTTTATATGAGAAATGTTTGTATACTACTGTTTTTTTAAAATAAGTGTGTGTTTAGGAATATATATGAAAATCGGAGCGTGCATTCAAAATGTATATGGAGTCACGAGTTTGTGTGTTTTAGCAGTGAAGTCAGAAATGTGTATTGTCAATCAAACTGTATCAAGATTGTGAGAAAGAGGATTATTAGTTGAGGTGGATAGTAATCCACCACAAGTAATATTGTCACTGCTCTTGTTAGGTCCAGTAAACGTTCTGGGAATTTAAACCTGGGCTCAACTCCTGGTAGCTATGGCCAAAGCAGACAGATTTAATTTATGAAAACTTGTAAAGCACTTTAAAGGATTAAACAGTTAAAGTCAAAACATGGCATGATAAGAAAATCCCACTCCAATTTATAAAAATAGACATTTATAAACAAAACGTCACCAAAACAACTAAAATCTTCTAAGGAGAACCAGAGATATGAACTTGTAAAGTTTGAATTGAATTATAGGCCAAAAAAGCACAAAACGCCAACTGCAGGCAGCTGGTCACATAAGACCGGGACAAAGGTAGGTTTTAAGACCTATCGCAATAGAGAGCAGGTCAAATACAAGGCCCAGGCTGATCCTGGTCAAAAAGTTACCTTCGGACTTAGAAATGTTCTAAGATGGTAGATCCTCAGCAAGCACAAGCAGTGCTCTGGATCTGAAGACTGAGTCGCCGACTAAGGACACATTCTCCTGAAAGCTGTTGACAAAGGTGGGAAAAGTTCAGATCAGGAGGAGTCCAGAGTTTGCACATAGGAAGCCATCAACATGGATTGGAAGCTGCTTGGTGTTTGGTCCGGTGAAAATGTATACCTTTGGACCTAATCTCTTTTTGGAAGTCTGATTCCTCTGCAAGGCTGTAGCTGGGGAGTGTTCAACGTCATCAGATGGCAATCAACCTTCAGCCACTGAATCTGATTTGCTCCTGCAGAAAAGAACATAGCGAGATCTGCAGAGACGTTAGGCACAGCACCGATAAACCTTCAGCAGATCGGCTCGGCAGGTTGGTCCTGGTCTTCAGAGAGTTTTCCAGGCAAAAATCCTTTACAAAAAGTTCTAAGTCCCATTTTTTTAGGATTAAGCAAGATGAGTACACTCTGACACTTATCATAGTGCTCCAGCATCTTAGATGGCAGGAGTCACTCCAGCAGAACCCACCAGCAGGGTACTGAGTAGGTCCAGTTGGAACTATTAATCTGTACTCTTTGGGGTAGTGGCCTTCTTGCAGCTTTTGTGTCCCTGAAGCTTAATAGGAGGTCACCCATCTGACTCTCCGAGCCCACTTCTCAGTCCTGGGTACAAGTGGGAGAAGGTCCTGCCCTTTAACGTTCTCCTCACAGATAATAACAGCAGGGCCAGGCCTTCATCTGTTTCAGACAGTTCCAGAGGTATTCTGAATAGGGTACTGGGGTGCCAAATTGATGCCCATTGCCAGCCGGTAGGTCTTGGAAACTCGTGGCTGATCCCTAACCAATGAAGTAGGAGTTCCTAGGGGTGACCCTGTCCACTTATGCAGACTTTCCTGCGTGTTTTATTGTAAAAATATCCCGCAGTGCCCCCCTCTACATAAAACCAACACAGCAGATCCTTTCTTCCCCTGTGCAGAGCACCCAGAGGTGTGGCTATTAAAATGGGCAAATCTTTCCTTCTGGTCACTCCAAACTAGTTTTGGGGGTAGCTTTCTCTCCCCCCTGGGTTTGGAGATGAGCTGACAATGAAAACAAGAGCAAGGCAGGCCTATGTGTGAGCTACACCTGCCACAGATGGTGTAAGGACTCCTTTGAAGCTCTTAAAGGAGCTTGGCACAACTATCAGGCCAACCTGCTCAGTGACTCCACAGTCTGGGAGCAATATGTATCTCAGCACATGGAAGTCATCAGTTGTCAGTGACACTGAACCCTGGCAGAAAGGCACATTTGGCTGTACAATTCACCCTGCTGTATAGGCTTTTAGGGCCTTACAGATGTCAAAATGGAAGATGCATGCCTGGCAAAAGGTTAATTTTAGAAGGTCGAATTGGCAGTTTTAAAACTACATGCCCAGGTAGTTTGGCATCGTGAGTGTGTGTGTTGCAATATTTTTCGATGGCTGTATCATATAGAATATGTACATGTTAGAATTTTTGTATCACATGGAGTGTGTGTATTGTCCATATTTGTCAGGAGTGTGTGAGTGGGCTTGCAAACATAACACCCACTGGCAGTGGCTCGATTCACATCCATCATTTCTCATACTGTCACATCAGGCAGGCACCAACCATATGCAGATCAACCTTGGTCCTATACCAGTAAGAGCAATTCAGCTTAGCTGGCAGACTAGATTCCTTTTAAAAGGGAATACAAGCTGGATTATTGTAATACTTTATTAGTCAAGCTCCCACAGTATTACTTTTAAACCCTCAACAAAGTTATATATTTTTACATTAGTGTTCCCCTTAACCTCCACAGTCTTGTGCTCACTACCCTCCACATGGTTGGAAGGGACCGCATGCTCATAACAATCCACACTAATCACACACCACCTTTTGAAGTGAACTCTTTACTCCACCAGTCTTAACGTCTGCACAAGCTCCAGGATGTCTCTTACATTGGCTATAGTGTGAAACTAGCCAAAAGACAGTAGAGCAATGTACAGGGTCAAAGACAAGTACAATGCCACTCAGTGATAGCAGAAGTAGCTGGTTTGTGGGTTATTAATGCATTATGAAGTGGTGGTCTTTGATGTAGTGGCTCATCTTCAAATTTTTCCTACATTAGTGTAGCTTTGGTTTTGACCTGAAGGATACAGAAATGTTGTTCCAGGTTCTGGGTTCATATACAAAAGAGACCTGCCGTCTTGTTTCTTTTTTCTATTATTTACACATCTTACTGTGCAGTCGGATGGTGTCCTAGCTGCAGCTCTGCTACCACCAGAGATCGTGAGTTTGCCTGCAAGATAAGCAGGGTTCTTATTTCGGGCAGACTTTCTACTCACCTCTTGACCATAATCTCCCTTTTGCTGTTTAAATGTAACAAGAAAACACTCTTTAAAAAATAAAAAAATAAAAAACTGATAAAACTCACCATATATCATTGTACGACGAAACAACGACTTCAAAAACAAATACTGCCTTAACAACGAGGTCGGAACACCGACCTCGTTGCTACTACTAATGATTTTACCACGAATGCCTTAACAACGATATTCGTTGTAAAGGCATTCCTGATAAAATCATTAGCAATAGGCACCATTCACCCTACATCCCTCACCCCCCCCCAACCCCACCCCAAAACCTAAAACCCCCTGACCCCTCACCCACTTCCCAAAACCAAAAACGCCCCACCCCCCCAACCCCACCCTAAAACCTAAAACCCCCTGACCCCCCACCCACTCCCCAAAACCAAAAACGCCCCACCCCCC
Organism: Pleurodeles waltl; assembly: GCF_031143425.1. Classification (NCBI taxonomy): domain Eukaryota; kingdom Metazoa; phylum Chordata; class Amphibia; order Caudata; family Salamandridae; genus Pleurodeles; species Pleurodeles waltl. The sequence continues at coordinate 1,598,478,218 of NC_090444.1, forward strand.
CAACCCCACCCCAAAACCTAAAACCCCCTGACCCCCCACCCACTCCCCAAAACCAAAAACGCCCCACCCCCCCAACCCCACCCTAAAACCTAAACCCCCTGACCCCACTCCCCAAAACCAAAAACGCCCCACCCCTCCAACCCCACCCCAAAACCTAAAACCCCCTGACCCCCCACCTACTAACAAAAAACGCCCCACCCCCCAACCCCACCCTAAAACCTAAAACCCCCTGACCCCCCACCCACTCCCCAAAACCAAAAACGCCCCACCCCCAACCCCACCCTAAAACCCCCTGACCCCCCACCCACTCCCCAAATCCAAAAAAAACCCACCCCCCCAACCCCAACCTAAAACCCCTGACCCCCCACCCACTCCCCAAAACCAAAAACGCCCCACCCCCCCAACCCCACCCCAAAACCTAAAACCCCCTGACCCCGACCCCCTCCCCAAAACCTAAATCCACCACTTACCTTCGCCAACTCCCTTCTTTGTACCTTAACCACGCATGTTCGTTGTTCAGTTAAGGCACAAAAAACCGGAGTCGTGGTTAAAAAAAGCATTGTTGCGCTTTCGTTAACCACGACTTTCGGAAAAAAAAAGTCGTAAAAAGGATGTTTCCCACCATATGTGTCTATTATGAACCCCAACCCAGCACCCACTTGAGCTAGTGTACTGTCTAATGTATATGCTGTTTATAGTCATTCTCAATGTCTTGTCTTTTTACATGTCCTATTGGTAATGTGCAATTTCCACCAATTTGATGTAGCACCTTCCAGTCACCCTATATGGATGGGGTTTAATATTTATTTATAGCACGCCTGGTCAAACAGCCAAACTTAATAGATGTATTTACTTATTTATGTATCTCAAACTCTACCTAGAGGTATTGGAGCGCTTTACATGAGCATCAGCTACATCACACAAATACACTTTTGTTTGTAGACACGGGGAGATCCAGTGATTTGCTCAGAATCACAGGATGTTGAGCTGATGCTGAGTCTAACCTGATCCCCCAGCTTCAAAAGTCGACCGCTCTGGCCGTTATGTCACATCTTCTCCCCACATAAATACATATCCTGCCTACAGACAACTTAGAAACCAAAGAAAAATCACGACAGACATCAAGGCTTTTCAGTCTATTTACTGTTCAACTTTTCCTGTCTTGTGACATAGACACATCAATTAGCCTTTCTAGAATGATGCAGAAGTTTAGAAATTTGTATCCGTACTTTCTGGGCATGGCTGTTAACCACATTTTTAATCTGGGAAAAAAGGGCTACTGATTGTGAGAAAACAATGTTCCGAATGTTCCCATTCTTGTGCTTTTTATAATGCTGTATTCTTAACTACTCAATCCTCTTCTTTAATCTTGCCAATTTCTTGCATTTGGTAGCTTAAACAGTCTTTTTTCTTAGAGTAGAAGAATCCCATCTGTTCAAATGTAACAATTGGCTCATGACAGATTCTGCTTGTGTCTTGCTAAGTCTGCAGTATGTTATCATGTACTAAAGCTACAATAAATTTATTTTTTTGAAAATACAAATCTAATAGTGGATTGATGCAGTGTGCCATCACAGGTTCCTGTTTGCTCCCTTTCCCCTGTAGCTTTATGTTAGATCTTCGTTTAGCTTTGTTCACTTAATTTAAAGTATGTTCTTTAAGGTTCACATTTTTTAAATCTCTAATTCATTATGTAAGATCTTAATGAACACCAGGTCAGGCAGAGAACTCTACTTTCCTTACAACTTTCCCCGCCGTCCCCCACTTAATGGTTTATGGGTGCCCTGGGTAGGCACTCCCAAGAGGCCCCAGGGGTTGGTGTCTCTGAAGCCTTGAAGGCTCGGTAAGAGGGGCCTACACCCCTTCCCTTAGTTGAATGAAAAAGGCCCTTGGTGATAGGGTCCCCAGGGCTCTCGATGGCTCAGGAAAGAGGAGATGTGTGCCCCTCTTCCCATATTTAAAACAAAAAAAGGCCCTGGGGGTGGGGTCCCTAGGGCCACTAGTGGCTGGGGGAAGGGGGCCACGCACAGGTAACTATAAATCACACCTTTGCATGCACAATTAATTACCCCACCAACTAAATCACTCAGGTCACATTCTGTAACATCATTGATAGCATCACTCCAACATTTGAAATTACATCTTTGATGACAACAATGTGCATGGCGTGGCTGTGAGTTATAGTTACTTGAGATAACTACACCAGCTGAATTTCAGTGTTTTTTTTCAGTTTAAAATATTACATTGTCACTGACATTTTCACTTATCTATAAGGTCACTTGACTTTAGTTTTTTTCAGTGAAAAAAAATAAATAAATATATATATGTACATACACACACACACACACACACACACACACACACACACATATTTTGTTAGGACCTGCATTTCTGGTTAAGGGGGATGATCCTTGAAACCCTATTCAAGCAACAACCACAATCTTTGTCAGAGTGAAACAACACAAGCAAACCCCAAATTAACAGCTGCTTAACCCTCTAGTAACTCAGCAAAAAAGCAGACAGGCCTAACTTAGAGGCAATGTGTAAAGTATTTATAAAGCACTCCAAACATTAATAAAGTGAAAATACAACACAAGAAAAATCCCACACCAGATTAGGAAAAAAGAGGAAAATGTAATATATTACTTGACACCAAAACACAACAACAATCCAATCCGTAGAACCTGACATACACAATTTTCAAGGTTTAAGTGAACATAGTGGCTAGAAGCACAAAGTGCCAACTGTGGTTATCTGGACAGCCCGGGCTGGGACAAAGTGACAAGTTGAGGCCAACCAGGATGGAGCATGACCTGATCAAATTAGACCCACTGACCAAGAGTGTCTTAAATCATGTTTGCAGACCTTTGCGAGACCCCATGTCGAGTATGCATCGTGCAGTGGTGGTTCTGAGAAGCTTTGAGGCTGTGATGCATAGTCACCAAGGATACCGTCAATGAGGGGCTTGCAATGCAAAATCCTGAGAGGATGGTGTGTTGTGCACTGGTTTGTACCTAAGAAGTTGCTGGGCTTGCAATGCAGAGTCTGTTGTCATTGAGGGTGCTGTCACAAGGGGCTTGCGATGTGAAGGCCTGTGTCAAGGATATGTTGTGCAGCAGCAGCTCCAAGGAGACTGCGTGCTGGGATGCAAAGTCTTGCATCAGTGATGCATTATGCAGCTGCAAGTCTGAAGTAGAGTTATAAGGAGATGCGTCATGCTACATCGGTTCTGCCCACAGGACCAAAGCTGGGCAGGCAGAGCACCTTCAAGTCTGCTTCCAAGGGTCCAGGACTGGGGTGGCACCTCTAGGCCAGACAGGACTCACAGCTGGCAGAGTTGAGTTGGTGGGTTGTTAGCGTCTGTTCTGTCCTTGAGGTTCTAGTCAGAAGTCAAGCCAGCTGGCCTTTGGAGTCACTCTGGCCATCCTGGGTTCAAGATGCAAGTCCAGTCCTTCACTCAGGCAGCATGGCAATAGAGTAGCAGTGCTTCATGTAGAGCAGCACAGCACAGCAGTTCTTCTGAGTCTTGCATACACTAGAGGTTTGTGGAAGAGTTGGATCTGAGGGTCCAATATTTGTTGCCATCTGTGAAGGAGGTGAAAGTTCTGGAGGCTTGCACCCCCCAGAGGTGTTTGTGGTTTCCTGCCTCCCTGCCATGGCCCCAGCTTGTCTGCGGTCACAATAGACTAGTGTCAGACCCTTTGTAAGTGTGTTGAGGCAGGGCCTTTGTGATATGCATTTGTGGTAGGTGCCAGCTCCTCTGCCTCATCAAATCAGATGGTCCATCCTACCAACACCTATCCTCTTTTGTCTCACTTACTGGGAGCAATACACAAAGACCAACTGCCAACTACACCTAGTTATGTGACACAGGAAACAGGCTGCAGGCACCAAATGGTTAGAGCAAGAAAATGATAACTTTCTAAAAGTGCCATTTTGAGAATTGTGAATTAAAATCTGACTTTACTATTAAAGGGGGTTTAAAAATTACAATTATGCAGACACCAAATTCAACATTCCTTCCTGCTCTCAATTGAAAGTAATCATTTATTAAATGTAAAAGTTAGTCCAATGTAATCCTATATGAGAACAAGGCCTTGTAGTAGTGAAAAATTACCAGGACTTACAACAATGAAAAGTGCATATCCCTTTTCTTAAATACACTACTACCCTATGGGCTGTTTAAGGCCTACCCAAAGAATGACTTGCATGTATTAAAAAGGAAGGTTTAGGCTTAGCAAAAGGTTTATTTTGCTTGGTGGAAATAGCAGTTTAAAACTGCAGCCACAGACTGCAATGGCATACATTGAGTCGTGATTAAGAGCTACTGAAGTGGGTGGCTGTTGCACTTCGATTCTGCCTCTTCAGTACATCCAGATTTCTTTTGCTTTTCTGATCACCTGTTTTTCTGACTTTTTACTGTTAGTCTCCCCACCGGTGCCTCATCCATGGTAATCACATGGTGAACGTACTGTATGTTTTTACACAGTGTCCTCCTTTTAAGATAAGGCTGCTGCAATGTAGCAAGAGTAAGAAGCACTTGGCTGGTTACATGTGAACATGTGTGCACAAGCATGTGCACACATGTGCAGACTTATGTGGGAGATTGTCACCCAAACCCAGGAACAACGCACAGGTAGCCTGGTGCAATGGGGACTCTGCAGGATTAGGATTCACCTGGGATTGGCTTTATAAGTGTAGTGTACACTAATAGGGAATGTCAGTGGGTTTGACTGTTTTGTCTTTAGTGGCACCTCATTATACACATAGGGAGAGGACTGCCTTAGAGTGTAGGTTCACTCCCCCTTGTCCTTCAGAGACCATTGACATCTTGAATTAGAGTGTAACCTGTGGGAGAAAACAAATGTGCAACTTTCAAAATGACAACTGTACATCATATGAGTCATCCAGAGTTTTCATATTTCCCTGGTTCAAGTCAGTATCAAAATCCAGGTCTTGTGCTACCCTGTTGTGCACAGTTAATTACATTTCCTCATCAGCAGGAACAAAGGGCGCCACACACAAAGGGATCAATTAGCAGTATTTCACCCAGCTCCTGAGGAGGAAAGGGGTGGAGAGGCTGGATCTGCATCAATCACCCAGCTGTCATGCTGTAGTAGGGATGGGCCTGCCCAAGCCCACTGAACAAAGGAGAGTGCCCAGACAACTGAAGCCAAACCACCAGGGGCCTCCCTTTGAAATTCTAGTGTGCTAATCCCTAGTAGTGAGGTCAGCAAAGGGTGGAGCTGAGACCCCAGGAGCTGAGGTGACCAGTGGTTCCTGGATGACGCCATTTTGGACTGTACCTACATGCTGTGCAGGAGAGTTGGGACAGGGGTGCAGAGGTGACGTGGCATCCCTGGTTTAGCCAGGGCTGCCTGACATCTGGAACCTTCCTCTACCCTGTAAAAACTCTTGCACAAGGGTTGGACTCTCTCTTTGCTGTGGATTTGTCTACACTTTGCTGCTGGATCCTTGGACCCCAGTGGCTGCCCACCTTAAACCCCCTGAGGACAAGTTGGGGGAAAGCCTTGGACTTTACTGCACCCAGAAACAAAGATCAAGAGGAGAGCTGGTGCCTGCGAACTCAGAAAGACATCTTCTTGAAGTTCTTGGGCTCCTGGAGGTGAGGATGATTGCTGCCTCTGATGGATAGCCACCAGGACTAATATGAGCCCTGGATCGTCAAAATCAGCCAAAGTGGATCTGAGTTATCGTATTTTTAAGTTTTGCAACCTTTTTCTGGCTTGGAGCACTTGGAGCTCCACTGCCCAGCATGTAGAATACCCATGGGGTGGGCTAGGGCCCAGGTGGCAATGCAAGGAGAATCTTTGACCAAATTGCAGGAAGGGGCGGGCATGGTACTGCCTCTCCTGTATCCTCTCTTCACCCTATCTCCTGGGCTTATTACTAGTTTTGAGGGCCAGGACCTCATTCCTGAACCCTGACGTCTCCAAGGAGGGTGAGGGGAGAACCGCAAGAAAGTGGCCCAGGACCCCAACCCTGGGCAGCGATGTCAGGAAGGCGAGTGGGAAGCAACCATACACTGCACCTCAGCCCATAGGAACTGACAGACACAAATAACAGGTGCCAGCTCCCACTGCAGTACACGATTGTGCTGCTGGCGTGGGGAGCTGATGAGTGCAGCCAAGGGTGGTCTCCTTGTGCTGTCCTCCACCAAGGATGCTTCACATGGGGTTCACGGTTAGGACTGCCACCCTGATTATAAGCAAAGTGAGGTGCAGAACCACAATAACAAAAGGAAAACATGAAGCACAACTCTCCCCAACACATCGGGAGAGCTACTACTATAATATGCACGGCAGGCACAGAAATCCCCCCATGATGCTTTGTAGGGGTCTATTCATTTTATTCGCTTATCTTGTGATTTCTTCTCTTGCGGTGACCATAGGAGGATAGTCACCACCACTCGAATCAGCACAGCTCAGCACTTCTTGAGTCCCCACCATAAGTTGAGAGCGACTCCAAAAACTTCACTCCCCCTGGTTTTCAAAGCCTTTTCAAGCATTCCCATGATAGGAGCCTTTGCTCTGCAGCCAGGAGTGTTACGCCCTCTAGGGGCCTTATGTATGGTGACATTCAGGAAGGTCTTGAAGCCCTAAAAATTTGTAACTGTGTTATGGCCTGATGGGGGACCGTTTTGTAAGTACAATTTGGTACAAAAGTATAAGAACTGTACTAACAGAGTATGTTGATGACAATTGCTTTATTGGTACACCATAATGATAGTGAATGCTTTATTGGTTCACAGTAATGGATTAAGATGCTTTATTTCTCACTGCAATAATGACAATAAATCCTGCTAAAGGTGCCACCAGGGGTTACACAATGTCATGTTCCATCTGCCAATGTTCATGTTTGTATATTACTGCATAGTATTTAGTATGGTGTGTGTAATAAGTGTACTTCTCCTTTTTCTAAAGAAAGGGAACTGACTGGACAATCATGTATTATTGTGTGCCAATGATTTCTGTTTACTAGCCCACACCACCTCCCTTGAGTAGGCCTTTGACTGCATCTCTCCACTACCCTATGAGATTTGGGCACTACAATGGGGTGTTTGGTTCCCAGTAAGGACTATTGTGGATCTATTACTTCTGCATGCCACACATCTAATAGCCCAATTTCCAACTGTGGCACAGTCAGTGCTATAGGCCCACTAGTAGTGTTTAATTTACAGGCTCTGGGCGCAAGTAGTACCTCTTTACTGGGGACTTACAAGTAAATTAAATGTGCCAATTGAGTGCCAGCCAGTTTTACCATGTTTAGAGGAGACAGCTCAAGACTGGATAGCAGTGGTAAAGTGCACAGAGTCCTAAAAGCCAACAACAATGGTTTCAGAAAACAGGAGGGTGAAGGCAAAAAGCTGACATATATATATATATATATATATATATATATATATATATATATATATATATATATATATATATATAGTGAGTAAGGCTGTGTCTGATGGGACACGTTAGTAGAATGCAATACAGCAAATGAAAAGCAACAACCACAGCAAGCACTGGCTCTGTTGTTGAAAAGAATAAGAAGGAAGAATTGGGATTGTATGGAGTGTGCTCACTCACAATACACGGAGGCCTACCCCGGTCAGGAGCATTCAGCAACTTGCACAAGAGTTATAGTTAGGACAAAGTTTCCATAGAAAAAGCTTTTTTTGACTTGCCTATGTCTTTGGCACCATTTGACGAATGTTCCCAAAATTTCCCCCAAAAAATGTGCCACAGAGATTCTTGTTATGCACCGAAAGTTTCAGGATGATCTGTCAAGGGGGGGGGGCAAACAAAAAAGGAGGGTCAAGAAACATGCGTTTCCCATGTTGATTCCCATAGGAGTTTTGAACACGACTAAAGCCCGAACCACTGGATGGAATTACACCAAATTTGGCAGAAAGGTAGGTTTCTGCATGCAGACTACTCTTGTGCATATTTGGTGTAAATCCGTTCAGTAGTTTTTGCGAAATTAAACGGGGAAATACATTTGTATATCTAGGGCCACGGATCCCTTCGTAATGATTTTGTGTACCTGACCCCAGAGGTGTGATATAGTGGTCTGTGAGGGTGAGATTATGTCCTTAAAAATATATTTATTTTTCATGCAATGCAAAATTCACAAAGCTCAGCGCAGCTCCCCGTATAATGTTGTGGCAAATTCACAAATATCGCCGACAACAAAAAAGCATTCACAGTCATTCATACACTAATTCATTTATTCATAGTATAACTCTCATACCCACTCATCCCCTCTTGCACCGCCTCACAGACCCACACGCACCCACTCATAGACCCACTCAGACCCACGTGTACCCACTCGGAGACCCACTCAAACACTGATGCACCCACTCACAGACCCACTCGGACACTTACACACCCACTCACAGGCCCACTCAGACCCTCCCACTCACAGATCCACTCAGACCCTCCCACTCACAGATCCACTCACACACTGACACACCCATTCACAGGCCCACTCAAGACACTGATGCACCCACTCACAGACCCACTGAGACGTCACATATCCACTCAGAAGCAATTAGACCCTCATGCATCCACTCTCACACCCAGACACTCTCACACCCAGAGACACACTGTCACACCTAGCCTCACACCCAGAGAGCCAGACCATTTGGCTGTTCATGGTGCTGGGTTGGGGGGTTATCGGGACTGGCTGCAGGGCCTGGCTGCAAGGCTGTGTGCAGCGTGAGTTTAGGTGGTTATCAGGGACTGGCTGCAGGGCCTGGCCTGTGGCGAGGCACTGCGGCCAACCCCTGCCATACCCGGCAGAAGGCCATGCGCGAAGGTGATTGGATTAACGTACATTAATTAAAATAACTTTATGTTAAAAAAACTGAAATTCACTGAAAAAAACAAAGGTTACAGGGACATTATAGTTTGGGTCTGAATACACTCGTACAAAATCATAGAAATTCACCAGTTAAAGTTAGTTATTTCAAATAACTATAAATCGCTCTCGGTGCTTCACATGTATCAGAAGCAAGTTAAGATGCTTCACTGCTCCAAAATGGATCCTAATGAGGTAGGGGAAGGGGCAGTCACTGAAAATGGTCTATAGGTTGTCCAACAGAACATATGGGAAGGCAGTCTGTTCTGTGGGCCTTTTTAGAGAAGAATTGTGAATGTACATCTTTTGTCATAATGTAACAGTTCCAGGGTCAATTTCTTGTATTATTCAGACCCAGGAATGTTCATTTGTTTTCTGTCTTGAGTAGTTCTCATAGTTTCATCAGCATCATAAGTAGTCTGTTTTAGTTGATATTGATTGATATTGTATAGGAGTGCTTATTGAAAGTAAGATTCTTCTCTTTACAGATACATCTTAGCATGTTATCCTAATAAGACCTACACTGACCCTGATTTCAATTATTTAAAGAAGTGATTTATAAAGGTACGTTTGGGTTTAGGCAAAATGGTTCTGTGAATGGTTTACTTTTTATTCTAAATTAAGTATTTTCTACACATATAGTTTGATCTGTTATCCTAGGTTAAGCAAGATTTAGGCTTAGCATGTATTGAAGAGATTTGAGGGCAGGTCTGAAGAACAATTAAGTGTACATTAGTTATGAAGTTTGTGTTTGTCGGAAAAATATGCTCTTAATGTACAGTGCACTAATGGCCTTTGTATGATGTGTTTATTGCTAGTTAACTGAACTAAGATACATTTGAGTTAAATAAATCCGATTCCTTTCATCAAGGACAATTACAATTAATGGGTAGACATAGAAGAATATCCTCAGTGTTAATTTTCATCTAAACTTGGTATATGGAAACCTCTGTTCTGTGATTTTTTATGTAATGCTATGTCCATTCATTCCTTAGTGATACTTCTTAGATGGCACCTTCTGTAGTGAAAGAGGAAATTTATGTCCACTGGTGGCTGAACATTAAATGTGGGTTTAACAGTTAACAGTGTGTCCAATAACAGTTTGTCTCCATTGTGTGAGAGAGTTGTGTGAGAGAGTTAAAAAAAAAAAAAAAAAAAAAAAAAAAAATAGGGCCCTCTGATTGGCCCAGAGAGCTTTCTACTGTCAGCCCTTTTACTACCAAGGGTCCAGATTACAAAGCTGTAACTTGTAAGAAAGTGTTGTGGATGCCATGTTAGGACTTGGGGGCTCAATCCCCATGGCCTGCCATTTTTCTAAAAATAGTATAGTTTAAGGAGGTAGGGTAAGGATACACTGAATCCTTGCCACTTGTGTTGGGGATGGCTCCTAAAAAATAGGTATGAAACTTGTGCTCAAGTACTGTGGGTGTACCGTGATATGTGCAAAACGTTAAAAAGAAATAATGAAACTAAATGTAGGTTGGGTGTCTGTGAGGTGATGGCCACCCACATGTGTACACTCAGTTACTCTATGGTGTATATAACTATGATGTCATCAGTAATGTAATCAATAATGTCATTTGAAATGGCATCAGCAATGCCATTAATGATGTCATTTAAAATGTCATGGGTGAGGTCGGAATCCGTGCATGACAGGGTGCAAGTTACAGTTAGGGCAGTAAACTAACTGGTGTATTTAATCATTTCGTTTGACTTTTAAACATTACCTTTTATCTAATTTCAACATCAAGCTATACCATCAGTTTAATCTTTGTTTTTTGTCTATGAACTCGTCTTTTTTAAGAGGAAGATCTTATCATTGTACCCAACTATTATGTCTCTTTAACCTTTGGCTTTTTGTATGTGTGTGTGTGTGTGTGTTTGTGTTTGCTTACTGAAGAAAACAAAGGTTAAACAAATGTTATAGTTAGGTGTGATAAGAACTAAAAGATCTGTTTTTGTTTAAAAAAAAAAAAAAAAATTGCAATTCTCTGAAAAAACAAATGTGAAAGTAAAGGTTAAAGAAGTGCGTCAGTGGCAACATTAACATTTTATACTAAAAAGAAGCACAGAAATTCACCAATTATAGTTGAGCTAACTATAACTTGCGCCCTCTCCATGAACTGCTTATGACCTCACATATTGCATCACTCATTACATGTTCTATGGCATAATTTATGACATCACTGATGACATCATTGATGGCACAACTGATGATGTCATCCAGTGAGTGTGCTAGTTTGTCTTGATGTCCTATTAAATGCAAAAATTGTGATTAACCTGTAAGCCAAAACTTTGGTTTTGTTTGTTAAATGTTAGATATTGAAGGGCTTCTCCTATAAGAACAGCTGGATAAATTAGTCAGCATGCATGTAGGAACATATTCTAGGTGCAGATTCCTTACTGACCCACCCATCCTCCCCACTTGCGAACTGATTTCTAGGGACTGTGCTTCCCCATTTAGGGCCTTTGCTCTTGCGCACCAATTTGTGTTCTTCGCAGCTCTGCGCTTTGTCATGGAAAGTCATGTAAAGAAACTGACGTCAAGGCGCTGAGGCAGCGTCTATGTACTACTCCCGACATCATCATGGCAACTACGAAGCCAACAACGCCCGCGGAGTCGACCGATGCCACCTACTGATGCGCAAGGGTATTGCTTGAAGAATAAATCTCCAGATCCAGTCTGAGGCCTGGGGGGAAATTCTAAGGTAATGTCTCTACCCGATATATTGAAGGTAAGTAACTTGTACATCTTAGTCAGGAAAGGCTTAAGAATACAAGCCTGGAAAGGACTTAAACATGCCTTTTGAGAAGGTAGCCTTTTTGGAATGTGTGTCGCTACTGTGTTTGTGCATATAGTTTGCCGCCACCCATGTAAACTTAAGAAAACCAAACAATTCTGAACCCTAGAGACGCAGGGAAGTCTGAGATGGCATAGCTTTCATGTATACCACTGTTTTTCATTCTGAGAATGTCCTGCTAATGTTAAAACTATGGCTAAAAACAATTTTCTCTCAATTTCCAAGAGCTTTCTGGAGCCTTTGAATCTGGGGTTGACCATCGTCCATAGAACCCTACCAACTCATGTATCTCTAAAAATTAGAGAAATTCATTGTGATACGGATTGCATGAATCCTGTAACTTTTCTTTACCCACAGTGCCTTGCAAATTTGAATGTATAAAGGAAATTTAATTTTCCACACACTAATGTGGTAGAAAACATCTGGTGTATGGAAAACGACCATCAAGTGCACACTTATTTTCATTTAAACGGTACCCCACATGCGTGAGTGAGACAGTCTTATCAAACAGACTTTGGCAGACAAGCTGCTGACAGCTCTAGCTGTCTTTGATGCTCTCTGGCGTTATTGTTCACTTGAATACATCACAAGGGAAGAATGGTAAAATCGGAAATTGGGGACGAAAAAGATAAGATATTAGCACTTGGTCTTGTAGGTCAGTGTCCACGAACCCAGGTTGGCATAGTGTCTGCTTGCAGATTAGCCCACTTACTCACAACTATGTAGAATAGGGAGCAAAGGCTAATGAGTTAGAGGTCACTAAACAGGTAGTATAATAGGTATGTCATATCGAATGAAACCTAAATCTCAACAGGCCCAGCAAGTTTACCTGAATTCCTGGTAGATGGTGCGGTCATGAGATTAGACCTCAACCAGGATACTAGCTTTGCTTCCCGGGATGCCCAAACATCTTGAGACCAAAGATCTAATAGTAGAAGGACCTGCTCCAACCACAATGAGACAAGGTAAATGGGTAAACTCAAAGAAGGTCTCAGGATAAGGGATATGTGAGAGCACCTGGAAGGGGTAAAAACAACAAATGTGAGGGACTCGGGATTGGGTAGAGAACTGTAGTGTGTACTACAAATAGCTGCCAGGCAAAGAAATGTTCATGCATTGTGTTCATATATGCTCTCCGTTGACATTGACATGGGCTGCAATCTGTAAGTTCCCACACATACAGGGGCTAGCGGTCCAGCTTTTACTATCTGTTATACCTAGCATCTTTTGGCATGGTTTGCCATGAATTTTTGCTTTCTTATTTCCTGTTTTGATTGTGTGCTGAACATCGTTTCTGCTGGCTTTAGGACTCTGCTCAGTTTACTACTGCTATCCAGTGCTAAAGTGTATTTGCACTGTGTCTAAAACATTGTCACATTGGCTTCTCCACAATTGGAATATTTTGTTTCTAGTAAGACCCTAGTAAAGTGCACTATGTGTGCCCAGGATCTCCAAGTCAAATGCTATTAGTGGTCCTGCAGCACTGGTTGTGTCACCCGCTATGGTAGCCTTTCAGACATGTCTCAGGCTTGCCATTACAGAGATAGTGTGCAATTTAAACTGCCAGCTTGACCACCTTCCCTTTTATTACATGTTAGCTACCTCTAAGTAAGGCCCTGGTTAGCCCCAAGGGCATGTTGCTGTGTATTTAAAATGTTGGTCATGTACTTTTAAGTTTAACATGTCCAGTTAGTGGAAAAACTCTTAAATTAATTTTCTCTATAGCAAGGACTATCTCTCCCATAGGTTAGTATGGGGATTGCCTTATAACATCTTTTAAGTGTAATTTCCAATTGGTAAAAGATAGGAAAATTGAGTTTGGTGTCTGTGGACTCACAATTTCAAATCACATCTTTAGGTAAAGGTGGTATCTAAATTGCTGGTCTGAAAATGCCACTTTTTCTTACTTTATTCTGAGCCTTAGCCTGCCTCCAATCCACCTGTGGTGTGTGACAGCTACATCTGTGCATTCAATCCAGCCAGCCATAAAACACAGGAAACTCCACTCACTGCCCCTGCTTTAAATCTGCATGCCAGTGGGTCTTTCTGGGCAGTAGGGGTGGAGGGGCTGCCACTCACACTTCAAAAGGTAGTAACCTGACTTCACATAAAAGGATTGATAGCCCCTCACAGACATCCTGGCAGACAGGACTGAGCTGAAAGGTAACTGGAGCACTTCAAAACCACTCTTTGAAGACTCTCCCCACTTCAAAGGCACATTTGGGTATAAGTACTGGGCCTCTGACACCATATACTCTGAACACTTATAGACCGAGAACAACATTCTACCGAGAAGAAGGACCACTGGTATCGTCAGGAGGGACTGCCACTTTGCTTTTTGCTCTGCTGTGTTGGCCTGCTGCGTCCTGCCTGGGAGTGAGAGGACTGGATCTGTCTCACTATATCCTGCAAACTAAAGTTTCTCCAAGGACCTGACTGAGCTCGCCTCCTGTTTCTGAAATCTCAGAGACATCAAATACTTCACCTGCATCTTGCTACCAGCACCTGGACTCCTCTGCTGAGAGTCCTGCTCTGCCAAGTGGTGCGAAATTCAGTCCTGGGTCCTTGGTGGTGCTGCAGCACAAGAACTGACTCAACAACACTTGGGCGTCACTTGGAACTGACGCATCCTGCTACAGGAACGCTGCTTTGCCACTGCTTGCACTGAAGCCGTGGTCACTGCTCGCTGACTGTGTGTCGCACTGACCTCGACTTACAACAAAGCCCGACTTAGCCAATGCAGCACCCAGACATTGCTTCTGGACATCGATGCATCAATGATGTTGCCCGATCAGGAAATGGCGCATTGCCGGCACACGCAACCCATCCCCTCCTCTGGATCAACACATCACCCCCGAGCATCGACACAACAAGGGTACTACTGTTAGTGGGTTTGCGTGACTCCTGTACACAGCCCGTGGTCCATCACGGTCGGACTGCACTTTTGAATTTGCTCCGGTCCAGTGCAACCAGATAGTTTTGGTTGGAGCTATTGTCTTCTAAGCACTGCATTTTGATTGAATCATTGAACATTCATAACTTGAATGGTGCATATTAGATTTTTGTAATTTTGGAGTCTTCGTTGCCTCAGGTAAATATTGGCTATTTTTCTAAACTGTTGTGTAGTCCTTTTGTGGTGTTTTCACTGTGTTACTGTGTGTGACACATTGCCTCTTTGGTTCAGCCTGACTGCTCTGTACCTAGCTACCAGAGGGTGGGCAAGGTAAACATTTAGTGTGTATCTTAGTTGCCCTGAGTAGGATTGTGGCTCCCTACTTGGACAGAGTGCAAAGCTCTGCCAACTAGAGACACAATTTCTAACACTCTCATTTGCCCAATCTTCCAGAATTTTCATTCTCTTCCCTGTTTAAAATTAGCATAAAGAAGGAATTATTCCAAGCAACTGTGTTAGATGGGTAAACCCATTAGAAGCTGAAGAATGGTTCGGTAAAGATGTTACTAAAAGCAACAGTCGACAACATATAGACAGGTTCTTTATCTGAGAAAATTAAACAAGAAAAGGATTGAGACTCACAGCATAGTGATACAATTACGTTTAAAAAATGCAATCTATGGACAGTGGCAAATAATATATCACACCAAAGACTACCTTTCACATTCATTAGTAAAATGATACAATATTAACAAATGGTGGCCAAAGAACTTTGTAGAAAGCAAGAAAAACTCTGCATAGGCCGAAAACCTTAAAATACCATAGGATAACAATGTGTGGCTGATACCTAGGAATTCAGGAAGGCTGGTAAAGAGGCTTGGATATTGTCAGTTTAGAGAAGCTTAGTTTCTTTTACAACAATAGCCTCAAGATGGTAATGAAAACCTTGCAGACGTTTTACTACAAGAAGCTAACTTTATAAACGTCCTACCACTCAACAAGTTGGTGAAGTTGTATGGTGTAGTTACCAATTATTGAATTTTAATAGGCACTACTAAGGATCGAATTAGCAATATCTAAAGATGATTAATTTCTCAGCTCGGATAATGAAGGGATAGCCTACAATGGAAAAAAATACATACAATAGAAAATTCTTGTAGCAATTGTTCTGGTGACAAATTTGTGTGAAGTTGCTTTTTTTGCGCTGCTCAGACTACCTGAAGATAATAAGTATACTTTCAGAGAAGATGCAAAATTTTGAAACAAATGGACCATCAGCTGTTGATGTACCATAACGTCTAATTTTTGGCCCTTTTAAATTCAACTCTATGAAAATGTTGACCTCCCTGCAGTAGTAGTACCCTAATCCAGTCAAGGAAATCTTCCCTGAGAAGCTCTTAGAGATCATTGCATCGTGCTGGAAGGACAATGCCGAAGAGAGGCCCTCCTTTAAACATTTGAAGACAGTAATGGATGACTATTACATAGCCACATAAAGACAATATTAACAACCGCTATAAGACAAACACATTTAGTAGAATGTCTCTGCTGGTTAAGTCAACAAACCATCTGGATCAGTCACTTCCTTCTTGTTGCTTTAAATATTTGAAACCGTTATGAATTGTACATTGTAATCAAACACAAATGTGAAAGTTCACATGAAGGCGTACTAGTATGCCTATTTTTCAGATAATAATGCTTCCAGGAATAAAAACACTTATGTCTCTTTAAGATTCCCAGAATGGTTTGGAGGAACCCTATATTTGATAGACTAAGTAAAATTAAGCACACCTATCACATCCCTATTGGTTTTTATCTCATCCAGCTCCAAGTGACAAAATAAGTTCAGCAGACCAGGCTACTGAAACTGAAATTGTTGTTTTTTGTTATGTTGCTTACTCATTGTCTTAATATGTCTGAATCACCATTGCGTTAAAGCGACAAATCATGATAGAAATGACAAACAATGATTTTATACATTAAGTCATTGTAAAGTTGATTCAAACCGTGGCAATGTACATCCCATGCAGAACAATGATTTACAAACCCAACACATACATATTTTCATCTAATTATACTTTAGCCAAGTAATGCTTGTGCAGACCGTAATCGCATATTCACTATTACATAGTTGGTATAATACAAAATAATATGCACATACTTTTCACCTTAGCAGATGTTCCATGGAACGTCTTTCTATGGCTTGTACGTTGCATCCCAGAAACAAACCCAGAGGTATGGACAGCGCACACCTTAGATAGTGCCCACTGAAAGACTGATTGGTAGCATGTATACTTCTGGTGTTTCATTTATATGACGCATGTGCTTTCACAGGCACGACACAGTCGTATCTTGATTTGTCTGTTTTCAAAGAGACAGGTGAGTTTCAAGATTCAAGTGCCAGCTTTTCTTTTTCTAAACTGTCCTGTAGTTTAGCCGTAATCCTTTATAAGAACTGGGATCTAAGAGTAGATTATTCCCAAGATGGTGCCTCAGATGTCGGACCTTCGGGCAGCTGTTCAACACCTTGGCCATTTGTGAAAAGTGCGTACACTATTTAGACATACTGCTCCCGAACACTTTCTTTGGGCCTCCTGCAATTGATCAGTGTTTTTTCATCAGCCATTCCTACATGTGTAATATTGATGTTAGTGCTGGTGAAATCAAAATAAGGGCAGCACGTACATTTCGATTTGTTTTAAGCCCAATTTCTTTGAAGTACAGTCTTGTTTTTTTTTTTTCTTGTTTTTTTTTTACAGTGACCAGGATTCTTATTCAGAGGAGAAGCCTCAATACATTGACATTTATGGTTTCGATTTTAATGTTTACTCACCATTCCTAATACAGGGTTATTCATGATGGACATGATGGAAATGATATGTCACTGCCTCTTTCACAGTATCACGAACACCACAAAACAGCTGCAAGGCATCCCAAACATTTTATATTTATAAGTATTAATAGGTGCAGTGGTTTATGTAAAGCTGAGTTTTACTTGTATATAGAACACAGATAGAGGCTTTACTTTCTCTAAATAGGAACTAGCCAGACAGTATTCTGTTGCCCTGATAACACATTTGGCCAAATATCTCACAGGTCAAAATTTCAACACTCACACTGAGACTGCATTTGAAACTGATTAGTTTAGAGCTCCAGAGGACTGAACTGACTCTTTTTTGATCTTTTATCAGTCCATTTTACAGCTAAGACACTTAGGGCCTGATTACAACTTTGGAGGACGGTGTTAATCCGTCCCAAATGTGACGGATATACCACCTACTGTATTACGAGTACATTATATCCTATGGAACTCTTAATACGGTAGGTGGTATATCTGTCACATTTGGGACGGATTAACACCGTCCTCCAAAGTTGTGATCAGGCCCTTAGTTCAGCAATCTATGTGATTTTTCACATTTCACCGACCACAGAAACTATTAAACTAATGGTGATTTGAAGTTCATATCCAAAACAATCATACAATACAATCGATTAACAATCATACTATACAATTGATTAATGTTTTCACAATTGCAATATGGTCCTGTTACTGTTTTTGAAACTGGATGTACCCTTGTATTTATGTTCTTATCAGAATCCGATGTACACTTCCCAATATTGATGCTAGAATTGAGAAGGGATAGTGAAAAGGTGTAAAGTTAAAGAACCATTTATTTGAGGAGTTACCTAGGTCCTTTTAGGGTGATTCCTGCCAGTCTCTACTATTACTTTAGAGAAAATCATATATTTCTAGTGACTCACAATAGTGTATTCCATATCATCTTTGCCTTTTAAGAAAATTGGCTACATTGGTACAATATGTGTAACTTTAGAAATGATTCTTGGTTTGGAATCCTGTTTTAAATGAAGCATTGGCAACAATAAACTTTTAACTTTCAGTTATTCACTTTGTATGGCCATTCACACCTTGCAACTCTTTGTAAAGTAATCCCAAAAAATGGAATTAGAATAACTGTGTTTCAATAGTAGGACTGGGTAGAAATAGATCTGTGTGTCCTTGGGTGTAGGAGATGGGTTGGCTTTACATATAAAATATACCCTGTGGATGAAACAAAATAAAATGTGAAGATGTACATTTCAACCTGACCTACCCTTGAAGAATAATCAAATAGATTAATATAAACATGAGAAAAGTTTGACAAGTAGGAGTACTCTGTTGGAAATCTGATATTAGAAATTTCTATGAGTACACTTGGGGAATGTTTATGATTTTTTGTAAAAGTTGTAAATCTACTATAAATATAGGAAGAAAACCAGAAAAGTAGGTTTAAGACTTTGTTAGCAGGACATTATGGATTGGACCCCGTTATCTGTTGGGAAGCGGCCTAAACCACGACTCCCAAACAATGAAGTCGTGGACAATGAAAGCGGAACAATGCTTTTGTTTACCACTACTGCCTTGTTCGGTGTCTTAACCATGCATGTGCTGAACCACTCACATGCGTGGTAAAGGCACAGAAGAAGGGATTCTGCTTAGGAGGAGGAAGTGATCATGTAAGTGGGGCTGGGACTGGGGCTGTTTTAGGGGTGGGGGTGTGGGGTCAGGTTATTTTTGTTTTACGGGCAGGGTGGGGGTTGGGGTATTTTTAGTTTTTTGGGGTGGGGTCAGGGTGGTTTAGGTTTAGGGGAGGGGGTCGGGACATTTTTAGTTTTAGGGGTGGGGTTGGGGTATTTTTAGTTTTTTGAGGTGGCGTCAGGGTGGTTTAGGTTTAGGGGAGGGGGTCGGGACATTTTTAGTTTTAGGGGTGGGGTTGGGGTATTTTTAGTTTTTTGAGGTGGGGTCAGGGTGGTTTAGGGGAGGGGGCCGGCCATTTTTAGTTTTAGGGGCTGGGTGGGGGGGCCGGGGTATTTTTTAGTTTTGGGGCAGGGGTGGGTTAGGGGTGGGGGTCGGGGCATTTTTAGTTTTAGGGGTGGGGTGGGGGAGGTCAGAGTACTTTAGGTTTTAGGGGTGGGGGATTGGGGTGGTTTTAGGGGCAGGGGTGGGGGGTCGCAGTAATTTTAGGGGCGGGATTGGGGCGTTGGGGTGGTTTTAGGGGCGGGGTGGGGGGTTGCATTAATTTTAGCGGCAGGGGTGGGGGTTTGGGGTGGTTTAAGGTTTTAGGGGCGGGGTTGGGGTGGTTTTAGGGGCAGGGGTGGGGGGGCCGCAGTAATTTTAGGGGCAGGGTGGGGGGGGTGGAGTGGTTTTAGGGGTGGGGGGTTGCAGTAATTTTAGCGGCAGGGGTGGGGGTTTGGGGTGGTTTAAGGTTTTAGGGGCGGGGTTGGGGTGGTTTTAGGGGCAGGGGTGGGGGGTAGGTGTAGTTTAGGTTTTAGGGGCGGGGTGGGGAGTTGCAGTAATTTAGGAGCGGAGTGGGGTGTTGGGGTGGTTTTAGGTTTTAGGGGCGGGGTGGGGTTTGCGGTAATTTTAGGGACAGGGGTGAGGGGTTGGGGTGGTTTTAGGGGCGGGGTGGCTTTGGTTTTGGTGGTGGGGAGTCACGGTAATTTAGGGGTGGGTGGGGGGTTAAGGGGGTTGGGGTTGTTTTAGTTTTTAAGGGCAGGGTGGGGGGTCACAGTAATTTTAGTGGTCGGGTGGGGGTTGGGGTGGTTTTAGGGGCAGGGTGTGGGGTTGCGGTAATTTTAGGGGCAGGGTTGGGGGACCACAGGGGTCGCATGCTGGAACCATGCATTCCATTCCACGCATGCCTTTACCAGGAATGCCTTTACAAATGAAAAATCGTTGCTAAGGCATTCGTGGT
This sequence comes from Pleurodeles waltl, assembly GCF_031143425.1. Classification (NCBI taxonomy): domain Eukaryota; kingdom Metazoa; phylum Chordata; class Amphibia; order Caudata; family Salamandridae; genus Pleurodeles; species Pleurodeles waltl. The sequence continues at coordinate 1,598,498,536 of NC_090444.1, forward strand.
AAAAGCATTAGTGGTAACAACGCGGTCATTGTTCCGACCACGTTGTTCAGGCATGCATGGTCCCAGCATGCGTTGTTCTGACATAAATTCTTGTCTGTTTGCTAATCAATATGTTTCTAGTTCAGTGCCTCTTGATTTGGAAATCTCTAGTTCAGGGTGGGATCATTCATGTTGATCCTTTGCAAAGTTAACAAATTGCTTGGTTAAATTGGTTCTTGTGTGATGGGGATATGGTTCAGAGTTTGGTGTATGTTCAGCAATTATTTTACTTGTTGCTAATGGATTCCACTTTGTTTCATTCCATTTCAAGTTTTTGTTAAGTCTACTTTTGTCCTAAAATTACTTTTTAAGGTATTCACTGACCTGAACTGTGTTTTGAGAACATGCTTATTGCATGAACTTCAATGAAATCTTTTATGTTGACAGGGAAAGCTTTTTTCCAGTTGGAGCATCCCCTCTTTCAAATTCCTATTCAATTTAGGAGTGTTTTTTCCACCAAGGAAACATTCTGCTTCATTTTGCAGTTTTTTGTGCTTCCAAACTGAAAACTGCTGTAGCTATATCTAGAAACGGTGATATTGTGTATTGTTAGCCATTTACATGACCAACCATTGCACCTCTTTCCTCTCCCTTTCCTTCCCAGAAAACAAATTTGCTTAGGTGGAAAAGAGCACCTGAGTGGGTTGTGAAGCAATGAAGGAGGCAGTGACACCACCTAAGTGGTGAACTTCTCTGCATGATTAGGTGGATTTCCCTTTTGTAAATATTTACAAACCTCGAATGTGTGAATTAGGATCTGGAATTTAGGGTAATACATTTTAACTTTTGAGCAAGTAAGTGACACTCGGGTGCACAGTTTTATGAATGAGGCTTTTGGTGAGTGGTTTAATATCAGGCAGCCTTTTCAGGTATTGTATTATGAATGCTAAATTGCTTTATTTGCAAGTGCAACATTCTGAAATAATTTTTAAGAAACTCAGTAATTTAAGGACAAATTAGCATCCCCTCCTTAGACGGAAAGTATGACATTGTACACATGCTGTGTTAAAGTTTTATTATAAATGGACGTTTAAATAGGTATAGGTTTGTTCCAGTGATGAGGGACTAGGATGAGGCCCGAGTAATTGCCAGTAGCTGAGATTATATCTAACATTCTGTCCATCACTAAGTGGCAGGGGTATGCACAGACATGAGTCCCGTGCAAACTGTCACTGAAACCAGTATATATCTGGCTGATGAGCCTGTAACTAAAGCAAACCCAGTCCTGGATTGTGTGTGTTCCAGTTCAGGGAGGAACAGGTTGGCAGTTCAAGCTGGACTGTTGCCATGATAGCAAGGTCCAGAGTGATTTACTCATAGCTCTGTCCAAACTAAGGTGTCAAGGTGTGCAAAATAATGATAAACTGGGATGTGGCTCTGAGTAATTAAGTACCAGTGGCTGAGATTGATTAAAGCATTCCATCCATCACTTTTTTGGGGTACTTCAGTGTCTTGCTTTAAGTAGGATGGTTATGCCCAGACATGGGTCCCATGCACACTGTATTACTGGAACCAGGAAATGCCAGGCTGATGAGCCCATAACCTGGACAGAACTGGTCCTGGGCTTCTTGTCTTCCGGTTTAGGGAGGACATGGCTTTGCACATAAGGCTAGATTGTTCCCTTGGAGCAGGCTCAAGACTGAGGTGGCATGGTGTGCAAAATAACAATGATCTGGGGTGGGGCCCTGAGTAATTACCAGGGGCTGAGATTTATTGAAGCATTCCATCCATCATGTTTTTGTATCCTTTTTTAAGTGGATAGGCTCTGGGATTTGCTATGGACATCATGCTGGAAATGTACAAATTGAATAAAATTAGGACAAAAACACATTGCCATGCTTGTGTATATTTTCTTAGATAGGGACGTGTTGCCAAGTTTTATTTGGAGCCAGGTATCGGAATATAATGCTTATTTGCCTATTAACAATATGGGATCTATTCCTGAAGCGCTTAATTTATTGCAGAGCCTATTTGTGTAAACGCTATCATACCAATCCTAAAATCAATTAAGAAGGTACGAAGTTCTTTGACATGCTGGCTTATTAACATTGATAAGTTCACGATAGTGTCACTTTGTTTTCTGAATCCAATGTGATACCTTGTTGCTGCAGATCCACAGCAGTAGTACTTGCATCGCAGGTGTACTGTTGGGCTGGGCTTTTCAGAATTCACTTCATACTTTTATAAGCATCTTAGGTAGCTGCTCCACACTGCTGAGTTTAGTGGAATTACTGGAGTAGACATTCTTTTGCAAGAATAATTTTCTGGTTATCCTGAAAAAACCCTCTTTCTCCGTTGAGGTCTGTGGTTTTCCCTCTCCCCAAGCCGTTTCAATGGTTATGAAATTAATGTGTGTGGGGGAGGTAAGATAATTTAGTATCTGATGTGGTTCAATTGATTGTGCAGTGTCTCCTTCACTTAATGCTAGTTCTGAGGTCTTGAATCTATGTTCTTCAGTTCATTTGTTTGGTCAGTCTGGCCTGTACCTAGCAATAAAGTTATTCTGAGCACCAAAACACATTTAGATTCTTACACCGCGTTTTGCAAACAGAATCTCTTTCAGTGTTTATACTGATTCTGCCACGTTTGAAGATCACCAAATAATAAACCATGTCATGGCTTTCTTTGTTAGCAGCAATCTGGAGTGGATTCAGTCTTGCACCCTCAGAGAATATTTTTTAAAGCTTGTTGTGTGCTTCCTTAGACAGCAATTCATAAATAATGCGAAGCAAAACTGGAACCATATGGTTTGCGCTCTGGAGTTCTTTACTTTGAACCATGTCTAAAGAAAAATATGTTCTAAACTGTATCCTAATAATTTCTCTGTTGTGACTGATGTGAAATGTGATTAGTTAAAGGGTGAGATGTTTTCATGGTTTGAGGTCACAGTGACTAATTTTCAGCCCTCCAGCATGTATGTGGTAGGTAGTCCTAAAAAGTCAGATTCAGTGCTCACCCAAGAGTTCTTAACGGATACACATGCAGGAGACAACTGCCACCAGTACGGACTCTGCTCTGTTTTCATTTAGTTCATTTCTTTAGAGCCTTTATTTCCAGGGTGGGTTCACAGCACTCTGTGGAGTTGCAGTCCACCTGCTGCGGATTCTCAGGTGCAAATTCACCAAGACACAGTCGCCTAATTGCTGATGTTTCTGTTCCTTGTTGTAGGGGATGAAGACTTGGAGTGTGTATATGTTGCCCACTTTCTCTTTGAGAATGGCTCTATTTCTAAGACTCACTGACGACTTGCATCACTTTAATTTATTATGTCAACTCTGATATCACTGTCCCATTATAAAAAATACGACAGACAACTTAAAACAGAATTTGACAGTCTGCTCCCTTACCATCTTGTTTACAGGAGTTATTTTTCTCTATCTGTGATGTAGTAATGAAGACTACCACGTCACGTGCCACATGTCCAGTCCTCGGCCCTAATGTTAATGGCTGCTAAGGCACCAGATATCACAAAGGGAAAGAAGTATTGACCCTGGTTAAGACATTTAACTTTGTGAGGCATTTGTTTTAGGACCAAGCCCTTTCTAGGGTAAATATGCAGCACGTACCCAGGCCTGGAAAACACTAGAGACATTAATTTGATCAGTATTATTGAGTTATTATGAGTTGAAACTGGCTTCTGGTTTCGAGCCAGTTCTTGACTGCCCAACTACTGAGAGTTTGTTTGGAGTGTTTGCCTTGGCCGCTGTGGTGCGATCCTAGAGCGAGCAGCAGACTGAGACTGTGGCAGCATTACATTGGAAGGGTCCCTAAGAGAATTAACCACGTTTGTTTAAGTTGTGTTAGAAATGAGGTCTCTAGTTGGCAGAGGTATACACCTTTGTCCAAGCAGGGACCACAATCCTATTCTGGCTAAGTCATAACACAATCCAAATTATCCTGTGTCCACCCTCTGGTAGCTTGGCACTGAGCAGTCGGGCTTAACTTAGAGGGTAAAGTATTTGTGCAATAAATCATACAGTAAAACAGAGAAAACACCACAAAAATACACCACACAATTTTAGAAAAATAGATAATAATTATCTGAATAAAATAAGGTAAAAATGACAAAGATCCAATAAGCACAAGTTAAAATATAACTTTTAATAGGTTTGCAAAGAGTCTTAATCCTTAGAAATAAACAGTTGTCTCTTTGCTACACACAGTACCTGGTATGTGTCAAACGTAACGACGCACGGAGACCGCAGAGGAGGAGATGCGTGGCAAAATAAAGTGTTGCGTTGAATTTTCCGATGCGGCACAGACGATCCGTCGCTTCTTTCCATTCTGTGAGGGGTTTGCAATGTTTTTTGGCATGCTGTCTTGGTTTCTCACTGCGATGCAGGGATATTTTGATGCCCTGAGACGATGCGTTGAAAATCTTTGATGCGCTGGAAGAAAGAACAGGCGCTGTGTCGATCGGGAGGTGATGCATTGAATTTTCTGTTTCTGTAGGCGGTGTGTTGAATTTCCAGTCAGGAAGATGGGCTGCGTTGTTATTGTCATCTGCGCAGTGATTTCTTGCCTGCAATGCAGGCTTCGCGTCTATTTCTGCAGGCGTTGCATCGATTTTTCGACCCAAAAGTAATTTTTTGCTGATGTGAAGTCTTTGTTGGTCCTGCGACTTCAGAAACATGAAGCAAGCTCAATTCAAGCCCTTGGAGAGCACTTTTGGGGAAGGCAGAGTCCTTCCAGCAAAGTCAGGGCAGCAGGGCAACATCAGGGCAGCAGTCCTTCTCAGCAAAGCAGGCCGATGAGTCATTTGGGCAGCCAGGTAGCTCCTCTGGCAGGGTACAGGTGTAGGTCCAGAAGTGTCTGAGTTGGTGGGTCAGAGACCCAGTTTATATACCCCAAAATGCCTTTGAATTGGGGGAGACTTCAAAGAGTGGTTTTAAAGTGCGCAAGTTACCCTTTCAGCCCAGTCCTTTTTGCCCGGGTCCCAGTGGGGGGGTTATCAGTCCATTGTTAGGGCAGGCCACTGGCCTTTGAAATGTAAGTGTCAGGCCCTCCACCCTTCCAGCCCAGGAAGACCCATTCAGTATGCAGATGAATGCAGATGTGACTGTGTCCTGTGTTTGTGGTTGTCTGGGGAAATGCACAAGGGAGCTGCCAACCAGCACAGACCAGATGCTGATTGGAGAGAGGCTGTAAGGCACATGGTTTTAAGTGTAGACATGCTCCCTTATCTAAAAGTGCATTTGTAAAATAGTTATCTTGAATCCAACCTCACCAATAAGCAGGATTTTCTATTACCATTCTGGCCATACTAAACATGACCGGGTTACCCCTTACAGATCAGAATCTACCTCTCAAAAAGTATGAGGGCAGTCCCAATACGAGGCTGTGAAAGGAGCAGGCCTCACAGTAGTGGATAATGAATTTAGGAGTTATTCACAACCAGCAAATATAAAACACATATGTACATATCCTGCCTTTTACCTATATAGATCCCTGCCCCATGGGTTACCTGGGGCCTACCTTATTGGTGATGTATATGTAGAAAAAGGGGAGTTTAAGGCTTGTCAAGTACTTTCAAATGCCAAGTCGAAGTGGCAGTGAAACTGTACACACAGGCCTTGCAATGGCAGGCCTGAGACATGGTTAAGGTGCTACTTATGTGGGTGGCACAATCAGTGCTGCAGGGCCACTAGTAGCATTTCATTTGTGGGCCCTCAGCACATGTAGTGAACTTTACTAGGGACTTGTAAGTAAATCAAGTATGCCAATTGGGGAAGAACCAATGTTACCATGTTTAAGGGAGAGAAAATATACACTTCAGTACTGGTTAGCAGTGGTAAAGTGCGCCGAGTCCGAAAACCAAGTAAAACAGTGTCAGAAAGGTGGAGGGAGGAAAGTTGGGGGATGACCATCCTAAGGCTGTCAGGTCTAACAAGTTGTATATTATGTCTTTTCCCAAACTAATCAGTGGCATGCCTACAGCAATTAGAATGGATGCTAAAGTTCTTTGTTAGTTTGAGTCATTTGGAGTTGTATTGTTTTTAAAGATAGGTCGTTTTTTTTCTGTCTTTAGTGAGCAACGTTTGCTAATTATTCACGCTCACTTAACTGTCCTAATGCTTACCTTGCACATGCTTAACTGTACATCCCACTCTTGTTTCTTTACAGAGTCCCAAGTCACCTTGAACCTGCTCACCTAAAAGATCCCTTAAAGCTGGGCGCATTTGAGAGGATTCGCCAACACAGCATGAACATTTTCTAGGTACTATATTTTTGATTTACGATTTTCATCCTCATCATATATAGACGATTTGAATGCAGTCAAGTTTCTCCTGTTTTATAAATTTTCTAGACTTTGGCGCTGCTGATCCGAGGCATTTCTAGTGTAACAGTAGTTCAACATTACAACTGCGTTAAAAGGTAGCATTTTGCCTGGTGACCGTGGCAATTACATTGTCCATGTGTCCTTCTCGAGCAAGGAGCCAGAGAGCCAATGATTTCTATTGTTTGTAAAGTTTTGGCATTCTTGTTTTGAGTGTAAATCTGAAGCGTCCTACTAAGTCTGAGTGTGTCATATCTTATCAGATAATAATGTGATGATAGCAGTGTGTGTACATGTTTTCTCCAGGTTATTTCAGTCACACCGTAACATAACACTTTCATTCTAGTTATTTCAATTGTCAAGTGTTATAAAAGACAACAAAATCACCAGGCAGTCTGAAAATTACTTCCATCCATCAACACCCAGGCTATTTTCCCAACCTGTTTAAAGCAATCTATAATTTCTATTGCGCTCTAGTTTATTCGCTGTTCAGAAACTTATTGAACAACTGGCTAGAGGCAAATAAATGATTCTGCGTCCCCATCGACACGTTCATTGGTGCTGTCAAGTCAAAAGGTTACAGAGCTCGAGCAATAACCGAGCTACTCATAACGTAGTTTACGAAAAGCTTTGTGCGTGTTTTAAACGACACAGGCTTCCTTGTGCCCATGGCTTTTGAAATTATTTTTGAACTCCCTTGCCAGTAAACAACTAACTATGCAATCCCTTTCATCCTGGGGTTATGCATTTCGAACATAACATAAAATAGTGATTGAACTGCTACACGCCAGGTTCTTCCTTGTCTGAAAATAGATTACAATAGTTTAAAGTTCTATGAAATTAGCATTAAGAATATATGTGTCCTAGACTAAATATACTGTTTGTGCAAAGGGACCGAGTACACAAAAGAGGTTTCACATATCTGGAAGGATGGAACTTTTAAATATATACAGAAGAATCAGGAAATCATCATTAATCCTGACCGATTTGACAGATGTCCCCAATCCCCAACTCTAATTCAGGGCCCATCTACTCAGAAATACCATAGCTATCCAATCTGCCCTATTTAGAGTGCACTTTCACATCTAAGTAGGGTGGATAGGACATTACCCAATGTTTGGCAAATGTATTGCATCCTCCAAACTCCAAATTAGGATCATAGTCTTTACGTTACAATGTTAATTCCCAGGCATTTATACATGCTAATTTATTCGTTTTTATGCAGAGTAAAACATGTCAACTATTCACCATTTAACCTATATTTGGAAATAATATTTTTTCGGATGTTTCTTAGTATTAATGGCGATAACAGAACTAACCATATTATTTTGTCACCAAGGGCCGGATCAGAATTTTTTTTGACTCTCGCTACTTCATGTCTTGAGTGGTAAGTAAGGCAGCGCTTGGTGCAGCTAAAGCCTTTAAAGCCCCTGGAACAAGCAACTATTTCTAACCGTTTAAGGTTGTAAAATACCACTGTTTCAGGTTTTAAATTATTCGCGACACAAGTCAATACAAAACTGTGGCAGAGACGTGCCTTAAATTAGCACTTACGGTGCTCACTTTTTGTAGTACTGTCACTGGTGTGATAAACACCCAGAATTGAAAGTGGTGTTAATGTGAGTGTTGCCACAATGTACTCCTGAACATCATATTATAGTGAGTTCTCCTGCAGTGTACACTACTAACAGCCTAAAATGTCAATTTTATTTGTCAATGTCTATACAGCAAAATTCTGCTGCATGCCTGTGATCAACGGAACCTCATAGTTAATTTTTTGATTGTGTCGAATTGATGTCCATCACTGTTCATCTGAAAGTGATTGTTCACATTGGATTTTTGTGAATAATTGATATTTTCTCTAATCTGTATTTCGAAAATGATTCATTTGTTTTGTTGTTCAGTCCAACAGATTTTTGCTGTTACTTGTGTCACATGATTTTCCAGACTTTTAAAATGTATATTTTATTAGCTTCTTGGAGAAAAAATGCATCACACCTTAGAATAACTGGGGAACTTTCACGTAAATCGCTGCTTATTCGAACTGAGATTCTTTTTAAAACTATATTTAACTTCTGATGAAGAACCAAGGGGCTCGAAATGCATAGGGGCCAGATGTTAGAGGAATATACATTTTAAACGTATGGAAAGGTCATAGACTTGGTAGGAGTGCACATTTTACATAGCTAAATTCTCTTGGACTCAACAATTAAATCTTTCATTTTTCAATCTACAGATGAGAGTAAGGAATCCTCATTCATTAATAAATGTACACTTACACTGAGAGAAGCGCTGCCCTCACCCGTACACATACCCTTAAACATCTTCATCAGTACTTTTAGTGCGTGCCATAGATTTGCTACATTCGTCAGTCTCCAAACGACCTTCAGAAACATCATTTTGAGAGTGGACAGTTAGAAGGTAAATAAAACTATGTGGCTATTCCAACACAATTGCCTAATCCAGGTACTAGGAATCTGCTTAATATTAGGGTCTTAAATAGAGCGTTTGTGCAGATATAAAAGGACTCCTCTATGAGACAATACAGAACAAACTATGAAAACATAGTTTGTTCTGTATTCATATGCTGGTAAACATTAGAACACTATTACGTTGTACAGGGATGTAACTAAATAGACAGTTAAACATTCTGTAAATTAAAGACTTTGTTCATGAAAACCATTCCCTTTGATAACAGTGTGGGTCAGTCCACAGGTTGCATCGGCGGAATCTGGAAAATATATCAATCTTTTGGAACAGAGCAGTTTAGAGACTGTGAGTTTAAATTCTTTTTATTGATTCCTTCAACAACAATAAGCTCTAAATCAACCAAGGCCACCCACCACACACAGACATTAGCGCTCATTCACATAACATTTGCATTGGGAAGGCATATTATCTCTGAATCCATGAGCTGACATCTAGACTGGATTATCTATTTTACAGTTACACCTGAGCTTCCCTTGGGCTTCAAATAATAAACACGGCCTTATGTAAACGTTTATGATTCCAATAAGGTTTATTAAAGTACTCCATTTCTCCTAGTGACAAAAGAATGGAGACTTTGGTGAATAGTAAATTTGTACAGAGTTCCTCTGAGACAACACACAAAACAACTACTTTTCTCACAACATAAACATAATGAAACAATAACAAGCCAACAGGGTTTCACATAAGGTAAGTCTAATGAACCAAGTACATTAAAGGCCAGCAACATACTCACCCAAATGTTTGGCTTGATTTCATGTTTTTATGGTAAAGCACTTTTGCAATTTGCACACGAAGCACAATTATTTATAAAGCAGATAGCCTATGCCTGTTCTTTTATCATTCAAGCACTTCCAGCAAAAGGCTTTCTCTCAAACGGATCCATTAGCACTCTCCATTGGAGGATGTTGTTAACACTTCTGTGGCATCAAATATTTGATTTAGTAGACCCAGCCTGGTCACCATCCAATCCATATGTTCAAGAGTGTAATTCATAAAATGTTTTTGTTTAACTTGTGTATGGTTTGAGCAAGAGGAAGTTGAAAATAAATATCAGTAATTGGTGTGTTCATCTTATGTGCGAATTGTAAGTGCTCTAGCAAAATGTATGGCCAAGTACCACTGAAACTCAAAATAGATGAGCATGCCAGCATTCGTCAACGTGCTTTCATTCAGGTAAAGAGCATCCCACAAACTTGTAGTTTTTAATTTTGGTCACATACGGAACAATTTAAAAGAAAATTGTATTGAAAATCATTGTGGAGTTCATTTGTTCTAAACATCTGCAAATTGTTCCTAAGGTATCTCAACAAAGGTCCAGCTCCAGGATTTTGCGTGTGTGGGGCAATCAATGAATTCAAGGGGGCTCAGCTGCATGGAGCCTAGCCAATTCAGAAGACTTATGTGCCAACACATGGGAAGTGTTTTTTTCAATTTCTGTTAGGTCCCCGAATTCTCCTGTCCCTCTTCCCCAAAGTGCTTTCCTTTTCCAACACACAATGTTTTATAAACAGAAAACAGTTTCTAGCATCCTCCTACATACTTATTGGGTGAATTAAATAACCTATCTTGCAAAGCTTAACTCTTACTCCCAAAATAAATTCTGATAGCAATACGTTTACTCAGTATAGTCAATATGTTCAAAACTGGTCATAACATGTGACTGTAACTATCAATGTTATTCATTTTTTGTAGATTGTTAAACTTTTCAGGCTTTTCAGGCAGCATACAACTAACAATGAAGTGCTGTCAAAGAAAAGCCCCACACGCTTAGACCAAACCATATCCAAAGATTTGGGGCAACTTCATCTTGTATCTCTTCTTTCCATGCAAGCCAAAATACTGAAATCAACCTGTGAATGTTTGACTCTCTGACCACTGTTTTGGACCCACACACCTTGGATTCCCTCCAGCCCAAAGTCCTGTAACAACCTTCCTGTAGGCACTGGATAACCTCTTGATATTCTCTGGATGGTGTCAGTGCCAATACACTCATTGGACAGCTAAAAACGTGCTAGGTAAATTTCTTCAGTTCATCTCAGCTATTGGTAATTACTCTAGGCTGTATACAGTTACTTATTCTTTAGCTTGAATGTTACATGCAGGGACAAATCATATGCAAATCACTCTGACCAATGTCAGCCTTGTTGAACCTCATCAATAAGGTGCAGCATGACTCCAACGGCACAGCAAACGTAGAACTCATTCTGAGAATACTCCTCCGACATATGTGGAAACACTTAAGGGTGCAAAAAGCTGTGCGTTATAAACGGGGTTTCTGGTTGGCTAGGGTATGCACCTAAGCCAGACAGAACACCCCATCTCTAGTTAGGGCAGGAAAGTTACACACCAAAGATAACCTGTGCTCACCCTCTAGTAGCTTGGCACAGGGTAGTCAGGCTTATCCCCAGAGGCAATGTGTAAAGCGTTTGCACAACACACTCACACCAGTGATGCACCACAAATGAGACTCCACACAGAATTATATATAAAAATTTGCTTCTTAGATTGTAATTGTATATCTTTGACCATAAACATCATAAGCATGGTGCAGGTGTACCACTTGTTACAATGGTACTCAGTATGATAACAATGCAAGTACCAACACGATCTGTATCCTGTGATCTAGAAATTTTGGGGTCCTGAAATGCATCGATACAACTCTTGAATCATCAAATGGCACCATATATACCACAACTCATAATTATTGTGCATACTATGTCTGCTGTCCGGTAATGCTTGGTATCCTAACGGGGCAAGAGTCAACACGATGTGTCTCATAACATCAGTGAATGCTTCGGGCTTGAAATGAATCCGATTATAAACAAAAAGGGGCATATGAATCACCACATTAATGGGAGCAATGCAACCTAGTTAGGAAAGACACATGGGTCACCAATCACCATAAGCACTTACTTCCTAGCGCCTTTGCACGCCTATTAGATTTTATTTGGTATTCAGGTTTCCCCATGTAGCAGCTGCCTGTGAGCATGTGGCATAGTTGCTGTAAAAAATAACACTGTTGGGAGCTGGCCCTCAGTGAAGGGACTCCCTCCCAGGTGTGGAAGAGGGCGGCCACCAAACAGATCTTAGAGCATGGGCCACGCACCCAACAAGATCGTAACTTTGAGGCACTGCTGCCTCAGTTGGTGAGAAATGCTGCTGATAGGTCTGCGCTCACAGCCGAGCAAGCCAGGAAGGCATGGGTTGGAGAATGGGCTGCACTTTTCTTCTCCCCTCAGGGCCTCTTGCCACAGTAGTGTGACACAGCACTGATTAGTGTGCACTTCGCCTCTCCCCACGGGGCCTCTTGCCAGAGTAGCTCACCCTAGCTCTGATCAATAGGCCCCCATGGAAAGGCTCGTAGTGCACACTAGCAGTCAGGAGAGGGCACATGCTGTCCCAAGTAAAAGGTGATGCGCTGGGGCTCACGCTGCTACAGTGTGAGATAGTGCTTCTCTTGTGCTGCATGAGGGAATCACCTATGCGTCCACACTTTCCTTTTTGAGAATTAAATAAAAGTGCAAACGCGCTCATCACTGCCCGTGTGAGACAGGCAGAGGCAGAAACTGCTGGGACCCCTTGGAGAACTCTTGGGCACAAAACGGGGCAGGCAGCAGGTCAGCCCATGGGGTTCCTTGAAAGAAGCAGCAGTTTCTCCTGCAGGCAGCAGGTTGGCACATCAACGGAAGTAGCCCCAATGGCAGTTCCTTCTGGCAGCACCAGCAATGCCTACGGAAACCAAAGCTAGGATCAGCTGGCAGCAAGCAGCCAGCAGAGAAGCAATCCAATGAGTCCTTTATGCCACCCCTAGCAGATAACAGGCAGGGTGGCAACAACAGAGTCCTTTGTGCAGCGCAGCAGTCCTTCTGACAGAGGTTGAGTTGTAATTCCAAAAGTGCTCTAAAAACATGAGGTCAGAGCTCCTGTACTTATGCTCAAAAATGTATATGTTCAAGGGGTGACTTTAAAGGAACCCTTTCAAGTGTAACACAACCCCTTTCAACCCAGCCCTGGCTCCAGACATCAGTAAGGGGTAAATCAGCCCCTTCTGTGAGGGCAGGACATAACCTATTGACATGTAAGGTGTGAACAAATTCGCCCTCTCCCAGCCCAGGATGACCATCAGTATGCGAATACCTCTCCTGTCGCACCCAGCCTCCCCTGTGTTATGGTTGCCTGGAAAGTATGCACAAAGTGTAGCTTTCACTCTGCCCTAGACGGAGGTTGGAGTCAGGCTACAAAACACTAAAGTTATAAGCACAGAGAAATGCCCACTTCATAAAAGTGTCAATTCTAAAGTACTAATGTACAATCCAACTACACTAGTAAGCAGGATTTCTCACTACCATTCCAAACATGCCAACGCTACTCCTTTGAGATCAGAAATTGCCACTTACAAATGTATAAGGGAATTCCCAATGCTAATCTTTAAGAGGAGCAGCCCTCACAGTAGTGGAAAATAGGCTGTTTGTCACTACTAGGACATGTAAAACATAAAGGTACATGTCCTACCCTTTACCTAGTCAGCACCCTGTCCATATGGTTACATAAGGCCTACATTTGAGGTGACGTAAGTGTAGTAAAAAGTGAGTCTAGATCTTGGCAAGTAGTTTGAAATGCCAAGTCAATGTGGCAGTACACTGTGCATGCATGCCCTGCAGTGGCAGGCCTGAAGCAGGTTTGAAAGACTTCTTCTGTGGGTGGCACAGCCTGCTCTGTAGGCCCACTAATAGCATTTGATTTACAGACCCTGGGCCTATAGTATATCACTTTACAATGGACTTATAGGTAAATTAAATATGTCAAACAGGTGTAGGTCAGTCATATCATGGTTTAGCGGAGAGAGCACATGCACTTTAGCACTGGCTAGCAGTGGTAAAGTGCCCACAGCCCTACAACCACCACAGAGAGGATCAGAAACATAGGAGGAAGAAGGCAAAGTTTGGGGATAACCCTACAGAAAGGGCCATTTGCAACACTGTGGATGGAATAGCTTAATCAATTTCTGCACCAGTACTCACTCTACTTCTATTACACCTGTCGGTATTCTTCAACACTGTTGACTACCAGACACTCATTCACAGGCTCCATGGGATGCAGATGAGGTGACTGGCCCATGTGTGGATAAGGTTATTCTAGAAAGACAGGATCCAGACTGTTGAAAACCATCCTCACCCTTACTATGCCAACCATACTCTCAAGTGTAGCGTGCTGTTATACCCACACTCTAGTGCTTATATTGTGCTTAAAGCAGCCCTCATGAAAATCTTGAGCAAGCCTTACATGCATATGCTGACCATACATGACTTCTATTAATGCTGAATCTTTCCACCACAGTGGCCAGCATTATCCAGCTTTGAATCTGTAATATTACAGTGTCAACCTTGGTAGATGGTGGATTACATCTTAAAGATAAATGCTGATAAAACAAAGATAATAGACTTCATTGACCAATAAACCACTTCGTCTGCAGCTTTCCATTGTTTCCCTCCTTACTGCCAAAGCGAGGAGTCTCAGAATCTTGTTCAACTTCTTGATGGTTTTCACACCCCATATCAATAAGGTTGTTTCCATCTGTGCTCACTATCTTGGGACCCTTGGGAAGATTTGACTTTTTCTTCACATTGAAGACAAATGCATACCCACTCAGCCAGCCATTACTTCTCATCTGGATTAATGCAGCATCCTTTAACTGCCTCCCCAGTACCTGATCTCCCATACATAAATTGAACAGAATACATTGAATATAATACAGTGGCATCTTTTTCCTCACTTCACGCCCATCAAGCTACATCTGGCAATGTTCCATAGGTTCCAGCAGATAGGAGATTATTTTGCAAGACCTTGTGCATTACTCAAACAGCAGTCTATCGCTCTTGAGTTTTCGATCTTTCATAGTAATTTCACTGTTGTATTTCTTTGTGTGCTCTTTGCTCTTCCTTTCTGGTCTGGGCCTCAAATTTCGCTCTGTTGGCCATTTCCTTCATCTCCGCCCTGTCAAAATGGATGAGCCTTTTTCTTTCAAAGCCACAACTCTCTGGAATGATATATATGTCTCACCCTAGACAGCATCCCACATAATCTGGTCTCCAATTAATCTCTGAAAATGTATCAGTTCTTAAACTCAGCTCTTATCTTGGCAACATCTTGGGGCAGGATAACCTGAATAACAATGTGCTTTAAAAACTGCATAATCAAGAGATGACGCAGTTTTACCCACAAAATGTAAGGCATGCTTCATACCTTCTGACAAGACTTGTGTTTTTCATTTTGTGGGTCATGACCACAAATGAACTTCTCTAATTAATAGTGCAAGGAAGATGACTGTGTGTTAAACACTGACGTATTGTGAGCAGTAGATCACAAGGAGATTGAATCACAAGGTCAACTCAGCCTTCTATACTTCTGAGACTGATAATTTGAGCACCATTACATTTTGGAAATAGTAACAACTGTTTTTTACGCTGCTTAGATTCATTAAAGCATGAAGTGCTATATGAAGAACAATACATTACATATACACGTTTCATGGTCCTGGCTTTCCCCTTGGGGTTGGCCCTTAACATGTGCAAGTATTTTTGAAACAGTTGAGGCATAGTTATTCATGGAAGGTCAGACATCTCAGTACTTGTATTCACTCTCAGCCTTCTCATATCACTCATGTCCTTTTTGTGAATCCTTGTGGCTTTGGGAAGCTTAGACTGCCCACATCAATTAATGCATTGTGCAGGGTAGAGCACTATCTGCACAGCATGTGTATTGGGTCTGTATTTTCATATGCTGTTGGGTCTACAAACGATGATCTCAGAATATAGACATATGTTTGTCATTCAAATTATTCAGTGGTGCAATTTCTAAAGCGCACAACTACGTGCTAAGGGGTCCTAGCTTTGACTGCTTGAGTGCTTTCTGAAATGCAAGATAATGAGAAGTTGAACATAATTCAAGGTATAGTGTATTCCAATTTTTCAAAGCTTTATAAGAAAAAGTCCAGCCACATTGTTTTTGTTTATTGATCTTAAGAATTCTTAGTAGATGAGCTTAGGAAGTTCTGAGACTGGGAGTACCAACAAAAGAGTTGCTGAGTAAAAGAAGGGCCTTTGTCATGTAAGGTCTTTTAGCAAAAACATTTATTTTTTAACATCAAATGCTTGCTAGTAGGAGGCCAGTGTAGATTACAACAGTGTCCAGAGATGTGAATGTTATATGGCAATTTGAGCAGGAGAGTTGCTGCAGCTTGCACTCAGTGTAGCTGATGGATAACCAAATACAAGCCATTAAATAAATGTGATAGTATGTATCTTCCATAAGCAAAGGAGGTATTTTCTTGAGGATCTGAAGATGCGAGAAACAAGTCTTAGAATTCTTCACCACTTGCAGCTTGAAAGAGAGCTCGCTGTCATAAGTACAGCCGAAGATTCCTGACAGTTCCATTGGGTGTGAAGGCAAGTGCATGGGGTATCCAGCCACCAAGTATCACTACTTCTGTTTTATCAGTGTTCATTTTCGGACAGTTGTACAACAAAAGTGAAACTGCATCAAGCTGCAGCAGAATTGCTACATGCAAGATCTGTATTCTTGTCCAATCACAGTATAAACTGGGTGGTATGAGAATAGCTCATGAACAAAATATTAAATTCATGAATATACTTTGCTAAAAGAGTGTCAAAAAGGTCAAATGGGTAGGGCTTATGGCTAACCCCTGAAGTACCACACAGATTCCAGTTCTGCAAAATCAGAAGGGTGGCATGGTGTCTGACTGTCTGAGGTCCAAACGATAGGAAGAGGCTTTGCCTTTGATCACATATATTCTCAGAGCCTGTATAGCAGAGTTCGAAGGGACTCAGTATTGAAAGCTGCCAAGAGATAAAGGTGAATCAGAGCTGCTTGCTATCCTAATTGCATATCACCCTCTCTTTTTTTTTTAACATCAAGGAGGGCAACTTCAGTTAGATAATATGGTCGAAGTCCAACTTGTGTATCATCTGTCAATTAGTTTTTAGTAATTGCCAAGTAAAGTTCTGTATTACATTGTCTCTCAGCTACCTTATTGTTAAATTGCTGAACGGAGATAGATCTGTGATTGCTCATTATGGCAGTTTCCAACGAGGGCATTTTCAATAATGGGACCATACAATATGTTTTTTTCTATCCAGAGGGACTGAGGCAGTATAGACAAATGTGTTTAAGAAATTCCATATCAGTAAAGCAATGGTAGAAGCTGGTAGTGGCATAATTCATACAGGGAAAGGGTTATCTGCTGAGCCTGCGGTTAGTCCTGACAAAAGTAAGCAGTGGTTCCCCAAGTTTGTTTTCTTTCCTCTAGGAGGTTTTGCTGGTTCTTGCAAGGGGTCCACCGGCCTTGGGTACTTTCCTGCTGTAAGCACAGTGCTGTTGCCATCCTTCCAACCACCTGGAAGTGGCACTAGCCTGTGTACGCATACTGGAACACAGGTGGCTTTCTATATAGATATTGGTTCTGGCATCATGAGCCAGGGTGAGCACACTTGCAAATGGGTTTTCTGAAATAGGGGCGAAGCCTGATAGCATGGGCCATTATAGGCACACTTTACCCCCTGTGGTGGCTGTAACTTAAGTGTACAGCACACCTCTTCAGGTTTGTATGTGCGCCAGGGCACATATGCCCAGGGGGGTGCGGAACACCCAGGCAAGTTTGACCTGCCCATGAGAGCTGCTCTGCCTATAAACTAAAATGGGAGAAAAGAGTCTTGTTAGGTCTGGCTGCAGTAGTGAATTGCAGAGGAGTAGCCTCATGATGTTTGGTATCATTGGATTCAGAGTGACAAACCCCCTCTAATGGTAAAGGTGATTTTATTATTAATGCTCTAGAAATGCCACTTCTAGAACGTGGGTATTTCTAGATTCTCAGATGCTTTGTATGTCGTGTTAATTCAGCTTCATTCCATTGGGTGCGGGGGAAGAGCACATCTGTGCATTCCCCAAGCGGCAGCTCTAAAACTTGGGCATCCAGAATGACAGACCTGTGCCATTTGGGGCGTGGGATAGATAGATAGACTGGAGGGAGAGGTTTCTGACACTTGGCTTCTCGAAGCCAGAGCATGGCCCCACTAAAGACAAAGATATACGTTCTGGGTCCTTGGGCAGAATGGGAGGAAATTTACGGGATACATCTGTGGTTCAAAGGCATACCCTTTGAACCACCCCTAACTTCAAAGGCACACTTTAGTATAACTAGGGATACTATCCTTCAGCAAGCAGAGTTGAATCTACAGCGATGCAGGACCGGTGCTGGTACACCGCATGGTGCGCTTTGCCAGAGGAATCTGTTGTGTGCAGGAGAATAACTCTCTGTGCACCCTTCCTGTATTGTGGCTAGCCTGAGCTGACTGCCTGCTGCTGTGTCATAACCTGAGGTGTGCTCTCAAAGGCCAGGTTGCTGCCCCCTGTTCTCTGCGAAGGTCTCGGACATCAAAGACCTCCTGTGAGGGATTTACATGATCTGTCAGTACCATCAAGAGCTGTGCCATCTTCTGTGCCTACATAGTTTGCTGGACTCCACCAGGCAGCAGGGCATGAGCGTGGACTAAGTATTGTGTCTGGAGACTGGAGTTACCTGGTGCGCAACCTACAAGTACTGCCCGCACTTAAGGTGAGTGGCCCTTCATTGTGGGGACCCTTGCATGCCGAGATGTCTTGTAGTCTGAGCAGGATTACCCGTTGCAGGACCCTTTGTGCCCGCTGTTGTTGAGTGAGTCACATTTTGTCTGTGTGACCCTCAGCTACACGAGCATTGCGCGCTGTGCCACGTTCACAGGTTACACTCCTCGGAGGTGGGGGTGCAACCAGAGTTGTGGTATACTCTGCCTTGTATGGTATGGCTGATCTTGGGTAGAAGTGTGTGTGACCAGGGAGTCTGGTGTGACTAAAGTCATCATGCACCAAACATTGTGCCTCGTTCAAGGGAGGTACGTAAACGAATTACCTTGTGTGACCAGATGAGCTAGACCGACTCAAGTCATTGAGCGCTAGGTGTTGTGCTTCATTCCAGAGAGGTGCGGGATTTACATTCTTCAAGGGAGCATTCAGGAGTGCCTGGTCCGGTTCAAGTCTTCAAGCACCAGACTAGTGCCCCCTCCTGATAAGGTACCACATTGGAAATGGTCTTTGGATCGTATAGTCATGGGCTATTCAGGTCATCAGGCCCCTGATATTGTACCTCATTTTTGTGGCGGCACAGCACTGAGCACTTTTGACGTGGGAGAGTAACCATCTGGTTCAACTCAAGTCTTTGTGCACCAGACGCGGTGCCTTTTTGTAAAGAGAGGGAGGATCTGGTAACTTGTTGTGTGCAACCGAAATTGTTGAGGTTGACTCAACTCAACATGCCATGATGGTGCATCACTATTTAGGATGTGCCGAAATTGGTAACTATTTTGTAACACTGACTGGGGGGTTGGGCCCCATGGTGGCTAACGGGTGGCTCCAGTGACTCTTCCCCAGGTGTTGCAGACCTCTGAGCAAACCTCCTACTGGATGCTCAATCTTCTCCTTGCTAATTCTTTCTAAATTGGCTGTTGTCTTTCCTTCTCCATTCCCATTTTGTCCCTGGGATCCTGCGTAGTGACACTAGGGCTGCAAGCGGCCTAGTATCCAGGGGGAAAGGTTGACTCAATCTATGGTTTCTGGTGCGGTGGGATAGCTGAAGCCAGTTGGTTGGTGGAGGGCATTTTGGGACCTAGGGTACCTGCAAACACAGTGGTATCCACTATCCGGATATCAGGGCACATCATTAGGGTGCCAGAAGTTCCTGGGTACAAGTGGGTGAGTGCACATGCCGGCTGATACCCATGACACCGCCTGGCAGTGGAGATTGGATGTGCAGGAGTGAGTGCGAGGGCAGCACCATGGTGTTGCTGATAACCTTCTTTTGCCAGGGAATTACTGAGCAAGACATTACGATTTACTAGTATGGCCTATGCCGCAGTACTCTGTGGGAGTGTTACAATCCTTGTATGTACTTATTGCTGGTAGCATTGGGAACCAGGGCACACCCTGAATTTAAGTGTTACATTTGGTCAATTCTAGGGTGGGTCTTGTGCTGACAACGTGTGGCACCACATGAGGGTGCGGGGAGGGAAAGTATAGTTCTCTCACTTGTACATACTATCGTTGTTGTTACACACAGTTGGGCCGAATATTGTGATCTCTATTGCTAAATGTGATTTATGCCCAGATTTCCATGATACTCATGCTGTGTTGACAATTTATGTGTTGATTACAATTTTTATATACCTACAACTGTGTGAAGTCTCATTTGTGCCGCTCAGCATGGTTGTGCTGGGGAAGTGCTGTGCTCTTGCTTTACACATTGCCTCTGTGATAAGCCAGGCTGCTCTGTGCCAGGCTACTCCAGCATGAGCACAGGTTACACAGCAAATGTAATCACTCACCCTTGACGGGAGTGTCAAGATTCTGCCTGGCTGGGGCCTTGCCGCAGCCAACCAAAAAGTTCCACCTCCAACACCTGCTTTAACCTAACTTATTAGCTGGATTGTCAATTTGGTAGACATTGAGGAGAACTTTAAGAAAGGAAGTAAAACAGGTGGCAAGATGTCTGACTGATGAGGCTTCATTGTAATCGGTGCCAGCATACAGAGTTTCCGACTGGCAGACCTCATGCTTACTCCTCTCATAAAAATGGCGTCATTGATGTTTTAGTATCTGACATTGTTCAAATTTTATAAAATAAAGGTCTTTAAGTCGAGGTTCTGCCCTTTGTGTTATTACAAGGGTGTTAGTATAACTTCCCCTCTGTGCTTGCACCAGTAAAGGATGAGCTGCTATTTTCTCAAACAGAAGGTCAACAATGACAATTTTCAACACTGTGAATTCTGATTTACTCGCCCGGCCCATATAGGCAAATTCTGTTCCTAAGTGGCTGATTGATGACACAAACTGCAGTCATTGAGTTTCATCCCAATTGCTTAAAAACAAACATTTCTTTAAAAATAAAAAGCTTTTCCAATTTTTGGTAAATATAAACCAATATCTAGAATTGATACATTCGATGAAAATATTTTCTCAGCAGTACTGGGCCAGATTTTCTTTACCTCCTTCCTACAAAAAAGCAACAGTTGTTAATGTGCCTCAATAAAGTAATAAAATGTATAATTCATTATTACTTCTCAAGGAAATGCCAGCAATAACTTCAAAAAGCTTGGTTAAACCCAAAGTCTGAAGTGGCTTTCAGGACTTGGCCAACTGGGAGGCATAATCCAAATACCGCCTCCTTCACGCGAACATTTAATGTAACTTTGAGTGGAGTAGCCTACCCCTCTGCATTCCACTGACTCAAGAATGAGTAGTGGAGTCAGGCAGGGACTGGTAGATTAAGCAAGAAAGCAGCTCAGTGGTAAGTGCTATTAATGGTGTATGGTAACTACGGGAAGCCAGGCCCACCTTTGTTATACTCTAATACCATAAGTCCTTTCAAGGACTATAACATAGTGTCTTCGTTCAGTAATACCAATTCTTTATTCAAGCTCACTTGTGTAAAAAGACTGGGCCATCTTGGGGTCTGTTCTTACACAAGTCTACATGAACTGAAAATCAGAAGTGTTCAAGTCACACAGAGTTCATTAGAGTCTGTTTAATTTCATGTATGTAGTAGCACTTCATGCCTGCAGTTTTATGCTTGCAGCATCACTTCTCTTCAGTTTCTCTGTTGCTTTGCTCAACACCATTTCTCAATACATAAATGAAATGTGAACCCTTCCTAAAACATGGACAGCCTTTTGCACAAGTTGGGGCTTCCCACGAAACTTATTGCTAGGATTCCAAATGTTTAACCAGGTTTCCAGAATATGCCTACATTTAGTTACATGATCATGGTTAGTTAGCTTTAAATGCTCCACAGTGTCGCTCATTGAAATCCAGAATACCTATGCATCCTGTGCAACATGCAAGAGGGCAAAGGTCTGGGTTACCTCCAAAAGCACATACCAGGTAGCGATCTACAGATGGCTTTCTCCCACCAAATTTCATAAAGCTTCTTAAAGAAACTAAAACATGGAAGATGATCCTTAGGAGCCCAGGACCCGAAATTCTGGAGCATACCCCTGCCCCTTTATTAGCTGAAGGCAAATATCTAAAATTCAGAAACAAAATCTTTGTGGGATTCAACTAGATTCATCTGTGTAAGACTATATACACATGTATTACTAGCACTTTCATTTAAGGGGAAAACTGAATAATGCTGTGTTTACGATATTCCACAAAATCCAACTGGATTCTAAATCCCCTTATGTTTATTACGGCACTCCATATGTCAGTATTGTATACAAGTCTGTATAAAGAAAGAAAGAAAGAAAGTATGCTTTACATGGTAGCCACCTGAATCACTCCGGAATTTAGTATGAGTGAGTCTGTTCATTCTTAAAGAGCTGTAAAGATTTTCAAAGTGATAGTTTTCACGGGGAAAACTCCGTTAATTTTCTACTAGGACATTTACTGCTCTTGTCCTGTAAAGCTCCTTTAAATCCATATACTGCAGCATATTTGATTCGCTACTCTAGAATATATATCATTTTATATTTGTTATATTTTTCTAATCTGCCTGTTATTTCTAATTAATCAGATGCTGTCTCCTAATCTATTTTAGTGTTGTAACTAAATATCGTTTGTACCTTTCCTTTCAGATATTTGTAACAGAATGTTCATTAATTTATTTCTGATTGGAGGATCTGTATTGTACTTTGCCCATCTTTTAGTCTAAAAGTAACGCTGGTTTATAGCTGGAAAAATTGGTTAACTTGAAAAGTCCAACCTTTGTCATAGAGTGGAGCAACTATTCACATGTCCACCGGTCTTCATTTTGTGCATTTCATGATGCAGGTGCTGCCAATAAGGACTCGCACTTCAATGATTGAAATCTGGGACTTTCTAGATTCCCTGTTTTCTTTTTTACTAGAGGGTTATGCTTCAAAACATGTTGTTCAGTGTACTGAATTATTATGTAAGTGTATATACAATAATAATTGTACCATCGGAAATCCAGGTGTAGTGGCTCAGTTGACTGCTGCAAGCACTGCAGAGATCTGTTTGTGATCTCATGGTCACTGGTTCAATCAATCAATATCTTTATTCGGTCATTTATAGGACCATAGAAGCACGTTAAAACCTATCACAAAACCATTTAGAAATCAAGGGCCATATGTACCAACGCATTTTCCCATAGACACAGGGGTAAAACCCTTTGATACATCTGGCCCCAAGTGTTAATGTATATCTGTCGCCCAGCAGTCAATATGTAAGTTCATGATGCATATTTTTTTCCCTATAATCAACGTGTGGGTTACAAAATGTAAAACTGCAAAGCACATCATTGGGGGCTCGAGGGATTTTAGAAAAGTTAAATCCTCTCCGTGTGTTACTTAAATGATCTTCCACTAAGGATAGGGCGAAAGAACTGTGTTGTAATGCTTAGTTGAGTCATACCTGAAACCTTGCCGTCCCCTGTGTTCCAGGACCCACTTCTGGAGCTTGGAGACGCTAAGGTTCAGAGAGAAAGGCGGTTGGAGAGAGTACAGGAGTTGTAAGATTACGGAGCACGGATCCTATCTTGGGTTGGTTTTCCTGCAATAAATCTTCATCTAACTTGCAGTGTTTGTCTTGTTATAACACACTGTAGGCTGGGGAACGAGTACAATGTGCAAAATAACATAAAATGCTTCCTTTATTGGCAGGAGACCTCATCACAGGGGCAGCTCGGTAAAGAAACAAACCAAGATCCTGAGACGGGAAAAGCCCCTAAAAAGGGTATCATATGAGCTTTAAACCGGTATACATAAACGTGTGCTTCACCTTTTCAGTCAATATTACATAGGGCTCCATAACATTACTAGTTCAAAGTGGAATGTAAGATTGTACATGTCAAGTGCTTTCCTAAGTCTCATGTTTTCTTTATGCTCCTTGTTTTGTATTTTGTTCTTGAACTGCACCTTGAAGAGGATGCTGATGTTCTCTGCATTTTTCTGAAGATCACTCAATCCTGCCTCGTAAAGTGTTTTTTTTTTACATAACTAACTCGGGGGATGACTTACACATTACTTAGATTCAGTCTTCCCCTTTACTGCGTGTGAAATTCAGTTTAAGTGTTGCCCAGATTTTGAACCATAACAAGATAGGAGCCAGTTCTACCAGGTCCTCTAGAAAGCCCATCCCTACTTCGTTGTGAGGGATAAGACTCCAGATAGATCTGGGTAAACTTAAGCCTATTCACAAATCTGTTCTCTATGGACTGCAGGGTTTTCACAGAAGAATACTACCACACTCCTGCTCCATTTGTGGCCCCTGTAATGCAATTACTTTCGTACAGCATAACCATTTCCTTAAGGGATTTATGTCCCAAGTTCTCAGCAAACCTGAAAACCATTTTACATGCTGCCTCCATTGATTACAATCTCTGGTTTATTAAACACTCTCAATTTATGTTAGCATTAAAAAAAAAATAACAAAAATAGGTGAAATATGATACTTCCATAATTGGAGTACTTCTCTCAGATGCAGGTAAAAATAAAAGATTTAGTATTATTGATCTTGAGCTTCAGCCCCTGCATAAAACTATAAAACCTGTCTAAAAGTGCTTGTAAACCATTTGCAGTTTGAGCTAAAAGCACTGAGTCATCCTCCTACAATAGTACAGGGACCAGACACAAGCTGTTTTTAGGTACTGCAGATGTCAAAGCACTTATGAAAATATCTAAGGCATTAATGTAAAATAAAAATAAAAAGGAAGCCAATATACAGCCTTGTCTGACCCCTCGGGTAACTGGGATGGGAGATGTCTGATTCCCAAGCTGGGTTTGTTGTACCCACATAGAGGTGTCTTGGTGCAGCCTTCTTAAAGCATTCAATAAAAGGAGATCAACCCCGGCACACCCCATGATATCTCCCAATTTGTCTCTATCACTAGGTCAAAAGCACAGGAGAAATATATAAAGGCCGTGTGAATGGCTCTACTCCTGGCTTTGATGTATTTGCCCAGAATAAGGGACACATTTATTGCTTGTTCAGAACTGCCCAGTCCTGAACAAAACCACTCATAGTGGGCTTCTGTAAAGAAGGATTTATCTTCTGCCCAGGATCACCCTTGCAAATATTTTCACAGAGGAGTCAAGTAACGAAATAGGCCAATAATTTGAAGATTGTACTCATCTCTCTTCTTATAGATATAAATTGTCACTGATTCTCTCCAAGACTGTACTGGTTCCTTGACTTTAGGGCTCTAGAACAGTGGTTCCCAACCTGTGGTCCGGGGACCCTTAGGGGAAGCCTCCTCAGGGGGTCCGTGATTGCTGAGAAAATGAAATAATATTAACAGATTAGATCCCCAGCTTTCAGAAATGACTCAGTGGGGGTCATTGGATTCCAATAATGATTCAGTGGGGGTCCCTGGTTCCAGTATTGATAAAATGGGGGTCCACAGAAGTCAAAAGGTTGGGCATCACTGCTCTAGAATGTTTGTAAGGAGTGTGGCCCAGAAGTCTAATTTATGCTTAAAGAGTTCTGCTGGGACCCCATCTGGCCCTACTACCTTTCCTGTTGCAGAACTAGCAATAGCTTTTCTTACTTGCCCCACAGAGATGGTGTAGCTAAATTCTAGTAGGTCATGGGAGTAACACCTAGACCAGCTGGTGCTGAAGGCACTAGTTCACCTACGACTGGGTTAAAAACCTTAGTAAAATGGAGAGCCCAATCATGCTCCAGAATATGACAATCAGTGCCTAAAGCAATTTTTCCAGAGTAAAGTGGGCAATTCAATATCTCCCAAAAAGCCCTATTATACGCTGCACATGCCAAATCTTCCCAGGCCTTATATCTTAACTTGCTCTTTCTTTTTTCAAGTGCTTGGGTATAGTTAAAACTTGCAGCTTTAACCATCTCTTGGTCTCATGGAACTGTATTAGTTACTCATTTTGAGATTTTATGGGTATTTGTAAATTCAGAATAATACCATGAATGCTTGGGGCAGGCCATCCATGGCTTACCTATTAGTAACATATCAGAAATTGATTTACAGATCTTTATAAAATGTTCCCTTACGAATAGTGTCTGCATTTTCTGAAAGGCAGCTCAAAATCTTTGCATATCTAATTGTGATCAAATCGGCAAACATTTGGTTTGGGTCAGCATATTGTCATTTACTCCACACACCTTGATTGGTTGAATAACTTCGACAGAATCTTTCTAGAAGTAGAGGGGGCTTGTTGTAAAGAAGAGAAAGGGACAAAAATTGTGATAATTGAGCGATGGTCACTTAAAGGGGAAAGAAGAACCTCATATTTTTTCTACAGAAGGGACAAATCACCTGACAGTAATATAAGGGTAATTGAGATGCCTTTACCCAGCTCCACAAAAGTTGGGAGATTCGCCAAACAATCGCTGTTAGAAATTGGGTCTCTATTTGGCAGAGATATGCACCCTGTCCAAGTAGGGACCACAGTCCTAGTCAGAGTAAGTCACAACACAACCTAAATTATCCTGTGCTCACCTTCTGGTAGCTTGGCACAGAGCTGGCAGGGTTAACTTAGATGGCAGGGGAACACAGAGCCGCAGTCCCACTAGTAGCCAGGAACCGCTCCTCCGCAAAGGCGGAGGAGCGTTGCCCCCTGGCCAAGAGCCAGGAGATGAAAAATAAAGCAATAGCTTACTATTGTTCTATTTTTCGTCTGCTGGCTCAGCCATTAGTGTAGGAAGGAAGGAAGGAAGGGGGGGGGGAGGCTCGGTCTTGAGAGGTGGGACCGGGGTAGGAGGAGAGAGTGCACCTAAGTGCTCATGTGGTTTGGCCCACTGTCTCAGGCTAGCCAAACACACATGCGCACTTAGGTTTCTCCATCCCGGCTGTGTTGAACATCCGGGTTGGAGAAACTGCACAGACCCCCAGGGCAGTATATGAGTGGCAGTGCAAACCGATCAGACCAATCCTGACCCTGCTGTCATGCTTGGTTTAGCATGAAAGCAGTGTCTGGATTGCTGGGGAGCCTGTGCTGGTGTCCCAGAAAATACCTGGACACTACAGGAAGAGCAGCGGCGAGCAGGGTGTTAGGAGTTGGCGGTGGCAATGCGGAAAAAGGTAAGTGTTCTTTTTTTTTTTATTTATTTCTTTTTTTCTTTCCATTGTTTCTCCTGTCAACATCCCCCCCCCCCCCCCCACCTTCCCCCTTGACATTTGTGACAGCCCCCTCTGCTAGTAGCATTTAATTTACAGGCGCTGGGCACATACAGTGCACTTTACTAGGGACTTATAGGTAAATTAAATATACCAACTGAGTAGGAGCCAATGTTACCATGTTTAAGGGAGAGAGCACTGATCACTCGTCAGCAGTGCTAAAGCATGCAAAGGCCTAAAGCCAGCAAAAACGAGATCAGAAAAATGAAGGGAGGCAGGAATAAGTTTGGGGAAAACCACCCTAAGGCTGTTGGGTCTGACAATCCCTAATTGGTTCCAACATAAAAAACTCATTATTGATTAACATTACCCTTGTCAAAGACTTTCCATAAGGAGAATGCAAGAAATTAGCTACATGCGCTCCGTCATTCGTAATACCACAAACATGACTCCCCAAGTGAACACATTTGATAATGTTTAAATCACCCGCCCATGTAAGCGAGACACTAGTAGGCTCTTTCCTTATTAGCTCAGAGACGGTAGATTCCAAGTCCTCATTAATCTTCATAGGTTGTGATGTAAAAAAAACAAAGGTGGAATAAAAATGTATTAAGATGACATGAACTGAAAGACCTCAACCCATCAGTTGTGACCATATCAGAGGCCTATGTCTCCTGGCAGCAGATGAGATTAAAAAACTTCAATAAAGGACAACCAATCCTTATTATATAATTTGGAGCTTAGCCCCCCCACATTCCAAGAAGTTTATACTAAATCATCTGTACGTTTTATAGAGGAGTTGGTCGATATTAACAATGGAGTCTTATGAGCAAGTGTGGGTGCCACTGGACTAGTAATCAGTACCAATACCATCTCTTCCTCCTGGCGGCCCATGAGACCCTCCGAGTACACTCGTTCCTATCAATGCAGGCTCTGCCCGGAATCAGATCAGGTGGCATGGTTAAATAAATCCATTCCCAAGATGCTCAGAGGGGCAGAAAAAAATTATTTGAGTTTTCTTATCCATAGGGAGATTGTAGGTAACTTCCACCAGTTGTGAGCTAGGGACATCTTGAGAAAAGGGGGAAGCAGCCGAAACAGCAATTCCATCTCTTCCGATAACCTAAAGAAAGCCCTGAGAAACTTTCTCTCACTGGAAACAGCAGCCGCTTGAGGAAGAGGAGGCAAAGTATTCACAACCAAACCTTGAGGCCCATCTCTTTGAGCGCATAATGCCCTCGGGTATACAACATAGGAAACAAGTCAATCATTCATATCTAGATCAGCTAGTCGCCGGAATCTATTGTGCATTGGGACCCTGCACCCTCCAATTAGTTCTTCTTGAGGATTAAAAAAGGGACCAGGTCTTTCCCCCTGCTTGTTAGAAAATATTGGACTGTAAAGATATCCCAGTGGTACAATAGATAATGGTGTAGGGGTACCCTTGATCCCCTGCCTACTACCAGATTCTATCAGACAACATACCAGATGTGAATTACTACAATTTACAACTATACAATCCCCTTCTATTGTTTTAGAGGAGGGGCCCAACCCATCCAACTCTCCGCACCATAAGTACATCTTTGTGTTCTCTTATAGTGAAAGCGGAGTTTCTCATTAGTCAACAGCAGACTTTATTTTTTAGGTCTATGAAGTTCTCCAGTAACAACCTGAGGCTTGCAGTAGCCTCACTAATACTGCCACATATGGCAGCAATCTGGCAACAAACTTAGACTGTTGTATTTGTAGGGAGCAAGGGTATGGGTGTTACTACCTGTAAGATGGAAGTTATGTTTGCCGTCTTTTGGCTCTGGGCTGAGCTATAGATGGTTCCACTGGTGTTCTGGCAGAAGGGTTAGATGTTTGTACTTCTGGTGGTAGGGGGACTGTGGCTATTGGGGGATTCTTGAGTGTGACTGCTAAATCCTTAATCATCTCTTCCAGGGTGACCAACCTATCCAGGATTGGTGCCCTAGCAGAGGCAGGAATATATTTCAGTTGTTCCAATATCCCTTCCCAGGCTGTGTCTGACCCCACGTTTGACTCCCCTATATTCAGATCTATACTCCGGGTAGATATTTTAACCTGTTGATTGACATATCCAGTTTTAGTGTGAGTACATTTGTGGCCCTGCTTTTCATGTTTTACTACTGTGGGGCCTGACTGTGCCTTCCTTTTCCCTGCAGCCGCATGCTCACACATCCTACTATTTGCCAAGGTATCTGTTACAACAGTCACTGAATCTAAGCTTGACCCCACCCACCACTCAAGCCAGGATGGTAGGGTTTAGTGCCTCAATGGTCGATACGGAAGAAACAGTTTCATGCGTTGATACTGTAGGGACATGTTGCGGCAAGTTTGTTAGTGAAGCAACAGGACTGAAATTATCCTCCATTTACAAACATAACAGTCTCTCTGCCAGCTGTATCTCCCTTAAGCTGCAGCCCGAACCAAGAACTCGTCCAGTGTAGAGCCACAATGAGAGTTAGAAAGGCCAGACTGCTTCCATGATGCCGCCATTTTATGCTTACCCATAGCCCCAAGATGTAAATGTTCAAAATTTAAGTAGGACTCACCAATGCGTGGGTGAATGTCAGCCTGGAAGTCAAATGGGGTGGCCTAGCCCAGCCTCTTCCAGCTGATCACGGGCAAAGAAGGGCCAAGTCATGTTTCTTACTGAGCGCGTTACTAGGGGACATAGTCCCACCCCAGAAAACAAAACTCACAATCCTGGAAGGAACGGCGATGAAGGTAACTGTTTCATATCCCAGCTGGTCAAGTCAGTCTTTCATTCTTCAAAAGTCCTTAAAATGAGTACTATTGCCATGAGTAACAATAAATATCTATTATTCAGCTCCAAAATACCCTTCTGGGTGAATAAGCCCGCTAAAGAACTGAGGAAGATTAGAACCTAATTCTGTAGATGATTAAGAGTCCATTCTCAATGCCAGATTCATTACATTGCTCATAAACCTAAAGCACTGTTTTCCTTGTCCATTTGTAAATTGCAGTCTTGTTCCCAGAGTGTAGTTCACTTTCCCTTTACCAAAAGGTGTCCTTTCAGTGTCAAGGCATTTTAGTCTTATCCCAATAAACATCTGCTCCTTATTTTCTCTGGTGTTCATCTCTATGTCTGAGGTTTTTGGTCAGCTCTCAAGAGCACTTTTTCATTCACAATTGTGCAGGGTCAAGTTTTAATTATTCTTTCTCATCCCTGGGTTTCTTTTGCCCAGTGTTCAATCTGCCTGTTGATATTTTTTTCTGATGGTTTGCTGCCCACTGTTTTACATTCTTGTTCATATGATTGATAGGTTGTTGCAGTCACGCAAGTGTGGATAACAAGCTGACCTTTCTACAGAAACAGCTGCCATCAAGTTGTTGTGCATATTTAATGCTGGTGTGCATGTTTGCTGACCCTATGTGATGTCTGAGCAGCTGAACTTGGGTATCTGACCAATATCTTGAAAGATCACGTAGCTATCATGGTAGAGTCTGGGCTGAGGATCTTGTTACTTGTCTGGCAAATAACAGAAAGAGATGCTAAAAGCTGCCTATGACCAGTCTTTGTCTCTTTCTGATGAAATGTGACTATGACTTTGTGTGTCTTCTCTCAAGCAATATCCAGCAGGTGAGGTACCACTGTCAAGTAAGTTTGGATGGCACAGTACTATTTCAGACCGACACCAGCTAAGACCAAGATCCTGAATTTCTGTGGATGTTTATCTTGCCTACCTTTATAAATTTGGCTGTGAGGGTGGGAAAACAGGGCTGACAGTTCAGGTGAAATCTAGTGGGTTTTTTTTTTACTAAGACATCTACTTCCAAAGATCAACAAACCATCTACGGCAGCTTCAAAACCTCTCTGCTTTTATTTCAATGACAGTGGAAAAAGTGTGCTTCAAGCACAGGTCTAAAGTTGCTTGGTCTGAGCAATGCAGTCATTGTTTACCTATCAAAATCCTCAATACCTCCTCTCAAAGTGCTGATCCGTGCTGCAGGCAGACATGTGAGTGGCCCCCAAAATTATGATTGCATCAGCCCCATTCTTTACGGTTTATATAGGTGACTTGTGCATACAAGGCTGATGCTCATGATTCCCTGTCCATTAAGGTAGACGGGGAATTGCTTTGTCACTTCCTAATAAAGCATACCCAAAAAATTTATAATTTCTGGTGGACAAGGTTTTTTTCATGTGTAGAGTGGCCTACTGGAGCTGACTCATACCAAGTAGTCCCTACTGATACTTTATGGGAGGATTCAAATGCCTGCTGCCTGTGTCCAGTAGGTCTCCAGTGGTTCTTTATGATTACCTGACTTGATTACAAGTGCATTTGTGCATTGTATTGTAAACACTTACAGTTCTTTTATTGCTACAATGCTTCGATTCCTTGGGATGGAAGGTGTCCACGAAGCCTCCAGTTTCAAACATTTGAACGTTATTCAGTTTTGAACACTATGCTGCACACCACTCTCTTGCTTACTCCTGGAATGATGGACTCATATTATTCCACTCTTAGTATTCCAAGTAACATCACATTGTAGGACCTACATTACATTTCCATAGGTTAGAATGCAACACACCTTCTCTTCTATAGCTAAAACAAACATAGTCTTGCTAAGTACTACAACATGTATCATCCACATGCTTAAGTTCTTGTGCGTGTACAAGAGGACACATTGACTTATGATAAATATAACACAAATATACTATTATTACAAAGGATGATCAGCATGGTATGCATACACTAGACTAAGCCTAGTTATTTAAATGTTTTTTTTTTTTTTTTTTTTTTACAATTTCTTCCATTGGTTTCTTGTTCTTTTCGTTTATATCATTGGTCCTTCCTCCCTTCAAGGTAAGCACTCTTATGACCAGAAGAACTCTTCACACTTTCTTCCTTCTTATAGTGCTCTTTGTTAATTCTGTGAACAATTTTGACTACCCTTTTCAAATTTGTGAATTCTCCATTTTACCATTATTGGGGAACATTGTAATCATTTTCTAATGTTTTCTGTCAGCTCCTATGTTCTACAGGTGCCTTTATCCTTAATGTATGTTACAAGTTCACACACTGGTTTTACCATTTTTTTTCTGGACCATGGCCTACTCGGTTTCTCTTATTCTCCACTTCCTCTGGTTGGGTGTAGCATCAATCGTTCTTCCTTCACTCATCCAACCAGACCACAGAGTGGAGTTTGGCTTTCTATTTAGAAAGAGTTCAAATAGAACTCTGCCTGTTGTTGCACACAATATTAGTCTATATTAATTTATTTCCAGCAGAAACTGATCCAATCAACATTTCCTATAACCCCTTGTCACTTGCTTTATTTCTTTTGATGTCTTGTTGAGTCTCTTTACCTTCCCATTCACTTCTGGATAGTTTAAGCACACTTCTTATATTGAATATCTCTTTTCATAAGCAATCCCCCATTTCTCTTGAGGAGAGCTGAACTGTGTTATGGTCTTTGGAAATCCTTTTCTACTTAATACCCCTTTACAAAATTGCTAACACTGTTTGTTACAGCTGTTAACTATTGCTCTCTTTGGGCACCTTGGATACATGTCTATTAGTCCTAATATGTATTGCACAAGTCTAGGTCTTTGCAAGGGTGCCTTTATGTGTAATGCAATGTCATCCCATTGCTTGTTGGATATGCTTCTTTTAAACAGAGGCTGCATTTTGGGGTTGTAAGGTTTGTCACTTAAATTACAGTGCCCACATTCTCTCACCATTCTCTATCTCTTGCCTAATCCTGGGTAGCAACAGTCACACTTTGGCCTGTCTTGGATTTGCAAATTCCCATGTGATCCTCATCAGCAGCATTGATCTAATGAATACAGATTCTTCACTCTCAGATAACTCTTCTTTTATACATACAAACTTCTGGTACTGTGGCTTCTTTACTCACCCCGATATTCTTCCAACGTCTTGCTCACTTTTAGTAATACTGTATCTTCAGTCACTTCTCTTTTCCCCTCTGTTTGTATTATACCTTGTGTATTTATGTCTTCCTCTGCTTGGTTCAAAGTTGACTCACCTTCCCTATTCTCATTGAAGATCTGGAAAGACAGTCAGGAATATTATTTATGATTGCTGATATGGATTCAAAGGCAAATACAAATTCTTTTAATGATACAACCCACTTAAGAATCTTACTTAATTTAGGGTATATTCCTTTCTTTACTAACACTTCTCTAAAGGATTTGTGCCCAGTATTGAAATTCCTATCCCACATAAAATACTTTTATTTTCTAATTGCTTGATGAGCTACAAGAGCTTCCCTTTCCTTTACTAAATAATTTGTTTCTGCTTCATTCAGGCTCCTTGAAATGAAAGTTATCTTTTTCTTACTTTTTCTTCATCCTGTAATAACAAAGCTCATAGTCCTTTTGTGCTGGCACCTGATACAATGTTTATTCATTCTTTGAGCTTTTGTTGTGCTCCTTTGCACATATTCAAGCTCCTAAAACCATGGTTCATCCTGTATAAAATTCCACTTTCTTTTTAAGTCACCATCTCAAATCTTTGTTTTACTGGCATTGTGTGGTATAAAATTACCTTTGAATTCTGCCATTCCTATGAACTTAACTAGTTGATCCTTGTTCTCTAATGTTGGTGGTGCTAAATCATTTTTATCAAGTCTTCCATTGGCCTAGTTCCTGCTGCAGTCAGCTAATACCCTGGATAGTTTTTTGCAGGTTAAATTTACATATTTGTACTTTCAAACATTTGCAACTTGAATACCACTTGCCTTACACTATTATTGTGCTCTTTATCATTACTCCCATAAACTACTATGTCATTGTGATACATCTTTATTCCTTTAAATTCTTCTAAGATGTTTCCCGTCACACTTTGAAAAACAAAGGCTGCTGATATTAAAATAATTGCCATCACTAAAAATCAAGATTTCAAAGGGAATTATAAATGTTGTCACATCTTGAGTGTCCTCGGTCAGTCTTGCCTGGTGGTATGCTGACACCAGATCATAAGTGCAAAATAACTCTGCCTCCTTCAGCATAATCATCATTTCCTTAATATTGGTAAGCGAATATGTCAGCCAACGCCACTTTGTTCATTTTACAAAACTTTTTACCTAATTTTATGTTCCCTCACAGTTTTTATGCCACGATCATGGGGGGCAATCACTGCTACTTTTAAAGCTTCTTTAATTCCCTTTTCTGCCAGTCTTTATAATTCTTTGATTATAGCTTCCCTAACTATTATAGGTACATTTCTAACATTGCTCACTCTTTTCACTGTGCCACTGGAGCCAAGCCATACCTGGCTAAAGAGCTCTAATTAGGTTAAAATAGCCCTAGGTTGCTTGTATTCCAGTTCAGGAAGGACCTGGCCTGCCAGTTTGGGCTGGACTGTTTACATGAGGAGAAGGGTCAAAATTGATTTGCATATGGTTGGGTTCATACTGATGTGGCACGGTGGGCAAACAACAATGGATTGCAATGCAGCTTGAGCAATCACCAGTGGCTGAGATGAATTCAAGCATTCCATCCATCACCTGGTTAGTTTTACATTTGCTGCTCTGAGTGTGCCAGATATGCCCAGACATGGGTCCCGGCCTCACTATACAACTGGAACCAAACTATTCCTGACTGAAGGACTTAAGCAGGATAAACCCGATGCTAGTTTGCGTGTGTTGCATTTCAGAAAAGATCTGGCCTGGCAGTCCAGGCTCGACTGCTTCCATGAGGAGTAAGGTAGATTTGCACATGGCTGGGTACAAGCTTAGGTGGCATGCTGGGCAAAAAAAGCAATGAATTGCAATGCATCCCTGAGTGATCGTCAGTGACTGAGTTGAATTCAAGCATTCCATCCATCACCTGGTTGTTTTTGCATTAGCCACCCTAGGTGTGCCGGGTATGCCCAGAGGTGGGTCCTGGACTCACTGTACCACTGGAACCAAGCTATAAACGCCTGACCTATCTCAGGTGAAACCAGCCCTAGGTTCCTTGTGTTTCAGCTTAGTGAGGACCTGGCGTGGCAGTTCGGACTGTTCCCATGAGGTATATGGCTGAGTTCAAAATATGTTGGCATGGTGGGCAAAAAATGATGGATTGGGATGAGGCTTCAAGCAGTTGACAGTGGCTGATAATAATTTAAAATTTAATTCATAACTTTGTTGTTTTTGCATTTGGCACCTTAAGTGCACCTTGTATGCCCAGACGTGATCCCTGGGCTCACTGTGCCACTGAACCAAAGCTATACGTAGCAGAATCTCAAAGCTGTCCGAGATTTTGTGTGTGCTTTTAGCTTGATGGTAAGGAATACTAAAGACACCGAAGAATCCTCCTGGGCACCTGGAAAACTCTTTGTCCTGGGAATTGCAGTTACTATTGTTGACCAGTCATAGCACTGACTTTGAATATACCATAATGTATTAGGGGTGTGCTGATTTCTTTGGCTGTTGTCATTCTCGTTGATGGTTAGTTTTCTCATACTTTATAAGCCCAGTGTCATCTGTTGCTCTAAGGGGCACGGGTTAATGTCTCTCAATGTCCAGAGTAACCTGATTCAAAGCCAGCTTGAAGACACATAGTTGAGTTGTTCCTTTCGTGTAGAAGCTGCAAGCTTTAGGGCTGGGTTGCAGCTTTCAGGTTTCTGGTTACATTAGGCAAATTTAGCATACTGTACTGGTCAACTTCATAGTGACAAAGAATTCTGACATTTCGCCCTTCACATTCCCTTAAATATCATTGCTGCAGCCCACGTACACAGATACTAATTTAAAGAATATTGCTAGTTTGTTTTGTTAACACTGACTTCTTCAAACGTTAGTGACTGTTGTAAGCTTTCATCTGCATATCAAGTGGTTTGCATAGGTAGCCACTTTTGAAATACATTTTGTCCAGGACTCTATTATTTTTAATGCTTTTTTAAGTTCTAACTTGACTCGCAGAATTTAGTCTTTGTTGTAGTTGTGGCTGAGTTGGTGTTGAGAGACGTGGTGGGGTTAAGACTCAGTCTAGTTTTGTTCTAGTCACAGCTTTGCCAGAAAGCAGTAGGAAATACTTTAAGAAAGGGCATCCCATCCCTATCATTCGCAACAAGTTGGTATTCATATCTTGTGGTCTGCTTTGTTGCATACGGGTGCTCACAAACCGCTCAATCTGCCCTCAACCTTTCAGTTAAGCAGATCAAGAAAGTACCCTTTCATGAGCTGTGCAATCTTTAAAATGTTGTGGGTTTGTACATGCAATGTAGAATCTACTATTGCGTGTCCTACTCTGTCCAGGACATTAGAAGAAATAGATGGACATGGTTTTTTTTATGTGAAGGACTTGACGTAAGTGGTTGAAAGGCAGTGTGCTTAAGCTGACAAGAAATGCAAGTAAATGCCAGATTTATATGGCTGGGAGTGGGTAGTGGTTCTAAAGAAAGGATTATATTTGTGTGAGTCAGTGTAGTTTCTACTTTTGAGTCTGCTTTTCTCACATGCTATTCTCAATCCAGTAGCCTAAAATGGACTCTGGCACGTTTCAGAGCGCAGCAACTATAACAGTAGCAACTTGTCAGCTAAATGCGTCAAGCAGAAAGTACCTTCTCGAAGGAAGTTGAGTGGGGAACAAAGGCATTAAAGGATAATGGGTGATATGATCAGTCTTTTCTCAAGGGGAAGGGTCAAGCGTCAGTATTTAGTTTAATTTAGTATAAATAGAGGAGTTCACTAAATGGAAGGGGTAATAGATTATGGGGCTTATTACGGTCCCAGCGTGGGACTGCCAAACTTGCAGGGAGGGCACCATCGCCATGTCAGTGGCACCCCCCCCACCCCCATCTTATTACAAGGTTTCTGCCGGCCTGACCTGACGCCTTGAAATAGAGCATTCTCGCCGGTCTGACAGACTGGAACAGTGCTACAAGCCGAGTGCCATCTTGGAGCACAGAGGGGGCCGTCCAGCACCTGAATAAAGTGCACTGTCTGCAAAGCAGACCGTGCACATTCTGATGCTGTGAGCATGGGCAGTGCAGGGGCCCTCTTTTGGCCCCCTGCACTTGTTCCCTGCCAGCCTTTTCATGGTGGTGAAACTGCCATAAAAAGGGTAGTAGAGAACAAGGTTACGTAATCAGCAGGATGTTGCTGAGTTCAGTGTTGCCCTCGCTGATTGCAACAAAGACTCCCGTCATCCCTTTGGGATCTAGGATCCTGGTGGAGGTGGTGGTCGGATAGAGGCCTGACCGCCAAACTTATAATGTGGCGGTTGGACCGCCACAGCCGCCGACCGACATTGAGGCTAGCGGTCTTGTGACCACCTACCTCATAATGAGGTCCAAAGTCTCCTCATTTATCTGCCAGGCATCCTACTCTCAAGATGAACGTGATATATATATATATATATATACATATTCTATGTGTGGAGTGTCCTTGGACAGTCTCTTCACCACATGCCTCTTTATTATTATCCCTATTGCATCCTGCTACCTCATGTCTGAAAAACGTATTATGGGTAGAAACTTCCTTTTGTGGCTATTTCGGGTAGCTATATGATTTTTTCTGATCTTGAAGGAATATTGGTGTAATTTAGCAGAGATGGCAAAACTGTTCATTGAGTCTATAGCGGAAGTCATTTAAATTACATAACCAGAGATACTGAGTCAAGTCACCAGGGAATCATTTTCTTGAAGTCCAACACAGCCAATGTGTTTCATGTGTTACCCAAAAGAAAGATGAAAGCAGAAGAAAATCTTAATGAAGACATGCACAATAAACACGTGATTGCTGCATAATTGTGAATTAGTGTGAAGTCAGAATCTGCCTGGCAAATGAGATATGTTCGTGTGAGATATGTAAAGTAAACAGAATCTCCGTATATGCTCCAGAATTAATAAGTACAGCTTTCACTCAAAGTCCAAATGTGGAAAGTGTTGTCTGCTTCCCTTTCATTGGATCCCACATCCTTCATAGATATTCTACAGAAGTAGAGGTTTTTTAGGCAGAGATTTAATTCAGTCACTTGTATTTTTGGTGCTAATCTAAATCCGCCGCAGTGCATTAGTAGATTATTGTTTGTTAAATGATCCATATGTAGTCCCATTCCTGAGAGTCTCCAAGAAAAATCTGTATCTTAAAAAAAAAAAAATACAGTTTCAGCCATTTCTGCATGTCCGTCCTACCCAGGGTATATGTAAATGTCAACTGCAAACAGGGTGGGTTTGTAAAACTACTGCTGGTCCTTGCAGTGAAACATGTAGCCAACTCGTCCTTAATGCAGTGCGTTTTGTGTATAATGCAGCATTCACCAATTGATAAGCAGGCTCTGAGGGAGTGAAAGAGTGCGAGAGAATACTGCGACCCCCTTGTTTGAGTATTCCTAGAAAGAATGTAACAAGTAGTTTTGCCATTCGAGCTCGAAAAGGGATATTGGGCGTTCACAACTTGTCTTCCTAATCAAAGTAGTCATCCAAGGATAATGTGAGCATGTGATGATGACATATAAAATGTGTGTTGTGTGGTTTGTGTTGGGTACCTGTGTGATTTATTTTGTTCTTGTCATTTTAATAGAATTATGGTTGTTTTTATATGTGAGACTGTTTAACTCATTAATCAAATAGTTACAAGGGTTCCTTTTTGTCTATCCCCATACATGACATTTCTGTTGTTGCAACTATAGTGAATTAAAGTATGTCTATGGCAATAAGCTAGCAAAAAGTAAAACAAATGCACACATGGTGATCTCCATTTAGTTATCACAACTAGTTGAAAATATACATCGTACTCTGCAAAGTTAAATGGGATATAAATGTGGAACAACTCTTAAAATTTGGAACTTTTATTGTCATAAGAGTAGTAAAAGCAGGCAGATGCGGAGCGGTATTGTGACCTTACAGGTTTTTTTTCACAGAACACTGGTCCTGCAAAGCAGATTTTGTTTCCCACATTATGCTGATATTGTCACAAACTCATACCTCATTATTATGCAACACCAAGTTCTCTGGCAGAAGTATTCTTAAGCCTCAGCTGTGTTATGTTATTTGCTGGGATACTAGATACTTCATAACTGGCTTAAGTTCCAAGTTAATCCAAAACAAACATAATGCAGCCGCTTGCCTCCTAAAAAAAATCTCCCCAAATTTGTGTTGTCAAAAGTTCTGATTGAACTTCACTGGCTTCCGATGAAAATGAGAGTGGCCTTTAAGGCACGTTGTTTAGCCCATAGGCCTCTGTTTAACATCAGATCCACTCCTCTTGCGAAATAAAAACAGATGGTACAATCCTTCCAGAAATCTTAGATCTGCTGCAGCCTTTCTGGTTGCTGTCCCTAGGATAAAAACGTCTCCTAGGGTGGTTGCAATTTCGTCCATACCTCCTGTGGAATAAACTGCCCTTTCACCTTAGAAGCCAAAAGAGTCTCCTCGACCTTCGTAAAGTGCTGAAATCCTTTTTTTTTCACTTTAACCACTGTCCTTTTACTCATAGTATGCCTTACAAACTCCTAGCACCAAGACACCCTCGGGCACTCTCGCACTCTAGAAATTCAAATTCAAAATTCACAATCGGTAGTGAAAAGTAAACTAACAAATTGATTATATTTTACATATAGAACAATAAAAAGGATTGGATTCTAACCAAATTCCTGAAGGCACATGTCTTGTAGGCTTTTCAGGACTTGTAAAATAAAAATAAATGCAGTAAAATCTGTGAAGGGTCTAAATCCAGTGTCCGCGTAGTTAATTTTTTTTTACTGAATAGGGGTCTGATCAAAGCTATTAGTAATGCATCAAACTCGTAACAAACAACAGAAATAGACTGGCAATTGTGAATGCACATCTTCCCTAGTAAAAAACTGAATTTGCAGTTAGGAGCTAAAAAAATGTTGAAACCTCCCAGGGGGAGAAAGAGGGTTGTAAATCAGATGCGTATATCTGGGGAGATTTAAAGAAGCATAGGGAAAGATATCTAGATAAACAGGCGGAGGGCCTACAAACTACCAATATTGAAACATGTAGAGCAAAAAGGTGGGGATTAGATGCCAATTATTAATGCCTTGTCAATAAATTGGCAAACAAAGAGTAAAATTAGACCTTGCCAAGTGTAGGGCATTGAGTTCTCTTCATGGGAGTCCCCAAGACACTAAGATGGTGAAGGCCTCAATTGACCCGTGAAATAATTAAATGCATTAATGAATGGAAGTAATTAGAAACAATGCCTAATCTCTGTCGGGTCTCGGGAGCCAGGGGTCTGAAGGCTCCTTACATTTGGAGTGCAAAAAAATGCAAAGGGGCCTCTAAGAGTATATCAAATCTGTTGCTGACAAGGAAGGAGTCGGAGCATGGAGGGCACTGCTAAAATATGGTTCACATATAAATGAGGCTTTTGAGGAAATGCAAGTATTTGTCTGTGCAGCAGCTTACATACTCAATTCACAATTTGAAAACGCCAGCAGGAAACGTTAACAATGTAGGCTAAAATCAGACTCAAAAGCCAAAGTGCCCACCTCAGAATAAACAAACTTAGAAAGTAAGGTTGCCTTTTGGTCTAACACCTTTTAATGGGTGTACTAAGGGTACTACTAAGTCCTGCAGACAACTACAGACTATGTACTGAAAGTAAGTGAGAAGATACCATCAAAGGTTTTTTGTGCAACAGTTTGATTTTAATCACCAGGACTCACTCCAGCAATCAGTAACTTTCTTGAAAGGCCACAAAATTACTGCAATAAAAAGAAAAAAAATGAAGATACACAGGAAGTCAAATAATTATTCTTAAATACAACCAATACCAATGGGAGCCAACCTCCCCCAATTCAATGGAATATTTTTAGAAACAGACAAATGCTACCAGAATTCCGGTCTACAAATATACCATGTAGGGAGTTGCCCCTTGCATGTAGAGCAGTTGCTAAAGAAAACTGACTGCAGAAAATGGCTATAAGATACTTGCCCGGGACTTGGTTCACGACATGGCAGAAGATGCGAACTATGCACTGGACGTAAAGATTGATGGTATCATTGTGTGGTCCTCAAAGACCTGCCAAGAATATTGAAAAGCCTGAATCTAAGTTCTGGAAAGGACTCTAATCAACAAAAGCAAGCCTCGTTGTCACTTTATGTGCTGACCTCTCATATAAGTCTATAGGAGAAATACCATAATTGAGACCTTTTATCAATGCTTTTAAGAGATACCTGTGGCAGAGTAATTACCTTGTGACACGTTCCTCACACTTAATCGCTGTTATTTTTTTTAATTTTATTTTTTTACAAGACACAATACAATGATGGGAGGGAGAGAAGTAATTGAAGTTTTGTAATTTGATGGCCTGGCCAAGGAAAAATACACAGGCTTCACAATAAAGATCAAAGGAATAATGACTTTAATAAAACCATGTTAAGCATAGAAATCCCTGAGAAAGATTAAAAAAATAACATAGAAAATTGTTTCGGCATGCATATCAATCCACAACTATGTATTCTACATGTAACATTATTAGAGGAGAGTGTGGCTTATGGCAGCAAGAAAAATATCCTACTCCACCTGCAATAATCTGGAAATTGCATAGCCAAAAGAATGGTGTTTACCTTGTAAGGATGACTCGAACCACAGAGGTAGATTAATACTTTATTGGAGAGCAAGCAGGTGCCTCTTCGTAATAACAGTTACCACCTCCAACTGCCACCTCCCTGCTCCGTATATTCCCATCTATATTTCAGAACTATAGAATCTGGGACATTCTGCTACCTAATCTGGTAGCTAGAATACCACATCTCCTCTTCTTTACACAATTTATAAAATTACATTACAGTATAAGTAGCACTGACATTACACTATAAGTATGTGCTAAATATATTTTGTTCCAAATATCTTACCAATAAATATGCGGAAAAGGATGATGTATAATATACTACAATCTGCGTCCAAGAAAAAGTTGTACTCCACATAAATATACACAACCTATGCATAAAACTATGTACAAGAGAATATCTACTTATTTTCCCTAATTCAATTACAAAATGAAATCTTCAAATTTTAGATAACACTATGGGTCAACCTATGCATGTTGCTGTTGAGTCACTATTCTGAACTGAGGAATCAGTTATGGAATTATATTCTTCATTACTATTTCATCTGCTTCCTTCACTTGATGCGGAAGGCATCACATTATTGTTCATATTTGTCACGTCCTCCCACATTCAATCGATATATGGTGCCATTTTCCCTTCCTTGGTAAACTTCCCGTCTAGAATCTTATTTCACATCATCATACTGCTAAAATTACATGTTTTATTGTCACGCCTGGCTGACCTTGAATAGACCACGTTACCTAGTAGTGGTTCTGAAAATTTGCTGTCTCCTTTCTTGTTCTTGCTGCTCATCTTAATTCTCACCCAATCTTCAGGCATCAGGTACACATCCTTTACACTATGTTTCTTGTCATAATATGTTCTGTATGCATTCTGCATTTTCCTTAGATTGGATCTTACTACTGCAGGGGACCATTCACTACATATTGTTATATTCCTCCATGTTAAATTGCCTTTCGTAAACGGTTCCCTGCCCCTCAGAATTCTGATTGGACTATATCCAGTCTCTGTGGGTGTAATTCTGAATGCCCAAATCGTACTGTACAGTTCCTTCACCAAATCCTTTTCTACATTTATAGATGCTTGAATACATCCTATTATAACTCTGTTGAAGCGTTCAACTATGCCATTCCCTGCTGCATGATAGACCGGAGTCTTCTTCTCCAAGACACCATTCCTTCTTAGGAAATTTCTTTATTTCTCTGATGTAAACTATGGCCCATTGTCACTCAGTATGGACTTTGGTATGACTTCCCTTAAAAACAATCTTTCAAGGAATGCAATTATGGTTTTAGTACCAACACCTTCAACTACTTCTATTTCAGGCCATTTAGAGTAATTATCAATAATAACAATAACACTCTTAGGCTTTCTGTGATCATCTAAAATTGGACCAGTTATAGCTATACTTAAATCCTCCCAAGGATGTTCCGGACATTTCCTGTCCCCTACTGGTGATCTCAATATAAATTGGGCTTTGTCTGAGTTGACACAAATTGGGCAGTTTTTCACAAATGTTTCTGCATACCCATCTATGCTAGGCCGCCAATAAATGGACTTTACTTTTTTCTTTAATTTGACTATACCTAGATGCCCTTCATGGTTTATGACTAGAATTCTTGGTCTCAAAACTTTTGGAGGAATTACTCTGCCTCCTCTCAAAACATAGCCTGCTTCATCAAGACGTAATTCATCCTTGACTTCTGACAAATTTCCACATTCTTCCTGTAAATTCTTTTTATTTTTCCATCTGTTTGTGATAAATGTTTTCACCTTGGTCAGCACTTCATCCTTCCTATACTGTGCTTCCCATTCCTCCTTCGTAATGGCTTCACAACTCTCTCTGATTATAGCTACACTAAAATCCTCCCAATCATCCATTATCCCTTTTTTTAAAGGCAGAGGAGAATGAGGAGAAAGTCATCCACTTTATTCTTTTTTCATGGCAGGTAATTCATTCACATCATAAATGAAATCTAATAGCCTTAGGGTCATTCTTGCTATTCTTGCTCTGGCTCTGATAAGATTACTTGACATTAGAACTTTCATTAAAGGTTTATGATCAGTAAATGGAGTGAAACGTGATCCCCACTTAAATTATCTGAATTTCTCCATAGCCAACACTGCTGCCAAGATTTCTTTTTCAATGAAAGAAAAATTCTCCTCTGATGGTGACAATGCCTTAGAGGCAAAAGCAACTGTATACTCCTCCCCCATATTTGTTATTTGCATTACAACAGCTCCTAATCCCTTCCCACTTGCATCTCTCGTTATTATACAACTTGCTCCTGCATCAAACCCTTGCAAGGGAAGCCCTGTGCTGAATTCGTGCTTGATCATTTCAAAATTATTCTGTAATTCCTTATTCCACAAAAGTACTTGTTTTAACTTCCATAGCTGTATTTGTCTGTGTTTTCATTGCAAAATTCTGCACAAGTTTAGAATAGAATTTAGCAAGCCCTAGAAAGGACCTAACTTCCTCTTTGGAGGTTTGTGCTGGAGCATTACTAACTGCCTCAAATATTCCTCTTTTGGGTGAACTACCACTTCCATCCGTCTCATGTCCAAAGTTGGTGACTCATTTCATAATAAATGTACATTTCTTCAATTCTACAGTCCATCCTTTCCCTGCTAATTTCTCCAAAGCCAACTTCGATCTACAATCATGCTCACTTTTGTCTCGGCCAATTATTAGGAGATCATCCTAGAAATATGTCACCCCTTTAATGCCTTTAAATATTTTATGCATCAAACACTGGAATACTGCAGCTGCTGACGCAAAGCCAAACGGCATGCGTATATATCAGACCATCCAAAAGGGGTCATAAACACTGTGAGATTCTTAC
Organism: Pleurodeles waltl; assembly: GCF_031143425.1. Taxonomy (NCBI): domain Eukaryota; kingdom Metazoa; phylum Chordata; class Amphibia; order Caudata; family Salamandridae; genus Pleurodeles; species Pleurodeles waltl. Next base: position 1,598,542,879 of record NC_090444.1, read on the forward strand.
TTATAGGGTGAAGTTCAGATGAGCGGCTTGCAGTGATTTGTAGTGGTGAGGCAGTGCACGAGGGGAATTAATAAAAAAAAAAAAAACACTTACCTGCATCATCACCGCTGCTGCCACCACCGCACCGCTCCTCTGCTGCAGGCACAGGTTCCTAGCCTGCCCTGCGGCCAATCCTGATGCTGCTCAGAGCATTGTTAGGATTGGCTGTGAGCGCCCAGCCAGAGCGCTCCCAGGCAAATTGAGAGCCTGTGCATGCTCTCTCCAGCCCTACAACACAGTGCCGGGCTGGAGAGAGCACAGTGCGCATCTGTGTTTGGCTGGCCCAAGACGGCTGCCAAACATACATGCGTACTGAGTGCTCGTCACAGCAGTGGCCCGCCCCTTTTAGTACAAAACAATAATAAACATAGTTTATTATTGTTTTGTATTAAAAGGTTTGCAACTACTGCTGTTGGTGGGGGGGCGGAGCCGCGCCTGGTGTAGTTCCACCTGGTGATAGGCTGACATCCCTTTAGACTGTGAAAGAAGCTCATCTATCCTAGGTAAAGGAAACTTGTCAATAACAATATTTTTATTCAAGTCCCGGAGGTCAACGCACAACTGCAACTGGCCATCTGACTTCCTCGCTACAACGACAGGAGCTAATCATTGCACACTTTCCACTGATTCTATTAACTCTTTGCTTTCTAGGGCATTCAATTCTGCCATTACGCTTCCCCTTATACTAATAGGAATGTTCCTTGCCTTGACATACAGGCACTGCTCCTTCTTTTAGCACAATTTTATGAACAAAACAGCACATTTTCCCTACATCGTCCAAAAAAAAACATTAGGGAATTGCACCTTTACCTCATTCTCCATAGATTTAATATGTTCAAGAAGTAGCATTAACTGGTCATTCCGGTTGGGATCAAGAGTGATTCCTAGTGCTTCCTGATCAATCCACTGTAGTACAGATGGTCCCTTTTCTGCCACATGCCACTTTCCCTGGGTCGACCTATTTTTAAATTCAAATTTAGTTTCCACAAATCTCATCATAGGAATTTCCTCACCAGTGAATGTAACTGGATGTACATCTGTTGGCCTCAAACAGTTACCAAACACACTCTCAGATTCATCTCCTACACCGCACGTGAAATGATGGACCAATTTGTAAAAGTGCCCCCCAATGTTTATGTCACATAAAGGTTTCTTTTTCAAGTAGATCCTCACATCTAGAATGGTTTCTTCTAAAGAACTAGCTTCATTGGTACATTGAACACCATCATCACTCAAGGATTCTTCTTCTTCGTCTTTCTTCTTTATTTTCCATCACATATTTCACTGTTTTCTTTTCACCCTTAATTTTTTCCTACAAACTTTAGTGAAATGGCCTGTGATTCCACAGTATGTACATTTTATCACCAGGCAACATCTATCCCTGGCTAAGTGGCCCTTATTCCAACACCTAAAACATGTAGGCCGTTTATCTTCTACTTCCATTTTGTTTTAGTCAATCTTTTCCACTGTTTGTTGCTTCTTTTGTCAATTTTCTTTTTCTCTTTTTTAAGTTGAACATTTTTCCTACCACTTCCCCTTCATCATTGTTTTTTTTAAAGCTGCTCTCATACATCTTTTAGACTTTTCAGCTTTCTTTATAATAGCAATTATTTCATTCAAAGGAAATCTCCACACACCCATAATTATTAATGAATCCCCACATTATTTTAATGCAACACAAGTTGATCCCTAATTAGGTCATATTGTAGAGGACCAAATATACAGGTTACTGCTAATTTCTTTAATGCTGCTATGCAGTCCTCCACTGATTCTCCCTTTGACTGTTTCCTTTGAGATAATGTATATCAGTCTATTGCCGTGCAAACTGTTGGATAGTACTATGGTCTAGGGCTTCTGAAACATCTTTGGACACATTAGTACCTTCAGGCCTTACATTTTCTATTCAACTGTAAACACATAACCCTTCAGGACCCAAACTATGCAAAAGAAATGTATTTTTTCTTGAAGATGTAAATTCTTCTTCATTTCCTTCCTCCCTTCAGTCAGGCCACTTCAGTATTGGATCACCTGGCTGTGGAAGAAATGGGACTGGTGGTGTAAATCTACAATTCTATGAACTCATTATGAAGTTTGCTATAAATAGAATAACTACTATACTCTAATATATATTTTATGTTAAATGTCACTATGCCTAAACACAGTTGTTTAAAAGACAATCCCTACAATCAGTTTATCTACCTAAACTCTTTATTTCTCAGGAGTATGCCTTGTAATGTAATATTTTATTGTGCTTTGCGGTCTCAGTATGATATGCACACTTATCTTATTTACAAAGGTGGGTGTGTTACTGCAATACACATTGCAATTATATTACACAAGTAGGTATGTGAATCACCAGATCACAACATAGAGAGACCATGCAGGACTTGTGTGATCTCTATATATTACTTAAGTTGTACTGTGAGATACATGCTAAAATTGTCTACAAACCGTGTGTCACCAAAATATGCACTGTAACTATGTATGTCATGAGTAGGTGTGAGAATCACCGGATTAGCATAAACATAAAAATAAAATCTGGCTACTCACTTAATAGTTACAACTTAGGTGTGTGCATCACAGATATGTGCTCTACTTCAAATATCCTTAAATCTTCTTTCCCCTCTTTATGCTTACTTATGATGTGAATATCATAGACTACGTACTAATTCTGGTGTAAACGCTGCCCTGCGCTGAATAGGCAAAATTCAAGATGTCACCGACATTGTGTGAGTACGTGTCCCATGCCCATACTCAGTGACGAATGCTCTCCTCAACTCAGCTCGTCGTGCTACCCTCTCTCACAGTGTTCACGCTCCTCCTCATGCTGCCCTTGCTCCAGCTCCTTGCACTGTACTCGCTCACATGCCTCCTTTTGTCGTTGACATCTGAGCATGAGCGATAACCGGGCAGTGCTCATGTTCCCAAAACTAACCTACAAAAACAGAGCAATTCTTCAAATCTCTCTCACCAATTGCAGGCTTCGTACCAAAGAGCTTCCTGTGCATCCCCACCAACACTTGCTCCAACATGCTTACTTTACCAATTGCTCTCCAGTGCAAGAACAAATATACTTGCTCCACTATGTCCACAGCAGCTATAACATTCCTGAGTTTTTCCAGTCTCTCAACACCAGTTACCATCTCCAACTGCCACCTCCCTGCTCCCTTCATTCCCTTCTGTATTGTAGAACTATAGACGCTGTGACATTCTGCTACCTAATCTGGTAGCTAGGATACCACAGTCCTGTGAATTACTAATTCCTTCTCCAGTCGAAGTATAGAAGAGAGAGAGAAAGGAACAATGTGTGAGCGAGTCTGGAATCAGAAGTACAAACAAGATGACATGGTATTTCTACTGAGTGATCAGAATACATTCATTACTGCCAGATTAGGAGCATCTTTTCTAAAGAGAAAAAGCGGAATGATATACGAGTAATTTTGGAAAATAGAAGTGATCCTCATTTTTATGTTAAGCTATCTTCTGCAGATATGTTGAGCGAACTATCAAGGAATCTAGCCACACCTGTGGCTTACCAGGACCACTCAAAAAGCCAGGTCTTCAGCTTTATACACAATTAAAGTGGGAGGTTGTTCCAAGCCTTAAGATCAATGTAGGAGATGGCTCGACCGCTGGATCTAGTTTTTCATATGCATGGGATTTGTACAAGTAGGAGTCCGGATGAGCAGAAGTGTCTGGAAGGTTTGTGAAAGCAGATACTTTGCCAGAGTTACGTAGTGCCTTGAAAGTATGTGTGAGGAATTTCCATTGTGCTTGTTTGTGAAATGGAGAGCCAGTGGAGCTCCTTCAAGTGTGGAGTGATGTAAGTGTGGTTTGGGAGGTTGAGAGGGATTCTGGGCACCAAGTTCTGAATGGTGTGCAGCATTCTGGTGAGATTTTTGTTGACCCGGCATAAAAAATGTTCCCTTAGTCAGCTTGCTTGTGACCAGGGTATGGGTGACAGTTTTTCGGGTGCTGATTGAGAGGCATTTGAAAATCTTCTTCAGCATCTGCAGGGTATGGAAGCATGAGGCGATGACCATTTTATAAATATAAAGTGATGTATTGCAAAATTGTAAATTCTTTTAATTACCTCTTTCTACAGTCTTTCACTTTTTGTAAACCACTTTAGCCAAACACTTTATACTCCTACTCTTTGTACTGCAGCTGCATTCTAAGTAGGCTAAAGATCAATGACAAGCAACCACATTAAATATGCCAACTACCTCCTCGATGTCTGTTCCTAATTTATATTTTATGTACTATTTTGCAGTCGTGACTGGCAACTGAGCAAAGTGGAGGGGTGGGGGAGCAACACAAAAATAAAAAATATATACATATATTTAAAAAAAATTAAACTTATTTGGTCGCTGCCGCACTGCCACCACACTCCAAGCACAAGCTCCCAGCCTGCCCTGCGCCAATCATGATGCTGCTCAGAGCAACGTTATAATTGGCTGGAGCAACCTGGCTCAGTGCTCCAATGCAGACTGGTAGCCTGGCCCTCTCCAACTCGGAAACCCAGTGCTGGGTTGGAGAGAGCCCTTGTGTGCATGTGTGTTTGGCACATGTGCACTGAAGGGAGAGCTTTGTGCACTCCCCTCACTCCTTGTCACCCCATGGCCCCACCCCTTTAAAAATAAAACAATAATAAACACAGTTTATTATCGTTTTATTTCTAAAGGTTTTCAGCTCCTGCTGCTGCTGGTGGGGCGGCGATGCTCCTCCACCATAGCAGAGGAGGCGCCCCTGCTATTTTGTTATCCACACTGTTAAGCATGGATTTATTTAGAGTAAATGTTTCGTGATCCCACTGTCACCTAAGAATTGCCCTCATCCCCCCTCTTTCATTGTAAGAAAAACTCATGTGTTAGTTCAGGATGAATTTAAGGCATAACTTTATTTCTAATGAGTTGAAGTTGATTTTTTTATTTGACTATTTATTGAATCATGTAATTTATTCATATGCTTTCAACAGGAGAGGTTCACACGGGAAGTACTTAAAAAACAAAACTGAAATTCAGTTCGTTTCTTGTATGGATGTGGCGATAAGCTCTAATAAACAAATACATTTTTTTTTTTTTTTAAATAAGAGCTTTCAGTACTACAAAAAAGCCTTCTTCATAAAACAGGAACTGCATTAGTATAGGAAGGTGCGAAAGCGTGTAGGTAAGGTTTATCACATCAGTCCGTGTCATAAAAGGAACCATTACCTACAGAGGAGATATTTTCTCCTGACCCACCGTGGCATGAAATACCTTTTCTAGTTCGAATATTAAAACATAATTATACTGAAAACGTTATGTAGTTCGATCAAAATACCTGATGAGTATGAATATGAAAATAGTGCATGCACTCCATAGAAAACACTACATCTGAAATGCTAGTGTAATCCAAACAAAACAAAGAACATTCAGTGATACAGTATTTTCAATACTACTTTCCGAAACTGATAAATAGGTAAAATATATTTTCCTAATGCATTCTTTCTTCTGAATGCCTTGCTTTCAAATCACTGGCGCGCCCCAGGAAGTCTCTGGCGTGTATCAATTTAAAAAATCATTGCTTTATGTCACAGCCATTAATGATATGTAATCATCTGGAAAAAGATAGCCCTGGCCTCGTGCTCAGCTGTAGACTCTCCTGCACCTGCGCCCGTTTGAACAAGTAATAAAAATGCATATGGGGCCGTGACAAGAACACCCAGACTCGCAGAAAGGAATTGCACATATTAAATAGGTCCATTTTAACTTCTTTTCGCACTAGTTTTCTGTTTTTAGAACCTTGAACATAATGGGTCTGTGGGAGTAAGACATTTAGCCTCATTCAAGGTAACGACGAAAGAAAGGTATTTACTTAAGAGAATCACAAAGCAAACAAGTGCTTAGAGGGATCTGGCAAAGATGCAGAGCACATATTGGGTACCTCTTGCAAATCAAATCCCAGAGAATTGGCAGAAGAGCTCTCGGACAACCTCACCCCTTGATACATAGCGTGGCAATGCTCCCATTTGCACCCAGCGAAGTAAGTGCATCTGCGGACTAGAATATAGCCTTAGAACCCGCCGTAGCGGGCTCTACCGGCTATTAAAGGCCCGCTCCCCGTGTTCGGCTCGGGCATTTAACAAGGGAGAGGGACTTTAATAGCCGGTAGAGCCCGCTACGGCGGGTTCTAAGGCTATTAGAACATTCTGCCACACAGGGCAGAATGTTCTATTAAAAAAAAAAAATGTTCACGGAGCCCGAGGGGATTTAAATCCCCTCGGGCTCCGTGAGGCTTTGTTCACAGCTGTTGCTGTGAACAAAGCAAACATTGGAATGTTGGCGCTGCGGGCTTTTACCGGCCAGTAAAAGCCCGCAGCACTCCATTGTTTTCAATGGAGCCTCCAGCATTCCAATGTTCTAATGAGATTATACAATCCACAACAGCAACAAATGAACTACGATGGATAAAACCCAGGCGCATGCACCTAAACTCTGCTCCACACTGTTGTCTTTCGCCTACTGCAGTCGCAGCTTGCGGGAGGGAAAAAGGGTGGTGGTGGGGGGGAGGCTTGTGGGTACCAAAAATAGAATAATTTTAAAAAAAAGTACCTTTCTCGCTGCTTCATTCTGCTCCTCCACTGCAGGCGAAGGCTCTCAGCCGGCCCTGAGTCCAATCCCAACGCTGCTTACATACGGGTCTTGATGATGTGCAGGCAGTGATTGAGTCATTAGATATACCAAGCAGAGGTGGTTGTCAAGCAAGCAGAGTTGTGTATATTTGGCATATAGGTGAATGTTAATTCTGTTATATGTCAGTACGGCAACAAGTGGCTTCATGTAGAAGTTGAACATGATAGGAGACAGTATGGGACTTTTCAGGTGATGAGGATCTTTTAAAACTTGGAGGTGCCTGTGTGAACAAACTGGGGTCAGAAAGGTAAGAAGAGGACTAGTTAAGGAAATTGCTAGTAAATCCCATTTGAAACTCTAGTGCGTATGAGGGTGGATGGTAAACTATGACATAGACAGCTGAGAGGTCCAGCACTATGAGCAGGCAGAGGACCTCTTTGTCACTGGTCAAGTGGGCATCTTCTACGATGTACTGGTTAGCAGTCTACAAGCAGCTGTATGATATGAAGCTAGACTGGTAATGATGCAAGAGGTGGGTAGAATATATGTGATCTTGAGGTTGGACATAGACTGCTTTTTCAGTGATTGTGTTGATGAATGGTAGGTAAGTGACGAGTGCGTAGGTGGTGGGGTCATGAGGGTATAATGTAGTTTTTTAGGAGTGGGAGGTTCTGACTTGTCCCAAAAGCTTCTGGGAATATGTCCACTGTGAGGGAGGCCTTGACAACCGTGAGTAGGTGTGATAGAGCGTCCCCAAGAGATTTGATAAAGGACTTGGATAAGACATCAACTTCAAAAGATGTGGCTTTCAGGGAATTAAGTATGTTGGCGAGATCTGCAAGAGACGTGGCTTTAAAGTCTAGCCATTGTGGGATTCTACAGGAAGGGGTGGGCATAAACAATGACGCAGGCTTGTTATCCTCGATGTGCTGCTAGATCTTCAATATTTTTTCACTGAAGAAGTGGTTTATAGCACTGCGCTTTTCTGTGGAGGGAGGAATAGGTGGGTCTGGGGGATTGATGCAGTGCTCGATAGTCTTGAAAAGAGTTCTGTTTGTGCTAGTGGCTTCATTGATGGTGTTGGTATATATTACTTTGCCTTGGCTAATGTGATGGTCTGTCTGCGTGTTACATAGAGGGACTTCAGTATCATGAAGTCATCAGGAATTGTTTTTTTTTCTTCACTTTCCTGTGTTCGGATGGATTGTTTATTGTGAGCAATGTTTTTAAAGTACTACAGTGCTGAAGGTTTTGGCTTACACTTTCATGTTTTAAGTGAGGCATGGATGCTCACATAGTTTTTTTTTCAAAACTGTCATGCTTTCAGAGGGTGCTCTTGACTACAATACATCCTTTAATTGAGTATCATAAAGCACTGCATGAGCAGCCCGATCATTGCCTTTGTCATGCATTGTGTGGAATTGGTGCCGATTGCACCTCCTCAGGTTGCTTACCATGAACTTAATATAGTTTACAGCACTGCTGTCAGTGTTGCAACATTGCTGGTACAATCTTTCACCAATCAACCAATGCACAAATATTTGCACTGATTGATCAGTAGAAAACATTTTGCACCAACTAATGGTGCAAATTAAATTTTTGTACCAGTTTGTTCAAACAGTGCAGAATTGCCCCAACATTGGTGCAAAATGGACCAACATAAGTGCATTCCCTATTATCTTTGTCCAAGTTATTTGCAGGTGTTATCTTTTTCATAACCGATATATATTTATTTAATATATGTTGTCATCTTACCATTGTCTATAGGAGGGGGAGTTTTCCATTAACCTATAGTCCGCCCTGTAGCCTCCTTTATATGAACCAATAAGGTGCAAGAACGATTGTGGCCAAGTTTTTTTTTTTTTGTTGTGTTAGTGTTTCCACAGTAGTATACACACTGTATTGGTTCATTGGTTGCGGTCTAGCTTAACATCAACGTTTCATGAACGTGTGGTATTCCCAAAGGACCACATCGTCTGTGCACTGGGTGAAGCCAAACACACGTCTTTAGTTGTCTTAGTAACAGGTAGCAGAGAGACTGGCGTCTCTAAGGACAAACATAGCTACTTGAAATGAAGGGCTATAGAGAGCAAATGTTGCTTAGGTTCAGATACAATATGGCTTCAATAAGACGTAATGGATGTACAGTTATAGAAAGAGAGTGTGGACCTTGTTCATTTTATCGAAGTCGTGATGCTGTTCACAGATCGAGCTCCACAACACATTGGTCTCTGTGTAGACTGCCTCTGATCTCGAAGTGCGTCTCCAGGGCAGACTTGGTGCCAATCAAAGGTTGTCAGACATTCTGGTGGCTCCACTCGTGCACTCTATCATTGATTTTTTATTTTTTCTATTTATTTCAGAAATGTCCTTGTGCATGGCTAATTAACCCTGACTGTTTATCCACTTGATATGCCCTCCAGTTTGACATTTAGTGAAAACATTGCTGACTCGTGCTCTTGCAAACGAGTGCCGTTTCCACAGTAATTATGAGCAAATTATTGTGGAATGGCTGCAACCATAACAAAGCTTTTCCCAAAAGCCAAAGCCAACTTTGTGCTGATTATGAAACAAATGTATGCATCAACGGCGGGATTATACCCTTTTTGCGGAATAGATATAAACTATGTTTTCTAGAGAAATAACTAAAATGGTTTGCAAATTTAAAGCGGACTTGGCAGTAGTGGTGAATGTATTTTGTATCACTTCGTTCTCCGTTGTGGTGCGCCTAAGTGCACTATTATTGATGGCGTATTTTGTGATAACGTTTCAGATGTTTACAGGTTAGAAGAGATGATCATAGTTTTTCAGATAATTTTTTTCCTCAAATGAGTCACAAAATCAAATTCACAGATCATACCTGTTTTACAGGTTATGATTCCATACGATTAGGCACGGTTATTTAATTGAAAGGGTTGTGAACAAAGGCTTCTGGCCTCTTACCTCCAATGGGGCCAGTAAAACCAGTTACCAGCTCCTTCAGAATTATGTCGTCTGCGGAAACACCGCAAACCTATTACTTTTACCAGAAATTTCAGCTGCTGGAAACCGCCAAAATAGCTGTGTAAAAAGTGCAGGGGGTGGAAAATTGAGATATTTCTGTGAGAACCACACACAGATTTAACAATTCTGCTACAAGTCTTTATTTCCGAGTGGACAATCAGAGGCCAACTTGCAACAGGTTGAATTCTCCCCACCCCAAGAGTTACCTGTACCCCTTTTATTGCTGACTCTGTGGCTGGGGAAAATCTGATCAATTGACCAGGCCACTCATGTAAAGACCTAAATGATGATTGGCCACAAGTCAGGGCCAGTTTAGCTCCCATGCACACAAAGGCACTGACCTGTCTTCACTGGGCAGACCACCACAATGACATGCTATTTCCAGTAAGTATGATTTTCTCTTAAAAAGGTGATATGCTGCATTGCAGCTCATTAGAAACTGTGATTTACCAAAAGTGCATCACACAATGGAAGACCACAATGCACAGTTTCCAGTCTCTTGTCACTTTGGCACAATGAGTGATAGAAATGTGCTTTCCCCTCCGATCTTTGTTTATTTCATGATGGACTTTGATAAAATTGCAAAAGTTTTCTAGGGGTCAAGTTGTAGGATTGGTGTTGCAAGCTTCATTCACATTTTAAAACAACCTACACAACAGAACATTTAGATTTGCTCACTAAGGTGTGCCTCTTCACTGTAGCAAAGTCCGCCTCCAGGATCACCGGTGATGATGGTTGTGGCACTGGCCAAACCAGGTTAAGCTCCATCTTACCCTGACGTGTGCATGGCCCACTGCACAGGCCTTACTTACCATGGGGAGCACAGCAACTTGCAACTGCTGCTACCTCCGTTAGGTGCAGAGCTCCATGATGCTGTGGATGCTAAGACTTCAAGGCCGTCAAAACAGCTGACTGTTGCTGTCACAACTACCAAAATCCCAGTAGGTGCAGCGCCATAGAACTCCTCTGACTGCCATGCCTTCTTTACCTCAGAAAGTAGCTTCAGAAGGCGATTCCTGTGGAGTGGCTGCAGACCTGTTGGCATCTGGTGCACACACACCTCCATATGCCCGAACCTTTGCTTGGCTCCTGCCATTGATGAGTGCACAGCAATGAGCTTGTGCACAAATGAACAATGAGTAGTTGCTGGCCTGACACCAGACCACTGGAGTGGACTTGGCAGAGTGGGAGATATGCAGCAGCTCACTTCAGGTGTCATACAGTATGCATACAGGAAATGCTGATGCCCTCTCTGACTTTCTTGGTGCTCCTGGAAAGATATTAAAAGGTACCCTGGTTTCAAGAAAAATGATGGAGAACATGTGGAACTGCAGTCAAGATTTCTAAGGAATGATGCTAAATTGGGCATGCATTCAAATCCTCTGATCAATGGTGCAAATATTGACATGCAGTGTTAATATTCAGTGATCATGAATATCTGTGTTGTACGGAGGATTACAGAGCGCTGGTACAAATCCGAACATGCTCTAAAGATTGCCGACCGATACGGCAATTCCACACATTATTGAGGTATCAATGAGTGATGGTGCAGAAGTGGCCATGCATGCGTTCTAAGCCATCACATAAGATTTCTGGGTGCAAGTGAACATGCATTCAAGATTAATGAGAAATACTGAAAACCCGAGCATACACTAAGAATTATTCAGTGATGGGTCAGTGTTAAAAGTGTAGTAAGGATTACTGAGTAGTTGGGCAAACCTAACCATGCAGTTATGATTTATTCAAGGTTCACATTTGAACAAGCGCCAAGGATAATGAAGTAATGGAGCAAACCTGAACATATATAATTGCGACTACTCTTGAAATTTGGGAATTCATATCACTACTGCATAAAGTTTGTACTGGCATTATGGTGGTACCTCCTGCCAAAGTGTAGGCATTCTTGGCACAATGGTTCACACTTTTTGTTCAGAGCTTGCATCGGTATGATGTTTGAAATTATTTCTATGTTGGGGGGCATGTAATGGTGTCCTGCCATGGTGTAATGCCTGAGTTGGCACAATAGGGTTAACACCTACCATTTTATAAGATCGTACTGTTCGCTGAGGCTTCAACTTTGAGATTTGTGTCATCTGTTTTCACGTATCTAAATACTCACCCTTCCATCTCGTGATACATCACTCCTTTCACTATTTTACTCATCCATTAATTTACCTGTCCATTTATTGTTCAAGCAGTCAGTTACTTAGTCATTCACCCACCCATTCACTCACTCATCCATTTAACAATTGACATAAGGAATATGTAGCAAACTATGGCGTACTCCTTAACCTGGAGAATAACAAATATGTTACAAAAACACATTCTTCCTCTTACAGGTACTATTATGTCTGTCTCACACTATTGGCTCAACTCCTAACCTCTCTGCTCCGTATCTCAACTACACAGGGCCAGGTGAGCTAAACGTTTTAGGGTTACAAACAGTCCAAATCACTGTCTAAAACTGCAAAAACAATTTTTGCCATGTGCTAACAGCATTTAAGGAGTTTCTAAATGTTTACTGACTCCTGAAAGTGGTTTAAGACTCCGTGCCGAATTGCTATTTAGAGGGGGGAGTGTAGTAGGTGTCCCTTCGAAATAGTGATTTGATATGTGACGTATAAAGGCGTTTCCTACTGAAATCTGGTGACAAAACACTGAAACATTACTGACCCTCCAATTGAAGTGGTAGGCCATTTGCAAAAGAGAATGTAAAAAAAAAAAGGTTGTTTTGTTGCAGGCACTTATGCAGGGGTCCTCTGCCATCCCTTTAACAAACTTAAAAAAAATATAATTTTAAATATAGTACTGTTTTCGTTAAGGAAAGTTTATTGAAAGCCGATCACAATCATGGTGGACTGCTGATTTTAGCAGGCTATCATTCCAGTGATCTATATCAATTGGGTTGAGGCGCAATTTGTAACCTACCTCACTAATATTCATGACGTAGGTTTGATTGCAACCCCCTCCAGATCGGAATTTTACAAATGTACCTATTAGGACATAGGTTGGTTCATAGTATCCTTTACTGGTAGCAAAATATTGGTCGACTATTGCAAACAGTTTTTAGTACATTGGGCCAATTGTTTTTATAATTAAAATCTGTTTCTTGATAAGCATGCTTCAATAAGGTTGGGAATGTAGGACTACTTTAGTACAGTTTGATCTGTAGCGTGTACTATACAAAGAGTTATTCGGTTATCAAATACGTACATTCACCCTTGGCTAATTAATGTGTATTTCTCTAGCTCTTTTTGCATTTTTTGAACAGCAGTTTCCTGTAAATCTAGAAAAATATCCAACATCATATAGGACAATTGGGTATTGCATCCATGATATGTATATTATGGACTCATACAAATTACACCCTCTGGTAGTTGAAGTCCTGCAAAGAAACGGCCTAGTAACATGAATATCTTTTGTGTCGCATGATCCTTAAATAGAGTACTTGACGCATTTGCTAAAACGTTTAGTTACAGATTGCTCCTTAGGGGTGTTTTCTGTTGCCTCGGGAACCTGTCTGTTTTTATCCTGCTGCAGTGGTGACCCTACCTAATCAATAAAGTGCACTTTCAGTATTCAAGAACGCGTAGGAGGCCACAACAATATAAAACCGTGCTGGGTAAAAGCCATCTAATAACTGAATCCATTTTTTTTTTGTTTAAAAATACAGTAATAACTCTGGTCTAATTTTCATCACCTGGGTCGTAAAACCGTGTGTTTTCCTGAACATACAACAGGCGGATCAAGCTCCCCAAACTTTAGCTTGTCTCCATTACTGCATTATGTAAAAGTGGAAACTTTTGTGGGTCCTTAACCACGTAATAAAGTTTACAACATTTGGCTACAACCGAAGATTGCACAGTTTAAGCATCCTTAATATCTGCCTGGAAAGAAATCGAAGTTTGGATCTCTGTTGTCTTCTTTAGTAGTTATGTGCCGGTAACATTTGTCATTGATAAACATTAAAAATCAGTTTACATGGATCGGATCGGAGAGCTAAAACTCTTCTGATAAGGATGAAATTATCAAGGCTTCCCGTCAGGGGTACTTTTCTGGCTAACGTTGGAAGTTACTTGATTTGCTGGAGGTTTAAAAAGTAATTCTTAATCTTCATGAGAGTATTTTTAAGCAGACAAAACTTTTAAAGAATATTGATAATTTTAAATGAGGGAACTGAATGATGTATGTGACCATGCTTTCTTTGTTACTTTAAATTTACATAAATGTAAAGAAATTATTTCCATTTGGAATATCCTCTTCAGCCTGCTGATGTCTCTAATTTCATATTTCTCTGGTGGAAAGTTTTAAAGAGTTATTTCTAAATATATTACTCCCTATGTTTCTGTTGAGTGTGTATGCAAGACTATGGGGAGTAAAACAGACATACATGCTGCGTCTCTAGTGGGATGGTTATAACGACTGTCAATAGGGATTACACCATAAAATCAGGAAGTTTTAACTTCACACATAGCATTTGGGGTTTGAATTTTTGTCTTATTCGTTCTCCTAGTTTTAGAACAGTATCATAGTAGCTAATTGTGAACAGGCACGCTTATGGGAGTGCCTTCATCCTGAATGCCTGACCACCTCTGTGTCTTATACCCCACAAACCATTAAACATTCTACTACTATATGTTCATCTAAAATAACTCCTGGCAAACTGTAGTGCCTTAACCTTTGATCACGTATGTTTTTATTCTAAAACAGATGTGGTGGCCCGAGAGCGTTAGGAATCAAAATGTCCTGTAATTAGTGTTTATGACAACCTGGACCAGTTTCTCAGAAGAGATTCACACAGATCATAATTATATTCCCCACTTAGTATGACTGAAGGTGTGACATAGCATTCACACAAATCAAATATTAATTGCATATCATTTGTGTGATTTGTTATATACACGCTCAAATAGTATCATAACGTTTTCTTTCATTGCTTTATTGTACCTGGTGTATGGTTGCCGGGCCATACCATTCGATGACTGTGTGCTATAGAAAGACGTCTAACATAACATTCTGTATCCAGCATCAAGCCCTCTGAGGATAGCTTCACATTAGAGTTCCATAATTATTTCTGTAAAATTGGTATACATTTCCATAAATGTATTTACTTTATCACATACCATTATTTATACTCACCTCTGTGGGGTAACTGAATCTGAAGTCTTTAACAAGATATGAACACTGACTCAATTTGAGGAAGACAGTCTCGTCTATCAACATGAGCCCTGCAATTTTTCTACCCAATATTACTCGCTCACCCTCTCGAGGAAGAATGGTTTGATCCGTTTACAGCGTCGCAAACCTTGGTTCCAATAAACCAGCTATTGAATAATAGCTAGTACATGTGCTTTCATTATTAGCTAAAGAGTACTTTTTCGGGTAAATTGAAAATCAAAATAATTATCACTTTTGAAAACGTTTTCATATATTTTTTTACCATTGTTAATTATCTGGTATTTTTGCCAACTCCATCAAACTATCTTAATTGTAACAATACATTATCAGTCCACAACTGGGCTCCCTCTCGTATTACTCGCCAAACTTTAACTTGCCTTTCACCATATACAGTGCACTGCTGCCTTTTGTCAAGGTTTGTTCTATAGAAATACTGTGTGCATAAATACAATTATACTTTTTCAGCATAACATGGGGAGGTGATAGTAAGGCTTAAATGTATGAAGCGGATGTGTAACAGGCACGCAGACAGTTGAAGTACAACCTAAGTAACAAAGTAATGCTGTTTTACACGCCTTCTTTTTTTAAATACATGGGGGCTTAATCGAGAATGTTTTGATGTTTTTACGAATCGACCTCTTTGCTTTTAACATGCTTTTTTCTGAAAAATATTCCTACAACATGCATAACATTTAGATTTCATTTAGCAAAACTTGGAATGGTAAAGATAATTTTTTATGGAATGTTTGTAGAAAACAGCTACAGACTTCAATGAATTGTTTCTAGTTGATGAATTGGTCGAATATAAATGCAGCATTTTAGGTAGTGTACACCTGTGAGATTTACAATTTTCATTGAAAATGGTCCTTTGCATCCTGTATATTTTATTGCCTTGCCGCATTTTTATATATTTTGTAACATAAATTATTACAACTCACAATTATTTTTCATTGGTTATTTGTCATACATATTATGCATTTTATCGGATTAAGATAGTGTTTTCTGAGAGATATGGCGCAGTGCTTCTGTTATTCGTGTTTAAGAATTGGCTCTACTATTGGCACTCTGTGCTCGTGTTAAGGTCAACATACATAAGTTTCCCTTGCCAAACAGTTATTGTTAGTCTAAGAGGGACAATACTTGAATTCCCTTCCTGCTGATAGAGTTTTTATTATTTCTTTGTGAACTCAGTTGTGAGGTATTAACAGTTGCGGATGGCGACTTGGCATGGTGGTGGTGCGTGGGCAGGGGGAGGCCAAACAAAATGAAAATCCACTAACCTCGTAGCCACGCTGCTCAAGGGTCACCGTCGTCGCACTCCAGGCACAGGCTCCCAGCCTGCCCTGCGCCAATCATGACGCTGCTCAGAGCAGTGTTATGATTGGCTGGAGCGCACCGTGTGGGCGCTCCAGCACAGACTAGGAGCCTGTGCAGGCTCTCTCCAACTCCGCACCACAGTGCCAGGTTGGAGAGAGCCCTTGTGTGCATGTGTGCTTGGCTGGCCTGAGACGGCTGGCTAAACATACATGCGCACTGAGGGGAGTGCTCTGTGCCCTCCCCTCCATGCTCGTCACCCCCAAGGCCCCAGCACTTTAGAAACAAAATGACAATAAACATTGTTTATTGTGGTTTTGTTTCTGAAGGTTGCAGCTCCTGCTGGTGGTGGTGGTGGGGGGGGGGGGGTGACGCTCCTCCGCCCTAACGGAAGAGCCGCCCCTGAGTATTAACCTGATTAAGAATGCAAAGGTACCTCCTACTGCAAATTGTAGTGAAAGGAGACATTCTTAAAAAGAATGTTTGTGGGGGTTTGCTTGTAGGAGTCCTCCGTTATGACCACGCACTATGGCAATATGAATGTTAAGCTATTTTTTTAAGCCAGTGTCTATCTGGTACACAATATTTTGGTTACCCTTTTGTACTGAGTGTGTCTCTCTAAGGCATAAATTCATTCTGAAGCCCTAATAAATAATTGTCTCCTCTATATAACTAAATTTGTAAAATAAATGCTAAACTCTCCGTGGTAGAAGCAGTTTTAGTCTTCCATTTACCTTTACTCTACATTTGATACAATAGGTATTTTTTATAAATTAAACGTGGCAGAATTATGATAATTATCATATATCATGAAGTGTCTCAGACCGGTAAAACTCAGCAAAAGGTCGGCTTGACATAGATGAAATGTTTTGGCTGGCTTTCCCACGTTTTGAGACAGCTTAGGTTTAGCATGTCAGAACATTTTAAAACGTGAGCACGTTGCTTAGACAGCATTTCTTTTCTTTTCTTCAAACTAAATTATTCTGTTAATTGCCGCAAAAAACACCACTAGGTGGATGTGACTACCTCTGGGAAATAGGCAAATATTTCCATTGTAAGGTAAGAACGGGGTTGGCTTTTTCTGTCAGTGTTCATCACATGCAAATGAAACGTTTGTGGTAATGCTACAGTGATGTCGTTAGAACCTCGCAGAGGTTGAGGCCTTTTACTTCTCATGTCCTGGGGCCCACCCTACCATGGATTCTGAGCAACTGGGCTAAGCACTCCTAAACTTGACCGTAAGGAAGAGCATGGTCTGAGCAGTCCAAGGTTCCCGGCTGGAGGGGTTAGAGGGGGATGTATAAAAGAGTGAACACAGGCTCACAACTCCAAAGATGCGCAACAGCAGCAATACATCCCTGCCCAGCCAAATGTTCAATTTTATTTAAAAAAGATAAATATTTTATTTCTACTCCTAACAACACAAAGGAAAAATATGACATTCATAAACACCTACACAATCCCCCTGAGATCAGGGCTCTTGTGTTTCCTTGGTGATTTCCTGTCAGACTTCCTCCTCACTGTAGCAATGGTAGTTATTCCCCTTTTCGTTATTGGCAACATTCAGGGTATGCCCCACTAGTAGTTCTAGTCTCAAGAGTCCACTCTAACTCTTTTCTAAAGTCAAAAGTGTTCCCGCGCTACAGTGCTGTTGAGCCAGAAAGCTCCTCCAGTGCCGAATTCAGGCTTACCTGCAGCCTCGGAGGGTACAGAGTTCTTGAGCAGGAGTTGGGCCACAGGAGATGTCCAAAGCAAGATACACATCTTTTGATCAGGTAAATAGGAGCCTTCATTGAAGTAGGGATGAGATGAGCATAATGTTCATGGAATAGAAGGCACCTCCAGAAGTCAAAGCAGGATAAGTGGCCACAGGAACAATATGTTGAGGTTCTCCTTCACAGTTTACATATTGCGTGTTGTCAGACTGATTTGATGTCCAGTGGGAGTGGAGTACAGGCAGAGCGTGAATGTAGTTCCACAGGCACCACTCTGCTTCACAGGAGAATGTGCTGAGGAGCTTTTCTATAGAAAATTTAGAAATGTTCACTGTTTCCTCTTGAAATTCAACCTTTTCCATATTTTGGTTCACACCATTCTGGTAAGAGGTGTAAATGCTCTAATTAATTAGGGCCTGATTTAGAATTTGTCTGACGGGTTACTCCATCACAATGGTGTTGGATATCCAGTCCACCAAAATCTAAATCTCATTATATGGGATTTAGATTTCGGTTGACGGGCTATTTGTCACCGTTGTGACGGAGTATTCCGTCCACCGAGTTCTAAATTAGGCCCATAGTGTTTTTTTCAAATGAGAGAATTCATAGCAAAGCAGCATCCTTAGCACAACACTTGGTGCTGAATTCTAGCTCTATCTGTGTTTGGGCACACTGACTCTGGGTTTTTTAGGCACTCTTCTGCTGATCCCTCTAAGAGACCTCATGGGATGGACCATAACTCTTTGGTGTCATGATGGCTTAAAGGGATGGGTGCTCAGATGCTAGGCTTGCATCTTTTGGGCATTTGGTGATACTGCTAGGTAATTCTAATTCTCTAGTGATGGGCAGATGGTATTCCTTTTGATAGTGACCGAAGATTGACAGACCTTTCCTGGGTAGCCACTGCTCCAGCAGACACTCAAGTAAGCAAGTCAACTCTTCTGCTGGTGTGAAGTTACCCATCTTAAATATTCTTTTTCAGATATTTTTATGCTGAATAATATTTGTCTGGCGGCTTGGGAGGTTCTCATCAAAGAAGCTTTCAAGACTTCCAAATCTTAAGTCAAGTGTCCTATGGCTGTACTGTCAGCGTGACCATTTTCATTTCTTTGTTGACTACTGCTGTGGATCCAACAGAATGCCATAGGATGTGACAGTAATATGGAAGGCTCTTAGAACCTGTACAGATCACTTAATGGCCAAAACAGGAAAGTTGGAGGTAGAACAGTTAGTTGACATGCAGTATCTTATTAGGTCCTTTGGTAAGGCCCCTCTCCCACTTATCACAGACTGTAAATACATCTGGGTATGCTACACACCTATTCGTTGTAGCCTAAGATAAACACAGTTAGTTTTAGTTGTCAGTTAAGATTTTTGTTTATGCCTTTATAAAAATGATCATTCAGAAACAAGATCATTATGTTATTAGCACATTTCATTAGCCTTCAGTTCTGAGCTTGTGGAGACACTGTGAGTATGCAGCCAACACGTGTTTTTCCCCTTCCTGGTGCACAGGACTGGGTCTTTTTCAAGGCAGGTAGCACAAGTGGTATATTATTCAGTTTAAGAAGTCCAGTTTTCCTGGTTTTAAATCTGTGAGGTACAAGTGAGTTCATGCAGCTTAGAGCTGGAACGTTTATTTGCAGCTTGGTTAATTCGAATAAAGCATCTATTAGCATAAAATATTTGTGTGTTGACAGAATGCCAGAGGATGTGCATGAACCATGATGGTGAGTACAGTTTGAGGATCAATTTGTCCTCACTGTAGGCAAAGGGTTGAACTTGCTCCACCCATTGAAAATTGTGTTACCATTCCATATGCTGCAACAAAAGCCAGGTTTTATTGGAATATTCATAAAGGTTACATTTAGAAATATAACGGACTGTGCTTCAACACAATGGCACTAATGTACCTGAAAAAGTCTGTCCATCTTAACTTCACAAAACATGATTATTATAACCTTTACAGAAATAGGTGTTTTGTGTAAAGTTTTCATGTGTTTTGAATAATGCATAGTTCAGTGGTGCTATCTAAACATCTTACATTACAACTCTACAAAAGCATGTTTCATAACGGCATGGAAGCCTTGTGATGTCGGTGCTGTGGGTACAGAACACATACACACTGCACCACTGAAAAAATGTACGTGTGACAACATTGCACTGTTTAGGAGAGGCTACAATGGCCAGACTTCCAACCTTGATTTTCAGCATCTTTTCACTATCTACTTTGTGGCATCTGGCACATCATGGTTCAAGGGTGCCTGAGTTGGCCTCAGGATTGTTCTTGTGCAGGAGGGTGTCCCTTTATGCACAAAAGCAATCCTGCATGGATCTCAGGCACCCTTGCACCATGGTGTAAGGGTGCCTGTGTTGGCCTGGCAACTTTCACTTTGATAGTTCAATTGACTTATTTGAGTTCTGAGGCACTTTTATGTGGTGTACTCACTCTGATACTAGAGGATACACGGGATAACCAATATATGAATAGTGTCAGATGCATTTTGAAATCCAAAGGGCAACATTTGAACTGAATGGGCCGCTCTAGGGCGGTCGACCAGTGCCACTGCACAGGATGCTGACTTTGGGTGGGGGTGCCATGCTTGCAAGTATATTATGGTTTTAAAAGCACCTGCTGCAGCGGTCCTTGTTCCTAGCAATTTTCAGGTGACAATAAAAATGTCAAGATAATTTTGGTGATTAATATTCTGCCTGGAGAGAGTTGTGAGTTTTCTCTAGTGGAGGTTTTAAGGTAGTGAAGGATGTTTATAAGCCTGCTGCAAAGAACATGTACCATGCAGATCACAAAGTTTATGTAACGCAAATAGGTCAGTGGGTCAGTGGGTTACTGCTTTTGTTAGAGAGATCCTTTTGTTAACTTGCAGTTTATAAGGTAAAATCCTAATATAGAACAGAAAGCTATTAATTGTCATCAAAAACTGCATGACTTCTGCACAAATGATTCATTTTGGTAGAAATCAACTCTTATTATTAAAGAGAACCCCCAACCATATTGTTACATTTTAAATTCTGAGTTTGTGCTTCTCCAGGCCAAGCACTCTAAAACTAAACAGCCTGCTAGTATGGATGACATAAGACCCCTACACCTTGTAGTCCTCTGTCTCATGTTACATGTTTTATACACTGATTTACACACTTATGATTGTTTGTCTCTTTGTAATGTGTGTGCAATGTAAAGTGCTCTTACACCCTACGGTGGCATGAGTTGTGCTATAAAACTAATTCAATGCATCTGAGATAAGAGTACTTATGGTGACTTGAGGGGCACTGTTAAAGGATGGTAGTGAGGCTATCAATCGCGGAGGTGGTGACTGGGGATCGCCAACAAACATTTTCACACAGGGTGCCAGCAGCACTAAGGCCGGCTGTCTTGGAGATCACTGAGCATTTTTTGGCACTACGCAATCTGCCAGTATCGGCTTATTTTGATAAAATTACCTAAATGTGAGCCTGCTAACATTTACGCTAACTCATGGATACAGGGAATTTGTACTAGTGGAGTAACTGAGACCTTTGCAATTTAAAGTGTCCCCCAGTTATGGAGTCCTAGGTTCTTAAACCACCAGCATGCAATTGGGCTGGACAAGGCACTGTTATATAGGTCAGTTGCCACTTTGTCTAGAATCCTGGCTACATTGCTTATGATGCACACCATCATGATGCATGAGTTCTATCAGTGAGGGATAGCTTGAGTCCTGTGGCCTTGCGAGCATCCCGCCCACACTTGAAAGTGTCATATTGAATATAAGGTGTAGGGAAGATGCTCACAAAAGTTCTAGACACTGGTGATTCCTAAGTCGTTTTTTACTTTTGTTGCTATGCCAAAGACCAGCCTATGCAAATTAGCCTTGATCCTGTATCAATTTGAATAGCCCATCCTGAGCTGCCAGGCCAGATCCCCTTTGAAAAGGATCATAAGCAACCCCAGATTGATTTCACCTTATTTGGACCTCATCAGTGAGGTGTAGTTTAAATTCTGTAAAACAGTGAGCATAGGAGCCACATCTGAGCATGCCTGTCACACTTATGACATTGCAGTGACGAAAACACAAAGATGATGAGAGGAGTGCTTGCTAGAGTCTCAGGTACCTACAGACTCTTGAAGCTGCATTTTTTGCCATCGTTTTACACCCCTCTGCCTCTTAAATGGAGATTACCCATATGCAATTCAATCTTAATTCTGCTCCAATAGGAACAGCCAAGCCCAATTTGAAAAGACAGTTTCCCTCCACAAGGCTAGCTTCAGGTAGTTACTTAGGGCCAAATTTATGGCCTGGTGTGCGTCGCTCTTGCACCACGCAACATGGTGAAAGTGAGATGCAAACATTAAGTCAGATTTATGTAGCCATGCAAGGCCACCCTGGGTGGCCCTGCGTGGCTTCATAAATCTTGAGTGATGTAACGCAGTGCAAATCACGGTGTTACGTTAAACTGCACCAGGGACGCATTTCCATTAGTATTGCATGTGTGTTCCTAAGCGAAATCTATGGATTTTGGCATATTCACAGACTTACAAGAACCTGTAAACCTGGGATGCACCAAAAAGATACGCCTCCCCAGCAGAGACGTAATGAGGACAAATATGTTTTCTCCTTTTTCCTCTTTCTATGTGTGCTGCATCCTACAGCACACATAGAAAGAGGATAGAACCTCTCAGGATTGTTCTTGTGCAGGAGGGTGTCCCTTTATGCACAAAAACAATCCTGCATGGAACTCAGGCACCGTTGCACCATGGTGTAAGGTGCCTGTGTTGGCACTTGGCTGCCAAAAGGGTGCCAGTGCAGGGGGAAAGGACAGGAATGTGCCATATTGGTGCATTTCTGCCCTTTTCTTATGATGGAGGCCAGCGCAGCAAGGTGTCTTGCTGTGCTGCCCTGCGCCACAAAGCCCATAAACACGGGCCTTAGCTCTCATTTGTGAGCTTTGACTCCATTACAGAATCACTGGCTACTGCACACTGATGAAAAGGAGCTCTGTCCCAGAGAATGGGCTCTCTCTCTCTCAAAATGAGAGCACTTCGAGACATACACTCCCTTATCATTTTTGGCAGGCTCTTTCCTTGTAAATGTTCCCGCTAGTGTCTTCATTTTTGCTATGCTTCCTTAATATGTGCCAGTCGGGTTAGTCTGGTCGTTCAATTCTATGCATGTTAGTAATAGATTTCATATATATTCTCTCCCCTTTTGTAAGGGATTTTTTATCCCTAGATTACTCTGGCACACACTGTAGCAGGACAAAGCTAGAAAAAGTAATCTGCACCCCCTCTGAGCACCCTTCCACTTTTCTTGCTCTTCTGTGACATGCTGGTAGGCCAAACTAAGTAGGACATAGAAACACTGTTCCGCTCACTGTCTGGACTCCTGATGCGCAAAGTACTTCAAAATCCCTTCATATGTGGCATTGGATATCTTTCTGCAGACCATCAATTGACAGAATGGCAACTCTATATCGGCATACATCAGGTTAAGGGCGTGGTTAGCAAGTACACTCAAACAAAAAAATTTTCTCCCTGATTGTGCTCCAGCTGCTTCTGAACCTTTTCTACCAAACTCCTGGTTTGTGGTCCTGGTTAAACTGCAGCCTTTCACACCCTTTAGCAGTCTTCCAGGAAACCTTCTTTTTTTAATCTGCCATCAACACTGCTATCCATATAGTCATTGTTCTAATGCCCATGCAGACAGTCAGGAATATGTTCACATTTCACCTTATTTGCATTTGCTACCACAAGGAACAACAACTTGTAAGCAAGGCTATAGTGGAAACGAATCTTTTATATCAACGAGATAGTTCACCTCAGTGGCTAAGTATGTGAATAATAACTTGTAATTGATGTGCAATTTAACATTGATCTGCTGCCCCCAGGGGCCACTGTCATAGCACTGTTGTATAATGTATGTACGCACATCTGCCGTGGAATGTAATTGTGATTATGAACCTTTATAAAATCAATAAAACAGTATGTTAAAAAAAAAAAAAAGAGATAGAGAGATGGTTCACCTTATTAATACATTCCTACCATAGCCCCAATTACAAGGTGGCCAAACTGCAGAGAGAATGTGTGGATGAAAATAATGTTCCATATGGTATCTTTGCACATAAATCTATCTATTGTGAAGTTTTTGTGCCCGAAACCGGGAATGATATGCAGACCTTGGTTACTGTGTCCAGCTCCACATGTGGTATTCCTATTCCAGGGACAAATACACATCAACTTACCATGTACTTTTAGCAGGTGGTAAATGGAAAGTGGGGCCAGTGCAATGGAAGTGTCAGGAGGAGGGGGGTAGTGAGCATGTGAGTGCATAGCAGAAGCTGTGTACTGGCAGAGGGATTGATCTGTGCTTCTCAAATGCCATGGGAGTGAATCTAGTTGGATTTTCTGGCCTGTAAAACTGGGTCAGATGTTTCCCCACCGGGCCCCTATTATGTCAGAGATGGTCACAATACCTTCACGGAGGCCCAGGATGTGGAGAGATTCCCTCAGTATGCTGGTAGTGAACACCACTATGGGAGGTCACAATTAGGTCCAGAATGCCCAAAATATGTCTAAATATCATCTTTACACCAGGACTACAATTTTGGTCCAGCAATATGCCCAGGGTGGCCATGCATATGCCCGAGATTATCTTATGTGCTTGAGGGGCACCAGATGCCACTCTTATTTCCACATGCCAGAGATTGCTGCCCGGGATGAACCTTGTCCACCAGGGCCTATGCTTTGTATGCAAACACTAACAGCTCTCACTTGTTTGAGCTTAGGCTACTGTAATGTCCTTTATTTCGACATTGCACTGTCTACCTCTTCAAGTACAGTATTTCACAAAAAAATAAATATGAAAAGACCCCTAAATATCTTCATATACACCCCTCTCGTATTTGTTATATCACTTGAGCGAAATCTGGTGAGTAAAAAGTCTTTGAAAATGGCTCCACTGGTTGAGCGGATCCTCCATACTCTCGGTGTGAGGCTGTGGAATGCTCTCCTAATTCACTTAAGGCCATATACTATTTTGAGTTTAATATTTAGGGGCAGTACTATAACCTTTACCTTTTAGGGCCACATAGTACTCTCAAAAGGCCTTCAGCAGATCAGCAGTTGGAGACAAACTGTTGTTCTATACATGTCCACTTTACGTTTTAATGAACACTATCATGAACACGTGTATTATCTTGTGGAGTGCCATGCACATTCAAAGCAACAAATAATGACCAAACATGCAAATGCACAAAGGATCAGCTGTAGTGCAAACATTAATACTAAAAGCGAATATTGGACTCAAGATGGTGCCCTCCACTTCACCGTCTCAGTCTTTGAGTCTCAGATATATTAACGAAACCTGAGGACCATCTCCTCTTCTACTTGTGTTTAATTATTTGCAGTTGATTGTTCAAAATTCACGCTAATGAATAACATAATACACTTTCAAGATCTAAAGAACATAGTAGACTTTGATTTAAAATAGAACCTCAAACCACTGGTTTTTGCAGATAAAAACAATCTGACTTAAGGGAAGGAATGTAAGCAAGCCCTATTATAAGCTGAGAAAGAATATTGCCTTCAGTATTTTGGGAAAGCAGATTATTATGTGACAAAATAGTTTGAAGTTTGTAAATCATTTTGAGACCCCTGTTAAAGCTGATCCCTCACCAGACTGGTGTGATACCAAACAGCTAACTGCATTTGAAGATAGAATTGCTAATATTAGTGATGAGATTCACATATCATGTATGTTGAAGTGAGTAGTGCTGTGAACCATCAAGTAGCAGCACGGGTCTGGCAGACTGCTAATAAACGAGGACCCCCTCACCTCATCAAAACAGTTCAATAATAGACCTTGCTACATATTCAGTCTGGCCTACATCTATAGAGAGTAAGGCGTACACTCTAACTCCCATAAACTGCAAGAATTATCCTCTGTTTATGATCCACACATGTAATGCAAGGACTTTGGCTGTCCATCCTTCCCAAGGAATCACTAGCATATCTGATACCTCGGCATCAGAACCACTAAGTTGGAAATAGGGTTTTAGGAATGAAATCTGGATGGGCTTCTGCAAAGATTTAATGTAGGTTTGCTACATTGGCGGCAACTCCCCCCTTCCACTACTGCGAAGGGGAGCTGCATTTAAAATGATGACCCTCCCACAGTTTCTCTGCCTTTTATGAAATACTTTTTTGGAAGAGGTTTCTGACCGGTCAAATGTGACTTTTGGAACCCTGTTATAGAATGAAAAACCACCACAAATCTTTCCTGTCGATCCATAGGGTCTATATTATGTTATGATTGCTCTCCCCCAACGGAGGAGATATTACTCATCGTCATAGCTGAGTGCAGTGTCTGATTAAGTGTTCGCCCCACAGGAAGAACCATCTCTGATACTTAACAGAGTGATGATGGGGTTGAGTCATACACTAATTAGATGTATGGGGGAACCAATCTAATCTGCCTGATGAAATGGGTGCCACCATTTGAATGTGGGGAGAAGCCACTATGTATAACTGCTGGAAAGGTTAACTCACAGGGGAGACCCAAGTGAAGGAAGTTAACAGCTTGTGGGCATCTCAAAAGTGAAAGTATCTGAGGGCTGGGATTATGAGTCCGACAAATTTCAGTGACTTCTGGGAGTACCTTGGAAATGAAAACATTTAACACTCAAACTATAAGCTACATGTAACAGGGGCAACAATGAGCTACATGTAACAGAAGTTAAAATATTTACACATCTGACATTCACTGCATGCATATGGAGGTGCGGGACACCCAGACCTTTCCTACTGAAGGCCATGATATTGGTACACTTTTGAAAAATTGACCACTCAAATGCAGGACTAAGACATACAGATAACTCCTCAGATTGAATGGGCCACTTGAGAGCCAAGAGAGCAGGCCCTGGGGACTCTTGATGACACAAATGGGAAAATGCTTCGGTTTATACCTGAAAGGTAGTAAGACAAGGTTCATATTAATACAGATACACATTTTATATAAAGTGTACTTTACATATACATGTTTACACATGATACTGTAGGCAACCACTGCTGTATGCCTGAGGAATTATAGGATGGAAAGTGCCTTTATGTTCACTCTCTGGAGCTGACCCAAAACAAATTACCTTTTGGGCGGTGCTAGGCATATATTCTCTTATCTACTGTGTTCTGGTGTCAAGGTGCAGGCTAAAATGCTATTGTTTAGAATTCGGGAAATTAGAGACTTGCCTATCAACCAGAGGACCCTGGATAAGCTGAGGTTGTCAGTTGCCTGATGAGAGTGGGAACCAAAATGGGGTGACTCATCAACTAAGATAGCAACCTGGTGTGAGTCTTGTGCAGAAGCCTTTGTGGGACCTGGGTCACATCTGTTTGGGGCCCCACAAAAACTCCCTTCAAAAGAAAAACAATGCCTGGAGTAACTTTTAGAGGCAGGTTCAATATGTTATCCCCATCTAGTGATTGATGCTATTCATTGCCTTATCTGACAAAGCCTGATTTTGCAATTCATAACCACCTTTTGCAGCAGCAGTGTAGGCCCCTAAAAAGTGTTGTGCTGTCCCCTGTGACGGCTCTCTCTGGTATGCAGTATGGACTGATGCATAGTTGCTGAATGGATAGTAGTGTGTTAAGAGTAGGGGCTGCCCCAGAAAGTTTCATAATATATGTAACCATGTTTTGGCAATGAACAACTTTTGCATGGTACCTCCCAATGTGAGGATTGGGGTGTATGGTATGGTATGGTTGCACAACCTTACCATATAATACACTCACTAAACTGTTTTTGGTCCTTTCAGGCTCATCTATAAAACCTCTTGTTCAATCCTGGGTAGTTGTGGCTTTGAGCAGTAAGGCTTAAACAAAGGAACTAGTGTAAATCATTTAGAAACGCCAAACAATAAAATAAGAAAGTCAAGCAATACAAAAAGAATCCAGCTCAAAATTATAAAAATAGATATTTGTATCAATTTTTAGACCCCAAGATGAGCATAATTAACCGAACGATTCAGAACTATATATTTTTAAAGAATATGTAAGTCTTACAGCTTTTTAGTCCAAAGTGCAAACAAGTATATTAACCGTAAAGTTTACAAACTTTGGAAAAGTTTGAAGGAGTTGTGTTCGGCTACTCTGGCCTGAGCTAAGTCACTAATTCTGGCAAAGAGAAGATCTGGGAGGACAATAAGGAGCATCTTTACAGTTGCCTGGTCACTAAAGCAGTCTCAAGTCCAGTTACACACTTTACATCGACACTGCCAAAGACTTCAATGGAGTGGTTCTGATGCTGGGGATGCAGGATGCTCAAAGATTCTCTGGGTGGTATCCAGTTGATGGGATTCTTCTTAGGTATATTCTTTGGTCCATGAGTAAGGTGGGGCGACATTGGCCACAGGGGTCGGACTCCATTTAGGTCCGGTTTGAGCCAGTAGAAGGCTAGCAGCAGCTGGGTTAACGATCTCCTGTCACAGTAAGTCCATCATTAACCTTTGATGAGGGCTAGTGTCTGTCTTTGATGACCAATCTACACTCTGTTGACTCCCCAGAGTAGGCAGACATGAGTGCAACTTTTGAGTCTAGGGGCTAGGTCTTCTTGGCTGCATGTCGACAGTCAGTGGCAATTCCTTGCACGTGGCTACTGACTGGGCAGAACGGGCTTCTTCAGATTTTATGGCCCTGGTGCTGGAGCAGGAGCAGATTAACCATTGGAGCAACAGCTTTGGTCCGGTGCTCTAGAGCAATTTTTCGTTGAGCCAGGCACCAGAAGAGCAGCAGGTACAGTCTAGTGGTTGGTTCAGCCTCTCCTGCCAGGTCCATGGTTCAGCAGGGCAGTCCTTCTTTGGTCTGCCCTCCAGTCCGGAGGTGATCTGAGGTTCAGGGTGCCCTGGGTGCCAGATTTATGCTTAGAAAATGCCTTTGGGGGGATGACGTGGTTACTAGCCAATGGGCTATCAGGATCCTTCACACCCTATGATGACTTCCAGCTGTGTGTGGCATGTAGCAATCCCAGAGTACACTATTCTGCCCACTCTCAAGCTGTGTGAACCCTTCATTGGAGCTTAGGAATTTTTGTAGCCCACCCTAGAGGTATGGAGATACCTATGGGCTACAAGCCTACTATAAAACAGGTTTGGCAAATTGTCTCCTCTCTCGGTTCCCACTGGCAATCTCTCTATTTGAACAAAGGAGCAGCCCTAAATGAGTGTGATCTCCATTTACAAACGAAAGGTGGCTTTCCTTTTGAAGGAGACCTTTTAGGGCCAACACACTCTTTGGCTTCCTGCAAGAGGGAAGTAAAACCCTCCCTCTGTGACAGGCCTCTATTGTTCCTGAGCCTGGGAGCAGTTCACACTCCTCCCCAGGAAGGGAGAAGGCTTTCTATTGGTCAGCAACTGTGAAAAACCATCAAATAATTGGGCAACAGAGTGACAACTTTGTACAAGTTACCTTTCCTTCAAAGTGACATTAATTTCGACAAGGCATCCAGTCAGGTTTAATGTCATGATTAATTTGTTACCTTGAAGTACCCACATTAGTAGTCCCAATCAGAAGTTATCCTGACTGAGAGGTCTGCCGGTAACTCTGCATTAACAAATGGGGGTACTAACTTTTCCACATCAAAAACACAACAGTTTGGGAGTTTTGCTATTATGACATATTAAAGCATATATCCTACTTAATATTCAGCTATCTTAATAATAATCAGCTTAGGGCTCAATAAGTATTCCTTAGGGGAGACTTACATATGTTGTTAAAATAAGTGGGGGCTTTGTCATTGGTTTAAATGGCAAAGGTGAACTGGTAGTTTCAGAACCAGGCTCAGGGGCAGGCTGGGAGCAATTTCATGTTCTGGCAGATGCAGGATGGCACAATCAGAGCTGCAGCCCTGGGTGGACACTTGGTCTTACATGGCATGGGCACCCTTGACACCATATACTAGGGACTTATAGGTAAGTCAACTAATACCAGTTGGTGGTAGCCGATTCAACATACATTTTGTGATGGATTAGAACACTTGCACTGAGGTATGGTCAGCAGGCGTGGGTGCACCCAAGTCGAAAAACCAGCAGCATCAGTCCAAAACTTTGGCGGTGATCATGCAAAAAGAGGCATTTCCTTGCTCCTAAGATGTTTTCCTTGACTGTGTTTTTGCTGGCTGTAGAACCCTGTGCATTTTACACCTGCTAACCAGTGGTAAAGTGCCTTTGAACTACCTTCAAACATGATGCAAATGGCATACCCCTGATTCACATATTTAACTTACCTAGAAGTCTGTAGCATATGGTACCAATGTGTACTCAAAGCCTGTAAGTTAAATGTCACAAGTGCATTGCATTACTCATTGTGTCATCAACTGTAGTGGCAGTGTAAACATGACTGCAGGTCTGCCACCAGTAAACTGGTTGTGCAGGTCTAAACTGCAAATCCTACCTGTCAAAATAAACCATTTTGAAAGGCCTAAACCTTCATTTTAAATATGAATACACCACCCCTAAGTTGGCTTTACATGCCCATAAGGCAGTGTGGATTGTATTTAAAAGTAGAAGTAGAGCATGTAAAGGTTTAATGTTGAACTTGTCCTTACAGTGAAAAAGCCCTCAGAGCCATTTTTACTGTTGCAGGGGTAGGTGTTCTATAGAAAAGCATGCAGATACAATATTAAATTTAATATTTGCTATATTCACTTGGAAAACAGCTACAGTGTTTATATTTGGACTTTTTAAAATATGCATTACAAGTCCAAAACCTTTGTAAAGCTTGAGTTGTAATAAATATTGTAGAACAGGTATTTTAAAAATGTTTCTGCTACCTGCCTAAGGCCTCCAGAAGCCCATTGAATGAGCTTCGAATGGTTGTCCAGTAGCTGAATGGCCCCCATAATGAGGTGTCCTCTTGCTCCTAGAGCCGAGACAAAGGCCATGGGTGTGCGGCGGCGTTCTGTTTCTCAGATAGGCTGATCATCTGGGCTCAATTAATTTCAAAGATGGCTAACCTGCCACAGGCAGAAAGTAATTAACAACTAGGCCTGTCCCCTTCTTTTGTCCCCCTAGCCAGTCAGACACCAGTGGGAGAGTAGTATACCCCAGTACCAGTTTTGAGTGACCACAGAGGAGGGGTTGCTCGTTACCCTAGCCACACATCCAGGGTGGGCACAAGAATTCTGGACAGGGAAAGGAATGTTCTGTCATGTTGGTTACCACATTGGTTAGGGAGCGGGTATGAGTCTCGCCTACCCTCCTCAGAGCACTTTTGGGCCTGTC
The DNA here is from genome assembly GCF_031143425.1 of Pleurodeles waltl. Lineage (NCBI taxonomy): Eukaryota > Metazoa > Chordata > Amphibia > Caudata > Salamandridae > Pleurodeles > Pleurodeles waltl. The sequence continues at coordinate 1,598,574,011 of NC_090444.1, forward strand.
CTAGAACTTAAGAGGGCTGGCCTGGCTGTCTCTGACATTTGAAGAGCCCTGTAGACTGTCCCTGCTCTTCCTCTGGTATTTAATTTAAGATAAAAAGGTGGGCTCCAGGGGTCATAAGGCTGACCTCCTTTTAGGGCTACAGGGGCACAGCAGGCTTAAAGAGGCCTTTTTCCTGTATTATTAGCATTGTCCACTTCTATTTGGATCTGCCCTGAATTCTCCTGCTGGCCTGTGCCGGGGTGAGTCTTGACCCTAACGTGCTGTCCCCTAGGTCCTTGACCCTTGGCTAGTGTCAGTGTATTCCTCCAAGCAAATTCTGAAACTTATGACTTAGAAACTTTTTGCCAGCTTTTTGTGCTGAGAACCGACATGGGACCGGGGCCAGCCTAACAATCTATCTGAAGAAGTACACAGTAGATCAGTAAGGGTGAGAGGGATTGATGGCGCCCTCACCCATATAGTATGTAATTAAAGTATTTAGTCAGAAGTGTATGTCCAGGACAGGAAGAGCCACACAATCTTCCCTAATTAGAGAAATGCCACAATTCGAACAACATTCTGGGTGCTCAAAATTTGGTAGATGCTCTTTCCTTGTTTATAATGTGTACTTTATTTCTTTCACAATAAAACGTCTTCATTTATGCTTGCCCAAGCTAACATGTATAGCAGTAGACTTCCTCAGGGCCAAAGGTCGTAGTTTCAATTCCCCGTACCATGTAGTAACTGCTACCCACTCTTGCGTAATATCCTGCATATTCAGTCCTTCTCATTTTTCTGAATATCTTGGAGAGTACTCCTGTCCAACACAGCATCTTGCCCAAAGTTAGCGTGGTACCTATCTGATAAAGGTGTATTACTGCTGCAACTAAAATTCAGATTGTTCTTGTTATGTTTTTCTTCACAACAGCAAATCTGATTCAGCAGAACCTAACGGAGATGGTATCTGGCCTTGTGAAGCCCTCTTCAGCTACAGCCTGCAGCCTTGACTGCCGGAAGAATTTGAGCTCTAAAAAAGTGACTAGGTCTGAAGATAGAGATCTTCACAGGGCAAAGGCAGAAAAAATATCTGGCTGGCGAGGGACCATTCCTTGGTGTGAAATTTGAATTTCCCTTGCTTGGAGCTTTCCCGGCAAAAGTCACTGTTTCTCCAAGACCTCTTCCACTAGCTATCCAGCGATGCGGAGCCTTTGGTCACAGCCTGATGCCTTGCCCACCAAGGAGTTTTGACTTCCATTCCAGAGATTAAGCTCAAAGGGGGGTAATACTTTACACTTCTCTGGGGCAAACCTCGTACCTGTATCTGATCCGCATTCCATTGTGGTTGGCCTTAAACCTTACCTTTGACCTGGTCAAGCACAATTAGATGACCATGGTTGGGGCTTAATGTCTTTTGACACTATTTCGAACCCTAAGTTTTAAAAATGTATAACTCTGTTCTACTTGTTGGATGTTTGTCATTTGATGCCATTTTATTTATTAAAATTCACTCTATTTTTCTAAACTAGTTTGCAATGTTTCTTTTGTTAAGTGTTGACTTTATTTCTGTATGAATGTTGCATACATTTGCTTTACACTTTTCCTCTAATTTGTCTGTCAGCTCCGTACCATTGATACCAGAGGGCTGGCTCAGGTTAATTTAGTGACTTTAGAGGTTCATCCTGACAAGGATTGTGGTTATTATTTGAGGTGGATGTCCCCCCACCCCCCAACGAATAACCCAATTCATTACACCACTAGTATTCCGATTTGGTTGGTAACCACGACCATTTACACAAGGATAGTGATCTAGATGAATGCTGATCGGAACCGCTTGAACACTGTTCACTATGATTGTTGTTTCCTTTTTATGCAGGATTGAATATGAGTTGCTGATAGAAATACCAATAATCTCTATGCTGTTTTGTGGTTTATTGGTTAGCTTTTGAACTTGTACTTCCATAAAAGCAATACAAATAATAAAAAATCATGATTTAGAACCAATAAAGGCACAAATATTGGCTTCTGTAATGCTCAGGTGCCTATCCTGGACCTTCCCTAATAATACTTCAGTACCTTTACTAATGCATTTGGATCTCACAGCAGCATTTAATCGCCTTGACTGTGACTTGAACAGAGTCCTGATCATTCTTGTAGTGCCAACAATCAAGAGTCTGTAGGACAATAAAGGTCATCTCGTATTAATGCAACTTGTGGCAACCCTCAGGAATCTTTTTTAACCCCTTTTCTTTTCAGTTCAGTTCAGTTTACCTCGACCAGTTTGGGGTAATGTTTCAGACTTAAGTGGACAATAGACTGACTCACTGATAAGGGTCAAACCTTTACTGACTCAGTCTTCTCAAATATGCATGCGTGGATGAATGATGGTTATGTGTAACCAGACAAATACTGAACCTTTACGGATGTCCTCATGGTAAAATTGAAACAAAATTAAATTGAGCAACTAAATCTTTGTCCATTATACCACAGCCCAAAATGAAAACTTTGGGTGTCGCATATGATTACACTCTAGCTATGAAATGACATGTCAAATTCGAAGTGGTCATGTCTGCTACATTAAACTGCTACACAGAATAGCTGTTTTAATCAGAAGCACAGAGCCACCCTAGTTATCATTGACTCTAAAATAGACGTTATTTCACTGATCATGGCCACTAAGAGGTTGGCCTGGGAACTTCAGGTGTTAACAGACTTATGCTTCCAGACCAGTCACTATGTTATTGTGAAGGAATAACATATTGTCAAATTTGAACAAATTACACTGGTTAACAGTAGCGGTAATTTTGTCTTCGTCTTATGGTCAGATTGTAGTGGATTTTGGATCATACAGTTCTGATGATAAAAACCTATCAGCGCCCATGTTTTTCAAGTGACTGCCACCCAATCCTTTTTAACAGCATTTCTCCTATTGACCATGTGCTAAATCCCATGCCACACATCTGTATTACAAAATGGTGACTGAAAGTCTTCCAGGATAATTACCCTCTGGTTCACTGTTTATTTATTTTGCTGCTTTGAAGTGCCAGAGACCAGTGCTAGCACATCAATAGCGGTGTCCTACTGAGAAAGTGTATTTGGTCTTCTCTATGTACAAATTTGTGACCCACCCAGTATTATCAGAGTGTATGACATTTCTACATTTATTGGACTTCTCAAGATAGCAATTGACATAAGCCCGTATTTCCATAGTTGGGGGAAATCTTACTGTACTTGCCTCCATGGAACCTGTTTTTGAATCAGTTGTGAGAAATCTAGGTTCTGACATATTTTGTTGTCCAATTTCTGCCCCCAACTGTTCAAGACTGTCATAAAACGAATGTGTCTGCCCTTGAAGGATCACTCACCTTGTGTCCCTGTTTCATTTTTTTTTTCTATGTCAAAATAAAATAAAATAAAAATATTTTAGTAAAAACAGTGGATGTGAAAGATTGCTGAAAAAGATTTAAGCACTGGCTCTAGATCTGGTATTACCATGTGGCGAAATAACAACAGTTTATAGCTTCAGAGGGGGGTAAAAACTGTTCACAGCTTCTGACTTATTTTGTCAAACTAAGCTACTTTTTCACTTGACATTTTTAATGCAGCACCTACATAAGAAGCATATACAGGTCTGTCTATACATAGTACCATAGCGGCTGTTCTGTAGTGGACACCTGTCAAGGAGCAGAAATACACAAGGATTGATACTGCACAACCTCTAGCCATCAGCTGAATTCTATAGGGGAAGGGCTGGACTAGCCATTTCACACTGTCATTTCCCAAGTCCCCAGTAGGAGTAGAGCTAGGAATTTGCTTTCAGGACCGGGTAGGCTGCCAAGACCCAGCACTGAAAGCTACATGGCCCTCATTAATGATGCTGTACCCAGCCAGTGACTACTCCTGCTTCAGATGCTCACTTGCCATGTGACTGAAAGCAGTATTCTTTTTCAGGTAACTGAAATGCTGCTACAGTGCAAGCACATATGCGTGAAAGTGTTCATTCACGGTTGACCACCGAGGGAGGCTGGAGCACAGCCCCTGCTCTACATCATGGCAGGAGTGAAAACACAACTACCACACTGTTTTTTTTTTTCTCATAACAGGGATTCTAAATCAATCAATCAATCATGGATTTATAGAGCGCGCCTAATCACCCATAGGGTCTCAAGGCACTGTATGTTGGTGTGCTGCTCATATAATTTTCTCTTTCTCTTCTAAGCAGTCTCACTCAGCTGTTCTGGCATTGAGGAACTGTCAACGAACAACTGCCTAAGGGAAATCTTGGACTTCATGCATCTTATAGGTGCAAAGGTAACCTTTAAACCAACCATAGCGTCGGCCCTTCTTTCAACCCCACCTTGTCATTCAGGACAAAACCTCCTCTCATCATCCAGTAGCGGCTCGCGGGCTGCGAAATGGGCGGGGCGGGGAGAGGCACTTGGGGGGAGAGGGGGAAAGGCAGCAATTTTTTAATTCAATTAAAAAAAACAAATAAAAACACATACCTCTTCTGCGCGGTCCCGTGCTCCTCTGTCCCTCGTCACTGCTGGAGGCACAGGCTCCCAGCCTGCCCTGCGGCCAATCCAGACGCTGACCAAAGCAGCATCAGGATTGGCTGGGAGCACCCAGCCAGGGCGCTCCCAGGCAGACACGGTTGCCGGGCTGGAGACAGCCTACACCGCATGTGTGTTTGGCCGGCCAAACACACATGCTCTCTGAGGGGGAGTGAGGGGCACTCTCCCTCAGTGCACGCCACCACCGTGGCTCTGCCCCTTTTAAAGAAAACAATAATAAACATAGTTTATTATTGTTTTCTTTAAAAGGTTTTGCAGCTGTCGTTGCTGGCCGGGGGCGACGCTCCTCCACCCATACGGAGGAGCCGCCACTGTCATCATCCCATTCCTGTAGTAACTTTGGGAGTTAAAAAAAAAAAAGAAAATCATGTTCACTTTATGCATCTTTTATTTCTACCAAAAAACTTGGCTTCACTGGCCTTTTTTATAATGGTCGACCCCCTTTGATGTTAATCTCTGAAGTATAGAGCAATGTTCATTACATTTTTTCAAGCACTTAGCTGCTAATTTGGTAACATATTTTTAACAATTTTATTCAACCTTTGTTTAGAAATGCAGTTGTTTTTTCTCCTGACATGAGCACAAATGTACAAAACCATTTTCCTCACTATTTGGAAATATGCACGATCCATTCATTGGCAGTTCAGGTGGGCACACTCCAAACATCAGATTCATTGTCCATTGACTACAGATGGCGCCATCAAATTTGCAACTATTCTATATTTTCTCAACTAAAGTTTTCATTTGAATGATTTCATACAGTTCTGACAAAATATAACATTCTCTAGTTATTTGTTACTTTAGAGTTTTTTCTCATAAGACTAAACATGTTTCAAATAGGAATCCTGAGTTTCCGGTCTTGTCCGACAGCTAGAACAGATAATGCAACATTGTTAATTCTAAAACATGTTTCTTGCCTTCAATAGGTTACACCACATTAACAGCCTAGGAAAAGAATTCAGGTCTGAAGGGACAAAATAAACAAATGATTTTCCATTACTGTTGCAAAACGAATCTTTCAGGCCTAATCAAGCTAAGAAGCCTTAATACACACTGATACACTTAATACATTCATAAAACCTATTGCACATCTTACAATTCATATCCAATATGCAAAGCAAATTATTTAATTGCAAACCTTATTCATGAAGTGTTAGAATTAATTTAAACGTGCATTTAGTTTTCTGTGCACACGTAACTCTCATTAATAAAATTCATTTAATTCAATATAAGTATGTTTAATTCATACTGTCAATAACATTCTTAATATTAATTCTCATTACTACTTCATTTATTATGAATGCAAAATCTTTCATGTTAAAAGGTACTGTTTAATACGAATTTGAATGCATGGTACCATAATTCAAACATGCACATTTTACAACTCATGTTATTTTCTCTGTTAGACCTTAAAAGTAGATTCATTTGTCACCATATACTACCTTCTATGCCAATTAATATGTTAATATAATTTGATCTCTCTCAGGGACATCTCCTAAATGTGAATTGCGTTGAGATATAGCAATGGTTGGTGAGCCCAGTGATGGTCGCAAACCATCGATAAGTTGTCAACTCCCCAGAAGAGGTGGTAACCCACTCTCAAAGGGGAAGCTGTCCCCGATGAACAGGTTCCACTTAGGGCATTGTATTGGGTGATCTTGTGGGAGCAGGCAGTGGTCTACAGGAACACTGACTGCCCCATATGATGTGTTCCCGAAATAGATTTCTTTAAAAAAGAAAAAAACAGCACCTGTTCCTTTAAGGAATATGGGTTACATTAAAAAAAAATCCTTTGTAGGAATGCAGATGCAGGAATGGTAGTCTGTTCCTTGCAAGCCACCATCCCTGTGCTTGTAGCCTCACAGGGCTCAGTTAGATGGGTCGTTTTGTGGCCCCTTGTAACTGGAGGTTGTTACTCTCCTTTCAGTAGATAGGATGCATTGTAAAATGAGAGACTAATGGTAAAAAAGTTTGTACGCAAATTGCAACCACTTTTTGGGGTCTGTTTCTTTGTACATCTGGTCCTTCATTGCCCTGCATTGCCTTTTGAATTCTTAATGCATGAATGTCTTAGCACTTCCGTTTGCACGTACAACTTGAAAGTGAGCCAAGAACACTTCAAAGAGGCCTGTCATTGTGGAAATCATCTGTTGAGGGTGCTGGGGGAATTCAGCAAAAACACTCCAGCCAGTCTCCCAAACATACACTGCCACTGTGTTCCACGCACTCCATGTCATACTTTCATATATTTTATATAATCAAACTTTATAGGCAAATAGTAAAAAGAAGTAAAATAAGTAAAAGTTAAGTAACATGTTTCGCAAGGTTTCTCCCTCAAAACCATCTCCCTGGAAGAGGTCACCGTGCGAAATATCTCTTGAAAGACTCTATTGAGTTTGGGAGTTTCTTAGTAATGGCTTCTCAGAAACGAAGTGCTCCCTGCCGAGCCGGCCTGAACTACTCCATTATCAGCGTGCTCAAAGGCTGCACAACACAGTTATTTCGCTGCACATTTAATGGCTTGGCCAGAGTGCCTGGATCATAGTACTGCTTCCGGACTCTCTGCTTACTGTCTGCGTTAATCAATTCAAAGCCCAAGCGATTAGAGCATTCAGAGAGAGGAACTGGACGAACTGCACTTATTTCTTTTTGTTATGATAGATTGCTTTAATTATTGTATAAAGCGAGAGTAAATAATGATTTTATCAGGTTTTAAAAATCTCCTTGTCAGTTAAAAATGTTGTTTCTATTTCCATAATGACAGGAGAATGAACAAAAAATAAAACTACGGCTACAGGTTGCGTGTGCGAATTTGTTGTTCAGCGTTTATTTATATAGTTCTTACAGCAGTGTCGCTCTAGCTATAACTCGAAATATGATGGCTGTAAATAGGTAACTCAGTGTTCACGTGGAATAAAGTAGAATGGATGCAAGAAAATCATAAACAATATATCCCCAAATCCAAATGAGTCTAAAGCAGGGGTCCAAGATGCATGTCTGTTAGCGATGATAGTATGTTAGAGTACATCAGGATGTAGTCCAATCTTAGATTGTACTCAAAGAAAAGACCTAATTCTAGACATAATACAAATTATCTGAGGTCACACGGTCCAGCATTGTGCACGTTTGTGCACATCTTGTTTCATGGAGTATCATTTTGTCCTAGGAATAGACCTAATTTGTTCCATGGTTTATCTGGGACCCCGTGTTTGATGTGTTCTTATCTGAATAAGTTGTCTCATATTGTAAAACAGATCCAAGCCCACCAGGAGTGATATGTTAGAGCTCTCGGGTTCTTCAGGTCACAGGATATAGTCTTATGGCCCATTTCTACCAAAAGATCAAAATGTAAAATTTCTCTTTGGCGCAGGGGTGAAGGATTGGAGCAGAGGCTTCAAGGGCGACTGTTGATGATCCCACAGTTAAGTGTACATGTGAAAGATCTTTTCAATATATATTTGAATATTTTCCCAGTTTATAAGTGAATGTCAAGTGCAAATGTGATTCATACATTTCCAGCACATGTCAAATCTAGTATGCTTATGGTTCTGAATCGCATTTGCATTGCATTAATATGAGGGATAAATTAGAAAGCTGTGAGGGTTTCCAAATGTGTGTCTCATATTAGCATCTCAAAACAGGGTAAGTATGTGGACACAGTGTGTTCCATTTGTCCTGTTTGTTTCGGTCAAGTCTGGAGGTAGATGGTGTGAGAAGTTTGTATACGTGAGCCGCTATATGGACTTTATTCTTTAGAAGTGTGGGAGGTGAGTGCATGTATAGTTCACCCAATTCAGAGACAGCTACTTTTAGTTTCAGAAAATCATAGAAATTACTGTTCAGTAGGTGAAAGGTATCCTGTAGTTCGGCAAATGATAGAGGTGCTACATTTGTGCCTAAGGCCTTGATGTGTAATTCCTGCTCTGCTCCATGTTTCCCAAAAACTTTGTCTTCAATTTTGATTTTTCTGCTATTCCATAACGATGATAATGCAGACGTTTGTATTCTTTTCTCATCATTGAACACACAGAGTTCAACATAAAGCTATGACAGTGTGTGTCTTTATTATGGTCTTGCATGTGGAGATTAGATCAAGAGGGGAAATTAGTTACTTTCCCATTTGTGGCCATAACAGAATATTAATTAGATCCTATCTGAACCAATATGAGCCTGGTCAGAACTGAAACTGGGATTGAGAACTCTTAAATGTGGCAAGAATATGTCTGCCTAACACCTTTGCAAGTCTTAATTCTTTCAGGAGAATTCTAGATTTCTCTGATCTACACAGAAATTCAGAGATATATTTATGTAGTGCTTTGGAAAAAATAATTAGAAAAATTGGTGGGGATCATACTTATTATAAAGTTTACAATGTGTGGGATTGTTTCTTTGATGCTCTTCAACTCACAACATATATTTTGGAGACCATTGTTATTTGTCTAGACTTTTTTGTTAAACCAGATACCCATATGCTTAATTCTTACTGGTTGCCATTTCAGTCCAAAGTTATCAATAAGAGTAGGTAGTTTAATATAGTTGGATGAGCTTTGTCTGTGTTTTGTGTGAATTTTAGGACATCACCTGCTTATATGGGTGCTTTCAATGTGTTTGATGTTAAATGGTATTTCCACAGTTTCTGGATTTTCTCTAATCAGGGTCAAGTGACTGGTTCCATAGCTAGTAGGAATAGTAAGGGGGGAAGAGGGCTGCCCTGTATGGTTCGTTGGTGCAAGGAAATTGAATCCAATGTCAACCCATTCACTCTGGACGTAGCAGTGGATATTTGAATAGGGTGCTAGAGCCATTCTAGTGAAATTTTCTCTCAGGCTGAATTTGTATAGAACAGAACGAAGGGACACCTAGGATACATTGTCAAAAGCATGTTCTGCATCTAAGGCCATTGCAATTGTAATTGAATCAAGAAATGTAACTTTCTGAAATAAGACCAAAAGGCAGGTGTTTTTACAAGCCATTTGGCCTTTCATGAAGATAGTTTGTAGTGAATGAATCAAGTGTAGCATTAATTCTTTTAGCTTGGAGGTTAGATTCTTCATGTATAAAATGAGATAATGCTGAATTGAAGCAAAACAAGAAGAATATTTAGAGAAATGAGGTGAATCCTGATTCAAGCAAAAAACAATGCATGTCATATGCATAGGAGATGACAGAGGACCCACATCTCTGTCTGGATTAGATGACCTGTACCAAGTGAGAATGTAAGATGATTAGCCTGCCAAATCTCTTTTTTGTTCTGCTTTAACTGCAGTTTGTGTTGGAGTCAAATACTATTGTTCTTCAAAGAATGCCCTTTCCATTCAGGTTCATAAAGTAATAACCTTGTTTTGTTTAAGGTCTTTGTAAACCATTTGTTCAGAGGTTTATTAACCCTGCTTTAGGAGCCTTCTTGGGAGGAATCTGGTCTGCCACCTAAAGCAGATCCTTATTAATATGTGATAAGGCTTCCATCACAATTTAAAGGTGGAAAAAGAGTCAGACCAAACGTTATCTTCTCACTAATACTGGAAAGATTTATTGTTCCAGTTCCTCATTTCTCTGGAGAACTGATATAAAAACATCTCACTTTGTAAATATCTACCAATCAGTACCTTATAATCTAAGTTTATCAATGAGATTGGACAGTTCCCGTCCTTATGTATTACAGTAATTATGGCTTCTGCATCTGTCATTTGTATATCAGTAGCAAAGTGTTTAAACAGTGCATTCTTGGTGAACAGCAGGTCTTTCTAACATGCTTTGTAAAAGAGGGCCGGTAGACCATTTGGTCCAAGGTCTTTCTTGAGCTTAGGTCCTTGAGGGCCTTTATGATTTCATCATTTACAGTTGGTCTATTCAGAGTTGCTTTATCTTCTTCAGAGATGACATGAATCAAGAGATTGTCCAAAACAAAAGTCACAAGACTGTAGGGAGATTTCTTTTTTTGAGGTGTATAAGCCAGAATTGAACGATATCAACGTTTTTTGTATTGATGCATGTTGTTACCCCTTTTTTTAGATAAATGGAAATTTCAGCTATTTATGCTAAATTTCAAGTTGGTAGCAAGTGATCTTCCTGCCTTGTTTAGAGTACATAACTTCCCTAATCCTTAATATTACTTATAATATGCTGTGGTGCTCTGGTGCATAAGATTTTCTTGTAGTCCTGTTTTTAATTTTCTAGTTTTTTTAGAATAAGGGGTTGTGCGTTAACTGTAATTTAATTTTCAATATACAAGATTTCGTTCTCTAGGGTATTCAACTGAGTGTCCCCCTCTTTATTCTTTGCACCCATAATGCCATACATAACTCATGTAATTATAGAATTTAATGTGCGTCATTAACATTGTGGTGGGTGTTCAGTCACACATCATTGTTACTTAGGAATTCTCTTATAGCTGAGTATATGACATTATTTTATGCAGTGTTGTTTATCATTATGTCATTCCTCAGCTTCCACTGTTTCCAGTTTCTGAAACTTGAAAATACTCGTATCGTATTTCAGTGATATGCATGTGTGATCAGAATTAGTCATTGGTTCAATCTTAGTGTTGCTTAAGTAGGCCCTATCTGTTAATATGTAGTCAGATTTTGAGAAAGAATAATGGGTGTGTGAATAAAATGTACAGTCTTATTCCAATTGGTAGTGTAAGGACCATATGCTTTTTAGATCATATAGTTTGTTTAGACATGCATTTATTTATGAGATATTACTGTGAAGTTTGCACAATGAGATTCTATCCAAGGTCCCATTCCAAGGGAGATACAAGTTACCATCCAAGATGATTCAAATCTGTTTTTAAATCAGTGATAGCCAAACACATGCTTCATCGGGTTTACCACATATTGGTGCTATGTTTCTGGAGTCTTGTAATAAGCCAGCAACCAATGTTGTCATATTCAAAAGAGATCAAAGACAGATCTAGTTTCTGAAAATTTCACCTCATTCGTTTTCGTTTGTTTTGGTTGGGGTGACTAAGAATACTCTTTAACTCACTAATTTCTCATTTGCAGCACATCCTTAACTGCACAGTTTGTTTCTTGAAACAGCATTCTTAGGTTTCTGGTAGTAATCTAATATTGTCCTTCTTGTGACTCAGTTGGTAATATCATTAACATTAAAATGAGGGATTTCTGAATGGCCATGACGGAGTCAGATGTTCAATGGGATAACACTGGCAAACTGTCTGTCCCGTGTACCCACCATGGTCTACTTGTGAGTAAATGTGTATACAGATGCAATTCAGTCGGAAATCAATGTGTATTGTCAGATTGTGGGTTATAGAAGGGGGCAGACAAGAGACGGGACCAAACCCTGAGATAAAACATAAGCCCAGCCACAAAAGCAAAAAGCCTAACCACCCACCACCATTGCATAACCATTAATTAGAGTTTGAATGTGGCAGACCGTGGGTTAGCCACTTCGGCAGGTATGGCCCCATGCTAAACAAATAACATCATGTAACTTCCTTTACCGTGATTATAAGCAAAACATGTGTATTAACAAAGCCCATTTTATTGGTATAGTCCTTAATACCCAAAAGATCCTAATCCATAAAATGCTCTTTATCGAACTATGCATACAGTGCTTCATACTGCATATTGGTCTATAAGGTAATAAAAATGCATTTATTTGATTAATGGACAGACATTAACGCATATAAAATTATTTAACATCAAGTAGCTACATTTGAATTCACTTTCCTTGGTTGTAACCCTAACATTTGTGTCATTAGCATAGCACAGCTCATGAGTATAAAACATTAAAGAAAGCATTATTTTTCGGTCTGTGCAAACAGCACTTAACTCTGAATTACAGCCTAAAAAGGCAACTAAGATAAGTCTGTCCTTCGTTCATTGACAAAACAGTTGATCTTTAATGAGCAACCCCATAAATTTAAAATGAGAACATATAAAATATAACCCAAATGCAGACGCATGCCACTCCTCATTATATCACACTTGGCAGGACACTGGTCTGTTTATCTGAACTTACTCAAAAGCTCACCGTTAGAAATGGGGTCTTTAGCTGGCAATGGTTTGCACCCTGTCTAAGTAGGGACCCTCCCTTTAGTCAGAGTAAGGAAGTCACACAGATAAGATTACCCCTGCTCTCACCCCCTTAGTATCTTGGCACAAACAGTCTGGCTTATCTCAGAGGCAACGTGTAAAGTTTTTTTTTTACATGCACATACTCTAACACAGTTAATACACCAAAAAAAGGACTTCATACCAGTTTAGGGAAATAGCCAATATTTATCTGAAAATGGATGTGCCTCTTTAGCACAAAGTACCTGGGATGTTTCTAAAACATAGGGGTGGTGAGCACCGGAAAAGCAAAGCGATGCATCTGTTCCTTACTGCACAGGGGAGGTAATGCATCGTTCTTTTTTTTTTTTTTCCTTTCTTCGCAGATGAGGTTCCTTACTGGCAGGGGAGGTGATTTGTCGATTGTCCTTGCATGAAAGGCGATATGTCGATTTCTGGGCATGCAGCCTCGTTTCCTTACTGTGGTGCAGGGTGGATGGAAACATTGGAGGCTAGGGGTGATGTGTGTAAAATCCCAGATGTGACATGGTGATAAGACCACGGTGAAACAGGTGCTGCATCATTTCTGCAGCCTCAAGACAAGCAATGCGTAGATTTTTCAGCTGCAAGACAGGCGCTGCGTCAAGTCTTCCATTGGGTCGCGTTGATGCATGGTTTTCTCCTTTAGATCACCAGCTTGCACTTAGGTCTCTCAGCAGAAGAGCCCAGGCAATGGCAAATGAAGTATTTGAGGTCCCCGAGACTTCTTAACAGGAGGCAAGCTCAGACCAAGCCCTTGGAGAACCTTTGGAAGCAGGATGTAGAAAGCCAAGTTCAGTCCTTTCACTCCTAGGACAGAAGCAGCAGGCCAGAACAACAAAGCAACAGGCAGAGTGGCAGTCCCTCCTACAGCATCTAGCTCTTCTTCCTGGCAGAAGTTCCTTAGTCGAGAAGGATTCCAAGTATGTGGTGTCAGACGTTCAGTACTTATACTCATTTCTGTCTTTGAAATAGGCAAACTTTGAAGAGAAATCTTTGTAGTGTACAAGACCCCGCCTTTCCCTGCCCTGGCCCCAGACACAATCCAGGGGTTGGAGACGGATTTGTGTGAGGACAGGCGCAGCCTATTCAGGTGCAAGTGCCCACTCCTCCCACCACTCTAGCTCAGGAAGACCCATCAGTCTGGGGATGGGCCATCAGGATATGCAGGGCACACCTCAGTTCCCTTTGTGTGACTGTCTAGAGTGAATGTACAAAGATTCCAACTGTCATCCTGACCCAGTCTTTATTCAGCAGACAAGCAGAGGGGCATAATGGTTAAGCAAGGAATTGCCCACTTTCTAAAAGTTACATTTTCAAACTTACAACTAAAAAAACAACTTCACCAAAAAATGTATTTCTAAATTGTGAGTTTAGAGACCTCAAACTCCAGATCTCGATCTACTCCCGATGGGAAATTACACTTAAAAGATATTTCAAGGCAATCCCCATGTTACTCCATGGGGGAGATAGGACTTGCTGCAATGAAGACCAAATTTAGCAGTATTTCACTATCAGGACATGTAAATCACACCAGTACGTGTCCTACCATTCAAATACACGGCACCCTACCCCTGAGGCTGCCTTGGGCCTACTTTAGGGGAGACTTACATGTAGTAAAAGGGAAGGTTTGGTGCTGGCAAGTGGGTGCACTTGTCAGGTCGAAATGGCAGTTTAAAACTGGACACATAGACACTGCAGTGGTAGGTCTGGGCCATGTTTACAGGGCTACTCATGTGGGTGGCACAATCAGTCCTGCAGGCCCACTGGTAGCATTTTGTTTACAGGGCCGAGGCACTCATAGTCCACTTTACTTACTAGTAAATCAAATATGCCCATCATGAATAAACTGATCACCAATACATTTTAGACAGATAGCATATGCCCTTTAGCACTGATTAGCAGTGGTAAAGTGCCCAGGATACAGGTATTTTCTGTATAGGTGATCCTAAATCTTGAAGACCCAATCAAGAAGAATAGGATAGACCTATCTCTTGCCTGAGGTCTCAGTGCTACGATGCCTTTGGCATTTCTTGATTACATTTGTGGCAGACTCCTGTGAAACCCACATTTTACCCCCATTCCATATAATGTTCTGTAGCTTCCTTACGTGGGTTGAGGATTGTTTTGTGTGTTGGTACCATAATGGTTGAAAGATCCCATGTCTATGATACTTGGAATCTCTGTGTTTCACCACTGGCACTGTGTGTACTCTTTTTAGTTCTAATTCTTCATTAAAGATGATCCCAAGCGAGCAAGAAATCTGCACTTCCAAGAGTTCTCTCCATGAGGTGGCTCCAATTTCAGATATTACAAGTAAGCCAAAAAAGTCTCAGATTTCTTGTACTGTTTCTATTTTCAAATTCTGTGAGCAAAGTCTCCAAGTTGGTAATCTTTTATTACAATATGACTGTTAGAAATTGGGTCTCTGTTTGGCAAAGGGATACACCCTGTCCTAGTAGGGGCCACAAGTATAAGTCAGATACACAACCTAAATGAACCTGTACTCATCCTCTGGTAGCTTGCCACAGAGTACGCATGCTTAACTTAAGAGGCAATTTGCAAACTGTTTGTGCAATACTTGAGTACAGTAACACAGTGACAGATACCGCCAAAAAGACTCCACACCTGTTTAGAAAGATATAAGATATTTATCTGATTAAAACAAGATCATAACAAAAATCCAATCAGTACTTTGCAAGTTATAGTATTTTCAAGTATGCATCTAATGTCATAGTGCTAAACAAATTTGTCCGTTCTAGCTAGGGCCAGAAAAGCACTTGTGTTTACTGAGTTCTTGTGGGCTCACTAGGACGGTGGTGATTGACAGGGATCTCCCCACCAGGAGTTCAGCTGATACGTGCAAGGTAGCTAAACAAGTTTTTATGGGGACACCCAAATGAGCCACAGGGAAAAAAGGTGCATAGTAACCATGTGATGTGGGATGAACACAGAGGACCTTGCGGGCCCTGTACCTCAACACAGTCCCTCTCGGTGCAGGAGTGGTCCTCCTGATACAAGTGGTGTGGCGTCAGGCTGTATGAGGTTATCCTTGGTGGGTGAGCAGGTTTGGCGAGTTCACACTACTCTGCGGCGTGCACCGCGGCATCAGCTGACACGTCATCACAGGGGAAGCCTGGTTGTTATGCCAGTGCTAAAGGCATACTGGGAGGCTTCTCTCAGTCCTGTGGCATTGGCCAAGGCTAAAGGTGGTGATTTTAATCAGCATGTGTCGCTGATCTTGGTTGCAATGTTTAGAGAGCAAGCACTGGCTTTGTTGAGAGTGCAACACTCAATCCTTGCAGCAAAGTTCTTTATTGTGCATGGTGACGTGCTGGGCAAACAAGGGTGTTCTTAGAACGGCGCCTGCAGCAAAGTGATACAAAGGCCCTCATTATGACTTTGGCAGTCTCATAGCGAGACGGCCAAAGCCACGGGTGCCAGGAGACTGCCAGTACTGGCAGTCTCCCAACCACCACATTATGGATACTGCTGGATTTTCACCACACTTTGGGTGGAAATCGGTCAGTAACCATGATGGCGGTCGGAGGTGCCTGGGTAGCGCTGCCACCTGCACCGCCCCGCTAGTAGGACACCGCCAGCCGTATTTTGACCATACAGACGACCTGGCATTGTCCTGCTGGTGGGCCGCTGCAGGCAATAGCAGCGCCCGTTCCCTCCCAGACGACCTCCTCGCTGGACAACGTAAGTCTGACAGGGGAAGGGGTGGGAGGGTGGGGGTATTGTGTGCGAGTGTGTGGTGTCTGCGTGTGTGTATGAATGTGTGTGTGCATGTGAGAATGAGTCTGTGAGTGTTGTGGTGCGTGGTTGTAAGCATGCGGGTGAATGCGTGTACGAATGTTGCAGTGAGTGCTTGTCTGCATGTCAGAGTGTGTGCGTGTAAGCATGTTAGTGTGGATGCATGTGAGTATGTGTGAGTGAATACGTGTATGGATGAGTGTGAGTGAATGCGTGTATGGAAGTGGAGGTGATTGGGTGTATGTGTGGTCTGTGTGTGTGCATGATTTCAGCAAGTGGGGTGGTGTGTGGGGGGTGCTGTGACTAGGGGGTGTAGGAGTGCTGTGACTCTAGTGGGGGTGGGCGGTGCTGTGACTAGGGTGGTGGAGGGTAGGGGTGAGTGGGTCAGGTGATTGCTGGGGGGTGGGGGAGCCATCTACAGGTGACAGGGAAGTATTTCCCTTTCACGGGTAGCTGTATCTCCATGGTTTTCGTGGCGGTGCTACTGCTGTGGAAACCATGGCGGTAGGCCGGCTCATTATACCGCCGGCGGTCTTGTGTGGACCACTGGGTCGGAGATGCACATCTCAAGCCTGGTGGTTCATACCGCCATGGTGGTATGAGTGGAGATGTGGCAGGTTGACAAAGGCCAACCTGCCTCACTCATAATGTGGTGGTATACCGCCACATTAACTGTGGCGGTCAAAAGACCACCAGGGTCAAAATGAGGGCCAAAGTCTTTAATGGCTGTTGAAAATGGCATTTCTGGTTGGCTAGGGTGTGCACATAAGCCAGGCAGAACTCACCACTGTAGTCAGGGCGCGTAAGTTAAACACCAAAGATAACCTAAGCTCCCCTCCTGATAGCTTGGCACAGAGCAGTCAGGCTTATCTCCAGAGGTTATGTGTAAAGTGTTCGCTCCGAACACTCGCACACCAGCGACACAATAAATTCACCATAAAAGAGACTTCACACAACATTCTATAAAAATAGGTTTCTGTATTATATATATATATATATATATATATAAAATTAGACTAATAACAATATTCATCATAAGCACTGTGCATAAGGTACCAATCCCATGATAATATTCATCATTCTGACAAGACATGGTAAAATGACATATTATAGCATCCGTTCACAGAGTGCAGCAGTAAAGCATGGGACAGTAATTATTGTGCCTCATAGACCACTACTGACAATAGTACTTATTATCCTGGATAATGTAAGGCAGAAAAGACATATATCATGACAGTACTGCAGCTTATCAGAGCAGATCACACATCTAACAGCAATATCAGAAACACATTTGTAGGAATTTCCCTAATATCATCCTAACCAATGTTTCTAGAAGAAACGTTAGAGTCTAGGAGCACCTGCACTCCTATTAGGGTAGTTATGGTAAGGTCCCACCAAACGTAGGTGACAGGAACACCTGTACACGTTCTACCTGGATTATGGTAATTTTAAGGAATTGCCCTGTCCTGCTATTCAGATTTCAGCTCCTCAATATGTACCTTGGGGGTGACACACACACACACACACACACACACTAACACACACACACACTAACACACACACACACTAACACACACACTAACACACACACACTAACACACACTAACACACACAGCTCAGTTCATGGGGGGAACACGTCAGGCAGGAATCCACCCCCTCCCCCGGCAGCTGCAACATAACACGTGGCTACGTGCGGCGTGGGAGACCTTGTTTGATCTCAGCGCGTCATCGGCAAGGCGGTATGGTGCCTCGAGGTACTCCTTGTTACTTGGCCACTCGGGGAGGAAGGGTGTTAGCGCGTTCGCCTACTTGGCTTGTTGTTATCACTTGAGTTGCGAATACAGCTCCAGCACCCGTTCTCCTCTCAGCAGCTCTCACCCATGCTAGCATCACATGGAGCGCAGGGAACTCATTAGTAAGCCATACGCTGACTTGCCCTGAAAGAAAGGGAACAAACTACTATCCACCAAATGTAGTCCCCCAGTGGTACAGACGGGCCAGCGCTCCCCCAGCGCTAGGCCTTCCCATTAAAGTGGATGCACAGGGAAGGGAGCACCCTCCAGGCACATCTTGAAGGCTGGAAACAGTGCTTCCCAGGTATAATTTCTGGGACTAAAATGACGGTATAAAGCGCATACCATGCACTTCTTGTAGGAAAGGGGGAAAATCAAGACACAGCACCCAGCACACTGGTTAGGGGAAGTGAAGGGTAGTACACAGCGCTCCCAACACACTGGACCCCTGGGAGAACCTTAGGGGGTGGCAGGCAAACAGCAGTGGGCAGGCCAACCAGCACACCAGAATTAGCAATTCCCAACGCGATCCCTCCTGGCAGTCCTACAGTACCTTAGCAGAATAGGGTCAGGAAGCAGCTGGCAGCTGGGCAACAAGCAGGAAAGCAATTGAGTAATTCCTTTATGCCACCCAGCAGGCAGCATGACAACAACAGAAGAGCAGTCCATATGAGTTATTTTGACCAGTGCAGCAGTCCTTCTCACAGAGGTTCAGTCCAGTTCCAAAAGTGCTCTAAAATCATGGGGTCAGAAACCCTCTACTTATACTCCAAAATGTCTTTGCTCAGGGGGCGACTTCAAAGGAACCCTTTCAAGTGTAACACAACCATTTCAACCCAGCTCTGGCTCCAGAAATCAGTAGGGGGTAAATCAGCCCATTGTGTGAGGCAGGGACACAGACTATACAAATGTAGGTGCACCCACCTCTCTCTTCCAGCCCAGGAACAGTATCAGTATGCAGATGCAGATGTAGATGCATCTCCTGTCACACCTAGCCCCTCCTGTGCTGTGGCTGTCTGGATAGTATGCACAAAGTGTAGCTGTCACTCTGCCCCAGACATGGATTGGAGTCAGGCAGTAAAGTACATACATATAAGCACAGAGAAATGCCCAATTTCTAGAAGTGGCATTTCTAAAATAGCAATGGAATATTCAACTACACGAGTAAGCAAGATTTATCACTACCATTACAAACATGCCCATGCTACTCCTTTCAGATCAGAAACTATCCCTTAAAAATATATAAGAGAATTCCCAATGCTAATCTGAGAGGAGCAGCCCTCACAGTAGTGGAAAATGAAATAGACTGTCACTAGTAGGATATGTAAAATTAAAGTTAAAAGTACATGTCCTACCTTTTACCCACACAGCACCTTGTCCCTAGGGATATCTAGGGCCTACATTAGGGGTGACTTAGGTGTGGTAAAAAGGGAGTTTAGGCCTTGGCAAGTAGTTTGAAGCACCAAGTCAATTTGGCAGTCAACTGCACACACAGACACTTCAGGGGCAGGCCTGAGACAAGCTTGAAGGGCTGCTTCTGTGGGTTGCACAATCAGCATGCAGGCCCACTAGTACCATTTAATTTACAGGCCCTGAGTGTATGGAATACCACTTTACAAAGGACTTGCACGTAAATTAAATATTCCAAACGTGTTAGCCAATCATACCACGTTTTAGGGGTGAGAGCACATGCACCTTAGCACTGATTAGCAGTAGTAAAGTACCAACAGTCTTAAAGTCAACAAAGAGGGCCAAAAAAAATAGAAGGAGAAAGGCAAAATGTTAGAGGATAACCCTGCAGAAAGGGCCATTTCTAACAAAGCTGAGACACATGTGGTATAAGTACTGGACCCCAAACCCCATCATATCAGTTCGCTTTGGAATCCAGAGGAGACTCTACCAAGAAGAAGAGCTGTGCAGCCAGGAGGGACTGCCACTTTGCAACTTGCTCTGCTGTGTTGGCCTGCTGCCTCTGGTAGTGAGAAGGACTGAAACCTACTCTACAACCTTTAAACCCCCATTAACTCCAAGGGCTTGTTAGCTTGATCTCTGTTCTTGAAGTCACAGGTCAAAAAGTGGTCCCTCCCCTTTCTTCCCTGGCTCCAGACACTCTTCAGGAGGGCATGCAGCTTTTCGTGTGAGCACAGCCCTGTTCAATTGTAGGAGTCAGCTCCTCCCACCCATCTAGCCCAGGAAGACCCATCAGCCAGGTGGTGGGCTACCAGGATGCAGATGTCATACCCAAGCTCCCTTTGTGGGTGACTGTCTAGAGGAAATGCACAAAGCCCAGCTGTCATTTACCCCAGATGTGTATTCAGAGACAGGCACAAAATGATTAAAGAAAGAAAATGCCAACTTTCTAAAAGTGCAGTTTTCAGACTTAGAATTTAAAATCTGACTTCACGTTGAGTTGTGATTTTAAATTGTGATTCCAGAGACCCCAAACTCCATATTTCTATATTTTCCTAATTGGTAGTTACACTTAAAGGATACTTCCAGGTAACCCCACTGTTAAACTACTGTAGGGACAGGCCTTGCAAAAGTGAAAAATGATTTTAACTTTTCACTACCTGGACATGTTAAACATAAAAGTGCATGTCCAACCTTTTAAATACACTGCATCATGCCCACCTTAGGGGTGACCTATATGTAATAAAAAGAAAGGTTTGGTTCTGGCAAGTGGGTGGGACATGCAAGGTCGAAATGGCAGTTTAAAACTGCACACCCAGGCTCTGCGGTGGCAGGTCTGAGACATGTTTGCAGGACTATTGTATTGGGTGGCATAATCAGTGCTGCAGGCCCACTAGCAGCTTTAAATCTACAGGTCCTTGGCACATATAGTGCACTTTACTAGGGTCTTGCAATTAAATTAAATATGCCAATTGTGGGTAAGCCAATGTTACCATGGTTTAGAGAATAGAGCATCTGCACTTTAACACTGGTCAGCAGTGGTAAAGTGCCCAGAATCCTAAAAGAAAGGCAAATTGAAATCAGAATACAGGAGGTCAGAGGGCATACATTTAGGGGAAACTACGCAAGGATGCCAGGTCTAACAATGACCACTTCAGTTTGGAAGGTGCTGACTACATCTTCGAGGTGATGGATACTCCCTCAGCTTTGGTAAATCCATTAGTGAGCTTTCAAATCCTTCCGATGCCATATTTCTGCTTGCGTACGGTCCATATTAGTTTTTGTGCCTTGGGCTGCATTATGGAGTGCTCGCAACCGCTGCAGAATAATGTCCATGGTGGAGTCAGATTCAACTTTATTTTTAATTGTTGATTCTGGAATGGGTGAATCTGTTTTAGAGCACTTTTGACTAACCTTCATCCCTTTGTGTTCTTATTCATCTTCATACCATTGTCCTTGTTGTTGTTCTTCTGTACTATGAAAGACTACAAGACAATTATCCACACGAAAAATATCTGGTGATGAATAGACCAGCATTGAGACAGCAAATGTTTAACAGCAGTGAGGCGAAATTGCCATCCAAAAGACTCAAATAATAGCAATATTAGTTTTGTTGCATTGATAAATTCATTCACAGCTAGACACCTCATAGGATATTATCAGACAACAGAAGGGCACATATAAAGCCCATATATCAAAGGCCCCTTCGTATGATGTCATCAGAGCTTGCAGCTTCCCTGTTTTGTTAGATCATCCTTTTTGACGCTCCTTTTGAGTGCTCCACAAAAACAAATCCATACAGCTATAAAACGTCATAGAAGGTACCACATAGGACATCCTAATACAGCAGCAGGACATACATAGACCACATTATCAAAAAACCTTTCTCATAATGTCCTTAGAGCTTGCAGCATCTTTGTGTTGTCAGATCGTCCCTTATGATAGCCCATGGAGTCCTCCACAAAAACAAATCCAGACAACAACCAAAGAGAATTGCAGTGGTAGTTATGCTGTGACACGTGCTCAGAACCACTCAATCAAATTTGTAAGACTACTTTGTGTGCAGCTTCATTTTGTGTGTGATAAATAAGTGTTAACGTTGAATAAGGATGCCACTATTCGTTGATATTCTTCAGGGAAATATCTCCATGCTTTGTAAGTGCAGAACAATCGTATTTGTTTTAAAGCCATATGCTCAGCACCATTTTCCCTAAAGGCTTGGTTCAAGCAGACATTTGAGTATAAGCACCTCACTAATCTCAACAAGCACACTCTGATTTTACTGTTACATGCTGAATGCTGCGGGACTTCAAGGTGTAGTGAAGTTACAATCGGATGTAAGCAGGTTTATCTTTATCACAGCATTTCGATCGGTGTGATGTACTCGCCTCTATGCTGGCCTCACCGCCATTACCTCCGCTATCTGGACACTGCGCTTTCCAGGGTTGGGCTGCTGATGGATTCACAAGGACATACCAAGCTCTTACTGCATAAAGCCTGGGATGCAGGTGCCGCCCTCTTTTCATATTAGATCGGTTATCAAGCATTTGTGGTATACAACTACTAAAAGCTGTGCGGAGCTCTGCAACACTGCAGCCATGTTGCTTGGGCGCTAGCCAAGTCCGATATTCTAAGAAAACCTTTAAAAATAAAGGAAGTACGTATAACGAAATCTCTTGTAGTTTGTAATCTTACATAAAAAAATCAAAATCATTAACATTTATAAATCGCGCTACTCACCCGTGCGGGTCTCAAGGCGCTAGGGGTAAAAGGGGGGGTTATCGCTGCTCGAACAGCCAGGTCTTTAGGAGTCTCCGGAAAGCGGAGTGGTCCTGGGTGGTCCTGAGGCTGGTGGGGAGGGAGTTCCAGGTCTTGGCCGCCAGGAAGGAGAAAGATCTCCCACCCGCCGTGGAGCGGCGGATGCGAGGGACAGCAGCGAGTGCGAGGCCAGAGGAGCGGAGGAGGCGGGTGGGGACGTAGAAGCTGAGGCGTCTGTTGAGGTATTCCGGTCCCTTGTCGTGGAGGGCTTTGTGTGCGTGGGTGAGAAGTCGGAAGGTGATCCTTTTGCTGACTGGGAGCCAGTGCAGGTGTCTCAGGTGTGCGGAGATGTGGCTGCTGAGGGGTATGTCGAGGATGAGGCGGGCCGAGGCGTTTTGAATGCGTTGCAGGCGATTTTGGAGTTTGGCTGTGGTCCTGGCGTAGAGGGTGTTGCCGTAGTCCAGGCGGCTCGTGACGAGGGCGTGGGTCACGGTTTTTCTGGTGTCGGCGGGGATCCAGCGGAAGATCTTGCGGAGGGTGAGGAAGCAGGCGGAGGACACGGCGTTGACTTGCTTGGTCATGGTGAGAAGAGGGTCCAAGATGAAGCCGAGGTTGCGGTCGTGGTCTGTGGGGGTCGGTGCGGTGCCGATGGCTGTGGGCCACCAGGAGTCGTCCCAGGCAGACGGGGTGTTGCCGAGGATGAGGACTTCTGTTTTTTCAGAGTTCAGCTTTAGGCGGCTGAGCCTCATCCAATCTGCGATGTCCTTCATACCCTCTTGTAGGTTGGTCTTGGCGCTGGCGGTGTCCTTGGTGAGGGAGAGTATAAGTTGCGTGTCGTCGGCGTAGGAGGTGATGATGATGTCGTGCTTGCGTACGATGTTGGCGAGGGGGCTCATGTAGACATTGAAGAGTGTCGGGCTGAGTGATGAGCCTTGGGGTACGCCGCAGATGATCTCGGTGGGTTCTGAGCGAAACGGAGGGAGGTAAACTCTTTGGCAACGGTTTGAGAGGAAGGAGGCGATCCAGTCCAGGGCCTGGCCTTGGATTCCGGTGGAGCGGAGGCGGGTGATTAGGGTGCGGTGACAGACGGTGTCAAAGGCAGCCGAGAGGTCGAGCAGAATGAGGGCGACTGTTTCACCGTTGTCCATCAGGGTTCTGATGTCGTCAGTGACTGAGATGAGGGCGGTTTCAGTGCTGTGGTTGGTTCGGAATCCGGTTTGTGAGGGGTCGAGCAGGTTGTTGTCTTCCAGGAAGGTGGTCAGCTGTTTGTTGACGGTCTTCTCTATTACTTTGGCTGGGAAAGGCAGAAGAGAGATGGGGCGGAAGTTTTTCAGGTCGCTCGGGTCAGCCGTAGGTTTCTTTAGTAGGGCGTTGACTTCGGCATGTTTCCAGCATTCGGGGAAGGTAGCAGAAGAAAAAGAAGAGTTGATGACGGTCTGGAGGTGCAGGGCGATGATGTCGTCGGCTTTGTTAAAGATGAAGTGCGGGCAGGGGTCCGAAGGGGCGCCGGAGTGGATAGAGTTCATGATGGATTTGGTTTCTTCCGTGTTGATGTGGGACCAGTTGTTGAGGGTGATGGCCGTGGATGCCGGTTCGGTGGTGTTTGGTTGGGTCTGGTGTCCGAAGCTGTCGTGGAGGTCGCTAATCTTGCGATGGAAGAAAGTGGCGAGGGATTCGCACAGATCCTGTGAGGGTGTGACGGCGTTGGCGCTGGGGTTGGAGAACTCCTTGACGATGCTGAAGAGTTCTCTGCTTTTGTGTCTGTTTTTGTCCAGTCTGTCGGTGAAAAAGTTCCTTTTGGCGGCGCGGATCAGGTGGTGGTGTTCGCGGGTAGCGTTCTTGAGGGCGGTCATGTTGTCAGCGGTGTGGTCCTTGCGCCAGGCTTTCTCAAGGGCGCGACAAGTTTTCTTTGATTCTTTGAGGGTGTCAGAGAACCAGAGAGGTTTTTTGGTGTTGGTCTGTCGATGCGTGCGTTTGAGGGGAGCAAGGATGTCTGCGCAGTTGGAGATCCAGTTTGTGAGGTTGAGGGCTGCGTCGTTGGGGTCGGTGGTGAGGGTGGGTTGGTTGGCGGCGAGTGCGGAGAAGAGTTGCTCTTCGGGGATCTTGTTCCACAGTCGACGAGGGATGGGTTGGGTGCGGAGGTGGCGGGTCTCGCGTCGGAATGTGAAGCGGACGCAGCTGTGGTCGGTCCAGTGTAGGGCGGAGGCGTGGCTGAAGAAGACGTGTTTGCTGGCGGAGAAGATGGGGTCAAGCGTGTGTCCGGCGATGTGGGTGGCGGTGTTCACCAGTTGTTTGAGGCCGAGGTTGGCGAGGTTGTCGAGCAGGGTGGTGGTGTTGGGGTCGTTGTTTTGTTCCAGATGGAATTTGAGGTCACCTAGGAGGATGTAGTCCGGCGAGGCGAGGGCGTGCGGGGAGATGAAGTCGGCGATGGCGTCGCTGAAAGGGGCGCGTGGCCCGGGAGGACGGTAGATGAGGGATCCTTTGAGGGTGGTCCTCGGATCGGTGCGAATCTGAAAATGCAGGTGTTCAGCGGCGAGAGGGGTGTCTTCAGTGGAGGTGGTGACGCTGATGGAGTCTTTGAAGACGATGGCGATACCTCCTCCTACCTGGTTGGTGCGGTCTTTTCTGGAGATCTTGTAGCCTTCGGGGATGGCAGTGGCGATGTCAGGGGCCGAGGAGGCGTTCATCCAGGTCTCCGTGATGAAGGCGACGTCCGGTGCTATGGAGTCCAGGAGGTCCCAGAGTTCAACAGCGTGTTTGTGGACGGAGCGAGTGTTGACTAGGATGCACTTGAGGTGGTTGATGGCGCGTGGGCTGGTGGTCATGGTTGTTGCGTGGTGGAAGGTGCGTTTGCAGGAGTTGCAGGCGAAGGGTCCATGGGTGCGTTTGGGGTGAGCTTGGAAGCAAGTGTTGGAGCGTCCTGGGTTGAGGGCGTGGAGGGTGGTGGGGTCGTAGCGGGGCTTGGGAGAGCTGGGGTCCAGGGGTCGTGGCGTTGGGCGCGGGACAGGCGCGGACGGGCGCAGACGGGCTTGCCTCTGGGGCGCCTCTGGCGCGCCAGCGGCGCGGTCGCGCAGCGGCCACCATATGTGGTAGGAGGGGGGAGGGGTCAGGTGGGGGCGAATGGGAGCGCGGGGGCGTGCAGGAGGTCGCGGCGGGAAAGCGCGAGGGAGGGGGGGGACAGGTAGAGTGAGAAGAGCTGGGGGAGGGGGGTTGAAGGGTGGAGGGGGGTGAGTGTTAGGAGGTTTAGGAGATAGGGGAGAAAGATAGGAGTAGGGTTGAGAAGATAGGGGAGGGGGGGTTGTAGAGGTGGGTGAGGGTGAGAGGTAGAGTGAGAGGATAGGAAGATAGGTAATAGGGGGGGCGAGGGAGGGGGGGAGAGATAGAGAAATAGAGAAAATAGATAGGGAAATCGATAGGGAAATGGATAGAGAGATAGGAAGATAGGAGGAGGTGGAGAGTGAGGGAGTTAGATAGTGGGATAGAGAGATAGAGAGATAGGTAGATAGGAGGAGTGGGGGAGGTAGATAGTGAACGGGTTAGATAGGGGAGATAGAGAGGGGGATGTGAGTGGGGGAGGGGGATGAGGCAGGAGCAGGAGGGCAGGCGCGGGGAGAAGAGGACGGAGGAGGCAGAAGAGCCGAAGTCAGAAGACAAGAAGAACAGAAGACAAGAAGAACAGAAGACAAGAAGACAAGAAGAACAGAAGACAAGAAGAACAGAAGAACAGAAGACCGGAAGGAGAGAAGAAAGGAAGATCAGAAGACCGGAAGGAGAGAGGAAAGGAAGACCGGAAGAACACAGAAGAAGATACAGAAGAAGATACAGAAGAAGATACAGAAGAAGATACAGAAGAAGATACAGAAGAAGATACAGAAGAAGATACAGAAAACGAAGAACAGAGGGCAGAAGACCACAGAAGAAGATACAGAAGAAGATACAGAAAACGAAGAACAGAGGGCAGAAGACCACAGAAGAAGATGAGGAAGAAGAGAAGTAGAGTGAAGACGGGGGGGAAAGAGGAGTGCAGAAGAAGATTACAGACGAGGAGCGAGGAGGAAGAACAGAAGAACGGAGAAGAAGAAAAGAAGAAAAGAAGCAGGAGCAGGAGAGAGGGTGAGTAGCGCAGGGCAGAGCGAGGGGCTGGGAGGTGGGGGGTACTTACTGTGAGGTGGGTCTCAGGAACTCAGGAACCTGGAGGAGCTGCAGAGGCAGGGGGAGCGACCTACCCTTGGGTCAAGGGTCGCTACCACTGTTGCGCAGCGGCCGCCATATGAGGTAGGAGGGGGGGGAGGGGTCAGGTGGGGGCGAATGGGAGCTGGGGGCGGGGGCGTGCAGGAGGTCGCGGCGGGAAAGCGCGAGGGAGGGGGGGGACAGGTAGAGTGAGAAGAGCTGGGGGAGGGGGGTTTAAGGGTGGAGGGGGTGAGTGTTAGGAGGTTTAGGAGATAGGGGAGAAAGATAGGAGTAGGGTTGAGAAGATAGGGGAGGGGGGGTTGTAGAGGTGGGTGAGGGTGAGAGGTAGAGTGAGAGGATAGGAAGATAGGTAATAGAGGGGGTGAGGGAGGGGGGAGAGATAGAGAAATAGATAGAGAAAATAGATAGGGAAATCGATAGATATGGAAATAGATAGAGAGATAGGAAGATAGGAGGAGGTGGAGAGTGAGGGAGTTAGATAGTGGGATAGAGAGATAGAGAGATAGGTAGATAGGAGGAGTGGGGGAGGTAGATAGTGAACGGGTTAGATAGGGGAGATAGAGAGGGGGATGCGAGTGGGGGAGGGGGATGAGGCAGGAGCAGGAGGGCAGGCGCGGGGAGAAGAGGACGGAGGAGGCAGAAGAGCCGAAGTCAAAAGACAAGAAGAACAGAAGACAAGAAGACAAGAAGAACAGAAGAACAGAAGACCGGAAGGAGAGAAGAAAGGAAGATCAGAAGACCGGAAGGAGAGAAGAACACAGAAGAAGATACAGAAGAAGATACAGAAGAAGATACAGAAGAAGATACAGAAGAAGATACAGAAAACGCAGAACAGAGGGCAGAAGACCACAGAAGAAGATGAGGAAGAAGAGAAGTAGAGTGAAGACGGGGGAAAGAAGAGTACAGAAGATTACAGACGAGGAGCGAGGAGGAAGAACAGAAGATGAAAAGAAGAAAAGCAGGAGCAGGAGAGAGGGTGAGTAGCGCAGGGCAGAGCGAGGGGCTGGGAGGTGGGGGGTACTTTCTGTGAGGTGGGTCTCAGGAACTCAGGAACCTGGAGGAGCTGCAGCGGCAGGGGGAGCGACCTACCCTTGGAATGAATCATTCACCCTTTTGAATACTTGTTTGACTGTGTGTAATCTGGAAGTATCATTTTATTTCAGAAGAATTAAAATCCCAGTTAAAGATGACTTAATAATTAACATGAGTTATTTGTTTGAATGGACCTGCCTCTATGAGCTAGGGACATATACATTACCGCATTTTGACCCTGGCGTGCTATTTTCATTTGCAAACTAGGGTTGTACAATTTGCACACCAACAGGTTTGTATTTGGACAGAAATTTGAAATGTGATTGATTTATTAAAGCATTGCATTTCAAATTGTCTGTTTACAAGAGTCTACAAAACGACCTGTCTAACAAATATTAACTCTAATGTGGCTCTTGTTTTTGGGTGCAAATCCAGTTTTCGAGGCTTCCAAGGGATAGGTGCTGCTTTAAAAAATGTTTCTAATTTGTGTTAACTTAAGGAGGAGCAAATGTAAGTCCCCCCCACTCCCTCTCTTGCAGTCCAGGAAGCCTATCAGTATACAGATGCCTCTCCTGTCACATCTAGCCCCTTCTGTGCTGTGGCTGTTTGGAAAGTATGCACAAAGTGTAGCTGCCACTCTACCCCAGAAATGAATTGCTGTCAGGCTGTAAAGCACATAGTTATACACGCAGAGAAATACCCACTTTGTTGAGGTGGCAGTTCTAAAATAGCAATGTAAAATCCAACTACACCAGTAAGCAGGATTTCTCACTACTATTCTAAACATTCCAAACATGCCCACGTTACTCCTTTCAAATTATGGACCACTGTTTCATCCCCCAAGATCACCAAAACGATTTACAAAAGGGAAGCAGTCCCAATGGGGCAGTTTCCACTTTATGAATCAGTACCACCCCAACTCCGGGGTTGGTAGCTGATAAATGGTTTGCAACCTCATTTGTGATCACAAACCATTGATGCATACCATGCACACATAGGAAGGGACTCCCTTTCATACCTACTCCAATTCAGGATTTGGAAACGGTTGTTAAAAGCCTATTCTGTTGCAAACACTGTGATGTTGCAAGTCACAGGGCTTATGACTACAAAATGACTTTATACATGATTCTTTACTCTTTACTGTGTCTTTCAGTTAGTCTAAACTCCCCAACCTGTATTTCTTTAAATACGTGTGTTTCTGTATTGCAGTGTTTACTAAAAGTGTAGTGCCATATTTCATAACTTATTCAGTGCCCATAACCACGCTGTATATTTTATTGCATGGTTTTGTACATGCGTTCAGTTAGGCAGGAGTTTGCATTTTCTTGATCAGATTGTAATAAGCAGATTTCAGTGAAACAGAATGTTCTTTTGGCTTGGCTCCTTGTTCATATTGAATGTTTCTTAGACTCCAGTTGGAAAAATGTTTCTTGCTTCAAATTCGGCATCAAGCTATGGCACGTACACCAGTGTCGCCGTTCTACTTTGAAGATTGAACTGTTTGTTCTTGGTCAGTAATAGTTTTCTTTTATTTCCAAAAACATTTGAAAAAACATGGTTTGGCTAATTGCCGAGACAAATTGGCATATAAATGATAATCAATATATAAATCAATACATATATCTTTATTCGGCTAATGTAAGGCATAAAAGAAAAGATTTACAAGATCCATAAATACAGCACATTAAAATTGTGTAACACAACCATTTCACCACAACTCTAAAATGTTAATCAAACATTCAAGAAATGACGCTTCAAAAAAAACATTGGTTGATCAAAGATTTGTGAGATCTTTACATCAAAATGTATGAAAAAGTAAACAATCCTGGATTAAATTCTGTTAAAACATCATTTTACTTCCTTGTCAGATTGCATAATTTAAACAAAAAAAAACATAGAAATACATATAACTTAATCAGGCAACATTTGCAAATATAACAAATGTGGTCTGCATTGTGCAGAATTCAGCAGTTTGAGCAGTAGAACCAAATAACAATTAGTGCAAGTCGTATAAAGGTAACAAAACAATACAAAGTGTATTGTGGACTACATTGATACAAGATCACATAGGCAAGGGGAGAGCTGATCCAGCAGGGCCCAGCCCTTAGGGAAACAAACTGGAAAGTGAACGGTACTGAACATAAAGCACATCAGGAGACATCTGTATTGAGTGTTTGTCACAAAGGAACTGTGGCGTGCAGTTGTAGGGACTGCCTTAAAAAGAGCACATGACCTAAAAGTGGTGTATGATGTAAAGGTTTGACAGCCTCCTGTGCTCACTGAAGACCCTAGAAGTAAAAAAAAAAAAAATGCAGCTCTAACCCAACTTGTATCAAGCTTCATATTAAACCATGGTTCACAAATATATCTGACCTCCCAAGATCAGTACGTACAGATGTATTGTATTAAGGCAAGGAATTTTAAATATGCCGTCTATGGTCAGACAGTCTGAAATCACAGCCTTTTTTAGGTTGAGCACAGCAGCACGCAAACGCTGCTTTTCTGACGTGTTGGTATGTATCTGGGCTTTTAATCACACCCATCATCATTGGTTCATGGGCTTGCCTTTCAAAAATCCTTTGACATTGGTAAATTATATACGTTTGTTCCTCCTTGGGGGAGGTTTTGTTACCGCCTTGGCTGTAGCCCCCGTTACATGGCTAATTGCACTTTTGCTGATAAGTTTGACTGCGAGCAAACTTCTTTTTCCTTTTGTGTGTCTCTTCACGCTGATGCTCATGGCAGCCGTGGCGCTGTGAATCAGCTCGCTTATGTGAAACTGTTTTACTTTTCATTTTCAATTTATGTGGCAAGAAAAGTCTGGTTAGGAGTTTACAACGCTAATAGCTCTAACTCGAGCAAATGCGAGACCCATTGCATTGCAAATGCTTGCTTTAACAAAGGTTTTAGGTTTGGAGCACACCGAGATCTCTAATAACATTGGGCGAAGTTTGATGAAATCATCCTATTACAATAAATGGGGTTCTTTGTGGCATATAATAGGGACATCTGAAAGGGACTGCAAGTAAATGTTTGAGAACTTTATCTCTTTGGTTTTAAAGTTTTTGATGTTCGCATATGCCCACATTCCTGCCACATAACTGGCGATGGGTAAGCATGTGCTCTTGTAAATTCAAGCATCAGTTTCAATGGTTTGGACCCTACTCTACTAGCAAAATTAAAGCCAGCTTTTGTGGATTTCATAAGTTGCTGCTTCCTGATCAACAGTAAATTATACCATCTCCTGTGCTAATTGAAGGGCATTGCAGAGATCCAAAAATGAATTTATCTAGCTTATTACTCTATTCTTCAGCAAATGTGTTGTTGGATTTTGGGTCAATTATCACGATGAACGTTTTACAAAAGTTGGTGTTCAAGTTAACCTAGTTCAAAGGCACCTAATAATTAACATAGCCATTATCCGATTTAGATTTAAGCATGGCATTGTCTGCATAAAATAATGCAGAGAGGGAATGAGGGCTAATATGTGGCATATCTTGGCCGTTAGTCATCAAGTTCTACTTCTAATTTGTTAATGTACAAAACAAAATGAAAAGGAGTCGGGCACAACCTTGGTCCTGCCTCCTTTCCTTGGAATAACCTCTTTTAAATAAGTCAGTACATTCTCCGTCTGTCCCAAATCTGGCGTAGCCTTAGCTGATTGAGATTTTAAGCATTCCATTGTCTGTATACAATAAAGCGGAGATAGTGTAAGGGCCAAAATGGGTTATATCTTTGCCATTAGTCAACAAGTTATTTTCCTAATTTTTTCATATACAAAATAAAATGGAAGGTAGCTAGGACACAACCTTGTTGAACACCACTGTCTCTGTAAAGGAGTCAGTAAATTCTCCATCTGCACCATATCTGACTCTGGCAGATGTATTTGCATGTAGGTGTTTCAGAAAGTTAACAGTCTGAACATCAACGCCCACAGAAGTCATGATAGTCGATATTTTAGCTCAGATAAAAACGAAACAAAAATCCACCAAAGTCAGATCCATCGAACAGTTCCTGTAATGTATTTTAGTATATGCTAGGACACTGTTCAGCAGTGCCCATCCTTGGTCGAAAACCACATGCTAGGACACTGTTCAGCAGTGCCCATCCTTGGTCGAAAACCACGCAGGATGTCGGAGATGATAATGTTTTTCTCTGCCCAAATTACAAATATGTTCATAAGACATATGGGCTCTGCCTATTACCTTGGCGCCTGAATCAAAGTACAAGATCGGATAATAAAAGCTTGGATCACCTGCTTATTCATTATTTTCAATTTAAATTCACAGATTCTTTTAAACAGGTGGATTATACCAACAAGAGGAAAGCCAACACTTTAGTTCTATTGACCAAACAGGAAGTTTGGCCTGGTAACTCAGTTGACGGCTTCATCCCCTTGCAGAATCTTTTTTGACCTTCTGGTTCCAGGTTCAACCCCTGGTCCACTCAAACCTCTAGGTCAATAAAAACAGTACCATTGAGTAGGGTAAAATAAACATCTGCTATTCAGTTGACTGCGTGCTTTACAAATATTTATGCTATGTAGGTCCTAGTGTAAATACCAGGTATTCTGTAACTATGGCAAACATTTCTGCTTTTATTTATTGTTTTACTTGCAACGCGCATGAAGTGACTCCAGGTCCTCTTCCTATTTAAAACATTTTTATAATTAGATTATCTTTACAAATACATTTCTTTCTCTAATTTTAGAATATTGACAGTGTAACCATCTGGGCTGGCTATGGCATGCCCCATTATTTACTTTCCACTCATAGCCTCTTCTGTGTCTCTTCATCACATTCATTTACCTTTTCATCGCTTTGCTCTACAACACCTTAAGAATAGTGCTGTATTCTGTAAATGTAAATATTAAAGACATATTGTGATTTTACATCAAACGTGCTGGACTGTGGCTTTTATCCATTTCCAGCACAATTTCATTGCAAGACCACACACTTGTATCATGTACTTGCTTCTCGGGTCATTAACACAGAAATTAAACTGCAAAAGTATATATGTAACTTCTAAACAAATTCTAATTTTCTGAGTAGTAAAAATAATAGCCTGCTAAATGCAAGCGTGTGCATTGCAGTCCGCCAGTGTACATCACCTTCCATGCACCTCTGCAGCCTCTTCAAATCTTCTCTATGTAGGGCATTCTTCATTTTTCTTCCTTTTGCCAATTCCAGAACTAGTAGAGGTGTTGTATCTTCTCTACTCTAGTGAAAGACTCTTCCCACTATTCAGTCAAGGAACACACCATGAAATCTAAATATTGGATTATTTGCCCGAGAACACAGAGGTTGTTGTAATTCCCTATAATGTAAATCAGATGCTCTTTATTATCCTCACAGATCTATATTTTATTTGATTTACTGGATACTCCAAAAAGTATGTAGTTTTGTAGCAAAATTCTGTAACCCTCCCTCTGAGGTGAATTTCCCTTAATCTTTATATTTCTGGAACATATTAAATTTTTTAGTTTGTCTTGCAGTAGGTGCAACAAAGTGATTTGGGGGCAGCAGCGGCCAGCCCTCATGTGCTGCTGCTAGTATACTCTGATCTGCCCCCTACCTGCAAGGACATGGAGACCTCTGGCTTCCGTTGTTTTGATGTTCAGCGAGGAGAGGCAAGTCCACGTGGTACGAAGAAGGCAGAGATACACAGAGAAACGTGCGGCCCATAAGGGGCCGCATTGCTCATTGTGATTTTGTGAATTTGGATGGAGACGGCCATGAAGCCACGTGGGAGATCCTGGCTGCTAAAATCACATTAAATTGGCGAAGTGACGGGATAAAGTGGTGGCAGGGCAACGTAACAACTGCATAACATCAAGCACCATTGAGGACTGCACTTTCAGAAGGAACCTCCCCCCTCCTCCACCCTAGGATTATGCCCTAGCGCTTCTGAGTCTCATTTATTATCCACCTATATGGACATAGGAGGTAGGGCATCGTGATTCACACAGCTACCTGAGGCCCTCAGTAGTTGGCCCTGACTGATCTCAGGTGAAGGGCGAAAAGCATCATGCGGCAGCAGTATTTAGAGGGCTCTTTCACCACATCTACTCCACCCACCCAGAAAATAAAACACCTCGCTAAACAGGCATGTACCCCAGCCGCTCGCAGAGAAGAAGGGTGGTTAAGGCTCCTCATCCAGGGACAGTTCAAAACTGGTCAACACTCAGAGCTGTAGCGCTTAAGAAGCGTCACTGACAGTGAGTTCACACTAGGAAAGGAGATGGTTTCTCAGAAACAGGCAGCCTAAAAGCTATGACGGCCTGCTACTCCCATCCACAACGGATCTTGGCTCACCAAGCATCTTTGCTTGAGTCAAGCTGCACAAAATATGGAGGGGTGCCAGTAGAAGGGGGACTCAATCCCACCTATGCAACAACGTTATCGCAGCAGGAGAAACTCAAGACGTTGGGCAGAGGTATAAGAGACTATCTATTGTTCACGAAAAGCTTGAAGTCTGGAGAAGAGGGGTCTGGGGTTCTGCAGTGGCCAGGGCTCCCAGACCCAATGCAGGAGTCACCCGAAGATAGCGATATGCTACAGTCGCTTGCTCCCAATCAATCTCAACAGTCTGCCAATGGGGGTTCCCCCTTCAACACCAGCTACGTCAGTTTCGTCCTTGGGTGAAGTCCGGTATTCTGAACAGATGAAGCAATGTTGTATGCAAGGACAAACTGGAGGAGAGTGCCATTTGCCAGAGGGACAAAGGACCTCTGCCCTGGTTGACCAGCCAAACCTTACAGTGGAGCCACGCTTGTTTCAACCCCTCTGAGAAACCATCTTATCTGAGATATGAGAACTTAAAGCTTCATATGTTGCTGAAATCGCAACACTTCATTCGACACTGGATACGATCAAAGTAATGCTTTCTCAAATTCCTAAGCATCTGTTGCCACTGGAGCAGGGTGTGTACAACTTGTGTGGACCGTTCACTTCTTCAGGATAAGGAGGTTGCAAGCCTACAAAAAAGTTAATGACCTCACAGACCAAAATAGACGATTTGGAAAACTACACTTAAAGGTCTAATCTACGCTTCATTGGGGTTTCTGAAGGTACAGAGGGTGCCAGAAAGTATGATAATACTTCGCACTTGGTTGGTTCCTTGATCAGAACATATATTCTTAGACGCTTCCCCGTCCTTACCATCATGCGGGCACATAGGGTACCTAATCAGTGGCTCCCCAATTCTAAATACCCTCGCACTATTGTGAATTTTGCGGACTATCGCAACAA
Organism: Pleurodeles waltl; assembly: GCF_031143425.1. Lineage (NCBI taxonomy): Eukaryota > Metazoa > Chordata > Amphibia > Caudata > Salamandridae > Pleurodeles > Pleurodeles waltl. The sequence continues at coordinate 1,598,609,314 of NC_090444.1, forward strand.
ACAAAGAAAGCAATTCAGAAACATAGCTCTACACTACCTGATGGGGGGGCAGCTTCGAATTTTCTCTGATATGTCTCCCTCAGCAGCTCGTAGAAGGAGGACATTTTTGGGATTAATTGGCCAGTTTAAATCTGCCCGAGCCCAGGCCTTGCTTGTCCAGCAATCCAAGCTGAAAGTATTGTTAAAAGGCAAATTTGATGTGTGTACTACCATAGAAGAAGCACAGTCTTTGTAGCATCAGGCGGCTGGTTAAAGGATATATGTATATGGTATAGCTGAAGGTGCCAATTTAGGGCAGCAGGCTGTGCAGAATTCGAAACGTCTAGTGGCCAAAATAGTCTAGGATGTACTGTATTATTTTTGTTGCTTCCAGACGGTTTTTGAGATATGCTATTAGGCCACTAGGTTATATGGAAGGACGGGGGTGATGGATCTTGTGGAGGGTAAAGCCGGCTCCTTTGTTTTTTTTCTAACTCCATTGAATTGTTTTTGCTACCCAGGAGTATCCTAGGGTCCAGGTGATGGATGTGCTTGCAAGGAAGAGGGGCAAGGCGGATTCCAGAGCGCAGTAGGGTGCAATAACATGACACCATTTTTGCGGTGGGAGGGGGCAGGGAGTCAGGTGGGCACTTCTTCCTGTCAGTTTTGGGTGGTGGTTGAAGAGGTTGGCGAGGTGGGGTCGGGTGTGTATGGGTTCAAGGAACGGATGGGTATTGGTGTTGGGGAAGAGAAGGAAATTTGAGGTCTTTTAAGATGACTGTCCTAGTTGCTAATGGACTAGGGCATTGTGTCACAGTAGTTGTAATCTACAGCTCAAGTGCAATGTCTAGTTTATGAATTATCTCATGCAATGCTAATGGAATGCTTAATAAGTGAAAATATGGGGACCTTATAAGATGGTTAACATTACCACCTCCCCAAGGGTTTTTTTTACAGGAAACTTGTGTGAAGAGCAATAACCCTAAAATCTTTATCCCTAAGCAGTTTTCTTATTCTTAATTCCCCTCAGCAGGGGTAGCCGTCAGAGGCGTGGTGATCTATTTAGGGAATGGCATCAACTAGGATGTTAGAGAGGTAATCCAGGATCCCAGGGGCAGGTGGCTCTGGATTAAGGTGTTGGTAAATAGTACCCCTCTAAATTTGGTAAATTACTATGGTCCTATTAGTAACGAACCAGGTCCTAAGTCAGTTATATACAAAATCGCAATGGGGTCTGTCATCTCGCTGATTATCGCTTAATTTTATTCAAGATCTTTCATTAGAGACATCCAACAAGGCCAAAAAGCAGCTGAAACCAAAGACTACGCAGCTGTTGTCTGCTTTTCAACAAGACTTTGGGCTTAAAGATCCTTGGCGGCTGGGTAATCCGTCCAGAGCTCAATATGCGTGTTAATCTCAGTTCAATAAAACAGCACCTCGTCTTGACTTTTTTCTGGCATCCCAGACACTTAAATTAGCGGGAACGAGCATATGGTCAAACGATTTTTCTCATCCCTCGATGGTATCAATGTAATTTGAATAATACGTCCTGCTTAGTACAAGATCTAGGTGGCAGTTTGATAGAGCCATTTTGTCCAAAAGTGGGTACAGGAAATGTGGGTTTTTATAGCAGAGTTTTTTTTAAGTTAACAGAAACACAGCCCCGCTTTTCTCTGTTTGGGAAGCTTTTGAGGCCACAGCATGAGAGCGTACTATAGCCTGTTAAGCCAATCAGTTCCAGGAACTGTCGCAGGCAGGTTCAGGGGCTTCAATCTACTCTTGAAATCAAGACAAGGACAGTTATAAAAAAAACATCTGGCCAGGATTCCTTGGTTGAGGATCTGGAACAGGCTAAACAGCAAGTGTTTGAAGAAGGGCAGCAGATAGGTAAACTCCTTGCCTGGTCCACCTGGGCCAAACAGGAGAAATAGTTAGTGCGGCAGAATCAGGACCCAGCCACACAGAGAACGGTTTCAGAGAAAGACTACGTTGCCCGGGTTTTTCTCCATCACTTTAGAAATCTATACAAAGCTACATATCAAGTGCCTCAGGCTCATATACAACAATATTTCTGTTCATTAACTTTGTCCCAGCTATCCTGTACATCTGCCAGGACTATGGTGGGGATAATTACAGACTCTGAGGTCTGAAGTTCTAGTGAAAGTGCCCATTGCTAAAGCGAGTGGCAATGATGGATTCCCTTCAGGATCCTGTAAGATATTTGCTCAACAACTAGTGCCATTTTTTGACTGAACCTTTTAATTGTATAAGGGAGGGTGGGATGGTCAACCCATCCTTTAAGGAAGCCATCATAATATGTTTTGTTAAAAAGGGCAAATCTCCGCTAAAAGTCAATTCTTATAGACCATTGAATCTGCTAAATGTGGGCTATAATCTCTTGACTAAATTTTGGGCAACACTGGTTTCACCAACAGGACAATGATTGATCCATCAGAACCAGAGTGGTTCTGTTTCTAATCGATTAATGGCCGCAAATGCCAATTTTTTGATTCATGCTATTGATTATTTCTCATGTAACCAAATACCGGCAGTGGCAATTATGGTCGATGCCAAGAAGGTGTTTGACCTGGTCAAATGAGATGTTATTCTTTTCCATACTGCAATTTAGTTTCCCTGCACAATTCGTAATGATGCTTAAAAACTTATATCAGGGTGTGGAGGCTAAAGTTATTGTGAACTCCTCTAGTATGGCTGGGGAGATTTCCATCCATAGAAGCACCTGCCAGGGGTGTCCTCTATCCACCATATTATTTGCTTTTTTCATTGTGCCATTAGCAATTAAATTATGTTGTACACCCAGGTTGATTGCCTCATTGGAAGGGATGCCCAAATTAAAATTATTTGCTGATGACATGATGTTATATAGTAAGCCCAATCTACCCAATGTGCAGCGGCCATTTGAATTAGTAGAAGAATACACAGGATTTGCAGGTTATAAAGTGAACCTGAGCAAGACAGAAGTATTATTGTTTAATGCCTCAACTGAAGATTTCCTGGGAGTTCTGCAGCATCAGGCAAAGGCTTGTGTCCCACTTAGGTATCTGGGCATAAATGTTACTAGTGATTTTTCGCAGATCCATCAACTGAATTTTACTGCTGTGCGCAGAAAGGTGCAGGATCTGTTGAAAAGGTGGTCTCTTTTACCCTTGACGTTGATTGGACAGGTGGCATTAGTTAAGATGTTAAATCTGCCTCTGCTGTTGTTTCTGTTATCTATTGTCCGCATTAAGATTAATAACAGCTATTTTTTAGAACTTGATTCCTTATTGAGGAACTTTATATGGCATAACCTGGTCCCCAGAGTCAGGTTTGCTACACTCCAGCTTCAGACGGACTAGGGAGGATTAGCCCTTCCGCACATGCAGGTATATTATCAAGCAGCCCCATTGGATTTAGCAGGCAGATCCTTGAGAGGTGTGGGGGTGTTGGAAGATTTTCTTAATTATTTTTTTAAGAAAATGGTGCAAGAATCCTCAGTGAACATTCCTGCTTATGTTAAGTCGCATAGTTAGCAAAAAAAGACCTGGTACAAGACACTACAGGAATGGAGCAGCACGTTGTTGGCCATATACAGTATATATCAGGTACCAACCGGTTTAATTATCTACAGATTTCAGAATGTAATTGTTTCAGCCTTTTACTCTCCAAGGCTGTGGTTTTTTTGGGCATCATGCGGTTGGAAGGAGTTGGGTGATTTTGCTGTTAGAAGAAGACTATTAACTTGGGAAAAGGTGAAACAGAGGTGTGGAGGTCAAGGGGATAATGTAAGGTGGAGCTTTCTCCAGCCAGCTAGCCCACTTTCTTTCCAATTCATATGACCCAAGTCGAGAATCACATCAGATTATATGTTAATTGATTAAGACTAGGTTTGGGCAATTGGTATAGGCTACTCTATAATATATAAAAGCAGAACATTGTCTCCAGACATCTTAATAGCAAATACAAGACTACCGGATGTAGATGGATGGAGAACGACTGGCAAATCATTTCTGTACTGGGGGGATAAATCACTGACAGCGGCTAAATTTAAGAGGATGTCCTTCCTTTCGCTGTGGATGGCTTATTATACACCGAATGTTTTGCATAGGATGTACCCTGAAGTTCATGACCAATGTTTTCGCTGCCATCAGGATGAATCTGGAATTTGGCTGCATGTGTTCTTTTTGTACCCAAGAATGAGTCATTTTTGGGAGGAGTTGATCTCAGTTATAAGTAAGGGCTATAATATCCCCCGAGTACTATTCGGAGTGTCAAAAGAAAGGCATAAAATTAATAAGGCAGGAAAATATTACTTCACAATTGCACAAATAGTAGCCAGATCCTTAATTTTGCAGAACTGGAGAACTAGTCGGGTCCCCACGTTCAAGAGATGTGGAGAGAAAATGTTAAGGAAAGTGAATTTAAGGAAGCCTACGCCAAACGTGCCAGGAGTGTCAAAAGGTTTTCTTCCATTTGGTCTCACTACCAGCCCTTAGACCTTAGGCTAGACCTGGGGGCCACAGCGTAATATTGCTATGAATGCTATGTTTAGGTATTATAGGATGTAGCACTGTCACAACGTGGTATGTTTCCCCCCCTAATTTTTAATGTCCAGCACACAACACTTTAATACAGGTGTATGTGGCATATGCCCTGAGTTGACTTGGTAACTATAGTGCCTGAAAGCAAAGTAACTGAAGTGGTCATCTGTTTTTGGGAACAGACTATGGCAATAATGGCAATTGCACCATGAATATGGTATCTTCCAGCTTTTACCACCCCACCTTTATGAATTTTGGTTTTCAGGCCTTCTTGCTGGTTTACAATATACTTTTGCGCACATGTTTTACGAAAGCACTTTATATTGAAAGATTATGAGAGTGCTAATGACGATGGTTTTTTAACTTTTGGGACAGGTAGCTTCATAATGAAATGTTATAAGAGAATGATTTTTACAGTACATCCTTTTATATCTATTCGTCATGGGTGATGACAAATAGGAATTTTGTATTATGTATTTGTATGAGATCAAATAAAAAAAACTGTACATTTCTAGTAGATGAAGATCTTTCTGGTATATAAAGAAGTGTGACATCTGCTGAGAAAGGCTATTATTGAATGTTCCACTCCCTATCCTATGGGTTTTGTGGGACGTATCTTCGAATGTGCTATAAAAATGCAAACGGTTATGCCTCAGTCATAAATTCTGTGTGGCTCCAACACTTCAACACCCTGTTGGCACTGCAAAATGGATCAATAGCCCATCTCCAAAACACCCTACTTCTGGGTGAGTGGGTGACAAGAACAGATTTAAATGATTATTGTTTCGGTCTGTTCATGCGGTCCAAATCCAGTGTTAGTGGGAATCACAAATGCACCAATTAACTTGTTTCTGTTTAGAGCCCTAATAAATCAGAAAGCTACCCAGCCTATTCACCTCTTCATTTAAAACCATGGGCTTACATCTCCTAGCTTATGTAGTTTTATTCCTCAAAAAGGTAGTTTAATTTAGGACCTCATTGTTAATCAGGTAAGTTATTCAAAAACTTTCTAAAACAGTAGACTTTTTTAGGGGGGGTTGGCCAACTGATGTCCATACATTATCTGTCTTAAAAACGTTTTTGAATTATCTTTATTGTATTTAGAGTGTGATATATGAAAATCCCAACTGTTTGACAACGTAGGCATAATAACACTCGTAACGTAATTCTCAATGAGACTTTAAAAGTAGCACACAATTTTCTGCAAAAATATTACACGTTTTCAATGAGCCACTGTAGGCAGGGCCGGCATTAGGACTGGTGGTGCCCTGTGCGACAGTTTATTTTGGCGCCCCCCCACCACATGACCACTTCCTCGGTTTCACTCTCTATCAACCGGCAAATGTGCCCCTCATCTCTCCATCGCTCCCCTTTCACATACATTCGTGTGTTTTAAAGCACTTGTAAAGGCTTTACTAATCCACTCAGCCAGCCACATAAAATATAGGGGCATGTTTACAAGCCCCTTGCGCCATTCTAACACCACATTAGCGTCTTTTTTTTACGCTAATGTGGCGTTAGAAGGCCAAAAATGCTGTGCCATATTTACAAAGTGGCGCAATGCATGTATTGTGCCACTTTGTAACCCTTTGCGCTACATTATGCCTGTGCCAGGCATAATATATGCAAAGGTGGCATTCCCCCTGTTAGGCAGTCCAAAAAAATGGCGCAAAAGAAATCTGACAGATTAGTATCAATTTTTTTACGCTAATCCTGCAAAGCGCCAGACTAGCGTAAAAAATTCTGACGCTAGTCCCCTAACTGATGCAACGTATTTTAAATATGACGCACACATGGTGGCGTTAGTGGGGGTGCTAAGGGGTGCAAGAAAGGTAGCGCTGCACTATGTGCAGCGCCACTTTCTATTAAAAATGCCCCATAGTTCTGTTTTTGCAGCAGGCATATTAACCCTCTGTGCTAATTTAAATTGAGTCAAAGCTGCCGCTTGGCAAAACTCCCATCTCTCTCCCTAGCAGGAACATTAATCACAAGAGGTATCTTGACATTTTAATTGTTTCCTGAAGGCTGGACACACAAGGAACTTTTCAGAAGGTGCTTTTAAATCGGAAGTTTCAGAAGTTATTGCTAAACACAGCGCCCCCCTGAGGTCAGCGCCCGGTGCGGCCTCACCACTCGCACCGCCCAAAAGCCAGCCCTGACTGTAGGAGAACTGTCTAGAAGATTTACAGGGGGACTACATCACTCTTATTTTCAGTAAGCCCCATTCAGTACAAAACAATAGTGTTATAATCCTAAAGCTGTAAGTAAGTTGCAGACTTGGGCTTTGTGTAGGAATGGAAGAACCAAAATGAGTATGAGAATGGAGAGAGTGTAGGGGGTAATTCTTGGAGGCGAAACAAGGAAAAATGAGCAACTAGAAACGAGGGAAAAGGAGCTCCTGAGATCCATCTGCTACTACCTTGTTTGCAGATTTCAATAAAATGTGGGAAGGGAAAAGGGGATGGGTATAGTGGTCTCTAAAACACCGAGGGTGAAACTTCCGGAACTTAATGACTTGTGGCAGTGATCAAGACAAAGCCTCGGAACAGAAGAATACTCTGCCCTTAGTGAAATAACGTTGTCCTTGCCATTGTAGCGCTCAAGATTATTTCACATAACTCTTCACCAAGACTGTTGCCCTGCAGTTGGCATTCTTTCTGGTGTCTATGGTTGGTATAGTATTCAGGGTCCGAACTTTTAAGAAAGTTTCCTTTGAATCTACCAGCTCAGATGCATCTCAGTTGGAGGCCAGTACAACACTCTGAGTGTTAGATCTACAGAAATTATTAGGTGTACCACTTGGTCTTCTATGCATGCAGTGCTGGTCATGGCACAAACTCTGAGCTGTTCATCTCGACCAATTCCTCTTTCTCTCTTCATCCTTATAAAGCAGTAACCTTCTTCTGCGCATTCATCATCTGATCCAATTTGGCTCTGTAAGCTAACAGATTTGTTTCTTAGTATATATTTTATTGTGAATCTTGGCAGTGGAGACCCTTACAATCTGCTCACTTTAGTCCGGTGTTCCTGTTCTTCCTCAGGTTGGTGACTTGGCGTGGGGAGGAGCATCTCTGGAAGAAGTAAGAAATGCTCAGCCAGTGTCATGTTCTTTGCCTACTTTGAATCTGGGCCTCATGTTGTGGGCTGTCTCCTTTGTTTGTCTTCCCTTTTTATTCCTGTGCCACTGTTGCTCTTACCACTCATATGAACAATGGGTGCCCTTCAAAGTAGCTTTGTTATGATCTAAGGGAAGGGAGAACACAATTTCTCAAAGTGCAGCTTAGCCAGAGTATCCTGTTTAGATCTGGTGTGCTCCTTGTTTCCCCCAGTCTGACTGCATCTTTCTGGGATCCTAGAAAAGGGGGATGGATGAGATGCAAAATCCCCTCACCTCAACACTCCTGCGATATTGTATCTGCTGGCCCATGAGGCAGACATTACCACCTTGTTAACTCTGGCTGTACATAGAGAGGTTGCGTTTTCTCATACGCAATACTCTGCAACAGAACTACTACAGCTCATCTGTTATATGGTGTGATTTATGTAAGTTGGGCTCTGAGCACTCGCTTGCAGATAGTGAAAAACAAGAGGAACCACTCGTGGAGCATAAAGAAGAGTTGTCATCTCTGAGCCCACACAGATTGACCCTGTCTATAAATTAAATAGCCCAGCCCACAATATCCAACATCAAAAGAAAGATCACAGATCTTTAACATCTTTTTTGGCACCTGACCAAAACTGTAGATATTGACTAATTCCCCCCCATCCCCCCATCCCCACCCCCACTCCTTGCTGCATTTCTAGGTTCCTTTGGCTACCAAGCTGTCCAATTATTCAAAATATGTAATTTATAAAGAGAATGCTTTCCCTTTGTCCTCAAAAAGCTTTTATTTAAATTGGTTTGGTGACCAAATCACATGGCTATTTGGAATGACAGAGCACTGTTTGACTCAGCTCCATTCAACCATTGTAGTTTAGTGGACTTGGGCTCGATGTACTAAGAAACAAGACGCTAAAACTTTTCACAAATTGGACACTGACTTTTTGCATACTGACTCTAATTTTGCTACATGACCTATATACTAATAGGCCACATTGCTAAATCTATAGGTGGAAGGGGGCTCAGAATAAGTTACCTGATGAATATTAATTAGGTCACTGTTTGCGACTACCTGTGACTGGATACATACACAGGGATGGGGTGTGCAAGAAACACCAGGCAGCTATCCCTGGAAGTCTATGCCCCTTAAAGGAACTGCTGCTGCTTTAAAAAGGTTTCCCATTTTGGGAAAACATCAGGGGTAGAAGGACCACTAACTAGGCCCCTGCACTAGGGCTGCCGACAGTTCATAAACTGAAAGGTGTCCTAAGAGGACACGTTCCCTTTCACAAATCAGTTACCAACTATTGCAAGGTGTAGATAACTGATCAATGGTTTGCAATTGCAGTAACAAACCCTTGATACGTATTATTGCCACCTACAATTGGGAAAGAACACCCTTTTATGACTCCTAATTATACTTCGGAATGGATTGCAAACCCCATTTTATGCGTCAGAAAGCCCTTTCTGACTAGCAAAATTGACTTAGTACATAGAAAAAAATTCCCCTTTTGCAGTTTCAACCCATCTTCTTTTGCAAATCGCAATGTTTGCAACCGCACAATGGCTTTGGGCATCTGGCTGGAGTCAATTTGTGAATGGAGGACAGCCTTCTTTGGAAGATTTGTTGCCAATCAAAGCTTTGCAGAAAATACTGCCCAATGTTCTGTTCTTCTTTAGCTATAATGGGTAGCTGTAGTTAAGTACATAACCCATCTAGCCATCACAAAAACTAAACCCTTAGTCTGGCTAGGAAAAGGATTCTCAGACTTCAGTTTGCAACTCAAAATATAATTTCAAGCACATCTTTCAATGACATGAAGGAGAGAAAATAGCTAGATGCTTGCTACATGTTCATGCAATTGTTGCACAGCCTCTGAGTTCAAAACATTTTTGTCTGCAAGAAGGTAGATTAAATATTCCAGTGAGTAAAAAATATTCTGGAAAATATACAGAGGTTTGTATATCGTAGAGTCCAGTGTTGCAAGTGCAGAGTTTTGTGGAGTGTGGTACAGTACTGTGGAGGAGTGTTGTAAAGTCTATTGTCAGACTGGAGTATTGTAGACTGAAATAGAGTGGAGTGTAGTGCAGCAGCTTAATGTATATTGTAGTAAAGTGTTATGCAGTGTAGTGGTATGGTGTCTCCTATAGTGAAGTCAAGTATCGTGGACTGTCGCAGTGAGTTATATAGTGGAATGGCATGTCGAACAGTAGAGTAGGGTATAGTAGACTGTCATCAAGTGTTTTAGAATGAAGTAAGGTGAAGTATCATCAAGTAGCGTGCCGTAGAGTACAGTGGAAGAGAGTGTCGTGGAGTGCTGTGTCATATAGTGGACTGGCACATCGTAGAGGGAAGTTGGGTGGCGTGTTAAGTGTCACAGAGTGTAGTACAGTGGCATAGAGTGGATGGCCATAAAGTAGAGTAGAGTGTCATGGAAGTGGCATATAGTGTAGGACAGTGTTGTAGAGTGGAATTGCATACAGTGAAATAGAGTGTTTGACAATAAAGCAGAGTATAGTACAGTGGCGTGGAGTGGAATGAAGTGTAGTAGATTGGAGTACAGTGGAGTGGGGTAGTGTAGAATGAAGTGTCATAGAGTGGAGTGGCATGTACAGACATCTTCCTCACAGAGACATAATCTTTCTCACGGAGACCTGGCTGAACCCCTCCTCCTCACCAACCATTGCCGTTTTCACTCCCAAAGGATACAAATTATTACACCGAGAGAGGATCAACAATCACAGAGGTGGAGGTGGCATCATCTACAAGGAAACCATCCAATGCACGACCTCCCCAAATGACCTAACCCCAAACATCTCAATTTTCAACTGCACACAGAAGGAAAGAGCACCATCAAAGGCACCCTCACCTACAGACCAGCCAGACCGCACCCCAGCTTCTACAACGCTATCCCGAACCTCATTGCTCAGCTCGCCATCGACTCAGAGTACTACATTCTCCTAGGGGATCTCAACTTCCACTTCGACAACCCCAGCAACACAAACACAACTGACCTCCTGGACAGATTGAACATCGGCCTCAAGCAGCTGGTCACTTATTCCACCCACATCACAAGACACACTCTCAGACCCATTTTCACTTCTGACACTGAGTCAAATACAGCCACGTCACACAGCTCACCTAGACAGACCATTACAGCATCCTCTTCACCATCTCAAGACCTACCAACACAGGCACTGTGCACCACAGCTCAACACGCAGAGTGTGGAAAAAGATAACAGAAGACACGTGGAACAGCATGCTGGGCTCTCGCCTCCCAAACCGAACACCGACCCAGATCAAGCAGCACAGAACTTGTTCCGATGGATCATGGAATGCGCCAACACAATCGTCCCCACAAAAACAGCCAACACCAAGGCACATACCAAAAAAGCCAGCTGATTCACTGAAGAACTGAAAACCGGCAAGTGCATCAGCCAGCAACTAGAAAGGAAGTGGAGGACCAGCAGGAAAACAGAAGACTGGAGACAGCCCTCAAACAGTACCACCATCTCCTGAAAGAAAGAAAAAAAAGAGCACCCTAGCAGAGACAGCACTGAGGTCAGCTCCAACCGCAGCATGGAACTCTTCACCATTGTGAAGGAATTCTCTAATCCCACTTCCACTGAGAACTACATCACTTCCTCTCTAGAACTGTGCAACATGCTAGCGGACTTCCATGACCAAATCTCGACCCTGCACGAGAACTTTAAACCTCAACTCTTCGCCACCAACATCAACCAGCCCACACCCATGAACACATACCCAGAACACTTCCTCACCCAATGAGACTGCCTTACCACTCAAGACACTATCTCCATTTTTAACTCTGTGCACTCGAGAGCACCCACAGACCCCTTCCCCTACAGATCTCTGCCCCCAACAGGTCTTCAACCTTGGAAATAAGACAATCTGAGACAAACTCAAAAAAAGTCCTGAACACCTATCACATTGGCCTCCGTCCCCGAAGACTGGAAACACGTGGAAGTGAGACCCCTCATCAAAAAACCCTCAACCAAATCCCGCTCCCCAAGCCTAAGAATTATCGGCCCATCTCCCTGCTCGCATTTCCAGCTAAGGTCCTCGAGAAAGCAAGCAACTCACCCACCACCTGGCGCACCCGGATCACCTGGACCCCTCTCAATCCAAATTTTGTACTAACCACAGCATCAAGAAGGCCTTGATAGCAACCACAGACAACATCAGGGCCTTCCTGGACTAAAACAATACAGCAGCCCCCATCCTTCTGGACCTATAAGCCACTTTCAACACCATATCCCATCAAACACTGCTCAACAGGGATTCAGGGACACACCCTCACATGGATAGCATCTTTCCTTTCCGGAAGAACCCAGAGGATCATTCTTCCACTGTTCACATCAGAGCCCAAGAAGATCATTTGTGGAGTTCTCCAAGGTTCATCACTCATCTCCACCCTCTTCAACACCTACATGACTCCACAATGCCGCATCACACAGACTTAACATTATCTCATACACCGACACCTAGCTTATCTCACTGATCGAATACCCTTCCACTGCCAGAGACAACTTTCACACCTGCCTGATGGACATCACCAAATTGATGAATGAATTAATGATAAGTTTTATTAAGTGCACTGTCACTCACCAAGGAGCATCATAGCGCTACATAAACAGACATCTGGCTCAATACAGCATAAGGTTTCACTAGCTGAGAAATTACAGAATCAACGAATAGCATAATGCATCTGGAATTCTGAACATCCAGGTTTTCACTTGCTATCTATAGATCTCTTCGGAATTTAAAGAGCGCAGGACCATGGGGAGGTTATTCCATGCCTTAGCGCCCAGTACTGCAAAAGACTTTCTTCCCTTTGATTTAAGTCTAAAAGCTGGGATCTTAATTAGATTTGCAAATGAGGACCTCAGCAGACGGTGGGTAGTGTAGTGAGTAACTCTCAGTTAAATAGTTTAGTCCCAAGTCTCTTTAGGCCAAAACATTAAAGAAAGGATTTTTAACAAGATCCGTTTATGGACAGGGAGCCAGTGCAATACTCTCAGGGCGTGCTGATGAGTGGCGAGGCAGGTTCAAATCCAATCTGGCTGCAGAATGTTTGACAGTTTGTAGTTTCTGAATGGTTTGTTTGGCTCACCCTGTGTAAGGAAATGCCTCCTTGGCATGGTTACCCCCTGACTTTTTGCCTTTGCTGATGCCAAGTTATGATTTGAAAGTGTGCTGAGGCCTGCTAACCAGGCCCCAGCACCAGTGTTCTTTCCCTAAAACTGTACCTTTGTCTCCACAATTGGCACACCCTGGCATCCAGGTAAGTCCCTTGTAACTGGTACCCCTGGTACCAAGGGCCCTGATGCCAGGGAAGGTCTCTAAGGGCTGCAGTATGTCTCATGCCACCCTGGGGACCCCCCACTCAGCAGAGACACACTGCTTGCCAGCTTGTGTGTGCTGGTGGGGAGAAAATGACTAAGTCGACATGGCACTCCCCTCAGGGTGCCATGCCAACCTCACACTGCCTATGGCATAGATAAGTCACCCCTCTAGCAGGCCTTACAGCCCTAAGGCAGGGTGCACTATACCATAGGTGAGGGCATAGGTGCATGAGCACTATGCCCCTACAGTGCCTAAGCAAAACCTTAGACATTGTAAGTGCAGGGTAGCCATAAGAGTATATGGTCTGGGAGTCTGTCAAACACGAACTCCACAGCACCATAATGGCTACACTGAAAACTGGGAAGTTCGGTATCAAACTTCTCAGCACAATAAATGCACACTGATGCCAGTGTACATTTTATTGTGAAATACACCCCAGAGGGCATCTTAGAGATGCCCCCTGAAAACATACCCCAACTTCCAGTGTGGGCTGACTAGTTTTGCCAGCCTGCCACACACCAGACATGTTGCTGGCCACATGGGGAGAGTGCCTTTGTCACCCTGTGGCTAGTAACAAAGCCTGTACTGGGTGGAGGTGCTTCTCACCTCCCCCTGCAGGAGCTGTAACACCTGGTGGTGAGCCTCAAAGGCTCACCCCCGTTGTTACAGCGCCACAGGGCATTCCAGCTAGTGAAGATGCCCGCCCCCTACGGCCGCTGCCCCACTTTTGGCAGCAAGGCCGGAGGAGATAATGAGAAAAACAAGGAGGAGTCACTGGCCAGTCAGGACAAACCCCTAAGGTGTCCTGAGCTGAGGTGACTCTGACTTTTAGAAATCCTCCATCTTGCAGATGGAGGATTCCCCCAATAGGATTAGGGATGTGCCCCCCTCCCCTCAGGGAGGAGGCACAAAGAGGGTGTAGCCACCCTCAGGGCTAGTAGCCATTGGCTACTAACCCCCCAGACCTAAACACACCACTAAATTGAGTATTTAGGGGCCCCCAGAACCTAGGAAACTAGATTCCTGCAACCTAAGACGAAGAAGGACTGCTGATCTGAAGCCCTGCAGAGAAGACGGAGACACCAACTGCTTTGGCCCCAGCCCTACCGGCCTGTCTTCCCCACTTCAAGAGAAACTGCAACACCGACGCTTTCCCCAGGGTCCAGCGACCTCTGAAGCCTCAGAGGACTACCCTGCATCTAAAAGGACCAAGAACTCTAGAGGACAGAGGCCCTGTTCCAAAGAAACCAAAACTTGCAACAAAGAAACAACTTTAAAAGGACTCCACGTTTCCCGCCGGAAGCGTGAGACTTTCCACTCTGCACCCGACGCCCCCGGCTCGACCTGCGGAGAAACAACACTACAGGGAGGACTCCCCAGCGACTACGACCCTGTGAGTAGCCTGAGTTGACCCCCCTGAGCCCCCACAGCGATGCCTGCAGAGGGAATCCAGAGGCTCACCCTGACCGCGACTGCCTGCTTCCAAGAACCTGACGCCTGGTAAAGACACTGCACCCGCAGCCCCCAGGACCTGAAGGATCCGACCTCCAGTGCAGAAACGACCCCCCAGGTGGCCCTCTCCCTTGCCCAGGTGGTGGCAACCCCAAGGAGCCCCCCCCTTGCCTGCCTGCTTCGCTGAAGAGACCCCTGGGTCTCCCATTGAAACCTATTGCAAACCCGACGCCTGTTTGCACTCTGCACCCGGCCGCCCCTGTGCCGCTGAGGGTTTACTTTTTGTGCTGACTTGTGTCCCTCCCGGTGCCCTACAAAACCCCCCTGGTCTGCCCTCCGAAGTCGCGGGTACTTACCTGCTGGCAGACTGGAACCGGGGCACCCCCTTCTCCATTGAAGCCTATGCGTTTTGCACACCACTTTGACCTCTGCACCTGACCGGCCCTGAGTTGCCGGTGTGGTAACTTTGGGGTTGCCCTGAACCCCCAACGGTGGGCTACTTTGGACCCAACTTTGAACCCTGTAGGTGTTTTACTTACCTGCAAAAACTAACCAAAACTTTCCTCCCCCAGGAACTGTTGAAAATTGCACTGTGTCTAGTTTTAAAATAGCTTATTGCCATTTTTGCTAAAACTTTATATGGTATTGTGTTGATTCAAAGTTCCTAAGATACCTGAGTGAAATACCTTTAATTTAAAGTATTGTGTGTAAATCTTGAACCTGTGGTTCTTAAAATAAACTAAGAAAATATATTTTTCTATATAAAAACCTATTGACCTGGAATTGTCTGAGTGTGTGTTCCTCATTTATTGCCTGTGTGTGTACAACAAATGCTTAACACTACCCTCTGATAAGCCTACTGCTCGACCACACTACCACAAAATAGAGCATTAGAATTATCTCTTTTTGCCACTATCTTACCTCTAAGGAGAACCCTTGGACTCTGTGCATGCTATTTCTTACTTTGAAATAATACATACAGAGCCAACTTCCTACACCCTGCAAATAGGCTATCACAATAATCTGATCTCTACGTTATTAAAGCCACTGCAACTGTTTTCCTTGCCTCAATCTCAAAGGAAAGAAGATCAAAAACCTTTTTCAAGTATTTAATGAGGCTGAAGCATGTACCCGCTACTGCAGATACTTGTGGATGAAAAGGCAAGGCAGTTTCAAACTTAACTCCCAGATTTCTGGTTACCTGAACTACAGACGGGAGAGTAGGTGTAGAGGTAGGCCACCATAACAGGGGGTCAAAAATATTATACTTCCCAAAGAGCATAAGTTCCATTTTATCGGTGTTACACTTAAGGTGATTAGCTTCCATCCACTGAATAACTTCAGTTAGACAATTTTTTTAATTGAGTTCCAAGCCAAGGGAGTCTTTGTACATGGACAGCATTAGTTGCGTATTGTCGGCATAAGAGGCGACCTCAATGCTGAAGGAAGATATTAATGTAATCAAAGGGGCAATGTATATATTAAATAATGCAGGGCTGAGCGAGGAGTATTGCGACACTCCTAGATTAGTTAACTTTTCAGGAGGATGGAAGGAGCCTGGCCTCACTGTTTGCCTCCGATTAGATAGAAACTGTTAGAAATGGGGTCTTTGGTTGGCAGTCAGGTTACCACCTGTCCAAGCAAGGAACCTCACTCTAGGCAGGGTAAGTCACACACAATCCAAATTATCCTGTGCCCACCCTCTGGTAGCTTGGCACTGAGCAGTCAGGCTTAACTTAGAAGGCAATGTGTAAAGTGTTTGTGCAATAAATCATACAATAACACAATATAGCACCACAAAAATACACCACACAGTGTTCAGAAAAATATATAATATTTATCTGGGTATTTGCAGGTCAAAATGATAAAAGATGTAATATGAAGTTGTAGAGATATCACTGAAAAGTGATATAAAGTGTCTTAAGTCTTTAAAAAGCAAACAAAGTCTCTTTCAAGCACAAAGTACCTGGTTTGGAGTGGAAAATCTCCACAACGGGCCGCAGAGGAGGAGATGCGTGGAAAAATGGTGTGTGCGTCAGTTTCGCCCCTTCACACACGGACTTGCGTCGTTATTTTTCACACGGGGAAGACGTGCGTCATTTTCTGGCGAGCGGACAGTCTCCTTCTGTGGGTCGCGGGATTACCAGATGTCCTGGGGTCTGTGCGTGGAATCCTGGGCTTGTTATCCGGCTGCGCGTCGTTCCGGTGGGCTGTGCGTGCAATTTTCTCCCTCACAACAGGCGTCGCGTCGATTTCCTCTCTGGAATTCGGGCGGAGTTGTCCAGACGGGCCATGCATTGAAGTTCCGGTCGCACCGCAGGCGTCGCGTCGATCTTTTCCTTGCGGGCTTGAGCGGCGTCTTTCCGGATCGGCATGCAGTGAATTTTTCACTGTGGAGCAAACTGTGCGTCCAATTTTTTGGCGCTCAAGAAGTCCAGTTGAAAGATGGAAGTCTTTTTGGTCCTGAGACTTCAGGAAACAGGAGGCAAGCTCTATCCAAGCCCTTGGAGAGCACTTCTGCAGCAAGGCAAGAGTTCAGCAAGGCAGCAGGCCAACAGCAAGGCAGCAGTCCTTTGTAGAAAGCAGTCAGGTGAGTCCTTTGAGCAGCCAGGCAGTTCTTCTTGGCAGGATGCAGGTTCTGGTTCAGGTTTCTTCTCCAGCAAGTGTCTGAGGTGGTAGGGCAGAGGCCCTGTTTTATACCCAAATGTGCCTTTGAAGTGGGGGAGACTTCAAAGAGTGGCTTAGAAGTGCACCAGGTCCCCTTTCAGTTCAATCCCGTCTGCCAGGGTCCCAGTAGGGGGTGTGGCAGTCCTTTGTGTAAGAGCAGGCCCTCCACCCTCCCACCCCAGGAAGACCCATTCAAAATGCAGATGTATGCAAGTGAGGCTGAGTACCCTGTGTTTGGGGTGTGTCTGAGTGAATGCACAAGGAGCTGTCAACTAAACCCAGCCAGACTTGGATTGTAAGGCACAGAAAGATTTAAGTGCAAAGAAATGCTCATTTTCTAAAAGTGGCATTTCTAGAATAGTAATATTAAATCCAACTTCACCAGTCAGCAGGATTTTGTATTACCATTCTGGCCATACTAAATATGACCTTCCTGCTCCTTTCAGATCAGCAGCTACCACTTCAATAATGTATGAGGGCAGCCCCAATGTTAGCCTATGAAGGAGCAGGCCTCACAGTAGTGTAAAAATGAATTTAGGAGTTTTACACTACCAGGACATGTAAACTACACAGGTACATGTCCTGCCTTTTACCCACACAGCACCCTGCTCTAGGGATTACCTAGGGCACACATTAGAGGTGATTTATGTGTCGAAAAAGGGGAGTTTTAGGCTTGGCAAGTACTTTTAAATGCCAAGTCGAATTGGCAGTGAAACTGCATACACAGGCCTTGCAAAGGCAGGCCTGGGACAAGGTGAAGGGGCTACTTGAGTGGGTGGCACAACCAGTGCTGCAGGCCCACTAGTAGCATTTAATCTACAGGCCCTAGGCACATACAGTGCACATTACTAGGGACTTATATGTAGATTAAATAGTCCAATTGGGTATGATCCAAAGTTACCATGTTTAAAGGGAGAGAGCATATGCACTTTAGCACTGGTTAGCAGTGGTAAAGTGCGCAGAGTCTAAAAGCCAGCAAAAACAGTGTCCAAAAAGTGGAGGGAGGCAGGCAAAAAGTTAGGGGTGAACTCCCAAAGGCATGTCAGGTCTAACGTTTCCACCCCCCCCCTCCCCACAGCTGAAAGTGGGGAGAGCTACCCAACCTCCTGGGAGCTCTCATCGCTAAGGCGGAAGTATCTGGAGAGACCATCAGCATTGCATTGGCGTGGTCAACTCCTGGGCGATGCTCCACTGTAAAGTCCATCCCCTATAGGGAAATGGACCACCTCAAGAGTTTTGGATTCTCCCCCCTCATCTGCATGAGCCATCTGAGGGGCCTGTGGTCTGTCTGAACCCGGAAGTGAGTCCAAACAGGTAGGGTCTTAGCTTCTTCAGTGCCCAGACCACAGCAAATGCTTCTCTCTCAATAGCACTCCTCCTCTGTTCCGTGTGCTAATAGTCTTCTGCTAATAAAGAATACTGGTTGGTCTGAGCCCTCCTCATTTAGCTGTGCTAGAACAGCCCCTATGCCATGCTCTGAAGCGTCTGTCTGCACAATAAATTCCTGGGAGTAGTCAGGGGCCTTGAGCACAGGGGCCTTGCACATGGCTTCCTTCAGAGAATCAAAGGCTTTCTGACAAGCCTCTGTCCAATTCCCCAACCTAGGTTATTTTTTGGAAGTGAGTTCTGTCAAGGGTGACACAATGGTACCATAGCCCTTGACGAATCTGTGGTAGTATCCAGTGAGGCCTAAAAAGGCTCTCGCCTCAGTCTGTGTTCTAGGTGGTTGCCAGGCCTTGATAGTTTCAATCTTGGCCTGGAGTGGCTGCACCTTGCCACCACCTACTAGGTGTCCCAAGTACACCACAGAACCCTGCCCAATCTGGCACTTACTAGCCTTGATAGTCAGGCCTGCCTGTTGAGGAGCCTGAAGCACCTCCTTGAGGTGGAACAGGTGTTCCTCCCAGCTGGAACTGTAGACAGCTATGTCGTCCAGGTAAGCTGCACAGTAGGCATCTTTACCAGCTAGGACCCCGTTAACCAACCGTTGGAAGGTAGCGGGGGAATTTTTCAACCCAAATGACATCACCCAGAATTGGTAATTGCCATCAGGGGTGGAAAATGCTGATCTCTCTTTAGCCCCCTCAGTCAGGCCGATCTGCCAGTACCCTGAAGTAAGATCAAACGTACTCAGGAACTTGGAAGCGCCTAGTCTGTCAACGAGCTCATCAGCTCGGGGGATGGGGTGAGCATCAGTCCGGGTGACTGAGTTGAGACCCCGGTGGTCCACACAGAACCTGAGTTCTGGCTTTGCACCTGGGGCAGTAGCCTTAGGAATCAATACCACAGGGCTGGCCCAGGGCCTACTGGATTTCTCAATAACCCCTAAAGTCAACTTTTTGGAGACCTCCTCTTTGATGCTGGCCTTCACCTTATCCGATAACCTGTACATTTTGTTCTTCACAGGGGGACTGTCACCTGTGTCAATGTCATGAACACAGAGGTGGGTCAGTCCAGGGGTAAGGGAGAACAGGGAGGAGAACTGCTCTAACAGCTCATGGCAGTCTCCTCTCTGGGTTAGAGTCAGGGAATCCGAGAGAATGACGCCCTCCACTGACCCATCCCCTTCTTTGACAGAGAGGAGGTCGGGGAGAGGTTCACTCTCCTCTTCCATGCCCTCATCTGTGACCAGAAGCATACTGACCTCAGACCTCTCAAAGTGAGGTTTGAGCCGGTTGTGATGGAGGACCCTTAGGGGGTGCCTAGGGGTCTTCAGGTCCACTAGGTAAGTGGCCTCCCCTTTATTCTCCTTGATCTCAAAGGGGCCAGTCCAGCGGTCCTGGAGAGCCCTGGTCTCTACTGGCTCCATCACCCAAACTTTGTCTCCAGGTGAGAACTCAACCAGAGTGGTCTTCCGGTCATACCACTCCATCACCTTTTGACTGGCCTCGAGGTTACTCTTGGCCTGCTTCCAGAAGCGTTGGGTTTGGTTGCGGAGGGCCAGCATGTAGCTGACCACATCCTGGGAGGTGACTTGGGAGCTTTCTCCCAGCCCTCTTTAACAATGCTTAGGGGTCCCCTGACAGGGTGACCATAGAGAAGCTCAAATGGGCTGATCCCCACCCCTTTCTGGAGCACCTCTCTGTAAGCAAACAACAGGCATGGTAAGAGGACGTCCCACTTACGCCTCATGGCATCAGTCAGGCTACTAATCATGCCCTTCAGGGTCTTGTTGAATCTCTCAACAAGCCCATTGGATCGAGGATGATAAGGGGTGGTAAACCTGTAGGTCACCCCACTACTCATCCCACATGGACTTCATGTATGCAGAGATGAAGTTTGTGCCCCTGTCAGACACAACCTCCTTAGGGAATCCCACACGGGTAAATATTCCCAACAGGGCTCTGGTCACCACCGGTGCAGTCACTGTTCTCGGAGGGATTGCCTCTGGATAGCGGGTGGCATGGTCCACCAAAACCAGGATAAACCTGTTGCCCAAGGCAGTTTTGGGGTCCAAGGGACCAACAATGTCGATGCCCACCCTTTCAAAGGGGGTGCCAACGACTGGGAGTGGGAGCAGGGGAGCCTTAAGCTGTTTCCCTGTCTTCCCACTAGCCTGGCAGGTGGGGCAAGCTCTGCAGAAGTTATCTGAGGCTGTCCTTATTCTGGGCCAATGGAAGTGGGTGACAAGCCTGTTAAAGGTCTTGTCTTGGCCCAGGTGTCCTGCCAGGGGGATGTCGTGAGCCAGACCCAGTAGGAAGATCCGGTAACACTGGGGGACCACCAGCACATGGGCTGCCCCAGGACCTGGAACCTTACGCTCACTGTAAAGGAGATCATTCTCCCAGTAAATATGGTGAGTGCCAGAGGCGTCACCTGCTGCTTGGGCTGTGGCCTGTTGCCTCAGACCCTCATGGGTGGGGCATTCCTTCTGCGCTTTGCAGAATTCTGTCTTGGTCGGCCCACCCTCTACTTGCCAGCCAGCAAGTTCAGGTAGGTTACCCAGGTCAGCTATGTCCTCCCCAGTTGGCTCAGGGGCCTCCTCCTCCTCAGGTGCCCCGTCCACCACCGTGGGAGTATTTGAGGCGGGTTTCCCGCACCTCTTGCCCTTCCTCTTTGCAGCTGTCTGGGCCATTGTTCCAGGCGCCCTTGACTCCCTTCCCGGGCAGCCATGGACCGGGTGGTCATGCAGACCCACTCAGACAAACCTAACATCTCCAGGTGGGATCTGAGCTCTACCTCTTTCCAGGCAGTATGCTCAAGATCATTGCCTAACAGACAATCTACAGGCATGGCAGGACTCACAGCTACTTTCAGAGTACCAGAGACCCCCCCCCCCCACTCAAAGGGAACCAGAGCCACCGGTAGGTGACTCTCATGATTGTCAGCGACTATGACCTGGTGGAATGTATTAGGGACTGTCTGCTCTGTTGACACCAGCTGACTCTTGACAGTAGTCATACTGGCTCCTGTGTCACGCAGAGCCTCCACCTTTTTTCCCATCAATGGTGACCCACTGCCTGTACTTGGAAGTATTTTGGGGCAGGTGGGCTTTGGGCACCATTTCTCTTTCTCCCAGGGACACTAGGGAAACCTCTGCCTGCTCCCCAAAGGTATCTGGGTCCATCTCCCCCGAGCGCTACACTAGTCAACCCAGGTGTCTGTCCGGTAGTGGACGGTGCTCTCTTGGAACACTTGGAGTCGCCCTTAGAGTGACCATACTGGTAGCACTCTAAGCATTTGGAGGTGAATTTCCCTGATGATTTATCATAAGTCCCTGGCTTTTTCCCAAATCTGGAAGAGGAGTAGTTGCCACCCCCTCCCTGGGAATTCTTTTGGGGGCCTTTTGAGAGTTCCTTCTCTGTAAGTTTATCTCCCCCCTCTTTCTTCTGTTGGGAACCCTGACCACCTTTGTGGGTGTCCCCCTCCTCCCCCCCCCCCCCCCAGATACCTTTCTGGACTCTCTGGTTCTAACCCAGAGGTCCGCCTCCTCTGCAAGCTTCCTGGGATCAGTCAGCTTACTATCTACCAAGTGCTGGCGCAGCTCTATAAAAGTAGTATTGAGCATATGCTCTCTCAGAATCAAGTCATATAACCCTTTGTAATCATCTACTTTGTTGCCCTGCACCCATCCATTCAGTGCCTTACTGGAAAAGTCAAAGAAATTTACCCATGTTTGTGTGGATTGTTTGGTGCTGTCCCTGAACCTCTGACGGTATCCCTCAGGGGCAGCCCAAACTTGGCAAGTAAAATGGCTTTCTGAAGTGGGTATGTGTTTTGATCCTTTATGTCCAATGTGAGAAGTGTGTCCCTCCCCAATGGTGGCACATAACCCCACATAGCTGTACCCCATTACCCTTCAGGAACCTCATGAACCCTTAGTGCAACTTCATAAGCAGCTAACCATTTATCTATGTCATCTCCCACCACAAAACTGGGCACCACATTTTTGGGTATACGAACCTTCTTTTCTCCATCAGATCCTGTTTGTATGCTGCCACCATTACTGCTGGATTCAGACTGTCTTGCCTTGATCTCCAGCTCCTTGAGACTCAGTTCATGAGCCAACAATAGTTTCTTTTCAGCCAAAGCTCTCTCAGCTGCAGCTTCAGCTCTTTCAGCTTCCTTGGCTTCTCTCTCTGCCCTCCTTTCCTCCTGTTGAGCCTCAATTTTCAGTTTTGCCATTTGCAATTGGAACTCCCTTTCTTCTCTCCTTTCCTCTGCGGTCAGGCTTTGCTCAGAGACACTGCTCCCTGGTCTGGAAGGGGGCACAATTGCAGTGGTAACATCACCCACTGATGGCAACAAATCCTCTGAGGGGCCATTTTCGGGCTCCTCTTCCTCATCATCCTCCTCTAAATGGGCTTCTGCCCAGACCCTCAGCGTCACTTGAAAGTCCTCCTTTCTGGAGGCCCCTTGGGTGGGTACTTCAATCACCCTGCAGAACCCTTTTAGCTGTTTGACAGTATATGTCTCCAACAGGGCTAGGTCCAAATCTCCTCCTTGAGACCCAGCCAGAGACATGTTGAGTGAGGATTTAGTTTTTGAAAATTGTCAGGAAAAACGAATTTGCAAAAAGAGATAAAAATCAAGTTGACCTTCAACTGTGGGTAGGTAGTGAAATACCTAGCTACTGTATGTCACTGCACAAATACAAGTCCTATCCTCACCGCTGATCACCAATCTTAGAAATGGGGTCTTTGGTTGGCAGTCAGGTTACCCCCTGTCCAAGCAAGGACCCTCACTCTAGGCAGGGTAAGTCAAACACAATCCAAATTATCCTGTGCCCACCCTCTGGTAGCTTGGCACTGAGCAGTCAGGCTTAACTTAGAAGGCAATGTGTAAAGTATTTGTGCAATAAATCATACAATAACACAATATAGCACCACAAAAATACACCACACAGTGTTCAGAAAAATATATAATATTTATCTGGGCATTTGCAGGTCAAAACGATAAACGATAAAAGATGCAATATAAAATTGTATAAATATCACTGAAAAGTGATATAAAGTGTCTAAAGTCTTTAAAAAGCAAACAAAGTCTCTTTCAAGCACAAAGTACCTGGTTTGGAGTGGAAAATCTCCGCAACTGGCCGCAGAGGAGGAGGTGCGTGGAAAAATGGTGTGTGCGTCAGTTTTGCCCCTTCACACACGGACTTGAGTCATTATTTTTCACGCGGGGAAGACGTGCGTCGTTTTCCCGCGCGCGGACAGTCTCCTTCTGTGGGTCGCAGGATTACCAGATGTCCCGGGGTCTGTGCATGGAATCCTGGGCCTGTTATCTGGCTGCGCGTCGTTCCGGTGGGCTGTGCGTGGAATTTTCTCCCTCACGGCAGGCGTCGCGTCGATTTCCTCTCTGGAAGTCGGGCGGCGTTGTCCAGGCGGGCCGTGCGTCAAAGTTCCGGTTGCACCGCAGGCATCGCTCTTTTCCTTCGGGGTCGAGCGGCGTCTTTCTTGATCGGCGTGCAGTGAATTTTTCACCGTGGAGCAAACTGTGTGTCGAAATTTTCGGCGCACAAGGAGTCCAGTTGAAAGATGGAAGTCTTTTTGGTCCTGAGACTTCAGGAAACAGGAGGCAAGCTCTATCCAAGCCCTTGGAGAGCACTTCTGCAGCAAGGCAAGAGTTCAGCAAGGCAGCAGGCCAACAGCAAGGCAGCAGTCCTTTGTAGAAAGCAGTCAGGTGAGTCCTTTGAGCAGCCAGGCAGTTCTTCTTGGCAGGATGCAGGTTCTGGTTCAGGTTTCTTCTCCAGCAAGGGTCTGAGGTGGTAGGGCAGAGGCCCTGTTTTATACCCAAATGTGCCTTTGAAGTGGGGGAGACTTCAAAGAGTGGCTTAGAAGTGCACCAGGTCCCCTTTCAATTCAATCCTGTTTGCCAGGGTCTCAGTAGGGGGTGTGGCAGTCCTTTGTGTCAGAGCGGGCCCTCCAACCTCCCAGCCCAGGAAGACCCATTCAAAATGCAGATGTATGCTAATGAGGCTGAGTACCCTGTGATTGGGGTGTGTCTGAGTGAATGCACAAGGAGCTGTCAACTAAACCCAGCCAGACGTGGATTGTAAGGCACAGAAAGATTTAAGTGCAAAGAAATGCTCACTTTCTAAAAGTGGCATTTCTAGAATAGTAATATTAAATCCAACTTCATCAGTCAGCAGGATTTTGTATTATTATTCTGGCCATACTAAATATGACCTTCCTGCCCATTTCAGATCAGCAGCTACCACTTCAATAATGTATGGGGGCAGCCCCAATGTTAGCCTATGAAGGGAGCAGGCCTCACAGTAGTGTAAAAACGAATTTAGGAGTTTTACACTACCAGGACATGTAAACTACGCAGGTACATGTCCTGCCTTTTACCCACACAGCACCCTGCTCTAGGGATTATCTAGGGCACACATTAGAGGTAACTTATGTGTAGAAAAAGGGGAGTTTTAGGCTTGGCAAGTACTTTTAAATGCCAAGGGGAATTGGCAGTGAAACTGCATACACAGGCCTTGCAATGGCAGGCCTGGGACAAGGTAAAGGGGCTACTTGAGTGGGTGGCACAACCAGTGCTGCAGGCCCACTAGTAGCATTTAATCTACAGGCCCTAGGCACATACAGCGCACATTACTAGGGACTTATAAGTAGATTAAATAGTCCAATTGGGTGTGATCCAAAGTTACCATGTTTAAAGGGAGAGAGCATATGCACTTTAGCACTGGTTAGCAGTGGTAAAGTGCGCGGAGTCTAAAAGCCAGCAAAAACAGAGTCCAAAAAAGTGGAGGGAGGCATGCCTTAGTGTGGTCACCCCTAACTTTTTGCCTATCCGGTCTAACAAAAACGATTTGATCCATGCCCAGGCTAGATGGAGAATACCACTATCATTAACATGCTGCAGCAGTATATCATGTGAAATAGTGTATTCCCCGCTTCTAGTGTAATTTTGAAGTGTATGAGACCTCTAAGTGTCATTTCAGTTGAGTATTTTGGACAAAAGCCAGATTGTCTGGGATGCAGTATGTTAGCCTCTTCCAGAAATGGCATTAATTGAGAGAGGATGAGAGACAACTGTATGAAACTCCACACGGGCAGGACTTAAGTCTTCATATTTGGGAACAGTACCTCTCGTTGGAACAAGACATGATAGCCAGAAAGTCTCGGCCCTCCACCGGTCCTAACAGACCATGCCCACAACCTCAGCATCATCCTGGACAAAAAGCTCGCCATGGAAAAACAAGTCAATGCAGTCTTATTAGCCTGCTTTCATACCTTTCGCATGCTTCGCAAGATTTTCAAGTGGCTCCCAGTCATAACCAGAAGGCCCGTCACACAGGCTCTGGTCACTCACAGGCTGGACTACTGAAACTCACTTTACATAGGAATCCCAGCACGCCTCCTGAAGAGCAGCAAGACTCATCCTCGACCTGCCCAGAAGGATCCACTTCACACCCCTCCTGAGGAAACTACACTGGCTCTCGATACAGAAGAGAATCCATTTCAAGCTTCTGACCCACACCTACAAAGCCCTACACAACAAAGGACCAGCATACCTCAACAAATGACTGACAATAAACCAGACACCTCCAGTCTGCCTCCTGCTTCACTGCTTCTCTCGCCTGGCAGCCAAAACATTGAACTCCCTTCCTCTGCAACTATTGACCATCCCATCGCTCTAGCAATTCATGAGAGAACTCAAGACCTGGATGATAGAGTGAAATACAACCATACTGTAGGTACATGCTCCTCGAGAGCCTAACGAGTGAGCTGCTGCGGTCTACAAATGTTTGATTGATTGATTGAGTGTAGTAGAGTGGTGTAGCATACAGCCAAGCAAAGTGCCATAAATTGAGTACTGTGCTGTACAATAGAGTGTAGTGTAGTGTGTCATACAGTTCTGGAACATGATATAGACTACAGTAGATTGTAGAGTGGCGTACAGTCTAGTAGATTTTTGTAGAGTAGAGTGATGTACAGTACAGTGTTGTAGAGAGTGGTACAGTATTATATAGAGTATACAGTGGAGTGTCCTATAATGGAGTGGTGTAGACTGGACGGACGTACAGTGGTGTAGGGTAGAAGATAACAGCATGCAGTGGAGGGGCCTACATTGGAGTGAGGTCCAATTGATTAGCATAGAATGAAGTGGCATAGAATGGAGTGCCATACAATGGAGTGGCGGAGAGTGGAGTGGTGTACAGTGATTTAATGTAGAGTGGTGTAGAGCAGAGTACTGTGCAGCGGAGTAGAGTGTAATAGGTTATAGTGGAGTAACATCTAGTGTAGTGGCGTGAACAGTGTAATAGTGTGGCATAGAGTGGAGTCTCGTACAGTGGAGAGGAGTGAAGTGGAGTATAATAGAATAGTGTATAGTGAAGTGGCTTCAGTGGAATGACATACAGATGTATGTGAAATTTAGCAGCAATATAAATGATGGAGTGCAGAGTAATACAAAACAGAAAATTGCTCTGCCTTGTATTTCTCCAAATTTACTAATCAACACTGGGCCACGCAGCACCATGAGTGACGCCAGGGTACCACAATCCATTAATACAACTAGGCCTAGTTATATTTTGGGCCATGGTATACTGGGATATCTTTGCAGTATACCCTGGTGCAGGCAGCCATATTGTTTTACTACACTTTGGCTGTGTTCAGTGTTAGGCCTTACTTATAGGTAAGTAGTAGGTCCCTACCTATTATCACTTTATTTAAGTCGTAATAGGAAGGGAAGTTCATGTATATTCTTTTTATATTTTTTTTATTATGTTTACGGCCATGTACCAAACAAAATTCTGTGAAAGTACTGTGGTGACAGATATCACCAAGTTTAAATGCCTTATAACTTACAATACTTACTCTACTAAACTGCAGTACCCAAAAAGCATCATCTTTGCACCATAATGTAAAATTCTGCCAAATTTGATGTAAATCCATTCAGTCATTTTGCACTATGTTAAATAGATTAGTCAATGGACAATACGTTGGTGGAAAAATGCATTTTGGGATCTCCTGTTTATCGTTGCACTCCCTCAAGGATTCACCACAAAAATTTACATAAATCTAAATGTAGAAAATTCTAAAGGTCTGGAAAAGTTTCTAGTGATTCGTCAAACAGGTGTAATGTTATTAGGGAGCTAATATCCGCGGAATTCCTATCTTTGGGAATACTAACTAGAACTACTGAGTGGTAATAAGATTTAATGGGATTTCTTTCATTTTATGTATGGTATTTTTTATGTAGTTGCTTATTTTTTTTAAAATAATCATGTGACCATAAATGTGTCAAGCCGTGTCTCATCATCATAAATATTTATAAAGCGCGCTACTCACCCGTGCGGGTCTCAAGGCGCTAGGAGGAGGGGGTTACTGCTGCTCGAAGAGCCAGGTCTTGAGTAGTCTCCGAAAAGCGGAGTGGTCCTGGGTGGTCCTGAGGATGGTGGGGAGGGAGTTCCATGTCTTGGCCGCCAGGTAGGAGAAGGACCTCCCACCCGCCGTGGTGCAGTGGATGCGAGGGACGGGGGCGAGAGCGAGGTTGGCGGAGCGAAGAGGACGGGTGGGTGTGTAGAAGCTGAGGCGGCGGTTGAGGTATCCGGGTCCCTTGTTGTGGAGGGCTTTGTGTGCGTGGGTGAGGAGTCGGAAGGTGATCCTTTTGTTGACGGGAAGCCAGTGCAGGTGTCTCAGGTGGGCGGAGATGTGGCTGTTGCGGGGTATGTTGAGGATGAGGCGGGCGGAGGCGTTTTGAATTCGTTGCAGACGTTTCTGGAGTTTAGCAGTGGTTCCTGCGTATAGGGTGTTGCCGTAGTCCAGGCGGCTCGTGACGAGAGCGTGGGTCACGGTCTTTCTGGTGTCGGCGGGGATCCAACGTAAGATCTTTTGGAGCATGCGGAGGGTGAGGAAGCAGGAGGAAGATACGGCGTTGACTTGTTTGGTCATTGTGAGAAGTGGGTTCAGGATGAAACCGAGGTTGCGTGCGTGGTCTGAGGGGGTCGGTGCGGTGCCAAGGGCCGTGGGCCACCAGGAGACGTCCCAGGTGGTCGGGGTGTTTCCGAGGATGAGGACTTCCGTTTTGTCTGAGTTCAGTTTCAGATGGCTGAGTTTCATCCAATCTGCGACGTCTTTCATTCCATCTTGCAGGTCGGTCTTGGCGCTGGTGGGGTCCTTGGTGAGGCAAAGTATCAGTTGAGTGTCGTCGGCGTAGGAGGTGATGATGATGCTGTTTGTGTACGATGTCGGCGAGGGGGCTCATGTAGACATTAAAGAGAGTCGGGCTGAGCGAGGAGCCTTGTGGGACGCTGCAGATGATCTCGGTGGGGTCTGAGCGGAAAGGTGGGAGGTAGACTCTTTGGGAGTGGTTGGAGAGGAAGGAGGTGATCCAGTCCAGGGCCTGTCCTTGGATCCCGGTGGAGCGGAGGCAGGTTATTAGGGTGCTGTGACAGACGGTGTCGAAGGCAGCCGAGAGGTCGAGGAGGATGAGGGCGACTGTTTCTCCGTAGTCCATCAGGGTTCTGATGTCGTCTGTGACTGAGATGAGGGCGGTTTCTGTGCTGTGATTGGCTCGGAATCCGGACTGAGAGGGGTCGAGTAGGCTGTTGTCTTCAAGGAAGTTGGTAAGTTGCTTGTTGACGGTCTTCTCTATGACTTTGGCAGGGAAGGGGAGGAGCGAGATGGGGCGGAAGTTCTTCAGGTCGCTTGGGTCCGCCGTAGGTTTTTTCAGTAGGGCGTTGACTTCAGCGTGTTTCCACGCTGAAGTCAGTCTGGTGGCACAGGTCCAGTGTAGGGGCCTGTGTTCGACCTCATTATCACAGGTTCAAACCCCGGTGGGTCCACTTGGCCTTTCATCCTTCTGAGGTTTGATAAAATAAGTACCATTGAGTTGGGTACCAATAAACGTCTGTTATTCAGTGCCAAGATACCCTTCTGTGTGAACATGTGCTTCACAGATACATATGTCTGGTTATGTGAGCAGTCTAGTTTATTTTTGGTCTTGCTACTTTTAGTAGGATTGTGTTACATTTGAAGCCCACAGTGAATGAAAACCAATCACTGTTCTAAAAATCAAGATTTATTTTTTCCTAATTGCCAATCATCATGTCCTCAATATATAAAATTGTGTATCTAATTTCTAGGTCACCTTCCCATTTTGCACAGGGGTGCATAAGAAAGACGTTTTTTGTTTGGCTTGTTGCACCACTTTTATTTTGTGTGCCAGAGCATGCAAATAAAAGCTGTGTAGATTAAGATATATTCTATTCTTTATGTATTTGTTTATAGGTTTCCATCAACATGTGACCATAAATGAATCTTTGAGTTGTTCATGTAGTAAATCTGAAACTTCACATGTGCAGTCTAGTTTATATTTTAGACTTCCTTGCTACTTTTAGTATGATTGTTTTACATATGAAGACCAAAATGAATGACAGGCTATCATGGTTATTGTTATGAAAATTGAGATTATTTTCTTTCTTAGTGGACAATTATTGTGTCCTCCAAATAGTAGTTTGTGTGGTACACTGCTAGGTCATTTTTTCCGTTTTTTTGCACAGGGGTGCATAAAAAAGATGGTTTATGTTTGGCTTGTTGCAATAGTTTTATAATGTGTGCCAGAGGGCATGCAAAGAAAACTTATGTAGATTAAGACGTATTCTATTTGGAATGTATTGTTTATAGGTTTCCATTAGCATGAGACCATAAATTGTTCTTTCTGTTGTTCATGTAGTAAATCTTAAACTTTACATATGCAGTCTAGTTTATCTTTTGGGCTTCCTTGCTACTTTCAGTAGTATTTTGCTACCAAATATCACTAAATTGAAAAACCTACTTACCTGCAGTACCCAAAAGAATAATCTGTTCACCCTAATATCTAATGCTGCCAAATTTCAGCAAAATTCAACTGCCCTTTTTCGTGCTACACGAAATTCCAAAGTCCTTGTAAAATGCATTGGATTTCAAGCCTGTTTTGGTACCCCCTTTTTTCTTTGCAGCCCCTTGTCCAAACACCGCAAAACTTTCAGTACTCTGACAATAAAACCGGGGCAAAGTTTCGCAGGTATTCATCAAACAGGTACAAAATTAAGGGACAAAAATCCCCCCAAAAATCCTCATCTTTGGTCACCCTAACTATAACTACAAAGTGGCTACCTCCCCTCTGTAAAATAAATATATATATATATATATATATATATATATATATATACATATATATCATTAGTATATGAGAGTCTTCGATGTTAATTTTACATATTTTGCAGTACTTTAGACTTAGCACCAAAAATATGCTTGCTTATAACCAAATAATTAAGCAGAGCTTCTGGTTTTATACGGGCAAGAATGCCTTTGTAATGCCATTTCAAATGTAGCATTCCACATAGAGCAGCAAGCTGATGAAGCTTGTCTCGGGAAAAAGATAAAATTACATTTATAACTTCAAAGTCAGCTGCTTTATAATAAAAAAAACACATATCTGACACACTTTGAAAAGTACAATAATTACTTGAAACCAAGAAGATACTTATTTCTTTAAAAATAGGAAATCCCTTTTGTAGAAAATGGCCACCTTTTGTGTGGTGTGCCCCAGATTTTTGCCTTAACTGTTTTTCCTGGCTCTAGAACTCTGTGCACTTTATTCCTGCTAACAATTGGTAAAGTGCCTGTACTCCTCCTTTTAACAAGATGCAACTGGTATAGCTTAAATCAGCATATGGAACGCACTGATATGTCCCTGATATACAGCAGCACCTGTTGTACCTTCCATTACAGTTACAGTGTAAAAGATGGCTTCAGGCCTACCAGTGTAGCCTGACCAAAGCAGCTTTTAAACTGCATTTCAACCTGTCAAGCTATACCATTAAAGAAGATTAAGCCTTTTCTATAAATATTAATAACTCACCCCTTAATAGACCTTACTGCCCATAAGGCAAGGCACATGGTATTTAAAAGTAGGACATGTAGAAATGTAATGTTAAACATGTCCTTATCATGAAAATGTCAGAAAAAGCTTTTTCCACTGTTACACTGCTACAAGGTGGGCTGTTCCATAGGAATACACATGGATGCAATATTACATTTAATAATGGTATATTCAGACAGGAAACAGCTACAGATCTCATTCTTAGACTCTCTGTAATATTTATTAAAAACTTCAGAGCTTTCCCATTAAAGGTTAACAACTCACCGGGACGTCATCCAATGGCTATCCGATATTGTGAAGCCTTCTTCTACCATAGCCCACTTCCTTGCCCCGCTGAAGATTTTTGACTTCCAGTTCAGAGACCAAGTCCAAAGGTAAAACTTCCAACCAGGTCAAACCTTGTTTCAGTGTCTGACTCATGCTCCATTGTGATTGACATTAACTTATGCCTAGGTACCAGTCAAGCACAACCAGATGACCAGAATAAGCGCATAACGCTTTTGGTGCTATTTTTTATTTAAACTTTTAAAATTAATAATTTTGATCTCCTTTATTGTATTTTTGTTTTTGTGCCATTTTATTTATAAAAATGTTCTCTATTATTTGTAAATTGGCTTGAGATTTTTCTTATGTTGTGTTTTGACTGCAATTCTGTTTGGTGCTGCATAAGTACTTTACTCATTGCCTCCAAGTTAAGCATATCTACTCTGTGCCATAGCTGCCAGGGGGCTGAGTGCAGGTTAATTTAGTGAGTCTGAGGGTTCACCATTTGAAGGATTGTTATTACTTGAAGTGTGTACTTACCCCTTCAACTAATACTCCAGTTTCTTACACCATTTGTTCCTGGATCTCCACAAATGTTATATTGAATGACTTACGTGCACATGGGGAAACACTGTTAAATCATTGTTTGAAGAAAAGCAAATGTATTTACTGCAAAACCTTAAAGCACATTAGTTACATTTATTATTAATACTTCATAAGCACTATATTGAAGGTAATTACCTAAACGGTTTTTGAGGAACCGTTTAAATCCTTGCTTGAAATGCTATAGAAACGTGTTCGTTTGAGAAAGAACAATTCTAATTGCAATTTCGCATCAATAAGTCTTTTACTTGCTGTTAAGAAACCTATTCAATAATTGTTTCAAAAGCAGCAACATATTTGGTCAACAATATGAACGTCAATGTTTAAGTGCAGATACATCGACCTACGTCTTTATTTAACTATTTCCAGAAACTGTGCTCCCGAAAATTATTAACGCCGAATAATAGATTTGCAGCAATAAGCATCGTTCTGAAGCATTTATGTGTTCGCTCTCGCAGGTCTGAAAGTGATCACCCATTTTTAAAATAGAAAAACATCCTGAAGATAGTTTAGTACCTCCAGAACAATGTGCAAAATCCTCAACAATGTTAACATCAATTTGGTTAAATGTGTTGGCTTCTTATGCCTTTACAGGGGCCTAGAAAATAATTGCAAATGACCACCATTATTGGAGGTTCAAGTGATAATGACTTTTCTGGGGTTTGGAGAGAGTAAATAGCTTTTGCAGATGAACGGATCAACAGACGTTATTCCGAGAAAGGCGCTTTCTGAATTCCGATCAATACCACTGTGCCCGAAGTCATTATCACTCTGTTTGTACTTGAGAATTCAGTTGGGACCCAAGGCGGACCGAGGTGGAGGAATGCTTGATAGCAGATACTGCATGGATGCTGGTGCAAAGGTTTGTGAAAGGGCGAGCCTGATTGATCAAAATACCTTCAAGAGGCACTGCTGCATGTGCCAAGTTCACACAGGGCAGGCAGCTCCATTAGGGCTGCTTGCTCTGCTTCGATCGCATGCATGGTGATGTGACCAGCATGCTGTTCACTCTGACGAATGCAAGCAGGTTCTCAAAATATACTTCATGTATGACTGAAGTGCTTCAGGCTTTTTACATGCCATTCCACCATGTCCCAGAACTTTATGCAGTCAATGACTAATCAACTTACCAGTGTTTAATGTTCAATGCAACACCATGTTGGTTGCGTGAAACTATCATTGTAGTTATTGACCGATTATTTGTCCCATTACTCTCTTCTATTTTATTATTTTTCTATGACCTCTGCGAACCCTTATATCCCCATCCAGTGTCAGTGTGCAGGGTTGTAGATTGGGAAAGAAAATACTAATCACTTAGGTCAAGGACGCATAAAGCTGAAAAAGACAAGAAGAGAGCTCAGACATGGCTATCCACGCTTTTAATAACTCATTATCAAAATGCGTCTGGAAGCTTCCAGAACAACCCTTTGAACGATTGCAGTCTGTCTGCTCAAGCAGGTGTGTCATGGCAGTGGAAGGTTCTAACGCAAGGATATTGAATCTAACTTACGGTTGGTTATCTTGGAGCCATGTTGCATGTGGAGCTAGCAGTAAGGGCGAGGGTGGTGTTGCAGCACACCAGATAACCTCAGCCGAATAATAAGGCATATTAGGGTATATATTTCATGCAAGTAACAGGACAAAAAAGGTAATTATTCCTACAAACTACTACTTATTTTGCCTTCATGCAGATCTCTGTCTGCATTTGATTGTCTCTAAACAATAGTCCTTAAGTGACCTTAATTGATACTCAGGCTTGAGTTCCAGAAAAAAGGAGACAGAGGCTGTGTGCTTAAGAGATAGTCTTTTAGACCTCAAATCCATTTGCAATTTTACTTTAATCATTGGTTATGCTCTTCAAAGTATTTGACAAGTATTTGAAGTACATAGGAGTTACATTTCCTCTCTTAACAAAAGAGGTCTAGTATGGTCAAAGACCATGAAAACAAATTGCCTTTACTTAGAACCATATAAACCAAACTCCTTATAAATTCCATTGTTAATAACATTAAAAGTTACCGTTCTTCCCTGTATTTTTTATTTCAATAGCCAGCACCCCCACGCAGAAACTTGTTCCAGTGCCAATGCGTGTTTCCATTCTCCAATATCTGTCCTATGCAAATGTATGTCCAATTACAGTAATCCTGGTTTTATAGGAAGAGGTTAAAAGAAAAACGCCTAATTTAGCTTATCTGAGTTCACCTATCTAGCAATTCACAAACAAATGTGAGCAGAACGGGTGTCAAAGAAATGCTCGCCTGTTTTTATGGTAACTCAAGACTTAAACCCTGCACGTTTTTAGGAAAATGCAGGAAAGAAAGAAAGCATCATTTGAAACTCGAGAGTTAAAGAATGCAAAAAGGTTTGAGCAGCCAGTTACTTCAAGTGAAGTCATTCCAGCCCTCTGCTGTTGCGTACTCTGAAAATGCAGATCCAATCTCACTCAGTTTGGCCCATATTCTAACTTTCGTAGTTAAGCCAGTTTTATCTAAAAGAAATCTCACAAGCATGAAGAAAGAAACATGAAAGCTACTTTTAGCCACGGTGAAGCACACTGGTGAGACTATGGTTTCTCTGTCCAGAACCCGGTGCCTCCCCATGGCTGTCTCCAAGTATATGCACCCCAATCTAGACTTATGTGATAAAATACCTCCATATGTATGTAATCAGGCTATATTTGATAGAGACTTCTACTTGCAGATTCCTTACCTTAGAATTTCCCCCAGGCGTCAGACTGGATCTGGAGATTTTTCTTCGAGCAATACCCTTGCATGTCTGTAGGTGGCGTCTGTCGACTCCACGGGCATTGTTGGCATCCTAGTCGCCGTGATGACGTCGTGAGTAGTATGTAGATGCCGCCCTCGTGCAGTGATGTCAGTTCTTTTCTTTCCGCTCCACATGCTGATCCGGAGGAGAGCTACCCTGGTCTAATTTTGACTGAATTCTACCGATTTGTCGAGTTTTGTGTGAAATTTGGTGCGTCGAGGATGTCCCCGAAGACCGGTTTCAAGCTGTGCGAGGACTGTCATCGTACGATGTTGGTGAAGGATCCTCATCAGGTTTGTCTGTGGTGTCCCGAGCGGGACCACGACCTGAACTCATGCTCCGAGTGCCGGGCCATGCACCCAAAGGCTTTGGGGGAGCAGTCCTCCTGAGAGGAAGGTCTCGAGACCACTCAAGAGGAAGGTCTAGAGACCGGTCACGGAGTCATCACCACTCGTCTTCTTCCAAATTCTCGGGTCAAGGTAAGAAGAAGAAGAAGAAGAAGTCAAAGAGATCTCATCGCTCTCTGACTTTGCCCCGTCACTTGGCCAACAATACGCAGGAGGAGCGTCCACTCACAATGCCTCCATCCTCGGAACCTGCGTCTGAGTTGGCTCCACACTTCCCTGAGTTTCCTGGAGCTGGAGCGACCCAGGCCCAGGTTAAAGAGTTTTGAGGCTATGCGCCTCACCTTTGGGCGGTGCGACCCCGATACAGCGCATTTGTACCCAAGGGGTTTGGCTGAGGGGCCTTCGGGTTCAGCCACTGAAGTCACCTCCGGATCTGCACCGGCGCCAGTTGCACCCTTGAGACCTTCCCTGGCGCCAGGTCGATTGTCAACGCTTCGGACGGTGGTAGTGCCCACTTTAGACATCGACCCAATTCTTATCCCCCACGACTCGGAGTCGAGCGGCATTTGCCGACGCCACCTTTGACTTCGATGGGGCCTATTCGCCCCAGGTCAGATTCTGACCCTTTTTCTTATGGGTACGAATATGGGGAGGGATCGGAGGAGTCCCTGAACCCGTATGAATACCAGGATGACCCTTCTATGGACTGGGCTCAGGAATTGGATGAGGCCAGTGGTCTGGATATTTCGCCTGATGCTGGCATGCTGTCTCCTCCTACCGTGGCTACGGCAGAGGGAGCAACTTATGGTATGGTGGTCAGTAGGGCAGCTGAGGTCCTTGGTCTTGAGCTTCCCACTGTTGAGGTCAGGTCTAATCTCATGAGGAAGGTGCTTCAGCCTGGGGCTTATACTTCAGAACCCCTTTTGCCATTTAATGAAGCCCTAAACAATGTCCTTTTGGGTACCTGGTCCAAACCCAACACAGGGGCTCCTGTGAACAGGACTATCACACGCCGCCATCGGCACACTCCGAATGACCCTAAATTCCTGTCCCAACACCCCACGCCTCAGAGTCTTGTTATTCAGGCTTCCTCTTCTTCAGGCGCATTCCCTTCCACACCCCAGGACAGGGAATCCAAAAGACTGGAACAGTTTGGAAAGAAGTTATTTTCTTCCTCCAGTCTCATGCTGCGGTCTGTGAACACCGCATGCCTTTTGGGCCGCTATTTGTGGGATACAGTTGCCCAAGTCCTGCCGCAGATACCGGAGGAGGCCCGTGCTATCGTCTCTCAAGCTGTGAACAATGGGAAAGATGCGGCAAAGTTCACAATATGCTGTGGAATGGATACAACCGACTCTCTAGGCAGATCCGTTGCTACGACAGTGGCCTTATGATGCCACGCCTAGTTGCGTACTTCTGGTTTTTCTGGGGATGTCCAACAGTCACCCATGGACATGCTCTTTGATGGCTCACGTCTCTTCGGAGACAAAGAGCACTCGGCCTTGGAGAGATTTAAGGATTCCCTGACTACGGCTCTGTTCCTGGGTCTTTCCTCTGCCCCTCACCCCCCACAGTCTGCTTTTTGCCTCTTTTGTGGCCATGGAAGGGGCTCCCTGTCACGTCCTCCACCCAGCTACCGTGCCATCCATGCTGTTCAGCCTCTGCGTGGCCGGGGGCGCGGAATCCCATGTGGCTGTGGGACAGGGAGCCAGATGTTGGCCCAGTCCACCTCTGCCCCCGGTGCAGCCTCCAAACCCTCCTAGTCTGTCCCCTCACTCCCGTCCAGTTGATGGCTGGATTCACCATTACCTGCCCCACTGGGAAAACATCACCACGGACAGGTGGGTTTTGAAGATAGTTCGAAAGGGCTACCTCCTCCCTTTCGAATCTGCTCCACCACCCATGCCTCCATCATTCAGTCACCTTCCAGGGGATCATTTGGCGCTTCTCCGCCAGGAAGTCACAGCTCTCTTGGTCAAGGGAGCTATAGAAAAGGTCCCTATGCCAGAAGTAGGTCGTGGTTGCTATTCCCGCTACTTTCTGATACTGAAAAAGACAAGGGCTTACGTCGTATCCTAGACCTTCGGGACCGAAACTACTTCCTCAAGAAGGAGAAATTCAAAATGCTCACCCTGGCTCAGGTTCTGTCGCTCTTGGACCCAGGAGACTGGATGGTAGCGTTGGACTTGCAGGACGCTTATTTCCACATCCCGTCCTGCCTGCCCACAGATGTTACCTACAATTCGTGGTAGGTCACGAGCACTTTCAGTTAACCGTGCTCCCCTTTGGCCTTACCAGCGTCCCTCGGGTGTTCACGAAAGTGATAGCAGTGGTTGCAGCTCATCTGCGTAGATTAAGGGTCTAAGTCTTCCCCTACCTCGACGGCTGGCTGTTAAAGGCAGACTTGCCCCAGAAAGTAATTTCCCACCTTCAGACTACGGCGAACCTCCTGCACACGCTGGGGTTCACTATAAACATGCCAAAGTCACACCTGACTCCCTCTCAGACACTCCCTTTCATCAGAGCTTTTCTGAGCACAGTGCAGTTTCGGGCTTATCCTCCCGAAAAGCGAGCCAAATACATTCAGGCCATGATTCTGATCTTTCAGCCTCGGTCTTGGGTTTTGGTGAGACTGACTATGAGGCTGCTGGGCCTCATGGCCTCCTGCATCCTGCTAGTAACACATGCCAGATGGCATATGTGGGCTCTGCAGTGGGACCTGAAGTTCCAGTGGGCATAGCATCAGGGGAATCTCTCCAATATGGTCCAGATCTCTCTGGGGACTGCGAAAGAACTGCAGTAGTGGCTTTCGAATCTGCATTGGGTCCACAGCAGATCCCTCCCCCTTCCCCAATCAGATCTCTCTATAGTGACAGATGCGTCACTTCTGGGTTGGGGTGGCCACATGGGAGAGGCGGAGATCAGAGGACTCTGGTCTCCGGCGGAGTCTGGGCTCCATATCAATCTTCTGCCGCTCCGGGCAATCAGGCTTGCGTTGAAAGCATTCCTTCCCTCTCTCAAAGGGAAAGTGGTGCAGGTGTTCACAAACAATGCTACCGCCATGTGGTACTACAACAAACAGGGCGGAGTAGGGTCCTGGACCCTTTGTCAGGAGGCACTACGCCTCTGGACATGGCTGGAACATCAGAGCATTACTCTGATGGTTCAACATCTGGCAGGTTCCCTCAATGCCAGAGTGGACAAACTCAAACGTCGATGCACAGCCGATCATGAATGCCCCTCTATCTGAGGTTCTTCTGTTCATTCTTTCTTTGGCCCAGCAGGCCTCTGCTTTCTGCACCCCTAAAGGGTATTTATCTGCCATTTCTGCCTTTCTTAGGCTACCTGATCAGCCCTCGCTCTTTAAATCTCCTACTGTGAGTAGATTCCTAAAAGTACTCACCCATTTATTTCCTCCCACTCCATTTATCATGCCTCAGTGGGATCTTAATCTTGTACTTAATTATTTGATGTGTACTCCCTTTGAGCCAATGCATAATTGTCCCTTGCGGCTCCTCACCTTCAAAACTGTCTTTCTTGTTGCTATCATCACCTCTGCTCGCAGGGTGAGTGAGCTTCAGGCCCTTTTCCTCAAAACCTCCATACTTGTCTGTGCACCCTGACAAAGTGGTGTTGCGCACTAAGGCTTCTTCACTCCTAAGGTGGTTACACCCTTTCATGTAGGTCAGTCCATCATTCTGCCTACTTTCTACACACCCCTACATCTTTCCCATGAGGAGGAGAGACCCCCACCGTCTGGACCCAAAAAGAGTTTTGGCGTTCTACCTCAATCGTACTAAAGATTTCTGGGTGGACGATCAACTCTTTGTTGGGTACGTGGGTGTGAAAAAAGGGAAGGCGGTGCAAAAGCATACCATCTCTCGATGGGTGCTTCTTTGCATCAAAATGTGCTACGCTTTGGCCAAGAAGCAACCTCCTGAGGGCTTGCGTGCTCATTCCACCAGAGCAACTGCTGCTTCCACTTCGTTAGCACACGGGGTTCTTGTCCTGGATATCTGCCAGGCAGCTACGTGGGCGTCCGTGCACACGTTTGCTAAGCACTACTGTCTGGACAGTCAGGTCCGTTGGGACGGCTACTTGGTCCTTCAGTCCTGCACGACTTCCTAGTATGATCTTGGTTCGCAGCCCACCACTGAGGATGGCATTGCTTGGGTATCTATTCTAAGGTGAGGAATCTGCAACTAGAAGTCTTTATCAGATGTACAAGTTACTTACCTTCGGTAACGAAATATCTGGTAGAGACATATTCTAGTTGCAGATTCCTTACCGCCCACCCATCCTCCCTGCTTGCGAACTGATTTCTAGGGACAGGGATTCTCCCTTTCGGGTCCTTAGCTCTGGCGCACCAATCTCACTGTTCTTAGTGGCTCTGCGCTTTGTAGTGGAAATTCGTTAAAAGAAACTGACATCACTCTATATACTACTCCCGATGTCATCACAATGCCCGTGGAGTTGACCGACGCCACCTACTGACGTGCAAGGGTTTTGCTCGAAGAAAAATCTCTGGATCCAGTCTGACGACTGGGGGAAATTCTAAGTTAAGGCATCTGCAACTAGAATATGTCTCTACCAGATATTTTGTTACCGAAGGTAAGTATCTTGGACTACAAGTCAACTATGACTTCTATTTCAAAATAGCGATAGAAAGAAGAGATGATTTAAAAGGTGTTATTGGTATTTAATCCTCATATGTTGTTCCTAAAATACTGTTTGCATAGTTATACTACATATAAACAATTAAATGTATAAAATCCTTACACAGATTAATTCATAAATATATCAACCTTTGTGGACATACGACAACCAAATTATAGGAAAAAGTCTAAAATATAACAATCTGTTTGAGGATATTGCCCTTGCAAAACAAAGCTGGCGCTGTTTTGTTTTAAAATTATGGAGTTTAAGTTGTTCACAAAAATCTCAGTCATAAGTAAAAGTGTGGGGT
Source organism: Pleurodeles waltl (assembly GCF_031143425.1). NCBI lineage: Eukaryota > Metazoa > Chordata > Amphibia > Caudata > Salamandridae > Pleurodeles > Pleurodeles waltl. The sequence goes on from NC_090444.1 coordinate 1,598,649,692, forward strand.
TAGTAGCTAACAGCTTTTTCAGATCTATCACTGAGAATGAAAAGCAAAAATATGCTGCTTGTTTAGTGTTTATTTTCCCTTCCATGTTTAGTCCTTAGTAATATTGTGTGTTCTTTGTGAACTAAATCCTCTAGGACCATTCTGGACTGTCATTACAATTTCACTGTGCTGGGTTGTTTTTCAAGGTAGTTTCACAACAAAAGAACAATTACAGATACAGAGCATGAAGAAGTGTTTAATTGTTTTTAGGACCATTATTTTAACTCTGATTTCATTTGCGATCTCTTGAAAATTAAAGTTAACTGAGTGCTTGGCCAAGATGGTCTGCATCTCAATTTCAGTAAGTGAGAAAAGTAAAACAGGAGCTCGGTGCCTGTACTTTAATCCTATGTGCTCCCCTGTGATGTCTTTGTAAAATAGTCATATTTCTATTCTACCACCCGAAAACTGGGGGGTAGGCACAGGAATATGCCCAAATATTCTAGGGCAGCTTCATTTGCTATTCTCAGCCCTCCGATATTTAGGGAAGTGTATTTACAGTAGTCGTGCCATATGTTTGGCAGGCCAGGATAGTTAGCATATTAGCCTTTCTTCGCCCATGAACCCAGTGTCTTTGCATGTGCAGCATGGGCTGTCGAGGCATAGCAGATGGGACACTTCAACAAACGGATCGCATGCATCCCCCTTAGACGCATAATGGAGTTGTATTGCAGTATTTATAGTATTTGTATAGTGCTTACCCCATGGGGAGCTGAAGTGCTTGCCTTCATAGGTAGCAACAGTGCTTAATTTCAGCCGGTGGTTGCTGGTGAGGTCCACTGGCACTTCTAAGTCCTAATAAGACAGTTACAGAAAGCGGGAGAGGGAAAAACACACGAAGGAAGAAGAGAAAGACTGAAAAGCCATTTCAAAGTGATAAAGAAGGAGCGTGCAAGAATGAGCTAAAAGGGCAGGGAGTGTCCAGTAGTGGATTAAAGAGGCACCAATTACATAGCCTTGGTATTCAGCACAGGGACATTTGATAGCCCTGCCCACAGGCTTGTGAGCAGAGCTCTGGACACTAACATTCACTGTTTTATAAATTAAGCAGTGGGTGTCACTCAGCACTGTGTATGGTGTGTGATTGGAAGGATGTTGTCTTTATTTTCATCCTATTTGAGAAGGATTTCCTTGTCGTGCTTGCTGACCACCAAGGTGTGGCTATCGTATTATTGGACAGAGTATGTAGCAGTGTGGTGGATAATGAAGTGTGAGAGATAGACACGCAGTTTTATGGTTTTCAGTATTCTGGTAGCTTTAAACAGCTCTGCAGGTCGCTATATGGTATTTCTTATGATGCAGTCTGCTTAGGTGGCTGCTGCACTAGGTTGTCCAATCTGAGATTTTGTGTGTAGTTGTGGTCCTGAGCTGGCACGTTTGGAGGGAGAGCGAAGATCTGCTGGGATGGGTATTTTTGTTATGATCCCATATCTAAGTGTTTTTGTGAGATGTAAAAAAAACGGTCAGATTGTACATATATTTGGGACCTGCTGTGGTGGACTGCATTAAAGTCCTCTGAATTATCCAGCAATGTGTGACAGATCTCTTCAGTTATTCCAAGACCATTCATTTGGAGATGTTTGTTTTTTGACTGAATAGTGCTGGTGATGGACAACCCTCATAAACGCAGATTTTTCTTAAGTGAATTTAAGAGCTACAAGTTACAGTTTGCTGATGATTGCATATTATGACCTTAGTATTATTGTGAGAGAGAATTGTTATATAATACAATCCATGTGTTTAACTGTCTTCATAAGTGTAGAGACTCCTGGGTGCTTCTAATGCTGGCTGGTAGTGAGTTCTAAGGCTTAGTGGCCTGTGCTGAGAAAGCAATGCCTTCTACATATTTCTTATGGTAAGGTGGTATGATAAAAATTGGTGCAAGCCTTGACTGCAGTGTTCTGTTCAGTTTGTATTTTTTGAATTTAACTTAATGTACTTTGTCCAGGAGGAACCTCAGGGACTTGTGTTTATTGACACATGCAGGTTGTTGTCTTTGAGCTCTATGGTTGCTGTATAGTTTCCCTTCTGCATGCACAGCATGATCTCTTGCAGTGTGACCATTTTGAGTTTTTGTAGCTTTATAAATCTGTATAAGGCACAGAAGTCCAAAATAAGTTGGAAATTGTCTGTCCTCTTTTGCTAGGACATAAACTGAATATACCCCATGGCTTTCCTGTTCTTTAAGGTCCCTTTCTATTGAGTGCTTATTTAAAAGGCCCTTGGCCTCTTGCTGCAGCCATAACCCATCCTACTTGCAAGACCTTGCCTTTGGCTTCGTGTTTGGTAGCTCTATACAACAGCCATTCTGGATTACTTTTAGAGTCCGTTTGTCTGAGGTGATTGTTTTCCATTTAAGAAAGCCTCTGATTTCACCCCTTACTGATGTGTACTGTGGCAGGGAGTGGCCGATGATAGGATGCTTTGCTCTGCATTAAGATAAGAGAAATTATATTTAATTCATCATTACTGGTAACTTGGACAGTCATTGTTTTATCGTATTAAAGTAATTTCTGAAGTCAGAACACACTTGTAATTAGGAAATGATTTCAAAGCAGCAGATTTTATGAAGAGACGCCAATAATGATTCATTGTATTTCTAGCTAAAGCATGAAGTTTCAGAACAAATGTAAGGCAGGTTTTAGACCAAATGATGTCACATCTGTTCTCCAAAGCCTAGTGAACTCCAGGGCGATTGTACAAGTACTGCTTCTTTTCTTGGGATCCCCTGGAACCAGAAGTTTAGTCCAAGCTTACCGAATGCCATGAACTTCCTTTTTATGCTTTAACCCTCATGGGGTAACTGCAGCAAACAGTCAAAGCTTACTTTTGAAGGATGGTGTTTGGTAGGTACAGATAACACTTGAATGGTGCTCAATAAACAGATTGATCAAGCAGTGTTATCACTTTATAAAATCAATAAGAATGTATTTACAGATTAAGTTTAAACAAGTTAGAAAAATAAACCGGAATAAAGCGTCTAGTTTTTTTCAACTTTAACCATGTAATCACTGGCATGCTGTGGTAGGCATCAAGATCCTCAATCTGAGAGGTGTTACTTTGGGTAACTGTACTACTCCCAGTAAGTACCAGTCTCATGCTGTGTGGTCTTACCTCTCCGTTCTGCATTGAGGAGTAGGGTAATGTAATAATACTGAATGTTTCATCCTGGCCTGAGGTTCAAAGTTCTGAATAGTGCATTCTGCCCCTCCTCAAAAAAATGCCAGGTTTCTATGTATGCTAATTGTCACCCATACTGCTTCTCCGCAGCTGTGCATACTCGGAAATATTGCTATTTTAAGATTCCTCTTTTTGTGAGACTATTACTACATACTTTTTTTCTTGTTTGCGAAACTATATTCTTGTTTCTTTCAGTCCATTTTAGGCCATCTGTTTGTATTGTTTTTGGTCTTTTCCTTAATTATTCTCTACTGGTTGTCCTCCCCTCTGCTTTTTCAGCTCAACGTAGGCATTGTTTTTGGTGCACATCCTCCTTGGCGCCTCTGCCATTTTAGGAGTCTTCACTCAGCAACTCTGCACCTGCTTTGAGCCCAATGTGCTTCTTAAACTTGTTCAGCCTGTTGATCCTTTTGTTTGATCATACCACCTTTATGCACTGCACCTCACATTTTTTTGTATTGAATGCAGATATCTTTACCTGGGTGTTGACCAGATCTCTGGTTTCAAATATACAAAAAGTGGACTTTGGGTCAGCTCCTTGCTCATGACTGACTGGCTTTTTTTTCTCAATTGCCTCCTCTTGATTCGATGGGTCTGAGGTATTTGAACAAACCCATACAAAAATGACCACGGTGTATGCGCTTCCCCCACAGCCATCTTTGTATGTGCTTGATGAAATATTGCAAATGAATTAAAAGAAGTACAGGCATCTACCACAGCCGTTTTTGAGAGGATTTGTTCATATCTTACAAACGCATTCAAAAGTTCTTGGTGTGGGTGCGTGCGCATGCATCCATTGCAGCCATTTTGAAAGAATTTGGAATGCTTTTATAAACCCATTCATAGATGGGCGCCACAGTTATGTGTGCATCTACAGCAGCTATCTTACAAAAAAGCATTGGCAAAGCCATTATGTTTTACTGCTGAGACCATGCTTGTTGCATGTTTGTTTGCCATTTCTATTTCCGGTTAAGAAGCACCTAAAAATACAAATCCTTGCCCAGACCTACAAAAATTGTCTTGGTTGTGTTGTAGCTACACAATTCATTGCAAAATGTTGTTTTATACTGTTAAGTATTGTACATTGGTTCAAAAAATATAGTAAAAACCCCATTTTAGACATATCTATGTAACTTTGTAGGTAGTTTCTGGTAAGTCTCATATGAACAGGTGTACATAACTAAATACATAAATAGCATACTGTTAAAACGTCTAGTTTTCCTGTGTTTAAGAAATCAATTTTCTTTAATGTTTGTTAAATCATTGTTCTAAAATGAAGTTGCAATTGTGTACTCATTCATGACTGAGTAAGCACACATTTTGGAGATGTCTTAGTCGAAAATGTTTCTTGTGCAGATTAATTTTGAAGTGCTTTCTGAATGGAAAAGACGAGTTTATGTATTTTCACAAGGGAAACAATTATGCTATACTGTAATGTAAATCAATCATGTGTATCTAATTAGGGACACAATTACACATTAAGAATGAATCTTTGTGTACAGTGAATCTAAATTCGGGGGCCTGATATCTCATTCTTAAATAAATCTTAACTCTTAATTTGCGTTTGTCTAATATTTGCATTCATATGTATTACATATACATATGCACACACACTGTAATCAATATGTAAAACAGTTACAGTTACATTTGCATGAGTATAATAGGTAAGATTGGCATTTGAGTATCAACGTCGTTCGAAAGGACAACATGCAGAATTTCCAGTCAGGATGACCGTTATGTCAACGTCGTAGATATGCTTCTAACCTAAATGCATAGTAAGAAATTCACTAAACAAGAGACTATAGTATCCATTATTATATCCGGCTTGATCTGCATAAACCAGAACATGTGTGGAAAACTGGGGAAGTATGCCAATGATGCTGGCATTTTATCTACAACGTGCTAAAAAGTTCAAGAATCCATTATCCGTGAAAAAACTAGACATCTTTTTAAAAATAAATTGTAGCGGATAGGTATCGGTCTGAACAGCAAGAGAGTGGTTTCAGTGATTGCCGCTGACATTTGCTGTGATCAGCAGGTCAGAAATTTCAATCGTCTGATTGCAACGCATTGAATACAAGTAGGTAACAGTAAAAGCTGTTGCATGGCAGAGTAATGCACTACATAACAATTAGTTCTTATTGTTGCCCTGGATTCATAACAGAACAGTAAAACAAAAACAAAAGTCGTAATCACGCGGTGTATACCACATTTTCCCCAGTGTCCATATTAGGAAGGAGCTCACTTCCTTCCAATGTCGACTACAACATAAAATGTAGGATATCTCAGTTGGTAGTTTCCAGAGAGAGTAAACTCATTTAGAGTTTGGAGGACAAGTTACTGCGTCGCAAACCTGAGTATCTTGTCCACCCTTGTACAAGTACATTATATCCTATGGTACTTGTAATAAAGTAGACGGAATAACCTGTCCATCAAACTCTAAATCAGTGCCTTCACCTCAAAGCTGGCATTACTCTGCTTCTGGGTACCACCGGAGAGGCCCATATGACATTCATGGCATCTGTAAATGAGCACGTTTGTAGGGGTGATTGGGCAGCTTTTCATCATCCTGTCTACTAACCGAACTTTATCAAATGTAACTTTCATTCAGTGCAAATGTTAGTGCATTTTTGTAGGTCTGGGCAAGGATGTGCACTTTTAGGTGCTTCTTAATCGGAGGTAGAAATGGCCAACAAACATGCATCACCTGTTCAGTCCCTGGTACAAAGCATGTTTACGCCTTTCAGCTTCATTAGGTGAGACCTAATGCACTCACATGAAACGGGGTGTGGTCTAATTTGTACTATTCTGACCCGCTCTTGCCTTCCAGTTAAGTGTCTGACAATCGCTATGCGTTGTAAAGATATACTTACATTTTACTTGTCTTTTTCTTTGAATGTTGTATTAGCAGAACTTGCCACCCTGTACTCCTTGCAATCCATGCCCCAACCCAGAGAAACTCTGATTAACCGGACGGGACTGACTGCGTCTCGGCACAATGCACCATTCCGGAAATAAAATAAAAAGGCAGACTAGCCAGCAGAGAGTGCATGTCGTAACGGGGTGCACCAAGCGTCATCAGAACCTGTCACAGAATCTTCTAATACACTGAGATCTGACACAAGGAGGTAGTACGCAGAGCAAGGCGGTAATACATGTGCACATATCTACGATAATCAATTCTAGTAGAATCTTGAAAGCAAAAACATAGCTGTCAGAAAGTTTGTTACTAAGTTTAAAGGGAGGGCCACTTGCCAACTTAATAAAACTAGGTCTTCACACGTCTCAGTGAATCGCTTTTCAACCGTTGATGTCGCAACCAGCAAGCAGTTCTATAGAGAAGTGTCTTACTTTCCAGCAATACCAACAAATTCTAGAACACATCAAAATAAATATCTCAAACTAAGTTAGAAAAAGACAGAAACATTCAGTAATTAAAAAACACCTAAACGATTAAAACTGGATAGGAGAATTATCATTTTATGTTTTACTGACTGAGACGAGGATGGAGCAAGTCTGGGGCACATAGCAGCATGAAAGAGGTGTGGTGAGCACTGCGAGTGTGCATGTCTATTTGGCTGACTGTCTGAGGAGGGCCAAATCGACATGCACACTACATTTCTCTAACCTGAGCTGTGTTGCACAGCCGGGTGAAGAAGATGCACAGCCTCCCTGTCCCCATGCGAGCAGCAAATACGACCGGTCATCCCAATCCCGGTGCTTCTCTCATGCTGGGTAATAGCATTACCAGCGTGAGAGCAGCATCTGGATTGGGTGGGAAGTCTGGAAGCCTGTGCAGTGTGGCCCTGGGACTGCCGGGAGCAGAAGAGCACCAAGGTGACAGCAGGTAAGTGCTTCGTTTTTAATTGTTTTCCCATGTGCTGCCCCACCACTTTTTATTGGCAGCAGCCACCCCGATTTTAAGCAACAGGAAAACTCCTGAAGGAACTGCTTTAAAAACATTTTTCAAACATATATTGAATGATTGGTCAGATAGATCCAATCAAGACAATATAAAAAACAAAAACAAAAAAACAAAAGGAGATAATAGTAAACTGGGATTCTAATAAACAAATATTTTGTATATTGATGTAAGTGTCACAATTTAGTTCTCAAAATCATCCAGTGGGGCAAGGCTGGAAACTGTAGACAGCATTAGAGCACCACATTTAATTAGGTATGGTGAACCCCATACTTACAATGTTAAAAGCAAAATTATATATTTGAGAAGGCAAGGTGCTGTGTTTGGCTAAAAAGCCAGAATTAGCTAAAGATACCACACTGATTTATGACCATGGGCACTTGGCATATGAGGGCAATTCCGAATTCATCTCAGATATATCAGATCAACGTGAGAAAAGCAGGTCAGAGACGTACAGATGGACTGCCTACAGCCTACAAATAAACCTAAACAATTAACATTTTAAACACACACAACATTAATTGATGCAGCAAACCAGCTTGTCACTGCCGGACACATATGGTTGATGGCAAAGACTCGGGTTACCTCAGAGAAGACCACTCTCTAACAAAATGGACCCAAGTTAATACTGCCAAACAAATGAGCAGCGTAGTACATTTAAAATGTTTCTTTTTGTGTGTGAAATACCAGACTATCTTGTTCTCTGGCTGTTAGAACAAAACTTACAAGCTAGCTGAAAAAAGGGGAAGAAAAAAGCTAGTTGAAAAAAGGGCAAAGAAAAAAAAACACAATTTAATTTCTATACTTTCCAACATTCTCTGACCAAAAAGAGACAGATTTTTTTATACGTTCAACTAAAAATCCGCATTATGCTGATATCATGAGGAAATACATCACATGCATGTGGGCTTGATATTACCCACAATCAAATCACAAGAAATGTACTAGGATTAGACAAATCGACAGTGTGCCTTTAAACATAGTTAAGCTGAAACATAGAGTGACTTCTGAGCAGATTGTATTCATCCGTTATGTCACAAAAACACATCTTCACTCAGCAAACGTCTGTGTAGTGTTGTCAGTCAGTAATTGCAGTAGGTGCTGTGAGGCCTACATTTCAAGGTTGCAGCAGCTTTCAGAGTAATGCTGACTATTTTCTTCATGGTCAGGGAGCTGGTTCCACAGGTCTTTTGATGCTGTGCTAACAGCCTCACGGGCAGTGAAGGCTATTGTGAAAGTAATGACAGCCCCTCACGACATACCTAAAACAAAGTGGTCCCACAAAGACCCACAGAATAATAGAATTCAAATATTGCTTAGTCCTCTATAGTGAACATATACTGGTTTTGAACAAAAAGAGGAGAAAGAGCATATAGAACAACAGAAGACAAAAACTAAACAAAATTAATTCACTATATTTGAAACAATAATGACTTACTTAAAAGAAACTACAGTGTTTGTCCCGGTGTATATACAAAGCCCATAGGGAGGTATTTTGAAAGAATACAAAAATATACACAGTACATCCTACAAAATGTTACCAAGCCTGTCTGTGTGCAATTACAATTACAATGTGTTCATTGAAAAAACACATGCAGGGACAACAGCTTGCATTCATAATTTCTCTGCTAGAAAAAAACAAGGTCCAGTATGGACGAAATAAAAAATCATAATTTTCGTTTTGACCCAGGAAGAGAAGAGGAGCCATTCGAAATTGTTAAAATGGGTCTTCATCAGGACTAAAACACATAGGGGCAACCTATAATATAGATATTAACCAAAATTAACAACCTTTAAAAGTATCTACTACAACTGCACTTTCTCCTCGCAGTGCAGTCACTCACCCAGAGTTGTGCACCATGTATCTTCAAATCCGGACACACACAGTGTGTAATAGGTGAAGGCACTCTGGCTCCTCGTCCAATAATACTACTCTAAAACACATCTAGAAATAATACATAAGTGATTATTTACAAACATTCAAAGTGACCACTAATGTCTACTAATGCCCCACCTACCTTAAACCCATCAAATGCTAACCTGAGAGCAGACGAATTACTGCTTACTTCCACACATTTAGATGTGTATAGCCAATATGCTTGGCTAGATCAGTCGGCAATTACTCTGGAAGAAAATAGTGTACACATCTCCCTCAATTTTAGAGCCTCTATAACTCCTAACATAAAAGAGAAACTGGAATGTGGGGCAACAATCTTACCACTTCCAAAATAAAATGTTAATTTATTTGTCTCCCTGCATACTTTCATATCGTGGAAGACTCTTATTGTATCAGCCTCCATACTACAAGAAGTATGTTACAAGTTGCGTTCAGTATTAACATCTGATAAACACAGCTACATTCCAGAAGGAGCAGGCCAAGCTACAGTGACATAATCTTATCCCTCAGCAGTCTCCAGGAAACCTAATGCTTTGCGGGGCATTCCTTTTACAACACATTTTTGCCTATAACTCAGCCTGTTGTGGGCCTTAGACAATCTGACCACCACCACCACCACCAACACCTTCAGCACAACATGCTTTTTCTGTTCAGCTGATCCTCTGGGTTCCCACACTAGGTTGGGAGGGGACCCCAAAGTCATGACCTCTCTGACCATTCAATGTATTTTTAAGCTATCTCAAAGCAGGAGCTTTTGCTTTACAGCTGAGAGTAGTTTGTGTTCTAAGGGGCTTATCTTTAATAAGATTCAGGCCTGCTAGACCTGAAAATGTGTAATGCATTACGCCCTCTACGGGCTGAATCTATGGTTACACTGCAGTGCTGTCTGTTCTTTTCATGTGGTTATGCCATCTGGGGGCTGACTATATGGTTACATAACCATGTTTCTTTCCATTGTGATGCCCTCCAAGGGATGTTCTGATCATTACAGTCTAATGCCAAGTTTATGACGGAATGCACAAACACAGTTTATTTTTGATAAAGGTTTAATGAGCTGCATTGCTAAATACTTATAAGGTCTCAAAGGCAATACCTTTTGGCTATGCCAATGGTTGTTTCTATTGGTAACCAATGTAATTGGTGTAGAATCGAGTAATATAAATTGTTCTAGGGAAGCCAGTGATGATATGAGCAGGGGCATTCTGAACTAACTGAAGGCGATTATTTTGAGACACTAAGTAAACAACATTGCCATAATCCAGTCTTCATTGGATCTGCACATTCACAGGAATGGCACTTAATGTTTAGAGTCAGTAAAAGGAAGCAACGTCTTTTTCACATTTTAAGTTGCCAAAAAGAGGACATGGAAATATTCTTAACATGAGTGTTTGAAGGTATACCTGCAACAAAATGAATGCCAAAGTTGCAGACTGAGCTCACTGGTAATAGGCAGCGGCCTACTAAGTATGGCCATAATTTTCCTAACAAACAACTACTTTGCCACAACACAGGCCGCAGTTTGTTCTATGAGGGTTTAGTTCCATAAAATGAGCCAACATCTAATTCTGAATAATGGACAGGGAATTTCACAGGCCAAGTCAGCCATCTAAACACGAGGAATCTGAGCTGGATTATAGGAAGACCAGTTGAGTGACGTGCATACATGCAGATAAAAGTTTCCGAATCATGTAGCAGTTTAGCTAGTGACAAAATGTGTATGTTAAATAGTAAAAGTGTCACTATGGAGCTTGTGGGACACCAAAGTTAGTCTTCCTTATTGCTGCACAGAAATGTGTAATGTCTACAGATTGCTTGTGGTTTTCCAAAAGAGGCAATCCATTTCATGTTGATACCGGTGATACCAATGTCAGCAAGCCTAGAGACTGAAATACTGTTAGCAATGTTATCAAAGGCTGTCAACAAATCCAATAATACCATACTTAAATTGAGAGATGACACCAGATTCCAACTCGAGGTACAGATTCAAATCACTAAGGGCCTGGTTACGACTTTGGCGGAGGGGATTACTCCATCTCAAATGTGAAAGATATCCCATCTGCCATGTTACAAGTTCCATACGATATAACGGACAAGATATTCGTCACGTGAGGATGGAGCAACCCCCTCCACCAAGGTAGTAATCGGGCCCTAAGTGATTTAACGCTTTCACACTTTAAAACACATTGCCCAATGTCTTCAATCACCTTCCACCATCCTTGGCTGGCATGGACAGCCCATTTGGCTAATCTGCCCTGCGGAATAGTGCCTCTAACCTCCTCAGTTTGAAATGCGCATCGTACAAGGATGAGGTTCAGTCACATCTCAGTAGATCTGGTACTCAGTGTGCTGTAAGAGAATGCCGCCCTGCTAATGAGAATTGTTTGCAACAGTTGCTGCAATTGTTGCAAACAAACAGGTAATTGATTTGCGGAGACGTCCGTGGTCACTGCGGTCCTAGAAGTGACCTAGCGGTGCCCTTCCGCTATGGACATTGGGGCATCTCCCTCCTTCCCTGAAGGGCTTACACCTTCTGCCAATACCAGTGGTTTAGCAAGAACACATTAGGTCTGGAAAGACGTCACCGCATCTTGCACGATAGGAGCTGGACCTGAGCCATAAAGGAACATGCGACCTTGGAAAATGATAACGATACTTTATTTGGACTTAAGTCACCTTAGTCAAGGCAGCATTGTAAGGACTCTTAACACAGCTGTTTTCTGAGCATTGGAAAGTTGGAAATAGTTTTTGCCAACTCTGCCGTGAATAAGTGTGCACAGGACTATGCATCAGACATTCAGTTAAAGGATGCGCTTATTTCGTCGCTTCGTTATTTCTGCGGCTTGACTGCAGCAGCATCCAGTTACGAGCTGTCGCTTTACCGAATCCCTGAGAGGATGTGCAGCGGTTAACAAAAGGTCAAGTCTTCAGAGCGCATTGGATGACTCGAGGGAGAACTTTTAGTTTTTGCTGTACGTCTGTATTAAATACATGTATTTCCATAAACCAAAGCTTTTCATAATATTTTAGAAGCATTAGAAACGGTATTGAATTTCAAATGGACAAAAACAAGCTGGCAGCCAAGCTCATTTGTCAATCGAAGGGGTATCAGCAGATCAGAACATCTTATTTTCAGGGTTGGGTTTACAGGATCAAGTGTGAAAGTGACTAAAAGTAAGACCCTTTTTACCTTATGATAGTTACGATGATGAATAACATTGTAAACATATTTTGTCGTCGTTATTGAAGGAAACTTGTAAGGATCGGTGTGTCCGTGAGGATCGGAGACAGGATAACAGACTGAGACAGGTTTGCAAACAGGTTGTTATCTTAGGTTAAACGTAGGGAGTCGATGTAGGGGTGTTGAACACTGTGGCCATGTTGCCCTCCGGTATCACTGCTCCGTCATTATTGCCAGTACTACATAGCACAGGGGTTTTTTCCTAATAAAGGGACCGCTGGGATTTCCTCAGCACCGTATTTCTCATTAGTTAATTATTCGTGTTGACAGTAGATCCCACGAGACCGTACGACACTGCAGTGGCAGGCATTGGGGTAGGCAACAGCGTATCGGTGAGAATCCTGGGAGATAGCATATCTGCTCATTTTACCTTTCAAGGGACCTGTAGAAAGGAAGACAGGCTGGAGTGAAATAGCGTCCGTGAGACGGTAAAGACAGGTTAGACCGTGAGGTATCCACCAGCAAAATGGCAGCTGTGACAGCCTTACACCGTGGATGCGCGCAACAGCAAATAGGAATTGCAGTCATTTTTATAAGTGTGTCCTTATTCTAAAGATGTATTTCTTTATCACCTGCTGAGGAGCATGATGAAAGTGTTGAATCTGCGAGTTACACTCTGTTGGTCAAAAGGAATCATTTTCTATGCGACGTGGCATGCTGCGTCTGATCGCCAGGTGCCTCCTCAAGGAATTGTAATGTGCGTGTTTTTGTGCCCGCGCAGGTTCTCGTTCCCCCGAATTCACCTTTTCAGACTCGCCGTGTCTTTCTTCTTGTGTCTAATTTTACTACTTCTATTTTTTTTTGCGTTTTTAGATTTAAAAATTATGGTTATCTGTGGCGGCTGGTGATCTTTGAAAACTGTAGGGGGTAATGCTTTGCTCGAAATTAACCGAGTGATGGATCGACCCTGACTTGTTCTCGAAGGGTTCACGGGGATTCTCCTCCGAGAAAATTTTGAAAGAAGTGGGTCAAATAGTGTACAAGTTTCAGATACATTTGCGTAAAAGCCATGGTCTTTGAAACACCAATCATTAAATAGTGAAGTTCTTTCATGAAACCTGATGCTCCCAAACAGTTGGCCCCATTTTTCCAAAACATACTATGTTACACGTTACCTCCTTTGCACCACGCACAGTATTTACTTAAGGAAGCTCCCATATGACATATACTATGCGAGTTCCATAATGCTGCCATTTATGCTGCTTGTGTACTGTAAGCACACCTTTTGTCAAAATTATCGCTAGGATGTGATGGCCAGCATTTGGTCATGATAGCCTTCCTCCCAAATGTGTAATGTCTGTCTTCTCTTATGTCAAGAGCCCCAGACAGTGTGACAACACCAGCTTTTTGTCACAGGTGGCCCACATTCCAAGAATTGCCTCCAGTGTGGCAGTGGCAACATGTTTCCACAGATGTCCTATTTGCCAAGTAGTACCTCTGGTATGTCAGTGTCGGTATTTTGCCGCAGGTGCCTGTTATCCAGCAGTTACCTTCAGTATTCCAGTATTTTCACATGGGTGTCCCATATGGCAAGTATTACCTCTACTACGGTGGTACCAAGTATTACCTGTTATATGCTTGTCAGTTACTACTCACTCACTAGAAAAACATCACATTCTCACTCTCTCAGGCTCACGTACATTCTCTCACACACATTCCCAGTCATTTTCACTCACTTATACTCTTCTCTGCCATTCACCGTCACTTACTCTACTCTATTCTGTCATTCACACTAACTTACTCTACCTAAGTTCACGCTTGAATTTACTCTTACTCATTCCCACAGTCTTATTCATTCACACAGTTTTAGCACTTGCTCTCATTCACACTTAGACTCACCTTTAATCTGTCATTCTTTCACACTCACTTGAACTCACTCGTTCACACTCACTTATTCTCACTCACCATGATTCTGTTTCACGCACAGTTCCACTCATTCACTTTCACTCATTCTTACTTGATTCATTCTCACTTTCACACTCATATTCACTCACTCTTATAGCCACTTGCACTTTCTCTCATTCTGTAACTTGCACTTACTCATACTCACTCACTGTTACTCACTTGCACTGACATACTGCCACTCATTCATTCTCACTCACACTCGCTCATTTTCACTCACCCCTACTCATATTTACTGCCATTCACTCTCACTGCACAAGTCCCTCACAAACACAGACATGCTCACACATGCACATGTTCTCTCTTTCACAGTCACAGACTCTCACCCATTTGTGTGCACATATTTAAAAGCATTTTTTCCTTACCTTGGTGCCTGCTGAGGTCCCGTTTGGGCTCCTGTTGCTTCATTTACCACTGGGGCAGCCACATAGCTCCTTCCAGCTTCAATCAGCACTTCAGAGTTCCAACTACCAGGTTTCAGTCTCTGCTTTTCATACCATCCTTTAACTCTGTAACAAGTGGAGACATGCTAGGGTAATAGGCTGATTGGGGTGTAGCCCCAGACACTGCAGGTGTAAGAAATTGGGTGACTGATTGAGGGAGGTGAAATCCTTCTCAAATAGCAACCACATTTTTTCTCGGGGTGAAGTCATAAGTGAACCGTAAATATACCAGTGCTCATCCTACAAGTAGCATGGCACAGAGCAACCAGCCTTAAATCAGAGGCATTGTGTAAAGATTTTGTGCAACGTTTAAACACTAACACAGTGGAAACACTCCATAAAAGGTTTCCACACCAGTTTAGAAAAATAGAGTAGACTTAATAAACAAAAACAAAACAACAAACATCCAATTAGTAGAGCCAGAGATATTCAACTTTAAAGATTTCATTTAAAAATAGCTCCAAAAAGCACAACTCCTGCAGGGTGTTGAGGGTCTGCATCCAAGGCATGTTGAGCAGCCAAAGCGATGCATATGTTCCGCGATGTGGTGAGGCTGCAGTGCAAAGTCCTGCATCATTGTTGAGGATCCTGTTGAGAGCTTGCGATGCAAAACCCGTTACGAAGATGCATTGTACACTCTTGGCGATGCATCTGTTTTGAGGAGCTGTGAGGTGCGATACAGAGTTTGTCGTCACGGCTGCTGTTGAGAGATGTGAGCATATGTGCCAAGCATGCTTCACACACCAGCTGTTCCAGTGAGGCGATGGGTTGTGATGCAATGCTGGTCTTTGCGATGGTACTGGACCATGCAGCATCAGCAATGCATTTGTTAAGGCTGGGGTTGCGCCGAGCAGCAGTGGTCAGAAAGCCAGTTAACTAGCTCTTGGAGTCAACACAGCAGGGCAGCAGTCCAGTAGAGAGACAGTACCTCCAGCAGAACAGCAGTTCATCTTCCTGGCAGAATAGTAACAGGTTCAGCAGTGTACTAAACAGTTGGCGTCTGAGGGTCCAATATTTGTACCCAGTTGTGCCTTTGAAGTGGGAAGAAGCTTCTAGAGGTTTTCCTTTGATGTCCCCAGGCATCCTGTCTTCCCTATCCTGGCTCCAGAATGCCTACATGGGTTTAAAGCCCTTTGTGTGGAGGAAAGACACAGCCTTTTCAAGTGTAAGTAAGGTTGTGTCCAGCTCTCCCTTCCCATCCTGCCAGTGCCCATCAAGGCACACCTAAGGTCTCTGTTGTACGTGGCTGTCTAGGAGGAATGTACACCCAGTCATGCGACCCAGAGACAGTCTGTATGCACTAAATCGCTAAGACAGGAAAATTAAAACTTTCTAAAAGTGGCATTTTCTAAATTGTAATGTAAAATCCTACCCCACCATGTTAAGATTTTTCATTATAACTCCAAGGACACCAAACATGAACTGGTGACCTGCTCCCATATGGAAATTAAAGCTTACTAAATGTAATAAGGTAACCCCAATGTTATCCTATGAGAGAGGTAGGTCTTGCAGTAGTGAATAAGGGGTTTAAGAGTTTTTCACTACCAGGACATGTAAAACCTAAAATTATATGTCCCAACTTTTAGGTTCACCGCACCCTGCAATCTGGGCTGTCCAGCGTCTACCCCAAGGGTGATTTATATGTATGGTTAGAAATGGAGTCTCCAGTTGGCAGTCAGTTTACACCCTGTCCAAGTATGGACCCTCACTCTAGTCAGGGTGAGGGAGATACACAGCTCAGAACCTCTGCTTACTCCCTTGGTAGCTTGGCACAAGCAGTCAGGATTATCTCAGAGGCAGTGTGTAAAGTATTTGTACCAACACACAAAGTAACACAGTGAAAACACCACAAAAGGTCTCCACACCAGCTTAGAAAAATAGGCAATATTTATCTAAATCAAATCAAACAAGACCAAAGTGACAAACATCCAACATACACAAGCAAAGATATGATTTTTTAAAGTAAAAAGAGTCTTAATCCATAGAAATCATTGAATGTGTTGTTTTAGCACAAAGTACCTGATATATGTCGGAAATAAAGCCGCACGGGCAGGCGTGAATCGTAAAAGCAAGCATTACATTGACTCCTTACTCGCAAGTGAGGCCATGCGTGAATTCTTTTTGTGCCGGGTAAGCAATGCATCAATTCTTCCCTCGCAGGGAAGGGATGCGTCGATTTCCAGACAAGCAGCCTCCAGTGTGTGCAGTTATGTGGAAGATTTTGACACCCAGGGTCGATGCATGGAAAATTCCGACACGCTGTATTAAGAATCCACGTTGAGAACAGGTGCTGCATCAATTCTCCAGCCACAAGGCAGGCACTGCATTGAATTTTCGGCAAAGGACAGGCGCGGTGTCTATTTCTGACACGCACACAGTGGTACATGGATTTTCCCTTGCAGGCTATCAGCTTCCACTTGTAAGGGCCCAGGGACCGGATTTGGCACCACTTAGCAAGTCAGGACTCTCAGCAGAAGAGCCCAGGCACTGGCAGATGAAGTCTTCGATGTCCCTGAGACTTCAGGACAGGGGGCAAGCTCAGTCCAAGCTCTTGCAGAAACTTCACAAGCAGGATTTTAGAAAGCAAAGTCCAGTCCTTTCCCTTTTCAGGCAGAAGCAGCAGGCTAGCACAGGAAAGCAACAGGTATAGGGGCGGGTCCTCCTCAAGGATCAAGCTCCTATCTTTGGCAAAGGTTCCTCTTGATCCGAAAGTAATCTGAAAATCTGGGGTTTTGGGTACACTACTTATACTCATTCCTGCCTTTTAAGTAGGCACACTTCAAAGGAAAGTCTTTGTTGTTCACAAGATCCTGCCTTGTCTAGTCCTGTCCCTGACACACTCCATGGGGTTGGAGACTGCATTGCGTGAGGACAGGCACAGCCCTTTCAGGTGCAGGTGCCAGCTCCTCCCTCCCCACTCTAGCGTAGGAGACTCATCAAGATATGCAGGACATACTTCCGCTCCCTTTGTGTCCCTGTCTAGAGGGAATTCACAGACATCCCTACTGTCTGACCCACATGTGGATTACACAAGCGAGCAGAGGCGCAGAATGGTTAAGCAAGAAAATGCCTGCTTTCTAAAAGTGGCATTTTCAAACAGACAATCTAAAAACCAACTCTACCACAAGATGTATTTTTAAATTGTGAGATCAGAGACCCCAAACTCCATTTCTCTATATGCTCCTGTTAGAAATGGGGTCTTTGGTTGGCAGTCAGGTTACCCCCTGTCCAAGCAAGGACCCTCACTCTAGTCACAGTAAAAGAGAATCACCCTCAGCTAACCCATGCTTACCCGCTTGGTAGCTTGGCATGAGCAGTAGGCTTAACTTTAGAGTGCTAGGTGTAAAGTATTTGTACCAACACACACGGTAACTCAATGAAAACACTACAAAATGACACAGCACAGGTTTAGAAAAATAGGAAACATTTATCTAAACAAAACAAGACTAAAATGACAAAAACCACAATAGACAAGTCAAGTTACCAATAAAAATGCAAAAAGAGTCTTCATGTAATTTTAAACACACACTAGCACTATTAGCATGAAAATGTATCTTGGGTGCATCAAAAATAACCCTGCACGGGTGAGTGTGTGTCAAAAAGGGCATGCGATGCGTCGATTTCACTCCTGAGAGAGACTTTGTGTCATTTCTCCTTTCGTCGGGTCGGGCGCGTCGTTTCTTCTCTCCACAGGAGAGCGATGCATCAATCCGGTCAGCACTCTCGGGTCCGGGGAGGCCTTGCATTGTTTTTATACGCCCAGCGGTGTTTGCATTGGAAATCCAGGCGCACGATGATCCGAAAAACACACAGCGCGGGTTGCAATCTCACCAGCCACCGTCAGAGATGCTGCGCATAATTTCTCTAGCTCCGTGTATCGATCTTCCGGTCACGTTGTAGGCGAGCGTCGATTTTCAGCCGCAAAGCCGGCGGCGTGTCAATTTTTCAGCCGCAGATCGTAGTCTCGTTGATCTTTTCCCCACACGGCGTTCTGTGCGTGGATTTCTTTCTCTTAGGCTGCCAGCTTCTCCTTTGAGAGTCCCAGGAACTGGATGGGCACCACTTGGTAGAGTAGGAGTCTCTCCAGAGACTCCAGGTGCTGGCAGAGAGAAGTCTTTGCTGTCCCTGCGACTTCAAACAACCGGGGCAAGCTCTAAATCAAGCCCTTGGAGATCTTTACAAGATGGAAGGCACACAAAGTCCAGTCTTTCCCTCCTTGCTCTGGCAGAAGCAGCAACTGCCGGATAGCTCCGCAAAGCACAGTCACAGGCAGGGCAGCTCTTCTTCCTCAGCTCTTCAGCTCTTCTCCAGGCAGAGGTTCCTCTTGGTTTCCAGAAGTGTTCTCTAGTCTGTGGTTTTGGGTGCCCTTCCTATACCCATTTTCACCTTTGAAGTAGGCCTACTTCAAAGCAAAGTCTCTCTTGATTGTGAAATCCTGCCTTGCCCAGGCCAGGCCCCAGACACTCACCGGGGGTTGGAGACTGCATTGTGTGAGGGCAGGCACAGCCTTTTCAGGTGTATGTGATCAGTCCTCCCCTCCCTCCTAGCACAGATGGCTCATCAGGATATGCAGGCTACACCCCAGCCCCCTTAGTGTCGCTGTCTAGTGAGAGGTGCAACCAGCCCAACTGTCGAACAGACCCAGACGGGGAATCCCCAAACAGGCAGAATCACAGAAATGGTTTGAGCAAGAAAATGCTTCCTTTCTAAAAGTGGCCTTTTCATACCACAATCTTAAAATCAACTTTACTAAAATATGTTTTTTTAATTGTGAGCTCAGAGACCCCAAACTCCATACGTCTATCCGCTCCCAGAGGGAATCTACACTTTAATCATATTTAAAGGTAGCCCCCATGTTAACCTATGAGAGGGACAGGCCTTGCAACAGTGAAAAACGAATTTAGCAGTATTTCACTGTCAGGACATATAAAACACATTACTATATGTCCTACCTTAACCATACACTGCACCCTGCCCTTGGGACTACCTAGGACCTACCTTAGGGGTGCCTTACGTGTAAGAAAAGGGAAGGTTTAGGCCTGACAAGTGGGTACACTTGCCATGTCGAATTTACAGTTTAAAACTACACACACAGACACTGCAGTGGCAGGTCTAAGACATGATTTCAGAGCTACTTATGTAGGTGTCACAACCAGTGCTGCAGGCCCACTAGTAGCATTTGATTTACAGGCACTGGGCACCTCTAGTGCACTGTACTAGGGACTTAATAATAAATCAAATATGCCAATCATGGATAAGCCAATTACATACACATTTTTTTAAATGGGCACTTGCACTTTAGCACGGGTTAGAAGTGTTAAGGTGCCCAGGGTTACAAAAACAGCAAAATCAGAGTCCAGCACCCATCAACAACCTGGGAAACCGAGGCAAAAAGTTAAGGGAGTCCACACCAAGGATGAATAGTCTAACAGGTCCCAATAGGAAACTGCACTTAAAAGACATTTAAAAGCCCCCAAGTTAACCTATCGAAGAGATAGGCCTTGTAATAGTGAAAAACAAATTTGCCAGTATTTCACTATCAGGACATGTACACCAGTACACGTCCTACCTTTTGAATTCACTGCACCCTGCTCATGTGGCTACCTAGGGTCTAACTTAGGGATGACCTATGTGTAGTAAAAGGGAATGTTTGGGCCTGGCAAATGGGCACACTTGCCAGGTCGAATTGGCAGTGCAACACTGCACACACAGACACCGCAGTGGCAGGTCTGAGACATGTTTACAGGGCTACTCATGTGGGTGGCACAATCAGTGCTGCAGGCCCACTAGTAGCATTTGATTTACAGGCCCAGGACACCCATAGTGCTCTTTACTAGGGTCTTGGCAGTAAATCAAATGAGCCAATCATGGAAAACCAATTACCAATATCCTTTAGATAGAGAACACTTGCACTTGAGCTCTAGTTAGCAGTGGTAAAGTGCCCAGCAAAAACGAATTACAGCGCAGGGTCCAAAAACAGGAGATCAGAAGAAAAAAGTACAGGAATTCACCCCAGGAGCTGCCAAGTCTAACATGTATTAAACAAGCATTTTCAATGCAACGGGGCTCGCATTTGCTCAAGTTAGAGCTATTTGCGTTGTAAACTCCTAACCGGACTTTTCTTGACACACAAATTAAAAGAAAAAAAAAACACAGTGCGATTGCGCTATGTAAAATGAAGCGTGATCGCGCTGAAATTGAAAACATAAAAACAAAGCGATCGCACTATGTAAACCCCAGCACGATCTCGCTGCGGGGAAAATAAACAGATAAAGTAGTCCGGAAACCCGGGCTGAAAACATCGAGCCTGAAATGGTTTCAGTACTTTACCGGTGCTGTGTATGTGAGCTAAACACCGGAAAATGCATGACGTATGCATGCCTTTCACAAATGAAAGCAAGCAGATTTTAAAGAGCAAGCCCAGGAACCAATGAAAGTGACTGACATGACCTGGGCGTGGTTTCAAGCCCAAAGAGAGATTACATCATGGACGGAGCGCATTGCTCTCGCCCATAAAAGGAAGGTTTGGGTGATGCAAAAGGTTTATTTTTCCAGGTCAAGAGTTTAAAAAGTGCACACACACAAGCTGAAATGGCAGGCTTAATACATGTGTAAAGGGCTACTTAAGTAGGTGGCGCAGTCAGTGCTACAGGCCCACTAGTAGCATTTAACTTACAAGCCCTTTCTGCATTTAGCACCACTTTACTAGGGACTTATAAATACATTAAATATGCTAACTGGGGATAAGCCTATGTTTCCATGTTTTATAGAGTGAGCACATGCACTTTAGTACTGGTCAGCAGTGGTAAAGTATATAGAATCTTAAAGCCAGCAAAACAATTGATGAGGAAGGCAAAAGGTTGGGGGGGAGAGCACCCTAAGGCTGACAGGTCTAACAGCAAGGTTAAAGTCTACAGTGCCTGTGAATCTTTGGACTGCCACTGAGGCATGCTAGGTTCCTGAGGCCAGGGCGTGGAAGGCTTAGGCATGGACAAATGTTTATTTTGCTACATCAAAATAGCAGTTTAGAACTGCTCACACAGGCTGCAATGGCATGCCTGAGATGTGTTCAAATAAGTGGATGGTACTACAAATGCTACAGGCCCACTAGTAGCATTTAATTTATAGGCCCTGTGTTACAAGTAGTGCCTCATTGCTGGGGACTTACAAGCAAATTAAACTTGCCAGCGGCATGTAAGCCACTGTTACCATGTTTAAAGTAGAGAACACATGCACTTTAGTCCTGGTTAGTAGCGGTAAAGTGCACACAGTTCTAAGGCCAACAAATTTAAGATTAGCGTAAATGGAAGAATAAGGCAAAGAGTTTGGGGGAAGACCACCCTAATCCTGATAGATCCAACCGGTGGGTTTGACAAATAAAAATATGTATTTGTACAAATATGTGGGAGACGGGACCATGTGAATTTCATAGTTGAGACTCTTTGGGATAAGTGAGTCATTCTCTGATTTAATCCAAGTGTTTACATCATAGGACGATGGCTCGGAAGGGAAGGGTGAACTTAAATTGTTATCAGTCTTAGATTCTGAAATAGGTAGAGTATCCCGTCAGGCTGGGGGGATCAGATGTATCAAAGCAAGTGGTCAGCTAACCTTCAGAGGTTGTGTGGGCCTTCAGCTAGTCGGAAATTCAGTCAAAGTTCTCAAGATTCAGGTCTGATTCTTGAACAGGTATATTGCCATTTCCTTGATTGAGATAACTGCATCTGGTTTTAAAAAAGAGTGTGGGTGAGAATGAA
Organism: Pleurodeles waltl; assembly: GCF_031143425.1. Taxonomy (NCBI): domain Eukaryota; kingdom Metazoa; phylum Chordata; class Amphibia; order Caudata; family Salamandridae; genus Pleurodeles; species Pleurodeles waltl. The sequence continues at coordinate 1,598,672,070 of NC_090444.1, forward strand.
AGTTTCACCACATGGGGATTTTTGTGTGGAGTATGAATCTTCCAGGAGGCTTTCAGCATGTCTTTCCATTGGGTAGTGCAACGTGTGAAGAAGATAAAATCAGTTTTCAAGGTTTCTTTGTATATAAAGAAATATGAATCAGAGATGAGTTTCTGGGAGGTCCTTCAGGAGTCTGCTTACAATTCTTTGTTGCATCAGTAAGGTTGTAGTTTATTTTGGAGGAGTTTTGGTTATCCTAATATTTGTTTTAGAGTGACCTTGCTGGTTGATGTGGTGTGATGCGAGTGGAGAGAGTGATCCGGTCTGGCTCTAAGTTTAATTGAGATATAATTACTCTCTGAATTGCAGTCATAGTGTTTTTAATAGGGCAGGTATTCCAGGAATAGGGTCTAATGCCTCAGTTAACTATCATTTGGGGCTGCCTTGACTAAATAAAAAAAAAAAAATCTGGAGTTGAATGATGGATACTGTACAGATTAGGATGTTGTGGATATCTCCTAAATTGTTATAAGGGGTATGCTCTCATCAGTAGATTAGTGATAATTTGTGGAAGGCTAAGCATTGACTTAGTATGGATAGGAACCAGGTCATTTTGGTTCTTCCTCAATTCTTCTAAGGAGTTCTTCTGAACATCTGAGGACACGTCAAGCTAGAAAATTACAGGTAGTTTTCAAAGCTTTCACTAGTCAGTACTTATTAAAGGCACTATTACTGGGTTGAAGTGCCTAGGATCCTACCTCATACCTAGGAGCAAGAAGCATTGATTAATACACTCACAAAACAATGAAAAGATAAACACAATTGTATCGAGATTGGATTTTGATAAGTCAAACATTTATGGATATTTTTAGGGTTGTTTTCTCTAAATTATGAAATGTGACATCTATTGTTGAGCCGGATATGGGACCTTGGCTGGCCCCTGTGAAGCACGCTCACTTTGTTGCTGTGTAATTGTTTGGCACCAGGATACATCCAGCAGGACCTGCACATTGTCTGATTCCCATTCGCAGTAGCAACCTGCAGTGGGTGAGGGCAGGTTCTTCTTTTCATTTCCCAGCTGGGCCCAATACAAAGACCTTGAAAGGCCATCATTCCTCTTATTTGTTGCTGTCTCATCTTCACTGGGAGCTACCTGGAGCCTACCACCTACCTGCCAATACAATACAGTGGACTTTAGCGAAAGTATATGAGATGGAGGCAAGTGTTTGACATTGTTCAATCCTTGTAAGTAAAAGATATGCATGTACTATGCTGGAAGGCAGATTATTAGCATGGGTAAGTTCACACCTATGACTAGCAATAAGGCCACCAACGCAATGTTAGGTCCAGTCAGGGTCTCAAAACATCAGCAATTGGCTCAACCCCTGATAGATTGGTAACGAGCAGGGATGTTTAGCTTAGGCGACAGATACATAAGCCATTTAAATACACCAGTGCAGTAAATAAGTAAGCAAATAGCGCTAAAAGGGTTTAAAAAAAAAAAAAAAGGTTGCATTGGACTGGGACACAGTCAGGAGTTCCAGTTGTCTGTAATGTAACACTTTACACCTACTTCCAGAAGTGTTTCGTAATGCCGAAAAGTGGTCCACAATCCAAGGTTCCAGAATCTCCGAGTTGCTCGTTGGGACTACAATTCCCACAGTGCAACTGGCCCAATCCTTAAAAGTCCTCTGAATGGTGTCTAGCTGGGCTTTTCTGGCAGGACTTTATGCAGGAGTCTCTTGGTAGCTCCTTTATACCAGCCACTTACAGGGAGTCCTCTCCTGAATCCTTTAGAAGCAAGGCAAAATGATCATTTGTGAAGCCCAGAGAGTGCAGCAGATGCATTCCTTGTGAATGAGTCCTTCTTGGTGCAGACCAGGTGATTTCAGCAGGGCAGTCTTCTTCTGGTTTCCAGGCAGGGATTTTTGGGCATCCACAACAGCAATCCAAGGGTCTATAAGGTCTGAGATGGTCCTTGGGATGTTAGGACTATGGGCCACATGTACGAACACATTTTCCCATTGACACAGAATGGGAAAAACCCTTTGCTACATCTGGCCCTATGTTTCCAGAATGCACCTAGCCAATTCCTTCAAAGGCCACTAGAGGCTGTCCAGGTGGGGTCTTCTTGATGGAGATGGTTCACGTGAAGTTATGTCAACCTGTTGCTTTCTGGGAGTCCACTTCTGAGTTATTTTTGAAGCAAGGGGCAGACCCCCTTTCTGTGATTTCAGGCAGCAGATGTGGGTTGCATTACAGCTCAGCCACATTTGTTCAGTCATCTTGGGAGACAAGCAGGTGGGCATCCCTGTCCAGTGAGATGTAGGGCACCACCCAAAAGCATGACAGCTTCCTCCAAAGTGTGGCATTTTCTTGTCCTATAAAGCACGGTACTTTAAAATCCAAGATGGACGATTTTCCTTCAGAGGAGCAAGACCTGGTTGAACAACCATTAACTCTCCCCCTCCAGACCGTCTGCAAATTCCTTTCTTGGGCCTGCTACCTATCTTTGGGGTGCAAGGTGAGAGTGCAGGCCTGTTTGGCATTCCTTCTGTCCTTCTTCCTTTGAAGCCCAGTTTGATCTACCCAGCCCCCTTCCTGGCCTGACCTCTACAGCTGCTGACCTCCCGCCATCAGATAACCTGCTCAATGCAGGCCACTTATCACCACATCAAAACAGCCAGGCTAATCATGTTAAGGCTGAACAATCATGAGAAGCCACTAGCAGGCTGGACTTTAGCTTACAAAAAAAGTTGTATACCTTCCTTTCTGTACTAGTTATTCAACAGTGGCAAGCTGTTGGATTTATCATTACCAATCTTTTGAGTACTTTCATGACCCTTCTTAGCAATACTTAAGCTTATGTGAAATATTCCTGTGTTTTCCTATAGAGCTAAGTATCTACCATCAGGGAAAATTAAAAGGGCAGTTTTCCTCTCACCAGGGCATATAAAACATCTTTTATAATGTCCCTGCTTATAGTTACATGGCACCCCAACCCTGGGGCACCTAGGGGAGACCTAAGAGGTGAATTATATATAAATATAAGGTAGATAGGGGCGTGGCCAACATGGCAACCGGAGCGGCAGGATAATTCTGCAGCTCCGTGCCTGGCCCACAATATCATCCTGTGTACGGCGCCCATCGCCCTCCCGGAGGACGGTGCCGCCCGCCTAACATCTCGGCATCATCGCCTGATGCAGCGACCCTCTTGGTGACGCCGGGGTCACATCGAAACCTGTGGAGGAGCTGGCGGCCTTCCAAGTTGATGCCCGCAGCCGCGGCCGATGAGCTCACTACCCGGGGCCGTGCGCCGGCACTGCCCCTGGACTTCTGGCTCCCGGTGCGGCTCTGGGGGGACCCGCCAGCGCGGGGCACCTCACCTGGGACGGGGTTGCTGTTGCGGCGCGGGAGCACTCAGTGCGCCCGGCGACCAGCAGTGCAACGGCGGCGCTGGGACTCCTCAGCCTGCGGTGCTCCCTCCCCAGTAGGGACATACTCCTCGACGATCTTACCGGACCGCAAAAAGTAACTGTACTGTGGCCCCCCATGGCGCTGGAACACGACTTTTGTCACGAGCACGGCCTGATGGATCAGAGGCCCTTAAAGGCACACTCACCTTAAAGAAGTAGATGCCTAGGGTGCTGTGGTGTCGAGGGGGCGGCCAGGCCTGTTGGTTAGACGGGGTGCTGTACCCCATTCGGCGACACGGATCGGGTCGCGGCGTGTGGGGGCCTCGATCTTCCCCCCTTTTAGGCCTGGTCATGCAAAGTGGGCAACGGTGAAGTGGGAGGGCTGAAAACTCCACCCATGACTTTCCTGCATGGGCAGATGCACTGCGTTGCCCCCTGGCCCTCGCCGACGCTTTCAACCTCGGCCGGCGCCAGCGCCGTGGTCCCACGGCGCTCATTGAAAATCTCAACGGGCGCGCCAACTGCCTTACCCGCACGCTGCAAGCTTCACACCCTGTTCGCATCGGCATTCTGGCATTGAGCTGGGCATCTGGGCTCTACTGGCGGAGAGGTCGGAGACAGGACGGTGGTTCTTGGCGGAACGAGTGCCCCACCTGGGCTGCACTGAGCGGCCAGAAGCGGACCATCACCGGACATCTGCTGACAATATTGGCACTGACACTGCTTTTGACCTGGAATCCTTGGGAGCACTGGGTATTGAGCTGCCCCCTCTGGCGAGGAGTACCACACATGGCATCTGGCCCATCCGGGATCTGTGGACTATCGAGAGCGGTGTGAGCCACCTGGCGTGGATCAGTTAGGTACCAACTGGGGCCAAAACAGCAAGACAGAGTGGGTAAACGATGAATCTAAACCGACGCCAATATCAGAAAAGGACACGCAACCCCCTCCTGACTCACAGTCTAAGCGAACTAAGGGACGAGCTGAAGGAAGCTCGAAGTCGTGGGCGATCGCTCCCGGCAAACAACTGACCGGTAAAGTTGGCGTAACACACTATTGTAGAATAGCGCGGAAATCATGGTCAAACCAAAACACCCCAAGACGGGGTCCACTGGAGAAGGTGATCCTCCCCAACCGTCCTGCCATGAGGACTCGCAATCGCTTACACAGCTACAGTTGAATGAAACATTACGCACGCACTCCCTTCAATTTGATAAAATTATGCAAGCAATAATGGACACTAAATCCTCGTTAGAGGGGAAAATAGACGCTGCAGTACAGGAAGTCTCATTGCTGCGAGCTGACCACCGCAAATTAACTGGTAGGGTACACGACACTGAAACGTCACTGAAAACTATTCAGCCCGTAGTGGAAGAAATGAGAACTAGAATGCAAAAAATGGAACTAGACATAACTCAACTACAACGTAGGGCTGAGGGTCGTTCCAGACGGAATAATATCAGATTCCTCGGAATCCCTGAGAGAATCAAACTTCCTAAGGCAGAGGTGTTCTTAGAGGCCTGGTTGAGGAACACACTTAAAGAGCAGTACCCCACCACAACACCGGTGATTGAAAGAGCACACAGAATCCCGGGCAGGCCACCTAGGCCGGGAGCACCGCCCGACCACTAATAGCTTGTTTCTTGAATTATAGGGATAGAGAATTGGTCCTTCAACACTTCAGAACGGCTGACCAGATCATGATGGAGAACAGCAGGGTAACAGCCTACCCTGATTACACAATGGAGGTACAAAGTAGGAGAATCGCGTACAGCAAGATCAAACAGCTGCTACGAGAGAAAGGCATCACTTACTCCCTCATGTTTCCAGCATGACTGCGCATCGTTATGGACGAGAAAACCTTAATGTTCCCCACTCCTGAAGATGCATGGACCTGGATACATGCTAAGAGATTGGCCGACCCAGCCGGGGATGACGCGGTTTCCGGTGAATGGTCCATAGCTAACTCCAGAAAAAAGAAAAAAAGCACCAAAACATCTGCCCGCCCCACAAAAGTGCAAATGGCATTGGACCGTGCGCAAATATTAAAAGACACAAATTTATTCGCCCGTGGGATGCTGGACTCAAGGAGTGAAACGGACACCAATGACACTGCCTCACATGGGGGAGATACAAGCCCATCCCCCTCCCTGATGCGGGTGGGCCCGGACCTCACGACGCGATTGGCAGACGAACTTTAAAGGGGTGGAGTTGCCATTCGTGGCCCCTCGCCGTCGGCAACTAAGGTGCTGCATGACACCAACATCGGGACCCTCGCCCTGAGATCCACAGCGAATAGCAGCTATTAATATGAGTAACTACAACTGAATCCTCGTAAACTGTACAAAGGCGAATGGGTCTGCAGAAGAGTGAAATATCCTGCAGGTGGGCCACCCAAGGGCCAGACATCAAGTGATCCACGACCCCCCACACCTGAACGGTATCCGAATGGAACTGTCTTCTTTGGAAGCCATCTTAGGCACCGGTTGTGCCACTTTATTTAACGGACGTATACAATCCGTAATATCCTTTTGGTTGTTATATCTATCTCTTTCTTTTCTATCTTTAGCCCACTATGGGCTTACTCCTCTCTCCCTGATGCTGGGGGGCTGGGGTGGGAGGACTGGGGGTGGGGGGTGCCTGGGGCGGGGCCAGGGAAGTGGGAAGGGGTGGGCGTGATGGGTACAGATCAGATATCTCCCTGCGCCTAACCATAACACAATGAATAAGACACCTAGTTATAACCTCGTAACTTGCAATGTGAAGGGCATGGCCGGGACTAGCAAACATCATAGAATACATGCGTACCTAAAACGCCACCACATACATATAGCAATACTACAGGAAACACACATTACACCCACAGAGGCTGCTCGGCTAAAAAAGTGCTGGTTGGGCTCAATATATAGCGCTGGCGATTCCTCCTTCGCCAGAGGGGTGCTGGTTTGGATAGCGCCAGGTGTCCCTTATACAGTACAACACTGCACAAAAGATAAGGAGGGCAGGTTTATACAACTAAGGGGCTTACTGGATGGGGAGGAACTTGTGATAAATGGACTATATGTACCGAACATCAAGCAAGGTGAATTCTTACAAACCAAGACCTCTCAATTAACCAATGATCTAACTTCATCATGCATATGGGGGGGGGGGACATGAACTGTGTCCCACATATAGATAAGGATCGATCACATCCCCCGCTAGTGGCCGCTCCAATAATGAAAAACTCCCAAATGCTGGGCGCATGGATGGAAGAACGTCGAATGATCGACATATGGAGACACATGCATCCACACGAATATGTGTACTCCTATTATTCCCCAGTACACTTATTACATACGCGTATAGACCTCATCCTCACCTCACAGAATATAACGCATAAAATACCAAGAGCGGAGTACTCCGCTAGGGTAATCTCAGACCACTGCCTACTCATAGTACAAATAATTTGGGGAAGGCCCCGCTCATGCATTCCCACCTGGCGACTGCAAACGCAATTACTACAAGACCCCCCTTTTAGGAAGGACATTGCTACACACATCTCAGCATATTTCACATCGAATGAAGGGACGGCCACCTCAAGAGCCATCGAATGGGATGCACATAAGACAGTCATAAGAGGGGTATGCATATCAACCACAGTGGGAGTCCGGCAAACGCTAATGCGTGAACTCCGAGCATTGGAACAAGAAATTCAAATAGCTGAGGGCGAGTTTACTAAAGATGCCACAACAGTGACTAAGCTCACTAACTTGCGCACTAAATGGTCCGAGACAGACAGTCGCCTCGGACACTTCGACTATCGACATCATATGGCCCGCACGCATGCGGAGGGCGACAGATCCGGTAAACTATTAGCGTGGCTCATAAAGTGAGTGAACACCGGAACGCCCCTATAGGCGCTATCCGCCTGGAGACAGGTCGTATAGTCAATACTCAGGTTGAGATAAATAATGCCTTCAAAGAGTATTATAGCTTGTTGTACCAGGCACGGCCTCCACCCACTAAGACCCATTTAGAAGAATTCTTCAGCGATATAACTCGAAGCAGCCTAACAGCTGCTCAAACTATAGAACTGGACAGCCCGATTGAGATAGCTGAAATCCAACGTGCGCTGCTACAGTTGACACATGGCAAAGCACCCGGCAGCGATGGCATTCCCATAGAATACTACAGCACGTTCCAATCTCAGATTCTAGCCCCATATCTAGCAATGCTAAAGGAAGTGCTGGAACGGGGCCAGCTCCCTGAAACATGCCGTGAGGCTTTGATAGCAGTTTTACCAAAGGCAGGCCGTGATCCCTTAGATGTTCGCTCATACTGGCCATTATCACTACTAAACACCGATTGCAAATTACTCGGAAAAATACTAGCTAACCGCCTGCTTCCCTATGTGTCAGAGCTGGTACACCAGGATCAGGCAGGCTTCATTCCCGGCCGCAACACATTCAGTAATATCAGGAATTTACTGCGTTTAATGAGAAACTCCCCAGTAGAGGGCAGACACCAGGTGGCAGTATCATTGGACATAGAAAAAGCATTTGATACGCTGGGTTGGCCTTTCTTAACAGAAACACTCATGCGGATGGGGTTCGGGCAAGTGTACATTGGTTGGGTGAGAACATTATACACTGACCCAACGGCTAGGGTTAAGACGGGTGATACGGTCTCCGAAAAATTCAACATTGGTAGGGGCACCAGACAGGCATGCCCGCTTTCACCACTATTATTTGCATTAGCCATTGAGCCTCTGGCCGCCCGCCTTCGCCTAATGGCCCCCACTTGGGGTGTCTTGGATGGCCAGAAGCACCAGATAGTATCCTTATATGCGGATGATGCGCTGATCTTCCTACGGGATCACGTGAGAGCCCTGCCGGGTCTGCTGGAGCTCCTGGGAAAATTTAGCTCAGTTGCCGGATTAACAGTGAATTGGACAAAATCCTGCATATTCCCTATGCGCCCGGTCCCTGAGGCACTGAGAACACCGACGGGTCCGGGAGGCTTGAAATGGTGCTATACAACATTTAAATATTTAGGGGTAAACATATACCATGACAGTCTAGATCTCAGGGATGGTAACCTCTGCCAAGTGGTCAGATCAACGAGGGGCTCCCTGCCCTTCTGGTGCTCACTCCCACTGTCTCCTATGGGCAGAGTAGCTATCGCAAAGACGATAGTTTTACCCCGACTACTCTATTATTTTATGGCGCTACCCTTAATACTTCCGTGCTCCTTCTTTAAACTACTGAATACCTTACTAACGGACTTAATATGGGGCAATGGCCGCAGACGTGTTGCATTAACAAACGTCCTCCTACCGCTTAGGTTGGGGGAACTGGGCGCCCCCAGATTTGAAGCGTACTACGCAGCTGCCCAAATACAATGGATATCCACATGGGTTGGTAACCCAACCGGGCCCGAAACTCAGAGGGTGTTGCAGAATCTTGAAGGCACAGAGATAATGCAATACCTCATGAATCGTACTGATCCAGTGAATACTAGCAGTGTGCTGCTACACACTGCACACTGGGCCTGGGGCCGATACGCGTTGCAAAACGCAAAAGTCCCGCAGTACTCACCGAGGATCCCACTGCTGGCCCAACCGACATTAGCAAAAATAGCAGCCAAAGTGGGCCTGAATACATGGGGTAGCAGGGGCATACTTACACTAGGTGACATCTACCAGGACGGGCAACTTCAAACCTATGAAGCGTTGGCCGATAGGTTTGCGCTCGACCGGGGGGGTTTCATAGCTTACGGTGCAGTTCGGCAGGTAGTGAGAGAGTGCTGGAGTAAAGGCAGCTTGGAACCGGATACCTCCCATCTGCTGCACGAACTGCTGGGAAGCATAAACACCCCATCAAGCATTTCAAATATATATAATATCATCGCCGCCCAGGCTGAACACAAACAGGATCAGGCAAAAAATAAATGGGACTGTGTGCTACCGGAACCACTATCCCCTAACTCATGGGAACAAGCAATGAAAATGACTCGCGAGGTTTCACGCAACCCGCGCTTCCGATACACACAGTTTAATTATGTGCATCAGACTTATCTATCACCTCACCGCATAACACGTATGTTTCCCCGGTCACCGCAAACATGCCCCAGATGCGACACAGAAGAGGCCACATTCTACCACATGACATGGGAATGCCTCCCGATCCGGAACACATGGATAGAGATAATAACGTTGCTAGCGGGATGGACAAACACTACATTATCCCCTACTCCTGAGGTGTGCCTACTGGGCATAACACCTCACCCCAAGAAACGCAAATGCACATATAAATGCATTGCCTTGGCACTGGTGCTGTATAGACGCCTGATCGCCATGAAGTGGAAAGCCCCCGGTGCCCCCAGGGTGGCCCAGTGGCGCGAAGAGGTAATACGATGGACCAAAGCAGAAACACAGACATTGCAGAATCTACTGGATAGGGGTATACTAGTTAAAGGCCTGGAGGTTTGGAACACGTTTTTGACAGCTGTAGAAAAAAAAGACGATGTGCGTCCTCCCTGAACAAATGATAGGAGAGATTTGACATCATCGCAGTGGCCACAGTGTAACATTAATATGTGGGGCATCCGGGCATGCAGGTGAGAGGGAGGGGGGAAGAAAAAGGAATAATATAAAGAAAATAATAATAATAATAATAATAATAAAGTAAATGAACCAGTATAAAATTGCGACGTCTTCTGCGCTTCCCCCTGGGCGCATTACGGGAGCCTTGTGGTGCGCTGGGGGGTACTAGGGCTGGGAGACCTTGGACCCCTCTGGTTCCCTCCTGCTGCGTCCCGTCCCTCATGCATAGCGCTCCACGGCCAGTGGTGGGCTGGTCCCCGGTGGTCGTGGGGTGGCCTGGCTGTGTGACGATGAGTCGTAACGCGTGGAGGTTCGCGCAAATGTCATGCATGCCTCATGTGGATTGCCTCCTGACCCTCCCTGAGACTGGTTCCTCACCCTCCTGGGCCCTTCCTCTCCTCCACTGTCGGTCCCCTCCTTCTCCCCCACCGTTGCGTGTCTACCGGAGCCTACTCAGCGTCTATCTTACTTTCTTTTCTCTATGCTTCTTGTCTCTTGAACAATTTCGCACATGTTTAATACAACTCGTACGTGAACGTGCAACTTGCGGAGCCCTATCCGGGCGTTGTTACACGCATACGAGATTTGCGTTTTGCTCATACATAATAATGCACGCTGAAACATAATGTAATAGTTTGTATTCTACTTCAATGTGGCCACTTGGCAGATAAAACAATAAAAATATATTTAAAAAAATAAAATAAAATAAAATATAAGGTAGATTATTACTTTGGCAGTACCTTTAATTCCAAAGTTGAATTTGCACACATTTTTGTTTTTATAGATAGTCTGTATGACAGGGCTGCATTTAAAAATGACAGCAGGCAACACAGCAATGCACACTCCAGTGCAGGATATTTACTGGGCCTCTAAAGTTCCCTGCCCTGTTATATACTAGGGACTTTTAGGTAGTTTGAATCCTGTTGGCCCTAATATCTACAAGGGATTTACAGGAGTCTTTCATCACCAGTATCAGTCAGAAGGATTGGAGTGAACATGCTAAAAGGTTGACTTTCTCACACACTGAGATTCAGATGTATCTGTATGTATGCGTAAAAACACTAATACCAATTTAAAGAGCACTCACACGTTTATTTGTTAAAAAATCTATTGTCTTTTAAAGTGCTATTCAAACTAGTGCAGGGTGTCAGAGAGCTTTACATCAAACACACATATTAGGCAAAGAAAATGAAACATACAAGTATGTAAGTAAATGTACAGGAAATATTACAAAAGGAAATTAGGGTTATAAGCTGTAGGGGTCCCATATCTTCCATGCTGGCAGGCATTATGTATTATGAGCACATGGTCTTCGAAAGCACAAAGCTAGAATTTAAACTGTAACAAAGTGGTTGGGTTGTCTATACTTATGACTTTATTCCTACCCAAAAGAGCAAATTTAGAATAACAAAAGATCGAGGAAAAAGCAAATAAGGTGTTAAAGGTATGCCATGCAGTTTAACATAGTTCATGTGCTATGAACAGCAAGTAACAAAAGGTTCCCTATAACAAAAGCTATCAACCTAAAAACAAATCTTTCTATCTTTACAGCAGGCAGGGATGGCTTTAGCACAGGTGGCGCCCTGTGCAACAGTCTTTTTTTGGCACCCCCCTCACCATGGCCCCCTCCTTGCATTAACTTTCTATCACCTGTTAAATGTGCCCCTTCATCTCTCCATAGCCCCCTTTTCACATACAGTCATACAGTCATTTGTTTTAAAGGGCTTGTAAAGGCTAGCTTTACTAATCCACTCAGCTATCCACATAAAATATAGTTCTGTTCTTTACAGCAGGCATATTAACCCTCTACGCTATTTCAAGAATGAGAACCCACGTAAATAATTTTTGGAATGCACAGTCTTTATTTATGTGTCAATAAATCCATTCAAGAGCAATAGATGAAAGTTGAGCCATGCAGAACCAGTCATTGATGCATAAATATATCCAGAAAGTAAATCAATATGAGACAGTTGCAGCAGCCAATGAATTAAATCTTTAGTGAAGAAGATAATTCTAGACAGACGACTCGTAAACATGGTGTGTAATTCAAAAAAGGTGACCCGTAAGGAAAACACGAATGTTAGAGTTGCTGGCACTACAAGAGATCCATGCAATGTGAATAAACCATAGCCCTGATTGGTTATTCGTGAGCATATGCTTAAAAAGAATAGCAAGAAAGTGACTATGAGTGAAAAGTGATACCAGTATGATATTCATGATTATACAGCGTATCATTATGGTCTTTGGTCTGAATTTAGAAAGAAAATGTAACAAATTTTATACATTTGGACAGGGAAAATCTAGTCTCCTAGTTAAATATACAATACAATATCTAAAATTAAAACAGCAAAGTGTTGCAATAGATGGTAATAAAAAGAAGCAAAAGTTAAGGTCTAAATTTCAAACAGTAATTTTCCCATATATTGAGAGTCAATTCACCTAATATTATACATTTGCCCCGGTTGAGTAGAAGTTGGCAAACAAGACCTCTTGTTGCTTATAATTATAGGAAGACTAGAGTAATGGTAGTCCCAGAACCCGATACTGTCTATTTCCATAGTCAGGGTAATAGCACCTATCCAAATACCAGCGAAAGAATATCCTTCGAAAGAAAAACGGCAGCGAGTTGCTGAAAATGCGTCTTAGTCAGACGCCATCTTAGAAGGGTTTCGGACCGCATGTTCACGTTTATAAAGGGACTGTCCAGTACTGGCTTAGTCCCTTTTTGCTTTTTAGCCATTGGAGTAAAAGCTCGGTGAAGAGCGGCGACGCCATTTTGAAACGGGCAGTGAAACCCGGGATTATTAAAAATAAAATTAAAATTAAAAATAAAGCTAAAAGTAAAACTAAAAAAAAATAAAAAAAGAAAGTAAAATAGATAAAGAAGAAAAATTATGACAAACTTGGGCATTGATGCGCCGGTAATCGGACGCCCTATTTCAAGAGTCTCAACTCGCGTATACAACAAAGTTACGTTAAACTTTGCTATAAATCTGGGCCAGAGTAATTAGAATCCCAGAAAGTTACATATGACATATTAAAACGAACCAAAATAATCCTGTAGTTTATAGACGGATATGCAAAATGAATACTAAAATGAAATAATAGGATATAGTTAGTGTTACAAACGATTCTGTAGAGTGGAGCAGTCAAAACACAACAGACAAATCGTACCCCGGTACAAAATTAGAAGACAATAACTTGAAAAAAATTACAGTTAAAGGCAATCTATAACCTGAGAAAAAAGGGACCAAAGAATGCAAAAAACTGGGCACCCATATTGAGAGATGATAAATTGACAGGTAGTCATGAAAGACAGAAAAGAAGAGAAGGGTATTATGACTATTTTAAAGAAAATCTTCAATATATGAATGATATAAATTAAAGAGTAAGTACAACCTAGAGGGAAATCAAAGGGATTTTTCAACTCACTAAAACAAGGTCTTAATAAAGGAAATAATTAATGCAGCCAGAAATGCCATTCTGGGTCTTTGTTCAAGCCTCTCCGTACAGTGTCATAGCGGATTATAAGGCAACTTTCATTCTGACGTAGTTCCAAATTACCCCCTCTGGGATGGGGTTTCAACTTTATAAAACCACAGAAAGAAAAAGTACAGTCATTAGGATGGTGTTCGAGAAAATGCTCCACCAATGGTTTAGTATCATTTTTCTTTATATTGCGGTAATGTTCTTGTATCCTGGTCTTCAATGCCCGAATTGTGCTCCCAATATAGGCTTTTTTGCAGGGACAAATAATTATGTAAACAGTATTGATACTATCACAATTAATAAAATCTCGAATCATAAACACATGATCATTAATCAACACAGATTTAGATTTTGAAAGGCCAAGTCTACAGATAGAACACTTTGTGCAACAGAATAAACCATTTGGTCTTGGTAACATTCTCTGGTTTGAGGGTAAGTCCGAGTAAAAAGAGGAAACAATTTTGTCCTTGAGGTTTGAAGCTCTTCTGAAACCCATTTGGGGATAGGGCAAAATATATTGATTAATAGAAGGATTGTTTTGCAGCAAATACCAATGCTTACGGAGTATTTTCCGAATCAAGTTATGTCCATTATGGTAATCTGTAATAAAACAAATTACTGAATTCTTATCTACAGATTTGGATTTATAGAGCATCACATTGCGGTCAGATTTAGCATAATGTTTCTTAGTCTTATTGAGGTTGCGAGTGTTATATCCTCTGGTGGAAAGTCGTTGCATAATTTCCAAAGAAACTTCCTCATAATCCGTCAATTCACTGTAGTTCAGTCTTGCTCTCCTGAACTCTCCTGCCGGTATGTTACGAATGATACGTGACGGATGGCAGCTGGAATGTAAGATTGAGTTGGCCGCGGTCTTCTTTCTATGAAGGCGAGTATGTAATTGTTCATCCTTGATATATAGCGTTAAGTCTATAAATTCAATTGTGGTTCTAGAAAATTGATTAACCCTCTACGCTACTTTATGGTGAGTAAAACCTGTGGCTAAACAAAACTCTCCCTAGCAGGAACATTAATCACAAGAGGTATCTTGACATTTGAATTGCTTCCTGAAAGCTGGATGCACAAGGAGCTTTTCAGAGGGTGCTTTGAAATCACAAGTTTCGAAAGTCATTGTTGAAACAGAGCCCACTGAGGTGAACACCCCTCCCCCCCCCCCCCCCCCCCCCAATCCAGGTCATCCACCAGTGCCCTAAAGCCGGCCCTGACAACAGGAACATTAACTCTTCTATTTGATCTGTGATAAGTCAAACCTGTGAGTGGACAAAGCAGAGTTATCTGCAGCAAATGTATTAACCAACAGATTTATCTTACTGTTATTATTATCCCTGGATTGTTGCCGTGGATACAAAGATAGCTGCAAAATGAGCTTTAACTTTAAGATTTTTTAAAAATACAGCCTGTTTGTGAACAATTAATTCATCCAGAACATATAAACTGTCACATTTGTCCTTGTTGTGCATTTCTTTGAAGCAGAGTTTTTTTTTCCAAATGTATTACATTGACTGTCAGACTTTTCGTAGCTCCATCCCTGATGACTCCACTCTTTGTGCTGCCACACCCTGTCCCCCAATTTATGGGATCCCAGAGAAAGTGAAAGGTCTCCTTCAAGAGTGGGGAAGGAACATATCCCTGATGTATCATATATTTTGTTTCTATGTCATGTTATGTAAACAATGGTATCTTTGGCTTGTAATGAAAAATTAAATTTGTTCTAGAATAGCAAATGAGCTGTATGGATCAGCAATAGAAATACAGCTAAGTAAGTCAAGCGCCACAATAGAGTTAATGTTAACCATTTAAAATGTTATCACTCCTATTGATGCCTGGGTCTACCAGATCAAGTTAATTGTCCCAAACTTTTGTAATTATCAAGCACAGAGTGTGCTATTAAGAAGAGGGAGTGAGAGTTGAGCTATTAGAGGAGAAAGTAGTCACAGGGAAATAGTGGTTGCATGCTCACCAACATGTGATGCAACAACCACCAGACCATGCACAGTACTTTAATCCTCTGTCAACAAGGGATGCACTCCCAGGTTCTTATTTTAGCTATTGCACAGTTCCAAACATGGGGGAAAACAGTTTTCTCTTCCTCCGGCTTTCTCATATGTGTCTTTTGCTCGCAGCAAATGCTTGGGGCAGAAGAATAAGCCCCGGCCCGCAAAAATAAGTGCCGGTGCTCAGCACCAGAAACAACAAGCACAAATTAAGCACTGACCTAATCAAATTTGTGTGCAGTGTCCTACTGCCATCCTTTTCTACAGACCTCCCACTGTCTGTTCCCCAGTGCTTATTACTCTTGTCTCTCACCATTACTGCCATTCAGCTGCTTTTTCACTCTTCTTACTGTTTTCTTTTTAGAACTCTATTCTGCTGCTTTCTTACCCTTCCCTACTATTTTGTCACCACTGTCCTCTCCCCGTTTTGTGAGCGTCTGGACCTCTGATTAAAGATTCCCTGATTACAGAAATATTGTTCCTGCTCAGTCTGGATACTTTTGAGTTTTGCCTGTTTTCTCCTGGCCAATCGCTCTTTGCTGTTAAGCTGTGATTATTTTTGGAGCTAATTCTAGCCTCACTATTCCCCTCTGGCCAGCATTTTCTCACTGCTACCGTTTTATACTGTATTCTATCATATTGGTAGTTATATAGTGATTTCCATTTTCCTTATGAGGTCTAAAGTACTTAGCACATATTTCAGTGCCCATCCCTTCTCACCAGATGGTATCTGTTATTTTGTTTTCCAAAAGCTGCTAGTATATCTGGCTAATACAGTACTTATCTATTGTGGCATCAACATAAACAATTATATAACAGTGGAGATGATTGTAATGTAGCGGTAAGACAATGTGTAGGCTTATTGACCAGTAAGAGTAAATTAGAGTAGCGCTAGTTTTTAAACATAACCTCCTAGTGTTGGCACTGGCTCAGGGGGTTCCTCCAAAAGCAGTTCACTCACAGTGGGTCAGTCAGGAAAGGAAAATGATTGAACACAAGGGTATAACTGTGCAAAACAAATTAAGCCACAAATTCTACTTGTGACTTTTATACTTGGGATGAGAACACTGAAATGTGCTTGTAGTGGGAAGGCTATCACGTGTAACTGAAATGTTCTAGTATCCAGTGGAGAAGGACAACTTTTTTTGATGTACAGGAAACCTCAAGGTTAGAAATTCCTAACCTTTTTTCACAAAACCTATCCAAGCCAAATTTCCATAATTTTGTCCACATATTGTGAATCCAGCAAGGAGTCAGTTGTGTAAATTCTACGCGGGTTTCCCAATGAGAAGGAAAAAAAGAGAATTGGTGAGTTTTCATCTGTAACTTTTTTTCACCAATTGCAGATTTATGAAAGTAACGTGCCAATACGTTTGTCAGCCCTTGCTGGTCCACAGATATTTAGTGCTTGTTGGTTGTCAAAAAACACAAAATCCCCTGAGCCAACAACTGAGCTGCATTTTGCAATGTTTTTTCTTTGCACACTGACTGTGTATCAACTTACATGGTATAATCTAATCAATGTAAAATGGGAAGAAAGGAAACCTGTGAAGTTTTGAAATGTGCACAAGTTACTGGGATTAGAAATAATGGATATGTGTAGGCTTTTGAATTTGGGGTTACCCATACTATGTGATTCAAAGGGTATTTTGCAAACTTTGTCCTTGCTCGCACACTGGCCTATTCCTGCATGCCAACAATAGAGAGCAATCCAATTGGTAATAGCAAATTTTGTGTTATGTTGTATTCCCACAGTTTTCCAGATAAAACTGTACACCACTTGTGTGGGTTGGCTTGTCGCCGTTAATAGGAAAAGCCCTGTAATGCAACATGGAGATATCAATTTTTTACTATCACATTACTGGAGAGTTAAGGGAGATAAGAAACATGTATTTGTTGGGGAACAGCCCATACTAGCTCCCTCTTAATAAAACTAGTCAACACAAAAAGGTATGGGGTTCACCAATAATGTGGAGCTGTGTTCACAAGAGATTATCTGTGGGCTCCTGGACCTCGATGGGTGTGAAAAACACGCAGTGTCGATGCTGTGTAGGGTGAGTAAGGTAAGGGGGTATTTCCTTTACGGACTAGGTGGTCTCACACACTATATAGTGTCATACTTCATCATTTGACCACCTAGCCCCACCCAGGTAGGACAGTGCCAACTGGCGGACTCAACCTCACCATTAAAAGAACGAGAGGGAGTGCGTAAATATATTTTATCTGGAGCTAATGGGATCCAGCTAAGCTAGGGGAATATAAAAACACCTAGGCAGCTACCTGTGTGCGATCTACACTTTTAATAGTGGTGTCTGCTGGTGTAATAAAAACAAAGGCGGGACACTTCGGTGAGAATGAGGACTCACTGGGTCGCCTATCTAAGAATTAGCCAACATGTTTCTGCCCTCTACTATGAGCCATGGAAGGTCTGGGGGCATTCTTCAGGGCCTAGGATCCCTAACCATCATGCAAAGTGCAGATAGATGAACCTCCCCTCGTGTAGGGGGGAAAAAAAGGAGAAATAATTCTAACAATTGAGTGGGCCTACCTGTGGCAAGGAACTACCTCGCGGAGGCCCTAATATCTAAGACTACTGGCCTCCGATTCCAGGAGGGGGAGTGTCCCCTTATAGTCACACTTACATCAAAGGAGGCGCTCGCTGTGCGCCTAGACCGACCCCTCGCTGGACCGCTTGTCATGAAACGTTACATTTTTAGGTGATGTGGATAGTTGTGGATTGTGGGTCTGGACTTGTCTGCCACTCAGGGAAATGTACCAGACCCCAGACATGTCTGAAAATTAAACACCCAGCTGAGTCCAGGGTGGTGTGACTTGCGTGGATCCCTCTGTTTTTATACCCAAAATGCCCTCCAAACTTCAAACGTTTACTAAAATCCCACATTTTCCTCGCATCTCAGTGAGGGAAATTAAAAAAAAACCTGTGATGATCCTAAAAAAAACCTGCTACCCAGTGTTTCCACTCTTCCTCCAGAAAAAACAATACCCCACTTGTGTGGTTCGGTTTAGCAACTGTGACAGGAAATTCCCCGTAAGACAAAGTGATTTTTGGTATTTTGTTGATGTGGGTAGCTGCAGATTTTGGACCAGACTTGGTTGCCACTCAGAGAAATGTACTAGACCCAGACATATCTGAAAAATAGACAACTACAGGAGTCCATGGTGATGTGACATACTGGGATTCCTCTACATTTTTGTACTCCAACTGTCCTGCAAACCTCATATTTTGGCTAAATTCACTAATGTTTCTCACATTTCTATAAGGGGAAGTTCTAGAATTTGTGAGGATCTACAAAATTCTTACCACTTAGGCTTCCCCTTATAAAAAATAATACCCTAAGTGTGTGGCTGGGCTTAGCACCAGCAAAGGCTCCAAAACACAACCATTTAGAGGACTCTTAAGATCAAGGAAAATGAGTAAAACGTAAAGGGAGACGCTCTGGCCACCTAAATGATTCTTCATCGGCTCCACATCTCATGCTCAAGATTTGAAGAGGGGAAGGTGAATATACCTTTTACAGTCAAATATATCCAAGAAGGTCTGTGATGATCTTAAAATACAGCTCAACTGTGATTCAGAAAAAGACCCCGGACTTCAACGAATACTTCATTTTGGATAAAGTAAACTGGAAAGATTACACCGGGAAACACCACTCTGAAAGGGGGATTGGATAAATAAGGTGAGCCACCTTAAGTGTTTCTCAGCCTGGGAAGCCATCAGCATTTCTTTTGTACAGGTTGTATGGTGTGTTGATTACATGAAAGCCTTTACTAAACTGGCAGAAGATTTAGAGTAACTTTGAGTAGCACAACATGCATTTCTAAAAATATGTCCAGTGAAGAGAAGAACTTACTTGCCGCATTAAGATGACCAATAAGATTCCTGACTATAGCACCCTTGAGATCAAAACAATAGCAGACCCCGCTGGGGGTGGGAAATCCATCTTTCAAATCTACCACTCACTTATCAACAGTGGCCTAGATTGGTTTTCTGCCCTTAAGTTGGTGTGGGAGGAGAATGTTGATAGTATAGATGAGAATGATTGGTGGGAGGTCAAGATGTCTGCTCAAATGCTAACTATATCTGCAAACTTCAGTCTTATTCGGTTTAAATATGTGAAGCACTACTGACCTAAGATGTTGTGAAAGATTGACAGACACCCTTGCATTGTGTTCCAGATGCATGACTGAGAAAGGGACTGTCTATCATTTAATTTGGTCCTGCACCATCATACGACACTGGACATTTATCACACAGATCCTAGGTAATATATCACTGACATAAATGTGTACTCCAAACTAGTACTGCTGGGCATATTAGAGGATGAATCATTCACTTGGGTATTTAAATATATGACATGGTTTGGAGTGTTTAATTGCACAAAAGGATATTGCTAAATACTGGCTGTCTCCTGCTCCCACATTACGTGAATGTCAACAATGGCTATATGTGCCATATTGGAGAAGCTTATTTATGAGTTAAGACACTTCTCTCATGTTCACTGGAAAATATGGTAACCATAGGTCGAGTATTCATGCATTGACATTTGATTGTATGTTGTTGTCTTTAGCTATTTGGTCATAATCCTACTATCTCGCTTGTACTATCCAAACTGAATTATGCCCATGGCCTCTACCATGGATCATCTCTATCTGTTATGAAAAAACTACAACATATCCAGAATTCCGCAGCCAGGCTACTATTACATGTAAAGCCGCAAGCCTACATCTCCCCTGCCTTGAGAGCACTACACTGGTTACCCGTTGCCAGAAGATGCACTTTCAAGCTGCTTTGTATCACCCACAAAGCTATACATGGAACAGGACCGCTTTTTATCAGAAACAAGATAACCAAATACATCCAACAAAGAAACCTCCGCTCAAGATTGGCACCCCGCCTTAGAACACCACCATACAAGAAAAAGACTACAGGTGGTACATCCTTCTCCGTTCAAGCAGCCAAACTATGGAATTCATTACCCCCAACTATAAGAGCCACAGATCACTTTCTTGTCTTCAGAAAACTACTCAAGGGTTGGCTCTTTCCTTCATAACCACCATATTCAACCAACTATGAACTGCATATGCCTATGTTGACAAATATTTTTTTCAGATTAAGTGTATATTTCTAGTTATGTATAGTTTATTTAGAAAGTATGTATCGCTACTATGTCATAACAATAAAATACACACACACTCTCTTTAAACCTGTTTGACTAAGTATATTTTACCCATGGTTCTAATTATGTATTGTATGTGCATATGTGTATGTATTCATGTGTGTGTGTGTGTGTGTGTATATATATATATATACATCTATATATATATATATATATATACATATATATATATGTATGTATGTGTATATGTTGTTTCTGTGCTTGGGATGTTCGTGGGTCATTGCATGGCTCCTGGGTGGGCTGTTATACTAGATACCTATGAATTCCTGCTCTCATCTTATAACACTTATCTACCCATCATCATATGTCATGTCTCTATCAAACTATTCTCCATTCTCACTCTGACTCATCCCAAATCCTTTCTACTACTTTCATCTCCTAAATAACTCTGCCTAAGCTCTTCCCTCCGCTTCCACATCTAACTCACCAAACCTCACTCTACTACTCTGACCTCCCACGCAACCCTACTAAATTCTCCCGCATTTATCTCACCCTGCTACTATGCTCTCCCTAACCCTTCCACATACTCTTCCCTCCTCCATCCCCCTTTACTCATCCCAAGCCTTTGGGTTGAGTAAATTAAGGATATACTCCCAATTAACACTTCTGGATTTCTTTCCTCCTCCACCCCTCCATTACTCCAGTCAATCTAACTAACAAACCCTCATATCCGCAGCTCAAATTAACTCATAATAATACTAAAACTGTACTCATTATTTCCCGATACTAATCCATCACTAATTCTTGTTGGGTTCCAGAGTAGCGTGCTACTCACCGAAAAGCGCTTTGACACCTCGTCCGGGGTAGTAAGCGCTATATAAATACGATTACAATACAATTACAATAATGGTAAATATTGCTCTTTTATGTTCCGAACCAATTTCATTTGGCATGGCGAACTATTGCTCCAATTTATATAATACATTTGTTATGCTAAAACTCAATACAAGAATTGTAAAAATAAAAATAGTTAATTAACTAAAATAAGGGACTCTCACTCTGATCTGACAGCCCCTCTGTATCTCTTATACTTTGTAACTTATCCTGGGCCGTTTAGTCAAAAAAACTAGCAACAATGTTTATACCGGCTTGTGATGACCCGTTGCCTGTGTAGGATGTTGCCGCATTCTGCACACTTTTACGTACCATTTGAATCATTTTGAGCAAACCAAAAAATAATGAGGTCCCAAGCCTTCTTGATGTCTATTCTCATATTTCCCCTTTTAGTTCTTATATTTTTTTAATCCAAACTTGAAGCACGACATTCATCTTGGAGAACTCACGCCACTGGTCATCTTGGATCAGTGCATCATTCCTTCATGAGCAGTTAACAGTTTAGGCGTAGTCTTTGATTATAACAAGTCCACTTAACAGCACGTCAGTTCGGCAATGAGTAGCCGTTTCCAACAGCCACTTAATTAAAAAAAAAAAAAAAAAACATTTTCTGCTATTACTGTCCATGTCCAACGGGGTTTGGGAGGCCGGAACAGCTGGGAATGACCACCTGTACCACTGCAGTGCTCTTTATCTTGGATTACTAGCTATATCAGTTGCAAAAGTTACAGAATGCAACGGCCCCTCTATTCTTGGGTCTCCTGAAGGGAGACCATATCTCAACAAGCAGAATAGCATTATTTTGATTGCTGATCAAACAAAGGATCTCTATTAAATTAGGTTGCCTGATCTATTCTTACATTTGTGAGTTTTTTCACCCTACCTAATCAATCGTAGTCACCCCTATGCATGTGCCAGATATTTAACAAATATCCATCTCCATCTGTTGTTTAAGCTTTGCTTTAAGGCACAACTAAGAAGCGGAAGAACGTTTTCTGTCCAAAGTCCCAGTTGCTGGAATGCCATGCTTCTTTTTTTAAGCAGTCCGACCAACTCCTGTCTTCCAGAAAGAGATACTAACACTTCTTTTTGCCATTAGGAGCTTATCTAGTTCTGGACTTATATTAGACCAATGGCAAGAAATTCCATGGGGTAGTGTATGCGGCAGTGCTTAATTTGTGCTTGTTGTTTCCGGTGCTGAGCACCGGCACTTATTTCTGAGGGCCGGGGCTTAGTTTTCTGTCTCAAGCATTTACTGCGAGCAAAAGACATGTGGGAATGACAGAGGAAGAGAAGGAAAAAAAAGCGTCAGAAAGGGGAAAAACAGGAAGCTACGAGAGTGAGCTGAAGGGGTAGTGGGTGGCTGTAAATGGATTGAAGAGGCCCGAGGTGGCTTCAGGTTTACTCTGCCTCAGTATTGTGTGCTCGCACTTTTAATTGCAACAGCCGCTTGTTTAAGAGGGAAGCTTTGAGCACAGGCACCTTTTTATTTACAAATTAAGCACTGGTATGCGGTACAAATGTAGTCAGTCAAACTGTCAGTACTTAACATTTTTGCCCTCTTTGCTTGTCTGTTGTAGACTTTTGCAGCTATTTCTTACGTTTCCACATTTGATGCTAATTTTTTGAAGTAAGCACTAGGTCTGCCATTTCCTTTGCGAAGTCGTTCGGGCCCCTGCAGAGCTTCCTTAAAGAAAAGTATATTTTAGGAAAGAATGCCTGATATGAATATCAAGTAGTCATCTAGGGGATTAAATCAGAGCCTTTGGAAAGGGAGCATTGTTTTCAGATAAATATATCCGTACCTTAAACAAGTACATTGGAGCAAATATTACAACAGCCACGGATCGGTCTAGACAACCAAATAAATATATCTCAATTTAGAGTGCAGGAAAGACAACCATTTCTGGAATGCGAAATTATAAAAGGAGAGCATGCCCTTCTGGCGGCAAACTTTCTCACTTTATAAAGGAAGACAGTGGTAAAATAGACTGCTTTGTTTTTGTGTCTGGAATGTGGTCCAGGCAGTTTAATATTTTACTCTGGTACAATGTGAGAGCCTTACGAACATCTTGACATATCCATGCAACTATTATTCAAACACAACACTAAAATGCAAAATATTTATGAGTTGTACTCTGGAGCCTGACTTGAGTAATGGCAATCTTCATTGAATGGGAAAAGGAAAAGTGCACGCAGTTCCTGCACAGAAGGGGGGGTGGTAGGAACCGCAGGATGAACATCATCCAGCAGCAGCAAAAGACACAGTGACATGCCATTTTGTGAGAATGGTCAGTATGCACAATAAAATAAGCTACTTTAGAAAGAGTCACTGTTTTGACAAAAAGCTAATAGTGCTGGATGCAGTTAGGTTTAACCTCCTAATTCTAATTACGAGTTGCAGTTACAAGAAATTATCCCTTTTTCATGGTCATCCCCAATTTTTAAATTGTATTTTTGGTTTATAGACTCTGCACACGGTGACAATCCTGTCCAGTGCCTAGTATATGTGTTATGATCCCTAGAACGTGTGACAATTAACTAATCCCTGACAGCATATTTAACTGTCCTGTAAGGCCATAGTATATGGTGTAGAGTTTACACCAATGTCACGGAAAGTTCATGTCACCTCTGGACTGCAACAATGATTGTCCATCCACTAGTGTGACCAGGAAAACATGGCTTCAAGTATACCAGTGTAGCGTGACTGCTGCAGTTAGAATCTGCAGTCCGATCTGTCAAAATAACCCTTTTGACAGAGAAAAAATCTTCCTCCTAAATATTATGTCACTGCTATCTAGAGTTTGTGATCCACCTGGTTGGATGCATGATATTTAAAAGTGTGGCACGTACAAATGTAATGTTACCATTTCTCTGCAGTGGCACTTACCCAAAAGTTATTTTCGCTGTACAAGGTTCTGGCTGACCTATTAAAAAGCTAGAGTACAGGTTAAAATGTTAATTCTGCTTTCAAGTTTGAGACCAGCTAGGAAAACAGTCCAACCACTATTTTAATATTTAGTAAATACCCAATTCAATGGTGAGGTTTGTTTTTTAATACATATTTAAGAAAATGAACTTTTGCCAGGTTACCTTTTCCCTGCTTGATGCTCATGGGTACTGATTTGCTGTAGTTCTCCAGCAGCTATATAGCCAGTGTATGACCTTAATGTGGTCTGAATATTGCTCCCAGTGCAGAAACAATGGCCTTGGGAGGCGTTTTTCTTCCCCTTGCAGGAAGACCAGTTAGGGTGGACCCAAGGACGTAATTGACTAGTAAAGGGGCCTGCCCTTTCACAAGTAAATGTAAGGTGAGACCTGGAGTAGGCCACCCTTTGTTCCCCTAGCCAGGCTGGCAGCATATCCAGTGGAAGGGGAGCTCAACCAAGAACAGGAACCATATTTGAGTGATCACCGAGGAGGGGACTGCTCATTACCCTGACCACATGTCTGGGTGGGCACACAGGCTCTGTACAAGGGGGAAAAGGATTACCCATTTTACATTTTCGGAGTAAGGGGTACTGTGGGATTGTTTACAGAAGGCAAACATTTACTCTTGCAAACGTTAGTAGGGTTGTCCTTGGAAATGTTTACCCCATGGGTTAGGAAGGAACCAGGAGTCACCCCCACTCACTAGCTGGTTCGAACCATAAATATGTCATCCCAAGGCCCCTTCCTCAGAAGACTCTCTGGCCCTGTGGAAGAACAGAAGTAGGACTTCACTTGCTGTTTGAGGCGTATGACAAGACCTTGAGGGCTGGACCTGCTCCTACTTCTACCCAGCACAAAGTAGTGGACTTCAAGGGTTAGTTGCCTGACCTCCTGTATAACTTTAAGGACACAATAGGCTGCAATAGGCCTTTTCCTTTAAGTTACCAGCTGAGCAATAGCAACTGTATCTGGACTGGACACTACTGGTGGCATCTGCTGGAGTGAGTCTTAACCCCGAAAATGCTGTACCTGAGATCGGTAGACCCTTGGTTGTGACTAACTGGACTTTTCCTAACAACTCTGAAAAGTTGGGACTTGGAATATTTTTGGCATTTCAGACCTTCTGAGGACCGGGACCAGTCATCCAGGTCAATTGCCTAACGCGTGACCGCTAGGATGAAGAAGCAGGTTTCTCTCGCTTGGATCTTCCACAGAGCAACAAATTTGTTTCAGTGGGGTGGGAAAGACCGTCTCCACCCTAGTGGAACTCATCATGAAATACAGCCGGCAACTTTGCCCCAATGAAAGATTCTGAGCTCTGGAAATGACTAAGTCTAACAGAAATCTTGACTGGGCCAAGATCTTCCTACTATGAGGTTTTATTGCAGGAACCAACAGCTTCAGCAGGACCTCTTCCAATGTCCAATTTAAGAGAGACTTCTGTGAACACAGCCTGCACCATTGCGCTGCTGATGTTTTTCAACTCTCATTTCAGAGACTAAGGGCCTGATTTAGATTTCAGTGGATGGGTTACTCCATCACAATGGCGATCGATAACCCATCTGCCAAAATATAAATCCCATTGTATCCTATTGGAATAATATTTTGGTGGTCTGGCTGGCCGTCACCGTTGTGATGGAGTAAACCATCCCCTGAAATATAAATTAGGCCCTTAGTCCCAAAGTAAGATCTCTGCCTGGGATTAACCTGGTTGGGGTATCTGACCCTAGCTCCATCACGATCAGCCTGAAATCATGCCTGTGTCTCGGTGTACTGCGACCATCAATGGTGCTTAATTCTTTTTGATGCTTTTTTCCCTTAATTCTTCTTAAAGTCATATCTGCGGTTCCCCTTATTGGATTATTGTCATTTTAGTGTCATTATGTTTATTAAATGTTACTCTGTTTTTCTAATATGATTTTATGTTTTTGACTTTTAACTGTTTTGGTACTACTAAATACTTTACAAATTTTCTTGAAGGTAAGCCTGTCTGCTGTCTGCCACAGCTAACAGGGTGAGCCCGGGCTTAAATAACTAAGTGCCAGATGTAGCAAAGGGTTTTACCCATTCTATGTCTATGGGAAAATGTGTTTGTACATATGGCCCTAAATCCTTTGACTAGGTCCAACAGGTTATTTACTTTATTAATTGTGCTGGACTTCACCCACTCCAAGTAATCACTTTCTTACAGCAGTTTATTCTAGTTTTCTGAAAAAAGGTGTTTGTACTGCTTAATGAAATCTGTTTGCTTATTGTTTTTATTCTTTGTAGGCTTTGGAGCACAGGTAGTTTTGTTGGCCAAGTTGAATTGTTATAAATGCTATCATTGTTTAATAATTTTTAACATAAAATTGAATTGAGGACAAAGTTTACAAATGTAGAGCGTGGGCCAGCAGGAAAACTGACATTATGGTCTTCCGTTTAAGCTTCCATGTGCAGCTTTTCGAGGAAGTACTTTGTCACGAACGCAGTTATACTAATTTGGGTTTGCTAACCTGGCTTACTCTGTCTTTTTTTAATGTCTGTGGCCCATCATCAGTGCTGCCTCTTAGTCATTGTTTCATTTCTATGCCTGAGGTAACATGGTAAGTTTATTTTATTTTGTTCCCTGTCATATGCTTGAGGGCTAGTGGATCTTGTGTTTGGATGTGCACTTCTAAAAACTATTTCCAAATAGTGCTTAAACAGACAATGAAAGTGGGGGATTTCATACTCTTCTCTGGTCTCAAGTCAATAGGACTTGCTATTGAAAGAAGAAACAGAAACAATGAAGAGTGAAAGGCCTTTCCCTTGTTCGTGATTCTATTGTTGCCATCCCTGTTCTTGATTTTGTCCCACTCTAGTAGCATTTTTCTCATTGTTTTTTTTTTTTTTTGATGTGCATATCCTTTCACTGTCTTTAAACTTTGCACTGAATAGCAGGAGGGATTGTTTTCTCTGCATCTCCTTGTCTTTTTGTGCCCAACCCCTTTTCTGACCAATACTTACTTTATTAGGAAATAAGGCACCCGCGTCCTTGCTTTCTTCGGCAGAGCCCACAGAGCCCAGAGTGGCATGTCGGTGTAGCCATCTGGTATACACCTTGGAATGTTTTTTTATATGGTTTATGAAAACACATTCAAGTATGGTCATGGTGCATGCATAGGAATGTGCAGCAGCCACCTTGAATTATTTTTATCAAATCCTAAAATAAACCATTCCAAGATGCCGTCTTATTTATTTATTTTGTAAAGATCATACTGTCACCAGTACTGACATGTCGCTAAGACTAATTGGAGGTACAATCTGTGAAACCGTGAATATGAGACCACAAATAACAGATAGCAAAGATCTGACTGAAAATCCTACTTTGGAAAGAGACAAGTTTTAAAGCCTTCCTGAAAGACAGAAGATCTGAAATTGACCTGAGATAAGAGGGCAACTTATTCCAGGCCTCAGCTGCTTTAACTGTAAAGGCACGGCCGCCTTGTCTAACCTTACGGAACGTATTTCCAGTGGGCAAGTTGGCAGTGCTCCAACGGAGACATCTCCAGGTGTATAAGGTTTAATTTTCTGCCATAATAGAAGTAAGCCATGTCCTTGTGAAGCTTTAAAAATGATTTACATAGCTTTAAAAATGATGCACATAGCTTTAAAAACGATCCTCCGATCAGTTGGAAGCCAATGGAATTCTTGCAAGGCTTTGGAGGTTGAAGACCTGTGAGGTCTATTAAATGCAAGCGTGGCTGATGCTACTTGAACTCTGCCAGTTTACTGATCAGTGAGTCTGGCGCCAAGCAGGAGAGCATCATAATAATCTAGTCGGCTCAATATAATCCTGCGCATAATGGTAGAGCGGGCTTCATTTGGTGGAAGCTGAAGCTCCTTAACGTCTCTTAACAGCACAAAACAGGTGATAGCGTCTCTAGTAATGTGTCTCTCCAGAGACAGCTTGTCATCAAATATAACCCCCAGATCACGAACTGTGCTAGAAGAGAGCAGATCGTTTTGCATTGGTATGGGCCAGAAATGTGGGGGAATCTGACTCGGGATTTTATTAGCTGAGCATCGGAGAAATACTGTTTTATCCCCATTTAACTTAAGGGAGTTTCATTTTGAAAATTTACAATAGAATATGGTTGTTTATCATTTAAAGAAAGGATCATCTGTGTGTCATTGTTGAAATGTTTTCTATGTTTTATTATTTTGCTTACTCTTTATTTTTTATTTTGAATCTTCCAGTGCTTTATGTTTATTTCTATACATTCCTTTTTCAAGGTGCTATCGTAAAACGACAATCCATGCTTACGAAACCTTTAAAATAAATGATTAAACAGAAGAAGACAACTTCACCATCACAGTGTTTATTCTAGGCACATACCCTTATATTGTTCTTTGTCAAGGCATCAGAATATTAGAGTACATCAGCCACTTGAGCCAACATATCTCTCTTTCTACCATATCTAAAAGTGTGTACCACGTTTCATAGTTGTTGCTTAGTGGCAGCAGTAGTAAATCAATCTTCCAAAGGTTTCACAAACATGAAACTCCCTCCCCCTCAAAATTATTATTATATAATCTTATAAAGTGTACAGCTGCCCAAATAGGGTTTCCCGGCGCTGAGCAAGAGAGAGCAGAGTAGGTTACCAATTTAGAGCAGCCAGGTCTTCAAGATTTTACAGTATGCAAGAAGAGAGATACAGATTTTCAAAGCAACTGAGAGGGAATTCCATAGTTTAGGGCCCAAAATAGAGAAAGAGCATCCTCCAATGTGAGTCAAGGTGCCAGGTTCTGTGATTTTAGCATACAAGTGTGCTGATAAGGCTGCACCAACTCCGTTACATAGTAGGAACCTGTACCAGCTCTCACAGCGCCTTAAATTAGATACGTTTTGTGGCTGTGTGCCAATGAAGCTCTTGAAGATGGGAGGGCGAAGAATGCTTTGGGAGCCAGAACAAAAGTCTTGGTGCCATATTATGAACTGTCTGAATGGAGTCTTGGTCAATTCCTAGGTAAAGGATGCTGCCATATTCCAATCTGGACAAGATTAGGGCTTGAATCACTGTCCTTTGGGTTGATGGGGGGGGATCATCCAAAGTATTTTTTTCAGCCACTTGAGCACAGTGAAACACATGGCAGTAACCTTCGACACCTGAGGCTTCATGGAGAGATTTTCATCCAGTACAAAGCCCAAGTTCTTCCCTTCGAGGATAAGGCAGGAAGAGTCCCTAAAGAAGACGGCCAACGTTGAGGGTCCCAGAATTATGGATTCTAACCCAAAATAATTTTACAAACACACGCGCACGCACACGCACGCACACACCTGCACACACCTGCATAACTTTGACTGGCGGACAATGGACACCTCTACCATCTATCCAGAACCTCCCAGGACTCGCAAATGATCTGCATTATTATCAAGGTGGGCTACTCCCCGTCTTGCCAGGTTAAGTTCCCCTCAGCGCTTTGACGTAATTGTGCCTTCCTTTGGGGCAGGTTTGGAGTATTTGTCAATGCCCCCCTGTTGGCACCTCAACTACTCTCCCTTGACCAGGACCCTTCCTTGACTGTTGGATGTGCGACCGCAGGTGGGAAAATGCAATATGTGACTAGTCTTTGTTTACAGCAGTATTCTTGTTGCCGCCTCTGTCACCCGACTGCAGAGAATGTACAACATGGAGCAGCAAAGTCAAGGCAACAGCAATGACAAGTCCCCCAGAAAGTAGGAGTCATGTAGGATAATGGGTTCAGAGTCTGTCACTGGTGCCTGTATCACCAGGCCACAAAGCCACCCATTCTGGCTTGTCCTTTGCCACTTCCAGGGCCTGGCAACTAAAATGAGTGCAGGTGGTGGTCAGCAGTAGACCTGAAGCACCCAGACCGTGCACTGCCCCAGGACTCGACAAGACCCAAGCACCCTGAGGTCACGTTGCCATTTCTCCCAGACAGTTGTGCCTAACTCGCTTCACCTCCTTAGCCATGGGAGAATCACGACCAGCCAGAGGGCACACCGAAGCTACTCATTCTCCAGGCCCCCAATCCTCCTGTCGGGCCTGAGCTGACGTGTGTAGGGTTCCCACTTCTCCAAGTGTTGGGGCCAGGGACCTGTAGAGAGAGCAATTCACTGCTACCCCAGCTCCCTTCAGATATTGTGCCACTTTTCTCCCCTGAAAGGGTTCACTCTGCAGTTAAGACTGTGGCCCTGCCCCTTCCTTGCCATGACCAACTGCTGCCCCATGTGCCACACTGGTACAGGGGGTCCAAGTGGCCTGCCTCACCTCCCTGTACAGGAGTGGCACAAGCGGAGACCAATGTATGTTGGCTTGCCACAGTTGATACTGCTTCCTCACCGCTCTTCACTGGCTGTCCGTCATCTTTCTGGCTTCACACTGGCCTGGCCAGTCAAAAATCGTCTGCCCAGCAACGTCCTCTTCTGCAATAAATTGGACCTATGGCTGCCCAACAGTCCAGGCAAGCCTGAGGCATCTTGTCTGAGTCTCAGTGGATGCCAAAATCAGGTTGACATCAGGTTTAACAGAGGATTCAGTGGGAGCTCTACAAAAGCTTGACTGAGTACTGCTAAGTTTAGTCACTGGCCTTCATCTGGGAGTATCCAGTGTTGTACAACAGGATCTGTCATTCACAATCATTTTCCATCCTATTTGACAATTACAAGAGATTACCTTTTGTAAAACAGTCCATTTCTTTTGCCCAGTTTTGGTGCACAATCACCTTTGTAAAGATCTGCTTCTGGCACAGAGCTATTATTCAAATCTATGGGCCAACTGTGAAGAGCAGATGAAAGCTCTCTTCTATAATAAAGACCGTCCCCTGCATGTACCAATGCTAACCACATGGCGAGTCATCATCTCAGAAGAAACCGCTGCCACCGTGAAGTCCATCCACCCCATTGGACCCCTACCCCAACACACCTACTCCAGAGGACTGCACCCATAAGTGCAATGCTCAAACCCATTCTGAATGCCTTAACTTCTTCTGCTGCTTCCTAGATGCTTTGAAACAGGCAACTGTGCTCCCATTGCTGAATAAACCCTCTGTGGACCTTTCAGTGCTTGCCAACTACAGACTGACTTCCAAGCTAGCATTCTTGGCCAAGGTCTTAGAGAAAATCATCAATAGACACATCACTAAATACTACAATGACCGCCAACTCCTTGAGTACCACTCAGTCAAGTTTCAGACCTTACCCCAACACAGAAGCAGCCCACTTCACTGCCACTGGACAGAGGCCTCATCCTGCTGGACCTTGTTGCAGCATTTAAAACAGTCTCTCTCCCCATCCTTATCCAACACCTACACTACATCAAATTTCAAGGAATTGAAGCTGATGCATATGCTCCTTCCAGTCTGGAAGGACCCAGTCAGTCAGCCTGGCATCATACACCTTGGACACCCATGACCTCATCGTAGGAGTTTTGCAATGATCCTCCCTGAGCCCAGCCCTCTTCAATACATACATGTTAGAAATGGGGTCTTTGGTTGGCAGTCAGGTTACCCCCTGTCCAAGCAAGGACCCTCTCTCTTGTCAGGGTAAATCGCACACAATCCAAATTATCCTCTGCCCACCCTCTAGTAGCTTGGCACTGAGCAGTCAGGCTTAACTTAGAAGGCAACGTGTAAAGTATTTGTGCAATAAATCATGCAATAACACAGTATAAACACCATTAAATACACCACGCAGTTTTAGAAAAATATAGAATATTTATCTTAGTAGAATAAGGTCAAAACAATCAAAATATGATAAATACAAGTTGAAATATCACTTTTTAAATGATCAATAAAGTCTTTAGTTCTTAAAAAGCAGTAAGTGTCTCTTGGAAGCACAATCTAATTTATCCGCACAGGACCGCAGAGGAGATGCCTGTAAAACGGGGAGATGTGTGTCGGTTTCTCCGGGTGCACACAGACGATGCGTTGATGCTTTTTCATGCAACAAGGCTTGCGTTGATTTCTGGCATGCAGACTTGGATCCTCTTTGGGTTGCAGGGTACTTGGATGCCCCGGGGACAATGCGGACAAATCCTGGACGTGCAGAGCAAAGTCACAGGAACTGCATCGATCCTGTGGGCAATGTGGGGAAATTTCTGTTGCATGGCAGGCACTGTGTCGATTCCTCTCGCAGGAAGTCGGGCTGTGTCGATCCAGTGGGCTGTGCGGCGAAGTTCCGGTTGCAACGCTGGTGCTGCGTCAATTTCCACTCGGGGAGCCAGACTGCGTCGTTCCAATTAGACATTGCGGTCATTTTCTCACATCAGGGCAGACTGTGTGTCGATTCCGGCAGGCTGTGAGTCGATTTTCGCCGCACAAGGAGTTCTTTGCCAAGATGAAGTCTTTTTGGGCCTGAGACTTCAGAAAACAGGAGGCAAGCTCAATCCAAGCCCTTGGAGAGGACTTCTCAGCAGAGTCAGAGGGCAGAAGGGCAGCAGTCCATCACAGCAAAGCAGTCCAGATGAGTCCTTTGGGCAGCCAGGCAGTTTCTCTTGACAGATTGCAGGTTCAGGTCCAGAAGTGTCTGCAGAAGTATCTGTAGACGTGTCTGAGCTGGTAGGGTCAGAGGCCCTGTTTCAATACCCAAATGTGTCTTTGAAGTGGGGGAGACTTCAAAAAGTGACTTAGAAGTACACAAGGTCCCCTTTCAGTTCCATCCTGTTGTCCAGGCTTTGGCAGTCCCTTGTGTGAGGGCAGGCCACTGTCCTTTGACATGTGTCAGGCCCTCCACTCTCCCAGCCCAGGAAGACCCATTCAGTATGCAGATATGTGCAGGTGTGACTGAGCATCCTGTGTTTGGGGTTGTCTGAGTGAAATGCACAAGGGAGCTGTCAACTAACCCAGCCAGACGTGGATTGTAAGGCACAGAAGAATTTAAGTGCAGAGAAATGCTTGCTTGCTAAAAGTGGCATTTCTAAAATAGTAATATTAAATCCAACTTCACCAGTCAGCAGGATTTTGTATTACCATTCTGGCCATACTAAATATGACCTTGCAACTCCTTTCAGATTAGAATCTTCCACTCAAACAGTATATGAGAGTAGCCCTAATGTTAGCCTATGAAAGGAGCAGGCCTCACAGCAGTGTACAACGAATTTAGGAGTTTTACAGTACCAGGACATATAGAACACACTTGTTCATGTCCTGCCTTTTACTTCATCGCACCCTGCCCATAGGGCTGGCTAGGGCCTACCTTAGGGGTGACTTACATGTAATAAAAGGGGAGTTCTGGGTCTGGCAAGTAAATGTAGAGGCCAGGTCCATGTGGCAGTAAACCGTATAGGGATACCACTGTACAAGGGACTTACAGATAAATTAAATGTGCCAATCAGGTATAAGCCAGTCATACCAAGTTTACAAGGGAGAGCACATGCACTTTAGCACTGATCAGCAGTGATAAAGTGACCGGAGTCATAACGTCAGCAAAAAGGGTCAGAAGAAATAGGAGGAGGAAGGCAAAAAGTTTGGGGAATGACCCTGTAAAAAGGGCCAGGTCCAAAACGTCTTTTCTAATTTGAGTATTTGTTTGGTGTTTACTTGTTTGTGTATTTTTTGCGAATTACTGTTTTGTTGTTTGAAATTTAAATCGTACAAATCGCTTGGGGTCCCCTGCTTCCAGCAGTGATTCAGTGGGGGTCCTCAGGAGTCAGAAGATTGGGAACTACTGCTGTAGAGGTTTGATCTGTGTTGCTTTGGTGTGAAAGTGCCAGACTGTGTGAGGAATACTTGCGTTCAGACTGTAGTATGGAGATCAGAGTGGAGAGGGGTGTGCTCAGTATTATCTGATTGGATTAAAGCCCAGTTTCTGGTGTCTTCATTCAAATGGATTTGTATTGTCCATTTTCTGCACTATTGTAGATGTTCCTGCAATTTGAGTGATTGGATTTCTGCTCATGTGATTTGGTGCTTATACCAAGAACTGAGACATTGATATTATATAGTAGAGTAATTAAAAAAACAATAGAAAAGGAGAGAGATCATATAATGAAGATGAGTAGGGTTTATATTGGCATTTGCTATTACGTTAAATGGCTTGAATTATACGGAGAGAGCTTATGATAAATTTGGAACTGTGAATACAGCTCTTACTTCTCATTGTGTTTGAAAATGAATGTCATGTATTTATTTTGTGTCACCCCTGAAGAAGCTGCATAGCTTGCTGCGAAACACATTTTGGCTGAAGTCTGTTTCTCTAGAAGTCTTTTATGGATTGGAAATTAAAAATATATTTTATGGAACTGTGATGTTATATTTGAGTTCTTAACCATTTGAATATCTACAGAAATTAGGTGTGAATACAAAAGACTTCAACTATATAACTGTACCTTTTGATTATTGATTCTATCTAGGGCCCGACAAACATTAATTTATGTTTACCTCAGCAATGACAGTGGCTTCCTCAAACCTTCCAGGTTCTGGACTACTTGCACAAATCCCACACATATGGAAAACCAGATGAGGTGCTTGAGCCTTCTCCTACATAACTACTAAAGCATGGAACCACCTCCTTCTACACATAAGAGCGTCCTCCTCACAGCTTGAATTCCCCTAGAATCTTAAAACCTGGCTTTTCCAGTATTCCAACTAGGCCCTAAGTGTGGCTCAGCTCACACCCGTCCAGTCCCAGGATACTTTTCTGGGTGATAGTGCACGCTACCAACCTGCTTAACAACACATAACACTGTGGCCTTTTTTTAATGAAAACCTTTTTAGTGGAGCTTGGTACATAGGGTTGCTTGGGGAAGATACCAATGGGGATTTTTTAT
Organism: Pleurodeles waltl; assembly: GCF_031143425.1. Lineage (NCBI taxonomy): Eukaryota > Metazoa > Chordata > Amphibia > Caudata > Salamandridae > Pleurodeles > Pleurodeles waltl. The sequence goes on from NC_090444.1 coordinate 1,598,707,272, forward strand.
TCTTTGCTGTGATAATTAGTTTTTTTAGGATAACTTGCTACTCTTAATGTTGAAGTAGTCTGTTAAGAGACAGAGCAGACAAAGTCAGTGCAGACACTTGAAGAAGTGAAAGAGATTTCTGTATAGTGGTGTAGCAAGGAGCCTGTGGCAGCTCCCTTTAAAACCACAAGAGTGAATCACATCCATCCATCCAGCAGAGATGATGTTCAAACTGGTAGAACACAGGGATTCTTCAGTCACTGCATCAGCTGTGATGGCTATTTTAAGAGAGATTATGTACTCTCCTGTATGCACCCATATCTGTTGTAAAAGGGCTGCCTGCATTGTCCCTCCCCTGGTATCGTTATTGGACCCACCGGCTAGCCCTCCTGGTGAGAACAGATTTTCATTCTTTCTGGCACACTTGCTGTTGGTTATTCCTATTATTGTTGTAAAGGTAAAAGCATCAGCTAAATTATCCATTTGCCCAAGGAATTCTTTTGAACCTTACAAAGGCTGAAAGAAGAACAGACTGCTGTTCTTCCCAAGGTAACTTCATTCTTATATCCATCATGACAACAGACTTTGAGTGATTTTCATTGTGTTTCCCAACACATATTCACATAACCACTGGTGAGTCTGTGGGCCACATAATCCTATCCATATCTCAGCCAGTACTTGAAACTGTTTTGCAGCACGAAATGGCTTCATTGATTCTTCTTGACCTAATATATTAGCCCACAGCGCTATTTGGTGGGTCTCTGCCCCTTTATGTTCCACCTTTGACTATGAAGGTAAGCTAGCCCAGGGCATTAGGCACTCAATGCATAGATCTGGGTGTAGGCCTGTTGTTGTTGGACTCTCGCTCTTCAGCAAGACTGCTGGTTTAGGGATGAAAGCACTTCTGTTTGTAGGCGACTGAGTCACTCCTATAATAAGTCGCAACTGTCGGCCCAACCTTCCCGGCTTACAAGCAGTACCTCACCAAACTTAGACAGTAAAGGCGATTTCTGGTAGCCTTATGCATGGACTCTAGATAAGACCTCTCAGGGAAGTTGTGGTGGAACCAAAGTTATCCTTTTCTCTTGTTAGCAATAAGTCTCATACACACAAAGGCAATAAAGGAGATGCAGGAGAGTTTTCAATATATTTATTGAAAATACTGCAATCTACAATAACATGCTGCAATGATTAGGGTAATAAACAGTAATAAAAGCAGAATTGTAAAGATGAGAGTTGTGAATATGAAAACTCCCACCATCTTACAATAAACATAAAATATGCAATTCCTAACCAAGAAAGCCTAATCTCCACTCTAACGAGCTATGTGTGATAAAACCCTGAACTGCCAGTATCATGTCCATGAGAAGCACCCCATCTCTCATTACCTTTGAATGAGGTCTTTAGCTCTGACTTTGTGGCGACACAAAGGCTGAGTTCTGCAGAAAGGTGATGTGCAGTGAATGGCATCCAGAAGGAACCCATCTAATGACCTTGTCCGTGTGAGGTGTATTTATACATATCATGTAAGATCCCTGACATAGGTATGTTCCTAAACAACAGATAATGTTTCAGACGTGTCAGCAATTGCATAAACAATCCCTAACAAGCGTGCATGATGTTTGTCACACGTAAGTGAGAAAGGGACATGATGACAATACCTCCATGTATCACTGATCGTGATGCCGATAGTGAGGCCTTCTTAGAATGGCACTGATAATGAAAATCAAAACATTTCTTATAAAATATAAGCAATGGCAACAAGCTAAAAGAAATATTAAAATAAATGGAATAAAACAGAGCATACTAAGTGGGTAAAAGGTCACTAGGTGACTGGGGCAACAGGCCTGCAAGCCAAAGACTAAGGTAACACCTGTGTGCCAGTAGGAAACTAAAATAGATTCACCACAGGCCCGTAACCAGAAGTATGAGTTTTGGGGTGCTTGGCCCCAAGTAATGCCAAGTGGTGGGTTAGGGTAGGAATTAATAGTTTCTATCTACAGGGTCTTTTTGGAAAAAAGTCTTTAATTTTGATGATACTTGAAAACAGGCAGTTTATTTTTATTTTGTTTATTTGTGTTTTGCATATTTGGCTTAGGTATGATCCCCAAGGGTGTTTGGAGAAAATGGATGACAAATTGTACATTTGCTAGTCAAAATTAAAGTTAATGTAAAGAGAATTGAACAGTGGGCTGGTGATATCCCCCGAAAGATTGCTCAAAACATTTGCACCCAGTCTTACAAATTTAACACATTAGCTAACAACCTTAAATAAAATTGAATAGGATCTAAAGCTAGTTTTACACGAGAATTGAGGGTCCCTCACAAGGGATATTTGTGATATTTTGTGTGCATGTTGCATAAAACATATTGGAGCAATCACATTAATCAAAATGGAATATAATTCAAGTATGGCTTTACAGTAGATTTGGGGTCATTGCCATTATTTTTCTTTTTTTAGCAAAATGATGGCAAATCACACATGGTTCAATATATACAATTAAAGATTTTATCAAAGATACCTTCATAGGTAGGGTTGATGTTGGTTCACTAAACAATGGCAGGGATGATGCAAAATAACCTCTCTGAAGTGTAGGAGTAGTACATTTTAAATCTTGTCTGGCCAAAAACATCAGAACACTATAATTAGATTTTAATGTTAACACAATAAAACAATTGATCTTAATAAACATAAATGGTTTCAACTGATGCCTATAGGTGTAATCACTGTGTGACCCAGTAGATATGCTTATACTCAATAGGTGTCCTCCAATAATCCTCCAAAAACCCAACCATGACCAATTATTTCCAGTTCTTGATCAGCTCCACAAATCATTGCCAGTATGTTCAAATGACCAACATTATCAGCCTAAAAAGATGTACCTTATCAGTAAATAACAACCCTAAATTTACAAACACACACACACACGGATGCAAAGCCTATACTGAAATGTGCACACATTGTAGACTAATTACTTATATGATTTCAGAGCTCACTCATGCTCTTGCAGATTTGAGATTTGAAAGACCTCGAAAAAAGTACTGCACACCCCACACACACACACACACACACACACACTTTCCCAAAACAAAAGCTTATCAGTGTTATAAAAACACATTATTGTCCCAAAGTACTAGTCTTTCATTTTTAGCAAATGTATGTTTGGTGTCTAAACAATGGTTTGTCATTATGAGCAATTCCTCACATGTACTAGTGCCACACATGGATAGATTCTAACTTGCCTGTCCACTAATTATCGTGTCATGCCATGTCTGCACATAATATAGCAAGAATGTCATGCCAGGACTAAAATTGCACTGGGGTAGGTACATCATACAATCTCCCTTACACATATTTGCTCACACTCATGCTTACCCCAGCCCTCACAAAGATACGCAGATAGACACAAACAGACTTTTCAAGACCTATACAAATGGTAAATATTTTACAGTTCCCTGTAAAATATGTTTTCTAGCATCATAACGGCAGCCCTCAGACCATTCTGTAGAGTTTAAACATTATCAGCACAACTAGGATTATGTGACACAGTTATATAAATTATACTGCAATGTTATCCAAATTATCCAGCACAAACTTCAAATTAAGTGGCATTTTTTATGGTAGCATTTTAATCCATTGGAGCTAGAAATATATTTTAAGAAATCTGTAAATTATGCATAATATGGGGCAAATCATATGGCAAGTGTTGTGAAACCATAATTATGTGGTAAAGGCAGCAGTCCCAGAATCACAGAAAGCTACTACCAATCATCGTTGCCCATTGTTTTATCAACAATGTATTAAAAAAGGTAAACCAAACCTAAATATTTTGATTCCAATCAGTGCCCATTTCTAGCAGCATTTTGAATAAAATAGCACTTTTGAGTGAAATAAGCTTTTAATATAAAAAAAACACATAAAGGATAACATCTAAAACAGCCCAATATTGCCATCTCCGGAATCTGGCAACATTCAGAAACCAGTCAGCCATCAAACATTTGGTTTATGATGTCACAAAAATCTTTTGATGGCGATATTGAACCAAATAACTTGCCTATTATGTAGTCCATCTCTCCCCCTCGCTCTCTCTATCTCTCACTGTGGCACATAAACCACACAGCTGAAGGCTGAGTGGTTTGTACAATTGTCACCAGAAGCCCAAGATAACATCATAGGGTTATATTACATATTATCCATTATGATCCTTTTATTATAATTTTTATTTTGGGGTATTCGCTTGAAAAAATAATGTTTTTTCAAAGAGGAAAATGTTGAATATAGTAAGTGAAATACTGAACTTTATCTGTTTGCTCTCTTCTTTGTTCTGCTGACAATCAATCTTTAATTATATAACTAGGAATGTAGAATTTTAGAAAAAAGACTTGTGGTGTAACTAACAATGGTCATCTGAATTAGAATGTATAGGTTTTGTTGAATGAACAGATTGTTGGATGGTCAGAGTCAGTGGAATTATGCTGTTCTGTGTCTGCAGCATATACAGAGTGGTAAAGGATAAACCACATTTGCCACACTGTTTTTGGAACGCAAATAGATTAAAATATTACTGTAAAATATGCCATACAATGCTGTATAACCATTTCATGCTGCATAATTCAGATAACTTTTATCCATGATTTGGTCATCACTTGCTGCATAAACCTAGCAGCTCTGACAATGGTATATTTACAAAATGGCTTGAATGATGTTTTATGAATCCAAAGCTGTATAACTGGTCCTGAAGTGGAAAAGGCTTTTTTTCAGCTCGACATGAATGGTAGAAGCTAATCCTATGCTTAAAGACTTTTTTGTAAAAATGACTAACGTTTTGTCAATTTCTAGCTCGGTATGGATGCCACTGCGCTAATCCAGACGTTTGAGGTGCACAGATTCACAGTGTCAGTGGTGTTCTAGGTTGTTCAATATTCTGCTCTTCACCAAAACTTGGAAACTACCTGAGTTCCATGCTTTCTTTTTTTGTTTTATTTATGTGGTACTCTAAGCCTCAGTATTGATTTGACTTATACTGGGTGCTCCCTTGTGTCTGAACAAATCTATAGCTCTTTGACACTCTCCTATAAGAGGGAAACATGCATCACTGGTTGCTTAAATTCATTCCAGATTGGTTTTCATTGTATTTTACAAATTCAAAGCTCTAGTACTGTGCCTCAGGTGGTTAAAGGCTTTTGTCATTGTTCAGCTCGGCATGGATGGCCATAGCTGATCTAATGCTTAAAGAGTTTGCTGTAAAAATGGGAAAAGTTTTTGTCACTTTCTGGCTAGACGTGGATGGCACAGCATTAAGCATATGCTTGCAAGCTTTACTTGGAAAAACAGACATTTGAGGTGAGCTGATTCAGAGTGTTGTCTGTGTTGCTCTGTATAGGAGTTGCTCTCCATTGAAATATGAGAACTACCCTGAGTATCTTGCTTCCTTTTTTGCATAATTTAGGTGGCAATCTAAGTCTGAAAAGGTATTGTGTGTGTGTGTGTATATATGTATATGTATGTGTATATATATATATACACACACACACACACACACACACACACACACACACACACACACACACACACACACACACACACACACACTTACCATGTTAAGAGTCCTGCGGGGGATGCCTCAGAGTTCTCACTTGGTTCCTATTCCTGCAATGTGCAAAGCCCTGTATTACTTACAGTGAGACTGACAGTGCCAGGACCTATATAACGGCGAGCCACATGTGGCTTGCTTGTGCTGTATGGTAAATGGTTATGTAACACACCTTACACTAGTAATCATGTGACGCAGAACTTGTAGCTACCTTTCGGTCGCTGGCATGCAATGGTGTACTGGAGATCTGTTTACTGGAAACCTGCAGAATGGTTTTTCGGGCCTCTGATCACTAATAGAGTGCAAGTATGTCATTGATCTATACAACACAATAATGCTTGTATGATAGGCTGAACAAAGACTGCCAGCCATTCACAAATATGGTTTGTTTTTCTCACTCTGAGGATCTGGTGCTGAAGCATTTCTCCACAAATTTAGCCAACTAGAGTAAAACAGAAAGAATTCTAATGATGCACTGCATGAACCCCCCTGAATCGATCCATCTCTGTGTTAGAACTTGTGGCTGGAGTATCTCAACAAGGACAGTGTGGAAATATCTGCTTTATGGAGTGTGCACCCACTCTCAAGACTATCTCTTGATGCTACTTGATGCTCATGACAAGGTGTACTGTTAATAAACACATTGATGCTCATTTTATAGGCTTGGGATAGATAAAGGCTATGCCCAGGCACAATTTACTTAACAATGAAGTAATTTCACATATTTTCCTGCATTTTGCATTACACTTCTAATGCAAAATGCCTACGTTTACAGTATTACACTATGTTGTGTAATTCTGCTTTAATTTATGTAAGAATGAGCTTGTAGGAGCACTGGAACAATGCGAACAAATAGAACACAAGTTACTGTTGGACCCTCACATTTAAAATGAATTAAAGGATGCATTTTATGCAACAAAAAAAATAGCACAAAATTCTGGATCAGCATTTTGCATAATTTTGTTTAGTTTCAGCAAAGAAAATTACATGAATTTCACTCCGGCCTACTGAAAGATTGAATGAACCCACTGAAATTTGACCATACAGCTAGGCAGAGGCTCTAAAACTAGGCATACTACTACTCTGAACTACCAGACTAGGACCCACTCCAAGATAATAACTTTCTTTTATATAGGGCCTGATACCACAGTTTGTAATTTAGATGGATTGTGAAAAGGAGATGTTACTATCATCTAATTTAATAATACTCAATTTAACAACCTCCAAAAGCTGAAAGCTGCAGGGATTCAAAACTAGGACCTAAAGGTCACAGAACACGTGAGGTGCTCAAGTAATACTGTTTTACAGAAAGAGCAACACAGACACGAAATTGTCTTCCTCAGGAATTATCTCAAATATAGCCTAGTTAACTGGAAATTATCGCACCAGACCCTATCCTTTCCCTTTCAGTTGCCTCCCCCTTTTTATTGCTGTCATTCAATCCATTAGCTTCTTCCTTTACTTAAGTTCAAAGTCTTCCTACAACTTCTCAAGTTCAGCAGGTGATATTGGACCTTTCTTAGCTGACCAAGATTTCCTGTTTTACTAAATAAGAGTCCTTGCGCTGTAGAGGAGAGGAAGCAAGAACCCTTAAAATGTGGTTAAGGCTAAGGAGGGGCCCTAATGTAAATAAAAGGAAGGAGGGGACTACTAAACTAGAACTAAGACTGGAGAGACCTTAAAGAGAACAAAAAGCAGAGGAAACACCTACAACTGAGCTGGTAATTGGAGGGTGGAATTGAATCGGACTTAAAGCTTGGGGAACCCTTGAACAGACCTATCCACTTCAGAAAGGTATACAGATTTTGCTTCATTATAAATTTGCAGGGAATCCAAGGGAGCCTAGTGCTTAAGCTCTAGCGTAATAAATGGGACTAACGGGTGTATTTTCCAACGATGTACTTGAAATGTACTTTTTAAAAGCAAGTTGTTTTTAAAGGAAGTTGTAAAATATTCTGATTACTCCTCCACTCCACATTGCAGTCAGCTGCTGGTGGCTGCACCACTCACCTCAGAGCCTCTTTAAGGATTTTTAGTGCCCCAGGGTAGCTGTGTTTTGGGGAAAAATGAATGTATTACCCATTTCAACTAACTCAAAGTTTTTAACCATACTGAATGATATGTTAACTTTCAGAAAAGGAGGTATGCAAACACAGCCAAAATCTGAAGGTGCCAGGAGCCCATCATCCAACTATTACCAAAGGAAAGCTTTAAGAAACATTGATAAATGCATTTTTTTTGCTCTTGGATTTAGATTTGTTGTCTCTCAACATTTTGCAGGAAATTCACTATCAACCAACAACCTCTTACCTCTCATTGTAGGAAACGCACATTAAACATTAAATAGTAATGTGGAGGACATTTAGGGGACTAGTGAACACTATTAAAATAAGACATGCACAACTATTTTGCTAGTTATACATCATCACAATTAAATCCACCTCCTCAGTTGGCAGTCTCGCTGCAACAGATTATATCACAGCACTGCTTTAAGTATTTTCCCAATTCCATTGAAATGAATCTAATTGTCTCCTTAAATCTATTCCTTTCCTGTTCTCTTACTCTGTGTTAATTTTTTAGCTAGACAACAACCTCCGACTCTGGTGAATAGGAGAAATGGAAGAGGGGTAGGAGAGATAGTTCTAAAAATGGTGTAGCAAGAGGGGCAAAGTAGAGGGAGAAGGAGACCGAGAAACATGGCATTGAGACAGAGAGGTAAAGAGAAATATAAGGTAAAAAGAGAAGAGGGGTGTGTACAGAATGAGAGGTAGAGCGGTAGGCATGTTTCTACAGTGAGGTAGACAAGTAGCTAGAGAGAGAGATCGATAAAGTAAAATTGGAGAAAGGCAGAGGCTTACATCAAGGGTGACAGAGTGAATAAAAAATGTAAGATGAGTTACTCATAAAGGCAGAGTGAGATAAAGGTAGATAATAGATAAGGTAGTGGGAGATGTAAAGAGATGCAAGGTAAAAAGCAATGAGAAAGAGGGGGGAAATGTTAAGAGATATATGGAAAGGCAGGTCGGGTAAAGAGAGCAGTGAGACTGAATGGAATAAAGGAAAGTGTGAAGAGTAGAAAGTGAGATGAGGTGTTGGGATAAAAGAAGTGAATTAGGGAGACATAGATGAGGCACAGAAGTGAGGTGAGGTTTATACTGCGAGAGAGAGTGGGAGAAACAGAGGGTGAAAAATAGTGTGTTATGCGATAAAGAAATAGGCAGAAACAGAGATGTGTGTTAGAGAAGTGTACAAAGAGCACTGTAGAGAGAGAGTGAGCTGAGGTAGGGAGGGTGAACTGAAGAAGAGAGAAGATGCAGAGATAGATTAAGCAGAGAGGAGGTGCTGATGGAGAAAAAAGATAAAGAAGGAAATGTATTGAGAAAGAGATAAGTATAGGGGGAACAGGAATAGGAAGAACGTGAAGAGGTGGAGAAGGTGGGTATCAAACAAATGGTGAGTTTTGGAAATGAGACATTGGGCATTTATATAGCTATAGATGATATGGTGAGAGATGTGAGACAGAAATGAGGTAGAGTCAGAGGGGTGAGAAGGTAATTGGGTCAAAAGAGTTTCATGTATGGAGAGAGAGTGACAAAGGCTAGATAGAATGATACATTTGAGAGAGTACTCAGGATAATGGAGGAGAGACACAGGATGTGAGATGGAAACAGAACAGTACCTACAGAGAGCTGGTCGAGATAGCCAGTTGAGTAAGATAGAGGGGTAAGGAGGTAAAGTTGTAGAGGTAGGGATAAAGATTGGTAGAGAGACAGAGGTAGGTTAATGACAGAGAGGTAGACTGACATGGGGTGAGAGAGGTGTATTGATAGTGAGGTTGGGTAAATCTAGGTGATGTGAAGAGTTCAAATAAAGTGGGAACTGTGATATGTACATAAAGTTGTAGAGATGTAAAGAGAAAGGGATGAGATAGAAGAGGTGAGGTGAGGTGAGGTGATGACGGAAAGACAAAGGTTATTCTTTAATTTAATTGTCATAAAATGCCTGAGAGCACGAGGATGGTCAGGTAGGTATGTGCTTCTAAGATTCTGCAAAGTGTGCATGCCAAAATAACAAAAACAAGGAATCTGATTTGTGTGCACAATGATTTTATGGCAGTCCTTCTGGCTAGCTTGCACACTTTACCTGCGTGGTAGTTAAGTGCTGGGTGTCTTGGGCAATTTCACACTATACCCATACCTTAAAACAGTTGTTCAACAAGTCTCAGAAATACAAGAAAGATCAAAACTGTTTAGTTACTCAAACAATGACATGGAACATGTTTGCATCCAAGAGTACAGTTGGTAGGCATCAAGGTGCAGATTGTGCTTCAGTTTAGGGAAGAACAGGTTGATGTACATCGAAGGCATTGAATGTTGTGCATCTGGGAGGACAGGGCTATAAACAGCAAGGGGCAAAGAGTGGTACACATGGGATACTTGCTTTTGTGCATTAGCGGGCATAGTGTGATGTGCAGCAGTGAGCATAGATTAATTTGCACATTCTTGATGTCCCTGAGCACATAGTGATGCCAAAGGCCTGATTAGCACAAGGGTATGCATGAGTGTGGTCTATACAAATGGGAGCCTGTGTGTCCGTTCCCCTGTGTCCGCATTAGTGTATGTTTGTTGATTATCAGCAAACATAATGACCACCTCTCACTGACAGCACCTCCCATCCATGACATCTGTTAGATTTTAACATAGAAGAGAATTCATAGATCCATGGATGGATAGAGGGACCTCTAATTGTAAAAGCACATGTCCCTTTAGCAGTAGCAGGGGCAGCTTCTCCATATGGGCGGTTAGTCTGTTTACATGGGTGGTATTGGTGACTACAGACACAGCATGTTTGGCTTCTTCCATGGATGCCTTTATATTTGTGGTTCTGTTGGATGGGTGTCTGTATATCTGTGTGCATGGGTTGCCCATATATGTTATTTCTGTGTGTTTGCCTGTATTAACTCATGTCTCTAGAGATGTTATTGTCAGTATGCAGTTGAGTTTCTATATGCTGTGTTCTAATGTGTACATATGTTATGCATGAGAGGCCTCCAGACATACTTACCTGCATGCACTATTTTCGGCAAAAGGAGACCATCATGGCAGCGGTATGTTCCACTGATGCAATCTCTTTTGAAGGACAAACTTTTCACAATTATCAAGACCTGTCAGGAACATGTTACAAAAATGGAGAACTGGCTCTACGTAGTTGTTGTGTTGTAGAATTCTCGGCATGCACGTACATGTCAAAAATTCTACATTCCAAAAGTCGGCGGTTGGAGCTGGAGGACGGAAAGACAGAGGTGGGCGAGGGATCGTTTCTGTGCAACGGATATATTTGAATAAATATACTTAAATATTAACTATTAAACGGAACAGCGTCTATCATTACATTGGCGACGAGCGCCTACCTCCACCTCCACATCACCGTGGCACGGAGACGTTAAAAGTGGACCCGCGATCCTGACGGCGACCGGTGAAGGTGACCTCTCCACTAGGTTGAAATTCAGATGGCACGAAGTAGATGAGGGTCACCGCGCATGGATTTTGAGGCAGATTGAGGCTAGTAAGCAGAAAATCTATTTTTATGCAAACAACCCCTACCGCCCATAAAGAAAACGTCGATTGACGTGACGGCCATCTTGGGGGTAGAAAATACTGGTTGGATCAATCTTCAAATAACGTGGCGGCCATCTTGGGAGTAGAAAATCAGATTTCTCTTTTGAATTTGGACAGTATAATGTAGAATGCCATCAAAGTACTACACACAAGTGTGACTGCCTACAACTAATGTTAGATATGGTCTAGATGTATGTTTTAAGACTTGTTGGACAGATCTTTGCTTTATCAAGTGGTTCTTAGAACTCGAGTTACCAGCTGATTAAAGCTAAAGTGTTTTTCATCACACGAAAACATATATTAAACAATAAACTGTCCAATATTTACATTGTGAATTACCATGGCTACCAATACGCAAGGAATAGTGCCACCTCCCCCGTTCCTTGCACAACCAGGTAATCCACCTATTCCTTGGGATGAATGGATTTACATTTTTGAAAATTATTTGGTGGCACTTGATGGCCAGGATTTGATACCAGCAAGAAAAAAAGCCATTCTTTTAAGTACTACAGGACAGGAAGGTCAACGCATATTTAAGTACTTACCTCAACCATTGGTAGAAGAAGGTCAACTGGAAATGGATGTATATAAGGAGGCGAGAAAAAGATTGGAAAAAAGATTTTCGAAAGAAGTCAACATTGTCATGGCAAGACATACATTTTATACTCAACCACAAAGATCAGAGGAGAGTATTGATGAATTTGTTACAAGGCTGAGAGAGTTATCCACCAAATGTCAATTTGGTGCGATGACTGAAGAATTGATACGAGATCAATTAATCATTCAGTGTCATAGCAAAATAAATGCAGGAGAGGTTATAGGCAGCCAAAAATTCGTCGTTGAAGGATGCTATCGATATAGCAAAAGTTGTTGAACAATCTGAATATTGTATGAGGGAGATGGAAAAGAAAGAGAGAGTGTCCAATGATAGTTCTGATACAAATATAACTTGTGTTATGAAAGAAGGCAATGATGTTTTGGCAAGGTCAAAAGGTGGGCGTATGTTCAAGGGTGCCAATAAGAATAGCAATGTCAACAAGTCTTACAGTAAGGTGTGTACGAGATGTGGGAGTAAATTTCACAATGCAGACTCAAAATCATGCTTTGCCTTGGGTAAAGACTGCATGAAATGCAGTAAAAAGGGGCATTTTGCACGTATGTGTAAGAATAGTGGAAAGTCTAGAGTAGGTGTCCTACATAAAGATTGCATGGAGGAGGCCGAGGAAATAGAGTTTTATCCATAGAGAAAACTGGACAGGAGAAGAGCAGGATACATAGACCTCCCAGACCAACTGCAAATTTCATGGTACGTGGGAGAAAGGTACGACTGATGATTGATTCTGGTTCACTATACACAATTGTGCCCAAGAGCTTATTAGCTAAAGAATGGCCCAATGTGCATCTTCTACCAAAAGATATCAATCCTGGTGGGTATCAAGGTGAGAAAATAGATATAATTTGTTACATGTTGGCCAACATAGGCTTTGCTGAGATACAAATTGAGGGTAAGGTTTATGTGGCCACTAGTGGTCCACCAATTCTGGGTTGGCATCACCAGTATGATTTACACATAAGATTGGATCCCAGGACAGATGATAGGGTGATGTTGTTACAAGACAATAACTTAGGTAACATATTGGAGGAATACAAAGAGGTTTTTACCGATAAGGTAGGAGAACTTAAAGGGTATACACACAAGATCATACTAAGGAAAGATGCAGTTCCTGTGCAGCACAGATTGAGGAGGGTTCCTATTAAGGCAAGGAATGAGGTAAAAAAAAAAAGATTTGTGACATGGTACAAGAGGGCATCATAGAACGTATTGAAATATCAAGTTGGATCTCCCCAGTGGTCATCACGAGTAAGCCTCATGGGTCTTTGAGATTCTGTGTCGACCTCAGGTCACTTAATCAAAATATAGTGGTGGATAATTACCCATTGCCAAATATTAACAAATTCATTTTACTCCTGAGAGGGGGGAAATATTTCTCTAAGTTAGATCTTAGAAGTGCATATCACCAGGTCAAATTGCATGAGGAATCCAAAGCGTTAACAGCGTTTATTACTATGGATGGGGTCTATCAGTTTAATAGAATGCCATTTGGGTTGGCCTCTGCGGCAGGTGTATTTCAGAGAATAATGTGTGATGTGTTTGAAGGGGTTGATAACGTGCTGTATTTTCAAGATGACATCTTAGGTTTCGGGGAAACTTTGGAAAAACATAACCAAGTACTGAATTGTGCATTATAGAGAGTTATGAGAGCAGGCCTTACCCTGAAAAGAGAAAAATTAAAATTTTTAGTTGAAGAAATTGAGTATTTGGGACATACCCTCTCTGAACAAGGAGTAAAACCAATGAGGAAACTGTTGGATGCCATTGAAAAAGTTCCATCCCCCCAGGATAAAGAACAACTGAGATCATTCATGGGACTCATTGAGTACTACTCCAAATTCATAAAGAATTTTGCTGACAAAACGGAGAGTATAAGAAAACTTTTACGCAAGGGGCAAAAGTTCCAATGGGAGGATGATCAAGAGATGGCTTTACAGAAAATAAAAAAGAAATGTGTGAAGCTAAAGTTTTGGTACCTTTCAACGTTGAAGCTAAAACTATTCTAACAGTGGATGCGAGTGCAATTGGACTAGGAGCTGTGCTTTCACAGAACTCTGACAAAGGAGAAGAGACTGTGGCATTTGCATCACGATAATTGACCAAATCGGAACAAAATTACTCAGTCATTGAAAAAGAGACATTGGCTGCATCGTGGGGCATTGAGTATTTCAGAACTTATATTTGGGGACGTAAGATAACATTGCGCACTGATCATAAACCATTGTTGAGGGTACTGTTACCCGGGGGTGCTAACAAAGTGTCTCCATGCCTGGCCAGATTAGCGGCAAGGTTACAGGAGAATCAGTTCACTATTGAATACATTCCTGGATGGCGTAACGTTCAGGCAGATTGCCTATCTCGCTTGCCATTGAATTGGCAGGAGGTTGATAAACAACGTATACAGGAGTATGAGAACGATGGTGCGGTTGCAAGTGTTGAAGACGTGCTGGAATGCACTCTAGGTGTGGTATCGCGTGAGGAGTGGTGTGAGGAAATGGAGAGAGATGAGGTGATGAAGAACGTTATTAATTTAATTGTTAGTGGAGAAAGGAGAGAGAGTACATTGAACCCTCAGGTTCGACCCTATGCAAAGATTCTGGAGGAATTGTCTATGGTCACTAGGAATATTGTGGTGAGGGGTGACAAGTTTGTCCCTCCGGTGGGTGTGCGGTACAAACTGTTTTGGTTGGCTCACAAAGGTCATTTAGGGCAGACTTTAACAAAAAAAAGACTAAAGGAAATTTTTTGGTGGCCAGGGATTGATGGTGATGTTAGTAATTGGGTTGAAAGGTGTGTTGATTGTGTGGAGAGTGAGAAGAGATTGAAAGTGGGCAAACAAGGTTTATTGGGATCCATATCAGATCCTGGCATAGTGTGGCATACTGTGTGCATGGATTTCATTGGACCTTTGAACGGTGTTCCTTGGGATCTAAAGTACGCTTTAGTAATGATTGATGTGCATTCAAAATGTTTGACAGTGAAATTTATGAAGGAGATTACTACCAGAGCAACTATTAGGACAATGCAGGAAATATTTCATGAAGAGGGTTATCCAATGGAACTCATTACAGATAATGGGACACAGTTATTTTCCCATGAGATGGAACGATTCCTCAAACAGACAGGGATACATCATTCCCGTACTGCATTGTACAATCCACAGGCAAATGGCATGGTAGAGAGGTGCAGTTGGATGGTAAAAGGCGTTATCAACATGGCTATAAGGGGTGGCAAGAATATACGTACCATGGTGAATGACCTTGTATGGGCGTATCGCACCACTGTGCACAGTGTTACAGGTAAAATTCCTTTTGAGGAGATGAGAGGGAGGAAAGCATGTTCAAAAGTTAACCCACCATGCTTGGTGTCAGTTTTAGAGGAAGGGGATTCGATCCAAAAGAGTGCAGGGACATCACGATCAGTTTGGGGAAAGGATATTAAGAAGGGAGATTTGGTGAAAATTAGAGTGGTGAGTACTGGAAATAGTTTTATGAAATTTCGGGGCCCATACTTAGTTAAAGATGTACGTGAATTTCATGTTGTTATGGAAAATGGAGAACGGTGGAATAAGAGGAAAGTAGCTCTGTATTGCAGAGGTAATGGAAATGGGAAGAGGAAGATGGGCTCTGAGAGATGGGTTCCAGATGAAAATAGTGTTTTTTTGTTTGCGTGATGAGGATTTATTAGATAAAGGAAGAGTGGATGTACAGGAGAGGGATTATTTGCAAAATGAATGTCAACAAAAGACAGAGATGGTACTACATACAGATATGAATAGAGGGAATGTTCAAACTAAGAGTAGGGTTAAGACCTCGTAAACCTCAAGGATATTTACGAGATTATATTGAGTGAAGTTGACTTTGATTTATACTACATATGTAGGTTATCTTGTAAGACGTTGTATATAGTTTTAAGTTTATATGGGATTGTGCATCCTATTTTATTTTAACTCTATGAACTTTGTTTCCAATTGTTTTAGTGTGCAATCTGTGTTGTTGGTACTTATTTGTTTGCTTATTTATTATTATTTTCAATCCCCTATTCTCTCATCCATTGTTTGTAAAGGGGGTGGATATGTTGTGTTGTAGAATTCTCGGCATGCACGTACATGTCGAGAATTCTACATTCCAAAAGTCGGCAGTTGGAGCTGGAGGACGGAAAGACGGAGGTGGGCGAGGGATCGTTTCTGTGCTATGGATATATTTGAATAAATATACTTAAATATTAACTATTAATCGGAACAGCATCTATCATTACAGTAGTCTGTTATCTGAGTTGTCACCAACACACAAAATCTTTTCAACCATCTCGTTTTAAGATAGTTCTCCAGTATTGTGACAATTTTAGATTTAAACTTCTCTGAATATTTGTGCAAAATAGACTTTATGGCAAAACTTTCTGTACACTTTAATGTTTGAATCTGAATTGTGAAGGTAAAACCCTCTCCCGACATAGTGCACGTTATTAACTTGCTTATGTGGGGCCAGGCCATCTATACTCTTATTACATTTGTTATATCCCTTGGTCATAATAAGGACTTCCATAGCCTCTCGAACTACACAAGAAACCTTACCCCCACTTCTGCTTTCATGCATAAAAACAGATATTTCTACTAATTTAGTTATCTGTATTGCATCTTTGAGTGATGGAGTGTTCACTGCACAAAGTCTTTTTTGTATTTTCTTTCTATTGCATTGGGCTATTAGTTGATCACATATCAACTGGTTACTCATTGTGCCGTTTTGGCACTTTACTGATAATTCAGGTAACGTTGAAATGAACTCTTCGACTGTCTCTCCCACTCTTTGTGGTGGTGTGTAAAATGTATACCTGGTCATAACTATTTTACCGTCTTTTGCAAATCTGTTCCCTGATATTTTATTTGCTTCTTTGTAAGTGCCACATTTCTTTTGACTATACTGATCAAGCGCTGTAGGTAAATATTTGTAAACTCGTTCAACGTCTTTGCTGAGTGTCCTTAGGAAATGGCTTTGTTTCTGGAAGAAGCAAACGTTTTGGTCGTCTAAAGCTTATAAAAAATTGTCAGATGGGTCAATCCATTCTTCCCAGTCAATGGGTGGCATCTCTGTTTGTATCAAAATTAATGGTGGGTGTATAATTTCAGAGGATTCCATGTTTGCAAATAAAAGTTGAAAGACAGCACGCTCGTAGGCGAACATAAACGTGTGGTCTTTACTTCTAGTTTCAATAGAAATTTATTTTAGAATAGTCTTGTTTCCATTGTGATTCTTTGAGAGAAGATAACCGGTTATCCTTTCTTTGCTTTAGTTATCGAAGAACACCACTGGAAGGGCCACACTGGTAGAAGCTGGGCAGCAGAGGCTTGACAGTCGAGGGTAAGAGAGACCCATTTTTTATGTCTACTTAAGTTCAGATTCACCCCCCCAAAAAATCACAGTTTATATTTTAATACAAATATGTGAGTTGGCATAATGTCACCAATGTCTTTTTTCCTATTAAAATCAAAAGATCTTAACTTCAGCCAGATCAACAACCTGGTCGTTGAAGTTGTCTATACTACTTCTCTTACATTGGAACTATATATATCGGAGCAAAATGTAGCCCTCCTGACAGTGTTTCCTTACAACTGATAGAAGTCGTGCCAATGGGGTACTTTATCGAAGCGGCGCTGCTGTTCTCATACTGTTTCTGGGCTTTTGGTGCAGGTAGCAAAGCGTCTGTCACACAGCTTCTATACTTCTGGTGCATTTTTTCCTGGTAATGCTACTTTTGTGATGCTCTTTCCATAGGTATGCTGCGGGTTGTACTGAAGATGTCAGGCTGTTTCTTCAAGTAGCACTGCTATTGTATATGTGCATTTACACCTGGTGCAAATAATTATTCTGCTTTTTAGCCATTTAAACATTTGTAAAAACTCCAGTGATTAATTGGTCTTTTGAAAAGTCTGTTAATGATTGGTACCATGAGGTATTAATAGATGCATATTCTTTTTAATGAATGTTATATAAAAGATTGCTCTTGATTATTGGTAAAATGTAGGGGAATAGAATATTTTTAGGGTAATTCCACATTCCCGACGCTCTGACCTCAACAATGGTAGACTTTTCAGTTGCAAATAGACTGTTACAAAATTGAAATCTCATGTGTGTTGGAATGTCTTCATGCACAAATTAGGAGTTGTGTGGGATTTTGGGCATTCTTGTGCATTAATCACAAGAAAGGTGATGGGAGGGGCGTTTGCAATTAGCCTAACTGCAGACAATCATTCAGACAACCTTCCAACCCTTTGTTTTTCATCCACTGTGCACTTCTAAACATAGGCCTGCTTTATGAAAATCAGTACTGGCTATGCCTCTCATGGGAACTGTCCACCCCAAACCTCCAGGCGAGGCCCCCCTTCATGAGGGAACACAAGCAACCCCAGACGTGTTTCGGCCACCTTAGGCCTTGTCAGAGAGGTATAGCTTTGATTCTATGGCACAGTCCGTTCATGTGTAGCCACCCACAAATGTGGAACTTCGTGGCTGTTCAGCAAAGAGTTGGAGTAGGTGTCTCACCCTGGACACATAGAACAAATAACTTATGGCATAAAGAGGGTTAATCAGGTTTATTTGGCAGGAAGGGGTGAGTGTAATGATCGACAGATGCAGGAGATGTAGAGGAATGGTTTGCTTCGGGAGGAAAAATATTTTAACTATATGAAGCAATAAAGGTTTAATGTGCATGTGAGCGTTGGTCATCCAGTTATGCATAGAGATTGGGCACTAGTCACTTCCACCTCTTGAAATATTGCTGCTGCATGTGTAGGAAATCGATATCTGTAATTCACTTACTTGAACGCTGTAGGAAAGTACCATCTTCCCTGGCATGTTACCCCCATATTTCACTGTATATATGTTGTTTTAGTGTATGTGTCACTGGGACCCTGCCAGCCAGGGCCCCAGTGCTCATACGTGTGCCCTGTATGTGTTCCCTGTGTGATGACTCACCACAGTGGTTATGCTCTCTCTGCTTTCTAAATTGTCACTAACAGGCTAGTGACCAATTTCACCAATTCACATTGGCATACTGGAACACCCTTATAATTCCCTAGTATATGGTACTGATGTACCCAGGGTATTGGGGTTACAGGAGATCCCTATGGGCTGCAGCATTTCTTTTGCCACCCATAGGGAGCTCTGACAATTCTTACACAGGCCTGCCACTGCAGCCTGAGTGAAATAACGTCCACTTTATTTCACAGCCATTTACCACTGCACTTAAGTAACCTATATGTCACCTATATGTCTAACCTTTACCTGGTAAAGGTTGGGTGCTAAGTTACTTAGTGTGTGGGCACCCTGGCACTAGCCAAGGTGCCCCCACATCGTTCAGGACAAATTCCCCAGACTTTGTGAGTGCGGGGACACCAGTACACGCGTGCACTGTACATAGGTCACTACCTATGTACAGCGTCACAATGGTAACTCCGAACATGGCCATGTAACATGTCTAAGATCATGGAATTGTCACCCCAATGCCACTCTGGCATTGGGGAGACAATTCCATGATCCCCCGAGTCTCTAGCACAGACCTAGGTACTGCCAAACTACCTTTCCCGGGGTTTCACTGCAGCTGCTGCTGCTGCCAACCCCTCAGACAGGTTTCTGCCCTCCTGGGGTCCGGCCTGGCCCAGGAAGGCAGAACAAAGGACTTCCTCAGAGAGAGGGTGTTACACCCTCTCCCTTTGGAAAAAGGTGTCAGGGCTGGGGAGGAGTAGCCTCCCCAGCCTCTGGAAATGCTTTGATGGGCACAGATGGTGCCCATCTCTGCATAAGCCAGTCTGCACCGGTTCAGGGATCCCCCAACCCTGCTCTGGCGCGAAACTGGACAAAGGAAAGGGGAGTGACCACTCCCCTGACCTGCACCTCCCAGGGGAGGTGCCCAGAGATCCTCCAGTGTGCTCCAGACCTCTGCCATCTTGGAAACAGAAGTGCTGCTGGCACACTGGACTGCTCTCAGTGGCCAGTGCCAGCAGGTGACGTCAGAGACTCCTTCTGATAGGCTCTTACCTGTGTTGCTAGCCTATCCTCCTTCCTAGGTAGCCAAACCTAATTTTCTGGCTATTTAGGGTCTCTGCTTTGGGGAATTCTTTAGATAACGAATGCAAGAGCTCATCAGAGTTCCTCTGCATCTCTCTCTTCACCTTCTGCCACAGGATTGACCGCCGACTGCTCAGGACGCCTGCAAAACCGCAACAAAGTAGCAAAGACGACTACTGCAACCTTGTATCGCTGATCCTGCCGCCTTCTTGACTGTTTCCTGGTGGTGCTCTGGGGGTAGCCTGCCTCCTCTCTGCACTAGGAGCTCTGAAGAAATCTCCTGTGGGTCGACGGAATCTTCCCCCTGCAACCGCAGGCAACAAAAGACTGCATCACCGGTCCTCTGGGTCCCCTCTCAGCACGACGAGCGTGGTCCCTGGAACTCAGCAACTCTGTCCAAGTGACTCCCACAGTCCAGTGACTCTTCAGTCCAAGTTTGGTGGAGGTAAGTCCTTGCCTCCCCACGCTAGACTGCATTGCTGGGTACTGCGTGATTTGCAGCTGCTCCGGCTCCTGTGCACTCTTCCAGGATTTCCTTCGTGCACAGCCAAGCCTGGGTCTCCGACACTCTAACCTGCAGTGCACAACCTCCTGAGTTGTCCTCCGGCGTCGAGGGACTCCCTTTTGTGTCTTCGGGTGAGCTCCGGTTCACTCCTCTTCGTAGTGCCTGTTCCGGTACTTCTGCAGGTGCTGCCTGCTTCTGTGAAAGGCTCCCTGACTTGCTGGGTGCCCCCTCTGTCTCCTCATCCAAGTAACGACATCCTGGTCCCTCCTGGGCCGCAGCAGCATCCAAAAACCCTAACCGCGACCCTTGAAGCTAGCAAGGCTTGTTTGCGGTCTTTCTACGTGGGAACACCTCTGCAAGCCTCTACACGACGTGGGACATCCATCCTCCAAAGGGGAAGTTTCTAGCCCTCTTCGTTCTTGCTGAATCCACAGCTTCTACCATCCGGTGGCAGCTTCTTTGCACCCTCAGCTGGCATTTCCTGGGCATCTGCCCAATCTCGACTTTGTCGCGACTCTTGGACTTGGTCCCCTTGTTCCACAGGTACTCTCATCTGGAAATCCACTTTGGTTGCATTGCTGGTGTTGGTCTTCCTTGCAGAATTCTCCTATCAGGACTTCTGTGCTCTCTGGGGAATCCAGGTGCCCTTTACACCTATTTTTCAGGGTCTTGGGGTGGGCTATTTTTCTAACCCTCACTGTTTTCTTACAGTCCCAGCGACCCTCTACAAGCTCACATAGGTTTGGGGTCCATTTGTGGTTCGCATTCCACTTTTGGAGTATATGGTGTATGTTGCCCCTATACCTATGTGCTCCTATTGCAATCTACTGTAACTTTACATTGCTTGCATTACTTCCTTTTGCTATTACTGCATATTTTTGGTATTGTGTACATATATCTTGTGTATATTTGGCATCCTCATACTGAGGGTACTTACTGAGATACTTTTGGCATATTGTCATAAAAATAAAGTACATTTATTTTTAGTATATCTGTGTATTGTGTTTTCTTATTATATTGTGCATATGACACCAGTGGTATAGTAGGAGCTTTGCATGTCTCCTAGTTCAGCCTAAGCTGCTCTGCTATAGCTACCTTCTATCAGCCTAAGCTGCTAGAAACACCTCTTCTACACTAATAAGGGATAACTGGACCTGGTACAGAGTGTAAGTACCCCTTGGTACCCACTACAAGCCAGGCCAGCCTCCTACAAACGCTCCTTGAATTCTTTGAGAATTCTTAAACGGTTAGACATTTGCTCCAAATGTAAGGCTAAGGCAGCAGGAGCAAATATTCACCCTTTGTTGGGGTAGTTTTGTGAACTAGCCTCTTAACAGATAAAGGAACTCTTAGAACAATGTTGCACTTCTCGGAGATCGTTTGTAGGAAGAGCAGGAGGGCCCGTAAAGGGCTCGAAAATGTTAGTAGAAATGTGCATTTATATTTTTAGTTTGAGTTCTTTTTCAGTTGATGAGGTGATTTTTGTTTTCACAACTTTGAAATTGCCCTGTTTGCCTCGATTTCGGATAGTGTTTGCATTGTTTAGATACACTTCGATTGCAAACTGGCATAAGTTAGCTTTTAGTTGTGTCAATGAACACTGGACATTTCTGCTGCCCAAAGTTGTAAAAGAATAAGTGAATAAAGAGGACACACAAACACCTGCAGTGGTCCAGCATGGCTCTGTGTTGGAGTGTGAACAGCCGTGATGTATTCTCTAGGAGTTTTTGGCATCTGGAGACCGAGAGAGGGATGTTGCTTACATTAATAAGGGTGAAATCCGCCTTGGATTACTTGTTTTCCGTTTCATGGAGGATCTGCCCTGGCAGCTCCGAATGGATTGTTCCCAATCGAGCACGGTCAAGAATGGTTTGCACATAGCTGGGTTCAAACTGAGGTGGCCAGGTGTGCAGAATAATGGTGGACTAGGATGTGCCCCCCAGTAACTACCAGTGGCTGAGATTAATTCTAGCATTCCAACCATCACTTGGGCACTCTAAGTGAAACTATATTCTAAGATGTGGGTCCTTGCACGCTGTGCCAGTTGATCCAAGCTAAATCCTTCTAATAAGCCCGAACAAGGGTTAAAGTGTCTTCGGTTGCATGTGTTCCGGTTAAGGGAGGGCCTGGCCTGGCAGTTCGGGCTGGACTGTTCCTATTGGAGCTGGATCGAGTCTGATTTGTATACAGCTGGGTCCAAACTGAGTTGGCAAAGTGTGGAAAATAATGATGGACTGGGATAGTGCCCTGAGTAATTATTGGTGGCTGACATTTATTCAAGCATTCCTTCAGTTTCTGATTTTTTTTGTATATTTCAGGATGCTTTTCAGGGCATCACTTGTTACTATTTTTAGGAATCCGATAAGGCTTGACTAGTTGTTTAGCACTCAATGAGGGTTGTTATCCAGCTCTTTATATCAGAATAATGGGGGGAATACGTTGAGACGTAAAATTTCTGTACTTGATAGATCTGATAGAGACTTCTAGTTGCAGATTCCTTACCTTAGAATCTTTTCCCAGGCGTCAGACTGGGTCTGGAGATTTTTTCTTCGAGCAATACCCTTGCGCATTGGTAGGCTTCGTAGGCATTATGGGGGAATGCCATGGGCTAAGGTCAGAAGGAACTCCCTAAACTCCTGAGGCACTACCACTCTCCTAGTGGCACCAGGTTTGGGATCTCTTGCCTCAGTGTAAAGGAGTCCATCTTTCCAATAGACCTTGTGTGTTCCACTGACATTTCCTTTTTCTTGGTCAGCAGCTTGCTGCCTTAGGCCTTCAAGAGAGGGACAAGTTTCTTGCCTATTGTACAGCTGTTCCTTTGAGGGGCCCCTGGGCCCAAGAGCTCAACCTGATAAGGTTCTAACTCTATAGGCTCATTTCCCTCAGGGGATAGAACTTCTTCCTGAGAAGAGAGGTTCTGTTTCTTTTTCTGTGTTGAAGCTGGTTCCCCAGTCTTCTTTCCTTTTCTCTTGGAGGGTTGGGCTATTATTCCAGACTCCAACACCTCTTTTTCACCCTGAACTCTGCACTGTGCCCTAGTCTTGACACACACCAGTTCAGGGATACCCAGCATGGCTGCAGGGGTTTTGAGTTCTACCTCCGCCCATGCTGAGGACTCCAGATCATTTCCAAGCAGACATTCAACTGGCATAGCAGAAGAGACTACCACCCTCCCCACTCTAAAGTTACTGTAGCTATGGGATGTACTTTAGTCTGACTGTCAGCATTGGTGACTGGATAGGTTTGTCCAGTCAGGTATTGTCCTGGGGAAACCAGGTTGTCTGTCACCATAGTGACACTGGCACCTGTATCCCTCAGGGCCTCTACTCTAGTCCCATTAATAAAGAGCTGCTGCCTGTATTTTTGCATGTTAGGCGGCCAGGCAGCTAATGTGGCTAAGTCCACCCCACCCTCAGAGACTAAGGTAGCTTCAGTATGAACCCCTGATTTGCTCTGGGCACACTGGTGATCCCACCTGGAGACTGGCTATTCCAGTGCTAACTGGAGTAGTAGTTGAAGTGGAACCTTTCTTGGGACTGGCCTTGTCTGCAGTTTGATGTCCATGCTGACTACAGCTGCGACACCATGCCTTTTTGGGATCAAAGTTTTTACCCTTGTACCCAAATGAGGATTGTGTGGAGACTTTGGACCCACCCTCCTGGCAGGTTTTTGGGGCCCTGTAGAAGACTGTAGCCGGACGTCCATCGACGCCGGACCAAGTACAGCCACAGGGGCCGTAAGGGCATACCCCCGGGGCACTCGAGAGAGCCCCGGAGGCGTGACGTCAGACGCAGAAGGCGTCTGGTCCAGACGAGAAAAGAACGACAGACGAGAGCTGGAAGAGCGCAGAGAGACGAGAGAAACGCAGAGCAGAGAAGACGGAAACCAGGAGACGAGGACCAACGAAACCAAGTCCGACGTGAGAACCACAACGCGGGAGAAGGAGAGAAACCAGAGGGCGCCTCCCGCCCCCACCGAAGTGAAGTCGGGAGACCGCGGAGCAGCCGGCCACGTCCCCGGAGGGGCGTGGCCCCTACAGGTACGTTCGTACCGAGACTGGGGATTCCTACCAGAGTGGTTAAAGGGAACGAGGGAACTAGGAAGGAATACGGGGAGGATAGCGGGGAGGTCCTGCAAGGAAGGGGAAACCCTATAATACAAAAGAACCCTATTAACCATACTCCTCCATAACCTCACGGGGAAACCCAGGACAGAGAAGAGAGAGAAAACACAACAGGAGAGAGAAACTAAACAGTTCACGGGAAGGCGACGCTCACCATTGGAGTGAAATTTATCCCAACACAGCCCTCACGTATACCTACCCTCACATCCCCTATTAACCCTATAAAGTTCTTACTTTACCTATCTACTTACCTGTTTTTCCGTTCTCCTTTTTATTTGGGGAATTTGGGCGACCTCCATACTGGAAAGACCGGACCTCTTCCAGACCAGAACCATATCCCAGTGGGACCACGACAAGAACCCTGAAAGAGAGAACAAGGAGTTGAACGACCCTAAGAGGAAGTTACCCTGTGAAAATAAAGAAAACGCAAAAATCCATCTTCATTGAGTTTAAATAAAGCACTTATCCCCTCAAACCGGCGCCTATCAAATTATTCCAATATCTCTCTCACCGGAGATAAAGAACCTACTACAAAGACTCTTTACTTTTTCCCTTGGTTGTCTCAACACTCTTCCCCTGGGGAGGCTTTGTGACCCCTTTCTTTTGGTCACCCCCTGTGGAAGTCTTGGTCACCCTTGTGTTGACCCAGTGGTCTGCCTTCTTTCCCAATTCTTGGGGAGAAATTGGACCTAGGTGTACCAGATGCTGATGCAGTTTATCATTGAAACAATTACTTAAAAGGTGTTCCTTCATAAACAAATTATACAGCCCTTCATAATTATTTACACCATTGCCATTAATCCAACCATCTAGTGTTTTGACTGAGAAGTCAACAAAATCAACCCAGGTCTGGCTCGAGGATTTTTGAGCCCCCCTGAACCTAATCCTGCACTCCTTAGTTGAGAATCCAAGGCCCTCAGTCAGGGTAGCCTTCATGAGGTCATAGGATTCTGCATCTTTTCCAGAGAGTGTGAGGAGTCTATCCCTACACTTTCCAGTGAACATTTCCCAAAGGAGAGCACCCCAGTGAGATCTGTTTACTTTCCTGGTTGCACAAGCCCTCTCAAAAGCTGTGAACCATTTGGTGATGTCATCACCATATTCATATTTTGTTAGCATGTCAGTATTCTCTCTGACCCTATTTAAGTTGCTGCCACCATTGATGTGAGCTAAACCCATTTCTTGTCTTTCCCTCTCCATCACTAGGAGCTGTCTCTCCAAAGCCAATCTTTTGGCCATCCTAGCTAACAGGAGGTCATCTTCATTGAGGCTTCCTTCAATGCTTCCAGAGTTGCTGGACTCCCCTGTGGGAGAAGCAGCATCTCTGACTATCACTTGTGGAGTCAGGGTTTGAGGGACCCTGGTCTCCCTAACTGGGACGGGAGGGGGGAAATGATCCTCCAGGTCACTAGTTTCCCCCTCTGGAATGTTGTCTTCAGAGGGGTGGTCTCTAACAAACTCTGCCAAAAGCTCCTGGAGCTGTATTTTGGTAGGGTTTGATCCAGTTTTTATATTTTTTATTTTACAGAGAGTCCTTAACTCTGACATCCTTAGATGCAGGTAAGGGGTGAGGTTGAGTTCCACCACCAACTATTCTGTGTTAGACATTATTTCTCTAAAAGTTGGGATACTTTTTAAGAATCTAAAATTATCTCTAGAACTTAATCCAAACTTTTACAAAACTTTTAAACTCTAAAAGAAATTGTAACAGGGACTTACACAAGGCCCTAGCAGGACTTTTAAAAATTTAGAAAAATAGTTAAAATTTAAAAAATCAGTTTCTAATGACAATTTTGGGAATTTAGTTGTGTTATCAGGTATTGGCTGAGTAGTCCAGCAAATGCAAAGACCCCACCGCTGATCCACCAATGTAGGAAGTTGGCTCTGTATATACTATTTCAAAGTAAGAAATAGTGTGCACAGAGTCCAAGGGTTCCCCTTACATGTAAGATAGTGGCAAAAGTAGATAATTCTAATGCTCTATTTTGTGGTAGTGTGGTCGAGCAGTAGGCTTATCAGAGGGTAGTGTTAAGCATTTGTTGTACACACACAGGCAATAAATGAGGAACACACACTCAAAGACTTACTCCAGGCCAAAAGTTTTTTATATTGAAAAGTAT
This sequence comes from Pleurodeles waltl, assembly GCF_031143425.1. Classification (NCBI taxonomy): domain Eukaryota; kingdom Metazoa; phylum Chordata; class Amphibia; order Caudata; family Salamandridae; genus Pleurodeles; species Pleurodeles waltl. The sequence goes on from NC_090444.1 coordinate 1,598,733,887, forward strand.
CTGTTCCTAGTTTTATTTGAAGAACCACAGGCTCAAGATTTACAATTAATACTTTAAATGTAAGGTACTTCACTTAGATACTTTAGGAACTTTGAATGAGAACAATATCGTGTACAGTCTTTGTAAAAATGGCAATAAGCTATTTTCAAAGTGGACACAGTGCAAAAATCAACAATTCCTGGGGGAGGTAAGTAAAGGTTAGTTTTGAAGGTAAGTAAAACACTTACAAGTCTCAAGTTTGGGGCATAGGCAGCCCACCGTTGGGGGTTCAAGGCAACCCCAAAGTTACGACACCAGCAGCTCAGGGCCGGTCAGGTGCAGAGGTCAGAGAGGTGCCCAAAGCACATAGGCGCCTATGGGGAACAGGGATGCTCCGGTTCCAGTCTGCCATCAGGTAAGTACTTGCGTCCTCGGGGGCAGACCAGGGAGGATTTGTAGAGCACCGGGGGGACGCGAGAAGGCACACAAGGTACACCCTCAGCGGCACAGTGGCGGCCGGGTGCAGTGTGCAAAGCAGGCGTCGGGTTTTAGATTGAAAACAATGGAGGGGCCCGGGGGTCACTCTAGCATTGCAGGCAGGCACAGGGGGGGCTTCTCAGGACAACCACCATCTGGGCTAGGCAGAGGGTCGTCTGGGTGTCGCTCTTGCACTGGAGTTCGGTTCCTTCAGGTTCTGGGGGCTGCGGGTGCAGTGTTGGTTCCAGGCGTCGGGTCCCTTGTTACAGGCAGTCACGGTCTGGGGGAGCCTCTGGATTCTCTCTGCAGGCGTCGCTGTGGGGGCTCAGGGGAGTCGTCTCTGGTTACTCACGGGCTCGCAGTCGCCAGGGAGTCCTCCTTGAGGTGCTGGTTTTCTACAGGTCGAACCGGGGGCGTTGGGTGCAGAGTGTGAAGTCTCACACTTCCGGCGGGAAACATGAAGTGTTTGGAAGTTGCTTCTTTGTTGCAAAGAAGTTGCAGGTTTTGAACAGGGCCGCTGTTAACAGGAGTTTATTGGTCCTGTAGTCCAGGGCAGTCCTCTGAGGCTTCAGAGGTCACTAGTCCCTGTCGGATGCGTCGCTGGAGCAGGTTTTCGAAGTTGGAGACAGGCCGGTAGGGCTGGGGCCAAATCAGTTGTCATCTTCCTCCTTCTCTGCAGGCTTGTAGGTCAGCAGTCCTTCTTCTTTCTTCAGGTTGCAGGAATCTCTTTTTCTGGGATCTGTGGAGCCCCTAAATACTGAATTTAGGGGTGTGTTTAGGTCTGGGAGGGCAGTAGCCAATGGCTACTGTCCTTGAGGGTGGCTACACCCTCTTTGTGCCTCCTCCCTGTGGAGAGCAGGGCACATCCCTAATCCTATTGGGGGAATCTCTCCAACACGGTCCAGATCTCTGAGGGGACTGCGAAAGACCTGCAGTGATGGCTTTTGAATCCCAATTGGGTCAATGGCAGATTCCTCTCCCTTCCCCAACCAGATCTCTCTATAGTGACAGATGTGTCAGTTCTGGGTTGGGCCGGCCACATGGCAGAGTTGGAGATCAGAAGCCTCTGGTCTCCGGCAGAGTCGGGGCTCCACATAAATATGCTGGCGCTCCGAGCGATCAGACTTGCGTTGAAAGCATTCTTTCTCTCTCTCAAAGGGAAAGTGGTGCAGGTGTTCACGGACAACACTACCGCCATGTGGTACTCCAAGAAACAAGGCAGGGTAGGGTCCTGGACCCTATGTGAGGAGGCACTAAGCCTCTGGACATGGCTTGAATATCACGGCATTACCCTGATGGTTCAACATCTGGCGGCCTCTCTCAGCGCCAGAACAGACGAACTCAGCCGCCAACGCACTGTCGATCATGAATGGCGTCTCCATCCGGAGGTAGCGCAAGGTCTCTTTCTCAAGTGGGGAGAGCCTTGGTTAGATCTGTTCGCCTCTGCAGAGAACGCGCAATGTCAGCTATTTTGCATGTTGTAGTTTCCAAGGCAGCACTCACTCGGAGACGCTTTTCGTCTCAAGTGGAACTCTGGCCTCCATTACACCTTCCCGCCTATCCCTCTTCTGCCCAGAGTTCTCAAAAAAATCAAGAGCGGCCGGGCCCAAGTTATCTTGGTGGCTCCAGACTGGGCTCGAACAGTGTGGTATCCAGAGCTATTGAGCATGTCTATCGATCCTCCGCTCAGACTGCCTCTTCGGGTGGCTCTTCTGTCGCAGCAGCAGGGGATGGTCCTCCACCCGCACCTGTCCAACCTCCGCCTTCATGCGTGGAGATTGAACGGCAACAGTTGACGGCATTTGCCCTTCCACCCGAAGTCTGCAATGTTATCTTGTCAGCCAGGCGTCCCTCGACTAAAACTGTATACGCCTGTCGTTGGAATAAATTTGTGGCATGGTGCACCGACAAATCTGTTGACCCCCTATCTGCCCCTCTTTCAGAGGTTCTTGTATTCATTCTTTCCTTAGCCACAGGGCTCTGCATTGGGCACCCTTAAGGGTTATCTGTCTGCCATTTCTGCCTTTCTTAGGCTTTCTGATCAGCCCTCACTCTTTACATCTCCTCTTGTGAGTAGGTTCTTAAAGGGGCTCACCCACTTATTTCCACCCACTCCCTTCATCATGCTTCAGTGGGATCTTAATCTTGTGCTTACTCTTCTTGATGTGTACTCCCTTTGAGCCTATGCATAATTGTCCCTTACAGCTCCTCATATTCAAAACTGTCTTTCTCATTGCCATCACCTCTGCTCGCAGGGTGAGTGAGCTTCAGGCCCTTTCTTCAATGCCTCCATACTTGTCCGTACACCCCGACAAAGTGGTGTTACGCACTAGGGCTTCATTCCTCCCTAAGGTGGTTACACTGTTTCATGTAGGCCAGTCCATCACTTTGCCTACCTTCTATGCACCCCCACATCCTTCCCATGAGGAACAGAGACACCACCGTCTGGACCCAAAAAGAGCGTTGGTGTTCTATCTCAATCATACTAAAGACTTCCGGGTGGACGATCAACACTTTGTTGGCTATGTGGGTGTGAAGAAAGGGAAGGCGGTGCAGAAACTTACCATCTCTCGATGGGTGCTTCTTTGCATCAAAATGTGCTACGCTTTGGCGAAAAAGCAACCTCCTGATGGCTTGCAGGCTCATTCTACCAGGGCCACTGCTGCATCCACTGCGTTGGCACGTGGAGTTCCTGTCCTGGATATCTGTCAGACAGCTACGTGGGTGTCTCTACACACGTTTGCTAAGCATTACTTCCTGGACAGTCAGGTCCGTCGGGACGGCTACTTTGGTCGTTCTGTCCTTCAGGACTTTCTAGTATGATCTTAGTTCGCAGCGCACCACTGAGGATGACATTGCTTGGGTATCTATTCTAAGGTAAGGAATCTGCAAATAGAAGTCTCTATCAGATGTACAAGTTACTTACCTTCGGTAATGAAATATCTGGTAGAGACATATTCTGGTTGCAGATTCCTTACCGCCCACCCGTCTTCCCCGCTTGCGAACTGATTTCTAGGGACAGGGATTTCCCCCTTTCAGGGCCTTAGCTGTGGTGCACCAATATCAGTGTTCTTAGCGGCTCTGCGCTCTGGCATGGAAAGTCGTAAAAAGAAATTTACGTCACGGCACGAGGGTGGCGTCTGTGTACTACTCCCAACGTCATCACGGCGACTACGACGCCTGCAGAGTCGACCGACGCCACCTACTGACGCGCAAGGGTATTGCTCGAAGAAAAAATCTCTGGATCCAGTCTGACGCCTTGGGGAAAATTCTAAGGTAATGAATCTGCAACTAGAATATGTCTCTACCAGATATTTTGTTACCGAAGGTAAGTAATTTGTACATTAAGTTTGAGGTAGTTAGATGATAACTGATTTGGGATTAGGTAGGTTCCACCAGTTTGCAAATAGAATGACATCCTTTCTGCAGATGTGTGAGGTATTATGAGTGTTGGTCATTTAATGCTCTGCTCTGAGGCCTTTTTTCAGAAACAGATGCTCCACAGGACCATATAAAGATGCAGGAAAGCATGAGTGCAAATGTTATGCATTGTCTACAGTGCTTATAATTATTGGATTAATAATATTTATGTCTGACTTTGCAGGAACTTGGTGAACAATTTCCAGCCCATCCCTTTAATTCTTTGATGTATTTACTTAGCCTCATGGTGGTGTCGATTGCTTTGTCTTTAACTTGACTGAACCATTAAATGGTAATTAATGCATGATTGCCTTGGTGGTTACATAAAGCTGAGTGATTGACTATGATGAGAAGGATAAGGTATTTTGTATTGTATTGTATTGTAATAGTATTTATAAAATGCTTACTACCCCTGACGAGGCGTCAAAGCAATTTTTGGCGAGTAGCATGCTACTCCGAAACCCAAAAGGAATTAGTGGTGGATTAGAATAGGGAAATATGAGTACAGTTTTAGTATTTAGAGTTAATTTGAGCAGCGGATATGTGAGTTTGATAGTTGGATTGACTGGAGTAATGGAGGGGTGGAGGAGGGAAGAATCCAGAAGTGCTAATTGGGAGTTTATGGTAATAGGATTTAGGCTTGGGGTGAGTAAAGGGGGGACGGAAGAGGAAAAAGTCTATGTAAAGGGTTAGGAAGATCATTGTAGAAGGGTGAGATAAATGAGGGAGAATTTAGTAGGGTTGTTTGGGAGATCATGGTAGTAAAGTGAGGTTTTGGGTGAGTTGGATGTGGAAGAGGAGGGAAAAGCTTAGGCAGGGTTATTTAGGAGATGAAAGTAGTAGAATGGATTTGGGATGAGTCAGAGTGGGAATGGAGGATAGATTGATAGAGACATGATATATGGTGATGGATAGACAAATTGTGATATAAAATTAGAGCAGGGATTCATAAGTATCTAATATAACAACTTATCTAGGAGTTATGCAATGACCTATGAACATGTTAAGCATAGAGTAACATACACACACACACACATATATGTAAACAGATAAAACATATTTATCAACATTGGCATATACAGTCCATAGCTGTTTGAATATGGTAGTTATGAAGGAAAGAGACAACTCTTGAGTAGTTTTCTGAAGACAAGAAAGTGATCTGTGGCTCTTATAGTTGGGGGGAAAGAATTCCATAGTTTGACTAGTTAGTGGAATTCCTGCACTGACACCCATCTGCAATCTTCACTCCAGTGTGGGACATCATCTACACTCATCTTCTGCTCCACAGCTGCAGTACTGACCTGTTCTTCATCACCGTCGACCAACTCCTGCAAGTACAGCTGGGTAGGTAGTAGCTCCTTCTCCTCCTGGACTCCTGTGACTCTTGGGCTTAGTCCCCTCTCTCCACAGGTCTTTAAAACAGTATTGTACAAATGTTACATGTTGCATATATCTTGCATTAAGGTGCTGGGTTCGGAAGCAGGGAGTGAGGGAGAGGAGAGTATTAGGCTAGGAACGTCAGTGCGGTCAGGATTCACATTTGAACAGGTGGTTCCCTTGCCCTTTCCGCCAGCAGGGTGATAGTGTGTAACAGAGATAGTATGCACCCCACCACATGGTGAGTGGTTTTGGGGCATGGATTATTGTGCCAAGCTGAAGAACAAGTTTAAAGATCACATGGCTGCATAGAGAAACATAAAAAAGATCTGGGAATCATGGTGGAGTCATTTTAAAAACATATTGCCTGATGTATAAGTTTAGTGTGAAACTTAATCGTGCAGGAAATGTTATGTGATTGATTCATAGTGTTTGGGTGGGTGGGTATTGTGTGGCCAATTACAGCTTGTGAGTCGCTTTGTTTTTTTTTCCATTAAGATCAATAAAAATAGATAAAAATTCAAATGTGAGAGGGAAGGTATAGCTTGGAGATTTATCAGGAAATCATTCCTCAGTACCATAGTTAGAAGATGAAATGAGTGTTAGTGAGTTCGCTTATAGGGGTTCTGGAACAGTAAGAATGTGATAGTTGCCAGAACACAGATTGGGGAAGCAGAGTGAGGCAGGCAAGTTTCAGCTATTTAGAGGCTGAAAAGATCACTGAGTTGCTTCAAAGTGAAGACAAGGCACTTGTACTGATATTTTCTGCAGGGGGGAACACGGTCTCGTCATCAATGGAAGGTTTTGAACAGGAATTGACGATGTTAAAAAAAAATAAAAAAAACACTGACGTTGTATTTTGATAACTTTGTCAAAGGGAAGAAAATTTCTTTAGGGAGCCAACAAACAGTAGTCTAGTTTACACATGTCCCATTCCTTTATGAGGGATATAGTGATGTGGAATTGGAGATAGGAGTGGAGCTTTCCATCTGCAACCATCTGCAATAATTATGTGTTATGTTATATGTAATATCTTATGTTATAAAGAGCTCGTATACCCAGGGCTTTTATGGCGCTGACAGAGCCAGAGAGCAGGGGAATTAAGAGAGCTGCTGTTCATGGGACAGCATGTTTGAATAGCTATGGTTTCAGGATTTGTCTGAAATCTTAGTAGTTCGGCTCATGGAAGGCTTCTATTGAAAGGAAATTACACAGGCAAAAAAGCTTCTACCTCCCTATTCTTTTCTGTGGAAATGTGGCATTGTAAGAGCCACACTCTGAGATCTCAAGGCGCGTGCTTGGTTATGCCTTTTAATTCTGAATGACACAAAAGCAGGGCCCTACATGTAAATTTGGTATGTCACCTAAACAACCTTATACTGGATTCTTTGTGTGACAGTGAGCCAGTGAAGTTTTTTTTTTAAAGTGCAGGGATGACATGAGAGTGCCTGGATAGTTTGAAAATCATTCTCTCAGCTTAATTCTTGATGGTTTGGAGCTTATAAAGGAGACAGGATGTGAGGTCAAGGTAAACAGAGTTGGCATAGTCAAGGCTAGAAAGAATAGTTGCTGTAATGGTCGACCACAATGGTTTGTGGAAGAGTAATGAGGAAAGTTTTCTCATGATTCTCAATGGGCCTATGCATTCAGAAGTCACTGTATTGATCTAAGGGCCCAAAGAAAGCTAGCAATCCATGACCACCCCTAAACTCTTGGATGAAGGGAATTGGGCTTCCCCATTTCCTTGGTCGATACCAGGGTGTCCAAGGGATGAGAGCGTTATTGATTAACGCAAGCTTGGTTTTATCCTGTATTAGCTAGAGAGCATTCCTATGCATTCCTGGGCTAATAAAGCTCAACATAGATCGAAGTTTCAAGAGGGAGCTATGGATGCCCTTGAACTGATATGAGTCATTCACATAATTATAAAGTTGACAAATCTTAGAGGGAAGAGCCTAAACCAGGGGACGTGCATAGAGATTAAACAGTGGGGTAAAGAAAAGCCCTGTGGGGCACCACAGCCAAGTTTTATGGTAGAAGAGGTGAAGTGTCCTAGCTTAACCTCTTCAGGATGATAGTTGAGAAACAAAATAAGCCAGCTAAGACCTTGCCCAGATATCCCCGCCACCTTCAACCAGAACATCAAAATCCTGTGGTTCACAGGGTCAAAGGCGGAGGAGAGATCCAGTAAAACCAAAGCCGAAGTGTGGCCTGCTTCGGTTTCCCCCTGGAGGTCATCCAGCACAGACAGCATTATTGTTTCTCTGCTATGTGGGCTGCTCTCATGCTTGCTTGGAGTGGATGCAAGAAATTGGAGGTGGAAGGAAAACTGTTGCATTCTTGGGTGACATATGATTCCAGAGCTTTAGCTGGGTATGGGCAAAAGAGAGCTTGGGCAGAAGTGCTTTAACAACTTAGGGTCATTGTCTGGTTTCTTCAGTTGGGGGAGAACCACTATTTATTTAAATTGTGGAGTACCTTGACTCTGAGATGACAACATATTAAGAAGCACCATCATGGGGTCAGCTACTGTCGAGGCAAAGGACTGAAATATAGCCAGAGGGCAAGGGTCTTTGGGAGAGCCTTATTTCACCTTATTCAATAGAGTCAATAACATTGTTGTTTTTTTTGCATTTGCGGACATTGAAGGAAGAGGTATGTTTTCAGCTCCTATCCACCCTCTAAATCAAAGACTTGTGATGTACAGCCAATTGGCACACTATTTTCTTTGATTGCTTTTATTTTAGCTTTAAAGAATGTATTGAGGGAGTCAAACATCTCATGAGTGGGCTGTAACTCATGGATGGTCCTTTTGGTGGTTGTTAATTCATGTAGGATTCTAAAGTTTTCTTTTTGTTTGTTTATGGCTCCATCAATGTGGGTGCTTTAAAAGGTTGGTTTTAGTAGATGAGGTTGAGGTGGAGTGTTGGTCTATTTTTTCTGTCAAATAATATTCTTATTTCTAGCAGGGAGTAAGGACATTATGTGGAAAGGAAATTATTTGAGTCAAGGAAGACCAGTTAGATGAACCTTGGAAACATTTTTATTAAGTTGAACTTGGGGGATGTCACTGTTGTCCCTTGCCTAATAGAATTTAGAAATTTGGATATGGAAATAAGGTATAAAAGAAGAGGGACGACAGTTGGGAAACGAGGGTTGCTTGAAGGCTAGAGCACCACAAGACTAACAACCTGTAACTAGGGAGATAGAATAACTATTCAAAGATGGTGCCAGCAGTACTAAGGACTACAAGAGTGTAAAGATGAAAAGGTTGACTGGATTAGAGTAGAGGTAGATGAGAGGTTAAACACCTTAGGTATGACAGAAAAAACAGTTGTGTTCTGCAAAGTAATGAATGTTGTCATTGCAGAGAGCAGTCTTGGTTGAGAATAAGAATGAAAGTTGGACTGCAGAGTGTCAAGTAAATTATGTGTGAATAGGCAGAGAATGCAGCCCAGATATACTAAAGGTTTGCACTGGAGCTAGTGCGACTCAAAGAAATGCAAAATGGCATGAATGGCAGCGATTATCAACTTTTTGCATGCAACAGTTCTGCTTTACAGCAATCCAGTGTTATTTTATGGGAAGAACATGTTTAGGCTGGAACAACACATAACCTATAGGTTTTGATGCAAAGCTGGATATATTAAGGTAGTGCAGTCTAGCTTTGCACCAAATCCTAATGTCAAATGAAATCGGGCACAAGCAAGTGGTCAAGTAACCTAACACCTAGTATATTTATTTGTAATTGTGCTTTACACTAAAGCAGACATTACATGTATGACCCCACCCCCAGTGATTGCCTACATGCAGATATCTATTTAATGCAAATTGTACTTAGAGTACAAACCTTATATTTTTCTACTGTAGACATTGTTGGCTAATCGTTTTGCCATAGCACAAGGATAAGAATCATGCAGAGCAGTCATTTCAGTGCGATCGCCAACAATAAATTCTCAAGCAGTTCTTAAATATAGGAAGAATAAAAAATGTATACCCAAATGTGTTAAATAGGAGGCAGTCGAGGACTTCTGAAAAAAATGTTAGAAGGGATACAGGATGATAGTTTGAAGATGATAGAGAAATATACAAGAACATCTCAAGAGTTTAGCAAAGGTTTGATGATTTGGGGACAGAAGTGGCCAGAGAGGGCCAAAGGAGGATTTATCTAATTTAAGAAAATGAATTAACTTATTTAGAAATGTGGGAAAAAGCAGGTTAACATTGTCACATGGGTGTGTGAAATAGGCACAAAATGAAGAGAGACTATGAGCAGAGGGTGAAGATGGTAGTCTCAAAATTGTGGATGTTGGAGTGGAACTATTTAGCAAAGTCAGTTAGCAAAAACATTTGTGTGTAATTGTATGTGAAGAGAGTTGTGAATGAACTGATTAGAATGGAAATATTTGGCATTAAAGGCATCAAGGACATTCATAAGGATGCTGAGATAAATTCTTGAGATTTGAAGGAACCTTCATATTCATACATGTAGTAAAGTGGTTTTGATGATAGTAATAGTACAAAAGCATGGGGGTATCATTGCTGGATGTGTGGTGCCTATCTGATCGAGAGTACAATTGAAGTAACCAAAGGGAATACATTTTTGTGGATTTGCTTGTTATAGGAAGAGATGTAGTTCTCTTTGAGGTTAGGTTGAGACAATACTTCAGTGTCAAATGGATAAGGATGTTATCAGAAGGTGGGGTGGGTTATATAAACTGATTTGAGAATGGTTAGGTAAGTTAGGGATGAGTTTTAGATCAAGGATTCCTCTGAGCAGCACTGCAATTACTCTAAGTGTTGGCGAGAGAAAGAACAAAATGAATTTGTTGAGAGAGCGACATTTGATTATTTTTTTAGGATGACGTTCATGTCCTCAGTGATGATATATGGAGATGAAGATGGACACAATTATTCATCTAATGCGCAGATCTTGTTTTCCTGTGTAAATTCAGGAATATATTTTAACATAATATTTACCTATCAATGTTCACTACTTTCATTACTATTTAAACAATGGAGTAAGTCCCCCAGTGCATTTGAGAATTCAAAAATCCATCTGAATTCACAAATAAATCTAGCATGCAGTTGTTTGTGTGCTTACTCTAATGCTTTTATTTTTCAATGTCATCTGTACAATTCAATGGTTCTCATGCTTCTTTGCAGTAAAAAGTGTTACCTTACAAATGGATTCATTTTTATTATAGTTTAGATGTAACACACACACATAATAGCCCGTGGCTCCTATGGGATTAGAACGTAAAGCAAAGATATTTGGTAATAAATTAGCCATGCCATGAATGTAAGATCTAACAAAAGGAAAAGCATTAAAGTGGATTTACGCAATCCATGACTTACCATAATAATTGGGATCCTTGAGTATAAATGTCTGTAATATGATTTGCAAAGGCTTGTTTCAGCAACATTTAAATTGTTTTCTAAAAGAATGAAATGTGTTCAGAATTGGATTTCACTTTCCAGGGAGCTTGTTCCATTAATATATGGTTTTACTGTGCTTAAAAATGTATATGTTCGCTGTTGAGGCATTTTCAGGAAAGGACTGCATTTGCACGATCACCCATAAAATCTTTTGAACTGTTAATGCTGTTTTTTTACTCTGAAGTGCAATAGGCCTGCTGACTAGATCCTAGTGCATGTGGTCTGATTCTTCACACTGTATGTGCAATTGCCAAGTACCTGTTTGGCATATTTATTTAACTTACCTATATGTTCTAGTATATGCCAGAATGTGTACCCAGTGCTAGTACGTTAAATGTCACTAGTGCACTGTAGTACATATTGTGTCACCACAGAGCGCCTGGCTGATCCTATCCCTGAAATGGTATCCCCAGTTCCTGGACCCTTGACTGGTGCTCTTGTACCTAAAGAACTGCAGCTTGAGAGTATAAGACTTTGACTTTCAACAGAGCCTCACGTTCAAGGCTCATACACCATCTCTACGAGGGAATAACAGCGATTTATGAAAACTTTGCCAAAAATCTTTTAATCAAATTTTTGTATTTTTGGTGTGTTGGTGTGGAATTTGTACTGTCCAGGGAACACTAGTATGGTGGATCCTATTTAGTTATATTGGGAATCAGGAGATGCAATTTACAGTAGATTACAGTCCTGTTAATAAAACCTATTGAAAACTTTACTGCATCTCCTTCATTGCCTGGGTGTGACTGAGACTTGTTGCTCATATGATAAAAGGATAATCTCTGTTCAATCACGACTCCCCTGAGGTGTCGCACTCTTGAGTCCATACGTAAAGGCTGCCACAGTTCATCTTTCACTATTTGTTTTTTTGGTGAGGTATTGCTTTTGAACCGGGAGGGTTGAGCCAACAGTTGAGACTTGTAGGATTGGCCTAGTCGCATACAAACAAAAAGTGCTGTCATCCCTACACCAGCAGTCTTGGCTAGTGCAAGAGTCCAACTACGCCATGAGTGCCCCCCCCCTCCAGACTCACTCAAGGCAGGTGCTGTGCAGTGTTGAAAGGGCCTCCCCTGGAGGAGACCGGCGCGCCTTTGTTACACCATTGGTGTCAGTGTGATTTCTGAGACCAAAATTTATTTTTTCTTTTTGCCAGTGTTTGTTACAATGGTGAGGGCCTGACAGCTCCCATATCAATAGTGTTGCAATAGCCATGTCAAAACAAGACGAGCATTGACGAAACCAAAAGACTAAAAAAAAAAAAAAGTCTGATCGGTTGGCTTTGCTAGTGCTTGTTTATTGTCAAGCTTCCCATAATCTTGTTAAAATGGTTACATTGATTTTCCATTAGGAATATTTTTTGGAAATAGTAGCATGCATAAACACATTTTACTAAATGGCGCTTCAAAGAAATAGCACCTAAAATTTCATAGCAGCTAAACGCTTTTGTTTCCTACTTGCATTCTTTTCCTGAACATTTTATTTTGAAAGCAAAGAATCATCACTCTTGCTTACAAGCTTCTGCAAACATCTGCATCTAATCAGAGAGCATTCTGGGAGCATTATACTTAGCCACATACAGTGCTTAATTTGTTAACAAAAAGGCGCCGGTGCCCAAACCCCTCCTCTTAAGTATGCAGCTGCTTTAATTAAATGTGTGAACACGGAATACTGAGGCAGCGTAATCCTGAAGCCATCTCGGGCCTCTTAAATCCATTTACAGCCACTCCCTGCCCCTTCAGCTCACTCTTGCAGCTTTCTACTTCCTCTCTGTGATGCTTTTTCGTTTTTCCCTTCTTCTGTTGTTCCTATATGTGTTGTTCGCTCGCAGCAAATGCTCGAAGCAGAAGAATAAGCCCCGGCCCTCAAAAATAAGTGCTGGTGCTCAGCACCGGAAACATCAAGCACTGGCCACATATTGTTTAACTTTTCAAACATGTGTACAATTTTTTTTTTTTATATATTTTTTTTTTTACTGGAACCACTGTCAGTAGTGCAGTGTGACCTTAAAATGTTTATTTACAGCACTCACCCTAATAGTGAAGGCTTTTCATTAATGAACCACAAATACAAGTTCAAACAGAATTAACATATGGACACATATTACCTCAACTGCAGACAGTTCCGTTGTCTGTAAATTGGCAGCCAAAGGGTTTGTACTGCAGGGGGTAGGGCCTCCCTGTCCCAAGGACAAAATAAACATGAAAACTTGTTGCCCTTGACCCCTAAAAATATGTCCCAGGTGTTGGGCGATAGAAATTCTACATCCCTGACTTAGTAATATTAAAGGGGAAGCAGTAGCATTGGCCATACGACAGTGGCTCCGAGAGATTCCATACTTGGAACAGGAGAAACAGCTTCCGAAAATGCTTTCCGATGCCTATACCAGTATAGGACGGGATAGTTTGGCAGCCAAGCCAAAAAAGTCTGAAATACAGACTACCGCCACTAAGAAAGGAACCAAACAAATACAGGAGGGTTTTAAAAAGTGCTTGGACTGGCAAAAGATAACTAAAGACAGACGAAGTCAGAGAGCAGACTCTCCACACCCGGAGAATTCCAAACGAAGATATAATCTCATAAATAGAGAAAATATAAAAGCTTCTGACAGATATACTGATTCAAGTCCCTCTTGTTCCTTTCAGGATGCTCCCCATAGGCGTAGCGAGAGAGTGGGCTGGTCAGAGCAACATTCTGACTACATGAAACAGAAGAAAGACTTGCGGTGGTCTTCAGACAAAAAAGGAGACACACAACAAAAGCCTCAGTTTAAAAACAAGAAGCTGTCATTTAAAAATGGCAGTAAACTTGAGAAAATTGCTGAAGAACAAGACGTGGGCAGTGACACTGCTGGACAGAATGGCAGAAGTCACAATATGTCACTAGAGTCTGAAGGATCATCTGGATGCAACAGCAACTAGCGACTTTATTGCAGTCGAAACTGGGTATGGGTGTATTCTCCCACCCAACAGATGATGTAAATATCCAAATTGAGGGAGACATAGAGTGCACCATTAGTGTGATATCCAGGAATTAGTTGTGATATCCTATTGGCCGAAAGAGACTGGCCACTTGAGCACGTCCATAAGCTCCCACATGGGGAAGATGTCATTTTTCCTTCTTTCTCTGATTTTGTTCCAGAGGCAGTGAAACAAGCCTACGCTGTCAATTGGGCTATACTGCTGCCATGTAGGTTAGGATAAGGATTCTCCTTACCATCTAATACTGATTAGGTCTACATCCCTGCCTCAGCCCCAATATCCTGTCAAACACGAAGTTAAAGCTCTGGTTAGGGAGATCCTCACTCAGCTCGAGTACCAGGGAGTGATTGAGGCCCTGTGTCTCTTCAATGAATAACCTGTTATTCCCCTTTGCCAAACCCGACCATTCATATAGAATAGTCTTAGATTACAGATACCTAAACAGTCATATACGCAATGCAAAATTCACACAGCACTAATTAACAACATAGTGCGTAAAATATACAAAACAACCTTGGATATCGCCAAAAGATTTTTATGCCAAAACCTAGCACACTAAAGTCGGGACCAGAGTGCATTCTCATTTGGCTCACAAACACGCTTCCATTTACCCCAAAGCTACAAGAACATCCCATGGCTGTTTTCAGCCTGTGTAACATCAGTATTGCATGATACTGATCCTGAGGCATAGTCCTATGTGGAGGACATCTGTCTTACAGATGACAACCTCAACATTCAGCTTGCCAGGGTCGATCAGATCGTTCTGGGATTTGTAGGCCTTGGTTACAAATTTAAGTTTGGAAAACTAAAATTGCCCCACTCTGTGTATTGTTCCTTGGGACATGAGCTATCAAACGAGGGCAAGAGTCTGGCCCCACACTTTTTAGGAAAATGTGCTTAAGTACAGCCACCACAGTCTACACTTGGTTTCTTCAACTTTGACAGACCATACATTCCTGACTATGCACAACGTATCAAATGACTTTGACTTAATATGCGCTGATTTTTCTAGCAGACACTGGACAGTAGAACACACACACATCATTAGAGGATTGCAACAGGATATGCTAGAATCAAAACACTTGAACACCAGTGACAACAATACAAATTTGGTCATCAGAATAATTGCTGGTGCCATTAGGTTCACTTATGCCACCTTTAAAGGAGACAACACAGTACCCATAGCCTATAAATCACATTTATATTCCAATGCAGAACAATGCTTTGCACCCACAGAAAAAATTCTAACAGCAATACAGGTGGCTGTCAATAAGGAGAGGCCACTTGCCCAGGGGAAATACATTATTGTCGTTACCCTGGTGCCAGCCTTAGAGGCCGTCACCAAAGCTAGTGTTCCTAATGCTAAAGCATTACATCCACTTTGGATTCCTCCCTGACTGCCACCAATGTTAATTACATCTTTGCTCCAAAACTTCAAATGCAAGAATTTCTCTAATAGGAACAGGAGTACCCCGCTCCCCTAGACATTTTGCCACTTGACAAGATACCATACTGTCATTTTGTAAGAACACATCAGGATCCGATCCGTGAGTAAGTTGAAATAGTTTTATTTGTTAACACGAAACCACCCAGAAGAAATACAAACTGGGCGCTCCTAAACTGCAGCATCCTTCCCTGGCGCCCGTTTCCACAACTGTCATTCGCCCTCACTGACCGTTCTGAAAACGCGTCTCGCATTGCCCCGGTTCGCGAGAGCGGCGCACGTCTAAATACAAGTGCCGCGCGCAGAACTTGCGAACCGGTCAATGCGAAGGACATTACATGGGTTTTCCTCTTCCAGAAAATCACAAGAAGAGACCTGAATACAAACAATACATTTTAATACTATATACACTTACAACTTAAAACAGTGCAATAGTACAAACAGTAGTTTCACTTTTCCATATTGTTAGGAAATATGTATAGGAATGTAAACATTGAGGAAAAAAAAACCTAAAAGCATTGAGAGGCAGAGTACAATTAAATCCAGAACAACAATATCCTATACAAAAAAACAGGAATACTAAAACAAAAAGAAACAAAAACTGTAAAGTTCCCGTCTAACTTAAGCACTTCAGCGTACAATGGAGAAAATAGAAAAGGTTCACGTTTAACACGTGTACAATCAATACAATGATGAAAACATCACTGCTCCTTTTTATCTAAATCTGTAAGGCTTACGTCTTACACGAGTACTTCTGTGTACCATGGAGAAATCATCACATACCTTGCCAGCACTCTCTCGTTCTTTGCACACATCAAAATGAATGTCAAAATATTTTTACGACTATCCACTTTGCTGCCTAAAATGCTTGTATTTGCTGATGAATGAACCTTCACAACCTTAGACTTATTCCACCAATGACCACCCTCAACCCTGACGGCATTACCACATACTTTGACTAACACAGGAGAAGAAAACTTAGAATCACCTTTCTTGATGTAACCCCCAAGCTTGATTTTCACAAAATCTCCGGCATTCACAGATACATCAGACACTTTCCTCCTTTCATCATAGTGGACTTTCTGTGAAATTTGAGCTCTGGCTACATTTTTCCTTATAAAATGATCTAAACTCTGAACACACACCTCTTGTTTCAGCAACTTGAACATCCACGCAGGCTTAAACTCTGTGGCTGGTTTCCTTCCACGTAATAATTTGAATGGAGAAACCAACGTGGAAGATTGGGGTGTAGTCCTATAGAACCATAACATTGATTGAGTAGCTGAGTAAATATCAACTTTGTTCTGTATGGCCCATTTAATACAATCACCCAGGACCCGGTTAAAACGTTCCACAAGACCATTAGTTTGTGGATGAAACAAAGAACTTCTTAGATGTTTAATGCCACTAATCCTGAAAAATTGTTCCACTTCACTTGAGACAAACTGAACTCCATTATCAGAGACAATGTACTTGGGGAAACCCTCCCTCATGCATACATCTCTGATGAATTTCACTACGGCTTTTGAGTTGGGTTCGTTGATGAATCTAACTTCAGGCCATTTTGAATAATAATCTAACAAAACCAAAGCATACTTAGAATTTGATGGCAAGGTGTAAAAGGGACCAATCAAATCAATGCCTAATTTCACCCAGGGTCTCTCTGGCAGTTCAATAGGCATTAAGGGTGGTACACATGTTTTCAGGACTTTATCGCTTGTTGCGCATGTAACACATCCCTTGATAACATCGTCCACTTCTCTATCCATTTGGGGCCACCAGAAAAAGGAACGTACTCTACGTTTAGTGAAAGTGGAACCTAAGTGTCCCTCATGGGCTTTCGTAATGATTTGATGTTTGAAAATGTAAGGGGGTATCAATTTGTCCGATCTCATAACTAATCCACCCTCCAATGATAATTCCTCATTAATTTTGTAAAAAGGTTGAATACTTGGTTCCAGTGATCTCTCTTTAGGCCAACTTTTGCAAATAAACTTAGAAACGGTTTTTAAAACAGGATCACTGTCTGTAGCAGGAATCCATTCCGCTTCAGAAAATGGACCTGCATCACCTAGTTCTACAGACGCAATAATGCAACTTTCATCGTCACACTCCTCTTTTAAAACATACTCCGAGGAAACAGCAGGAAACCTAGACAAATAATCAGCTCACGCATTTTTACCATCAGAAATGTGTTGAATATCAAATTGAAATTGAAGAAGACGAGCTGAAAACCTTGAAATTCTGGGTGAACAATTCTTCACATTTCTCCCACTAAGTATAAAAATGAGAGGTTTATGATCTGTCTGGAGTATAAACTTTGTGCCCCAGAGATAAGTTTGGAATTTCTCTATCGCCCACCAGCAAGCCAAGAGTTCTTTTTTAATTACCGAATAAAGGCATTCAGATTCTCTTAAGACTCTGGAAGCAAATACAATAGTGTTTTCACCCTCAGGGGTTTGTTGCGTAAGGACTGCACCTAAACCAACATTGCGGGCATCAACGGTGAGTACAGACTTCAGCTCAGGATTAAACGGCTTTAGCGCCACGCATTTGGAAAGCTGAAGTTTAATCCACTCAAACGCTTCAACACACTCACTATTCCAGACAAAATCCACTTTAGCTTCAAGTAGGTTTGAGATCGGCCTGACTCTGGAAGCAAAATCCCTTACAAACCGTGACTAGAATTCACAAAGACCTAAGAAGCTTTTGACACCGCTTTTATCAGCGGGAGGAGGAGCTTCGAGAATGTTCTGAACCAAACCAGGTTTGGGACTGACACCCAAATAAGAAATCACATGTCCCAAATACTCAACCTTTTCTTTGAGAAATTCACACTTTTCCCTTTTTAACACAACACCATGTTGTTGAAAAATAGACAGAACTTGTCTGATTGTGGCATCATGAGATCGACGATCTAGCCCAAAAATCAGAACGTCGTCTTGGAAAATGGCTACTCTAGCAATGCCTTTAAGTAGATTTTCCATTACTATCTGGAAAACTGACGCAGCTGATGCTAAACCGAAGGGTAGTCGGCAATACTGATAGGTACCCCACGGTGAAACAAAAGCTGTAAAGTGCCAGTATTCAGGTTCCAATTCAATCTGGTGATAGGCAGAAGCTAGATCCAATTTAGTAAAAGATTTGGCACCGGCAACTAGAGCTAACAAATCATTTATTTTCGGCAAGGGATGAGAATCAATCCAAATCTCTTTGTTCAGAGCACGTAAGTCTATGCATACTCTAAGCTCACCATTTTTATTCCTAGCGACAACTAAAGGAGAAAGCCACAGTGAAGACTCTATTTGTTCAATGATACCTGACTTAGTTAAAGAAATTAATTCCTTTTCCAAATCTTCACGTACGCTAAATGGCACACCCCTCATTTTGTGTTTAATGGCAAGAGCACCTTCTTTTACTTTTATTCTATGCTTAACACCATTAATTTTCCCAAGTTCCCCGGAAAAGACTTTGGGAAAATCGTTTAATAAATTTTCTACAACATCTGACTCTCTCAAGGCAAGCACTTGCTCGTGTGCACCTGGTTTTAATATCATACCAAACAGTCCTTGGTGAAACCAACCAAGGATATTTAGGCCCTTGACAGATACGTACATTTTGCCAGTGATAACACTTCCTTTGAATTTCAACACATCTTCAAAATAACCTAACTCAATTTTCCGTCCTTCATACAACACAGGAGCTCTGTCTGGAGGTTGAAGAACTCTATTGTACCACGTAGCTTGAAAAAGGTCTTTTGTGATCATTGTAATACGTGCACCAGAATCAACTAAAAGACGAAGAACTTTATCTCCAACACCCAATTCCACATATGGTTCAATGCAATCGGAAGGATCTCGCCACTTGACCACACTATCATCAAGGACCAAAACCATATCTTGTATATCTGAGACAAGATAATTCTCTTGAGCATCCTGAGCTTCTTCTCTGACAGCTCCAACATTATTTTTCTTAATATTGGAGCTTTGGCAAACTTTAGCAAAATGGCTCACATTGTTGCACAATCTGCAAGAGACAAACTTGGCTGGGCAAGGTTTACTTCCTTTCTTATGGAAATTGTTTCCACATCTGAAACAAATGTTGCACTGAGAAAAAAATACAAGTGCCGTGCGCCGAACTTGCGAACCGGTCAATGTGAAAGACATTACACATTTACACTGATGGTTCAGCACAACCAGTTGTAGGTACTAAACATCAATAGTCAGCCACTTACAGAGCCATGCGTAGAGTAATGAAGGATGGTATATTCCACCCTCACAATACCTACATGCAGACCCTGTGGGACTGCACAGCTCAGCTGGCTGACCTTAAAGCCCTATCCTAGTGCTGGAACATACGGATCCAGGACAACTCAAGTTGATTGTCTGTGATTCGTACTACTGTTTCCTGTCTTACAATGATTATCTTAACCATTGGAGATTGAATGGGTTCGGAGTCTCAAAGGGGAACCCCTTAATACACAGAACTCTGTGGGGGAGGGTAGGTGATCTTAAGGATAGGCTACCCTAGTGCTCATGTAGTCCACACATTGGGCCACCAACATGTAGGAGTACACCTTATTGTCAACACTTTGGCTGATGAAGCGGACAAATCTGCGGTAGCTACAAGTTCTGTGGCTGCAGTGGCTCATTCTCAGTCTAGACTGGATATAGAAATATTGGCTGATGTGAATGCTTCGACAGACGGCAAGACTCTCCCAGAAGCATACGCTACACAATACTCTTACTACATCAGTGCACAGAATGTTGCCTATGCAACACTTCTTGGGGTAGGAGATGGAGTGATCTCCAACCAAGACCAGAGATTAGATCTAATTAAAGTAGCGCATGAGGGTGTCGCCTCTGCACATGCTGGTGTTGCGGCCACAATAACGTTCTTACAGATATGCTTCTGGTGGCCAGGAGTATACAAACGGAGCAAGCAACATGTTATTTGCTGTGATATTTGTCAGCAAATAAAGGGCTCAAACATCAAACGCCCTCAGCAGACATCCCTTAGTGTCCAACAGGCCACTACTATGTGTATACCTGGACCATTGTGGTCCCCTTTAACCTGATGCTGCATACAAATACATCTTAGTCGCTGTAGATTCTTGTTCTAGATTCCTGTGGGTATGGCCTCAGAGGTTGCCTGACACTCGAACGGTACATATGCGGTTGCAGCATTCCATTCAGACTAGGGCCCTTCCTTTGCCTCTAAGGCATTCAGGGACACCATGAAGGTGATGGGTGTTGAACTCCATTACTCCTACCCTACCATCCTGAGAGAAATTCGGTTGTGGAGAGGAGGAATTGAGATCCAAAGCAGACCTTAACAGCTAAAGTATAAGGTTCTGGCTGCATCACCTGGATGGGGTCCGGACAGCACTAAATAATCTGCTAGGACGGTCCTCAGGAGGATGCACTCCTTATGAGGTGCTCTTTGGGATACCTATGTATGTCTCATATCTAGATGGCCCTGGTTTGGTGGCAGCAGATACACCTTTTGACATAAATGAACGTCTCACTGTTTTTCAGGAGCATCAGCAATTTTGTGGTAAGTCATCCACCAGTGCTGTCACCTTAGGAATAAGGGATTTGCCAACAAATATTACTGGCTGGATTCCTAAAGTTGGGGATCTGGTTCATGAGAAGATTGTTGTGAAGAAGGAATTCAGCCCATCCTACAGATCACCAGTTCAAGTCCTGGGAATACAAAGTACCAGAACTGTCATCCTACCACTGCTTTCTGGTTCTAAAGCAAACAGATTTGTCTCCATTGACAACATCAAACTAAATCATGTGGCTGATCCTGCACAGTAGACCCAGAGGTCCCATGGGTATTTCCCGGTCCCCTCTCACTACCCAACATGACATACCTCTGCAAAGAAGAAACAACAACACTTCTGACTGTACAAGCATGTACAGCAATGCTACGAATGCCTCCTCGAGCATGGGGAGCGTGGAAAATGAGCTTTTGCTGATTCCTGTTATCACTTTACGAACAACAACTGTCCAAGGTGTGGCTGTCTTTTATCCAACTAAAAAGAAGCAGACGGCATTGTCTACTATGAACCTCCACACAAAGTGGATCCATCTTTCAGTAATGCGCCAGCTCCTGTGTTTGCAGAAGCTGCTTCTAGTTACTTCATCAATCTTGATGACTTCTCTTTGAAACATTTGCATTGCAGTGTGGCTGAAGTTAAAGACATGGGAACTGTACATATGGCTTAACCCCTACTGTGCCCTGGACAAGGGTCGCTCCCCTGGAGAGGAAAATTGTATTTAGGCCATTTCTGCCCCCTTTGGGGGCAGATCGGCTGATTTTTGATATGCCAATCTGCCCCCAAGGGAGGCATAAACCTCTAGGCACCGGGAATTTTATTTTTTTTCGCCAATGTCACGCAGGGGGAGCGACCCCGTAGGCAAGGGTCGCTCCCGGTGGGGGTTGGGAGGGGTGGGGGAACAAATTTATTTTAAGCCATTTATGCCCCCGGGGGGGGCAGAAACCTCTAGGCGCCAGGGCAGATTTTTTTTTCTTTTTTTTCTTTTTGTTTGTTTTGTTTTTTTTAGAGATGGGGAGCGACCCATTAGGCAAGGGTCGCTCCCCTGGGGGGCAAATTATATTTAGACCATTTCTGCCCCCCTTAGGGGCAGATCGGCCAATTTTAGATCAATCTGCCCCCAAGGGGGCAGAAACCACAAGGCACCGGGGATTTTTTTTTTGCCGCCAATGTTACGCAGGGGGAATGACCGCGTAGGCAAGGGTCGCTCCCGGGGGGGGGTTATGGGGGGTGGAGGGGGGTTTACATTTATTTTAGGCCATTTCTGCCCCCAGGGGGGCCTATTGTTGTTAGGCCGATCTACCCCCAGGGGAGGCAGAAACCTCTAGGCGGCAGGGCAAATTTTTTGGTTTGTTTGTTTTTTTAGAGATGGGGAGCGACCCATCAGGCAAGGGTCGCTCCCCTGGGGGGCAAATTGTATTTAGACCATTTCTGCCCCCCTTAGGGGCAGATCGGCCGATATTATGTCAATCTGCCCCCAAGGGGGCAGAAACCACAAGGCACCGGGGATTTTATTTTTTGCCGCCAGTGTTACGCAGGGGGAGTGACCGCGTAGGCAAGGGTCGCTCCCGGGGGGGTGGGGGGATTACATTTATTTTAGGCCATTTCTGCCCCCAGGGGGGCCTATTGTTATTAGGTGGATTTCTAAGGAACAGTATACAGGGACTATCCAACGCTGCTTATGGTAACTGTGGCAAAAAAAACAATAGATGGTTATTAGTTTAATCACTCCCTCTACATGTTGGACAAAGTTTACTACCCCCCCCCCACCACCCCCCGGCAGCCTTTCCAATTACCAATAAAAGTAAAAAGAGGGAGGCAACCAACCTAAACCGTCTGTAATGTGCTTTAGTAAAAGGGGGACCATTCTCATCCATATGTCTCAAGGGCAGGGGAAGGCTTCAACTCTAAGAATCTTTTGCTTCGGTGGCCCTGGCCTTGTTGTTGGTTCTACTTCATCTCCTTGTGCTCATAAAAAGGGATTTCATCGTTTTAAGAGGATGATGAAATGGCAGTTGTGTCTGTCCTATATTCTAGCAGGCCCAAAGAATTTAGAGCCTGTTTCACATATTTCAGGGAAAGGTCACGCCTCCTTTTTGTCTGCCTAAAATACGCACCCTTTTAATGTTCCATCTTGGGTATGGACTAAATTCTCAGCCAATATAATAATATTTTGAGATACAATGTGGAGATAATGAACTGTATGCACAGATCTTGTTTGAAGACTTGGGGAGTACTTTGAGGGAGTTTAAGGACTGCCCTCAAAAATTGATTCTCAACTGCCCCAGGGCTCCTATATTATTGTAACACTGGAGTTCAGCCCCATAGACTGCAGCCACTACTGCTTGAGCTTCCCAGACTTCAAGAAGAAGGGAAACAGTATTAAAAGAGTTCTTATTTGTGAAACTCAGTATGGTAGCTGCCCTGTGGTTCAGTAATAGCTTTTTATGACCCGATTAGCCCATGAGTTAGAGCTGGATAAACAAATTCCTAGGTAATAAAAGTCGAGCACTCTCTCCAGCTCTACCCCCTCTAGAGTTATCACCCCTCTGAATCTCCTGTACAGATGAATTGCCATAAACTTCGTTTTATGTGTGTTAATGACTAAGCCATGATTTAAAGAAAATAGTTTAAACCTTAGCGATAGGGTCTCAATTTCTTTTGGGGTTTTAGATAATAACAGAGTGTTGTCTACAAACCATAAAGCTGGGGGTTTTATACCCACAAGTACTGGAGAATCATTGCTGCAGTCCATAAGGCATTCAACACAGCCATTAATGAAAAGAAGAACAGATTTGTGGCAAGGATACAGCCTTGACTAACCCCTTTGTCAACCTTAAAACGGTCAGTAGTTCCCCCGTTGCATCACTAATGGATTTGAGTGAATGGAGTCTTTATATAATATCTAGAAGAGGACTGAGAAGCCCTGTATCCCTAAGGCTGCACCAGTGTTTTTTCTCTGGGGACCATATCAGATGCCGCTTTTAAGTCAACAAAAGTGACATAGAGACTGTCCCTATTAATATCAACCTCTTTCCACTTTATAAGTTGGAGTCTAAAAACCTGGTGGGCAGTACTTGTTTTAGGGCGAAATCCTGCCTGTAACTGAGACATAATCTTATTGTCATCAATCCAGGTTAGAAGGTGGTCTAAAATTAATTTGCAGAATATTTTTTTTGCTGGAATCAATAAGGTTTTGGGTGCTAGTTTGCTGGGTCAGATTTGAGACGTTTCTTAGAGATGGAAATAATCTCTGCACCTCTCCAGGTCGCGGGTATTTCAGCACCCGCCATGATGGCATTGGTGACGCAGTTTAAATGGGGAGCCCAAACAGCAGGTTCTGATATAAATAGATCAGCAGAGATTCCATGTAGCCCAGGGGCCTTACTTGCCTTTTCTGAACAGGTGGCAGATGTAGTTTCTGAGAGAACAGAATAGGACAGTAATGTCATAGAAACAGCATGCACTGCAATGCCCTCGGAGTCCACAATATGCTAACACCGAATATTCCAATAATTCAGAAAAACAGGTAAACAGTCTTATATAAAGAGAAACATGGAATTATTCAGTTGCTGGTTGCAAAACAATCACCTTCACTAATGTTAACATCACATAAGCAATTTTCAAGGACGTCGATATTTAGAGCAGGTATATCTCCAAGATTTGCTCATATAACACAATGCATTTCGGGTGTAAATCACCCTTCGTCAGGGGTAACTATGAAGAAAAGTACTCATACAAATCTGGCTCAGTACAAAGTTCATTAACACACCAGGCAAAGATGAATAATTATGTGTCACTTTTGATAAAAATGCGCTTGAGCAACACATGTCAAATATGTTGAAAGCATGCCACTAGAAAATGAAAATGAACCCTTCTGTAACATACGATCTGCAAATCAGAAAACACTTCTCTAGCTAGCAAGGTTCTCAAAAGCGACTCCCAAAAAACTGCTTCGCGCAGCATGCTATAGTGACAGTGCTTAGAATCCGGTTCTGTCCTAATAGAAAAAACGTCAAGAAAAATAATTAATGCATATCAATGAGACAGTGCCCGGTATACCAGTACTGTAGTTTCTGCCACGGTGAAAAAGCCTACAGCTTCAGTTAGTACATGGTTTTGAGAAATTGAAACGGATGTTGTTGATAGACGTGTGAGAGGAAGGGGAACTCAAAGGTTTGCTATAAAGTGATTTAACTCCTTCGCTGCCAGGCCTTTTCCCCCTCCTGTGCCGGGCCTTTTTTTGCCTATTTGGGGCAGTTCGCGCTTAGGCCCTCATAACTTTTTGTCCACATAAGCTAACCAAGCCAAATTTGCGTCCTTTTTTTCCAACATCCTAGGGATTCTAGAGGTACCCAGACTTTGTGGGTTCCCTTGAAGGAGGCCAAGAAATTGGCCAAAATACAGTGAAAATTTCGTTTTTTTCAAAAAAATTGGAAAAAGTGGCTGCAGAAGAAGGCTTGTGGTTTTTCCCCTGAAAATGGCATCAACAAAGGGTTTGCGGTGCTAAACTCAGCAGCTTCCCAGCTTTCAGGAACAGGCAGACTTGAATCAGAAAACCCAATTTTTCAACACAATTTTGGCATTTTACTGGGGCATACCCCATTTGTGCAATTTTTTGTGCTTTCAGCCTCCTTCCAGTCAGTGACAGGAATGGTCATGAAACCAATGCTGGATCCCAGAAACCTAAACATTTCTGAAAAGTAGACAAAATTCTGAATTCAGCAAGGGGTCATTTGTGTAGATCCTACAAGGGTTTCCTACAGAAAATAACAGCTGAAAAAGAAAAATATTGAAATGGAGGTGAAAAAACCATCAATTTTTCTCTACGTTTTACTCTGTAACTTTTCCCTGCAATGTCAGATTATCGAAAGCAATATACCGTTACGTCTGCTGGACTCCTCTGGTTGCGGGGATATATAGGGCTTGTAGGTTCATCAAGAACTTGAGGAACCCAGAGCCAATAAATGAGCTGCACCCTGCAGTGCGTTTTCATTCTATACCGGGTATACAGCAATTCATTTGCTGAAATATAAGGAGTAAAAAATTGCTATCAAGAAAACCTTTGCATTTCCAAAAAGGGCACAAGATAAGGTGTTGAGGAGCAGTGGTTATTTGCACATCTCTGAATTCCGGGGTGACCATAGTAGCACGTGAATTACAGGGAATTTCTCAAATAGATGTCTTTTTTACACACACTCCTATATTTGGAAGGAAAAAATGTAGAGAAAGACAAGGGGCAATAGTACTTGTTTTGCTAATCTATGTTCCCCCAAGTCTCCCGATAAAAATGGTACCTCACTTGTGTCGGTAGGCCTACCACCCGCGACAGGATATGCCCCAAAACACAACATGGACACATCACAGAAAACAGAGCTGTTTTTAGCAAAGTGACTACCTGTAGATTTTGGCCTCTAGCTCAGCCGCCACCTAGGGAAACCTACCAAACCTGTGCATTTCTGAAAACTAGAGACCTAGGGGAATCCAAGGAGGGGTGACTTGTGTGGCTCGGACCAGGTTCTGTTACCCAGAATCCTTTGCAAACCTCAAAATTTGGCTAAAAAAACACATGTTCCTCACATTTCTGTGGCAGAAAGTTATGGAATCTGAGAGGAGCCACAAATTTCCTTCCACCCAGCGTTCCCCCACGTCTCCCGATAAAAATGATACCTCACTTGTGTGGGTAGGCCTAGCACCCGCGACAGGATATGCCCCAAAACACAACGTGGACACATCACAGAAAACAGAGCTGTTTTTTGCAAAGTGACTACCTGTAGATTTTGGCCTCTAGCTCAGCCGCCACCTAGGGAAACCTACCAAACCTGTGCATTTCTGAAAACTAGAGACCTAGGGGAATCCAAGGAGGGGTGACTTGTGTGGCTCGGACCAGGTTCTGTTACCCAGAATCCTTTGCAAACCTCAAAATTTGGCTAAAAAAACACATGTTCCTCACATTTCTGTGGCAGAAAGTTCTGGAATCTGAGAGGAGCCACAAATTTCCTTCCACCCAGCGTTCCCCCACGTCTCCCGATAAAAATGATACCTCACTTGTGTGGGTAGGCCTAGCGCCCGCGACAGGATATACCCCAAAACACAACGTGGACATATCACAGAAAACAGAGCTGTTTTTAGCAAAGTGACTACCTGTAGATTTTGGCCTCTAGCTCAGCCGCCACCTAGGGAAACCTACCAAACCTGTGCATTTCTGAAAACTAGAGACCTAGGGGAATCCAAGGAGGGGTGACTTGCGGGGCTCGGACCAGGTTCTGTTACCCAGAATCCTTTGCAAACCTCAAAATTTCGCTAAAATAACACATGTTCCTCACATTTCTGTGGCAGAAAGTTCTGGAATCTGAGAGGAGCCACAAATTTCCTTCCACCCAGCGTTCCGACACGTCTCCCGATAAAAATGATACCTCACTTGTGTGGGTAGGCCTAGCGCCCGCGACAGGATATGCCCCAAAACACAACGTGGACATATCACAGAAAACAGAGCTGTTTTTAGCAAAGTGACTACCTGTAGATTTTGGCCTCTAGCTCAGCCGCCACCTAGGGAAACCTACCAAACCTATGCATTTCTGAAAACTAGAGACCTAGGGGAATCCAAGGAGGGGTGACTTGCGGGGCTCGGACCAGGTTCTGTTACCCAGAATCCTTTGCAAACCTCAAAATTTGGCTAAAAAAACACATGTTCCTCACATTTCTGTGGCAGAAAGTTCTGGAATCTGAGAGGAGCCACAAATTTCCTTCCACCCAGCGTTCCCCCACGTCTCCCGATAAAAATGATACCTCACTTGTGTGGGTAGGCCTAGCGCCCGCGACAGGATATGCCCCAAAACACAACGTGGACATATCACAGAAAACAGAGCTGTTTTTAGCAAAGTGACTACCTGTAGATTTTGGCCTCTAGCTCAGCCGCCACCTAGGGAAACCTACCAAACCTGTGCATTTCTGAAAACTAGAGACCTAGGGGAATCCAAGGAGGGGTGACTTGCGGGGCTCGGACCAGGTTCTGTTACCCAGAATCCTTTGCAAACCTCAAAATTTCGCTAAAAAAACACATGTTCCTCACATTTCTGTGGCAGAAAGTTCTGGAATCTGAGAGGAGCCACAAATTTCCTTCCACCCAGCGTTCCCCCACGTCTCCCGATAAAAATGATACCTCACTTGTGTGGGTAGGCCTAGCGCCCGCGACAGGATATGCCCCAAAACACAACGTGGACATATCACAGAAAACAGAGCTGTTTTTCGCAAAGTGACTACCTGTAGATTTTGGCCTCTAGCTCAGCCGCCACCTAGGGAAACCTACCAAACCTGTGCATTTCTGAAAACTAGAGACCTAGGGGAATCCAAGGAGGGGTGACTTGCGGGGCTCGGACCAGGTTCTGTTACCCAGAATCCTTTGCAAACCTCAAAATTTGGCTAAAAAAACACATGTTCCACACATTTCTGTGGCAGAAAGTTCTGGAATCTGAGAGGAGCCACAAATTTCCTTCCACCCAGCGTTCCCCCATGTCTCCCGATAAAAATGATACCTCACTTGTGTGGGTAGGCCTAGCGCCCGCGACAGGATATGCCCCAAAACACAACGTGGACATATCACAGAAAACAGAGCTGTTTTTAGCAAAGTGACTACCTGTAGATTTTGGCCTCTAGCTCAGCCGGCACCTAGGGAAACCTACCAAACCTGTACATTTCTGAAAACTAGAGACCTAGGGGAATCCAAGGAGGGGTGACTTGTGTGGCTCGGACCAGGTTCTGTTACCCAGAATCCTTTGCAAACCTCAAAATTTGGCTAAAAAAACACATGTCCCTCACATTTCTGTGGCAGAAAGTTCTGGAATCTGAGAGGAGCTACAAATTTCCTTCCACCCAGCGTTCCCCCAAGTCTCCCGATAAAAATGATACCTCACTTGCGTGGGTAGGCCTAGCGCCGGCGACAGGAAACACCCCAAAGCGCAACGTGGACACATCCTAAATTTTGGAAAAAAACAGAGGTGTTTTTTGCAAAGTGCCTACCTGTAGATTTTGGCCTCTAGCTCGGCTGGCACCTAGGGAAACCTACCAAACCTGTGCATTTCTGAAAACTAGAGACCTAGGGGAATCCAAGGAGGGGTGACTTGCGGGGCTCGGACCAGGTTCTGTTACCCAGAATCCTTTGCAAACCTCAAAATTTGGCTAAAAATACACATGTTACTCACATTTCTGTGGCAGAAAGTTCTGGAATCTGAGAGGAGCCACAAATTTCCTTCTACCCAGCGTTCCCCCAAGTCTCCCGATAAAAATGATACCTCACTTGTGTGGGTAGGCCTAGCGCCCGCGACAGGATATGCCCCAAAACACAACGTGGACATATCACAGAAAACAGAGCTGTTTTTAGCAAAGTGACTACCTGTAGATTTTGGCCTCTAGCTCAGCCGCCACCTAGGGAAACCTACCAAACCTGTGCATTTCTGAAAACTAGAGACCTAGGGGAATCCAAGGAGGGGTGACTTGCGGGGCTCGGACCAGGTTCTGTTACCCAGAATCCTTTGCAAATCTCAAAATTTGGCTAAAAAAACACATGTTCCTCACATTTCTGTGGCAGAAAGTTCTGGAATCTGAGAGGAGCCACAAATTTCCTTCCACCCAGCGTTCCCCCAAGTCTCCCGATAAAAATGATACCTCACTTGCGTGGGTAGGCCTAGCGCCCACGAAAGGAAAGGGCCCAAAACACAACGTGGACACATCACATTTTTTTATAAAAAGCAGTGCCTACCTGTGGATTTTGGCCTGTAGCTCAGCCGACACCTGAGGAAACCTAGCAAACCAGTGCATTTTTGAAAACTAGAAACCCAGGGGAATCCAAGATGGGGTGACTTGCGGGGCTCTGACCAGGTTATGTTACCCAGAATCCTTTGCAAACATCAAAATTTGGCCCAAAAAACACTTTTTCCTCTCATTTCGGTGACAGAAAGTTCTGGAATCTGAGAGGAGCCACAAATTTCCTTCCACCCAGCGTTCCCCTAAGTCTCTCGATAAAAATGGTACATCACTTCTGTGGGTAGGCCTAGCGCCCACAAAAGGAAATGGCCCAAAACACAACGTGGACACAACATATTTTTTCACAGAAAACAGAGGTGTTTTTTGCAAGGTGCCTACCTGTGGTGTTTAGCCTGTAGCTCAGCCGGCCCCGGGGGGGGGGGGGCAGAAATGCCCTAAAATAAATTTGCCCCCCCAACCCCCACCCTCCCCCGCCGGGAGCGACCCTTGCCTACGGGGTCGCTCCCCCTGCGTGACATTGGCACCAAAAAACAAATCCCCGGTGCCTAGTGGTTTCTGCCCCCTTGGGGGCAGGTTGACCTAAACTCAGCCAATCTGCCCCCAAGGGGGGCAGAAATGGCCTAAATACAATTTGTCCCCCAGGGGAGCGACTTTTGCCTGATGGGTCGCTCCCCATCTCTAAAAAAAAAAAAACAAAGAAAAAAAAGAAAAATTCCCCTGGTGCCTTGTGGTTTCTGCCCCCTTGGGGGCAGATTGACCTAAAATTGGCCAATCTGCCCCCAGGGGGGCAGAAATGGTCTAAATACAATTTGCCCCCCCAGGGGAGCGACCCTTGCCTGATGGGTCGCTCCCCATCTCTAAAAAAAGAAACAACAAAAAAAAAACCACACAAAAAAAAAATTGCCCTGGTGCCTAGAGTGTTCAGCCCCCCCCCGGGGGGCAGTTCGGCCTAATAATAGGCCGATCTGTCCCCCGGGGGGGCAGAAATGGCCTAAAATAAATTTACCCCCCCAACCCCCAACCCCCCCCCCCCGGGAGCGACCCTTGCCTACGGGGTCGCTCCCCCTGCGTGACATTGGCGCTAAAAAACAAATCCCCGGTGCCTAGTGGTTTCTGCCCCCTTGGGGGCAGATTGACCTAAAATTGGCCAATCTGCCCCCAGGGGGGCAGAAATGGTCTAAATACAATTTGCCCCCCCAGGGGAGCGACCCTTGCCTGATGGGTCGCTCCCCATCTCTAAAAAAAGAAACAACAAAAAAAAAAACACACAAAAAAAAAATTGCCCTGGTGCCTAGAGTGTTCAGCCCCCCCGGGGGGCAGTTCGGCCTAATAATAGGCCGATCTGTCCCCCGGGGGGGCAGAAATGGCCTAAAATAAATTTACCCCCCAACCCCCAACCCCCCCCCCCCCGGGAGCGACCCTTGCCTACGGGGTCGCTCCCCCTGCGTGACATTGGCGCTAAAAAACAAATCCCCGGTGCCTAGTGGTTTCTGCCCCCTTGGGGGCAGATTGACCTAAAATTGGCCAATCTGCCCCCAGGGGGGCAGAAATGGTCTAAATACAATTTGCCCCCCCAGGGGAGCGACCCTTGCCTGATGGGTCGCTCCCCATCTCTAAAAAAAGAAACAACAAAAAAAAAAACACAAATAAAAAATTGCCCTAGCGCCTAGAGTGTTCTGCCCCCCCCCCCGGGGGCAGTTCGGCCTAAAAATAGGCCGATCTGTCCCCTGGGGGGGCAGAAATGGCCTAAAATAAATTTGCCCCCCCAACCCCCACACCCCCCCCGGGAGCGACCCTTGCCTACGGGGTCGCTCCCCCTGCGTGACATTGGCGCCAAAAAACAAATCCCCGGTGCCTTGTGGTTTCTGCCCCCTTGGGGGCAGATTGACCTAAAATTGGCCAATCTGCCCCCAGGGGGGCAGAAATGGTCTAAATACAATTTGCCCCCCCAGGGGAGCGACCCTTGCCTGATGGGTCGCTCCCCATCTCTAAAAAAAGAAACAACAAAAAAAAAACCACACAAAAAAAAAATTGCCCTGGTGCCTAGAGTGTTCAGCCCCCCCCGGGGGGCAGTTCGGCCTAATAATAGGCCGATCTGTCCCCCGGGGGGGCAGAAATGGCCTAAAATAAATTTACCCCCCCAACCCCCAACCCCCCCCCCCCGGGAGCGACCCTTGCCTACGGGGTCGCTCCCCCTGCGTGACATTGGCGCTAAAAAACAAATCCCCGGTGCCTAGTGGTTTCTGCCCCCTTGGGGGCAGATTGACCTAAAATTGGCCAGTCTGCCCCCAGGGGGGCAGAAATGGTCTAAATACAATTTGCCCCCCCAGGGGAGCGACCCTTGCCTGATGGGTCGCTCCCCATCTCTAAAAAAAGAAACAAAAAAAAAAAAAACACACAAAAAAAAAATTGCCCTGGTGCCTAGAGTGTTCAGCCCCCCCCGGGGGGCAGTTCGGCCTAATAATAGGCCGATCTGTCCCCCGGGGGGGCAGAAATGGCCTAAAATAAATTTACCCCCCCAACCCCCAACCCCCCCCCCCCCGGGAGCGACCCTTGCCTACGGGGTCGCTCCCCCTGCGTGACATTGGCGCTAAAAAACAAATCCCCGGTGCCTAGTGGTTTCTGCCCCCTTGGGGGCAGATTGACCTAAAATTGGCCAATCTGCCCCCAGGGGGGCAGAAATGGTCTAAATACAATTTGCCCCCCCAGGGGAGCGACCCTTGCCTGATGGGTCGCTCCCCATCTCTAAAAAAAGAAACAACAAAAAAAAAAACACAAAAAAAAAATTGCCCTGGCGCCTAGAGTGTTCTGCCCCCCCCCCCCCGGGGGCAGTTCGGCCTAATAATAGGCCGATCTGTCCCCCGGGGGGGCAGAAATGGCCTAAAATAAATTTGCCCCCCCAACCCCCACCGCCCCCCCGGGAGCGACCCTTGCCTACGGGGTCGCTCCCCCTGCGTGACATTGGCACCAAAAAACAAATCCCCGGTGCCTTGTGGTTTCTGCCCCCTTGGGGGCAGATTGACCTAAAATTGGCCAATCTGCCCCCAGGGGGGCAGAAATGGTCTAAATACAATTTGCCCCCCCAGGGGAGCGACCCTTGCCTGATGGGTCGCTCCCCATCTCTAAAAAAAGAAACAACAAAAAAAAAAAACACAAAAAAAAAATTGCCCTGGCGCCTAGAGTGTTCTGCCCCCCCCCCGGGGGCAGTTCGGCCTAATAATAGGCCGATCTGTCCCCCGGGGGGGCAGAAATGGCCTAAAATAAATTTGCCCCCCCACCGCCCCCCCGGGAGCGACCCTTGTCTACGGGGTCGCTCCCCCTGCGTGACATTGGCGCCAAAAAACAAATCCCCGGTGCCTTGTGGTTTCTGCCCCCTTGGGGGCAGATTGACCCAAAATTGGCCAATCTGCCCCCAGGGGGGCAGAAATGGTCTAAATACAATTTGCCCCCCCAGGGGAGCGACCCTTGCCTGATGGGTCGCTCCCCATCTCTAAAAAAAGAAACAACCAAAAAAAAAAACAAAAAAAAAAAAATTGCCCTGGCGCCTAGAGTGTTCTGCCCCCCCCCGGGGGCAGTTCGGCCTAATAATAGGCCGATCTGTCCCCAGGGGGGGCAGAAATGGCCTAAAATAAATTTGCCCCCCCAACCCCCACACCCCCCCCCGGGAGCGACCCTTGCCTACGGGGTCGCTCCCCCTGCGTGACATTGGCGCCAAAAAACAAATCCCCGGTGCCTAGTGGTTTCTGCCCCCTAGGGGGCAGATTGACCTAAAATTGGCCAATCTGCCCCCAGGGGGGCAGAAATGGTCTAAATACAATTTGCCCCCCCAGGGGAGCGACCCTTGCCTGATGGGTCGCTCCCCATCTCTAAAAAAAGAAACAACAAAAAAAAAAAACACAAAAAAAAAATTGCCCTGGCGCCTAGAGTGTTCTGTCCCCCCCCGGGGGCAGTTCGGCCTAAAAATAGGCCGATCTGTCCCCCGGGGGGGCAGAAATGGCCTAAAATAAATTTGCCCCCCCAACCGGCACCCCCCCCCCCCCGGGAGCGACCCTTGCCTACGGGGTCGCTCCCCCTGCGTGACATTGGCGCCAAAAAACAAATCCCCGGTGCCTTGTGGTTTCTGCCCCCTTGGGGGCAGATTGACCTAAAATTGGCCAATCTGCCCCCAGGGGGGCAGAAATGGTCTAAATACAATTTGCCCCCCCAGGGGAGCGACCCTTGCCTGATGGGTCGCTCCCCATCTCTAAAAAAAGAAACAACAAAAAAAAAAAACACAAAAAAAAAATTGCCCTGGCGCCTAGAGTGTTCTGCCCCCCCCCGGGGGCAGTTCGGCCTAATAATAGGCCGATCTGTCCCCCGGGTGGGCAGAAATGGCCTAAAATAAATTTGCCCCCCCCACCCCCCCCCCCTGGGAGCGACCCTTGCCTACGGGGTCGCTCCCCCTGCGTGACATTGGCGCCAAAAAACAAATCCCCGGTGCCTAGTGGTTTCTGCCCCCTTGGGGGCAGATTGACCTAAAATCGGCCAATCTGCCCCCAGGGGGGCAGAAATGGTCTAAATACAATTTGCTCCCCAGGGGAGCGACCCTTGCCTGATGGGTCGCTCCCCATCTCTAAAAAAAAAAAAAAAAAAAGAACAAAAAAAAAAAACACAAAAAAAAAAATTGCCCTGGCGCCTAGAGGTTTCTTCCCCCCCTGGGGGCAGATCGGCCTAATAATAGGCCGATCTGCCCCCAGGGGGGGCAGAAAAGGCCTTCCCAAAAAATTGCCCCCCCTGGGAGCGACCCTTGCCAAAGGGGTCGCTTTGTTGCGTGACATTCGCGCGCAAAAACAAACTCCCTGGTGTCTAATGGTTTCTGCCCCCCTTGGGGGCAGATTGGCCTTATCAAAATAGGCCAATCTGCCCCCAAGGGGGGCAGAAATGGCCTAAATATATATTGCCCCGTAGGGGAGCGACCCTTGCCTAAGGGATCGCTCCCCACCTAAAAAAAAAGAATTCATCACCAAAAAAAAAAAAAAAAAAAAATGGTCCCTCGTGCCTAGAGGTTTCTGCCCCCCCTGGGGGCAGATCGGCCTAATAATAGGCCAATCTGCCCCCAGGGGGGGCAGAAAAGGCCTTCCTAAAAAAATGCCCCCCTGGGAGCGACCCTTGCCCAAGGGGTCGCTCCCTTTTGCCAATTTCAAGAAAAAAAAATAAATCCCTGGTGTCTAGTGGGGTTTCAAAAGCCGGATTGCAAGCAATCCAGCTTTTGAAACCTGTGAGAGACTTCAAAGGGAAGGAAATACATTTCCTTCCCTTTGAAGCCTCTCGGGGCCTCCCCCATGGGATTGAAAAAGAAATGCAAAAGCATTTCTTTTTCAATCGCGCTGGAAGCTCTGCTTCCAGCGCGAATGGGGAGACCCTGTGACTAATCAGCGCGCGCTCGCGCGCTGACGTCACAGGGGGGGTTGGGGGGGGTCGGGGGTGGGAGGGGAAGGGCTTCCCCTTCCATCCCTGACTTGGGGGGGTGGGGGGGAACCCCACAGAGGGAGCGAGAGCGCTCCCTCTGGGCTGTGTGCCGAGGACGTAGTGGTTACGTCCTCGGCACAGCAGCACTGTGCCGCAGGACGTAACCACTACGTCCGCGGCACAGAAGGGGTTAAAGTGGTTAACCCAATCTTGTGGAAGGATATTGGATTCTGGCCTCATTCTAGTGGTCGTAAGATATTGTGTGCCTGAATGCTACCTGTTCTCATATCAAGCAGTATTCAAGATGTGTAATTCCAAATAGCTGTGTCCCAAATTACTTTTGCAGTCTTTTGGACAGATTTAAAAGAGGCTCTAGCAGGCTGAATATCTTGAAAAGAACCACCTATAAAAGCATTAATTAAGTGGTGCTTCGCTACCTTGCAGTCCCCATCAAATCATGTGGGTTATGCAACTGGGGGCAGACTGTTAGTAGGAGGTTTGGTAAATAACCAATATTTCATTTCCTCAAAACACTTAACATGAACGTCCATTATTTTATTGGGTTCAGACTGAGGCCCTCATTACGACATTGGTGGTAAATGCTGTTTACTGCCGCGGTGACAGGTGCTAACATACCGACGCGGTGGCGAATATCTGTTAGCCATATTATGGCACACGCAAAACTGACAGAATCCTGCAGCATACACAAATCCGCCAGCCTAAAGGTCAGTGGTAAAGTGTCGATATGAACACCATATGGTTACGCCAACAAAACAACCGCCCACCACATTATGACCCACAAATCACCACAGTGGACATTCAGTGGCGTTAAACCATTGGCGGCACACACCGGTGCACTCAGAATGGCCACCCCAATACAAAACAACACAACATTGGCCTAAACGAAAATCACACACCTGACACTGATACACACCACACCCTCCCACCCATAGCACTATAAAACACACACCCACATTACACACAACCCTTTAGGAATATCAGTAATCGCCACAAGACTAACACGAAGACCACTGAGGCAACAACACACACACCACAAACACCCATCCATCCGCCACGCACCCCACATCCCACACCCCACCACATCACTTAACACCCTCTGCACAACACACACCACACAAAACCCATGTCCCCACTAAGGCACCCCCGTTTCACTGATGAGGAGTTGCGAGTCATGGTGGAGGAAATAGTCAGGGTATAGCCACAGCTGTTTGGAGCACAGGTGCAGCAGATATTCATTGCCAGGAAGATGGAGCTATGGCGGAGAATCGTGGACAGGGTGAATGCCTTGGGACAGCATCCAAGAACAAGGGACGACATCAGGAAGGGGTGGAACGACCTACGTGGAAAGGTACGTTCCATGGCAGCAAGGCACCAGCTCTCCATCCAGAGGACTGGGGGTAGACCCCCACCTCCTCCCCAAGGCTCACAGCATGGGAGGAGCAAGTCTTGGCAATACTGCCTCCTGAGGGACTCACTTGATTTTCAGGAGGACTGGACACTGGTGAGTCAATTTTTACCACCTATCCCCCCATACCTGCATGGCGCCACCACCCTTCACCCTGACACCCATCACTCCACTCCATCCCACACAGTGCAACAACACAAACAACAATCCTAAATGCCAAGCCCTCCATGCCATACCCACTGCATGGACATCCCTCTCAGCCCTGCATGTACGTCCATCACCAAAGCATGCACAGTATGGAGTACTAACAATCCCACAATCCATCACCATACACAAAGGTGGCAGGGCAAGAACAACAATAGAGGGGAAGCAAGGGATGTACAGTATGTCACAGATATGAAGCATAATAAATCACTTACATCTCCACAGGTGCTCCAGCCAATCTCAGCGGTGAGAAGGTGCCACGACTATCCAGTCCCCCAACAGAAGTACCCCCAGTGATGACAGTAACTCTGGACTTCAGGCTCTGGATGAACTACCTGGCCCATCAGGGACCACTGGTCAGTCAGCCATCCCAGCCCACTCACAGTCCACCACAGAGCCTCCCCCACCAGTATCCAACACCACAGCACCCACCCACGTCCCCACACCTCTGTCCCCAGGACACATCAATCAGCAGTGTGCCCACCTGTATAGAGACCCCAGTCCACACCTCACCACCAAGACAATCAGGGACCTGGTGTCAGTGTCAGTGGGCTCACTGTTCAGGGGACACAGGCACAGGGTAAAAGGGACACTGGGAGGACAGCTGTGTGCCAGGGGTAGGACAGGCCCAGGGAACTGACTCTCCAGGAGATACTCATGTCCTGGGTGTTTACCAACAATCCCAGGACAAGATGGGCCAGATCCTTACCAATATGCAGGAGGAATACCATCAGGAGATCAGGGAAGATTTGCAGGCCCTCAACACCACCATGGTCTCCATGGCAGTGGTGCTGGCAGATATGGCCAACATCATGAGGGAATGGACAGCACACCAGAGGGCCCCTACCACTAGCTTCTCTACTGACCAGCCCATCACTTCCCCTGCAGCTGGTGGGCAGGAGGCCCTGCCACAAGACTAACAGGCCACCAGCACCTCTCCTCCTGCAGAAGGTGAACCACCCGCAAACGTTCCCTGCGACCCACACTGAAGCCAGAGACACTTGCCAAGATCAAGACCACCACCAGGAAATGAGACCCTCCTGAATGTCACCCTTGTGTCCCACCCTGTCACCTTGACCACACTGAATTGCCTTTGCTTCCCTTCCTATGGCCCCTTGGACACTGGACCTCTGCTACAAACAGACTGGAACAATACCCTGGACTTCTATCAACCATCACCCCATTCCATTGCACTTTTCTGTCAATTATTTGCACTATAATAAACACCCTTGAAGACAACTTGAGTGAAAGTGTTTTATGTTATGAAAATGTGCATTTATAGAAACAGTCACATGTGCAAATGATCTGAACACTGTGATAGCATACATTTATTGACCTGTAGCTGTCTGTAGTCATCACATCAGTACACAGATGTTATAACACCAACATCTGCAAAATGAGAAGCCATAGGTGACATTAAGTAGAGATGCAAAGGAAGTGAATGCCATCCTGCTACAGCCACACAGAAAACATCAATAATCAGAGAAATGGTCAGTTCAACTCACTCACGTCTGTCATTGTAAGTATTGACGTATAACTGATATTCTGTTGTTCTCATCCTCTGCCTCCTCATCCTCACTGTCCTCAGGGTCCACTGCTGCCACAGGGGCATTTCCACTCTCCTCCTCCTGCAGATAAGGCACATGTCGTTTGAGGGCCAGGTTGTGCAACATGCAGCATGCCACTACTATCTGGCAGACCTTCTCAGGTGAGTAGCACAGGGGTCCACCTGTTAGATGGAGGCATCTGAACCTGCCCTTCAGAAGGCCGAAGGTTCTCTCAATAATTCTTCTGGTTCTCCCATGTGCTTCATTATAACGATTCTGAGCCCCTCTCCTGGCATTCCTCACAGAGTTCAGGAGTCACAATAGGTTTGGGTAGCCAGAGACACCTGGAAGTATTGAGGTCAATCATTAGCCTTACACAATGGTATGTGGTTAACACCAGAAGGCCTATACTGACATACATTAGGAGGGGAGTCAGGCTCACCAATTAGCCACACCCTGTGCCTCTGTAGTTGTGCCATCACATTTGGGATGCTGCTATTCCTCAGGACGAAGGTGTCATGTACCAACCCAAGATACCTGGCAGTGACTTGGGAGATGTACTGGCCTGCCAGGCACACCATTTACACATTGAGTGAGTGTAAACTCTTCCAATTCCTGAACACCTGTTCATCCTGGCGGGTGGGGGACAAACACTACATGTGTACCATCAATCGCCCCAATATTATTGGGAATATGTCCCATTGCATAGAATCCTGCCTTCACAGTGGCCAGATCTTCCACCTGGGGGAAAGCAATGGAGCTGCACATGTGTTTGACCAAGGCAGACAAAACCCTTGCCAGCATGATTGAGAAAACTGCCTGTGACATTCCTGCTGCCAAGCCTACTGTCACTTGTAAAGAACCAGTTGCCAGGAAATGGAGCACTGATAGGACCTGCACAAGAGGGGGGATCCCATTGGGATGATAGATAGCCGATATCAGGTCAGGCTCCAATCGAGCACACAGCTCTGTGATTGTGGCCCTGTCCAGTATATAGGTCAGTATTTGCCTGTCCTCCAGTGTAGCAAAGTCCACAAGGGGTCTATACACGGGGTCTTGTCTCCTCCTCCTATTCTTCTGCAGTGGTAGGTACCTAAGGGACACAAGAGTGTCTAGAGTATCACAATTTGAACAATGGAACCACCTCCTCAGTGCACATTCAGCACTGATGTAATTGGGCAATGGGAATGTCAATGTATGTGCAAATTGTAGCAATGACACAGTTATGGATTATCTGAATGTAATCCACCACCATGAAACGGCAACTGCCTGTCCTGTATCTAGGGACAGATGGAGCTGAGGTAACTCCGCCGATGTTGGGCGTCATGGTGGAAGGCGGTCTTGCACCACTGTGCAAATCATCATTGGCTAATATGGGGCTCTATGGAGTACAATGTCCTATGGGGATCAGTGGCGGTGGTGACGATGTACACCTCTGTGGATGTTACTGCCATTTTCTATCTAAATCCTCACTTGATTCCTGACTTTCCACAGGACAACATCTACACTGCGAGTGCTGCTGTGACCTATGTCTGGATCCTGCCATGGCCTGTGTGACCGGGGAAAGGAGCCCTGGAGGAGTTGGAGCGCTTGGTGGCTGGGGTCCTACCCCAGTATGGACAGCTGTATGGGCCTCCAGACCAACAGATGAGTACACCTTGGGCACGATGCATGTGACAAGGTTGCATGGAGATGTGTGTGCAAGCATCATTTGGGGAGGTGGTCAGTATGTCTGGTGGTAGTGTACATAGTGGGTGCTGGGTGATGTGTGTGCCAGTGGAGCTGGAAATAGGATTTGTGGGCCATATGTGTGACTGGCTGGATTGTATGTGTAATGGTGTCCTTCCGCCCATCAGAAGAAGGGATTGTGGTGTGCCATTGCCTAGGACGTGCGGACCCTGGGGGTCTACAGCAGGTAGAGCACCCACTGTAGGAAAATGAGACACTGGGCCAGGAAGACCGCAGAGGCCCAGCTGGGGATGGCCTCCCAACAAGGGCGAGGTGCCCGTCATAACCTGACGCCCTTGATGGCCCGCATACTGACGGTGACCTACCTAGGCACTCATCTTGCTGTGGT
Organism: Pleurodeles waltl; assembly: GCF_031143425.1. NCBI lineage: Eukaryota > Metazoa > Chordata > Amphibia > Caudata > Salamandridae > Pleurodeles > Pleurodeles waltl. Next base: position 1,598,774,029 of record NC_090444.1, read on the forward strand.
ACTTAGCCAACGGAATGCAAGGGGTGTGCATAGTGCCCAGTATTGGTCCCTGTGTGTGACGGTAATGTGTATGCCATCTGTGGTGTTGGTGCTGTAATTGACCCAGTGCTCACTTTCTCTCTCCCCCCCGTTTTTCTTCTGTCATCCTGTCCATGTGTGCATTAGCATCATCTGGCGTAGGAGCAGGGGCACCGGCGACTGAGGGAGCTGCATCCCACAGGAGGCAGAGTCCACCGACGCCGAGGGGACCAGTGGGACAGAGGGTGAGGGGATCACCACAGTGGAGACAGGAGGTGATAACACTGACTCTGATTCCTCCTCTGATGGAAGCTCCCTGGTGGCGGAGGACACCTCTGGGATCACCCCAGCTACAGGTACAGCTGCCACCCCCGTACCAGCATCGCCCTCCCAGTAGCCCCTCACTGAGTTGCCCGTGCCCACTCAACCCAGAGGGTGGTCATCTCCTTTGCCCCAGGCACCTCAGGCCCTGCCACAGTCAGCCCTGCTGCCCTCAGTGAGGAGGCTATTGACCTCCTGAGCTCCATCTCTGTAGGGCAGTCAACCATTATGAATGCCATCCAGGGGCTGGCATCCCTGATGCAGCAATGCAATGCCTTCCTGGAGGGCATTCACAGTGAATTGGTGGCCCAACAGAAATCGTTCCAGGCTCTGGCCTCCTCTCTGATGGCAGCCATTGTCACTGTACCTACCATCCCCCCTCCAACTACTACTTCCCAGTCCCAATTTCCTCAACCCCAACTCATCCCATGCACATATACAGACAAACATGTACACAAAACTTCACACAAGGGTGGCACAGACAAACACAGGCAGCACACTTCAGGCCACAAGCACTCACCCAAACAGACAGTTGCCCACACAACGACATCCCCTGCCTCTACTGTCTCCCCCTCCTCCTCCTCCTCCTCCTCCCTCCCTGTCACATCTGCATGCACTGCATCAACAGCCACCATCACCACACCAAGCAGCACACACACCTCTCTTGCAGACACCTCCACAACATCCATCCATGCGTCCCCTGTGTCCTCTCCCACCCTGTCTGCTCCCACTCCTAAGAGACACAAACGCATGCACTCAGACACCCAACAGCCATCCACCTCACATCAGCACATTGCCCATGCACCTGCACCCAGGTCCAGCAGACGTACACCTCCAACAACCACTCCCTCAACCTCCACTCCTATCCCTCCTCCCTCATCCCACCCCACCATCCCTAAGATGATTTTCCTTGCCCAACTTTACCTCTTCCCTCTCCCTCCACCCACCCTCCATCCTATCCAGTAAGAGCAGGGTCACCACAACCCAGCCCAGCACCTCAGCCAAACAGTCCATGGGGACAGTGGAGGCACCTCCTAGTCATGGAGGCAAGAAAAGGAAGGATCCCACTCCACCACTCAAGAGAGGGAAGGATCCCACTCCACCACCCAAGAAAGGGAAGGTTCCCACTCTACCAACTAAGAGAGGCAAGAGGCCCCCTCCAACAGCAGTGGGCAAGGAGCCCTCACCTCCAGCTAGGGCACAGCAGCCCTCACCTCCAGCTAGGGCACAGCAGCCCTCAGCAGCCCTCACCTCCAGCTAGGGCACAGCAGCCCTCACCTCCAGCTAGGGCACAGCAGCCCTCGCCTCCAGCTGGGACACAGCAGCCCTCGCCTCCAGCTGGGACACAGCAGCCCTCGCCTCCAGCTGGGACACAGCAGCCCTCGCCTCCAGCTGGGACACAGCAGCCCTCGCCTCCAGCTGGGACACAGCAGCCCTCGCCTCCAGCTGGGACACAGCAGCCCTCGCCTCCAGCTGGGACACAGCAGCCCTCGGACACAGCAGCCCCTGCCTCCAGCTGGGACACAGCAGCCCTCGCCCTCCAGCTGGGACACAGCAGCCCTCGCCCTCCAGCTGGGACACAGCAGCCCTCGCCTCCAGCTGGGACACAGCAGCCCTCGCCCTCCAGCTGGGACACAGCAGCCCTCGCCCTCCAGCTGGGACACAGCAGCCCTCGCCTCCAGCTGGGACACAGCAGCCCTCGGACACAGCAGCCCCTGCCTCCAGCTGGGACACAGCAGCCCTCGCCCTCCAGCTGGGACACAGCAGCCCTCGCCCTCCAGCTGGGACACAGCAGCCCTCGCCCTCCAGCTGGGACACAGCAGCCCTCGCCCTCCAGCTGGGACACAGCAGCCCTCGCCCTCCAGCTGGGACACAGCAGCCCTCGCCCTCCAGCTGGGACACAGCAGCCCTCGCCTCCAGCTGGGACACAGCAGCCCTCGCCCTCCAGCTGGGACACAGCAGCCCTCGCCCTCCAGCTGGGACACAGCAGCCCTCGCCCTCCAGCTGGGACACAGCAGCCCTCGCCCTCCAGCTGGGACACAGCAGCCCTCGCCCTCCAGCTGGGACACAGCAGCCCTCGCCCTCCAGCTGGGACACAGCAGCCCTCGCCCTCCAGCTGGGACACAGCAGCCCTCGCCCTCCAGCTGGGACACAGCAGCCCTCGCCCTCCAGCTGGGACACAGCAGCCCTCGCCTCCAACAGAGGGCATGTAGGCCACCCTCCAGGGCTATTGTATATGGAGCCCCCTCCAGAATCAGTGGGCAAGTTCTGCACCTCAGACTGTGACCTTGCACTCCCAAGCACGGAGAAATGGTCATGGAGCCCCCCCAGAACCAGTGGACAAGTTCCCCACCTCAGAGACTGTTACCTTGCACTCCCCAGCACAGAGAAAGGGGCATGGAGCCCCCTCCAGAACCAGTGGGCAAGTTCCCCACCTCAGAGACTGTGACATTGCACTCCCCAGGAAAGAGAAATGGGCATGGAGCTCCCTTCAGAGCCAGTGGGAAAGTTCCCCACTTCAGCTGAGGCGCCCCCAAACCCCCCCCCCCCTTCCCCCCTGAGTTGCCTCTCCATTCCCAGCATGATGCCCCTGCACAGTGTAGTGCGGATTTTAGTCAGGAAAAAAGTTGGGCCTTGGACTGTGCCCTGTGGCCTTTTGTACTTTGGACTGGCCATAGGCCCTTTCTGAACAGTGACTCAAATATCTCTAGTCACATGGACAATATGGTGGCTGTTGGCGTCAAATTACACTATCTGGCTAAACGTTGTCCTTGCATTATTATGACGTGTGTTCTGTGAGAATGGTTTTCCTCTGCAGCTGGTTGTGTGTATGGTGTGTGTGTGTATGGTGTGTGTTGTGCGTGGGTGTGTCACTCTCCTTTTCCGCCCGCCCTCCCTTGTGTGCTAGGCAGCTGTACTCACAGTCATAGTCTTCGCGGTGTTAATGTTCCAGATGAAGCATGGCATAGCTGTGCATCGGGAAGACTTGAAGTTTCGGTTCCATGGCGGCGTTGATCTTCTCTGTGTCTCTGATGGTGAGACTTTCGTCTTCTGTGTTCTGTTTCCGCCAGGCTTTTGATGGCATTGGTACCGCCTGACAATCCTGGCGGTTTGCTATGTCATAATATGGTGGGCGGTACCTTGTCTTCCGCCTGGCTGTTGATGGCTACCACCGTGGTCAGTGGTGTTTACACCCTGGTGGTTGGTGTGGTACATTGGCTGTCTATGGGAGTTATCACCTCCATGGTCATAATTTGGCGGTAATTACTGCTAGCCTGTTGGCGGTGTTACCGCCACTTTAACAGTCACTGCCATTGTAATAATAACCACCTTAGCCTCTGCTAGGGTGAGCAAGATAGGAACCAAGCCCTGGTAGAATTGGTCATAAACACTTATTGTTCACAATACTCTCCCACTTAACCTTCCTCCGGTTGTTGGTGACTGTTAATTTCACATGGGCCAGACATTGATTCTGGCCAGTCTTGTCTAAGTTTCCCAGAAGGCTAAGATGGTCACTCTCAAACCGGGATAGGACTTCCATGTCAAAAACACAGCTGTCAGGGCACCCATGAATATGTAATTCCAAGTGAGTAATATATCAATATGTAATGTATAATGGCATTAATACCATGGAGAGTTTCAAGCTCAATTTATTCTTCAACAGAAAAGTTCATCATAGTAACCACAGAATTGTCCTTTGACATCCATGTTCATGTAGTAAACACAGTATTGAAGTCAGTATCCATGTAGCACATACAGCCACAGCCAACACGTGTTTCGTCCTATGAGAACAGTACTCTCACGGACTTCATCAGGGCTGAAAATAAATGAGAACAGTCACTACTTCATAACATGTGTACAGAACCGTCAAGAGCAGACCATAAAATATATCTTATCGTGACAATTTGTGAGATCCTAAAACGAAAACATATAATTTGTGACTTCTTGTGATCATTCATCTGGTGGGAACTAACATATAGTCCCATCACCACAATAAAATTATTAAAATCACAAAATATGATAACATTGCCTATAAAGTTAAAGCACAAAATGGGAATATATATGTGAATAACCCATGTGTACAAAGTTTATCACAATATGAGTATGCATGTTTATAAAGTCCAAAGAAAAGTCACCCCAGACACCCAGTCAACACCAAAGTGCGCAATGTAATAATAGCTTACCCAGTGTAAGATAACAGAAACACCACCAGAGCCCTTCATAATAAACAGTGAAAAACCCATAATTCGAAACATACCTTAACTCAAATTATATCTACGTGTATAACCAGTATCATTAAGAACCGTCCAGAGTCTGTGGAAAATAATCATAGATCCACTATATAATCAACTAAGTCTCCTGCATGTCTAAATAAAAAAAAACGTCCCCAAATGAGGGTACAAGCAAATGTGACCAAAAGGTCCCAGACTGACCTGAGTAAAATATATATAATATCCAACATTAGGATGCAAATGAAGTATTCAAGAACCGTTTCCTAAGTATGCAGAGTGAAGAAAGAAATCGGAAAGAAAAATTATTATATGCTGCAATTTAGGCATGCTAAATATAAATGAACATGATTAGGAAATATCCCCAAAAGTAATACTGAGACATCAAGTCACCAGGTCCCCAATGACCAAATTCAGTATCTCACCTATTGTGTACGTAAGTATCCATCATCAAGAAAGGCAACGACCGCGGTCGAAATCCCCCCGCGGCGTCCTCTGTATCGGTAATTAATCTCGAACGTCGAACTAACGGAGGAGGATTGAAATTTAAAGCCTCCGCGCGTTAGTAGTGAAGTAATAGAAAATGGACTAACCCATAAGTATGGGCGCCATCTTAGAAAAGGAGAGAAGGACCAGCCTTCAACAGGACACGAGAGGAAAAGAAGGACTATCTCCCGTAATGGGCGCCATTTTGGAACTGCATATACCCGAGCTTGATGTATGTTAATAATCGGTATAAACAACAAATACATAACGAGTAAAAAAAGTAAAATAAGTATCCTCCCAAATTCTTATTAGCCTAAGTCATGCAATACAGCAATAACTGTGAGGAATTCCTTAAGTTGCATACCGCCACCATCCGTGTCAAGATAATGGCCTATGGGGAGAACTCCTTCCCCCAAGATATCTGGTTGTAACCATAATTGTTTATTACCGCATCTAACAAGATATATGTAGGTGAAGTAGTAGTATCCCTCGCACAGCCCAACTGAATAGATTAATACGAAAAACCCAGAGGTCTATACGTGAGTGTTTAGTGTGAAAGGAGAAAGGGGAAAAGTACACGTGAACGTGTCATGCCCCACTCATATTATGTATAGACAACACACTAGCAAGTATACCTAAAACATATAAATTACACCATGGTTTGGATTACAAACAAGCAAACCTGAGACAGTTAATGATGATCTACCATTGCATTACTATGTATTCCTGTTCTAACACAAATATGTATCTGATCTCTCCAAATGAGTATTTATGCATGCCGCAAATATAGACTATATGTCCCTCTGAGTTGGGCACCAGTCAGTATAATCAATTCACATAGCATTTGACCCAGTGACTTGTGTATAGATGAGACACAATATAATCAAAAGACTACACTTGCAGTAGGTTTCATGAATAACATATGCTTAATGAACTTAGTAAGTCAGAATGAGAGGAGAGTAGATTGTAAAGATGATGCATAAATATCAGTGATTATTCTTACGTTCCCAAATAGTATTCCATTTCAAAGTTGGTATTGAGACCCTCCTCCACCGCTCTGAGTTTCAAAATCCAATAACATTCTTTTCTCCTGAGGGCTAATTCCCTATTGCCACCTCTGGGGTCTCTATTTACCTGATCAAATCCAAAGAATTCAAAACCAACAATGTTTTTTTGTTTAGGACAGTGTCGCATATGGTTTACTATAGGGTATCTCTCGTCACCTTGTCTCAAAGCTCTGAAATGTTCACTCGCCCTAACTCTGAGTGGTCTGATAGTACTGCCTACATAGTATAGGCCACACTTGCACATGATCATGTAGATGACAAAATTACTATCACATGTAATATTGTGGTTAATGTTGTATGGCGTCCCAGTACAGCTGGTGAATGTGGAGATGCCTGACTTGGCCCATCTACACATTCCACAATGTCCACACTTAAAGAAACCCTTTCCACGGCTGGTAAGCCAGTTAGTCTGAGTTGGTTTACAGCGAAAATTAGAACATAGCAAATTTTTAAGAGTTCTGCCTCTTCTATAAGTAAACAGTGGGGTAGCCGGGATCACTTTTTTCAGAGTAGGATCTGCTGTTAGAATAGACCAATGTCTGTTCATACATTTACGTAATAAAGTAGCCGTTTTTGTGAAATTCACAATACAGCGGATACCATTATCCTTAGTTCTCAATTTTTGACCCAGTGTGTCTGATCTGGACAGACGTAAAGCCCTATTCCGAGCTTTGTCTATCACCTTAGTGGAGTATCCCCGTGCTTTGAATCTCATGCTCATATCTTGTATACATAGGCCAAAATCTTCCTCAAGACTACAATTGCGCCTCGCCCTAACCATCTCACCATAAGGTATCGCATTAATTTGATGAACTGGATGTGCGCTCTTTGGGTGTAGGATAGAGTTACAGGAAGTACTCTTTCTGTAAAGACGACTTTCTATTTTGTTGTTGCAAATCAGAAGTTCCACGTCAAGAAAGGCAATGTTAGTCACACTTCGTTCAGAAGTAAAGTGAATGTTATACTCATTATTATTTAAATAGTTAATGAAGTTGTCAAGTTCTTATGAGTCGCCAGTCCAGATCATCAAACAATCATCGATATATCTGCCCCAATAGAGTATATCAGAGATCCATTTACTACCCTCTTTACTCCAGATCATATTTTGCTCAAACATTCCCATAAAGAGATTCGCATAGGCCGGTGAGAATTTGGATCCCATAGCGACACCTTGCTTTTGGCGATACCAATCATTTTTAAATAAAAATACATTATTGTTTAAGATCAGATCTACCATCTTTATTAGCATTTGGGTATGGCCATATAGGTTCGCCGGTCTTTTGTAGAGGAAGAGACGTAGTGCCTCCTTTCCTTGTTCATGGTTAATGCTGGTATAAAGGGAGGTGACATCTAGTGTAACTAAAATCATCCCTGGTTCCCATGTTATATCCATGAGTATGCTGAGAATATGTTTCGTATCCTTAATATAGGAAGGTAAGTTTCCTACACAAGGCTGTAAAAAAATGTCAACATATTCCGACAGTCTCTCAGTTGGACCATCGATGCCTGAAACAATAGGCCTGCCAGGAGGGGAAGTGAGACTCTTATGTACTTTAGGTAGTATATATATACAAGGATTCCTGGGTCTGTGAATACGAAGGTACATATACTCATCTTCTTTTAAAAGTGATTGAGTAAAACAGTCATGTAGAAATTTATTGATTTTATTCGTAAGTGCGGGGATAGGGTCTGATATCATCTTTTCATAACAGGTCACATCCCCTAGTTGCCTATAAATCTCCTGATCATAATCTGAGGTGTTCATTACTACAATATTTCCCCCCTTATCTGCCTCTCTTATGGTAATCTCCCCATTGGTACGTAATAGTCTCAAGTTAGTCATTTCCTTTTGGGTGAGGTTCTGATGCCAAATATAATGGCGACTGTCATTCTTTGATTCTAGTTTATTAAAATCACGCCAGACCACTCTGAAAAAGGTTTCTATACAGTTATCCCTATTAAGGGTTGGTGTCCACATTGATTTGCTTTTTAAACCACTAGGCAGTGAGTCTGATGGGATATCTAGATCCGATAAAATTCGAGTTATAGTGGTAGGATCCTGTTCGCAGTCCGCTATAGACAATAGAGTGGCCGTGTCTTGAACATCCTTAATGGACAACTGTTGGTCTTCATTAAGACCATCCAGGGAGATGATATTGTCCCTGTTGTCAGAATGATTCGCAAAATATTTTTTCAGTTTTAGACGTCTAATAAATTTGAAAAAATCAATTTTCGTATTCTGAAAGTCTCCAAACTCTCCTGGACAGAACCCTAGTCCCTTGCCAAGAAGTGTAAGGTCATGAGAAGTAAGCTCCAAGTTGGAGAGGTTAATTACATTGATAGAACCAATATCAGAATTGGCTATTTCCCCCTGTTCCATGATCTTGTCTGCATTCCTTGTCTTGTATTTGCGTGTTCCTCCTCTGCCACCCCGTCTGATTTTCCTGGGTCTATCTTGCGTCGGCCTAGTTCCCATTGTCCCTGCCTTATCCTTTGGACCTCTGCTAAAAAAGAGGGTTGTGCTGACCTGTCCTGTCTGGAAGTGTTGGAAATAGCACTTAAATCACTGTTGCTGGTAGAAGCACTATTTAGTGAGGATGAGGAGCCTAAATCAGAACTTAATGGGGACGCACTTCTTTTGGATAAATGATCATATTTATGGGAGAATGTAAAGATCCTACCATTTTTGTAATCCAACTCATCTGCCTAAGTTTGCGTGCCTTCCTTTGTGTAATCTCATTTTGATGCAGTTCCATAATTTCATTAAGAATTTTATAATTCTTAGCCGTTGGTTCCTCCATGTTCATTTTGTTAATATCTGTTTCTAATTCAGCAATTTCTGTTTGTAATTTAGTGATTTTCCTCTCCGAGTTTTCTATCAGAATATTCATTAGTCTAAAAGAACTTGATACTATTTCTTGTTCCCAATTGTCCAATAAGTCTGGATCAAGATCATCAAAGGTAGGAAAAATATGTGATCTTAGACCTCTAGGTATCCTGTGAAGTTTTACATATTGTTTTAAGGTTGCTCCATCCCACCATTTAGACACCTCCTGTTTCTTCAATTTTTCTAATTTGAAAAATTTGTCACGAAGCCCCATTTTGGTGTGCTGGGCACCCGCTGTATAAAGTTTAGGTATAGTCCCTGTCTGCTCTAAACTACCAAAGATGTCTGCTGCTAGTTTATCACGGTCCATATTTACAATATAAAGTACAAACGAAGCAAGGCACTCCAATCAAAGAATAATCAAAACATACAATGCAAAAGGCTGGAGCAGCACCCCTATGTTTAACATCAAAGAAAATTGAGAGCACATAGGAAGCAAGTCATAGGATATGGGCGCTCACAGTGAGTCAATATAATAGCATTAACTTTCCAATTTTAACATGGTGCTCCTGGCAAGAGGATCTTCCTAACTCCTCTAATGTTTCCAGGGAAACTCACAATGACAAAAACACAGCTGTCAGGGCACCCATGAATATGTAATTCCAAGTGAGTAATATATCAATATGTAATGTATAATGGCATTAATACCATGGAGAGTTTCAAGCTCAATTTATTCTTCAACAGAAAAGTTCATCATAGTAACCACAGAATTGTCCTTTGACATCCATGTTCATGTAGTAAACACAGTATTGAAGTCAGTATCCATGTAGCACATACAGCCACAGCCAACACGTGTTTCGTCCTATGAGAACAGTACTCTCACGGACTTCATCAGGGCTGAAAATAAATGAGAACAGTCACTACTTCATAACATGTGTACAGAACCGTCAAGAGCAGACCATAAAATATATCTTATCGTGACAATTTGTGAGATCCTAAAACGAAAACATATAATTTGTGACTTCTTGTGATCATTCATCTGGTGGGAACTAACATATAGTCCCATCACCACAATAAAATTATTAAAATCACAAAATATGATAACATTGCCTATAAAGTTAAAGCACAAAATGGGAATATATATGTGAATAACCCATGTGTACAAAGTTTATCACAATATGAGTATGCATGTTTATAAAGTCCAAAGAAAAGTCACCCCAGACACCCAGTCAACACCAAAGTGCGCAATGTAATAATAGCTTACCCAGTGTAAGATAACAGAAACACCACCAGAGCCCTTTATAATAAACAGTGAAAAACCCATAATTCGAAACATACCTTAACTCAAATTATATCTACGTGTATAACCAGTATCATTAAGAACCGTCCAGAGTCTGTGGAAAATAATCATAGATCCACTATATAATCAACTAAGTCTCCTGCATGTCTAAATAAAAAAAAACGTCCCCAAATGAGGGTACAAGCAAATGTGACCAAAAGGTCCCAGACTGACCTGAGTAAAATATATATAATATCCAACATTAGGATGCAAATGAAGTATTCAAGAACCGTTTCCTAAGTATGCAGAGTGAAGAAAGAAATCGGAAAGAAAAATTATTATATGCTGCAATTTAGGCATGCTAAATATAAATGAACATGATTAGGAAATATCCCCAAAAGTAATACTGAGACATCAAGTCACCAGGTCCCCAATGACCAAATTCAGTATCTCACCTATCGTGTACGTAAGTATCCATCATCAAGAAAGGCAACGACCGCGGTCGAAATCCCCCCGCGGCGTCCTCTGTATCGGTAATTAATCTCGAACGTCGAACTAACGGAGGAGGATTGAAATTTAAAGCCTCCGCGCGTTAGTAGTGAAGTAATAGAAAATGGACTAACCCATAAGTATGGGCGCCATCTTAGGACTTCCATGTCAATGAGATTTTTTCCAGGAGCATAAGTCTATAAGAATGTAGTTTATATGGCTCTGATATAAGTTCCTTCTAAAAGTGGGATGCCTCTCTGCACCGGACTTTGTTCTACCATTACTGGCTCTCAAACATTCGCACAAGCAGAAATCCAGTATTTGCAGAGCAACCTTAGAGAGGGTCATTAAGCATGGACCTGAGAGTCATGGTACACACTAAAGCTGATCTTCATCACCTGCTAATTCCATTAATAATGCGGAGGGTTCAAGGTTCACATTGAAGACGCCACCCAGGTTCACAGCAAACCCCTCCCCAATCCTGGAAATAGTATCTCTCAGAAGGTATAGAAAAGGGGACTCGGAGGTCTTGGGAACTCTCCTACTATAAACATTAAAAATAAATAATTTTACTTTGTTCCAAGAAGAAACCTAAAGTCCAAGTAAATCAGGGGAATCAATGGTCAGTAGCTTCACATGGCAGCCCAAAGAGATCTTAAACCATGTAGCATGGCCACCCGAGGATCTACCAGCAATGAACTTACAAGATGGAACATAGAAAGTCTTGAAGCCTTGCCTATAGAATGGTGCAGTTTACAAGTTTCCTAAAACATGATTATATCACCCTTCTCGATAAAAGCCCACCAGTCATCCTGGGCATACTTACTCCCAGGCCCTGCTCTATTCTAAGAGAGCAGCATTAGATGGTTAATAGCGCTGGTTGAAGGGGTATCTAGGTTTCCCTGGGATAGTAAGGAGAGCTTACTAGGAAAGAAACGTGCAGCAGTTTCAACAGTGGATAACTGTGCATCCAAGCTAATAGGTTGAATCTGGGCAGAGGGATTCAATAAAAAGTTAGTAGAAATGCAACTAGAGTCATTAGTATGCTTTTGGGATAGGCAAGGTTTGGAACCAAGCCTGCTGCTCAATATAGGATTCCTACAATCTCCTGTCCGTCAACTCAAGGCACCAATGGAGAGGGTTGAATTTGCTCTACCATGTGTGGGTGGAAATACTCTAGTTTTGAACTGGATTGCAGAGTTAGGAGAAAAAGGAGTTTGCGCTTGCAGAGATAATAGGCCATTTCCAATAGAAGGATGGGAGAGATGCAAGTTATTGCAGTCTAAATTGTTATCTGGGGATGGTAATATGGGTGACCACTATAATGTTGAAATGGATAACACTGTAGAACTCCCTGACATTCCTGATCAAGTGGATCACTGTATTGGTCAGAGAAGCCTTGTCTTCTCTAGCATATGGCTGAAGCTTTGGGGACACCTGTCATATAAACTGTCCTGATGTAGGAAAGCCCGTCAGTGCCTGTCTGCGCCTGGACGGGTCCAGGGACTCTGTTCCTTCTAACCTAGAGGAGATTGAATACTCTTCCCACTTTTTGCACTCTCTCAGACCATCTAATATAGCTACCTGATAAACAGGTTGGACAGAGTAAATGCCAGAGGTGGCTGGATCGCCATTATCTATAAGGAGACGTTTAAATGAACCTTTCATCCTTTGACCATCCCTGGCTGAGAAAGCATGTCCTTCTCTCTTACACTTAATCCTCTGTACACATTCTCTGGCACTTCAATCTATCGCCCTCCTGTTTCCTCTGATGTTTTTATTCAAGCTCTCCCTGACCGAGCGTGGGACTTAGTGTGCAACAAACCGAACTTTACCCTTCTTGGGGACTTCATACCCATATAGATGAAACTAGCAATTCAGCCGCTAAAAGTCTTCTCCTAGATCTTGCAGCTTTAGACTTGGTTCAACTAATTAGCGGTCCTACTCACTCTAAGTGTAATACTATTGACCCTCTTTTCAGCAACGTCACTGACTTGATGCCCCTGCCCTTTTGTCCCCTGGTCTGATCACTTCCTAATTACTCTGAAGCTTCCCTTCCCTCCTATCTCTAGACTGCTTCCTGTAGCTAAACAACTACATCGCTGCTGGCATAAGCTCAATGCTAATGACTGGACGGCCACTCCATCCCCACACTTTCTGCAGCATGCATCTTGAAAACATAGTTAACCAAAAGCCTTACTTCGCCCTTTTCTATCTCTTCAAAAATCAATACCATTCAACATACTTCATTGTCTGGATGGCACTCACATAATACAGCTTAGTTATGTCCCCCACCCCGAGGCCTCAAACCTGATCCTATAGACCATACCACCCGCTTTTCTGAGAAGCTTAATAGATCGATCACTAATGCTCTTGATACAGTATTACCGCTAGTCACTAAAACAGGAGGCAGATGCAAAAAAAGGCACCCCATGGTTTTCTCCTCACCCTCACCTTAAAAAAAAAGGAATGTAAACGCCTTGAGAGAAGCTGGAGAAAGACCTATGACAACACTTTAAAAGTTGAGTATCGGAAACCAATCAGACACTTTCGCTCAGAAATTACATCAGCTCAGGCATACTACTATGCTTCCAAAATTGAACAGTTGTTACATGATCGAAGGAAGTCTTTCAAATTCTTCCACCCTGTCGCACACAATGACCTTATGAATGTATTGCAAGAACACAGCAACAACCTTCCTCACTTTTTTCTAACTTTTTTTTTTTTTTTTTTAGATATTTACTCAGCTTTCCCAGACAATCCCTACCGGGTAACAGACTCCCCTACTCATATTTCATCACAACATTGAACTATCTCGGTCCTCCCTCCTCTCACAGAAGATTCGGTCACTAACCTTCTTAATTCTCTAAAGTCAGGCTTTCCACTTGACCCAGCACTTCCTCACATCCTGGCCCTAGGCTCATCAGTCATTATTCCGGTCCTGACTAACCTCAACTCCTCCCTAACCATCAGCCATATCCTGCACCATTGGAAGCACACTATAGTTGAGCCACTGCTGAAAAAGCCCCATCTTGGTGCAGCTCTTCTTAATAACTACAGGCCGATTTCTCTTCCGCCTGCTGTGTCCAAATTAATTGAAAAACACGTAAACAGTCATCTCACAGGTTTTCTTGAGGACCACAACATCCTCCAACCCACTTAAATGGGTTTGAGGCCTCAACACAGTACTGAGACAGCATTGCTCACAGTCATGGAAGAGGTAAGAAGGCGCCTTGATCAAGTGTCGTGACAGCAGTTATCTTGCTAAAATCTCAGTGTAGCCGTTTATACAGTCGACCATTCCATTTTAATTCTGAGAATGGTGGACGCCGGGATCAATGGCATTGCGTTGAAATGGCTCTCCTCCTTCTTGGAGAGCAGGACTTTTCAAGTTCTTGATTGTTCTTACCTTTCTAACTGTGTCCCGCTCAACTGTGGGGTGCCTCAGGGCTCCTCCCTGAGCCCCACACTGTTCAAAATATATATATATATCCGTTAGCAGAGATCCTAGAACCTTATGTCGCCGGTGTCATATGCTGACGATACTCAATTGGTCTTTTCCTTTTCCACCAAGTCTAATATTAATCATTCCTCTCTGACCCCTTGTTTTCAAGCAGTAACAATATGGATGTCTGAATGCAAACTTAGATTAAACAAAGACAAAACGAAGGTGATGTTGTTAGGGAATCACTTTCCCCAGGGGCCTAAGCCACCTTTCCTGGAGTGTCTGAAAACCCTGCCTCATCCTAAAGATAACATAAAGAGCCTGGTAGTCTGGGTTGACTCGCAGCTCACCATGGACCATCAATCCAAAAAGACTGCTGCCACCTGTTTTATTCTTCTCAGACTTTAAGGCAAGCTTTTAAAATTCTCCCATTCTTAGTCAAAAAAGCTCCTAGTCCAGACCCTGATTATCTCATGTCTAGACTATGGTAATGCCCTTTACCTCAGCTCTCCCAAGTATGTGGTTAAAAGATTACAGGTGGTTCAGAATGCAGTGGCTTGGCTCTTCTTGAATATTCCCAGACATCAATCCACCAAATCCTCCATTTCCTTCCTCCAGTGGAACAACGGATAAGGTTCAAATCCCTGTGTGTCATACACAGAGCACTACACAGTAGAGGTCCTGCCTTATTAAGATCCATTGCTTCCTTTTATATGCCTCTCAGGTCTCTCAGATCCTTGACAGCCGCTCTGGTCAGCTGAGGAGAGCCAGGTGAGGTGGTGGGTCCATGTCATACTTAGGAGCAAAACTTTGGAACCCCCTCCCTCCAGAGCTCCTTCTGACCAGCCAAGAACTGTCCTTCCGCAAATTGCTTAAAACCTGGTTATTTAGAGTTTAACCCCTTCATTGGTCTATTTGGATCTGTGGTAGCGCTGGGAGGCCTTTGAGTATCCACGCACTCTACAAATACATTAAACTAAACTAAACTGAGGCAGCCTTTTTGATGTGCAAGTGTGGTAGGTAACAGTTTTGCCAGCACCCCCCCGCCACCCAAACAAGTCAGAGAAGGCCCTATCTGCTAAGACCTATACCCCCTTTGTCTCAATGTCTGGGAGTAATACACAAAGACCAACTGTCAGCTACACCTAGCCACGTGACCCAGAACACAGGTGACGGGTACCAAAGTGTTAGGACCAGAAAATGCAACCTTTCTAAAAGTGGCATTTTCAGAATTGTGACTTAAGCTCCAACTTTACCATTAAAGAGGGTTTTGAAATACAATTCTTTAGACACCAAACTTGACATCCCTATCCGCTCCCAAATGGAATTTATCACCTATTAAATGTAATACAGTACCCCAACGTTATCCTATGGGAGAGGAAGGCTTTGTAATAGTGAAAAACAAATGTACATTTTTCACTACCAGGACATGTAAAAGTAAAAAGTACATGTCCCGTAAATGCACTACACCTTATCCGGTGAGTGGTTTAGGGCCTACCTATGGGTGATTCATATGTATTAAAAAGGAAGATATAGGCCTGACAAAAGGTTTATTTTGCCATGTCAAAATCAAAATGGCAGTTTTAAACTGCACACACAGGCTGCAATGGCTGGCAGACCTGAGACCTGCTTAGAGCGCTACTTAAGTGGTTGTCACAAGGGGGTGCTGCAGGCCCACTAGTAGCATTTAATTTACAGGCTCTAATGCTTGGGGTACCACTTAACTAGGGACTTAAAAGAAAATTAAATGTGCCAATCCGGTGTAAGACAATTTTACCATGTTTAAAGGAGAGAGCACAAGTACATCAGTACTGGTCAACAGAGGCAAAGTGCACAGAGTCCTGGGGCTGACAAAATCAAAAATGGAAGGATGAAGGCAAAAAGGTTTGGGGGAAGGCTCACAGGTCTAACTAACTAACTCCTCACTTCTTGAGTTCCGCAAGAGGCTGAAGACCTGACTCTTCAACTAGCTCCGCTCCCCACAGGGCAAGGATCCTACACCTGCACAAAGCCAGGATACCGTCCTGGGTAAAAGTGCAATCTACAAATACACATAAATAACATTTAGTAAGGACAGGTATGAGGGATATGGACCGGATAGTACTGGCTGTTTTACTTACTGGTAATCTTTACTGTAAATCCCCTTGTTTCCTTGATAAAGTCCTTGTACTTGCACTGCTATTATCTCCTGTCCCTTCTGGGTGAGACCATGAACACAAAGCTCACTGGCTATCGGACAGATCTTTTGGAAAGGAACATTTTTTAACACCAAGTGCCCCATTCCAATAATCTCAGAAACCTTAATTCACTTTGAATAACTTCTTCAAGGCAGTTTCGTAGATTTATTGAATGATTGTGACCTTTCTTCCTACTTGATTAAACCCACACTAAATTTGCATGGGCTTTCTGTGTCAAGGAATTCAGATTCTCTGCAGTAATCAAAAGTAACTAAACAAACATCTTGTGAAGAAATCATCCAACAAATGACCGCAACCCCAGAGTAAACCCGACGATAGACTAAATAAGCCCTCCATATAAAACACATTGTATCAGAGCTTACATTCATTTTTACCCTGTACTTTTGCCAACCAAGTGATGCCCGAGTGTACTCAGGATGTTATAAAAACATTAAGCTTCTGATTTGTGGATGCTGTAAGAGGGGATTCCTGAGAATGTGCATATTATCAAGTGCAATCTTCTGACATATTCTTGGTATCACCATTATTAGGATTGACCGTTGGGGACAGCACGTGTTATTAAGAGCACTTGTCCGCATGAGACAGATACAGGCATGGTGCTTTTAGTAACTGTTACATTTAGTAACACAATTTGTAAGGCCACTGTTTATGCAGTAGCCCGCTGGATGAAGCTCTGCGTTAGCAAGAGCATAGCTATGATAAAGCCTGGGTATTTTCAAGAGATGATCATAGGGGGATTGCTCTTTCTTGCATGATTCCAAGTCAAAGATGACAGATGTCACCCCAGGAAAAGACCTGGGGTGTTTGAATTACACCTGGCAATCAGTAACACAGGTTTCCCTAGTAATCCCATGGAGCAGTGGTTCTTAAACATTTAACTTCTGTGTACCCCCACTTATTCATTTATGAAACCTAGGGACCGCACTGAGTCATTAATGAAAGCTGAGGATGATTCGATGAATCATGAGTTTGATGATTTGAACCCCAAAGTAATACAGATTCCAAAACACATGTATAAAAGAATTCAATTTTAATACGAAGAATGGAGATTTTCTAAAATCAATTGAGGCCACTCATTGTCCATACTGTATTCTGTTTGATGAACTTGATGAAACTAACTTAATGTTTCTGCCTGTAATTTTAAAATCCTCCACATTTTCCGAATGTTTTAACATTTTCAGTTGTACATTTTTCTTCATTACTTATGTACACTTCATTAACCTGTTAATATTAGCTAACTGTATAAACAGTCGCACACCCCGTGAGCAGGCTTCGTGGCCCCCCGGGGGGCTCTCTGGACACAGATTAAGAACCACTGCTCTAGGTGATTGCTTTGTTGAACGTCAAAAATCAGGAAGGCTGCTGCATCATGACTACTATCATCTGTTCATTTGAATTTATCTTTGTCATGGCTCTGTCATGATAGAACCACTGCAGTAAATAAGTAAGTCTACACTCTATTTACGAACCTGCATCCGCTTACTGTGAAGTATGTTAAATATCAATATTATGTCGTGGTTCTGTTTATAAGTACAGTTTGTGAGATTTTAACCACCACTCAGAAATATTTTTAAAAAGTGGGATTGTGTCCACTCCAACTTCCCTCACAAAATATTAACAGTGTGCTTCTGCACTTTGAAGTTTTAGTCCTTAGATTATTGACCATGAAACGTGAAAACAAGTATAATTTTAATTAAATTAAGGTTTACCTATGGGCACAAATTCAGTGGTCAGTAGTCTCCATCGGTTTGCGTCCATTTCCCTCTGATCTATTAAAATAGTGCATACTACCCCCTGCCATGTTGTCTCCTTTTTGCACAATTTTGATTCTAAAATTAAGGTGATCTCTTGCCAGCTAAAAGGCTATTGCTTACATTTAGAGATGCTCAAAGTCTCAGCGTTTCCCCGGTTACTACATAAATTAATACAGGACTAAATTGGTTGATACATTTTCGGTTTGCCGAAAATTACTTATTTGGGTCAAGCATTGCCCCCTGCATATAACAGAGTTTTAATCCGTTCTACACACGTCCAGTCAAGTTCAAAGAACAACTTGGATCCTCTGAGTGCTATTGTCAACCGCCCCACCACAATACTGAGAAGCACGGGGGACAGATGTCAAAATGCTTGGCCCTTCTATGCACCTCAAAATGCTCGTTGTAATCGCCATTACTCGTCACCTGACATTTTAAGACCGCAAGAAGAGATTGTCTGTTCCTGCAAAGTACGTGCCCAAGACACAAACAGTTAGGAGCGCACCTGCCTGACATCCCAGCAATTAATCTGCCCCATTGCATCATGGTAGATGTAGTATCTTCAAAAAACGAACTCCATTACTTTTTAAATATTTCACCTTTAAGTAGGTACAGCCTTTACTGTGCATCTCTGGACACATGTGTTTCTGGGTTAGTCCCTTCTTCAGCAGAGAACATATTTGCGGGGTGCTGGGAATGCTGCCATAAATCCCCCGGTTTCAGTACCTCTTTCCTGGCATGCTGGTGCCTGCTCCAGAGCTCGTCAGCCCAGTAGCTCAAGGGAGCCTTTAAAGTCACAAACAGTTAGGAGCGCACCTGCCTGACATCCCAGCAATTAATCTGCCCCATTGCATCATGGTAGATGTAGTATCTTCAAAAAACGAACTCCATTACTTTTTAAATATTTCACCTTTAAGTAGATACGTGCCCAAGACGCATCTTTTTGAAGACTAGTACCAAATAATTAGTGTTTGTGTTGTCAAAAACTTTTCATCCATCTACTGAGGTCACGACCACATACCTTTCACTTTTCCAATTTTGAATCCAAAGGTAACCTAGCTTGTTGAGACTGTACCTTCATGAACTCATATGTTCAACACAGATTAGATTTTTGAATGTACCATCTAATCTTTTTAATTACAATTAAGTTTGTATTTTAATGCCAAAACTCAATAAGGGACTAGGGGGGTCATTCTGACCCTGGTGGTCTTGGACCGCCAGGGCCACGAATGACGGAAGCACCGCCAACAGGCTGGCGGTGCTTCAATCCCCATTCCGACCGTGGCGGTAAAGCCGCGGTCGGATTGCCGGGGCCGCCGGTCATCCGCCGTTTTTGCCCCGGCTGGGAGAATCCGGCAGGGCAGCGCTGCAAGCAGCGCTGCCCTGGGGATTCTGACCCCTGTACCGCCAGCCTGTTTCTGGCGGTTTTCACCGCCAGGAAGAGGCTGGCGGTAACGGGTGTCCTGGGGCCCCTGGGGGCCCCTGCCCTGCCCATGCCACTGGCATGGGCAGGGCAGGGGCCCCGGCCTGCTTTTCACTGTCTGCATGGCAGACAGTGAAAAGCGTGACAGGTGCAACTGCACCTGTCGCACCGCCGGCTCCATTCGCAGCCGGCTCCTGTGTTGCGGCCTCATTGCCGCTGGGCCGGCGGGCGCTAACTTGGTTAGCGCCCGCCGGCCCAGCGGGAATGTCAGAATGGGGGCCGTGGAATTTTGGCCGCGTGGCGGCCAAATGGCGGTTTCCGCCTGGTGGGCGGCAGTAGCCGCCCGCCAGAGTTGGAATCACCCCCTAGGTCTCTGGATACTACACAGCTTGGGAACGTTCTATGTGTTTGTATTGCAAATGTTATTGTGGATTCCATAGTCCTATGAAAAATACCACACACAATCATTTCCATCCTTGGATGGGATAACAAATATCTCCCCTAGAATGAGGAAAACTCGGACATATGTGGCTATGATTAATGACTCTGTCAAGGAAGACTTTGAATGGCCAAATATAAAGTGGGATTAGAAATGTTTCATTCTGCAATTGATGGAGCTCTATTATTAGGAAACACATCCGTGACATTCTTTCAGTTTGGGAAGGCACTTGGGGGAGAAGGAAGAGGTAATCTGAACCAGATGTCCCACAGAGACAGTTTCCTCTTTGCAAATAATATACCTCCTGTTAGAAATGGGGTTTCTGGTTGGCTAGGGTATGTACCTCAGCCAGGCAGAACTTACCCACTCTAGTCAGGGCAAGGGAGTTACACGTCCAAGATAACCCCTGCTCACCCCCTTGGTAGCTTGGCACGAGCAGTCAGGCTTAACCCGGAGGCAATGCGTAAAGCGTTTGCACAACACACACATACATGTGACGCAATATCCCCACCACAAAGGAAACACAACACCAGATTATATAAAAATACACTGTATTGTACACAACGTAATTATTAGACCAACATCACATAACAGTACTATCCTGCTACCTTAGCAGTTGTCAGAACACGTTACACATTAATTACTCTGCAAACTAGCAGTAGTCACACATAACACACAGGTTACTCAGTATTCTGCAACATAAGCAGTAGTCAGGAAACACGTTATCACATTAGAACACTTGTCATAAGCATATCATAAAACGCCCATAGTAGGAACATTAGAAAACCTATGGCAAGTTAAACAAACATATTAGCAAGTCATGTCCATAAAAGGAACATGTGCACACATATGTAAAAGCATCATAGTACAGGCAGGTAATATAACACAATTAATAAAGTCTGTAGCAAGAACTTCAATTACGGTTATACTGGTCCTTTTACGAGTACCTGGCTTGATGAAGAGGCACCTCCAGTGCCTAAAACGAATAATGGGGCCCCCGGCGCTCCTTTGCGCAAAAACGGGGGCTTCCAAAACATTGCAGATAGAGAGGGGCGGCACGCACCCTCTCTGACTCCTTATCGGGCCCCTTCTGGGACCCGTGATCACCGGGGGCCCCCCGGGCCTCCACCGGCCCTCTCCAGGGGGGGGGGCCCCGAGTCAGGGAAATTTTGTGGTTAAGGAGGGGGGCGCCACGCACCCCCTCCAAGCTGTGCACGGGCCCCTCTGGGGGCCCGCAAACTCCTGGGGTCTCCCGGGGCCTCCGTTGGCCCTTTCAGAGGGGGAGACCCCTTTCCGATGGCCTGGGCCCACGAGGGGGCCAACACCGGAGCTGGGGGCCAGGGCGAGCCTCCCGTGAGGCGGCCGCCCGGCAGAGACAGCAGGAGAGTCCTCCGGGACCCCTGCGCACGAGGGAGAGGCGTACTCCTCTCCCTCGATTCTCGGGCTGCCGTAGTGGCCCAGAATGGGCCGGCTGGTGCCCCGGGGGCGCCCTGAGAAGGGCGCGTCCCCCGGGAGCACGCTAGGAGCGTGCCAGCTCCGATTTCTTTACAAATGATCTTTCCTGTGCCCCGGGGGCACAGAGCTGAGCGCGCTCCTCGCTTCTCAGCAACCAACGAACCCGGCTGCGGCGGTGAACTTCCATCAAGCGCTTTTCATAGCGCTAGGACAATTAGGCAGCCTGGGCTGCGGCGGTGATTTCCATCAAGCGCTTTTCACAGCGCTAAGACAATCATGCAGCCTGGGCTGCGGCGGTGATTTCCCTGGGCACAAGAAAGGCGCTTTCAAAGCGCTAAGACACCTCAACAGCCCCGGTTGCGGCGGTGATCCTCTGCAGCAGCTATAAGGAAGAGCGCTTTCCCTAAGCGCTAAAGCAACGCTGTAGGAGATCGGTGCAGGGGTCAGGGGCCACAGCACCCTGCCCCTGGGAACAACTTAAGCAAAAAAGGAGCACAGGGCTGGTGGGCTCAGCTACAGGCCAGCACAAAGGGTGCAGATGGTGGCAGTTCCTCCTAGTGACCAGGCAGGTCACAGGTCAGCACAGCAGCAGCAGTCCATGGCGGTTTCCTGGTGAGTCCATTCATCAGCGTTCTGTGTCCAGTTCCAAGTTCCAAGAATGTTCAAATTGTGGGGAAAATTCCCCTGTACTTATAGTCAGTTCTTACAGTGTTTTACAGTGGTAGGGAGAGGAGGTTCCAGCCAGTTACAACTGGTTCTGGGAGTGCCCCCTCTCTCCTTTCAGCACAGGCTCCAAACATCAGTGGGGGGTTAACGACCCTATTGTGTGAGGCCAGGGCACAGCCTTTACAAATGTAGGCGTGCCCCGCCTCTCCCTTCTCTCAGCCCAGGAAGACTATTCAGTATGTAGATGCACCTCAGTGACACCTCCACCCTCCCTGTGTACAGGCTGTCTGAAAAGTATGCACAAAGCCCCAACTGTCACTCTGCCCAGACGTGGATTGGAGTCAAGCTGCAAAACACCAGAATCATAAGCACAGATAAATGCGCACTTTCTAGAAGTGGCATTTCTGTGATAGTAATAAAAAATACACCCACACCAGTAAGCAGTATTTATTATCACCATCACAACCATACCAAACACGCCTACGCTAGCCCTCATAAATCAGACAATACCCCTACACATAAGGCAGGGCATTTCTAATGCAATCCTATGAGAAGGCAGCACTCACAGCAGTGAGACACCAAGTTAGGCTGTTTGTCACTACCAGGACAGGCCATGCAATATGGCACATGTCCTGCCTTTCTACATACATGGCACCCTGCCCACAGGGCGTACTTTAGGGGTGACTTACATGTAGTAAAAGGGGAGTTCTGGGCCTGGCAAGTAAATTTAGATGCCAGGTCCCTGTGGCAGAAAACTGCGCACACAGGCCCTGCGCTAGCAGGCCTGAGACAGGTTTGAAAGTCTACTTCAGTGGGTGGCGCAAGCAGCGCTGCAGGCCCACTAGTAGTATTTAATTTACAGGCCCTGGGTATAGGGATACCACTGTACAAGGGACTTATAGGTAAATTAAATATGCCAATTAGGTATAAGCCAATCATACCAACTTTAGATGGGAGAGCACCTGCACTTTAGCACTGGTCAGCAGTGATAAAGTGCTCAGAGTCCTAGAGCCAACAGCGAAAGGTCAGAAAAACCAGGAGGAAGGAGGCAAAAAGACTAGGGATGACCATGCGTATGGCCAAAAGTCCAACACAACCCCCTACCAGCCAAAATCCAGGGGAGAACAATCAATACCTTGATGTACTTTCCTGATTGGGGCGATAGAACAAGGACCCAGGCCCACAACAGCAGGGGCATGTTCCAGTTCTACGCCTTCCTGACTCCACTGGGATCTCTCTGTCAATGCGTCCCAGGCAGCCTAGACCAACCCACGGGGATTCTCTAGCTGCCAATGGCCAGAACCAGGCCCCAGGCCATCTAGGAGCCTCTGGTCTCTGAAACCATAATGAGTGGGGGGCGGTAGCCCCAGGTGCAAAGCAACCTGTCTCCACTCCATTTCTGATCAGTTCAGGGGCTCTACCCTGCCACTGATCCACCAACCTAGGGTCCGCACCCATAGGTTCTACAGGGGCTAGAGGCGAGGCTCTCCTCCCTCTACCCCTCCTTCTAGGATCCCGCCCTCCTCTCCTAGGAGGGGTATCACCAGAATCCACACTTGCCAGGGTGCTGGGTACAGCAGCCCTGCACAACTTTCTCGCCAGCCCAGGATCACTACCTGGCGACTGACCACCCAACCCAGGGACGACACCCTTGGGTTGCACCGGGGTCCGGGGCGGGCTTCCCCCTCCCTGAACCCCACTTCCAGAGTCCTGCGTCTCCCCACCTCGGGAGAAGCCACCAGAAGTTTCACACAGGGGGGTGAGCACACTAACCGCCCCCCCAACCAGGTCAGAGTTTACTCCCTGAACCTGTCTATCTAGTCCAGGGACGACACCCTTAGACTGGACCATTGCCCAGCGAACCAGGACTTCCTTGGGAGCACACGTACTCCCCATCAGGTCAGAGTTTACCCCCTGAACCTGATCATCCAACCCAGAGTCACCACCCTGCGGTTGAATCATTGCCTGGCGCACCAGGACTTCCTGGGGGGCACACCTACCCCCCATCAGGGAAACACTTTCCCCAAGGGCCACACAAGAGTCTGGCTGGCGCAGGTCTCCTGACCTCTGCCCATCGGACAGAGTCTGGATTCCCCCCAGCCCAGAAATGGTCTCACCAAGGTCATTCCCGGGGGGCTCTGCACTCAGAGCTGACCCCTGACCCTCCAGGTTCTCCACTGGGGCCCGCAGCCCCCTCTCAACCCTATGCCTGGATTTCTGCCTCCTCCGCTGTAGAGCGAGACTACCAGACACCAGGACCGGCGGAACGCTATCACCAGCCACCCGCCCAAGTCCTAATGACAAAATGGGATCCTTCTGAACAGCTGGCCCTACGGCACAGGCTAGGCTCACCTCCTGGCGTTCACTCATGGAACCCTGCAGGACCTGGGACTGGAGCTCGGGTACCCTGGGCCTCAGCCCAACCCCATTCCCTCTCTTCTGAGACTGGACATGGGGTGCCTTCCCCGCCCCAATACACTGGGACCTACCTGGGACACAAGCCTTTCCCACCACACCTGGTTGGGAAACACCTAGACCACTCTCATTAGGAACACCCCCTAATGTCACACCAGACCCTCTGGAACGCAACCAGAAGTCTGCCTCCTTTGCAAGCTCCCTGGGGTCAGAGAGCTCACACACTGACAAGTGTTGGCGTAACTCTGAAAAACAACAACGAAACAGGTGCTCTCTGAGAATCAGATTAAACAGCCCTTCAAAATTGTTTACTGTGCTACCCTTCACCCATCCATCTAGTGCAATGCAGCAAGCCTCCACAAACTCCTCCCAAGACTGGTGGGACAGTTTCTTACCACCCCTAAACCTTTTTCTGTATTCCTCAGGGGAGAAACCATACTTCACAATCAGTGCGTTCTTCACAGCGGAGTACCCCTCCCTGTCACTCTCTTCTAGAGTCAGTAGGGCATCCCTCCCCTCCTCAGGAATAAAACTCCCTAGGCCAGTTCCCCAATCCTTCTCAGGGACCCTGCGCTCTACCAGAGCCTTCTCATATTCCTTTAACCACTGACGTATGTCACCCCCCTCTTGGAACCTAGGTACCAGATCTATGGGTATGTGAGGAACCTCTTTGCTACAGCACTGTACATTGCTGCCACCACTGGACTCCACCTGCAACGCTGGTGAGTCCAGAACCTTCAGACTGCGCTCTAGAGCGAGTCTTTCTCTGGCAAAGGCCCTCTCTGCCTCTGCCATTCTCTCCTGTACTAAGGCCTTCTCTACCTCAGCCCTTCTCTCCTCAACAGCTAGGCGCGCTAACTGCAACTTCAGGTCCCTCTCTTCCCGCCTATCTCTTAGCTCATCAGGCGTCAAGGAATGAGAGGTAGCCCTGCTTCTTACACTGGACCCAGCAAGGGACTCCCTATCACTGGGGCCTTCCCTGTCAACTGGCGTCCCCAACCGGTCATTCTCACCCTCCTGATCAGTCTCTCTACCACTCTCTAGGGATGAGGTCTGGGAGCCCTCCCATTGGGAACCCTCGCTACACTCAGGATCCTCTGGGTACCCCCTACGCACACTCCCTCCCTGGGTAAATGTCACAAACCTTTCAAAGAAATTCAGAGATCTCCTGAGGTCCCCTTCTACAGGCAGCCCTCTCTCTCTACAGAACCCCTCTAATTCCCCCTGCGTGTAAAACGGCAGGTCCTCTAAATCAAAGGTAAGCCCCATCTTGAAAAGGTACAAATAACTCAACTGTGACAACCACAATACCCAAGCGTGAGAACTGAAAACAGGAAAAATGACCAAAGAGAGAAAGTTAAGAGAAGCCAAACATGTGATGGTCTAAACGCAATCCTTGTAGTGAAATAATGAGTCACAATGGTATTGTGCAAGCGCAAGTCCTATCCTCACCGCTGACTTCCAATGTTAGAAATGGGGTTTCTGGTTGGCTAGGGTATGTACCTCAGCCAGGCAGAACTTACCCACTCTAGTCAGGGCAAGGGAGTTACACGTCCAAGATAACCCCTGCTCACCCCCTTGGTAGCTTGGCACGAGCAGTCAGGCTTAACCCGGAGGCAATGCGTAAAGCGTTTGCACAACACACACATACATGTGACGCAATATCCCCACCACAAAGGAAACACAACACCAGATTATATAAAAATACACTGTATTGTACACAACGTAATTATTAGACCAACATCACATAACAGTACTATCCTGCTACCTTAGCAGTTGTCAGAACACGTTACACATTAATTACTCTGCAAACTAGCAGTAGTCACACAACACACAGGTTACTCAGTATTCTGCAACATAAGCAGTAGTCAGGAAACACGTTATCACATTAGAACACTTGTCATAAGCATATCATAAAACGCCCATAGTAGGAACATTAGAAAACCTATGGCAAGTTAAACAAACATATTAGCAAGTCATGTCCATAAAAGGAACATGTGCACACATATGTAAAAGCATCATAGTACAGGCAGGTAATATAACACAATTAATAAAGTCTGTAGCAAGAACTTCAATTACGGTTATACTGGTCCTTTTACGAGTACCTGGCTTGATGAAGAGGCACCTCCAGTGCCTAAAACGAATAATGGGGCCCCCGGCGCTCCTTTGCGCAAAAACGGGGGCTTCCAAAACATTGCAGATAGAGAGGGGCGGCACGCACCCTCTCTGACTCCTTATCGGGCCCCTTCTGGGACCCGTGATCACCGGGGGCCCCCCGGGCCTCCACCGGCCCTCTCCAGGGGGGGGGGGCCCCGAGTCAGGGAAATTTTGTGGTTAAGGAGGGGGGCGCCACGCACCCCCTCCAAGCTGTGCACGGGCCCCTCTGGGGGCCCGCAAACTCCTGGGGTCTCCCGGGGCCTCCGTTGGCCCTTTCAGAGGGGGAGACCCCTTTCCGATGGCCTGGGCCCACGAGGGGGCCAACACCGGAGCTGGGGGCCAGGGCGAGCCTCCCGTGAGGCGGCCGCCCGGCAGAGACAGCAGGAGAGTCCTCCGGGACCCCTGCGCACGAGGGAGAGGCGTACTCCTCTCCCTCGATTCTCGGGCTGCCGTAGTGGCCCAGAATGGGCCGGCTGGTGCCCCGGGGGCGCCCTGAGAAGGGCGCGTCCCCCGGGAGCACGCTAGGAGCGTGCCAGCTCCGATTTCTTTACAAATGATCTTTCCTGTGCCCCGGGGGCACAGAGCTGAGCGCGCTCCTCGCTTCTCAGCAACCAACGAACCCGGCTGCGGCGGTGAACTTCCATCAAGCGCTTTTCATAGCGCTAGGACAATTAGGCAGCCTGGGCTGCGGCGGTGATTTCCATCAAGCGCTTTTCACAGCGCTAAGACAATCATGCAGCCTGGGCTGCGGCGGTGATTTCCCTGGGCACAAGAAAGGCGCTTTCAAAGCGCTAAGACACCTCAACAGCCCCGGTTGCGGCGGTGATCCTCTGCAGCAGCTATAAGGAAGAGCGCTTTCCCTAAGCGCTAAAGCAACGCTGTAGGAGATCGGTGCAGGGGTCAGGGGCCACAGCACCCTGCCCCTGGGAACAACTTAAGCAAAAAAGGAGCACAGGGCTGGTGGGCTCAGCTACAGGCCAGCACAAAGGGTGCAGATGGTGGCAGTTCCTCCTAGTGACCAGGCAGGTCACAGGTCAGCACAGCAGCAGCAGTCCATGGCGGTTTCCTGGTGAGTCCATTCATCAGCGTTCTGTGTCCAGTTCCAAGTTCCAAGAATGTTCAAATTGTGGGGAAAATTCCCCTGTACTTATAGTCAGTTCTTACAGTGTTTTACAGTGGTAGGGAGAGGAGGTTCCAGCCAGTTACAACTGGTTCTGGGAGTGCCCCCTCTCTCCTTTCAGCACAGGCTCCAAACATCAGTGGGGGGTTAACGACCCTATTGTGTGAGGCCAGGGCACAGCCTTTACAAATGTAGGTGTGCCCCGCCTCTCCCTTCTCTCAGCCCAGGAAGACTATTCAGTATGTAGATGCACCTCAGTGACACCTCCACCCTCCCTGTGTACAGGCTGTCTGAAAAGTATGCACAAAGCCCCAACTGTCACTCTGCCCAGACGTGGATTGGAGTCAAGCTGCAAAACACCAGAATCATAAGCACAGATAAATGCGCACTTTCTAGAAGTGGCATTTCTGTGATAGTAATAAAAAATACACCCACACCAGTAAGCAGTATTTATTATCACCATCACAACCATACCAAACACGCCTACGCTAGCCCTCATAAATCAGACAATACCCCTACACATAAGGCAGGGCATTTCTAATGCAATCCTATGAGAAGGCAGCACTCACAGCAGTGAGACACCAAGTTAGGCTGTTTGTCACTACCAGGACAGGCCATGCAATATGGCACATGTCCTGCCTTTCTACATACATGGCACCCTGCCCACAGGGCGTACTTTAGGGGTGACTTACATGTAGTAAAAGGGGAGTTCTGGGCCTGGCAAGTAAATTTAGATGCCAGGTCCCTGTGGCAGAAAACTGCGCACACAGGCCCTGCGCTAGCAGGCCTGAGACAGGTTTGAAAGTCTACTTCAGTGGGTGGCGCAAGCAGCGCTGCAGGCCCACTAGTAGTATTTAATTTACAGGCCCTGGGTATAGGGATACCACTGTACAAGGGACTTATAGGTAAATTAAATATGCCAATTAGGTATAAGCCAATCATACCAACTTTAGATGGGAGAGCACCTGCACTTTAGCACTGGTCAGCAGTGATAAAGTGCTCAGAGTCCTAGAGCCAACAGCGAAAGGTCAGAAAAACCAGGAGGAAGGAGGCAAAAAGACTAGGGATGACCATGCGTATGGCCAAAAGTCCAACACAACCCCCTACCAGCCAAAATCCAGGGGAGAACAATCAATACCTTGATGTACTTTCCTGATTGGGGCGATAGAACAAGGACCCAGGCCCACAACAGCAGGGGCATGTTCCAGTTCTACGCCTTCCTGACTCCACTGGGATCTCTCTGTCAATGCGTCCCAGGCAGCCTAGACCAACCCACGGGGATTCTCTAGCTGCCAATGGCCAGAACCAGGCCCCAGGCCATCTAGGAGCCTCTGGTCTCTGAAACCATAATGAGTGGGGGGCGGTAGCCCCAGGTGCAAAGCAACCTGTCTCCACTCCATTTCTGATCAGTTCAGGGGCTCTACCCTGCCACTGATCCACCAACCTAGGGTCCGCACCCATAGGTTCTACAGGGGCTAGAGGCGAGGCTCTCCTCCCTCTACCCCTCCTTCTAGGATCCCGCCCTCCTCTCCTAGGAGGGGTATCACCAGAATCCACACTTGCCAGGGTGCTGGGTACAGCAGCCCTGCACAACTTTCTCGCCAGCCCAGGATCACTACCTGGCGACTGACCACCCAACCCAGGGACGACACCCTTGGGTTGCACCGGGGTCCGGGGCGGGCTTCCCCCTCCCTGAACCCCACTTCCAGAGTCCTGCGTCTCCCCACCTCGGGAGAAGCCACCAGAAGTTTCACACAGGGGGGTGAGCACACTAACCGCCCCCCCAACCAGGTCAGAGTTTACTCCCTGAACCTGTCTATCTAGTCCAGGGACGACACCCTTAGACTGGACCATTGCCCAGCGAACCAGGACTTCCTTGGGAGCACACGTACTCCCCATCAGGTCAGAGTTTACCCCCTGAACCTGATCATCCAACCCAGAGTCACCACCCTGCGGTTGAATCATTGCCTGGCGCACCAGGACTTCCTGGGGGGCACACCTACCCCCCATCAGGGAAACACTTTCCCCAAGGGCCACACAAGAGTCTGGCTGGCGCAGGTCTCCTGACCTCTGCCCATCGGACAGAGTCTGGATTCCCCCCAGCCCAGAAATGGTCTCACCAAGGTCATTCCCGGGGGGCTCTGCACTCAGAGCTGACCCCTGACCCTCCAGGTTCTCCACTGGGGCCCGCAGCCCCCTCTCAACCCTATGCCTGGATTTCTGCCTCCTCCGCTGTAGAGCGAGACTACCAGACACCAGGACCGGCGGAACGCTATCACCAGCCACCCGCCCAAGTCCTAATGACAAAATGGGATCCTTCTGAACAGCTGGCCCTACGGCACAGGCTAGGCTCACCTCCTGGCGTTCACTCATGGAACCCTGCAGGACCTGGGACTGGAGCTCGGGTACCCTGGGCCTCAGCCCAACCCCATTCCCTCTCTTCTGAGACTGGACATGGGGTGCCTTCCCCGCCCCAATACACTGGGACCTACCTGGGACACAAGCCTTTCCCACCACACCTGGTTGGGAAACACCTAGACCACTCTCATTAGGAACACCCCCTAATGTCACACCAGACCCTCTGGAACGCAACCAGAAGTCTGCCTCCTTTGCAAGCTCCCTGGGGTCAGAGAGCTCACACACTGACAAGTGTTGGCGTAACTCTGAAAAACAACAACGAAACAGGTGCTCTCTGAGAATCAGATTAAACAGCCCTTCAAAATTGTTTACTGTGCTACCCTTCACCCATCCATCTAGTGCAATGCAGCAAGCCTCCACAAACTCCTCCCAAGACTGGTGGGACAGTTTCTTACCACCCCTAAACCTTTTTCTGTATTCCTCAGGGGAGAAACCATACTTCACAATCAGTGCGTTCTTCACAGCGGAGTACCCCT
This sequence comes from Pleurodeles waltl, assembly GCF_031143425.1. Classification (NCBI taxonomy): domain Eukaryota; kingdom Metazoa; phylum Chordata; class Amphibia; order Caudata; family Salamandridae; genus Pleurodeles; species Pleurodeles waltl. Next base: position 1,598,804,711 of record NC_090444.1, read on the forward strand.
CCCTGTCACTCTCTTCTAGAGTCAGTAGGGCATCCCTCCCCTCCTCAGGAATAAAACTCCCTAGGCCAGTTCCCCAATCCTTCTCAGGGACCCTGCGCTCTACCAGAGCCTTCTCATATTCCTTTAACCACTGACGTATGTCACCCCCCTCTTGGAACCTAGGTACCAGATCTATGGGTATGTGAGGAACCTCTTTGCTACAGCACTGTACATTGCTGCCACCACTGGACTCCACCTGCAACGCTGGTGAGTCCAGAACCTTCAGACTGCGCTCTAGAGCGAGTCTTTCTCTGGCAAAGGCCCTCTCTGCCTCTGCCATTCTCTCCTGTACTAAGGCCTTCTCTACCTCAGCCCTTCTCTCCTCAACAGCTAGGCGCGCTAACTGCAACTTCAGGTCCCTCTCTTCCCGCCTATCTCTTAGCTCATCAGGCGTCAAGGAATGAGAGGTAGCCCTGCTTCTTACACTGGACCCAGCAAGGGACTCCCTATCACTGGGGCCTTCCCTGTCAACTGGCGTCCCCAACCGGTCATTCTCACCCTCCTGATCAGTCTCTCTACCACTCTCTAGGGATGAGGTCTGGGAGCCCTCCCATTGGGAACCCTCGCTACACTCAGGATCCTCTGGGTACCCCCTACGCACACTCCCTCCCTGGGTAAATGTCACAAACCTTTCAAAGAAATTCAGAGATCTCCTGAGGTCCCCTTCTACAGGCAGCCCTCTCTCTCTACAGAACCCCTCTAATTCCCCCTGCGTGTAAAACGGCAGGTCCTCTAAATCAAAGGTAAGCCCCATCTTGAAAAGGTACAAATAACTCAACTGTGACAACCACAATACCCAAGCGTGAGAACTGAAAACAGGAAAAATGACCAAAGAGAGAAAGTTAAGAGAAGCCAAACATGTGATGGTCTAAACGCAATCCTTGTAGTGAAATAATGAGTCACAATGGTATTGTGCAAGCGCAAGTCCTATCCTCACCGCTGACTTCCAATGTTAGAAATGGGGTTTCTGGTTGGCTAGGGTATGTACCTCAGCCAGGCAGAACTTACCCACTCTAGTCAGGGCAAGGGAGTTACACGTCCAAGATAACCCCTGCTCACCCCCTTGGTAGCTTGGCACGAGCAGTCAGGCTTAACCCGGAGGCAATGCGTAAAGCGTTTGCACAACACACACATACATGTGACGCAATATCCCCACCACAAAGGAAACACAACACCAGATTATATAAAAATACACTGTATTGTACACAACGTAATTATTAGACCAACATCACATAACAGTACTATCCTGCTACCTTAGCAGTTGTCAGAACACGTTACACATTAATTACTCTGCAAACTAGCAGTAGTCACACATAACACACAGGTTACTCAGTATTCTGCAACATAAGCAGTAGTCAGGAAACACGTTATCACATTAGAACACTTGTCATAAGCATATCATAAAACGCCCATAGTAGGAACATTAGAAAACCTATGGCAAGTTAAACAAACATATTAGCAAGTCATGTCCATAAAAGGAACATGTGCACACATATGTAAAAGCATCATAGTACAGGCAGGTAATATAACACAATTAATAAAGTCTGTAGCAAGAACTTCAATTACGGTTATACTGGTCCTTTTACGAGTACCTGGCTTGATGAAGAGGCACCTCCAGTGCCTAAAACGAATAATGGGGCCCCCGGCGCTCCTTTGCGCAAAAACGGGGGCTTCCAAAACATTGCAGATAGAGAGGGGCGGCACGCACCCTCTCTGACTCCTTATCGGGCCCCTTCTGGGACCCGTGATCACCGGGGGCCCCCCGGGCCTCCACCGGCCCTCTCCAGGGGGGGGGGCCCCGAGTCAGGGAAATTTTGTGGTTAAGGAGGGGGGCGCCACGCACCCCCTCCAAGCTGTGCACGGGCCCCTCTGGGGGCCCGCAAACTCCTGGGGTCTCCCGGGGCCTCCGTTGGCCCTTTCAGAGGGGGAGACCCCTTTCCGATGGCCTGGGCCCACGAGGGGGCCAACACCGGAGCTGGGGGCCAGGGCGAGCCTCCCGTGAGGCGGCCGCCCGGCAGAGACAGCAGGAGAGTCCTCCGGGACCCCTGCGCACGAGGGAGAGGCGTACTCCTCTCCCTCGATTCTCGGGCTGCCGTAGTGGCCCAGAATGGGCCGGCTGGTGCCCCGGGGGCGCCCTGAGAAGGGCGCGTCCCCCGGGAGCACGCTAGGAGCGTGCCAGCTCCGATTTCTTTACAAATGATCTTTCCTGTGCCCCGGGGGCACAGAGCTGAGCGCGCTCCTCGCTTCTCAGCAACCAACGAACCCGGCTGCGGCGGTGAACTTCCATCAAGCGCTTTTCATAGCGCTAGGACAATTAGGCAGCCTGGGCTGCGGCGGTGATTTCCATCAAGCGCTTTTCACAGCGCTAAGACAATCATGCAGCCTGGGCTGCGGCGGTGATTTCCCTGGGCACAAGAAAGGCGCTTTCAAAGCGCTAAGACACCTCAACAGCCCCGGTTGCGGCGGTGATCCTCTGCAGCAGCTATAAGGAAGAGCGCTTTCCCTAAGCGCTAAAGCAACGCTGTAGGAGATCGGTGCAGGGGTCAGGGGCCACAGCACCCTGCCCCTGGGAACAACTTAAGCAAAAAAGGAGCACAGGGCTGGTGGGCTCAGCTACAGGCCAGCACAAAGGGTGCAGATGGTGGCAGTTCCTCCTAGTGACCAGGCAGGTCACAGGTCAGCACAGCAGCAGCAGTCCATGGCGGTTTCCTGGTGAGTCCATTCATCAGCGTTCTGTGTCCAGTTCCAAGTTCCAAGAATGTTCAAATTGTGGGGAAAATTCCCCTGTACTTATAGTCAGTTCTTACAGTGTTTTACAGTGGTAGGGAGAGGAGGTTCCAGCCAGTTACAACTGGTTCTGGGAGTGCCCCCTCTCTCCTTTCAGCACAGGCTCCAAACATCAGTGGGGGGTTAACGACCCTATTGTGTGAGGCCAGGGCACAGCCTTTACAAATGTAGGTGTGCCCCGCCTCTCCCTTCTCTCAGCCCAGGAAGACTATTCAGTATGTAGATGCACCTCAGTGACACCTCCACCCTCCCTGTGTACAGGCTGTCTGAAAAGTATGCACAAAGCCCCAACTGTCACTCTGCCCAGACGTGGATTGGAGTCAAGCTGCAAAACACCAGAATCATAAGCACAGATAAATGCGCACTTTCTAGAAGTGGCATTTCTGTGATAGTAATAAAAAATACACCCACACCAGTAAGCAGTATTTATTATCACCATCACAACCATACCAAACACGCCTACGCTAGCCCTCATAAATCAGACAATACCCCTACACATAAGGCAGGGCATTTCTAATGCAATCCTATGAGAAGGCAGCACTCACAGCAGTGAGACACCAAGTTAGGCTGTTTGTCACTACCAGGACAGGCCATGCAATATGGCACATGTCCTGCCTTTCTACATACATGGCACCCTGCCCACAGGGCGTACTTTAGGGGTGACTTACATGTAGTAAAAGGGGAGTTCTGGGCCTGGCAAGTAAATTTAGATGCCAGGTCCCTGTGGCAGAAAACTGCGCACACAGGCCCTGCGCTAGCAGGCCTGAGACAGGTTTGAAAGTCTACTTCAGTGGGTGGCGCAAGCAGCGCTGCAGGCCCACTAGTAGTATTTAATTTACAGGCCCTGGGTATAGGGATACCACTGTACAAGGGACTTATAGGTAAATTAAATATGCCAATTAGGTATAAGCCAATCATACCAACTTTAGATGGGAGAGCACCTGCACTTTAGCACTGGTCAGCAGTGATAAAGTGCTCAGAGTCCTAGAGCCAACAGCGAAAGGTCAGAAAAACCAGGAGGAAGGAGGCAAAAAGACTAGGGATGACCATGCGTATGGCCAAAAGTCCAACACCTCCTTTTTTCAATCTCCCTTCACCACACCACACCTGCCCCAGGATTTGCGATTCTGTTCGGGTCAAAAAGTATCTTTCAGAGTCTGATAAACATTTCCGATTCATACTGCCTTTGGAAACAGTAAAAAACGGGGTTTGGGGACATCAAAGCATGTGATGTTGCTAATTGCTGAATTTTCACCGTCAAGGCCCTCTATGCATATATATGTTTGGAATAACTCTTGGCAAAGGTTTGAGGGGAAAATTACAAAATGTCGAGCATACCAAGGTGGAAACGCTGTGATCTAACAGCTCTCAAAAATATTTTGGTCTCTTAAGTGTCAGATGTTTGTAACTGTGCTACGTTTAAATTGAAGCAATGCAACAGTTTTGTTTTCTTTTATTAAAGCACAGGTTTGATTCATGCCCAAATAGGATGGATGTCATTATTAAGAAGATTTCTCATAGTGCCTGAAAGAATGATATGGAATCTTCTTTTTATTTATGTATTTGTATGGTGCACCCCACAATCGTATTTGTATCTTCTAGACACCAAGATCATTGAGAAAAATACGAAAAACGAGACCCTGAACGCAACACCCTATGAAAATAAAAGTAGCTGGTTGTTTTATGAACAAAATATTTTAGGTCTTTCTTGTAGGATAGCATAGCACTTTTCCTACTGACTATAGGGAGAATTTGAAATCCTTAGGCCAATAAAAGCAAATCGCCAGCCCCCCTTTCATTGGACTTTGATTTTCGGAACATGTAACATGTATAAGACCTTTCCTAAACACTTAATCAAACACTACAGGTTGGCAAATATTCGACAAATTTGACCTGCCGATAGCCTGAAGGAATAGCCATCGGAAAAAACTAAAATGCTGCTTCAAAGATACTGTGCTTATTCATTGGTAACCAGTACAGTGAATATAGACCGGCTGAATACAGGAACTTCTTCTTAAATTAAGATTCAGTCTTGCTTCTTTTTTGCACATATTGTAGTCGTGCTTTTGGTTATTTGGCATCCTAGTTAATACAGAACTGTCATCCAATTTTGAGTTTATCAGTGAACCGCCAAAGCTTTCATGATTTTTTTTCGATTTAAGGTAATGCCTGTTTTATTTGTCAAAGGCTAGAAAATGTTGTTTGGACTACTGACCTAAAAAGGGCCCCTCACACTTGAATTCAGTATCCCATATGTCTCGCAGGTTTGTCTTTTTGTATAAACAAAGGATGTGAAAGCCCAAAAACCTCATGCAGCTGTGAAATTTCGGTTGTCTGCAACTTTTTTAACTTGACACCATCAGTGAGTAAACAAATCTGCTTCTTATCAAACGTAATCATCTTTCAGTTCTTTTATGTGCAGCTCGGCATGTGTATGAATATTGCCCTTTGTTCTAATGATGGAGATGGCTTGATGAGCACACTGAATAATAGAGGTAAGGAGGTGACCCCTGTGGAACCCCACACTCAACCATTACCTCAGATGATGTAAAGCATGTGGCGCTGGGTCCCCCCCCTGAGGAATGAACAAATAATTTTCAAGACTGCACCCTGAAGGTGTTATTCATCCTAAGGTGGCCTTGTAGGTTTTGCTTGCAGTTGAAATCTCAACAGTAGAAAGACTCACTTGTCATCAATGGTGAGCACACCTGGAGATATGGTGAGGCGCACCAGTAATGCCCAAATGTCAAAGATCACTTCCACCCTTTGGGATATGGTGAGAAGCACCAACAATGATCAAATGTCAAGGATAACTGTGTAGTGACAGAAGATTAAATGAGGATTCAGATGATAACCTAATGGTTTTAAAGGCTAACTGAGATACATTAATTATACAACCACCTGTGAGTGATTCTTCGGATTACATATTGGCTGACACATGGCAAACTGAAGTGACAGCATATGATAAATACTGCAGGCTTTCTGGTGCATCAAGTAGTGCACTGAAAGAGTTTCTTCAGTTTGAAAGAAAGCTGTGTATATTGAGGTGCCATAATTGTGAGAGCAATGTTAGCGCATCAGACCTTATTAAGTAAACTTATAAGGGAGACACGTATAGGCTGATGGACCTTTTGACTGCGCTTTGAGTAGTTCCCACCATATAACCCCGTAGCAATACAGATCAATAACAACAATAATCAGTGACATCAATAATCAATAGGAGTCAGTAATTTCCAAACACCACGACCTCTCTGCCATGAATAGCCACACCTTTATGTAAAAGTTAGATTGTTTATTTCCCTATATTAACAATCCTAATGTCAAGTGATTTAATCTCAGAATCAAATGATAAACATACAAAAACAATACTGGCTGACCAAAGCGGCAAAAGAATTGCAATCAAATCAAATCTTGAGTTACCACGCATTCTAAGGTTACAGCACAAATTAATAATACGAATAACTGCACAGACGATATAACATATATTTAGATTCAGCAAAGAAAGGTCATCAGCTGTTATTACATGTAGTGAAATCATCAGTGAGAACTCTAACTAACATCAGATTAGAATAGCATGTGTCGGCTTCATGCAAAACAATTTAGTCACACAAATTTGGAAAAACTTTAACTATAGCTCTATCAAAATAGTGGTTGGTACCTAGGAACAAAAGCAAATAGACATGACAATCTGTAATGTTGTCTTTTACCTGCCCTCAATATGGTTCAGCAAACTGTGACAGTCTTCGTCAATAGGACATCTGTTCGGTCAGCAAAACATCAGGATTCAGCATAAAAGTTCAGAAAAAGCAAAGTCTCTTCATGAAGTTCAGGAAAGACTTGAGCTAAACTCGAACGGCAGTTAAGAAGACAAATAGTTAATGCCTCTCTCCTCTCGGTGCAGTCTGGCTAAGTTACACTTCCTAAAACTACTTCCCACATCCTCATTGGTAGAAGAATCACATGTTTACATTTAGTCCAATGAAAATAAAAGCCCAAATCCACTAATTCTCTAGTACATGGTTCACATGTCGATGATTGGATCCTCTTCTCCTGCTCTCGTCATTCAACTTGTCACGTATCAATATTGTTGCAGCTTATACTCCAGTCAGTGCATCCATTGTCTTCTCCTGGGAAGGTCATTCTTACACATACTACGATATACAATGTTTCCCTAGCTAGTGCGACATCTTCTAACAACCAGTTTCTCATGGGAACGAACTTCAGCAACGAGCACATGGTCAGTACAGTGGAAAATCATAATTTAATTCTCTAGGCAAGCAATTTATAAACACAACTAAGAAATGCAGATTGACATGAGGCCTTGCAACTCTGCCCAGGACCTCGCTAAGATAAGGCCTACGTTTAATAAAGCTAATACATGATGCATAACCCTTAATATGACATATTACTACATTAATCAAACATAAGCTCAATATTTCATATTAATAAGTACACTTTGTGAACATTGGTGGCCACTCAAGTGGGCTCAACATCAAATGTGTGCATTATTTTCTCTAAGTTAAAACAATTTCTATGCAAATTCAACACTCAAAATACATGAATATTCATTAATACAACTCAGCATCAACAGGAATGAGTGAAGGACAAATCCATGATGTTTTCCTTCATACACTAATACTTATTACATGCATTCAGTGGTAAGGGGTTGCCCACAATGATTGTAATGCTTAACCTCTTTAGTGCGGGCGTAGGCCACTGGCCGATGCCCAAACTACCTCCCTGGTGTGGGTCACGACCACTGGCCAACACCAGGGAGGGGGTTAAAACATCCTCAGGTGCGTCGCACCAGGGGATTTTTTTCTTCTAAAAATACCCTGGGAGACACAGAAGATCTTCAGTGTCTCCCCAACCCCCTCACCACCTACCTGGTGCGCTGACGTCCCTGTTTTCTCCATTGGAGGAGGAATCGGCCGCAAGGCCGCTTCCTGCTCCGATGGGGAAAACAGCCCCAAAAACAGCCCCAAACGGCCTTTCTGACGTTCGGGAAGGCCTCGTTTGAAAGGGGAGACTCTTCCCTTTCAAACAAGGCCTTCCTGAACTGGTTTCCTGGCCAGCTGTGCTGCAATCGACGGCCAGGAAACCCCACTAGACACCAGGGATTTCACTTGCTGAGGTCGGTCCCCTCGGCAAACGGGCTTGCCCCCGACCCGGGGGCATATTTGTTTTTGCAAAAATGTTTGTGTCCCCGGGGGGAGGGGGGTGCGATCGCGCACCCAGGGGCTAAGTTTAAAAAAAAAAAAATTGACAGGAGTTCAGATATATATGTAGATATACATGTGTGTGTATTTATATACATCCACACAAGTGGGTGTGTGTGTGTGTATGTGTATATATATTTTATATATATATATATATATATATATATATATATATATATATATATATTCGCCACCAGTTGTCTTGCAGTTGCAGCTTGCGTCTTCAAAGCAATACACATACTGCAACTGACACGTTTCAACTGTAGCTTTCAGGCAGCAATAAAAAAGTCATGTAAGTCTTGTGATTGTTTCTGCTACAAAAGGATCAGACTTTTGTCTAGTAGCAGTTTTGATGCCATAAAGTAGCGCATAAGGTTTATATGCCTACTGCCAAAATCAAATCTGTATTTTATGTAAATAGCTGAGTACATTAGTAAAGTCAGCCATTATCTGTGCAATAATACAAAGGAAATGTATGTGCGGGGCTGTGGAGAGATGAAGGGCACTTTTGCTGGGTGGTAGTGAGGGAATCCAAGGAGGAGGTCATGGGAGTGGGAGAACCAATAATGATTGTTGGACTGGGCACTAGAGGCGCTAAAGACTGTGAGGATTAGTATGTGACAAGGTGTTTTTTGAGTGCCTTGAAAGAACTTGCTGATTGAGGGGAAAAAGCGAAGGTAAGGTGACCTCTACTGTTGCACGTCTCTCACACACACACACACACACACACCCACCAGCAATTTTGCGACTGTCTACGTACGCTAGTGTTTTAGAGCAGCAGTTTAGCCAGTAGAAGAGATGGCATCTTGTTGCATGACTACTTAAGCCCTCACTTGGGTTATAGAGGACAACTCTGACGTAGGATCAGAGACTAAGACAGCATCTGAGGGAATAGGACAATGTCACAGACTCTGGGAGTGATTTTTCAGTCGCAGAAGTCCTATTCGATAACTCCTCTTCCAGTGATTATGAGGGAGGTGATGAGGACAGTCCTGCTGTCCCTTCACAAGCACAGTCTGTGCAACAGGACAATAGTGGGTTAGCCGAACCCAGAGAGCAGGTGCATGCAGCGGCAAGCACAGAGAGCGAGTGTTCTCTTGGGAGCTCCCCAAATTAGTTCAGACTCAAATTCCGCGACCTAAATCGTATTGGGGAGATATCAAAATTATCTATCACAAAACAAACTGGTTTTGTAAGGCAAGCACCTGTGTTTTTGGTCCTGGGCTCGGAGGCCATATAGGGAAACCATACCAAACCCAGACATTTCTGAAAGCTAAACATCCCGGGGAGTCCACAGAGGTGTAACTTGTGTGGATTCCCCAAAGTTTTCTTACACAGAATACCCTGCAAAACAGAAATGTTGAATAAAAACTCTATTTTTTCTTGCCTTTCTGTCACACAAACTACAGGAATGTGCTGGGATCCACGAAATTCTGACCACTCTGTGTTTCCTCACCTGTCCTGATAAAACTACTTCCCCACCTGAGTGCCTGTACCTAGTGCCTGCGTCAGGAATGGATCACCCCAGGGTCAACAGTTGCCCTCATGTAAGGACCAACATTGACTGTTGTGTGATCCATTCCTGTCACAGGCACTAGGCCTACCCACACAAGTGAGGTATCATTTTTACTGGTGGGTGGAAGGAAATTTGTGGATCCTCTCAGATTCCAGAACTTTCTGTCACCGAAATCTGAGGAAAATGTGTTTTTGACTAAATTTTAAGGTTTACAAAGGATTCTAGGTTACAGAACCTGGTGAAAGCCCCACAAGTCACCCCATCTTAGATTCCCCTAGGTGTCTAGTTTTAAAAATGCACAGATTTGGTAGGTTTCCCTAGGTGCCGGCTGAGCTAGAGGCCAAAATCCACAGCTAGGCACTTTGCAAAAAACAGATCTGTTTTCTTTGGGAAAATGTGTTGTGTCCATGTTGTGTTTTTGGGCATTTCCTGTTGCGGGCACTAGGCCTACCCACACAAGTGAGGTACCATTTTTATGGGGAGACTTGGGGGAATGCTGGGTAGAAGGAAATGTGTGGCTCCTCTCAGATTCCAGAACTTTCTGTCACCGAAGTGTGAGGAAAAAGTTTCTTTTTTTTTTGGGCAAATATTAAGGTTTGCAAAGGATTCTGGGTAACAGAACCTGGTGAGAGCCCTGCAAATCACCCCATCTTGAATTCCCCTAGGTGTCTAATTTAAAAAATGCACAGGTTTGGTAGGTGTCCTAAGGTGCCGGCTGAGCTAGAGGCCAAAATCCACAGCTAGGTACCTTCCAAAAAACACGTCAGTTTTCAGTGTAAAAATGTGATGTGTCCATGTTGTTTCCTGTCGCGGGCATTAGGCATAACCACACAAGTGAGGTACCATTTTTATTGGGAGACTTGGGGGAACACAGAATAGCAGAACAATTGTTATTGCCCCTTGTCTTTCCCTACATTTTTTCCTTCCTAATGTTAGCCAGTGTGTAAAAAAGACGTTCATTTGAGAAATGCTGTGTAATTTACATTCTAGTATGGGCACCCCGGAATTCAGAGATGTGCAAATAACCACTGCTTCTTAACACCTTATCTTGTGCCCATTTTGGAAATACAAAAGTTTTCTTGATACCTATTTTTCACTCTTTATATTTCAGCAAATGAATAGCTGTATACCCGGTATAGAATGAAAACCCATTGCAAGGTACAGCTCATTTATTGGCTCTGGGTACCTAGGGATGTTGATGAACCTACAAGCCCTATATATCCCCGCAATCAGAAGAGTCTAGCAGACGTAACAGTATATTGCTTTCAAAGATCTGACATCGCAGGAAAAAGTTACAGAGTAAAACATGGTGAAAAATTGTTGTTTTTTCAGCTCAATTTCTATATATTTTTTTACTTTCGCTTTTATTTTCTGTAGGAAAACTTTGTAGGATCTACACAAATGACCCCTCGCTGAATTTAGAATTGTATCTACTTTTCAGAAATGTTTAGCTTTCCGGGATCCAGCATTAGTTTCACGCCCATTCCTGTCACTAACTGGAAGGAGGCTGAAAGCACAAAAAAATAGTAAAAGTGGGGTATGTCCCAGTAAAATGCCAAAATTGTGTTGAAAAATGTGGTTTTCTGATTCAGGTCTGCCTGTTCCTGAAAGCTGGGTACATGGTGCTTTTAGGACCGTAAACCCTTTGTGGATGCCATTTTCAGGGGGAAAAAAACACAAGCCTTCTTCGGCAGCCCTTCTTTCCCATTTTTTTTTTTAAAACAAAATTGTCACTGCATTTTGGCTAATTTCTTGGCCTCCTCCAGGGGAACCCACAAACTCTGGGTACCTTTAGAATCCCTATGATGTTGGGAAAAGGGACACACATTTGGAGTGGATAGCTTATGTGGACAAAATGTTATGAAGGCCTAAGTGCGAACTACCCCAAATAACCAAAAAGGACTCAGCACTGGGGGGGCAGCAGCTAAGGGATTAGCCTGCTGTCTTAAATTTGCTGTTCAAATAGATTAGCAGCCGTCAGGGTCCCTTTCTTAAAGGCCCTGCTTGGAGGAAGACCACCCCAACAGAGCGTGGGAATGATGGAGTTCATTGGCCCTACATTTGTATACGAAAGCTCTACGCTGCTAGGAGTATTTGCCCCCCCTCCCACTTGATCTACTTCGTGCAAATGAACTCCGGTTTACCAAGGAGCTAATAACCAAAGTTGAAAATATCAGCTGTGACTTAAAACCTTTGTTTTTTTTGCGGAATTAAAAGTGCCCATACAACCATTTTTCTACTTATCTTGATTACACAGAGATGACAAAATTGCCTTTCTGAAATTCCCACAGGGGAATATCCATTACATTAACATTTTTCATCCTTTTTTCAGTCCTTAAATATATGTATGTGCACGAAATTAAATTGCAGTGTATCTCTAGATTACTGCCTTTGATTATCGGATTACCAATCATCTGGTCATCAATGCAAATCTAGTTTGATACTGGCATATTGCCCCATCCTTTATGTAACATCAATCACCAATGTATTAGCATAAGGCCTGCTGGATGCTCAGCTGTATAGTAAAACTAAGTTATGAACATAAAACGAAAGCGCACTAATGAACGCCGAGGCAGGCTGCATGCTGTCCAGAGGCACGCCTGTGGACCGCATGATCCGGTCAGCATTCCGTTTCGGTGATGTGCTGTCACGCATAGCTTGTTTCTGGTGATTTTTCCGTTCTGCGTAACTAGAATTGATATTGCACGTGCATTTTTTTAATTAAGATGTACTTTTTATCATTGCGTTAGTCTCCTATATCTGGGGCTTCATTGATGAGCCAGATGAAGGTCACGTGGTATAATCATGTATTTGGGCCCAGCCGCATACACAAAGGTGTGCGCTAAACGGGAGAGGCTGCAAACAGAGCGGGTTAAGAGTAAACAATGCTACACCAATAGCCCTAGGATTTTATCTGGTTGGGATTTGACATTCTACAAATTACTATTTGCACCTTGCGTGCCACACCCAGTATACCATGCATTCTGTCTCGTGTCTTCTAGGGATGCCATGATAAAAGCAAAGCTCGTTATCAGCTTTGGGAAGCTTTCCCAGCTTTAAATGCATGCTGGTAATCTATACACTGTACCCTGAGACTAGACTGTGCTTCCTCCAGCTAATCTTGTGGCACAACTCAGTGCAACATGGCTCAAACTTGGCACTTTCCTTTTGTAGTTCAAAGTAACGTGGTGAACAATTTTCGAGCCTCTACTGGGATTTTGCTGAAAATAGTCCCCAGTGCAGATTTTACCTTATTGTAGCCACCAAACATGGTTACGGGCAACAGCTGGGGGAAACACGGGCAGGAGATGTTTGTGGCTATTGCTGGTATTGAATGCGAGACAGATGGATTCCTGCTTCCGGCCCCTGTTTGTCAGACAGAGCCGAGTTCTGACCCGGATCCAGCGAAATGCACCACTACGTGTGATAGTCTGCAGGGCACATGCAATGCAACAGCTTACCGTGGGGTGAGGCGGAGGGGGATCGGCTGTCATCTGCTTTACAGTTACACTGCTAATGCCTCACTTCATGGACGACTGATAATTCCCTTTGACCGAGTTGTGTCCTAGCTAGGAGGCAAACGGAGCCCCGAGGGAACAAGTACAGTTTGTGACCTGACTAAACTGCCCATGAGAGAAACATAGATGCTCTCAGTGTGTGACTCCACCAGTTGCTAAAATATAGTGAAATTTGTAATTGCTTTTGACTTTCTCACAATGTATAATTGCATAACATGTGTAAGGCTGTATGTGATCTGTAGGGGTGCCTGCAGAGGCGGACAGACCTTTTATTCTCGCAGACATTTACCTCGTGAGCTGCAGCCAAGTTGTCAGGGTAAATTGTAGGTCCTGGTGCCTTGGTCACTTTCACCAGCCGGATGATCATTTCGCAGCAGCCACACGGAGGCTTCGTGAGAGAGGGAAGAAGGGAGGGGGAAGCAAACAGGCCCGATTTAGGCAGGAGACTCCCGATGTGTTAAGCCAAAATGTTTTTTTATTTTTTCTGTCTCCCGCCGGAAATGCCCCTGTTTTAATAGAAGTGAATGAAGGAAATACATTTTCCTGATTGTTTTTTAAATTCTTCCCCTTTGCTCTTCCAAAATGTTGGCATGCAGGGGAAAGGTAGAGATAAAGTGATCAGAGAGGGAAAGCAGGAGAAAGAGAATTGATGGATTGAAAGTGCGCGATTGGACCGGGAGAAGAAGGAAGCTTGGCTTTGTTGAGCGTTTTTGCCAGGGCTGTTTTTGGTTCCCTAGTCCGACCCCAGATGTCTGTGAATGAAAAAATGTCTAGCTTACGCGTTAAGAATTTTCAATTCTATTAAGGACACAGAGGCGAGGATTATGCTTTCTCTTTCTTTAATGAAAATTCACAGCAGCCAATTAAAAGAAAGTAAACAAAAAACTTCATTTCCCAAGATGCTCTAGTGTATATATCACATGTACCAATCACATACAGTGACCTTAGTCCATAAAAGCCATAACCTCAAACGTCATATCCTCTTTCTTTGCTTCAACCAGAAACTGTAACTCCTTTCCAACAACCTCTTAGTCTTAGATGATACGAACTCTCATCTTGGAAGGAAACATCCAACGAAGAATAGACCAGACTGAACTTCAAGTCGGCTTTCTTAAAACGTAGACAACTGAATGGGAAGAGCTTCAGGAATTCTTTTGATCCGTTCATAGGAAAAATAATAAATACCAGCCGGTAATATTCTCAAACTAGAAGATTCAATAATCAACTTAAAAATTTTACATTTCATAACCCAATATAACAGCTGGGAGGGTACCAATGAATAAAGTTTCAAATGCAATAAAATTACCATTATTCATGAAAGGGTGGGATAATCCTCGCCTCCGTGTCCTTAATAGAATTGAAAATTCTTAACGCGTAAGCTAGAAAATGTTTCATTCTATATCAGGACCGGAGGCTGGGATTATGCTAGTTCAAAGCTGACCCATAACTATAGAGGCCACATCTAAAACAGGTTTAAAGTAAAACTTTCGAAAAGTACTTTCAGATGACCAGTCTGCAGATTTCATAATGTCCGTCAAACTAGAGCCTAAAGCAAATGACTTAGAAGCCATGGCTCCTCTCACTGAATGAGCCCCAAAATGACTAGTATCAATGCCTGCTTCATTCATAAGCCATCTTAACCATCTCGCAAGAGTGGTGGAAGCAACCGGTTTAAAAGGTTTCTGTAGTGCAATTAAGACTTGTCCATTCATGTCTTGCCTAAACTCTTCTGTAGCTACTTCATAATCTTTAAGTCACCGTACCACACATAATTTTGAATTGTCTGGAAACCAGGGATAAGTTACTGACTTGCAATTGTTCTTAGTTCTGCTGGAAATAATAAAGGTTACACCATCCGGAGAATAAAGTCTACCCGATAAATCCAAAACTCTAACATCTGACACTCTCTTGCATGAGACTAAGCATAATAACATAGTCAGTTTAGCTGAAAGTTGTTTTCGGGACAAGTATTTGTTACTGGGCCAGGAATCCAAGAATTTCAACACTATATTCACGTCCCAAAGTACAGAGTATTTAGCTTGAGGAGGGTTCGAAAATCTTATACCCCTCAACAGCTTACATACTAGAGGATGTTCACCTACCTGTTTGCCATCAATAGGTGTATGACCGGAAGAGATTGCCGACCTAAAATTATTAATTGTCCTATAGGCCAGGCCCGAAGAGGCTAACTTTGCCAAAACATTTATAATCATATCAATACCTGACTCCAAGGGATTAAGACCTCTTCCATGACACCAACTAACCCATCTACGCCATGCAGAAGCATATCTCTTGTGGGTACTATTTGCCCATGCTTGCTTGATAACACCTTCAGCCTGCTGCGAAATTCCTGGGGCTTTCCATCTTGCCCTGAAACCCTCCAAACCATCAGTGTTAGATTCCCCGATACAATCAAGGGATGTTGATGGCCCTCCGGACTGAGTAAGAGGTCCTGACGAGGAAGAATGAGCAATGGCTGTGCACACGCTAATTGAAGAGCAATAGGGAACCAAGGCAGAGACCTCCACAACGGGGTCACTAGAATCAGCTCTGCCTTCTGTCTCCGCACTTGAGCCAGGACTCTGGGTATCTAGAGAAACGGAGGGAATGCATAACACCGGTATGAGTGCCAATTCTGTAGGAAGGCATCCGTCACCAAAGCCTGAGGATCCGGCCTCCAACTGAAAAATTTTGGGATCTGGGAGTTGAGGCGAGACGCAAAAAGATCTATCTCGGAGCAACCCCATTCCTGGGCAATCTGTTGAAAAATCTGTGGATCCAGCTTCCAATCGCTGGGATCCATCAGATATCTGGAGTTCCAGTCTGCCACTATGTTCTGATCGCCCGGGAGATACTCCGCCATCACCACTAATCTGTGGCTCAGACAATAATGCCAAAATTCCTTGGCTATCTCTGCCAGAATTCTGGATCTCGTTCCACCCAGCTTGTTCACATAGCGTACTGCCGAGATATTGTCCATTCTCAGAAGAATGCAAAAGTCTGTCCTGCTCGGGGATAAACTCTTTATTGCAAAAGACCCCGCCAAGAGCTCCAAGCAATTTAAGTGTAGATCTTTTTCTGTTGATGACCAACGACCCCCTGTCACCATCAAGCCGCAACAAGCTCCCCAGCCCCACTGGCTGGCGTCCGAATCTATGACAATTTCTGGGTGAGATCCGTAAATGGCCCTGCCATTCCATGCTTCCATGTAGTGAAGCCACCACTGAATCTCTTCTTTGACCTCTGAGGTCAGAGGAACCTGGGCTGAGTAACTCAGACCCTGTCTCAAATATTGGATCTTCAGTCTCTGGAGAGCTCGATAGTGTAGGGGGGCAGGAAATATTGCTTGAATGGATGAGGCTAATAGTCCCACCAAACGAGCAATGTTCCTTAGAGAAATAGTCGGGCTGAGTAATGCCGCTCTCAACTCTCTCTTGATGTTGCGAATTTTTGAAGTTGGAAGTACCAATAGGGAGAGGATGGAATCTATCCTGAAACCTAGAAACTCTATCGTTTGGGAGGGTTTCAACAATGACTTCTGCGCATTGATAAGGAAACCTAATTCCTGTAATAGAGTGACTGTCCAATTCAGATGCGTCAGTAACGTCAAGGAATCCTGCGCCATCAGTAAGATGTCGTCCAGATATATGATAAGACGAACACCCTTGGTTCTCAGCCATTCCACCACTGGTCTCAAGAGTTTTGTGAAACACCATGGGGCAGAGGATAGGCCGAACGGGAGAGCCGTGAATTCTAGGCAATGACCTTTCCACTGGAATTGAAGAAACCTTCTGTGAGGAGCAAAAATCGGGATTGAAAGGTATGCGTCCTTTAGGTCTAATCGAACCATCCAATCCCCTTCTAAAAGGATGTCTTGCAACATGTGAATCCCTTCCATCTTGAAGTGTCTGTATACAATCCAAGAATTGAAATCTTTCAGATTTAATACTAACCTGCGACCGCCTCCTTTTCTGTCTACCACAAAAATAGGATTGCAGAACCCGGTAGGATGAGGGGTTGAATAAATTACCGCACCTTTGTCCAACAACGCTTGTACCTCCAGATCTATAAAATTCTGACTTAATTGGGAAAAACTCATGTTTACCGGGGGAGTTTGCTGAAAAGGAGTGTTGATGTACTCCAGGTGAAAACCTGACACTGTCTGAATAACCCAAGGATCCCCTGAGATCTGTCTCCACTTGTGTACAAACAGGCTCACTCTTCCCCCAAGAATAACATGTGAATGGAGAATAATTCTTACCGGTAAAGGAGGCGTCTTGGATAGCTCCTTGCTGGCCGCAGGAACCTGGACCTTCGTCCACGGGGGCGTGAGGGGTAGAACGTGGAGTCTGTTTGATCTCCGGACCAGTTACCTCTACCTCTCGGGTAGTAATTTTGGGGACTGACAAAACCACCTCGGCCGGGCATTCGTCCGCCGTAACGCCCAGCCCTGATAAAAAGGCCTCATCTAAAAACTTTTTTAAGGGACAGTTGCGCCTTATCCAAGGTCGAAAAGGTAGAGCAGATTTTGGCAAGTTCTTTAATGAAGGATGACCCAAATAGGAGACCTTCAGCTGCCGGTCCCGCTTCAGAGGAAGCTAAGTCTACAACTTTAGGATACATTCGCATTAGTATGGATTTTCTGCGCTCAGTGGAAATAGCACAGTTTGTGTTGCCTAAAAGGCATACTGCCCTCTGGGCCCAGCCCAAAAGAACGTCAGTGTTCACCGGTGTGCCCGACTCCTTGGAAGCGATAGCTAAATCTAAGATTTTTGTCAATGGGCCTGACATATCCAGCAGTTTGTCTTGACAGAGGCGCCATGATCTGTCTAGACCCTTCTTGGGGTCTTTCGCGTACTTTTTCAAAAAGGTAATCATTTTGGGGTCAATTTCAGGAGTTTCTGCCACATTATTATCTAGTTCCGGTCTGGGACATTCCGCCCTGAGTCTGGAGCGCACCTCTTTATCGAAGCTTTTCCTTAAGTTTGCATGCACATAGAGTGCTACCTCAGGAGCTGGCAGCCAACTCGAGGATCTAGGGTGTATAATCTCTGAGGGGTCAAAATCTAAAATTTGAGGTGTAGTAGGGACATTTTTTGATTTTTTTTTACTGAGGGTTGGAGCGGTAACGTCGTCCGAATCTGGATCATCAGAATCTTCTGAAGAAGAGGAATTACGATGAGAGCTATAATTGTGCTCTGCGCTCCTTTTCCTGCGCAACTTATCAAACATGTCCGCATGTAATTCTCCAACAGGGATCTCCTGTGAGGCGTTCTTAGATTTAGGTTTGGATTTTTTAGATACTGGCGTAGCCGTGTCTTCAGGGATGAGGGGAGGGGTTCCCCAGTCATCCAACCCTGAGATTGGGCATATTCTAACAACTGCCCAGAAAAAGGGCCAAGTGCTCTTACCAGAGCCTCATTAACTGACTGTTGCACCCTGGAGTCTAGTGCTTTAACCAAATTCACCTCCAGTTGGTTGTCAGTATCATCAGGGTAGTACCCTGCATCCTGGTCATTCCATTGAGCCATTATAATTCTAAATAAGACCAGTAGTCAGTAAATAAAATAAAGGGGGAGTGAAAAAAAAAACAGCAGGCGCTTTAGAATGTATAAATATATATATATATATATAAATCCACAGGCAAAATGGAAATATATATATATATATATACCCTAATATACCTCTAAACAAGCATATAATATATATATCTGGTTGTGGAGGAAGTTGCCTGCAACAAAAAATATTTCACTCTAGGCCAAGCCTGCTTATAATTTTACAACCCGGCAGGATATTTTCCCAACCGGGCGTCAGAGAGGAGTTGAATTATTGCCACGAGGCAAGCTCCGATGCCTCGTGCGCTGTCCAAATACGAACCGATCTCAAGGAATGAAAATTGGAAATGAGATTGGTTCGTAGAGGGCGCGCGCGCTTGGCAACCTCGGTTGTCAGTGAAAACAGACTGCGCGCTAAGCGCGCAGTCCTCTCCCGACTTCTCTCCACCAAAGAAATCGATAAAAGTAATTAACTCGGCGGGAAGCCGAAGCACAAACAAAACGATCTACAAGGCGCGCGGACTCGCGACGCCTGCCTAAAAATTACAAATTTAACTTTAATAATACAGATATCAGCATGTATAATAGAATAAAGTGAAAAGTTACTTATCTGCAGCGAAGCAGCAAAGAAAGAGGATATGACGTTTGAGGTTATGGCTTTTATGGACTAAGGTCACTGTATGTGATTGGTACATGTGATATATACACTAGAGCATCTTGGGAAATTAAGTTTTTTGTTTACTTTGTTTTAATTGGCTGCTGTGATTTTTCAGTAAAGAAAGAGAAAGCATAATCCGAGCCTCCGGTCCTGATATAGAATTACTGCATTATTGGCAACCATTTATATAGCATACAACACAGCAGAGTTTGGCACTTGTTAGTGCGTATTCATTATTATCTAATGGAATACATTTTATAAACCTTACAAAAGTGACAAAAAAAACTTGAAAAGAGGAATAATTTAAACGTGTGTGTTGGAGGATGCATGCAGCTGATTTCAGCAGGCCAAAAAATGAGTGCATTGTAATCTGTGACCTGTAGGATTTACAGGGTCTTTGTAACAAAAGCATTAGCACTCTGACTTATTTACAAAAAATATAAACCTGTGACCTACACATTAAACACAATGCTCTGCAGAAATCATGCTAATCTTTTAAGCTATTTTGTAATTCAAACTTGTGGCTAGAAATTAAACCAAGGTCTCTCCGACAAATGTGTAGGAACAAGTATTATGCACTAAAACCTGCTGACCACATACTGGTCCCTGCAACACATACTGCATTTTAAAATAGTTTAGGGGTTCAGAATGGGTGTGACAATTTTTTTTTTTTTTTATTACAGTTTTCCCTGTTGTGGGTTTCTTTGGTTGCTGTAGGAAAGTAGCCTCTTTCTAGGATGGTTACCCCCACTTTTGTTAAACAAAAAGAGGGACTGGGAGATTGCTGGTCCAGTGTACGTTTTTCGAATTTTATATGTCACATGATTGTTTTTTGACAAAACATTTTGCTACTATGCTTCTACACAGTGCATTCTCCGTTTGTTTGAGGGCTACGCGTCCCTAAGATGCCTGATTTCCACCTGGGATGGTAAGCCCTCTTTATTGTGTGATTTGTGCCTGACGATGCCATTTAGGTATGATGTTTACCCCCTTTTAATCATGGGTATTTGTGTTGTGCCTAGGCACCAATATATGTTTTTATGTTTTTTCCTGTTTTTAGGGTGACCTATTGGGTGTCTGACCTTGACGACTAACCGACATACAGTAAGTGACTTTTCAGCACACACTGCACCCTCTTCTGTAGGAGAAGTGACGAATCTTGGTCCTGATGAAGCGCATGAGCGCGAAACATGTCGACCCCTTAGTGTAAGGTTAGAGTATTTCTCTTCCTTCCCTGTATGTAGGAGTGACGGTGGTCATTATTTCCTCCGAACACTCCTTTACTGATTTTAATCTTGGCCTGTCAGCCACCTTGAGTTATTAAATTTAGTCTTTGGAAGTGCAGAGCCAATTTTAATCCCACATTGCACTCTCCTTCTCTTTTGTCAGCACGTACTGCAGATACCTATGGATCTGTGCGACCATTTTTCGGTATAGAGCCACCCCCATCTGTGTGGTGACCCGTCAGATATTGCAGTGCCGGTCTGACGAGGAGTAAGCCCAATGATGATGCCTAGCGTCTTCATTGACGCATGAGGGCACTCCTATCATTTTACCGACAACCGGCGTCCTATCTGGATTTATCCTTTTGGAACAGTGTACCCCCACTTTTGGCCTGTTTGTGAGTGTGTGTCAGTGTGTTTTTACTGTGTCACTGGGATCCTGCTAGCCAGGACCCCAGTGCTCATAGTTTATGGCCTAATGTGTATGCCTGTGTAGTGCCTAACTGTGTCACTGAGGCTCTGCTAAACAGAACCTCAGTGCTTATGCTCTCTCTTCTTTTAAATTTTGTCACTGTAGGCCAGTGACTTCATTTATCAATTTCAATTGGCACACTGGACCCCCCTTATAGATCCTTAGTATATGGTACCTAGGTACCCAGGGCATTGGGTTTCCAGGAGATCCATATGGGCAGCAGCATTTCTTTTGCCACCCATTGGGAGCTCAGACAAACCCTTACACAGGACTGCCATTGCAGCCTGCATGAAATAACGCACACTTTATTTCACAGCCATTTTCACTGCACTTAAGTAACTTATAAGTCACCTATATGTTTAATCTTCACTTGCTGAAGGTTAGGTGCAAAGTTACTAAGTGTGAGGGCACCCTTGCACTAGCAAAGGTGCCCCCACATAGTTCAGGGCCTTTTCCCCGGACTTTGTGAGTGCGGGACGCCATTAAACATGTGCACTACATATAGGTCAATACCTATATGTAGCTTTACAATGGTAACTCCGAATATGGCCATGTAACATTTCAAAGATCATGGAATTGTCCCCCATTCCAAATCTGGTATTGGGGAGCCAATTCCATACATCCTGGGGGCTCCACCATGGACCCCAGTACTGCCAAACCAGCTCACTGAGGCTTGCACTGCAGCTGCAGCTGCTGCCACCTCACAGACAGGGTTCTGCCCTCCTGGGGTCTGGCCAGCCCAGTCCCAGGAAGGCAGAACAAAGCATTTCCTCTGAGAGCAGGGTGTTACACCCTCGTCCTTTGGAAATCGGTGTTACAGGCTGGCGAGGGGTAGCCTCCCCTAGCCTCTGAAAATGCTTTGAAGGGCACAGATGGTGCCCTCCTTGCATAAACCAGTCATCTACACCAGTTCAGGGACCCCTTCTCCCCTGCTCTGGTGGGAAACTGGACAAAGGAAAGGAGAGTGACCACTCCCCTGTCCATCACCACCCCAGGGGTGGTGCCCAGAGCTTCTCCAGTGTGTCCCAGACTTCAGACATCTTGCTTTGCAAGGTGTGGGGGCACTCTGAAAGGCTCTGAGTGGCCAATGCCAGCAGGTGACATCAGAGACCCCTCCTGATAGGTCCATACCTGATAAGGTTGCCAATCCCCCTATAAGGGCTATTTAGGGTCTCTCCTGTGGGTTCTCTTCAGATTCTGCTTGCAAGTTTCCTTCAGGAATCCTCTGCAACAATTTCAGACTCTTCTGACCTCGGATCAACTGCAGCCTGCTCCAAGAAACGCTGTAACTGCAAGAAAGTGTCTACAAGAGACACTTTTCTTCAGCAACCTCAGCTCCAAGTCAGCAGCTGCAACAGTTTCCACGGTGTGCATGCTCTGGGGACTCCCTGTCTTCATCCAGCACCAGAAGGAATTAAGAAATCTCCTGTGGAGTGACAGAGTCACTCCCCTGCTCCAAGCAGGCACCGTCCAAGGTGACGACCGTACCCTGGGACTCCTCTCACGGTGATGAGTGTGCTCCTAAGGACACAGAGGGTGGACATCATCGACATAGACTGTCCTGAGGTCCTGCTGATGCAATTTGGAGGAGGTAAGACCTTGCCTTCCCCGAGAATGATGGTACCCCTATGTATTG
Organism: Pleurodeles waltl; assembly: GCF_031143425.1. Taxonomy (NCBI): domain Eukaryota; kingdom Metazoa; phylum Chordata; class Amphibia; order Caudata; family Salamandridae; genus Pleurodeles; species Pleurodeles waltl. The sequence goes on from NC_090444.1 coordinate 1,598,827,334, forward strand.
TGTCTTCTTCGCCTCCTGAGGCCTCTGTGCACTTTTTGCAAAATTCCTTTGTGCACCGTCTGGCCTAGGTCCCCAGCACTCCACTCTGTGATGCTTAGCTCACCGAGTTGTTCTCCTGTGACGTGGGACCTTCTTTTGTTTCCCTGCATCACCCACGTTTTGGATCTCCTTTGATCCCAGATACTGTGGTTTCTGGGGGTGCTGGATGGCATCCTGAGGGCTCTCTAAAGTGCTGAGAGCCTCCTCTTCCTCCTCAAACAGAGTTGAGGCCCCAGGTCCCTCCTGGGTCCATCCAGCACCCTTTTGATGAAAAATGCACTTTTTTCATAGCCAAGGCTTGTTGACGCCTTCCAACACGAAATCTCATCTGCAATGATCTTCACACCGTGGGACATCTTTTGCATCATGCAAGAATCCACTGGAATCTTCCTAGGGTGCATTTCTGCTGTCATCTACTAACCAGAGACTCTTCTTTTGCACCGTCTTCTGGGTTGGCAGGGGCTCATGTCCTTCCTGGAACTTCTTTCTACTTCTGGACTTGGTCGCCTTCCTTTACAGGTCTTCAGGTCCAATAATCCAGCAGTTGTTCTTTACAGACTTGGTTGACTGCTGCAAAATCCCCAAAACAAGGTGTGTCCAAAGGAAACCTGCAGTACTTTACTCCTGCTTTTCTGGGCTCTGGGGTGGGGTAATTCACTTACCTTTACTGTATTCTTACATTCCCAGATATTCTGCACACACTACACTTGTCCAGGGGGGAATTTGTGATTCACATTCCACTTTATTTAGTATATGGTTTGTGTTGCCCCTAGACCTATTTTCTCCCATTGCATTCTATAGGATTTTCTACTGTTTGCATTGTTCTATGACTATTTACTTCCCTAATTTTGGTGTCTAGTGTATATATTGTGTATAATACTTACCTCCAGAAGGAGTATTGTCTCTCAGATATTTTTGGTACTGTGTCACCCAAATAAATACCTTTATTTTTGGTAACACTGAGTATTGTCTTTACTTGTGCATAAGTACTGTGTAACTATAAGTGGTATTGCATTAGCTTTGCATGTCTCCTAGTTCAGCCTAAGCTGCTCTGCTATAGCTGCCACTATCAGCCTAAGCTGCTAGAACACTACTACATTCACTAACAAGGGATAACTGGACCTGGTGTAAGTACCCAAGGTACCCACTACAAACCAGGCCAGCCTCCTACAGTTGCACTTTGTAAAAATAAAAACATTAAAAAAATGCATAGGCTGCATATCATTCACAACTCGCTCTGCAGTAGTCATCACACAAGACATTGCAGACCTTACTTCCTATGAAAAGCTTGATGTTCGCTAAACGTGGTTCACTACCAGATCCTCACACGTCCTAGATGTCTAATTCCACAGGCCATAGCACCCATCATGTGGCAAATACATGAGAAGGGAGGAGGCACCTCTGTCATCCATACGTCCTCCTGGTCCTGCACCCAATGCAAACAAATAATGCTAAACTGCATTGAGCCGCTGACATGCCATTTCACACTCTTTGCAGCTCAGACCACCAAATTGCATCTCATTTACTTCCCTAACGGGCAGAACAAAGACTTAATTGATGAATTTCGAGCTCTCCTTGCTACCTTATCCATCTGACATGGCCACTCCACCCCCCTGGGAGAACTCACCTCCCAGACAATACAAGCTCAAAAAACACAAACAAGAGACACCCTCCTCTCCCTCAATGTGGTATAGTGAGTCACTCAACCAACACACTCCAAAGACTCCACCCATGACCATGTCTTGACAACATGACCAACAATCCAGTGCAAACTACCCACACCCCTACACTGTACCGACCACTTTGCCATCCCTGCCTCCTTGCTCCTAATGCTCTAACAACAAACAAAGGTTAACTCAAAAGAAGAATAAAGGAGACAAAACCTTCAGATCCTTCAATGACTTCTCCATAAACTATCTAATGCTTGAGCGCATCTCTCACCCTATCAACTCCACGTTTAATGCCAACACATTCTAAAAAACTGCAACACTTTTTTGAAAGCTATCAGAACACTCAAGCCCCAGTTCAAATATGCAAGTGCAAGCTAAAGCCTTCAGCTCCTTTATACCCTAAAAACCTTGGTGACAATTACCATCCAGCCACCGAGAGGAAAGAAAATGGACGAAAAACAACACTCCAGAAGACTTCATGATACTGGCAACATACAGCTCATCACATCAGTCACATCAGTCACATCAAAGAACTATGGAACTATGTGACTATGTGATACCAATGCCATCAATAAAAGCACCAAAATAAGGACGCATTGCAAAACAATCATGCACTGCGACCCTTGACCCTAGGGTAGGTCGCTCCCCCCACCGCTGCAGCTCCACCTGCCCAGGCTCCTGACACCTCCCAGCAAGACCAGCTAAACTGTAAGTACTCCCCCCACCCAGCCCCACACCCAGCCCCGCGCCACTCACCTCTCTTTCCCTGAACTTCTGTCTTCTGCCTTCCGCTCTCTCCTCCAACCTCTCTCCGCACCTCTGCTATCCATCTCCCTTCGCTTCCTGCACCTCCTTCCTGCTTCTGGTAGCCATCTTTCTCTGCTCCTCTTCTGCAGCCCACTTGCTGCGTGTTTCTGCTCTTCCTCTGTGCCCCGCTCCTCTTCCTCACCGCGTTTTCTTCCTGCTTTGCTCTTCCTCTGTGTTCTTCTTTTCTCCTCTGCACCCTGTCCTGCGTTTTCTTTTCTTCCTTTTTCTTCATCTCTGTTCTTCTGTGCTCTTCTCCTCCTCTGCACCCCATCCTGCATGTTCTCTTCTTCCTTTTTCTTCATCTGTGTTCTTCTGTGCTCTTCTCCTCCTCTGCACCCCGTCCTGTTCTCTTCTCCCTTTTTCTTCATCTGTGTTCTTCTGTGCTCTTCTCCTCCTCTGCACCCCGTCCTGCGTGTTCTCTTCTTCCTTTTTCTTCATCTGTGTTCTTCTGTGCTCTTCTCCTCCTCTTCACCCCGTCCTGCGTGTTCTCTTCTTCCTTTTTCTTCATCTGTGTTCTTCTGTGCTCTTCTCCTCCTCTGCACCCAGTCCTGCGTGTTCTTTCTTCATCTGTGTTCTTCTGCTCTTCTCCTCCTCTGCACCCCGTCCTGCGTGTTCTTTCTTCTTTTCCTTCATCTGTGTTCTTCTGCTCTTCTCCTCCTCTGCACCCCGTCCTGCGTGTTCTTTTCTTCTTTTTCATCTGTGGTCTTCTCCTCATCTTCTGGACGCTTCCCTCCTCTGCTTCTCTGGTATCTCCTCTTCTTCTTGACTCCTCTCTCCTCTTCTTCTTGACACTTCTCTCTCCTCTTCTTCTTGACTCTTCTTCTTGACTCTTCTCTCTCCTCTTCTTCTTGACTCTTCTCACCTCTTCTTCTTGACTCTTCTCTCCTCTTCTTCTCTCCTCTTCTCTCTCCTCCTCCTCTTGACTCTTCTCTCCTGACTCTTCTACCCCTTTCTTCTGTTCTTCCTGACTCCTCTCCTCCTGTAATCCCCCCTTCCCTATCTTTTTTTCCCTCCCCCTCTACCTGACCCCCCGCCCTCCGCTTTCCCGCCGCCACCTCCTGCTCGGCCCCACCCCCGCTCCCATTCGTCGCCCCTCCCGCCCCCAGCTGACGCCTCCTCCCCACCTCCTCCCTCTTATGGTGGCCGCTGAGCGGCCGCGTCAAAGGGAAGCCCGGCCGCGCCTGGACCGCGCCCAGTGCCACGACCCCTGGCCCCCTGCACCGCTACGACCCCACCTCCCTCCACGCTCTCAACCCGGGGCGCTCCAGAACCTGCTTCCAAGCCAACCCTAAACGCACCCATGGACCCTTCGCATGCCTCACCTGCAAACTCACCTTCCACCGCGACTGCACCCCGCCCACCAGCCCACGCGGAAATAACCACCTCAAATGCATCCTGATCAACGCACGCTCCATCCACAAGCACGCCAGTGAACTATGGGACCTCCTGGACTCTACCGGACGTCGCCTTCATCACTGAGACCTGGATGAACGCCTCCTCGGCCCCTGACATCGCCATAGCCATCCCCGACGGCTACAAGATCACCAGGAGAGACCGCACCAACCAAGTCGGTGGAGGAATCGCCATTGTTTTCAAGGACTCCATCAACATCACCACCTCCACCGAAGACACCCCCCTCGCCGCCGAACACATGCACTTCCAGATCCACACCGACCCCAGGACCACCCTCAGAGGAACTCTCATCTACAGACCCCCTGGACCACGCGCCCTCTTCAGCGAATCCATCGCAGACTTCATCTCCCCGCGCGCCCTTGCCTCGCCGGACTACATCCTCCTCAGTGACCTCAACTTCCACCTGGAGCAGAACAACGACCCCAACACCACCACCCTGCTCGCCAACCTCTGTCTCAAGCAACTGGTGAACACCCCCACCCACATCGCCGGACACACGCTCGACCCTATCTTCTCTGCCAGCAACCACGTATCCTTCAGCCACTCCTCCGTAATACACTGGACTGACCACAGATGTGTCCACTTCACCTTCAGACGCAAGACTCTCCACCTCCGCACACAACCCATCCCACGCAGACATTTGAACAAAATCCCCACGGAAGAGCTTCGCTCCACTCTCAGCGACAACCAACCCACCTTCTCCACCGACCCCAACGACGCAGCCCTCAGCCTCACTCATTGGATCACCAACTGCGCGGACAACCTCGCACCCCTCAGATGCCTCCCAAGACAGACCAGCACCAGGAAACCTCAATGGTTCACAGACACCCTCAAGGAATCCAAAAAACCTGCCGTACCCTCGAGAAAGCCTGGCGCAAAGACCACACCGCAGAAAACATGTCTGACCTCAAAAACGCCACCCGCGAACACCATCAGCTGATCCGCGCCACCAAAAGAACTTCCTTCACAGACAGACTGGACAAGAACACTCACAACAGCAAAGAACTCTTCAACATCGTCAAAGAGCTCTCCAATCCTAACGCCAACTCCAACTCCATCACACCGTCACAAGACCTCTGCAACTCCCTCGTTACCTTCTTCCATCGTAAGATCACCGACCTACACGACAGCTTCGGACACCAGACCCAGCCAACCATCACAGACCCTACTACCCCAGCCATCATTCTCAACGCCTGGACTCACATCAGCACGGAGGAGACCAAAGCTACCATGAACTCCATCCACTCCGGTGCCCCCTCGGACCTCTTCCCACACTTCATCTTCAACAAAGCCGACGACATCATCGCCCCACATCTGCAGACCATCATCAACAGCTCGTTTGCCTCTGCCGCTTTCCCCGAGAGCTGGAAACATGCGGAAGTCAACGCCCTCCTGAAGAAACCTACGGCAGACCCCAGCGACCTGAAGAACTTCCGCCCCATCTCGCTCCTCCCCTTCCCTGCCAAAGTCATAGAGAAGACCGTCAACAAGCAACTGACCAATTTCCTTGAAGACAACAACCTACTCGACCCCTCGCAGTCCGGATTCCGAGCCAATCACAGCACAGAAACCGCCCTCATCTCAGTCACAGCCGACATCAGAACTCTGATGGACAACGGAGAAACTGTCACCCTCATCCTCCTCGACCTCTCGGCTGCCTTCGACACCGTTTGCCACCGAACCCTCACATCCCGCCTGCGCGCCACCGGTATCCAAGGACTGGCCCTGGACTGGATCACCTCCTTCCTCTCTAACCGCTCCCAAAGAGTCTACCTCCCTCCGTTCCCCTCAGACCCCACCAAGATCATCTGCGGTGTCCCACAAGGCTCCTCGCTCAGCCCGACTCTCTTCAATGTCTACATGAGCCCCCTCGCCGACATCGTATGCAAACACAACATCAACATCACCTCATACGGCGACGACACTCAGCTGATACTTTCCCTCACCAAAGACCCCACTGGCACCAAGACCAACCTGCAAGATGGAATGAAAGATGTCGCAGAATGGATGAAACTCAGCCGTCTGAAACTGAACTCAGAAAAAACTGAAGTCCTCATCCTCGGAAACACCCCTTCCGCCTGGGACGACTCTTGGTGGCCCACGGCCCTAGGCACCGCATCAACCCCCTCAGACCATGCACGCAACCTCGGATTCATCCTGGACCCGCTTCTCACCATGACCAAACAAGTCAACGCTGTATCATCCTCCTGCTTCCTCACTCTCCGCATGCTCTGAAAGGTCTTCCGCTGGATCCCGGCCGACACCAGAAAAACTGTGACCCATGCCCTCGTCACAAGCCGCCTTGACTACGGAAACACCCTATACGCAGGAACCACCGCTAAACTCCAGAAACGTCTTCAGCGAATACAAAACGCCTCCGCCCGCCTCGTCCTCGACATACCCCGCAACAGCCACATCTCCGCCTACCTGAGACACCTGCACTGGCTTCCGGTCAGCAAAAGAATCACCTTCTGGCTCCTCACCCACGCGCACAAAGCCCTCCACAACAAAGGACCCGAATACCTCAACCGTCGCCTCAGTTTCTACACACCCACCCGTCAACTTCGCTCAGCCAACCTCGCACTTGCTGCCATCCCTCGCATCCGCCGCACCATGGCAGGTGGGAAATCCTTCTCCTACCTGGCGGCCAAGACCTGGAACTCCCTCCCCGCCAACCTCAGGACCACCCACGACTACCCTGCATTCCGGAGGCAGCTCAAAACCTGGCTCTTCGAGCAGCAGTAACCCCCCTTCCCCTAGCGCCATGAGACCCTCACGGGTGAGTAGCGCGCTTTATAAATGTTTTTGATTTGATTTGATTTGGTTTGACTGCATCAATACCCTGCCCAGACCTACCTATTCCTCACGCCAAAGAAAAGTGCAATGCCATCATTCTTCACTTTACTGAAAAAATACAAAAGCCATCAACACCACCAAGCCTGCTTCAACTCCAGTGCCCAACCCTTCCACAGAATCCTGCAATTTTCATCCTTTGGAGCCCTGTTTCTTGCTCATCATGCCAACATACTCCTCTCATTCAAAGCCACTCCTTAGGAAATGTTCTTCATCAATGCTTTTTTGGGGACACTCTTTTACTCCTACTTACCATAGCCAATGTCTCCCTCACTCAAAGCATATTTTGACAAGCTCTCAAGACAGTTCAAATCCTCCCACTTTAAAAAAAATAAAAAGTCTACACTACACCTGGTTACCTTGCTAGCTTGCCAGCCCATCGCTCACCTTCAAACTTCAATATCAAGATAATGCTAACCATATCCTGCATGACTACTAATCAGGCTAGACATAAAGCTGCAGCATTGTGGCCACTAACTTACAAATCATAGACAATACCCTCAGGATCACAGATGAAGATGGCCCCAGCTTCCTGATATTTCTGGACCTCTAAGCTGCCTTCAAGACCGTCTACCATGCCACCCTCATGCACACCCTATAGACTTAAATGCAATTCACCAGTAAAGTCTTTCACTGTTTCTCCATTGACTCCCCTTGCCAGCCTGCACTATCTTCAAAACCAGCTGCATTATTTACAAATCCATCACAACCAACTGCCCTGCTTCTCTTACCAACAAGCTCACCATCTCAGGTGTCTCTCAGCACCCTGCAGCCATGACATATTCAGACTGCAGACTAAGAAGTGTCAAAAAGAAGAAAAAAAACACAAAGCAGCGACCTTTTCAATCTATGCACCCCAGATCTGGAACAATATCCCTGCACCCATCAGGTCTGCTCCAATTTAGGAAAGAGTTGAAGACACACTTCTTTGAAGAGCACACAATGCACTCCTTGACTTTATACTTGTCTTTGATTCTGTGTAGTGCTCCTCTACTTTTTGGCTAGGTTTCAGTTATTTAAATGCTACATAAATACTTATATAAATACCTATATACCATTAAATCTTCTCGCAATAATATGGCCCTCTCCTTACTCCACCCCCTTACTGCGGATGTCCCAACCCAAATTTGTGGGTTCTGGGAGTAATGTTTACATTCTGCACTCCGGTGTAAGAAAATGTATTATTTCATCGGTGAAGCCACAGCACATGAAAAATGAATGTCATATTACCTTAGCACCTATGCACTATCCCACTACATGATTAATAGTTCAGCACCCTTTCTGTTAATGTCGTTTGGAGATGCTAGAACAAACAAGATACACTAACAATAGCGTGTTATATGAATGAATATGGCACAGTGAATCAGCAGAAAGACATTGAGATCAGTGTTTCAGTTTGGGAATAAGCTGGGGCTAAGTAAACTGAGAGCAACATAAACAATGACAGTGTGAATAAACAATTACATTTCAGCTCAACTGTGTGCTGCAGAAATTGCAAGGAGAGATGTGGACAGGGACCTGAGTGACAAGGTTGACTTCAATTTAAACAAGATGGCAATTGTACTGAGATGGAGGCCTAATTAACAAGTTTCAGAAAAACGCACTTCTCCACATCACAAAGAATTTGTTTCAAGCAACAGTATTATTTTAGGGTGGTACATGCGTATTTGAGTGTGAAAATGCAGTCTGTGCATTATTAATGATGCATACAAATATAAACACATAAACATCTTTTACAAAAGGGACCGTAACTGAGCTCTTTGCTGAGCCTCACACTTTTAGGGCCCTGTGCTCGTCCTAAAAAACACATTTATTAATATACAAGCATGGGCCTCAGCCAGTAGATCTGGCTTTAAAGTGCCACTGCAGACAAACATAGCCATGCACAAATTTTGTTACTATGATTTAGCAAATTTAAGCCAATCCAGTTTACCTGGCCAAGGCTTGTCATTTGCTAAAACGGTGACAGTAGTAACAATTTAATGACTGCTCATGGAATATAGACGTGTATTACATCTACATTGTATGCTGCAGTGTTACTGTTAGACCTTATAGCCTTAGGGTGGTCATCCCCCAACTTTTTGCTTGCCTGCCTGCCTCCCTCCACTTTTCTGACACTGGTTGTGCAGGTTTTAGAACTCTGCACACTTTACCACTGCTAACCAGTGCCCACGTGCATATGCTCTCTCCCTTAAACATGATAACATTGGTTCATTCTCAGTTGGCATATTTTATTTACTTGTAAGTCCTTAGTAAAGTGCACTACGTGTGCCCAGGGCCTGTAAATTTAATGCTACTAGTGGGCCTGTAGTGCTGTTTGTGCCACCCACATAAGTAGCCTCTTAACCATATCTCAGGCCTGCCATTGCAAGGCCTGTGTGTGCAGTTTCACTGCCACTTCGACTAGGCATTTAAAAGTACTTGCCGAGCCCGAAATGCCCCTTTTTCTACATAAGTCACCCCTAAGGTAGGCCCTAGGTAACCCATAGGGCAGGGTGCTATGTAGTTAGAAGGCAGGGTGCTATGTAGTTAAAAGGCAGGGCATGTACATGTGTGGTTTATATGTCCTGGTAGTGGAAAACTCCTAAGTTAAGTTTCCACTACTGTGAGACCTGCTTCTTCCATTGGATAACATTAGGGCTACCCTCATATACTGTTTTAGTGGTAGATTCTGATCAGAAAGGGGTAACCAGGTCATATTTGGTATGGCCAGAATGGTCATTCAAAATCCTGCTTAATGGTGAGGTTGGAGTTCATATTACTATTTTAGAAATACTACTTTTAGAAAGTGAGCATTTCTCTGCACTTAAAATGTATCTGTGCATTACAGCCTGTCTCCAGTCCACGTCTGGGCTGGGCTGGTTAAAAGCTCCCTTGTGCATTTCACCCAGACAACCACAAACACAGGATACTCAGTCACACCTTCACTCATCTACTTACTGAATGTGTCTTCCTGGGCTGGGAGGGTGGAGGGCCTGACACTTACATTTCAAAGGCGAGTGGCCTGCCTCACACAATGGACTGCCTAAACCCCTACTGGGACCCTGGCAGACAAACCTGTACTGAAAGTGGGCCCATGCACACTTCAAAACCACTCTTTAATGCCTCCCCCACTTCAAAGGCATTTTGGGTATATAAACTGGGTCTCTGACCCCAGCAAATCAGACACTTCTGGACTTGAACTTGCAGCCTTTCAAGAGGAACTGCCTGGCTGCCCAAAGGACTCATCTGGACTGCTTTGCTGAGAAGGACTGCTGCCCTGCTGCCCTATGATTTTGCTGAGAAATGCTCTCCAAGAGATTGGATTGAGCTTGCCTCATGTTTTCTGAAGTCTCAGGACCCAAAAGACTTAACGTCTCCCGAAAATCGATGCACAGCTTGTCAGAAACGGCGCACAGCCTGCCCTGCGATGAAAGAAATCGCCGCACAGCCGAACCGGAACAATGCAGTCTGACTTCCCGAGCGAAGATCGATGCACCACCTGCATTGCAACCGGAAATTCGATGCACAGCTCTACCAGATCGACATACAGCCAAAGCAGAACAATGCAGCCCAATTTCCTGAGTGAAGAATTGACGCAGTGCCTGCTATGTGACAGAAAATTCGATGCATCGTCTACTAGATCGACGAAATGCCTGTGACTTCGTCCTGCACACCCAGGATTTCCATGCATCGACCCTGGGCATCAAAAAGAAACCTGCATCGGAGAGAGGAACCCAGACTCGCCATAACGTTGCATACAGACTTCAATAGGATAACTGAACTGCACTCTAATGACAGTACATGAAGTAACATCTCTGAAAGTGCTTACCAAAGATACTAGTTACCCCCTACCAATAGAAATTACTACTTGAAAATCACCTTGAAGACCTAGTTCACTCAGCAGGGATCATTGTGCAGTGTTCTGCCCTAGAAAGCAACACAGTGGTGTAATTAACACACAAAAGCCACCTCAGAACACACACAGCTTACAAAATAGTGAATATAGGATAGTATTAGGGAACGAATAAATGAGAAAGGAGCGCTAGAGAGATGGTAGGAAATTAGGCTGTCGTTTCTTTTTAAGATGGATTTCAAGTAGCGTGATTTCAGGAGCAACCTTTATCATTTCTCGGACTTGATCAGAATTATTCAGATATGGATGCAATTTTTTTCCACTCCGCAAATTCTGGAGCTTTCACAGCGCTTGACCTGGTGATAGAAGAGAGCTGTAATATTGGGGAGGGCTAAGGCAGAAAGGAGGCTACCACAAAGGAAGCCAAGTGGGGTAGCCATATGGGAAGGAATGATCCTTCAAGGAAAGCAAACAATGGGTGGCCTCTGCAGGGCCATCTTTAGCGCTGGTGGTGCCCTGTGTGACAGTCTTTTTTGGCACCCCAACCTCATGACCACCTCCACGGATTCCCTCACTACCTCTGGGCACACCTGCACATCATCTCTCCAGAGCACCCATCACATACATTTATTTGGTCTAATTAACCCTCTCAGCTAGCCACATAAAATAAATGTTCTGTTCTTTGCAGCAGGCATATTCACCCTATACGCAACTTTATGGCGAGTCAAAGCTGCCGCTAGACAAATCTCCCATCTCTCTCCCTAGCAGAAACATTTATCATAAGAGGTATCTTTACATTTTAATTTCTTCCTGAAGGCTGGACGCACAATAAACTTTTCAGCAGGTGCTTTTAAATTGCAAGTTTCTGAGTTACTGCTAAACACAGCACCTCCCTGAAGTCAGCGCCCCTCTGCCCCCCAGATTCAGGTCAGCACGCTGTGCGTCCGCACCGCCCTAAATCCGACCCTGGGTCTCTGCATCACAGTCTGAGGCCTGCCTCAGGCCCACATAACTCCATCCAGGGAGTGGGCTGCAGTCTCTAGCATGACGCCAACAGTTAATCCTGGCATGAGAGTTCAATAGGGTAATTCATCTGCTGGAGTTGTGTCTGACCTGTCGGTCACTTGCGTGATATCTGGTAGGATAGTTCAGGGTCTTGAAACACCCACGGCAGAGGCATGTCTAAACCCTGCAAATCTCCGATAGTAATACAGTGCAAGTTATCATTTTATTCTGAGATATATCTCAAACAGGTACCATTGAGTTGAGTGATTAATGTTTCTTGTGGAAGCAGATTTCACGGACTAGCAAAATCTAACTAACAGCCTACCATTAATTACACTCTGATGTAGGAAGACTATGACAGAAAGTACAGTATGAAAATAAACAGTTATGAGTGAGATTTGCACAAGAACACATAGACAGAATTTACCCTTCGACCTGCTGTGTTTACGGGTGCCTCTTCTATAGAATAATAATATGTTATAAAATTAAATTCGGTGTATTTTTGGCATGTGCTGCTGGTCCCGCTTCTGAGTTATTAAATGTTTAACTCTGTTTTTAAGAGTGCCATGAGAAGTGTCCCGTATAATTTGTTTAATTGATTTTTCTTTTAAATTCTTCACGCATGGCACAGAAGGGAGACATTCTGCAAAGTTAATATACTCGCAATGCTAATTATAGCATGTGTTTTACACAGGATTAATTCAAAGAAATCGCAGCGCTGATAACAGCTGATACTATGAACTAACACAGTGGGTTTCATGCAGTTTGCACCAATAAGGTGTCAGCCCACTGACTGGCCTGTCTCGCAAATCTATTACCACAGAATTCCCCTTTTGCTTTCTGTCACTCTGCATCAGCCCCACTCTGAAAATAGTCCTCTTTTAAAAGACGGATATTTATACTAGGAAGAGTTTAGGTAGATAAATATTAGTAGTGGCTTGTTTACTTCCATTGCGTGACCTTATACTAATGAAATGGAATGGATTTTTTCTCTTAGTTGGTTTCTTAAGGAAAAACAATATTAAGCCTGAAAGTAAAGTCGAGCTGATCCAGAAAGGCTTCGAGCATGGCGGCGTTCTGCTAGCGTGATAAAACACATAGGCCCTCATTATAACCCTGGCGGTCTGTGTTAAAGCGGTGGTAATACCACCAACAGGCCGGCGGTAAAAAAAAAAAAAAAAAAGGGATTTGGACCCTGGCGGTTACCACCATCCAACACCGCCACTTTAACACACCGACCGCCAGGGTGATAACGGCCACTGGGCTGGAGGCTGGTCTCCAGTCCAGAGGCCGTCACATTCCCACCCTTGGGATTACGACCCGGCCTACCGCCATGGTTTCCATGGTTTTTGTGCCGCCACGAAAACCATGGTGGTAGGCACTATCAGTGGCAGAAAATCACTTCCCTGGCACTGATAGGGGTCTCTCCCACCCGGTCCTGTTCCCCCGCACATTCCCACCTCCACCAACGCATGCACACATACAAACCCACACACCGCAACATACACCAACATAGCTTGTCACACACATGCATCCACAACACACAACATTCACAATCACTCATTCACGCATGCATCCAACGGGACTCACACACGCATGCATGCATCCCAAAACATACACACACATCCCCCCCACATACACACAACACCCCCCAGGCCCCTCTCCGGTCGGAGAACCCAACTTACCTGCTTGCAGGGGGTCCTCTGGCTGGAGACGGTCTGTGGCGCTGCTGTCAGCAGCAGTGTCCACCAGAAAAACACCGCCAGGCTGTATCATTGCTCATGATACAGTCGGCGGTGTTTTGCTGCCGTGGTTGTGCTGCTCTCAGCAGCACTGCCTTACCGCCGTCCACCGGCATGACTGTCGGTGGTGTTCCGCCAGATTTCTGGCGGAATACCGTTTGCGGTCATAATACACGTTGCTGCTGGTAGCCGCAGTGGCGGTATGTTGGCGGCCGTTGCCATGGCGGTAGGCGGTCAATACCGCCAATGTTGTAATGAGGGCCATGGTGTTTTATTGCATTGTAATTGCATTTTTTTACAAAAGTGTACACTCTTAGAAAATAGAATACAAAAATTACATCATTTCTACCTGCAAAAATGGTGACCTGCGCCCAATCCAGCTAACAACACTTAATTTAAATATGCTAGGACCAGAGTTTAAATATGCGGGGATTGTATATGGAGTAGTTTAATAATCATAAAACGAGTTGACAACATTTTGGGCTGAAATGTAGGTAAGGTAGAGATTGCAGCTGTCTATATTGTGGGATCATACCTTTCTTGTTTACACATGGAGCTGATATGTCACTGGGTCTGTCATGAAAGCTTTCCCCTCATAGAAATAACAAGAAAGTAATATTTTCTTTATTATGTACGGCACCCATAGAAAGTCTCAGTTTCTAAGTGTCATAACTCACTGGAATGACACGCAAAAGCTGATAAAACTGGTTAATTACTTTTGTGTTATCATAAAGACCCTCCAGTGTGTCAGCTCAGCCCTGCTTGTCAACTTTGCATGAAAGCAGAAAGTACAGCTGCAGGTGGGGGGATGAAGGCAGGGATGGTGGTCAGGGTTTGTTAAGAACCGCAGAAGATTTTTTTGTTAATTTGGGACAGAGAGGAGAGACTATGCTATGTATGGTTCTCCCATTAATACTCTGCTGATGATTAACAGTTGAAAAAAGGGGCAGATGATGTTGGAGCCATTCATAACATAAAATTATATATGAGTAAAAAGTGAATTACGTGAATGCTTTTCACCAAGGGGTTCTGAGAGAAGTCATCGGCAACTTGAACTTCGCTCTTATTACCTACTGGGTGTCATTCAGAACCCGCTTAGTGAAAAAATTCCCTAAATTCCCTGTTACCCATCTATAATTCTATATGTTCATAGTCTTTTCTTCTGCAGGTTGTACACCAATACAATCTGCCCTGTGAGCATATATATGGGCATTTCGACTCAGTCCACCTTGTTTCCTGACCCCCTTTAAAAAAAAATTATACTAGTAGTGAACATATAGAACTATTGAAGGGTAACTGTAAATTCTGAGGCTTTTTCTGTCACGAGGGGTGAGAGCGAAGCTCAAGTTGGCTATGATATCACTCAGAACCCCAAAGTCAAAAATAGTCCCATAGTTTACATTTTACCCATCTATAATGTTAGGTTGTAAATGCCCCCCCCCCCCCCCCAAAAAAGAAATCTGCCCTGGCTTTCAACATATGCGCAGGGTCAGAAAATAAATTGGGAAACCGTATGTAATCTGTTAAAAAGAGGTTACAAAATCTTTCCTACGGCTACACCCCCCCACCACTTGATAGATTAATTAACTTCCATGAAACTAAAAAATGACTGGCCTCCAGGCCACACACACCCACCACCCACTGAAGTCCTTTCCCATCTCCAGATGTGAAAAAAAAAATACCTAGCCTCCTGCCACCCCAAAACTTTCTGCAAAAACCATCCATGTGTCTAAAATGTAAAATAACTAAATAAATAAATAACTTGGCCTTATTTCAACCACCCACACCACTCTTTATGCAAAACCACCACCTCCTAGCCTAAATTTTTACTACCTGCTCTCACACAGAGAGGAGAACTGGCACTGAACTGACGACAGCAGCTCTGTGACAGCCACTTGTCTGCATGGCTCAGTGGCTGAAGCTGGTGGGCTGTGAGGGTGACAACTAGTCCATGCTTGTTTAATTTAAGAAAAATATTTTTGTTAAACAATTGTTCCACCACGATGGTTAATTCAGAGAGGTCAAATGCTTGAGCTGAAGTATAGTGCAGAGAATCTCCTGAGCTGAAAAACCAAAGGAGCGGCAGACCTCTAAACAGGCCTTCTGGCCAGGGTGCCTGCTTGCATAAAAGTAGTGTAAATGTGCACAACAAGTCAGTCTGCAAATGTAAAGGTGCTTGAATGCCTGCATTGTCTTTAATTAACAGAAGCACTTAAAGCTTCCTGATGACACAGATTTATTATTTAGAGCGGTGTTGCAAGAGAGTCAACATCTGTGAAGTGTGCTTTAAACAAAAAACACTACAAACAATATAGGTATTATTAAAATACAAATTCTATTTTGAACCTTTTTTGAGCATTTTGTAGCAATCTATCTTGTGTGTAGTGCAAGTTTAAAATTAAGTTTCATAATCACTGTGCTTTCTGTCCCAGACTGACCTCACAGCACTAAATCTACAAAAATCACTATACTCCACTTCACAAACCAGGTATCCATTCTGTGGCGCTCTGGTTATACACACAGACCTCTGCAGTGTATTAATTAATAAAGATTTCATACCGTACATTTCTGTTAGAAATTGGGTCAGTAGTTGGTAGATGTATACACTCTTGTCCAAGTAGGGACCATGGTCCTAGTCACAACACAATCCAAATTATCCTGTGCTCACCCTCTGGTAGCTTGGCACAGAACAAGCAGGCTTAAATTAGAAGGCAATATGTAAAGTATTTGTGCAATACCTCATGCAGTAACACAGTGAAAAAAACACAAAAAGTACTCCACACCAGTTTAGGAAAATAGATAATGTTTACATGAATAAAGTAAGACCAAAACGACAAAACTCCAATATGTACAAGTCAAGTTATCACTTTTTAAAGGTTTAAATGAGTCTTAATTCTTAGGAATCAGTGGTTATATCCTTTTAGCACACATTACCTGGGACTGTGTCAAAAATAATGCACAGGGTCACAGAGGAGAAGATGCATTAAAAAATAAGGTGCGACACAGACAATGTCCTATTTCTTTCCACGCTGCAAGCCAATCCGTCGATTTACCAGAGCACAGCTTTGGCTGCAAGGGGATGGATGCATCGAAAGATAAGGCGCTGTGTCAGATTTTCTGGCACTGCACAGACAATGCATTGTTTCTTTCTACGCTACAAGGGGATGCTTCGATTTACAGGAGCGCAGCCTTAGTTTCTCACTGAGATGCAGGGGTATTTTGACACCCAGGTGCGTTGCTTTGAAAATCCTTGATGCGTTGTTAAGAGGGAACAGGCACTGTGTCGATCGGGTAGGTGATGCAGTGATTTTTCAGCCATGAGACAGGTGCTGCACTGGTTTCTGCAGGCATTGCTTCGATTTTTGGATGCTCAGGGATTTTGTTCTCTTCGGTGAGTCCTTCCAGGAGAGTCCGTGGTCAGCAGGTTGCAAGGAAACAAGCAGGGCAGTGGTCCTTTTCATCAAAGTAATCCAGAAGTATCCTTTGGCAGCCAGGCAGTCCCTCTGACAGAGTACCGGTGTAGATCCAGAAGTGTTTGTTTTGGTGGAGTCAGATACCCAGTTTTTGTACCCAAAAGTACCTTTGAAGTGGGGGAAACTTCAAAGAGTGGTTTTGAAGTGAAGACGTGTATAAGTGTTCCCCTTTCAACCCAGCCCTGTCTGTCAGGATCCCTGTGGGGTTTATCAGTACTTCGTGTAGGGGCAGGCCACTGGCCTTTGAATTGTAAGGGAGATACCCCCTACCCTTCCTGCCCGGAGAGACTCATTCAGTATGCCGATGAATGCAGACGTGACTGAGAGTCCTGTGTTTATGGCTGTCTGGGTGGCATGCACACTGGGAGCTGTTGACCAGAACACACCAGATTTGAATTGGAGACAGGCTGTATGGCACAGATGGCAGTATTTGCAGAAAAATACCCACTTTCTAAATGTGGCATTTCTAAAGTAGTAATATTAAATCCAACCTCACCAGTGAGCAGGATTTTCTGTTACCCTTCTGGCTATACTAAACATGAAAGGGCTACTCCTTTCAGATCAGAATCTACCACTTAAAAGTATATAAGGGCAGTTCTAATGCTGGCCGATGAGAGGAGCAGGCCTCACAGTAGTGGAAAACGAATTTGTGAGTTTTCCACTACCAGGACATGTAAAATACATTAGTACATGTCCTGCCTTTTATCTATATAGCACCCTGCCCTATGGGTTACCTAGGGCCTACCGTAGGGGTGACATATATATATATATAGAAAAAGGGGAGTTTAAAGCTTGGCAATTAGTTTTAAATGCAAAGTCGAAGTGGCAGTGAAACTACACACACAGGCCTTGCAGCGGCAGGCCTGAGACATGGTTAAGGGGCTACTTATGTGGGTGGCACAATCAGTGCTGCAGGCCCACTAGTAGCATTTAACTTACAGGCCCTTGGCACACCTAGTGCACTTTACTAAGGACTTACAGGTAAATTAAATATGCCAATTGGGTATGAGCCAATGTTACCTTATTTTAGGGAGAAAACACTTGCACTTTAGCACTGGTCAGCAGTGGTCAAGTGCCTAGAGTCCTAAAGCCAACTAAATGAGGTCAGTAAAAGAGGAGGAAGAAAGCAAAAAACTTGGGGTAACTCTTTAGAGAGGGCCATTTTCCGATAATTTCCCAGTGATTAACTTAACTTGAACTTATTTTTCATTTAGGATGTGCATTATTGTATATGTAGTTACCTGAATCTAAAAGACCCCAAAAAAGTTACAGAATGTTTAGTTTTTTTTTTTAGCAATGCCTTAGACACCATACCCACGCTCACTCACCCAACTCCATTACACACTGCATCACAGTTGCCATACCTTTTTAAATCCACTGTGATATCTGGCATGGCTTTATTTCCTCTCTAGCTTCGGTCTCTAGAGACCTGCACTAAAAGGGAGAGGGTGGTTGGCACCTGGACATTGCCACATGCACTTTCCCATCTCCCTCAGTTTTGTGGAGTCCGAGAAGAAGGCGTTTTAGACCACCATTCTGCCACTTCTTCTGGTTAACCTCTGTTGTGGCATCACTGCAGTGAATAACCAGATTCTTATCTAGTTATTCAATTTATTGGCTTCCAGTGGAAGCCATATACAACAGTAATCAACTGCAGTTATCTGGTTGCACCGGACCAGGCAAAAGTCACAAGTTCAGGCTGACTGTGATGGAGTACAGACCGGCTACAGGGACCCAGTTAGGCCAGCAGAACAAGAGTATCTTAAATTCTAGTTGCAAAGCGATGCAGAGCCCAGGATGTGTCACACAGCAGAGGCAATGCAAGGTCAAGGCAAGGAGATGCTTCACACAGCAGTGGTTCCAGGGAGGTGCAGAGTGTGAGGTAATGTCCTTCTGTGAAGATGCCTTGTACAGCGGAGGTTCCAATGAGCTGCATTGGATGAGGCCATGTCCTTGCTTGTAGATGCATCAGCTCAGATGGGAGTTGGGCAAAGTGAAGTCCTTGCACCAGAAAAGTCCACAGAGCAAAGGCACTGCGTCGGTTTCAGAGGGCAGTGCATCAAGCAGCAAAGGCGATATGTTAGTTGTGTGGGACCTGCATCGCAGGCGAGGTGCATCAGTTCTACTAAATCTACAGAAGGGCTGGGAGAGCACCTTCAGGCCTACTTCCAGGGGTCCAGGACTGGGGATGCAGAATTCACAGATGGCAGAGTCCAGGTGTTGGATTCAAGGTTGTTAGAAACCAATGTCTCTGAGATGTTTGCTCAGGAGAACAGCCAGCTAGCTCTTGGAGTCACTCTGTCCCGGTTTTATAGATGCAGGCCAAGTCTTTCTCACCTAGGCAAAAGGACAGCAGGGCCGTGGCATAACAAAATCCCCTGCAGCCAGTGTAGTGCGGGGTGGGCCCCGAGCTACCTCAGCAAAAGTGTAGGTGGTGGGATGGGGACGGGCCCCCTCCATGTACTCTTGCCGGGGGGGCTAAAGTTTTGTTGCAACAGGACAGTAGGTCAGCAGGGCAGCTCTCCTTTAGAACAGCAGTCCAGCAGAGTGTCAGTCCTTTCAGCAGTACAAAGGTCTGCAGGTCCAGAAGTGTACTAAAGTGTTGGGTCTAAGGATCCAGTATTTACACCTGGTGCCCACCTTGAAGTGGAGGAAGCTTCTAGAGGTTTCCAGTCCTCTTGGTTGTCAACATCACCTTCCACCCTTTCCTGGTCCCAACTTGTTTGGAGTCACAAAAGACCTGTGACAAACTCTTTCTGAGAGTGCTCAGGCAGATCCTTTGTGATGTACAAGTGTAGTAGGTGATAACTCCTCTCCCTCATTAAATCAGAGAGGCCAATCCTGCTAACACCTATCTTTCCATTGTCTTACTGTCTAGGAGAAATACATAAACACCAACTGCCCGCGAAACCTAGTCATGTGACTCAGGATCAGGCTGCAGACACCAAATGGTAAGGACAAGAAAATGCCAACTTTCTAAAAGTGTCATTTTCAGAATTGTGATTAAAATGCAAACTTTCCTAGTAAAGAGAGTTTTTAATTGAAACACCAAACCCAACCTGTCTACCTACTGGCAATTGAAAGGTACAGCTTATTAAATGTAATACGGTAACTCTAATGTTATCCAATGCGAGAGGTAAGAATATAGGAGTTTTTCACTACCAGGACATGTAAAACTTAGAAGGGCTTATCCTGCTTTTTAACTACTCTGCACCCTTCCTCTGGGCTGTTCAGGGCCTGCTCTAGGAGTGACCTGTATGTATTAAAAAAGAAGGTTTGGATCTGGTAAAGGGTTTATATTGCATGGTCAACATGGCAGTTTATAACTGCACACTCCGCCTCAATGGGAGACCTAAGACGTGTTTAGAGGGCTACTTAAGTGAGTGGCATTAGGGGTGCTGCAGGCCCACTAGTAGTATTGAATTTCCAAGCCCTGGGCACATGCAATATCACTTTACTAGGGACTTACAAGTAAATAGGCCAATCGAGTATAAGGGAATTCTACCATCTTTTAAGGAGAGAGCACAAGCACTTTAGCACTGGGTAGCAGTGGTAAGGTGTGCAGAGTCCAGGAAACAAGTCAACACAACAGGAGGGTTAAAGGCAAAATATGAGATGAGAACCACACCAAGGATGCCAGGTCTAACCACAATAGAAAGAAGAAACCAAAATTAAGCTAGGAAAGAGAGAAAGAAAGAAGAAAAGAGAACAAGAAAAAAAGAGAAAGAATGAAGGCAAGAAAGAACCAAAGAAAAAGAAAGAGACAAGAAGGAAAGACTGAAAGCAAAAAGAAGACATGAAGGATGGACAGAAAGGACAAAAAAGATAAAGGTTAAGAAGAAAGGACAAATGAAGGAAAGAAAAAGAAAGGAAGAATGAAAAAAGTTAGGAAAAGACGAGGAAAATAAGAAGGCAAGCGATATAGAAAAAACAAGAAAAGAAAGAAGAAAAACGAAAGAAAGCATGAACAAAAAATGAGGATGGAAAAGGAAAAAGAAAAAAAGACAAGACAGGCAACGAAAGAAGGCAAGGTAGAAAGCAGAGAAAGAAAAAGAGAGGGATAAATTAAGAAGATAAGGAAGAAAGAGTGAAAGAATGTAAGAAAACAAGCATTTGCAATGCAATGGGTCTCTCATTTACTTGAGGTGGAGCTTTTGACATTGGAAATGAATAACCAGACTTTTTTTGGCACATTAATTTATCAAAATGCTGCATATTTTTACTCCTTTCTGCCACATAATGCCAGTAGCCATGCATATAACTAAAGGGCCAATAGGCCTACTGGAATCTTTTTTTTCAACAAGGCCCTTAAAACACAAACTACACCTAGGGGCAAAACATATTTACTTGTCAGTTGGTGTAGGCAACATAGTCAACTGTGGTTATCTGTTTGAACTGGACAGAGCAATGAATAAATAAATTGTTCTCCAAGAATGCGTGCTTACTGGATCACTGTCCCTGCAGTCTGGAGAGTCGAACAAAACGCCCATGATTTTTCACACACTTGAGGAGAGCCATCTCACATGATATTAACTCATTTAGTCTTGAACTGAAATATTAGGTATAAAAAATTGACCATTGCAGCATAATAAAATGTAAGCTCTCCTCAAGGTCAGCTTTGTAAATGTGCGCACACACACACACACACCTCAAGTGTCACAGACTAAAATGTGTGTAGTTCATCTTGTCAGGTTTCTGCATTGTAATCACTGCTTCTGTCACGTTATAAAAGTAAAACAACAAGTCACAGAATTCAAAGCAGAAACAAACTAAATGAGAGAATCACACATTAAACTAGGGAGCTGGACAACTCTATCAATACTACTCCAAGGGTTGGTTTCCAGCTTGTATCCCGTTATAAAAATAAAACTACAAGTCCCAGAATGCATAAACTAAACGAGCGAATCACATTTTGAAATAGAGAGCTGGACAACTCTACGAATACTACTTCAAGGGGTGGCTTCCAACTTTACGGTATTACAGTTGGAATGTCATCTTGTATAGTAGTGTATAATAGTAAAAACACAGGGAAGCCAGGATTTCAGCACCTTACCTGCCGGTTTTCATCACGGTCTGCAGCTCAGGAGCCTGCACAGGGTTAGAAGAGGCCGCAGAGCACAAGTTTCAAAAGTATTTATTAAGGAGTTCAGTAAAGTTGTAATATTGTGCTCAAACAAATAAATCATTATTCCTTGAGGCCCAAAAAAACAAACCTCTTCAAAGCAGAAAATAGCTTTAAAGCACTATGCAGTAACATGACTGCTGCACACAAATATTAAAGCACTAAATAGCAATGTAATTTTAAAACTATATCGGGCCTATATATTCTATGTCCAGCCACTCCCTGCCCCTTCAGCTCACTGTTAATGCTGTTTTATTCCATTTGTAATGTTTTTTTCTGTTTAGTGTGCATCTAATGTAAAAATGTCAAAATAACTCTGGTGATTAATGTTCTTTCTGGAGAGAGAACATTCTTTTGTCTAGTGTAAACTTGGAGTCATTATAAGGTAGCACAGAGGGTTAGTGGCTGCTGCAAAGAACATGTACTAGGCAAATCACAAAGTGCATGTAATGTAAAAATGTCAAAATAACTTTGGCGATCAATGTTTTTTCTGGAGAGAGAACATTCTTTTGTCTAGTGTAAACTTGGAGTCATTATAAGGTAGCGCAAAGGGTTAATATACTTGCTTCAAAGAACATGTACTAAGCGGATTAGAGTGCAGACGGTGTAAAAATGTCAAGATAACTCTGGAGATTAATGTTCTTTCTGGAAAGAGAACAACTTCGGGTTTCCACCTCTGGGTCAATTCTCGACTATGAAGTCACTCAACGTCTCAGCTGTGTGTCCTGGTTACACTTTGCTTTGTCCACGCTCCCTACCCCCTGCTTCTGACTCCGCAGAGGCCTCATTTCCCACACTGGACACAGTGACACCCACCTACAGCTTTCCTGGGCATTATGGGTGACGGTGCTTTCAACACACTTCAGGTCATGGAGAGAAAATGCTTTCTGATATGCCTGGAAGAGCTAGTGCTAATAAAAAAACAAATACATAAATATTTACTATGCATTATCTGAAAAAGTAATCAAGTAACCTACAGATCAAGCTTATAAAAAGCTAAAAGCAAAAATGAAATGACTCTTATTATGTAACAGTGTAAACAATATGAGCAGCTCTCCAGTACTGCTGATCGAGTTCTTGCTGTGAGCGCCATGGCAGCCACGGAGCACAGGCAAAAGAAAAAAATGCTTTCCGATGTGCATGGAAGCACTAGCGCTAATAAAAAACAAATACATAAATATTTACTAGGCAGTATCCGAGAAAGTAATCCAGTAATCTACAGATCATGTGAATAAAAGCAAAAATGAAATGATTCTTATTAGGTAACAGTGTGAATAATTTGTGTTCAGTGCTCAAATACCGCCAATCCAGTTCGCACTCTGATCGCTGTGAGCGCCATGGCAGCCATGGAGTGCAGACAAAAGAAAAAAGTAGTTCACCCACGCTGAAGTATATTGGCAATCATGCAATAATCAATGTAACAGGGTTAGTCTGTAAGGGCGTAACAAAACCGCCCCAAGGTGGGACAAACATAAAGCAATTACCCAAGACATCAAGTGCTTTTTGAAAGGGAAGCCCATAATTGAATTTAAGTGATGGGCGTGAGGTGGGCATTGTTAAAAGCCCACAATACTTACATCAGGTCAAAGTACTTGCAAGCTCAACTTAAAAAAGAGCTACTACAAGGCCAATGTTGTGACTGGGTCATAACACAAATTGTGTCAGAATCGCAGCACGAGCATCAGCTGAGGGGCATTAATTAAAACTATTTACACTGTATTTGGTCCCTGTGCCACGAAAATGGAAGTCACGCATGGCAAGCACTGCTCACGAGAAGGCAGCAAAGACAAGCGACAATGATGCCAACAAATAGTAAGGTATGTGCAGGTTCCAAAGCCATTTTTGAATACAAGACTTTCACAAGCGAGAGCGCATGCTCCACCTAAAAATCAGACACCAAAGGATTTTACCCCAGGTTTCACCATTGCACCCACTACAGTTTGAACACAAATACCTCACACTCCTGCTTTTTGCTTGTATGTTAGAAATTGCACATGCAATCTGTGTGACAGACAATATTGGGTCAAAAATCGGGGCATAAACCATTTTGGTATGTTATTCCTCGCTGTTTGCATCAAGAGTTATCGTGCAAAAGCAGTCTCAGAAATGTGCGCAAAGACCATTTGTGCTTCAATGCTTTTAAGCCTATTTTGCTGCTTAACCTGCCACAACATAATGCGTAATTCTAAATGATAAAGAAAGTAAACCCAGTACAGTAAACTGCAACTAGGCCACATGATGGTTGTGTGGGAGAAGGGGCGAGAGGCTCAGTAATAACATGGGGCAGTGTGTTTTCTCGGGACAGTTTGGGAATGCATGGATAACTCTCCAGCAGACTGTGTGCAGACAGAAGCAATAGCCAACAAGCATTTGCAATGCAACGGGTCTCGCATATCTCTGAGTTAGAGCTATTAGCAGTTGTAAACTCCCAACCAGACTTTTCTTGCCTCATTAAATGGAGAAAAAAAGAGTGTGATTGCGCTGCTACAGTTCACTCATAATGAAACCTATCAGCAAAAGTGCAATTATCTACGTAACCAGCAAAAGTGCAATTAACTATGTAACAGGGTCGATGTCATGCAAAGCGCTCGACTTCTGCCCAGCGAGATCATGCTGCGAAAAAAAATAAAAAGCAGTCCACAAACCAGACCGAAAACAGCGAGACTCGTATGTTTTCAGTACTTGCCCGCTGCGCTCAAGGAGGGCTAACCACCGGAAAAGGCATGACGTGTGCATGCCTTCCACTAATGAAAGCAAGCAGATCTTAAAAGGCAATCCCACAAACCAATGAAAGACACTGACGTGACATGGACGGGGCTCCGATCCCTTTTCTAACTACTACAGCGTTTCGCAAGTGCATGCTAGCGCAGACTCAACCCTAAAAAAAAAAAAGTGAGACAGCTGAGCACGCTCTACACACAGAGAACACTCATTATCAGCATGATTGTTACTTGATGCAGATCCTGGCAGACCCATGGGGCGATAGCGGGTGCTATAATGCATGACTAATGCACTTTAGTGCAGTGATGCGGAGACCAGCACTAAAATGCTGATAGTCTGTGCTTTAAAAAAGAACTGATCTCTGATCCAGAATACATCCTACTATAGTCACGATGACAAGAAAACTGCTGTCTCAAAAGTAATATGACGCAGCTGAGGAAAGCCCACAGGTTACCAGGACTTCAAAATACTTCTCGAGTATTCTTTAGCCTCGGAATGCTGCAATACCAAAATTTCCTTTTTAATCTACTCAGATGAACAAGAGGGTTTTTAAACCATTAAAAAAAATTTCTTCAAAGCAACAGACTTTTACAAAAATAGTGGGGCATCTGAAAATGCTGTAATAATTAAGACATAATGAAATACGTGGATTTTTTTTTTTTAGCATTTTAAGTACGTTTTTGCTCGAATATTAAAAAAGCTTATGGAAATTTGACAAATAACATAACTGTTGGATGGTGAAGGTAATGTGTTAGTTTTAGGAATAAATCCAAACAAAATCAAAAACAGCTTACCATACATTACAAACATTCAAATGAGATATTTTTCCAAAGCTGTACCAGGGATCCAGTTGGAAGAGCTGACAATCATCATGCACTCAAAATAAAATTAAAAAAAACACGAAATCTATTCTATTTTGTCAAGAAAGGCAGGTTCGGCAAACTAAGCACAAAATTCTGTCAAATCGGAATATTGTGTCTGAATTAGAAATCTTAGTTCAGAAAAGGAGGCCTATGATGATATCACCTGTGTTACTGCTTCTTCATGGATAACATTCCTTCTCAATCACAAATGTTCGTTTTGTTCACCATCAAGTGTAAACCAGTTCACATTAGCTGAAGTCACAGGTAGTAAATGCGGGACAGGAGAGGAATACACATCCCTAGATGTGTTATGTGTGTTCGTGACACCAGGTGTCTGGTGTAAAATATTAATAGATTTGAGGCAATGTTGCGTCACTGGTTACCCACGGCACCTCGGAAAAACCAAAGGCGAACCTATGTCCAGTAGAGTGCGATCGTTATCATTAAAAGCAGAGGAGTTGTGGTTACGAAGCAACGGCTGAAGGTGGGGGTGGGCCGCCACTGGTCATAACGAATGCTATTAGTGGCCAATAAGTTATTTTTGCATTTAAAAAAAATATATTCCACTCCTAGCCACAAGGTGGCAAAATATGCAAGCATTTAAATGATAGAGTCCTAAACACATTAAACTGTGAAATCATTTTACTAGCCTCCATCTTGAACAAGCGAGATCGGGCTGCGAAAATAGAGAAAAAGTAGTCCACAAACCCAGCGAGCCTCGCATGTTTTCAGTACTTGGTCACTGCGCTGGAGGAGGGCTAACCACCGGAAAAGGCATGACATATGCGTGCCTTCCACTAATGAAAGCAAGCCGTTTTTAACAGGCAAGCCCACGAACCAATGAAAGACACTGACGTGACGTGGACGGGGCTCCGAGCCCTTTTCTAATTCCCAAAGCGTCTCGCTAGCGATACGCATGCGCAAGCGACGTAGGCTCGACCCTAATAAATGGCTGACTGGTAGCTTACTTTTGTTAATTGCCAGGGATTGCAAGAGATTTTCTTGCCAAGTTGGGCAAACGGTAGCCACATTTTAAAGCCAGCAAAACAAAAGGCAAAAATAGACCAGTAATCAGTGTGTCTCGCAATCAATCTGTTACTAAATTGCACAACTAAAAAAATAGGAACACTGTAGCAAGGCAACCCATAAACATGGCCTGCAGGGAGACAAGGAGCTTATATGCAGCCAGTGGCGTAACTCAAACCCCATGCAACCTAAAAAGTGCTGTAGGCCCCGGAGCTCCAAGAGGGCCCCTCAGCAAAAGTGGTAGGTGATGGGCTGGGGAGGGGCTGGCCCCCTCCATGTACTTTGCAGCTGGGCACACTCAAGTTACGTTATGCCACTGCCAGCAGCCCAAAGCCAACAGGTCAGTGCCTTTGAATGGCTGATTTGTGAATAGAAATGTTTCTTTTTATAGCGCTTGATGTTGAGCTAGGCAGCATCACAACTTTGGCAGACGAGGGAACTCTGGCATGAGGATAAAGTGTCTTTTCTTGAAGTGGGAAAGTGAAAGCGAACATTAGAACTTGCCTTCCAGATATTTTAAGCTATGCAAGTGGAAAAAGAAAAAGCAACCAGAAGCAATCGTTTTATGCGTCAATCAACTGTAATAATAGCCCTAACCTCTGCCTTCTCCAAATCAATGGAAAGGTTAAGGGATGCAATGCCGTTTCAGAGGTTAAGGACGGCGTTATACCTCATGGAGTGCTTTTGAGTCACTTACCCACTGATGGTTTCATGTACAGATGTCTTCCACAATGCGTCCTGCTGCACATAGCGGAAAAGAAAAACAGTGGGGGCGTCCTGCTGCTACTTAGCTCCTTTTGCAGCTGGGCTCTGAGCATACATTGGGGAGAAGAAACAGGGAGGGGTGGGACTAAGTTTAAACAAAAAAAGCTGTGAGGCTGTACTTGGTCCCTGCGCCGCGGAACCAAAAGGATGTGACGCATTGCCGAATGAGAAGGCAGCAAAGAAGAGCGAGAATGGTACGGAAAAAAAGTAAGCTGTGGGCAGCTTTCAAGCACATTATTGCACACAAGAGTCTCGCATGCGCTAGCGCAGGTTCTCGAAGGCTCGACCTAAAAAGGGAAAGCGATAAGAAGGAAAGCAAAAAGAAGGAATGAAAGGAACCAGACAGACAAGATTACGATCTTTAAGTTTATATTCTGAGTTTGTGTGTACTGATCTTTTTATTACTGTTGTCTTTCAAAAGGCTCTGTTCTCTACAGCATTTTCAGACTAGTATAACAGCAGTCAGATAAACAAAGGTCATTCCAAAAGTAATTTACAGCAGCATTGGAACGAGACAGGATGTGATAAAGCTGGGATGTGGCCTGTACATCAAAAGCTTTCTGCTATCACACCAGGCTCCAAAAAAAAAAAGGGGAACACTAAAGTAATTATATAGTGAAAACAAAAACACTGGCACAGAAGGAAACTACCTTGTGTGCTTATGTCTTTGTGAGAGAGCAGAATGCAGTTATTCAAAGAGCAATTAAACAGAGGATTAAGTGGACTGACACATTGCCCCGTGCTGTGTGGTGTTGTGGGCCTAACCAATTTGCAAATGACACAACAACAGACTAATGGACGAAGAGAGATGTCTGGCAGCCCTTTTAAACAAGTATAATATACATATAATTTTACTAAAATCCACACCCATAAAAGGCACAGAAAGCAGCTTTTAAGAGGCAGCCCTGATTGGGCGTTTTACTCGCAGTGTATCATTTTTACTGAGTATCCCTGCCTTCTGCTGCGTTTAATTATACAAGATAAAAACAGCCTTCTTTTCTGAAACATCGAGCTAAAAAAAAAAGCACATTTACTCGATGTCGATTTTTTTGTCTCAAAACATCAATAGGGTTTGGCACTCCATGTGGTTGAAATACAGTTTTATATCCCAACATTAAATATGATTTACTTTTTGTCTGAAGATAATGTATTGGTGTTTTATGACGGCAGTACAGTCAGTCTATTAAAACGAGTTTGCGTGGATGACACCTCGTTGTTTCGCTGAACATTAAAAAAACTGAGCAATGTTTGCAATATCTGTCAATAATAAAGAAACACAACCGAAAGACAATATCCAAGGGAGAAGTTGTAACAAAATAGACTCTGATGAACCTTTCAAGCCGCTGTATATAAAACTCTGTAAGTGAATTGATGTACCTAGTTCTTGTCTTCTGAGGTTCCATAGCTTCTATCTGAAAGTTGACACTGCACAGTGATTATTTATAAAGTGGTGAAATGGAATATTCATAAATGGTTCCAGTTCATGAATTTGTATTAACTAAGTTTTGTTTCATTATCTGGTATACCTTTACCACCTACAATTTTTGGCACCTAATTGCACCTCATTCCTACAGTACGCTTTTCTGCCTTCTCCGAGCATAAAAACCTACCCAGTGCAATTTAAAGAGCACCTCTGCTCTTAATGCACTTTAGGATGGTGCTAAACCGTGGCATAGATTACTTGATCCCGCACCGTCACAAATGTAAGGAAGATGCTTTTGTTCATTGGCTTATACTGTATGAAAATTAGAATATCTCAGTGAAAATATACTAGCAGAAGAGAGCATGACAAATTAAAGTTTAGGATCCCTTCTGCAATACTGAAAGTGGTTTGCTTATCACTCATTCATTGGTGTATAGTGCATTGGAGTTACATGTTCATGGCAGAAGATTTCAGAGGTGCGTTTCTTTTATGCCTGATATCTAGATTCTTAATGCGTAATATTGTTAACTGGAATGGGATATAACTATCGCCTGGGCTACCTGGTACCGAGCTGCCATAGATAAGCATGGCAATAATCCTTATCTAGCTAGATCTATCGGCAGCATGCATTATTATGATCACCAAATCCTGCTAGCACAGCTGCATGACTGGATGGGAATTTCCGATATGGCTTTCGTTTCAATCAAGTACTTCTTGAAAAATCAGAGCCTACAGAATGTAGAGCAGTGTTGTGTCTGTACAACACGTGCCACTAATAATGTATATCCCAACTACCATTCAGTGTTCCTGATAGAGTAGTTAAACATAGTACAATGCTGTTCTGTGTCTCAGTATTACTGTGTGGTTGCTGGTGGCTTGACCGTCATCCCATTTGTTTTGCTTCTGGTGATACGCAGTCGCTTCCCCATGCAGTTCCCTTGGCGCACTATGCAAGTTAGTGTGCTCCTGTGGGAGCCCGAATCCCAATATTTCACTGAACCGCAATATTTAGATCACCCCAAAATTTAAATCTGCGGTTTGTCTCCAGCACCCTTGTTCTAGTGATAAGAGTTACCACCCTTCATGACTTCAGGCTCAATAAAATTAGCAGGGTAAATCAATTAGCGATTAGTACCACTCAATAACTGAGATCTGGATCAAATAAAGGTTAAAAGGCTTTATTTTAAAATCTCAAAGTAGGCAATACAAAGATATGCAGTGAAGGCTATGAAGGCTCAGATACATATTACATATTCCGAAATATATTCAAGTCACAATGAGCAGCAAAAATCATAGTTTGAAACATTAGCATCCCTAAAAAAATGGAAAAGCCTTTAAATTCAAGTACCATAAGGAAACCAACAGTACCTCTTATAGAAAAGGAAAGTCATCTCTTAATTGAGCAGAGTCCAATGAGGAAAAAGAAAAGTCTCTAAATAATCGGACAGAGTTCTCTGAGGGAACTGAAAAAATATTTTTTCACCCCCAATACCAGGGTTTTTAAACATATATGCATAAAGAATGAGCAAAAACTGCAGCATCATCATAGCATGACTAGCGACAGCACATGTTGGACAAAGTTGAAGTGCGACGATCATTAAAGGTACTATTCTGTTAACCCATTTCTAAAGTAGTCCGGATTCTTCCATTAGCTCTCAATACAACAGCAGACCGGAAATGTGAAATGCAATATGAAACATTCTCAAACAAAGAGTAATCACTAGTATGCTAGGGAGCCTGCATCGGAACTTCCTGAAGAACTGTCCTTCAGAAAGATGCATCAAGAATCAATCATTCAATCAGTATTTGTAGAGCGCGGCACTGTCACTCCTTGGGGTATCTGGGCGTTTGGGTGCGCAGTCTCAGTCGAAGAGCCAGGTCTTGAGTTTCTTCCTGAAGTCCACAACGGAGGGTACTGTTCGGAGGAGGAGGGGCAGGTTGTTACAGGCCTTGGTGGTGATATAGTAGAAGGAACAGCCACAGCTGCAGTTGCATCAGATTTGGGGTGTGTGTGCAAGGGCCAGCGAGGAGGAGTGCAGGCGTCTGTCAGGTTGGTGAAAGCTCAGTCAGTGTTTGATGTAGGCCGGTCCGTGATTGTGTAACGCTTTGTAGGTGTGCATGAGTATCTTGAACTAGGATCTCTTCTGGATAGGGAACCAATGGAGGATTCTGAGGTGTGGGTGATGTGTGTCTATTTGGGGAGGTCCAGGAAGAGTGTAGCTGCTGTGTTCTGTATGGTCTGTAGTCTTCTGAGAATTTGGATAAAGATGCCTGCATAGAGTGTATTGCCGTAATCTGGTGACAATGCCGTAGCTCGTGACGATGGCCTGGGTGAAAGTTTTCCTGGTGCTGACTGGAATCCATCTGAAGATTCTGCGGAGCATGCAGCAGCAGTATGAGGCAACTGCATTGATTTACCGCTTCATGGACGGTTCGCTGTCAAGGATGATGCTGAGTTTGCGTGCTCGGTCTGTTGGCATGGAAGTGGGTCCGAGTTCGGCTGGCTACCAGCTGTGATCCCATTTGGATGTGTTTCTCCTGAAGATCAGCACTTCTGTTTTGCCGGAGTTGAGTTTGTGGCGGTTTGTTTTTCATCCAGTCAGCTCTGTTGGTCATGGCGTTGCAGAAGTTTGTTCTGGTGGTGGAGGAGGTTTCAGTGAGTGAGAGGATGAGTGGAGTATTGTCTGTGTAGGACATGATGTTGAGTCTGTGGGATCTGACAATGTCAGCCACAGGGAGTTAAATAGGGGTTGAACAGTGTGAGGCTGACGGGTGATCCCTGGGGTATGACACATATGATGTTCATACAGAAGGTGTTGAAGGTGAAGGGAGGCAGCTAAACACTCTGAGTACGTCCTGTCAGGAAGGAGGCGATCCATTTGAGGGCATCCTTTGGTATGCAGATGCTGTGGAGTTTGTTTGTGAGGGTGTGGTGGGAAAGTATTGAATACAGCTGATTGGTCAGGGAGGATGAGGGCAGTGATGTCGTTTGTGGCTGCGATGAGTGTGGTCTCTGTGCTGTGGTTAGCATGGAATCCTGATTGGGAGATGTCCAGTAGGTTGTTTTGTTCCAGCTACTCTTTGAGCTGTTGATTGATGGCCTTCTCAAGTACTTTGGCAGGGTACTCGAGCAGAGAGATAGGTAGGTAATTTTGGAGTTTGCTGGGGTTGGCAGAAGGTTTCTTTAGGAGGGGTCTAATTTCTGCATGTTTCTATGTGTCAGGGAAGACTGCCATAGTGATGGAGGTGTTGAGGATTCTGGTGAGTTCTGTGCTGATGTGGTTGGTTCCGAAGTTGAACAGGTGGTGGAGGCATGGGTCGGTGGGTGCCATGGAGTGGATGGATGACATGCTGGCTGAGGTGGATTGTGTGGTGAGCAGTGTCTACGTGGTGATTGCTCTGTTGGTGTGAGCTAGGGGGTCGTGTGAGCTGAGGTTAGGCACTGTAGGCTGGGAGTCGAAGTTGTTGTAGATGATGGAAATCTTGCTGTGAACATAATCCGAGAGTGTGTTGCAGAGTTCCTGGAAAGGGTGGATAGTGTTATCTGTGGCTGTCGGATTGGATTATCCTTTGGCTATTCTGAATCGTTATTTCATGCAGTTGGCTGCTGTGTCAATCTGGGCTTCCTTGCTTTCCCGGTGGTAGTTTCTGAGGGCTGCTTTGTGGGTGGCTCTGTCAGAGGGGTTCCTGGTAGATCGCCATTGTTTCTCGAGTCAGTAGCAGCTGTGCTTGGTGGGTCTGAGCTCTGCGGTGTACCAGCAGGCCTGTTCTGAGGTTTTATTGGTTCTGGCTGGCTTCAGTGGGGCGACTCTATCGGTGCATTCGGTGATCCAGGTAGCAAAATTCTAGACGGCCTATTCAAGGTTAGATGAGGCCTTGGGTTGGGAAGTGCCAAGGGCCTGCATACACTGTGTTTTTGTTACTTTGCCCCAGATGTGGTAGTTGGGGCTGTGGTACTTGGTGATGGTATCTTGTGCACTGGCGATGATGAAGTGGACGATGCTGTGGTCGGTCCACATGTGTTCTGTGGTGTCGCTGAATTTGACTCTTGCTGGAGGTGAAGATGGGATTGAGTGTATGTCTGGCTTTGTGTGTAGGTTCAGTGATGAGTTGAGTGAGGCCTATGTTGCTCATGTTCTCAAGGAGAGTGCTGGAGTTGGTGCCTTTGAGGTCCTCGATGTGGAAATGGAGGTTGCCCAGGAGGATGTAGTGGTTGTAGCCATCGGCTAGAGTTGCAATGATGTTGGGGATGGTGTCACAGAAGGCCGGTTGAGGTTTTGTAGGTCTGTATGCAAGGGTGCCTCTTACCGTCATCTTGGCATTTGTTTGTAGCTGGAAATTGAGGTGTCCCACAAGGGACGTAGGGTGGTCGTGGGTGGCGATGCATCAGATGGTGTTCTTGAAGATAATGACGATGCCTCCGCTGTTTGTAGGTGCGGTCTCAGTATATTCTCTTGTATCCATCATGTGTTACAGTGGCAATGTCTCGTTTCATTGGGTTCAAGGAGGGTTGAAGTCAGGTTTCGTTGATGAAGGCCACATCGTGGTAGAGGGAGGTGATGGTGTCTGATAGAAATGGGGTTCCTGGTTGGCTAGGGTAGGCACCTCAGCCAGCCAGGAACCACCACTTTAGTCAGAGTGAGAGGGCTACACAACCAAGATGACCCCTTGGTAGCTTGGCATGGGAAGTCAGGCTTATCCCAGAGGTAATTTGTAAAGCGTTTGCACAATACACATGTGACACCATAAATGCACCCCAAGGAACCACAACAACAAGTTATAAAAAAAATAAACTGTATTGCATAAAACATCTTTAGACCAAACACGACATGTATCAGTAATACCCTGCTACTCAAGCAGTTGTCAGAACATCACACTGATTACTATTACTCTGCGAAAGCAAGCAGTAGTCAGGTAACCACATAGGTTACTATGAATGCATAGGTTACTACTATTCTGCAACACAAGCAGTAATCATGTTATCATTATCGCTACTAATGCACATGTGATAATAAATATAATCAGAAATGCCAGACTATCATCATGAATGTCAATAAGGGAAAAATTTCCACTTGGCAGAGATCATAAGCACACTCCACCCCCAGCATAGATAGAAAGTAGACCCTGGAGACCCGGCATCATCCTAACATAGCAAGGACCAACTGAAACAGGAATCAGGTCACAGAAATATGCAGCATAATAAGGAGGGCAGAAATACACTGCCCGATGAGAATCACCAACATCACCTTCTACCCAAAGGTTGCAGCACCTCAGTGCTCTCTGGACACATACTATGGTAACTGAGGCACGCCTTGTCCAGAAAAGGAGCTCCTGTGCTCCTTTTACACAAGATACGCGCCTCTGGTGAAGATCCCATCCTGATCTGCCAATCTGAGGGAATAATAAAAAAAAAAAGGGCCTCTTTCCTCAGGGGGTGGCATTCCTGCATGACTCTCAGGGGAAATGCTGAAAGACACAGAGGTAATCCTCCCTCTAGTGTCAGGAAGAAATGCTAAGTATGTCCCAGCACAGCGGGGGAGAACTCCCCGTATAGAACCCAATGTCTACTTACAAGTCGCAGACTAGGGGGCTCCTCCTAGTCTCCCTTGCCTCGGCAATAATGGATTCTCCATGAGTAAGGCCCCCCAACCTGTCTGACTCTTGTGGACACGGAGCAGCCTTCCTTGATTCATTGGCACTGTAGGGAGAAGGCAGGGCAAATTCAGCCGGCTCTGTTTCTTCTCCGTTGTTGGAGATCTCTTCTCTCCTCGCAGGCGAGCCTCCTGGCTCGGAGGTGTGGGCTCAGCCCAGGGAAATCCTTCCGGCGTCTCCTCCTGAGAGCTGGCTCTGTGGACTCCCTGGCAGAGGGGGTGACTGCGGCAACTCACCCGGGCCCCAGGGGTGAAAGATATTACAAGCTAGAAAGCGGAGCGGAGTGCGACCCTTCACGCCGCTCCAACTTTGAGAGTCAGTGCCTGCTTGTGCCCTGAGGACACTTAGGAGAGCACACCTCGTGCTGGTTTGAGAGGTTGCTGGCGGGCTCCTCTTGCTTCGGGGAGGGGGTTCTTCATGGGTGATGATGTTGCTCCCGGCAGGGGGACCGCACGGCGGGTACACACTGCGGCCCTTGCTACTGCCCGTCATGGTCCCCCTTCCATATAAGGTAAACACAGCCGACTCTGCCTTGGAGGCAGGATATCAATCAATCAATCAAAAAATGTATAGAGCGCACTACTCACCCGTGAGGGTCTCAAGGCGCTGGTTCTCAAAGCGCTGATGGATTACTGTTTAGGTTCTGAGTCTTGTGGAAGTTGGTGGGGAGGGAGTTCCAGGCCTTGGGGGCGAGGTAGGAGAAGGATCTGCCTCCGGTGGTGGCACGTTGGATGCGGGGGACTGTGTGCGAGGTCGGCAGAGTGGAGGTGGCGAGTGGGAGTGTGGAAGTTCACTCTTTCGTTGAGGTAGGATGGTCCGGTGTTGTGGAGGGATTTGTGTGCATGGATGAGGATTTTGAAGGTGACCTCTTGTTGATCGGAAGCCAGTGAAGGGATCTGAGGTGTGACGAGATGTGTTCATGGCGTGGGAGGTCCAGGATGAGGCGGGCGGCTGCGTTCTGGATTCTCTGGAGTTCGCGTTTGAGTTTGAGTGTGGTGCCGGCGGTGATATAGCACACTCACCACACCCTAGTCCAGGCGTAGCGCTCTCCTTGCGCTAGAAGCCCAAAATAGCACTGGGTGATTGAATCTCTACAGAAGTGAGGTGGCTAGTGCTGTCCTTCAGGTGTCAATTGAAGGGGCCCAGTTGCGCTGAGGTGCAGGAGTGTACTCAGCCCTGGACAACACACAGAGGGGGCACACGGAATGGGCAGCAGACTGGTTGGCCAGCACATTCAAGGAGGGATTGGCAGGGATGCCTCCTTATTTCCCCACGGTGCCTGGAGGAGAATCCAAAATCAGGAGGCCAGATGGCAGCAGGGCAACAAACAGAAAAGCAATCCAGATGAGTCCTTTAGGACACTCAGCAACACCGAGCAGCAGGCCCACAAAAGAATAGTCCAGATGAGTCATTTGTGCAGGCTAGTAGTCCCTCTGGCAGAGGTTCGGTCCCAAGTCCAAAATTGTTCTAAAAATGTGGAGGACAACCCCCTGTACTTATACTCATTTTGTGCAGCTTCCACAAAGAGGCAAAGGGGGGTCCAGTCTGCAGTAACCTCTTCCAGGAATGTCCACTTTCTCCACCAGCACTGGCTCCGGACATCAGTAGGAGGTAAACAAGCTCTTTGTGTGAGGCCAGGGCACAGCTTTTACAGATGCAGGTGCGCCCTATCTCTACCTCTCCTAGCCCAGGAAGACCATTCAATATGTACATACACTCTTGTGACTTCTCCCTGTGTACAGGGTGTCTGAAAAGTATGCACAAAGCCCAGTTGCCACTCTGCCCCAGACGTGGCTTGGAGTCAAACTGCAAAACAAGAGTCATAAGCACAGAGAAATGCTCACTTTCTAAAAGAGGCATTTCGTTAATGGTAATAAAAAAAAAACATCACCTACACCAGTAAGCAGCATTTTTCTCTACCATTACAACCATACTAAACATGCGTACGCCACTCCTCATAGATCAGACAACACCACTTAGACATATGTTAGGGCATTTCCACTACAATCCTATAAGAGGAGCAGTGCTCACAGTAGTGGGAAACTATATGGGTTGCTTGTCACTATTTGAACATGTACTACATAAAGCCACATGCCCTACTTTTTACATACACAGTACCCTTCCCATAGGGATAACTAGGGCCTACCTTACGGGTGACTTAGGTGTAGTAAAAAGGGAGTGTAGGCCTTGGGAAGTATTTGGACTTGCCAAGTCAATGTGGCAGGAACTGCACATGCAGGCTCTGCAGTGGCAGGCCTGAGAAAGGTTTGAAAGGCTAATTCTGTGGGTGGCGCAAGCTGCGCTTCAGACCCACTTGTAGCATTTAACTTACAGGCCCTGGGTATAGGGATACCACTGTAAAAGGGACTTACAGGTAAATTAAATGTGCCAATTAGGTGTAGGCCAATCATTGCAAGTTTAGAATGGAGAGGACATGCATTTTAGCACTGATCAGCAATGATAGTGCCCAGAGTCCTAACGTCAACAAAAAGTGGTCAGAAAAACAAGGAGAAAGGAAGGCAAAAGGTTTGGGGATGACCCTGTAAAAAGGGCCAGGTCCCAGATTTCTGTGTCGTGTTTGCAGGGGGATTAGGTGTTGAGCAGAATACACTGGAGTGGTTTTGAATTGTTTGTGGTGTTTTGCGGTAGGTCCTGTGTGAGCTGGCAGCTCTGTCGTGGAGGAGAAGTGGCAGCATCTGCAGGTATAGTGTTCTTTGCTCTAGGGAAGGAGGTGCAGCAGTTGATGTTTTGGCGCCCTGCGTCTAGGGCTCAGAGCTCCTTGGCGGTGTAGGGTGGGTGGCAGGAGGGCCAGGGTTCCTGATGCTGGGTGCAGTCCAGGCATGAATGGGTGCAGAGGGGGTTACCTTCGGCATGCCAGCAGCATGGCCCCACTGTGGCCTCCATTAAGTAGGTCCTGGGAGGGCAGGTCACGGATGGCAGTGGGCAGGTCCAGCAAATGACGAGACTGGGCAGCAAAGGCAGCAGTTGGAAAAATGGTGCAGTACAGACCATAGGGCATGAGCAAAGGGGAAACAGACAAACAGAAATGCACAACCAGAGCCTAACAGCAATGAGTAGCAAGCAGTGGATAGCAAACAGAGAAAAGGGAAGAAAAGAAACTAACAGTAAAAAGGGAAGCAAACAAACAGACAATAAAAGCACAACTGATTGATAACAAACACTGAGTGACAGAGGGGAAAACAAAAAGACAGTCAATGACAGAGTGGAAACAATCAGCGGAGCACATGGGGTGGAAGTGGCGGAATGGGGCAGAGAAGCAGCAGATCTCTGGCAGCTGGGCCAGAGTCAGTGCAAGGGGGGGCTGGCACATGGCCTGCAGTGGGAAGTTATAGAACACAATGGAAAGTTTCATTTACAATTCATGATTTCTGTGGAATGTAACCAATTATGTCACAGTGTCCTGTGCTCTGTCAAAACTGTGTGGAGAAAAGACTTGCCGGGGGACATTGATTGAGAGGGGTAATAAGCAGGAGCAAAAACTCTGAAATCTGTATCGATCTTAATAAAATGGTATCCCTACATTAATAATCACACTTCTGAACATCATAATCAAATTGTTTTTAGTGCAACATCACTAATTAATTACTTACAGATCAGTTGTTATCCAAAATTGACATTTGAGAAAAACCTTAACATTCCTTCTGGAACCTCAGTCACTAACCCTGTTCTAGAGCAGTGTCTCTCACAGCCTCCTATCTTGTGTCACAAAGCCCCCCAGAGGTTGATGTTGACTGAAATGTTTTCCACAACACATCACACAACGTATGCCATGGAAAAAGAGGCATGTAGCGTTGGTTCTAGAAATAATGACGCTCTTGCTGTGCATCGTGTTTGGCATCCACTTCACTGGTTGAGTGACATGCAACATTGCGTTCCACAGCCATTGTGTCCTGGCTACTTCAGCTGGCATAAATCATCACCGTACTATTCCCGGGCTTGCAGTGCTTTGCCAACAAGTTACCTCTGTAGCAGCAGAAGATGTAACAGGACAGCCTTGCGAAGATCCAGCAAAACAGCCTTGTGAACCAGTCCTCTCCTCCAACAATTCCCTCAGGGAAAGTCTAGCTGCGCAAAATAGGGAGTTAGCACTACCTTTTAATTCCACCGCTTTGTAGTGATCTGGTAGTGTAAAGGCCAAAGAGCAGGCTGTATCACATCCTCATTGCCAATGAAAAAATGAAGGTCCACACGAAGCAGGTGACAATGTTACTGAACATTATCCAACCACTCTCCAGCAACTGCCTGGGAAACTGTCATATCACTATATTCCCAGAAATCCTTGAGGTCTAGCCAGTGTGCCCTAATCCTTCCACAAATTGTGAAACATGAACCAAAATGGATAAAGGAAAGAAATTGAAACAGCTTTGTAATAAATGTGGCTGCTCACTTACACCCAAAACAAATTGTTTGAGAATTAGAAAACACCTGAAGATCACATTCTTTTAGAAAGTTTTCAAAGATGCCTTACTGGGGACTTGTTCCTCTCCTTGATCTTCTCAAGGGGGCAGACCCAGAGACTGAGGCACAGAGAAGACATCTAGACACACCAACTCTGCAGCTTCCTTTCTTGCCTTCCTTAAATAGATACTGTTTTTGTTCAACTCTGGTTGTCCACATAAGCTAAACATTGAAGCTTAACTAAACAATGCTCTTCGTACCTAGATCAAATACTCTGACATAGTCAGAAAAAAGCATGTTTAGTGTGCTACAAGTACATTAAATGAATGTAACAAATGCCAAGCAATTACTACGTCTCATGAAAAAGTTATTTCTTCTTTCAGGCAGCAATAAAAGTAAGTGCACTTAAAAATATAATTTAAATAAGTGCTGTGTCCCTCTGTTAATTAACCAGATGAGAAAGAATACAGTTGATTTAATATTGGTTGTAGGTTCTTGTGAGAAGGGGATGACGTGGCAAGTATGTTAAACAGCTTGAAATAGATTTTAGTACCTGTGGTAATTCAAATTCTAAAGTCATCTTCTTGGCCTTATTTACAATAAGGGTGAACAGTCAAGAGTTGTGTTTTACCATGAATGAGTGGGAGATGAGACATGTTAGAACTGTCACTACCCAAGATCTTACATTGATTCAGACAGTGTTTGTTAGCCACACAGCCAAAAGTGCTTTTTAGATGAACCACATCTGCTTCACCTCTTGATGGTGGGTTTTTCTATGTCTGGGTAAATCGGCCAAAAGAACTGCAGTGCCCTCACCCTGAATCATTTATGATCCATTAGACTTACTGAACTAAAGCACTTTTATGATCAAATACGCAACAGACTCTCTAATTGATGTCCACCATCTGGTGCTGTGAAAAATAGGAACCTCTTTTATCTGCTGATTTGTTTTCAGTATCCAAGATTGAAATTCTTACTTTGCTTCAATCCATGAGGGTCCTGTTGTATGGAAATGACTCTTCCTCTACGCTTGGTCTTTTAAGAGGCTACACAATTGTTCTGCCTATTTGTCATGAATGTACTTTTTAAACCAGGGTACTCTCTCCAACACTGTTAGTCTTCTCTTGAAATTTTGGATCTTGCTAACTTCTGACAGGTTACAGGTTTCACCAAATTCAACAAGGCCCACGTTAGGCATTAGGCAAACTAACTTTCCTCAAATCTTTACGGCACAATAATCTTCAGTTATTAATCAGGCTTACTTCCTTCTGAAGGCAGTGCTGACACAGAATACCTCCAAGTGGTGCATAATGACATGCATTTTATGGATGAGAAATATGACCTGCCCCCAGGTTTCTGTCAGCAGAATTTGATGTGGTCAAATAGGCTTATCCAAATCCAGTCTAAGCCCAACTCTGTCTGGGGTGCACCAGGGATCGATCATAACTCCCACACTATCTAACATCCAAGTGGATGTTACAGTGAATGGTGCTTTTTATACACTTGGTGATTCTACACCATTCACTATGTGTGATAATCGTGTTCACTCTTAATTTAACCATATTGTTGATGTTTGACATTTTACTTCAAAATAGATTTTTGTTGAATAAAATAATAAAATAAATATTTCTTTTTCCAGCCACTTTTTGTTTTGACATCTTGGCCATTATGCTTGTGTGGAGTTAGGAAATACTTTTTATTTTGGTTTTGTCTTTCTTCATCAGTATCAGTTGAATATAAATACTTCATTCTGCCTGGATGATTATCTCAGGAACTCACAAATATCCCATTACACCCACCTCCCACAGGTTTTGAACTGTATTCATTGCCTCTATATTTCCATGTTCTTTTTAAGGTTTGATGCATGCAGGGATTCTCTTTATCTCCTGGCTTATTTCTGGATGGTGAGAAAATGGAATACTGTCAGGAAAAAAGGTGGCTTGTCATTCAGATATTTATTTCTCAAGGTCATCTGCTCAAATATTTTTAGCAGTAGTACCCCACCGACTTTCTGGCTCAAATCCCTCTTTGCATATTACTCACAAATTTTCAAATTAAATGTAAGGCTCACTTCTTCAGTCTTACCGTTCTCTTATTTTACAATGAACTAAGTTATTCATTGGCATTTTACTTTTAACACTGCATGCCCCTACGTTTGTATTGGTAAGATTTTTTGTTTATAGTTTTGTGTGATTGTTGTTTCATTTTATTTGCCTTTGTGTCCAGTGCCTGCTAACCTTTCTGTTATCTTATGCTACATATTAAAATGGTAGCAGCTGTAAATCCACCTCAGTGCCAGTGTTGCATGAGGGTGAGGAGCAGGGTGAAAGAGAGAGAAACTACCATGGTCTCAGTTAACTTTGCAAAAACGTTTTCGTTGCTGTCCCATATCATGGTAAATTCACACAGTGCAGACTGTGCATGATGATTATGGTGGTTCGTGGTGAAATCATCTTCAAATCACTGCTTTACTTAATGGCAATAGCTGGTTTTTCCCTAAGGTGTAGAAGGCATATTTTCTTTATGGGATTTCTGTTTTTGTATTTTCATTGGTGCCTTTTCACATGAAGACCCCATTCAAAATGCTCATTTGTTGACCCTGCCCTTATAGGTGCCAAACCCAAATATTTTACTGAACCCCAATATTTTAGACACCCCATAATTTACCTCTGGCAGCTCCTGCTCCCTTCTTCTAGAGATAAGTCACCACATGCTTTGAAATCAGGCCCAAGAAATTAGCAGAGTAAATGAAATAGTGACTGGGACCACTCAATACCTGAGTTCTACACCTATAAAAAGTTAGAGAGTTTTGTTACAAACATCTTAAAATAGGCATTACAGAAAAGCGCAGAATTACATGCCATAAAGTTCCACATACATAGTACATAATCAGAAATTAATTATATTCTATGTCCCAGTAAACAACACAGCCATAAGAGAAATGGACAAGATCCTAGGAGGAAAACCAAAAGTTTTTCTAATAACCTGTCACATTCACTAAGAACACCAACAGCATCTCTAAAGGAAAAGTCTCCTCACTTTACCCCCGAGACCAGAGGTTTTATACACATTTCACACACAAATATTAAGCAAAACCTGCATAGCATGGCTAGTGATAAAATACACAATACAAATCGAAATGATGATTGTCACACAAACATTCATAACACTAACCTCTTTATAAGGTAAAGGAAACCTCCCAAAAGCTTCCACAGCCACAACACAGCCTGGAGAAGTACAACCCAATAAAAACCATTTTCAAACAAAGACTAATAAACTACTGTGCTAGCAAGTTTGCATTGGAACTTCCATTGGAAGTGACCTTCAGAAAGTTGCATTAGTGACACAAAGAAAATGTTTAATTCACAACACATACTTTCCAAGGAAAATAAACAAGTACCTCACATAGTCCTGTGCACTGTGAGAGGAGAAGACTCGTAGAGGAATATTGATTGGGAAGGGTGATGAGCAGGAGCAATATAACAAGCATTTATTTCAATAAAATGGCGTCTTCTGAAAAAATGTGGCATAACCAAACTACATTAACAAACACATTTCTAAATATCTAGGCAAAATTGTTTTAAGTGTAACATCATTAATTCATGAATTACAACTATATTCATTTTAGAAATCATTGGTATTAAAAAAACAATGTGTCACCTGAAATTGCAGATTTGGGAAAAGATTCAACAACCTCCCCCTCTCTGATACACTTCACTTAAACTTTCACTTAAAACCTATTATTAATTTTTATTAATCAGCCAACAGAGAGTAGTCGCCATCATCTTTGATAGTCTTCAGGAATTTTCCTCATCTATCTTTAACTGGCTGTAGGTATGATCCTTAAGACTCTCTAATTCCTTTTCCATTGATTGTTTCCTTTTTTCATACTATTTTCACATTTACCTCTTTTTTTTATACTTACTTATACATTTGAAAAATGTTAAAAAAAGAAACAGAACAGTTGCAAACATCATTATGATTATTACAGGTTTTTATATAGCCTGAAAAGCATTTCCACCTAATTTACCTAAACACTTGCCAACCTTACCAAAACTCTTTCTTAACTCACCAAACTATTTACTCCCAGATTGCCATAAACCCGGTTCTTTAAAAAATGTAATCTCATGTGAAAGGTTAGTTGGATTATAATAATAAAGGAATCAACAGCTCTACTATTCTCAGGACTAACTATGCAACCCCTCTTGGCCTTACTCACCTTACAAAATCCACCCTCTTTCGCCAAGAGAATATCTAAAGCAAGATGATGTTGCATCAACATAGCCCTGCCAACTACTATTTCTATACTTACTGCCTTAAAAGATCCTGCTGTATCTACTGCAAGGCTATCTGCAATCATTGGCAGATGTCTCATTTTCACATCATTCAGTCCCACCCCGATAGAAGAAATATTAGCACTTAATATATCTAAAGCTACTTGTCTAAAACTACGTCCCACTCTTATTAAACCATGTGCATTATCTAATTCAGCCATATGATAAGCTCTAGGAAACACTAAAACTAAACACGAACTAACCCATTTTCTTGGCAAATCAAAATAAACAGTTTTCCCACAAACATA
This sequence comes from Pleurodeles waltl, assembly GCF_031143425.1. Classification (NCBI taxonomy): domain Eukaryota; kingdom Metazoa; phylum Chordata; class Amphibia; order Caudata; family Salamandridae; genus Pleurodeles; species Pleurodeles waltl. The sequence continues at coordinate 1,598,870,744 of NC_090444.1, forward strand.
ACAAGTTTACCTAAAAAATATGTTCTTCAACAAGTACACATACTCTTTACTACAAATTCTACCTTACTTCCTTTTGTAGAACTACGGCTTACCATACACAACTCATCTTTTCTCTCCTGCTTCTTTCTCAACCTAGGATATAAACGTGATAATATAAATTCCTCTTTCTCTCTCATTTGTTCTAATGCAGTCTTTTGTTCTTCCCAGTTTTTCACCACTTTTACTCCTCTCATTGTATTCTCTAATGGAATTATACTCCTTACTACTCAAAAGACGTACATAATCTTGAACAAAGTTAATATAATACTTGTTTTGTGCAATCACTCTCAAAAACGTACTATATTTAATTTCCCTACTATCTTCCTTATTAGGAAAATTCTCTAAAGACAAATAAAAATCAGTCAAATAGGGGAGAAATTCATCTTACTAACCTTCATATATCTACATATTCTCTAATCATTTTAGTATTCACATGATCCTTAAATTCATTAACTAAATGTTCTCTATGTACTGCTATATCATGTTTTAGCTAATTTCTTCTAGTAGTAATCCCAGCATTATTATTATAAACATGATCGAACCATGTCCCACAAGAGTCAGCACAACAGTCCCACTAAAACAATCAATATTACTATTAGTGTCACCAACTATATGGTTTTACAGCATGTGCCTTATTACATCCTCTCTTGAGACAAAATCTCTTATTGTGATACAGATCCAAAAATCAGCAAATGTTTTCTTTATTATAATATTTCTTCTTTTCTACTTATCTTACTAAAAAAATGATCAAAACACAAATTCAAAAATAAGCTTCTCAATTTGACTTTTTAATAGTTCATTCCAAAAATTCATTCCAAATATGTTTCAGGCTCCAGTTCGTTCTTCAAAACTAGTTTCAAAAATTCTATTTGAAAAGTCTATTTATTCTATTTGAGTTCGTACTTCTTGAGCGATTGTCTCACAAACATTCATAACCCTAACCCCTAAGGTAAAAGAATCCTCCCAATAGCTTCCACAGCCACGACACAGCATGGAGAGGTACAACCCAATACAAACCATTTTCAAACAAAGACTAATAAACTACTGTGCTAGCAAGCCTGCATTGGAACTTCCATTGGAAGTGACATTCAGAAAGCTGCATTAGTAACACAAAGAAAAAGATCCATTCACAGCATATACTCTCCAAGGAAAATAACCAAGTGCCTCACATAGTCCTGTGCACTATGAAAACTGTGGGAGGAGAAAACTCGTAGAGAAATATTGATTGGGAAATGTAATGAGCATCTTGCTTTGGAGGATTAGGGCCAATAGGGATAGGGATGGGCCCCCCTCCCCAGAGGGAGTGGGCACAAGGAGAGTGTAGTCACCCTCAGCGAGAGTAGCCATTGGCTACCGCCCCTGACCCTAACACACCCCTAAAATTAGTATTTAGGGGTGACCCTGAGCACAGCTCTTCAGATTCCTGATGACCTCAAGAAAAAAGGACTGCTGAGCTGAAAACCCAGCAGAGAAGAGAAGGAGACAACAGCTGACTCGGCCCCAGCTCTACTGGCCTGTCTCCTGCTTCAAAAAGCTGCAAAAGAAGAAGCAGCACGTTCTACAGGACCAGCAACTCCTGAAAAGCCTCCAGGGGACCGCCTGCATCACTGAGGACCAAGAAACTCCTGTAGACAGCGGACCTGTCCAACAAGAAGAAAAAGCAACCATCTTTAATGGGACTCCCACCTCACTCCAGAAGCGCAAGTCCAAAACTACTCTGCAACCGACGCTCCTGGCCCGTGTACAGAGGAACCAACCAGCCAGAGAGGACCCACAGGCGACTCCGACCAAGTGTCCACCCTAGGCTGACCTCTCCACCCCTCCATGATGACGCCTGCAGAGGGAATCCTGAGGACCCCCCTGACTGCGACTGCCCGAGACGAAGCTATCGGACGCCTGGAGAAGCACATTACCTGCAGCACCCAGACTTGAGAGAAACCGACCACCAGTGCTACAGTGACCAGCAAGCGGCCCTCCTCCCTGCCCAGTCTGTGGCTTGCCCAAGAAGCCCCCCTGAGCCCTGCCTGTAGCGCCTAAGTGACCCCGGGTTCCCCCTTTGAGTTCCATTGGGAACCCCCCGCCCTGTTTGCACCTTGCACCCGGCTGCCCCCGTACCGCTGAGGGTGCATGTTTGGTGCCTACTTATAGGGGGGGGCCCTAGTGCTCCTCTAAATCTCCCTGGTCTGCCCTCCGACAACGCAGGTACTTACCTGCAAGCAGACCAGAACCGGAGTATCCCCTGTCTCCACAGGCGTCCATGTTATTTTGTCTCCTGTTTGACTTCTGAACCTAACCGGCCCTGTGTTGCCGGTGCTGGGTGTTTGGGGATATCTTGGACCCCCAATGGTCGGCTACCTATGCCCGGAGACTGAATCTGTAAGTCGATTTCTTACCTCACAAACTGTACTTTACTTACCTTCTCCAGGAACTTTTGAAAAATGCAGTGTCCACTTTTAAAATAGCCTTTTGCCATTTTCAGAAAAACTGTGTACCTTGTTGATTCCATTCAAAGTTCTAAGTATTACTCTGCAAAGTACCTTTCATTTAATGTACCTACCTGCTAAATGAATCTTGTGGTTCTAGAAATAAATTAAGAAAGAATATTTTCCATATAAAAACCTATTGGCCTGGAGTTAAGTCATTGAGTGTTTGTTTTCACTTATTGCTTGTGTGTGTACAACAAATGCTTAACACTACCCTCTGATAAGCCTAACTGCTCGATCACAGTACCACAAATAGAGCATTAGTATTATCTATTACTGCCTCTGTCAAGCCTCCTGGGGAACCCCTGGACTCTGTGGATGCTATCTCATTTTGATATAGTATATACAGAGCCAGCTTCCTACAAATATGTAAACCCCATTTTTATTGTGGCTCCTGAAGATGATATAAAACACCTTTGTGACCATATTTAACTAATGTCATGGATGACTCCAAAACCATACTGGCTGCAGATCATCCCACCGCAGTTCTCTGATAAACAGTAACCCCTAGTCAATGCAACCAATTCATACCACTTGTGCTGAAGTTACCTTTGGCAGAGAAGAAGCTTTTAAAGTCTCGGAAATGGAAGATACTGCATAGGCAGCTTTCAGTGCTTCATGTTGGTCTATCAAGCAAGACCCATTAACAAATAATGTCAGAAGAGCTACTTGCAAAGTTTTTCCTTTGATGTCTGGGTGTTGGCTCAGTTACTTCCAAACAGTTATGATCTGGGTCATCACCAGTCTTATCATTTTCCCTGTCTCACATCACTTGTCTGAAACAGGAAGCAGTGTTGCTGGATTCAAAACATTGCATCTCTGAATGGAAACGTTCTCTGCTGTTAGTATGATCTGCTTGTATGTCATATGTTGGGTTCATGTTCTTGTCAAATTATTTTGGTTGGATGTGGGAACATAAACATTTAAAGTACGGCCCATCATGACATCCCCCTCATTTTGATGGCAATGCAAACAACTGCAACCAACTTCAAACAACCTGGAAGATTTACAGCTATTGGCTCCAACACAGTAGAAATAAATGCCACTTGGTGTATTAGGCATGTGTAAGAAATGAAAAGGCACATTCATTCCTCTCACAACAGAACAGGAAAATTTGTTAAATTGTAACCAGACATTCCAAGTGTGGGTAAATGACACAAACCCTTTCTTTTTCTTTTTTTTTAAGTGCATCAAAGGATTCATCATCAAATGGGACTGGATCTTGGATATCACTGCATGTCAACCTTACTTTAGCTTTTGCAATCAAGGAAATGTTTGGAATTCCCTGATGACAGTATCCAATAATTCCAAGAAACATTTCAACCTTCCTCTGGTTCGTGGGTTCACTCATTTTCAGAATTGCAGAAACGCCTTCTTTGGAGACTTTATTCACACCCTTTTCAGTATGGTGTTCAAGATAGATGACTTCCTTTTTAAAATACTGCATTTTTTAGTTGGAGAAACCTTATGTTCATTTTCAGATATGATTCCACAAAACAATTATGTCAAGTTTACAGTCCTTTCTTGTCTTAGATGTGACCAGTAGGTTATCAATATATTGCACCAAGACTGACTTGCATGATAGCTTTAAACTTTCAAAATCTTCTCTCAAGATTTGGCTAAAAGAATGAAGGGCTTTCCGTATACACCTGTGGGACTACACGCCACAAAATACCTTTATTCAAAAATTGGAACAGAAAAATACATTGTGACTCTTCATGCAATGGAAATGAGAACTGTGCTTGGAATAAGTCAATCACTGTGTACCATTGTGCTTCGAATGGAACCCGAAAGAAAATCACTGCTGAATTTAGTACCACTAGACAACATGGAACAACAATCTTATTGATCTTCCAGAGATCCTGAATGGGTCTCTCCTTGCGATTCAGCTTAATTCCCATCACAAGAGAGGTACAACGATTAGCAAGTGCCTCATGGAGGGTTCCCTGTTCAATCATTTTCTCAATCACTGGCTTGATGCCTTTTTCTGCCTTCTCTAAGTCTGTATTGTCTTGTTCTAGGGAGCATTGTATCAGGTTTAATCTTTATTTTGACTGGTGTTGCTCCTTTAATCAATCAAATCTCCTTCTCAGAAAACCAGAAAAATTCCATTCCACAACTCTAACAGTAGTTCTTAAATCCAGAGGCAGTTCCTCTTTCGTTAGAGCTGGGAATAACTCAACTTTCAAATCTTGTGAATTTATTTTGAACATTTTTGAATTGTCATCTTGTGTTTCAAATGCAACCACCATCATTTGGCACAGCAAGTCCCTTCCTAACAAGTTCACAGGACTTGAGTCGCACAAAATAAATTGGTGTTTATTCTCCCATCTGGCCCATTTTAACTGGTACATCTGATGTAACCTGATTAATAATGTGTTTGTTTGTGGCAGATCTCTACAACTTGGACTTCTGTTCCTGAGAAAGGTAAGTTTGTGACTTCCACAGAGTGAACTTTAGAACTGGTAGCCCCATATCAATCACAAATGAAAGGGGATGGCCATTGACTTCTCACTCAGTGTATGAGCCATTTGGTCTACCTCTGGCAGCTCCATGCATGAAATCCTCCTCACCCCTCTGCACCATCATTAACAACTACCTGACAACTAATCATTGAGGATCAATGCATTCTGCTGATTCCCTGCATTATAGGGCATCTTATTCATCATGTTTTGCTGCATCATTGACATAGAAATTATTTCTAATGCTGCACATTCTGCTCAGATTTCTGCACATTTGAAAACATGAAAACTGTTCTCCATATCCATTAATTAAAAAACAAAAGGCCCCATTATTCAACACTACAACAAAGCAATTACATGTCATTGGGCTCCTCTGGTTCTTGCCAGCTGTGTTGACCAGTTCAAACTCTGGTTAAACTCAGGCAGTCAAAAAGGGTGTGGTGGGTATACGTTTAAAAGAAAGTATGGTGTCAAGGAACAGACCCATATGCCACCAAACAGTGCACCGTACCGATACAAAAGAAGAGGAAGAAGGGGGACACAAACAGGAAAGAAATGTCAAACTCACAAATAGTTCTGTACATACATTACTTAGAGTTGAGCCATAAATACTTGTTCATATTTACCACATAGCCACCAGGTGTATGCCTACCAGTCGGAAATGAGTTAAATTGTTTGGAGCAAATGGCAGAAATGGACTGCCTAGAAACAATGAAAAAAAGTAATAAGTGTTTTAAAATACTGGTGATTATCATTGATGTAAAATGTGGTCTCCATAGCACATCTAAAACCGTTTGTTTATTCTTTAAAGACGCATTGATATTGTGAGCCTGGGGAGAAACTACAATGACTTGTCCTATGTTATAGCATACTGAGGAATTCAATATATCCATGAATATATATATAATGTTGTATGAAAGCACATCAAAATTATTCTGACATGCACAGGCATAATTCAAAGCATTAATACACTCATGCAGCCTACACCTTACCAAGCCTGCAACCTCTCCCTCACTCTTCCATACAACAGAATTCAATGAGGACAGATGGAGACGTTATAAGCAACATAACCACAAACATTCATTAAAGGGCTCCTATCATAGTAAATGCATACAACATATATTCTGAAGTTAATTTGAAATCACTGGCACAACTGCCAAAGAACAAACCAACTACCTTTCCAAAAAGCTGTAGCAGTATTGAAAACTGAGATCATACCGAAGACGCAGAGGCATGATTGCTCACCTGTGGTGCCTGCGGTTCATTTCCAAAAGCATGACACCCAGAGCACCCAGGAAGGGAGAATAGGAAGGGAGAATAGGACTTCCTGAGGCCCCATGTGAGGGGACTACCCAGTCACTTCTGGTGCCATCCTGGTAGTATGTAAAAACTAAGGTAGCTGCCCATGCCATTCTGAATGAATTATAGCTGTCCAGCCCCTATAACTCCAATTAAGGGAATGCAATCTGGTAAAAGTGCTGCCCTCTCATTGTCTTATTTTTTCTTTTTTTTTTTTACTTAACCAAATTAATTTGATTTAGTGTTCACCATGACAGCACACGTTTACAGGAAACCCCAACTGTTGTTTCCTTCCCTGTCTTCAGCCCACTCCCTCACCTTTCCCGCTCATACCTCTCTTCCCCCTTCCTCTTTAATGCACACTTGTAAAACCCAAATAAGTCCACAATTTTCCCCAAATCTTGTGTTTCTTTGGAGTCCCTCTGGCCGTATGTATGGGGTCTTCTGTCTTAGCACACCAGTCCATGGCAGAGGTCCATTTTGCCACAGCAGGAGCTGTGACTGTGGTCCAATTACGCACTATGTCACCTTTGGCTTAGAGTGTGGCAATACAGATTATGGTTGTGACAGGGAAGATGTAGGTCCACCATTATACCTAATAACACCACCCATGGGGTAAAATCCACTATCTGCCCCAGATCCTCAGTCGTTATTCCTGCAGTGTTGTATTTATTACTGCAGTGTTGTTCCAATATTTCTCTACCACAGGGCAGGAATACACCATGTGAAAAATCTGCTTCTGATGATGAGCAGTGGGAACAATTGGATGAGGTGTTTTGCCGGCCCTCCAGGGCCATAGGGATGTGTTGTAAGTTGTATGCAGTCAGTAAAGTTCGAATAAATCCTAAGTGGGCTGGAATGGCTAGGATGTGGGATGTGGGGCAATAGAAGCATCTCTCCAATCAGCCTCCTCAAGGGTACCCATCCCTGATTCCAATCTTATTTTAAACAAGTCAAGAGTAATGGGGAAGTTAATTGTAAGTATTTTGTAGTGTTGAGAGACACCACCTTTCCAGAATGGTCCTTGGAGGAGTTTGCCTTTGAGTGGGTTAAATTCTGGGAGGTCTTCCAATTTCTTTCAGTAGCACAAGAGAGCATGTCTCAGCTGTAAATACTTATGGAATTGAATAAAATAAAGGGAGTACTGGGCTTGTAGATCGTGAAACGACTTAATGGTTGAGCCTTGCCAGACATCCCACAAAAGTGTGATCCCTATTTTATCCCAAGTGGCAAAGCCTTCTAATTGGGAAACAATGGTGTTTGCTGTGTGAGTCTTACGCACAGCCCATCAGTGAAAGCTGCCACATCTGAACGACCACTCTGGTGGGCTCTAGTAGGCCCTGGTGAAGTGGGCCCCCCTTGTAGGACACTGTCCAGACCCAGTTGGCTCAGTTCTAGTCTTTATGATGGCTCTCTGCAGCCTCCAGTCAGCTGGGAGGCCTAGTAATAAAGGAGCATGTCAGCCATGCCCATGTCGCCATCACAGGCCTGTTGGCAGCATTTGTGAAGTACAATGTGAGGTGGTTTGCCTGCCCATAAGAAGAAACAGATGTGTGATGTGAGAGTGTGGAACCACTGTGCTGGTGTTATTGAGGGAAAAGTCTGAAGGATGTAGAGAAAGCTCAGTACGGTCATCATCTTGAACAGTGTCACCCTACCTAGGATATTCAGCTATAATGCCTTCCAGTTTAGGAAGTCTTGTTTCTTATGTACTTCCAAGGGCGTTATGTTACAGGACCAGGATAGTTTCAGAGCACAAAAATATATATACATGCTGAGATATTTGAATCTGAGCCTACGGATTGGAATCCTTTCTTACCAAGTTCCTGTGTCCAGATTTTCTGATATGGAGACCAAAAGGAATTTTTCCCTTTTACTGCATAAACCAGAGGCCTCTTCATAAAGTGACAGGAGTCTCAATCAAGGCCCTGTAACAGAGGGCTTGCATACGTAGAGGAGCACATCTTTTGCATAGAGGACAATGCAGTCCTCCACACCCAGACCCCATCTCCAACTGTGTATCTGCGCATTGCAGTGAATAAGACTGGCTAAAGATTCAATTGCCTGAGCAAAGAGAAGGGACGACAAGGGGCAGCCCTGTCTGGTGCCCCCCTAATTAGAAATGGCTTTGGCAGTGTTCCATTGGTGCAAACTTGCACCTCCGGTGTAGAGTGGAATCTGTGGAATCTAGGGCCGAAGTACATGTACTCCAGGACTTTGTCCAAAAAGGACCAATGGGTAGAGTCAAACTCCTTGTTAAAGTCTACAAGAAGTAGAGCGTACATTTCAGGTATTTTGGACCTACACACCAACTTAAGATTTAGGCACCTGAGACAGTGACAGGTACTATGTCTTGGCATAAAGCCACATTGATCCTGGTGGATAAGATCTGAGAGCCCTCTCATTGGGGTACACCTTTGGCAAATATCTTGTGTTCAGTGATAATTAACTAAATATGAGGCACAGTGATCATGGGGGCATCCCGATTTATGAACAACCACAATGGTTGCCAGATGTAAGCCATATTGAACATGCTGTTAGCTTCATCTTCTAGGTGAAGTTCCAGCAATCGGAGAATAAGTAGCTTGCAGAACCTTCATAGTATTCAGTTGGCTAGCCATGTGGGCCAGGCGTCTTGCCAGCATTCAGATCAGTCAAGGCATCACTGACCTCCTCCAGTGTAAGTAGGGTGTCAAGAACTTCCCTTTGTGAGGGAGAAAGGGATGGGAGCAGACTATCAGGTAGTATAGAGGTACACTTAACTGATGAGAGCAGAGATCCCGGGCACACAAATCACAATAGTAGTCTGTGAAGCCTTTAGGTATGTCAGAGGCTGTGCATCTCCAGGCACCCATGTGGTCTACAATCTGAAGGACTACTCTCGAAGCCATGTGTATAGTGGCCAACCAATAAAGTAATTTACACATTTGTCACAGTGTTCATACACACAATTCATCAAGGCTTTCCAGGACTGTTCAGCTTCTTTGAATGCTGGATGTCATAGGGAAATTCTATCAAGACTGAGCTGCCTCTGCACGGTGGTGAGGTGATTAAGAATGCATTGTTTCCAGTCAAAGGATCCAAGCCTTCAGGCTGGCCATCTGAGCTTGTTTCTTTTTATCTGCCTTGCACAGAAGTGATTTGGTCTCACCTTTAATTGTAGCCTTGCCCATGGCCCAGAGAGTGCCGGCAGGTGACAGAGCCTTGATTAGTTTTGAAATATGTGTTGATTTCGAGCTCCAGTGCCTCCACATATTGGGGGTTGGGAGGTGCTATGCATTAATGTGCCAAATGGCGCATTGTGAGGCTTTGGGAGTCCCTAAAAGTAGTAAAACTGGTTAGTGGTCAGATATGCCATGTGGGAGGATTTCTACTGCTGTGAGTGCATCTCTCACCTGAAGCAGAAAGAGGTCGATCTAGGAGTGGGTCTCATTTAGTGCAGAGGTATGCATGAATCCCTTTCCTCGGGGAACCAGATCTTCTACATGTTGCAAAGTCCTTAAAGGGACATCAAAGTGGTTAAGGATTTCGAGGTCCCCTTGTGGTGTGCTGCTGAAGTGGCTATGGAGTCCAGAAGGGGGTCAGTGACATCATTAAAGTCACCCCATAACAATGATTCCCAGGGGAAGGCCTAGAATGAGCTGTCTGCAAGCTTCCAGGGTGGTTTGCAGGGTGCGATATATATCCTGAGGAGGCTGTACAGAGTCCCTTTCAGCGTGCCCTCTATCCCTATGTATCTGCCAAAGGGGTCCAGACTTGTGGAGGTTACTACGAAAGGGAACCTTCTGTGAAGAGTATGGCCACCCTTCCAGTTCTTCTGGAGAAACCTGCGTAGAACACTCTATCATACCTATAGCGACTCAAGAAACGGCCTTTAGTGCCTAAGAGGTAAGTTTCTTGGAGCATATGTACTGAGGGGATGTGTCTTTTTGCATGTTGCAGGACTTATGTGCTCTTAATGCAGTCTCGGAGACCCTTTACATTCCAGGTTATGCTTGTGAAGTTAGTCATGGTGACTCCAGGGGCACTCAGGGATAGCAACAGGTGTTCAAGTGTTTGCGACCCATCTAATTGAGATAGCATTGGTGAAGTGGGCTTTAGCGAAGGGTGAACGATAAGGAGCATGGTGTATTTTGAGTGTGTGTATGCTACACATTGTAACAAAAACGTCTAAGATAACCAGAATAAAACAGTTCTCTTACAGCCCAACTCCCACCATCCCAAACTTCCCTCTCAGAAGCATCTTTGCCCTAAACCCCCAAAGAACAGAACAGTAACCCCTTGTTGTCAGAGATAAAAAGGAGGGCCTACATTGTGGAAGAATACTTGTATATATGATGACTGCTGCAAAAAGTCGGGTCATCTAGGCCAGATTTAGTTTCAGAAGCTCAGGTGGCCGGCTCTAGACAGCCACCTTCGATCCTGGCCCGAGAATCCTCAGTCAGGGGATGCTCTGCATTGTCCATGTGAGGTGGTGGCGGAGAAGGATGCAGAGATTGGGGCTGCATGACTTGGGTAATGGACATCCGTCCATTCAGACTAGTAGATTATTCCTCAACTCTGGGGTGGTAGGAAGTATAATATAAGAAATTCCTGCCTATAGGTTTCTGATGTACCCCAGCTATGAAACATGATTCATGAGCTGTAATATCCAGGTCTCTGTAGGTAATAGAGTTGCAACTGATGTTCCAAGTGAAGTGAGAGATGGATCCAGAAAGTTACAATGTGGTTCTAGTCCTGATAGACGGTTAACTTTGACCATGCTGATGTATATACAAGCCAGACTTGGTGCAAGGGTCCCAGAAACCTGCAGATACAACTGGTCTTTAAAAGAAAAAGAAAATCTAGTTAATGCAAGTTCACTACATTGGAGGACAAAGTGGGAATGGGGGTGTCATGAAACTATTCCTGTGTTGCTAAGCCCCTAAATGCCACAGCTAACATAGCTAACAATTCAATGTCCAGTATTACCATAAATTAATTCACAGGGACATACTCCAATTCCTGCAAGAGATTCAGGGGGTTCTCTTCGAGTGGTGCGCACACACATATAACTAAATCTTCTCTACCATCAGCTTTAACAATGGATAGTGCTACAGACTTTTTAAAGGATAGCGCCTCTTCATCTCATGCTGCTGGTGCAATTGCGAAAAAAACATCTAACACATCCTCCGTCAAGAGCCCCAAAAAAGACCTTGATCATCCCTCAAAATCACCTACACATCTTACTCTAGATGATTTCATGGAGGAATTGCATGCACTAAAGCCCTTTATGATGGACACTAATGCCGCTTTGCAACGTATTGAGGAGCAATGGTCCCAACACGAACAACACATTTGTACTCTGGAACAGAGAGTCAGTAACTTTGAAGATTGTAACACTGTCAATCCTCAGATCTCCAAGGACATAGCTCAACTTAAAAGGCTTACTGAAAATTTTGAAAAAAGAAATAGGAGAAATAATCTTTGCCTTTTTGGGATTCCAGAAGGTTCGGAAGGCTCGAACATGATTGCATTCCTTCAAACTACAATACCTTCAATTCTTCGCTTGCCTTCTACCTCTCCCCTCTTTATCCAACGGGCACATCATTTAGGTCCACAGACTTCAACTGGCCCTCGTGCACATCCTAGAGGCATTATTATTCTCTTTCTCCAATTTACTGACTTGATGCAAATACTCTCGGAAGCCCAAAAAATGGGCTCTTTGCTATGGTCAGGTCTTAGTGTTTTTCACACAAGACTTCTCTCCTGCTACAGCTGCACATCGCAAACAGTTTTTGAACTTACGTCCACAACTCAAATCCTTGAATATTCGATATGGTCTTCTTCACCCATGCCTTTTCAGAATTACATTCAAGGACAAATCTTACTCGTTCGAGGAACTTTCGGCACTACAAACTTTTATTAACCAACACAAAACAGAAGCAATGGCACTAGGAGCATCTGCAATTACTTGAAGATATAATTTAAGTTGTCTTTAATGTCCTATCTTTTTTTTTCTGGACAGTTTAATAGTAATGGTTATGTTTAGTATTTATATCCATGGTTTACCTTCTCTGCATCTTCTTATTTTCTTATTTATTTGTTTTTAGATAGTGTTCCTTGTGCAATCCTCATGTTCCTTTCCCAACCATATCCCTTTTTCACCATCCAAATTGTTCTCCTACACGTTCCACTGGTAAGGTTTGATTTTTATTGTTCTTCATGTCACACTCCTTTAATGTAGTTACTACGTTATTAGGTCTCCTGAATGGTACATTTTTCATTTGTATGTTTTTTTTTTCTTCCATGAAACTCGCCTTCATATATTTTAATATCTAAAATCACTTTTCTTGTGCTGAAGCCTCTGTTGCCTGTCTTTTCAGGTTCTCCGCTGTCCCTCTACCTTTCGGGGTATTAACTTTCTATCTTGTCTTCTTTAGCTTTCGTGGACTTTAGTACCTGTACTGCCACGTCCATGTATATACAACTTCTGGAAGTCATCTTCCTCCTTTTCTTTTTCTTTACTATCTTGTTTCTTTCCTATTTCTTTGCTTTTGCAAAATTGATATGCCTAGTGTTTTACTTGTTACAGCAGCTGTTCATTAATACTTCTTGTTATGCAACTTAGATATGTTACTTTTAATGGTAAAGGGCTTAAACACCCCATTAAACGTCAGCGTGTCTTATCTCACCTAGCTCGTTTGAAATGCCACATTGCTTTGTTGCAAGAGACTCACCTCAACGACTCTGAGGCAATTAGGCTTAGAAAACAATGCGTGGGGTACATTTTCTACTCCCCTTCCACCGTAAACAAAAATGGGGTAATTATACTCTGTCATAAATCTCTCAAACCTACCATAATTTCACAGCATTAAGATACAGAAGGTCGCTGGGTACTTGTTACATTTACAATTGACAATATTTCTCTTACTATTCTACAAATATACGGCCCCACACTTCCAGATCCAAATTTTTTGAAGAATCTTTCACACATTGTCTCTGAACTTTTCTCAAACAATTTACTAATAGGTGGTGACTGCAACCAAATTCTCGATCCATTTTTGGACAGACGTTCCACGTCACGTTTCGTTCCACATGCCTCCCACAAAGCTTTTAAAAACTTTATTTTACAGCCTTCTCTCTCTGATTCCTGGAGAATATGCAATCCCGACCTCTTGGAATACTCTTTTTTATTCTCCTACCCACCATTCCCATTCTAGGCTTGATTATATCTTTCTGAGTAAAGGTTTATTGCAACATACAGTCAACTCTGAAATCGGTGCTATTTTGATCTCAGATCAGGCACCTGTGATTACTGACCTTGATCTTTTTCTTAATGGTTCTAAAACATCATGGAGGTTTAATAGCTCTCTACTTTCAGATGCTACTTTTATCGCTTCCTACAGTAAGTTTATAGAAGAATACTTCCACATCAACGATAGTGATCAACTATCATTTCATTTTGTGTGGGATGCATTCAAAGCAGCCTCTAGGGGTTTCATCATAAGTTACGCTCACTCAAAAAAAAAGCCTGCTCAACAAAAATCGACTTTCATCCTTGAAAATATAAAGTCCCTAGAACATGAATACTATACTCACAAAACTAGTAAATCACATCTCGAAGCACTATTCTCAGCTAAAATGGAGTTTAACCAATATACTACTGAACAAGCGTGCGGCACCCTCCTGAAAATAAATGGCAGATATTATGGTGGTAACAATAAAGCTGGTTCTCTTCTAGCTCGATATTTGAAACAAAGAAAAGAAAAAACAACTATTAAATCTATCACAGATAACAATGGTGTTAAACACTTTAGAGATAAAGATATAGCATTGTGTTTAGCTTCTTACTATAAGGACCTGTACACTCCAGAACACACACCAACAGTTGAATCTCTCAACCAATATTTATCTAATCTCAAACCAAGAGACCTATTGCAGATTGACCTCTCATCTTTAGACCAACCCCTACAACTTATTGAACTATATACAGCTTTACAATCTCTCCCCAAGGGTAAGGCTCCAGGCCCAGATGGCTTCACAGTAGAATTCTTTATTCAGTTTGCTAAGTCTCTCTTCCCCAAACTCTTTCAATTACTTAATCACTTTATAATGTCAGGTTCTACATCTGGCTCATTTACAGAGGCCATGATGTGTCTTATTCCCAAAAAAGATCGGGATGCGGCTGACTGTAAAAATTATAGACCCATATCTTTAATTAATACTGATTGTAAACTCTGTGCCAAAGTTTTAGCTCTCCGTTTACTCCCATATATACCTGACCTTAATGATTCTCATCGATCTGGTTTTATCCCTAATAGAAATGTAGCAGATAATTCCCGTACTTTTTAAAATAATATTAACAAGGCATCTAAACTTAAGATTCCTCCGGCAGCTTTATCATTGGATGCAGGAAAAGGCCTTCAAAAAGGTCTTCTGGGGTTTCTTGTCGAAGGCATTGGAATGGCATGGACTAGGTACTAAATTCTGACATTTTATATCCATTCTTTATTACTCACCATGTTCCTCGGTTATAACAAATGGTATCTGATCGCCTTTTTTCCCTTTTAAAAGGCGTACTCGTCAGGGATGCCCATTATCTCCTTTACTGTTTATTTTGGCTCTCGAACCTTTTCTATACCAATTAAAAACGTCTGAACAATTTACGGGGTTTCAAATTAATAATGCACACATCAAATTTATGGCCTATGAGGATGATATTCTTTTGTTCATGTCTCACCCTGACACTTTCCTTCCTGCTTTCCTCATGAGCTCAACTCATGTTCTGATGTATCTGGCTATAAACTTAATATAGACAAAACAGTGCTCTTACCAATTAATGCTCATTGCACTGGCTCTGTATTCCTTAATGCAGGATTATCTAGCAATTCTTCTAAGATTAAATGTCTGGGGGTATGGTACTGCACTACTCTCAAGGATACATTAAAGACTAATTTAGAAATCTTATCTGCAAAGCTTGTAGATCTCACACAGAAATGGTCTCCGTTATATCTCACGTGGTGGGGCCATTAAGATGATGCTTCTCCCTATCATTAACTTCTTCCTTATGATGCTTCCTATTAAGATACCTAAACTATTTTTTAGTTCAATTGATAAAATTCTATCCAAGTTCCTGCGGAACGGTAAACAATCCCGAATCTCTCTCTCGAAATTAAAACTTCCTAAAGTACAAGGTGGAGTTAATTTTCCTGACTTTTTAACTTATCACAAATCTTTTGGCATTAAGCAAATACATCCCTATTTATCTACACTCAATGATGCCCCTCAAAAGCTATGGTTCTCTTTGGAAGAAACATTTATTTTTTCCCTTTTCCCATAAACACATTATATTTCTGTCTAACCCCCTGAAATTCTGGTTGCCCAGCACTATCTTCCATTCAGTCAACTTACTGAAACCTTTTTGCATCTTACCCCCATTAATGAATTCTTTAACAGTCCTATTTGGCACAAAAGGTCTCTTAAAAAACAAGGTAAAACCTTGTGTTGGAAGGCTTGGATGACTAAAGGTATTCTTCTCATTTCCCAGTTATATCATAAAGACTCTCTCATCCCTTTTACTACTCTCTCAGCAATTTATAATCTCCCTATTCGCATGAAATCCCAATATATCATTCTTTCTACTCTGGTCCAAGAGGCCCTCAAAAACGTATACATCATACTCATTCTTCTCTTGCATCATCTCCACACCCGATCGTAACTTCTAATTATCCTAGGGCAGCTGGAATTTATAAACTTTTAAGAACGTCTTTTTCACCTACACTCAAATCACCTATTGAGACATTGTGGGAATAAGATCTTGGTGTTGTTTGGCCAACTTTTTTATGGGATAGAATATGGTATAAGATACATTCCACTGCACGCACTGCAAGCCTCACGCAGACCCTATATATTTTTTTATAATAGACTTTTCTACACTCCTGTACGCATTTACAAACTCAAACTTGCACAAAATGACAATTGTTGGTGCTGCCACACTCAGCAGGGTACTGACTTTCACATGTTTTTTTTCCTGTCCATCCCTATCTACTTTTTGGTCCTCAATATGGTCTCGCATTTCAGCAATAGCTCAGATCTCCTTACTTATGTCATATGAATTACTGTTTTTGGGTGGCGTACACGATATCTGGAGTTCATTCAGGCCTCTTGGAAAATTGGTGGACCTTTTGCTTTCTATTTCAATCTCTATTATTACTTCTAACTGGAACTTTTCGGCGAACATTACTCTCAGACAGTGGTGGAATTCTGTATGTTATCATCATAGACTTGACAGCTACAAGCTTGATTCAACAGGAACTTTCTTCAAACGTCATCAGCTATGGTTGCCATTAAGTAACTATCTCTCACGCACTGCGAAGGAAATTGATTTTTCTCCTCCTTTTTAAAAATGTCAATATATTTCCTGTTTTTCTTCTTATATATACTTATTTCATCTTACATTTGCTTTAACTAATGTATATTACCTCTCTCTCCACATGGCAATCACTTGATTTCCTTTTCTATCTCTATAGCTCTTCTCACTCTCCCTTTCTCTTTTTTCTTTCTTTAGTCAAACTTGGAGTCTTTGATAATATATTGCTGTATATGCCTAATTCATTTAAATGTTTAATATGCATTTATAAGTACAATATTCTTTATGCATATATATTCACAACTGCATATCTCTGTCCTGGCAATGTTAAGTTAATGTTCTTGTATTTGACCCAATAAAAAACATCTTTAAAAAAAAAAAAAAAATCACAAGTTTGGAATAGATGTATCCCATTCCGAAAGGTAAACTGGTTATCCAAGTAACACTGTTTTTTTCCTCGGGATTTAGTGAAAGGAGGTTCTCCCCAGTAAAAATTATTTTGTGAGTTAAGGATTTTCATGTGCAAATGCGCATATACATTTACTTAAGTGGATTGTCTGCCAAGTAGGTACGGAAGAGGACGAGCATGCCTGAATATCTGTGACCTTCGTAGAACTCCCTCAGATGCTTCAGAATCTTCAAAGAGTCCGGAGTTGAGTCAAGATATAAACAAAAATACCATGGAAAATGTCTGACTTTAAAAGTTTCATGTACTGGGTCTTAGAATCAAAGTCCAAATCTTAGAAAATATTCCTGTATCTGGATTGGTTCCTTCACTGGTACTCCAGATACAGTGACTCTCAATGACGTGGTGGTGATGTAGTGACTCAAGATGTAGTAACATGAAACCCTCTTTAAATTACAATATCCCAGATAGAAATCAATTTTGGCCTAGGTCTTGGCTGTGTTCAGAAAACTTGAAATATAGTCAGAAAGTGTCTCTACAGGATAATATAAAAATGCCCATTATAAGCATTCTAGGAATGCAGAAAAGGCACACCCCAAAATACAGGAAATTGGCACCTGAGAAAAAGTGTTCTCAGTGATACAGTGCAATGCCAGTGCTAGAGCGGCCCAGAGTTGGGGGGGTCAGCACTCTGAAAATTCCAGCACCACAAAGTGTCCCCTTAAAGTGGGTTTGATGCAGAAGTAAGTGCTCTGAGCAACGTCAGGATTGGCCGCAGGGCAGGGTGAAAGCCTGTGCCTGCAGCGACAAGGCAGAGGAGACGGAGGAGTGAAGAGGCGCATGCCGTAGCGTACAGGTAAGCGGTTTAAAAAACAAATATATATATATATATATATAATGTTTATTCCGCCCCGTCGCCCCTCTTCTTCTGCAAGCTGTGACTGCTTAAGATTGCCTTTACATTGACTACAGAATAACCTAAAGGACAGATCTCATGCTATGTTCAATTTGTTAATGCCTTAAGAAGCCCAAATTGATGATATTGTAGTATATCAAGTGTAAAAGTACACAGACAGCCACCATCTGAGAGTGCAACAAGGGTGCCAGGAAATGTGGACTCTTTGTAATCTCTAAAAAAGCATTGGCCACACCCTTGGCAAGTCAGCATGAAAGGAGTGATCAGGATCATATAAATTGTCCACCTTTTTGGTTTTGAAGATGGAGGAAGTCGATGACAAAATTGGGCAGACCAGAATGTATTGGACCAGCAAAATATACCAATCCTGATAACAATCTTAGTTTCATCTGAATTGACTGTGACAGAATTGCATTTAGGGAATCCCTCAGCTAACACTTGAGAATGAAAAGGGAGATCCAAGTCAAACATTATGCCCATATTTAAGTTTTGGAGGCCAATGGAAGTCAAAGGCCAAGTTGGGCAGGCCAGAATATGCCAAGCTAGCATTTCCGATGATCAGGACCTATGTTTTATCTCCATTGAGCTTGAAATAAATTTCAGTAGTCTGTGACTGAATTACATTTTTACTGACTTCCCCAACCTTCCAATGAAAACAGGGGTCTGCTATTTTCTATTCTAATAAACCGGGGTCTACTATTTTCTATTCTATCCTATTCATACACTGCTATCCAAAGGCTTCCCAGTGGTAGCCGAATCACAGTTAAAGCGCCTGTGCTGAAATGAGATCAGTATTAATAGGATGCTAATTGTAAAAGAGCCATGTTTTTAGCTGTTTTCTGAACATCGTCTCCTTGTCTGCCATCCTTATCTCAGTAGGCAGTGAGTTCCATAATTTTGTGACTAGATGGGGGAAGGAGCTTCCACTCTGTCGAGTCCTTTGTATTCAGGGCATCTTGAAAAATTGGGCAATGGATGACCTCAAAGCCCTGCTCGGGGTGTAGGGTATCAGCATGTTTCTTAGCAGGAAGGGTCCTTTTGTATGAAGTCCTCTATGTGCTAGACATAATTCCTTGAACTTCACCTATTGGCCAGTGTTTTGGAGCATTGAGCAGCAGCTGCACCTCTGTGTTTTGAACAACCTGGAGTCTTTTTGTTACGTGTCTTGGGGAGCCTAGGAATGGAAAATTCCCATATTCAAGACTTGATACTACTAGGGATTGAACAACAATTCTTCTCGAAGGAAGGGAAGTAAATCTAAGATTTTTTGAAGAGTTCTAAGAATAATTTAACAGCTGGCGGCATTTTTTTTTTTTTTTTTTTTTAACTTGTGTTTCTATATGAAGAGAATTATCAAGCCACATCCCCAGGCTTTTGATGGGAATGTTAGAGGTTGGTGCATTGCCTAGACTCTTCAGCCATTCGAGAGTCAGCTGGGGATAGAGTTGTTACCCAATATCATGATCTCTGTCTTTTCCACATTTAGTTTTGAGACAGCAGTTTGCCATCCATCGGGTTACCTCTTCTAAACAGGTCACCACCTGCTGGTAATGTGATTCTTTTCATGGTGTGAGTAAGATGACTAATTGTGTGTCATCTGCATAGGAGACAATTAACAGGCCAAATTCCTGAACAGTGTTAGCGAGTGTGCGCATACATAGGTTAAAAAGTGTGGAACTGAGGACTGAGCCCTGTGCCGCATCCCGGGATTTCAGGGGGGAATGATCTGAATGAGTTTTCACATACCTGATATGTTCTGTCTTTTAGGAAGAAATTTACCCAATTTAGAGTACTGTGTTTTATTCCGGCTTCACTCATTCTTTGGGTCAGTATTTCTTGGTCTACTGTGTGAAAGGCTGTACTCAGGTAAAGGAAGATGATGGTGGTGGACCCTCCCTGGTCCAGCAATATCTTCAGCTTCTCCGTGACCAATAAGTGTGCGGTTTCACTGCAGTGTTGTGGGCATAATCCCATCTGCATGGGGTGGAGGAGGGAGTTTTCCTTTAGAATTAGGAAGAGATTTTGGTTTACATGCTTTTCTAGTGTCTTTCGCACTGCTGGAAGCAGGGATATAGACCTGTAATTCCCTGGGCATGAGGGATCCAGATTGATTTTTGTTTTTGTTTTTTAATCAATGGTTTTACAGCATGTTTCCATGCAGGAGGGACTATTCCAGTAGTAAGTGAGAGGCTGAGAAGATCCAATAAAACTGGAAAGATACATTCTGCTGCTTGAATTAGTATGTGGGGAGCTGCAAGGTTTTAAGGAGAATCAGGTTTCACTTTGCTAAAAAGTGTTGGGAGAGATTCAGTGGTAATAGGTGGGGTTGTGAGGCATACGGTGGGTGGGTCAGGAGTCTGTCTCTCTGTGGTGAAATTAGGTGTTTTTGTTGCACTTTTTAGGTATGTCAAAGATTTTTGTGGAATTAGCTGCTTACTCAATTTTAGTTTCAAACTAGAAAGCTTGGGCCTTTTTAATTTCTAGGTGAAAATACCTAATGGCTATACAGTAGTTTTTTTCTCATGTTCATCATATACTTTCCTGCAGTTTATTTTTAACTTTCTACATTCTTTTTTAAGAACAGTAAGTGAGGAGTGAACAAAGGGAAATATTTACCTTTGTGGCCTAGTTTACTAGTCTACTGATAAAACTACAGCAGAAGCTTTGTGTCACAGCATAAGAAAATGTTTTAACTAGAAGGCATGCGCATGGTTCCTCCATAGTTGTGCCTACAAATCAAAAGAATGAGGATGGTCAGAGCCCTAGAATACTCCAAATGTGACACTCTCAGTAGACCTGTAAATGGTTGGGATTGGAGAACAGGGTTGTCCCCTATGAAAAATGATTGCAACTACTCAAGTGCAGTATCAGTAAATCCTGCTGTCCTGAGTTGCTCCACAATAATTGCATGGTCGACCATCTTAAATGCTATAGACTGATCTACCAAGATTAATACAGCCTAACAACCATCACCCCTGGTGGCCCCAGTTTACTTAATCAGGGAGTAGCTACTAAAGGTTGCATAGCTGATGAAGTTGCAGACTGGCCCACTGACTACAGGGGCAAGAGTTTGGGTATGAATAATCTGGAGAACCAAGTTTCAAGTAGACCAGCCCAAGTGCCACCTCATTCTTCAAGATAGTAGATATGACAGAGACTTTGACCTATAATCCTCAGCCTTAGCAACGTCTTTCACTGGACAATATATAGCTCAGTGGGCACTGGATATGCTGCTAGGTTGTTAAATTGTCACTGAAGGCTTGTGTGAGGACTGTGTCCATGTTATACCAATTTGAAAAGAACAACTAAACTCCTAGAAATTAATGTAGTATTATCCCCATGTTGTTTGGCTTTATAGAGGGGCATGTGATTCCTATAAAAACTCTTGACCTCTTCAGAGTAATGAATATGACATTTAATTCAGCCTACCTGACCCATAACCTCAAGCTTTTAACCTTGGAGGTAAACCATTTTATTAAGACATCTTTGACTGGGGAGAGGGACGTTATAGACTGTAGACTTTGATGTTCTACCACTCTGTTGATAAGCCTCTAAAAAGATTCACTCTAATCCACCACCTTTTGCAGCTGAATGTCATCTGCAAAACCTTTCAGGGAAGCTTCCACGTTAAAGCAGTACAACATCATATAACAAAGGCTTAATCCCATCACTAATTTCTCAGAAGAGACGGAGGTGGTCAGATTACATTATTGACTGAGAGGAAATGTCTAGAATTAGTAAAAATTCAAATCTGTGCCCTCCTACATTGGTTGATTCCATCACCCCATGGTTAAGTCATAATCCCTCAAAGTCTTCCTCTAATCATAGGAAGCAAAAATCATAGGGATTATCAGCATGCAAATAAGATTTTACAAGAATATCCGATTGGAACTCCAGAGCACAAACGTGGATGGGGAAAGCCAGCATTTGCATCAAAATCCTAAACTAAAATGTAATGGTTTAGAAGACACAAGTAACTGTGAAGGCTTACTCTATATTGTTTTATCATACAACTGGTTGTCTGCCTAAAGAAGCAGCGTGGAAGCAATGCAGTGCAATGTCCATTTGCTTGGCTGGCTTGACCATTAGTTGTAAGTTGCTACAATTAAAACAGTACAAGACCTGCTCTGCATGTGCACATTTTTGCCAAGTACCCCCTTTAGCACTTGAATTCCAGGGTAGCCAGACAGAGCAGTCCATCGTTTACTCATGGTGGTGCTGGGGGCTAGAAACACTGCGCTCAACAATGCAACAAATAACACACAATAAATCAATATGCAGTGAGTGCTTTATGTTTAAAAATTCAAAGTAACTTAATGCTTGCAACACTAAATATTATAAACAAAATTGAATATATACAAAATTGCAGGTAAAAAAAACAATGGACACCACACTCAAGGGGTTCTCAAAGTACAGGGGGGTGTGTGTTAAAGAAAGGACAGTGCTCACAGAATTGCCTAAATGTGGACTAGAGCCTGCAGGTCTGAGGCATCTGTAATGGTCTGAATGACCACCGACCCTAACCTTTATTAGAACATTGGAATGCTGGAAGCTCCATTGAAAACAATGGAGTGCTGCGGGCTTTTACTGGCCGGTAAAAGCCCGCAGCGCCAACATTCCAATGTTCGCTTTGTTCACAGCAACAGCTGTGAACAAAGCCTCACGGAGCCCGAGGGGATCTTAATCCCCTCGGGCTCCGTGGACATTTTTTTTTTTTAATAGAACATTCTGCCCTGAGTGGCACAATGTTCTAATAGCCTTAGAACCCGCCGTAGCGGGCTCTACCGGCTATTAAAGTCCCTCTCCCTTGTTAAATGCCCTCGCCTTCGGCTCGGGCATTTAACGCGGGGAGCGGGCCTTTAATAGCCGGTAGAGCCCGCTACGGCGGGTTCTAAGGCTATAAAACACACTATATGCACATGTATGGTGATAGTTATCATGTGGTATACCAAGATAAAACGTCAGGCCTGCTAACTTTGTCAGTGTCCCCCCCCCCCCCCCATACATTCAACAATGAACTTTATTCATATTCAAGGAATCCTAAACACTGCAGGATGATACCACAATTATGACCATGTTCTTCCTTGTGCTGTTAGCAAGCCATACCCATGCACTCTTGCTTATTCTCAAAAGTGAAGATTGGAAAACATGGAACACTTCAGTGAAAGGCTCTCTTCCTACTGTTTTAGCAGGCTGACTAACAACTTCTCACAACCCTTAGCTCAATGGATCCATGCACACCATAATGTCAGACCTAGGGAGCTCTTGAAATGAAAGAGTTACTTCTCATCGGGTTATCAGTGCTTTTACCTGGAAACACATTGAGATAAATGTCAAAATCAGGCCAGTAGGTTTTTTTCGGGGGCCCAGTCTGACTATGTATGGTTTAAGAGAAACCCCACTGTGCTGATTGGAATCAGAGGCCTCCCTGCTCCCCCTTTAACCTCTTTGCATGAAGATGCATTGACCTCATGGAGACATCACCTGCACTCCTTTCTTACTCCAAAAGAAGGTTAATCTCGTAGAATGGGTATTTTGTTTTGGGGACGCTTTGAACTGCCATATAGTGAGCAGAGTAATTACTGGCCCAGCAGCGTAGCTCAAAGCATACATTCCATTACTGCATGCTCAGAGAAATATGTCCAGTATTAAAATTGGTTAAATAATGCATATAATTTAAAATCAACTTTGGATATGTGTTTGCGGTCCAGACCTGGCAGGGAAGACCAAATCAATGACTTTCCTACCTCATGCCAATCAAAAGTTATGGTTTGAAATTATTTTGTTCAAAGGGCAAACATTGTTTAAAATACTGCAGACTTTATTCCTGAGCCAAAAAGAAAAAAAACGTTCTTTTTATTATTCCCAATAAATCATAAGTACTTGGGTGTCTCTAAACAATTTGCTTTGGGTTCCATCTGCCACAGTGCCAGTACCTTCACCTGTGCACAGATGCCAAGGGGTATCAGGAGTCAGGAGTCGGACAATAGTCAGGAGTCTGACAATAGTCTTTCTCACTCAGTGTACACTGGTTTGCACATGTGTATGTACATGTGCTCATGTGTCACCTGCTGAGACTTATACCCCAGCTGTGCACCAAAACAACTTGTTTTCAAAGGGGGGCAATGAAGAGTCCAGCCAAAAAAGATTAGCAGAAGCTTACAGTGAGTGGGACTCCATTAGGGGTCTAGCAACAGAGGTCCTACCACCAGAGGTCCAAAAGCATAACCGCTTGTGATTCTCATATGCCCGAATCTACTTCCTTACACAGACCATTATGAAAATATTTTTCCCAGAGCGATTGCAGGGGCAACTGAACTCCAGTCTCATTTGGAAGTTTTATGAGTTGGATCACAGTTAAAACTCTGTCTGCCCCAGTGGTCAAAGTGGAGAGCGGAATGAGGGAACGGCATTCCCAAGTTTTATTAATGTGATCAAAACAGTTTCCATACTGTTTAATAAAAAACAGCTGTTCCTGAAAGGTTGAATTGCTGCAGGTTGAAAGTGGAGAAGAAGGGCCTCCTCCACTGTTAAGTAAGAGAAAGGAGAGGCAGGTAAACAAGAAACAAGACTTATCTGCAGGGTCCCTGCTACTTAAAAGAAATATAAATAGGTGTAGTTGTTTAATCAGCAAATCTAAAGACTGCTTGAAAGCCAGTGTAGGTTGTAATTGATAGAATCTGGAACGTAACATTTTAACAGAAACTTGTAAAAAGGGGTCCATTGGGTACAGCAATGAAAACATGTAAACACAATATTTTTGTTACAGCGTATTTATATTGTGTGTTGCCTTCCATACTGTGTGTTATAGGTTTTTAAGCTAATGACTTGTATATTGAAAGTGCTTTCTGTCACAGGCTTCGACCACTTAGCACTATAAATACATGCCAATGGTTCCACAGTGCACCAACCAGACTCTAATCAGTGGTTGTCAGGTTACACCCACAAACATCTGAAGTGATTGCATTTACAAATTGAGCTTCCCAATCAGAAAAATGCATTTCCCACGAATAATTTTAAGTTGTTTATATTCTATTCAAGATGCGAATGTTATATTTTATATGCAGTTAGCTGTGTATAAAATTCAAACAAAAAGGTAAAGAATATTTTGTTATTTTTAGCTATGTCTTCGACTCTACCCCCACACAGGCTGACCCTGCCTCCCTTAAGCTCAGGGTCACAGTTCTCTTATTTGTCTTCATGCACTTCAACCGCTGGTCTGTAGTTAGTATTGTCCCAGGAGAATGGCACTTTGAATTTATCAAACACCTTGAGGATTCCTGAAACTTGTCTTACTTTACAATAAAGATACACTTTCTTTGATTTTATATAAGCAAGTTTATTAGAATCATCAGACGCAGGAATTTCTGATTCCATAACGTATGGTTATCATTCTGTACAGTTATGAGTCATAGCCGTTTCCAAAGACATATTCTCTCAAAGACATATTTGGATATTTATATATTGGACCATGTGCCAACCGTGGCTCTGCTGGATGATTTAATCACCCTGTTTCATCAGAAAGCTGAAATACCGGTGACTGGCGATTTCAACACCTCTTTCGAACCCTTACCGTCTATTGATTTAAGAATGAAGAGAGAAGATGAGCTCTGTGGTATTCCCAGCATTATTGGTAAACCATTCTGCCACCCTTCTAATGTGGCATTGAAAATTGCTTCCATAATTGTGGGAAGAGGGTTGAGAGCTTCTAATGGGAGGACT
Organism: Pleurodeles waltl; assembly: GCF_031143425.1. Classification (NCBI taxonomy): domain Eukaryota; kingdom Metazoa; phylum Chordata; class Amphibia; order Caudata; family Salamandridae; genus Pleurodeles; species Pleurodeles waltl. Next base: position 1,598,896,422 of record NC_090444.1, read on the forward strand.
CGTTCCAACCTTAAGAGATCCGCCACTTTTAAGAGAGGGTTCACACTTAGCGTTATTGATCATGTATTATTAGATGTCATGTTGTGTTTGCAAATTTGATATGGAGGTAATCGAGTTGATGGTGACCACAACACCCTCAATGATATTCTAACGGGGATGATTTTCAGAGACCTACACATTTACACTGTACAGTGGTGCATAAACCAGATGTATCTTATAATCGCAAAAGGGTGCCCTGGCTTAGTGATTTGGCTAAAGAAGAACTTTATGCAGAGATTTATTATTGTTTTGTGCACTTTTTGTTTGAATATGAAGATGCACTGGCAGGGGATGTACCTATAATTGACATTCATGTTAATTTATTTAAAGCCTTCAAGAGTATTTTCTGTAAGGAATATAATGAGAAATGGACAAGCGCAACTAAAGACCCCAGTTGGTTTTCTGCTGATTGTGAGAAGGCCAGGCGTGCACTTAAAAATGCTGTTAGAAAGCTGGTGATAGTACAACCTTTTGGCATATTATTTCCCAGGGGTCCAATTGCTATATAAATCTCAGACTTTGTAACATCCAACCGGGGAAATGGGAACAGCATTTTTCAAATTTGTATACCTCTGATTCTGAACCTAAGAAGCTTAGTAGCGAGGTAGATGTTTGCAATAGAAACAGAGAATATGAAGGGGAAGATGTTCAGAGCACAAGTCTATTTTTAGCCTGGAGGAGACATTATCTGCCATCGACAGTTTGAAGCCCTCTAAGGCACCTGGACCCGGATCGTGTTCTGGGTGACCTTTACAAATCTGAGCCATAGCCTATGGGCCTTGTTTATAAACATTCTATCAAATGCCTTTGCAAGGGGGGGGGGGGAGATTCACAATACTGGGGAAGGGGCAGTGATAATACTGATTTACAAGAAGGGTGACCCTGGTTGCCCTGGCAATTATAGACCGTATGATTGACAATCTCCAAAAGATTTTTGCCAGTCAAGTGTTAAATTATTTATCATTTTAGATGGACAGGGTGCAAATATTGTCTCCTCACCAGACAGGTTTTCGCGCAAGACAATCACCTTAGATTAAGTGCTCAGATTTTATCTTTTATACTGGAAGTATGCCCTGCTTAGCAATCAAAAGTTCTATGTGGCTTTTGTCAACATGCACGCAGAATTTGATCTGGTCCCAAGTGAATCATGTTCTAAAGGGCATGGGGATTTAATAATTCATAATTAAATGGCATGAACAAAACCAGGCCCAGGTTAGATGGAAAAATAGGGGAGAACTGACAAAGCGCATTGCCATGTTGCAGGGGGTCCGCCAGGGTTGTGTACTGGGACCTACCTTATTCACCTTACATACAAATGATGAGGTTATCATGCTATTGGAATGTGTTAATGGCTGCCCTATTTTGAACTGGATTAAAACACCTATTCTGCTGTTCATAGATGATTCCCTATTAATTTCCAAATCCCCGCTGGGCCTGCAAAACTTGCTAGATAAATTTATGGAATTCTGTGCGGACAGGGGATTAGACTTGAATACATTAAAAACAAAATTTGTGGTCTTTGGTAAGAATGTTTTTTTTTTTTTAAGTTGAACCGTCAAGGTTAGGACTGAGCGATTGGAGAGGGTCTATGGCTTTCATTATCTGGGGGTGGCCCTAACTGACAAATATGAATGGGGGTCTCAAATCAATAAAGGCTACCTGTTAATTCTGCATAGATCTAAAGCGATACTTCACTTTCAAAAAAATACTTACACTTGCTCTATTTCCCCTACCTTAGAGGCCTATAGGACCAAAGTCCAGAGTGCAGCTTTGTACGGAGCTAAAATTTGGGGCTGCGTCAATTCAGATAGATTGCAGGTGGCTGAGAATAATTTCATCAGAGCGTTGGTTTCTGTGCCTTATTCCACTTTTTTTTTTTACCTGGGCTTGAGATGAGTAGCTGATCTAGCCCAACTGAAGCCCTTGTTATTTTAGATTCAGAGTTGGTTGACTCCTGAATTGATTAAAGGAACTCTTTGAGAGATCTGTTATCTCGTAAGAAAGTTGCAAAAGTTCCTTGGTTAAGCTTTATTACAAGAGTGGTGCATGAAGCTGGGTCTAACAAGATTATGGAAAGTGCCAGAGTCTGCTTCCAAAGAGGATGCAAAGATTTTAAAAGCGGCAATTTGGTCTTATGTATAAGATGAAACCAATACAAGGGAGGATCTTGGGCATCTGACCGAACAGTTCTTGACAGTCAAACAAGTCCCAGTATTTGAATCTTATCTGGACATCATTATTCCACTGATAGCCAAGAGTTTTGTATGTGAGGTTTAGATTTGGCTGTTTTCCAACAAAATCTTCCACAGCCAATTGGCAAGGAGATCAAGATTCTTTAGTTTGTCCAGCGTGTGGTTTAGCTTCTGAAACAATAGATGATGTTATGTACGTCTACCCAGAGTATCATGATGCATGTAGGAAATGGCTCAGTCCAATTTGCTTAGTTATGAGGGTTATTCACTGCATTGATGCACAGCAAATTTTAAGGGCTAATATGTCCGCTCCATTAGTATTTTCCATCGGATAAAGCATTGGAAGTTAACAAAGTGATTTATGTCATTATACCTGTGTAGTTGCAGATTGTGATCAATATAAGTTAGCAATTACAGGTGTTACCATGTATAATGTACTGTATTTCTAAGTTTTTATTGTTATGCACAGTGCACTTTGTTCCTATGTTTGACAATTCAAGTATAATGGTAGCCTGAAAGACCTTGACTATTAGAATGATTTGATACGTACTAGCATTAGTTAGTAATTATAGGTATTACTATGTACAATGTACTTTATTGTAATGTTTTCATCTTCATGCACAATGCACTCCATCGCTGTGTTTTATTGTTATTTGAAGTATAATGGCAGCCTAAAAGATTTAGATTATTAAAAAAATATAATCAAGTCCCTATTTAAAGATAGCTCTGACGGTTTGGGTCATTTGATGTGCAATTTTCAATTCCCTTAGTTTCTGTGGAGGTTTTTTTTTAAGCACTGGCACTTTATTCCATTTATTTTAATGATTCTTTTTTATTCTTTTTAATGACTACTTTTGTGTACAGTCTTTTAGATGTATATTTTTATCTGTTGTTTTTTTTAGATGTGGTATCTTTGTTCCATTAATGGAATGATGATATCATGTTCTGTGATGTATGTTATTAACTTTGATGGTCTAGATACTGAATAAAGTTTGGTTTGATATTGGACAATGTGACAACTGTAATTGTTTTCAAACTATGAGATTTTAGTGGCTGGGGCTCAATAAATTCATGGTTCTTAGCCACCAAGTGAAAGAGTCCCAATTGTCTTTCCAACAATGTGACTTTATTGCCATGGTTATATCAGAATAGATTCTAATCTGATACTCAGGACATAGTCAGTTTGTGAGAGGCCTCATCACTGAATCAATGCTCAGTATCTCAGCCAAGGCCTTATTCGGAGGTATATACTTCCTGTGAAAACCTGGTAGCTTTCTTAATAACTAAATTATCATGTTGCAGTATTGTCCCTGCTCAGTGAAAGATTTTTTTTTTTTTTTTTTATGTTGTGGCAGTGCATTTAATGTTTCTTGGGTGCCTCCACTATAAAAACATAGCCTCCACTCCCATTGAAAAGAAATGGGCCTTTAAGGCACAGATTTATAAAGGGGAATCCATGCTTGATACTCTTGACCTGTATAACCCTTACATTTTCTCCTTTGGAATCTACTTTATATGAGCCATTGACACTGTTAGCCTGGCAGCTTTCTAATTTAAAATCATTGGCAAGTGGTATCAGGTTAGTATTAGAGTTTTGAAAAGGTGCACAAATAGAACTCAGTCCCTGACTCATTGTTTCTTGTATCCAAGGTGACAAAAGTAATCTCTTTCAAATTAAGCCCCACAATACACCCATGGCTTTCATCATTTTGGATCTCATAAGATGCAACACTAGATAAAGAAGACTCTTTTTGTTCTTGATCTGTCAACATTTCTATATTTGTGTGCCTAGTCATTTATTTACATTTTGTATCAATTATTGTACTACCCTTGTGGAAATGCATTCTTGGGCTTCACATGGTTTTACTAAGTCCTGCAAAAAAAAACTTTTATTGATTGTTAACGTTTTAAGGATTTCAGTTTTGATTCATATGTTATATTTTTTATTATTTTTCTTAAATATGACCAGATTGAACAAAGTGCAGTTGATTGTTTCATTATTAAGACTCTGGTGCTATGTATCTTCTGTGTTTGTAGCAAGGGAAGATTCAGATCTACTATCTGTTGCGCTAATCTAGGCTAACCAATAATTTGTTCATCTGCCACAATTTGTGATACCTGAAGGCTAGCAATCCTGGGAAGTCAAAATCAATGCCATGCTCCTCCTACTCATTCAAATATTTTCTAAACAATTATAATAATTCTGGAAGGATATGGGCCGATACAGATTAACAGTTGCAGTTTATTGGGCCATGGTTCCCCTAAATCCAACCAATTAAATTATTCAGTTCCCCCGGTTCTGAATCAATAACAACTACATATGACTCAAAATTTAGGGTAAGTTGACTTGTATCTCTATTTTGTCTCACTGAAGTTTTATTGCTTTCACAGTGGCCTTGTGTGTGAAGCATATGGTTTACCAGGGCACTAGGTGCTCATTTTTTGATAGAGGGACCCTCTGCTAGATCCAAGATAAGCAAGTTACTGATTGCAGGAAGCCCCCCTCAGTCGCTTTCATTAGACTAAATGAAACTTCAAGTAAATAAATGCCTCTCTCATAATAAAAAATGGAGAAGTTCAGGTAAATTGCTCTTTTAGATTTGTCGCTAAGAAAAGTGATTTGTAGGAACATCAGGGACCAATCTAATAAAGCTATCAATTAGTTTTTCAGCCACTTGGTCAGTCTCTGCTAAGAGCTGTGAATATGAGCTATGAGGACATGCTGTGTTGTACTCTGCAGGACATTTAGAATAATTTGATTCAGTTTACGACTTTCACCTTGTAATAATATTTGGTCAGAACCATTATAGAAAATTCTGTTATTGTGCTGGAAGATTTACTTTTAGAATGATTCCCCAAATATTGAGTTCCCTCTTTTTTGCTAAATTTCCTGTTTTACTTCATAGATCTGAAGTTGTGCTGCTCAGTAGAATACTTAAAATGTATTTTGTTAAAAAAAATGTGAACAAAATGAATGAGCAAAAAATATCTTACCTGTATTCACACCACATCTTCCAGATAGCCCTGTCTGTCCACTTCCTCCTTGCCAGATATCTCTATCGTAACACATTTTCAATGTACCACTGTGCTGCCACTGCACTGATTGTGGTATGAGGAGACACTTTAGAGTTTCTGGCCCAGCTCCAAGATGATCACTATTTGAGAGAGTTCCGGAGCAACTCTGTTGTTCAAGGTCCTTCACACTGCAGAATGTCAGAAGCAGAGTAGCTGAAGGTTGGACCTGCCTTGTGGAGGTAGTGACATTTCTTGTGGATCGGTTTGTAGACTACATGAGTCATGGAGGTCCTGTGCTTACCCATAGTTTTACTTTCTGTGGGAACGTAAAATGGCCACACCTGTGGCAGGCGACCATTATTGACCGTTAGGGTGGCCCTGGATGACGTAACACATTATGTGCCTGGAGCTGACATTTAAAACCTTCACTGGAACTGGAAGGTTAGGAACCACTCTGGAGTAGAAGGAGAGTATCAGAGAGAGTTTGCCACTGTGGCCAGAGGAAGGTGCAAGACGTAATGGCTTTTGGCCCTTTAGTGCCCTCACAATGATAGCCAGCCACTTTCACTTTGGCAATCAGGATTTTTAAGCCGGAAAGTGTGAGCACCAAGAAGAATCAAAGCAATATGACATGATTTTATTAAAACCACTCGTAGCTGTAAATGATACAACAAAACTATTTTTAGGACACATTTAGTTTTTTTGTATCAAACCAACTCAAGAAGACGTGTATCCAGTTAATGGGCTTTTATTTAACAAGTCAGCCCTTTCTAGGACTATTAACATTTGCTTAAATTGAACCAGGAAGTCTAACACACCTAGTAATCAGGATTTGTACATGACTAGGACTGGCTGCATGATGTCTTCAGGAAATTGAGGGATATAGCAACTCTTGACAGAGTGACAGGGCTGAGACACCTCTTCCTATTTACCTCTGACAGCAAGGCCATGGCATATAGCATCTCCTCTTGCAGTGAGATTATTTGTGTGTCCACGTCAAGCCTAGTTGACTATGTAGTGCCAGCAGTTTAGCAGAATCTGCAAGAACATTAGTGTGACTCATTGCACTGCAGCAAGTGCCCAAGTACCACACACTCTGTCTAGCACAGCTCCTCGCAAATTCAATGGAGACTTAGGGCAGGGCTGTCAACCTTCCCTTACTCAGACTATTTTTTGTAAATAGTAATTAGTGATAGAAATCACTGGGAGCATGGCAGCAGACCTAAACCCTAATGCCAAACTCACCATTTACTCCTCACATCAGTTCCACTGAGAGCTGGTGATAATGGGTCTTGGAAATGTTGCTGGAAAGGGACATGTTGCTGAATTCCAACCCGGCTAACTCCTGAATGGTACTACCAAACTGGGTCATGTAAGGTATCAAATTAATTGTGGTATTAAATCTGACCTGATGCTCAGGTGGAATTTGATATCACTATTAAAGGTAAGTAACTTAGAAAGTTGCTACTCTGTGTTCCAGCTAGCCCTGTGGCCTCACAAAGGCCCTGGCACAGAGCCTGGATTTTGACCACCTAGGGCAACATGTGAATGACTCCCCAGCACAAGAAAAAGAAAGTTGCCATTGAGAGAGGTTTTACCGCCTCCCACAGGATGACCACTCAAGGATGTTAGCTCCAAAGCGAGCATCAAATGTGAAGCCCCTTTGTGAGGGAAGTAGCACCAACCTCCCTGAGCAGGAAGCATTTTGTTTCTGCATACAAAGTGAAAACAGGGTCAAGGAGAGAAAACTCGCCCCCAAACCAGTTCTATGCTTGGTGTGTAGCCATCTGGTAGCCACACCTCTAGTGTGAGCTAACAAGCTCCTAACAACCAAGGAATGGTTGTGCCATTTTGAATGTGGCAAGAATGTAGCACTCTGGGATAGTCATACATCACACATCACAGGAACATCATCACTATGTAGGAGGGGACCCAGTAGCCCACTAGCTAGTGACCTTGTGGTCTCGTCAGGGCACTTTCCTTGGATAAATATGGAACCCCTGGCACTGTGAGCCTAAGACCATACTGGAATCAGTGAGAGGATTCAAGAAGAACTGCTCAGCTGCCCTAGAACCTACACAAAGAGAGGCGGACCGCTCAGGGCTGCACCTGCTGCACTTTGGGCTAGTAAAATTTGGACTGTCAATGGCTTCTAGATCAGGGACAAGCTGGTTCCTGAAATCCAACAACAGCAATTGCTCCAAGGATCAGTTGGCTGACCCCCTGGAACCAGCGCCAGGGACACAAGAGCTGAAAATGCCATAATCACATAGTTGATAGCCACTGTGGACATTTTGCCAATAACAGTCACCAGACATAATAGAGGACAAATGTCAGATAGTCAAAAGTTGCACCCGAATCTGCCTGACCAGGCAGTGCTATCAGAGTCCAGGTTCATCGCACCAAAGGGGCACTACCCTCAACCTAAGGATTTCAACCTAACTGTGGTGCAGACTGACCAGTAGCCCAGCATTGGCTGGCCTGGTTCTACAATATAGAGGACTTTGAAGGACCCTGATCTCTGTGGCGAACTTCGCCCCACTTCATGATGGATCGAGGAGCCACCCACAGACACCCTCGTCTACCGCACTACTAACGTCCTTTAAGCATCCCTCAGCATTAGGACCAGTGTGCACTCTGCCCCCTAGACCTCGGTCCTGTCGTAATTAGTCACCCAAACAGAACCAGAGTAGCTGAAGTAACTGCTCAAATTTTTCAAAAGCTGACAAAGTTTTTGTTGATAAATGCTTGTTTGCGGTTGCATATAAAAGTGATGATATATTAAAAAATCTGTATCTCTGGAACACAGTGGTGGATTTTTTTCATCAAGGTCTCCAAAAATTCATAAAACTATAATTTATTTTTATAAATTGGTGTTTTCTTTCTTTCGCGTAGTGTTGCTTTCTTATTTTGTTTTGTGGTGCTTTTACATGCTTTATACATTCTTCATTTGCTCAACTTTACTGCTCGCAGCTACATCTACCCAGGGTTCCGCTTAAGGTTAAGTAACCATACCTGACTGGACCTAATATGGTATTTGAACGTGTACTTCACGTTAAGGCCCCTCCCCCATATAACACACCCAATAACGTTGGCATATCGAGACTGATCATTATCAGAATTTATAATCGAAGTTTGGAATGTATTGTGCTTTTGCACCATCAATAATACATGTAATTGCTGTAGGAAGCTGGCCCTGTATACACTATAGCAAAATGGGATATAGCGTGCACAGAGTCCAGTGCTTCCAAGAAGCTTAACAGAGGCTAAAGTAGATAATACTAATGCTCTCTTTTATGATAGTGTGGTCGAGCAGTTAGGCGTATCAGAGGGTAGCACAAAGCATTTGTTGCACACACACTGTCAATACATGAGGCACACACTCAGTGGTTAACTCCAGGCCAATTGTTTTTATACGGAAAAAATATATTGTGTTACTTTATTACTAGAACCAGAAGAAATGTACTTTGTTTGAATTCAGCAAATATAGAAGTTTACAAGTACATAGCAATTTTCCATTTCAAAAGTAGCAATTGTCCATAGGAGTTCAGCAAGTACTGGGGGGAAAGTATTAGAACAGAAGACAGGTAAGTACAAGACTTACAGTTCCAGGATTTAGGATGTCCACAGGTCAAAGTTTAAGCTAACCTCAAAAGTGCACCGCCGGCAACAGGGGGCCACCTGGGTGCAGAGGTCAAAGTTGGTGCTGGATAAGAATTGGATCCTATGGGGACTGGGAGCTCTTGGAAACAGATCTGCTGACAGGTAATTACCCACAATTTCGGAGTGCAGACCTGGGGGGTTTAGGTGAGCACCAGAGGGGGCACAGTTTAGCACTAAACATACACCCTCAGCAGCATAGGGGCAGCCTAGTGCAAGGTGTAAACACAGCCTCGGGCCCCCAGTGCGTTTCAATAGGGGGACCCCAGCAGTCACAAAGATGCTGCGGGCTGGTTCCAGTGGTTGGTTCCAGAAAACAAAAGGCTGGACAGAGGAGGGCTCCCTGCTGAACGTTGCCGGACCGTTGGTTGGATTCCCCAAGGCCAGGGGACTGCAGGTGCAGGGGTACCTTTGGGCATCAGGTATATTCTTCTGGTTTCTTTCGGTTAGGGGTTTCCTCTGGATTCAGGCTGCAGGCGTCATCGTGTTGGCCAGAAGGGGTCAACCCAGGGTGCACACAAGGTTGGAATTGCATGGGGACCTGCTCTGGCTGGTGGGCCATCTGGACACAGGCATGGACATCGGGTGCAGAGTGGGCAGGACTCGCAGATCCAGGGAAGTTCTGAAGCCCTTCTTGAAGTTTCTTGTAAACAGGGCCGCTGTCCTCAGGCGTTCTTGGTCCTCTGGTGTGCAGGCACGCCTCAGGGGGTTTGTAGAGGTCTCTGGTCTTGCAGGATGTGTTGCCTTTGTGTAGCAGTGCGTAAGAAGCTGCAAACAGGCAGGTAGGGCCAGGGCTAAGTAAGTTGGTTTCTGGAGTCTTCTCTGCTGAGGTCAGTTTAGTAGTCTTTCTTCTTGGTTTTTTCTTCTTCTCTTCTTGAGGTTGCCAGGAATCTAGCGAGCTAGGTTCAGGGGTGCCCTTAAATCCTAGATTTAGGGGCATCACAGGGGTCAAAGGGCAGTAGCCAATAGTTACTCTCCCTTATAGTGGCTACAGCCTTCCTGTGCCCACTCCCTTTGGGAAGGGTGGCACATTCCTAACCCTATTGGTCCCGGTCCTCTAAACCGAGATGGAGGATGCTGCAGGGAGAGTGTCACATCAGCTCTGGACATCTTAGGGGTGGTCCTAGCTGGAGTGGTCACTCCTTCCGGTTTTACCTAATGTTCCTGCTGGACTTGCCACAAAAAGAGGGGCTTTGTCTGGCAGGCGGGCATCTCCACTAGCTGGAGTGCCCTGAGGCACTGCAACAGGAGGCCTGATCCTTTGAGGCTGACTGCCAAGTGTTGCAGTGCCTGCAGGGGAATGTGTGAAGCATCTCCACCCAGAACAGGCTTTGTTTCAGACTCCAGAGAACACAAAGGCTCTCACCCCATGGGTTCACAAACTTGTCTTTTAGTGGCAGGCTGGCACAGACTGGTCAGCCTTACACTAAAGGGTTGGTTAGAATACAGAGGGCATCTCTGAGATGCCCTCTAAGTGCATTGCACAATAAATCCAACAGTGGGATCAGTGTGCGTTTATTGTGCTGAGAAGTTTGATACCAAACTTCCCAGCCTTCAGTGAAGCCATCATGGAGCTGTGGAGTTCATGATAACAAACTCCCAGCCCATGTACTCAGTGTGGCCACACTGCACTTACAACATTTAAGAATGGATGTAGACACTGTAGGGGCATATTGCTCGTGCAGCTATGCCCTCACCTGTGGTACAGTGCACTCTGCCTTAGGGCTGTAAGGCCTGCTAGAGGAGTGACTTGCCTGTAGCACAGGCAGTGGTTGGTGGGCATGGCACCCTGAGAAGGGTGCTGTGTCAAATGTACCTTTTTCTCCCCACCAGCTCACACAATCTGCAATGGCAGTGTGCATGAGCTTGGTGAGGGGTGGCACAAAACATGCTGCCGCCCTTAGGGGACCCTGCCTGGTCACAGAGCCCTTGGCGCACCACTGGTACCTTTTACAAGGGGCTTAGCTATGTGCCATAGGTGGACCACTTGTGGGAACAATGGTACACTTTAGGGAAAGAACACTGGTGCCGGGGCCTGGTTAGCAAGATCCCAGCACACTCTGTCAAGTCATCATCAATATCAGGCAAAACGTGTGTGTGTGTGAGGGGGGGGAAAGGGGCGTGAATATGGGATATGCCAAAAGGGACACTTTCATACAATTGCTTCCATAAAATAATTTTTGTTCAGGCCCCAATGAGTATAGTGCAGCTGGACTTTAAGTGGTGTGGATACCACTGGGTGTCAGATCCAGCAGTATTTACAAACTGACATTGAAACTAGTCCTCCCTATTGTGCTCTACTTTAATATCTTTACCTTTACTGACAAAAACACTGATCAGTTTCTGAACAATGATTGTAAAAGCTGTTAAGGTAATCCATGTTAGCAATGTATTTCCTGTTTATATTTCACATTATGTAATTTTACATTACCTAAGGATTTTTGCCTTTTCCAGGAGGTTGTGTTTCTGTTGATTTTCTTTGTGCAGCATATGACTCTTATATAGTGCATACTTTGAACTGAGTCGCCAGGTGTTTATAATGGGCCACGATTGAGAGATCTGGAGCTGAAGCTGAAGGCAGTGCAAGTTTGTAACACTTCTGGTCAGTGGGTCCTATGGCTTTCAGGATACATGCTCATGCAGTCAAAGAGCTTGCTTGTCCAATGTCTGTTTACAAACTTGTGTGAAGGAGATACCCAGCTTTCTAAAAATATTGACATGGTAAAAGTCAAAGAAAATGCAGAGCTAACAGGTGAATGGGTGTATTGCACGTCAGTGATGGGATGTGGTGCTGAAAGGGACAGAAATGAGGTGTGAGATAGCCAGATGAGGATGCCAGGAAAATGTCGGAAGAAAAAGGGTGGAGTGCAAAAGACAGACTCTAGAGGAAAGTGGTGTGAATTGAAGAACAATTGTGATTGAGAGACTCTGTAGACCAACCCCTTTTTCACAGACCTCAATAACCATACTACTATACTTGTGGGGATGCATACTATATAATGTTTAATAAACATAATATTTAATTCAGAGTCTTGCGTTTTCAATTCTAATAATTCATAATAAAGTTATTGTTACTCATGTATCTGTTTCTGTAAACAAGAATTACACATTTTATCTCACACCCATTTTAGAGCCCCTCTTGCTTTTTAAATTCTTCTTAAAACCCTGCAGTGCAGCTCCATCATGACTAAATGTGCGCACTGGAATGATTTGCAGGATTAATAATCAGATGATTGCACTGGTGCAAGTCTGTATGAAATTTCCTACCAATTGAAGCCATGCGTTTATCAGACATGGGCATCCTTTATGTCCAACCTTTTTGTCTGTTGTGAACTCCTTAAACAAACCAACGAAAAAACACCTCAATCATAACATGGTCTGTGCCTATTTGGCAGTTGCACTGCCATATTTCCTCTTTGAGCTTTGATGTGCCTTTAATATGTGACTGGGGCTGTTCCTTCATCTCTTTCCCCACGTTTGACCAGAACATTCCTCACCTCTCTCTGGCTCATCTTCCAAACACTGCCTGTTACCTTCCACCTCCTTTCTTACTCACCAAACCACTTGTGGTGCATGTTTTGTTAAGTGTATGGCCTTGTGTATGCTTTTAGTATACTTCTGTGGCTGAAAGCCATTTAATTTGTTTGTTTCATTGTCATTTAAATATCCTTGCTTGCTAGTGGTCAGTCATGCCTCTTTGTCCCTCCTTTTTCTCTTTGGGAGCAGGGACTAACTAGTGTATAATTACACTTTGTCGTGTTTATCTGTTCTTCAAGGGACTTTTTTGTCTTGGTTTCCTGCTTGTGTTCGAAGATTCCCTTTTCATTTGCAGAGCATTTTTGCTCTCAGATAATGTAACCATGTTGTTCCTCCTTACATCTGACATCCTTTATTTAATCTAGCATTCTCTGAGTGTCTTCCTTTTCCAGGGATGTTGCTACTTATGTTTCTTTCAGCCAGCATATTACTCTTGTCTCCCCTCCCTTATAACCTGAATGCACAGGGTAAAACTTTTCACAAAATGGGTGCCGCGCTTCATTTTTTAGCATGGCACCAGAAAGTCATTGGGGATGTGTGGAATACAAGATTGCAGGGTGCAGTACCTTATGTGACCAAAACAGGTCCCAAGGGACAGCCTGTGGTACTTGTCCCTTTCCCTGCTTCGTGTTCATTACAACTGTAAATGTTGCAGGTTTTTTTCAGTCAGCATATTATAAGTGTAAAGGCGTTAACATACCCATGTTCTTCCTGATTGCATTTCACATGCTTTATTTAATCTTGCTTTTTTTTGGTCCATGCTATCCAAAGCGTTCCTACTGGAATTAATGCTGTCTGTCAACAGATGTCTCAAATGTGGCGTAGCGCCAAAGCTGCTCCTTTTGTAGCTGGGAACACAAGGTTTGAGTATCGCATTGGTTCACCATCATATGATTCTGGGCAATTCACGTAATCTCCCTGTAACCGGGCGTCTATTGCCACGGTTACACATAATTGCCCCGAGCCGACAAACCCATACCCCCAGGGTACTCAAGAGAGGAGCGGCATAGCGGAAATGACGTCAGACGCAGAGTTCCCGAGAGGAGCGACTGAAATAGAAGTCGGGCGCCATACTGAGACGTCGGAGAAGCCGGAAGGAGACATGCCATCGAGGACTGCGGAGAGGAAGACGCCAGGAGAACCACGAGAGCCGAGAGACAGAGAATCCAGAGAGAAGGAAGCCACCAACGAGAACCAGAGGAAGCTGGAGGCCGGCGAGGCGCCGGAGAACTCCAGAGGAAGCCGCCACGTCATAGGAGGGGCGTGGCATTCTCAGGTACGATCGTACCTCAAGCTTTATTTTCTACCGGAATGGTTACCAGGTTGGGAGGAAGTCTAGTGGGGCTGAAGGGAGGACTGGGGAGAGGTGCTGTAAGGAAGTAGAGGTGCTTTGAGCCAATAGAAAACGATTAATCCACGGACAACTGGTTTAAAGAACCATCCAGCTATAAAAAGATATTAAGAAAAAGAGAGAGCGAGAGAATATTCACGGGAAGGTGAACCCACTATAGAGATAAATACCCATCCACAACCCTGCACCCCTACCCTCCCTCTACCCCTACTAATCACCTAAAACCCCCTGAAACCAACATCTACACTTACCTGTTGTCCCGTTCTTTCTGTTTTGGGGAAAACCGGTCCATCTCCACGGGAGCGAAGACCAGAGCCTATTCCACCATCGGACGGACAAGGGTCAGATCTCCACCCGAACGCCTAGAGGAAGTAAAAACATCACATCATACTGGTGAACTCACTAGGAATCAAACAAGAAAACCCAGGAAAGAGATAAGAAAGAAGCGGAAACACAACTAATAATAAAGAAAGTACCAAACCAAACTCGGTGACTATAGCGTTATTCCAATATCCATCCCATATAGATCTAGAACTCATTACACTCCCTCTGCCCCCACAAAATGAATCTGCACTTGTATAATATAAATGAATGCTTTATATTTATGTACATCAAAGCGCTTCCATGCCTGCTTGTCGAGTCCATCTTATATTAAACTGCAAAATAACCAAGGGGAATTTGGAGAAGATTTTAAGCCATAAATTGTTCAGCACTAAGAATTCACATAGATTGCGAGCTTGAAGTCGCTTTAAAATCTATACGCTGTTATCCTCTGTGGCATTGAAAGGTGCTTTCAGTCTGGTATGGGGCAGTGTCTGTCTGATTTCACCAGAGATTTTTACACACAGCAAAAACATGTCTACCCTCTCCCTCTCTTCGAAAAGACTTCAAAAATGTTGGTCATATCACAGAGTAATGTGCTTTATCCCACTTACTGAACCTACAAATCCACATTACTCTCTCTTTCCGCTACCCCTTAAGCCTCTCTCATGCACCCTGCTTACCATATACCAGTATGTTTCAGCCATTGAAAGCGTGGGATGAAAGTGGTTTTACACAGATTAGCACTTGTCACTTTGATTAAAAGCCACCCCTTCAGTTCCAACTTCTTCTTAGTAACAGCAGCAAGGAGATGTCCGCCATCATGACTCAATAGTGCCCCATGTAAAGCTCCACGTTTGTCGTAATCTCTTTAGCGAATGCTGTGCAGGAGAAGAGCCATCTTTGTAAGATATACTCTCCCAGCCACTGACAACTGCAGCCTAATCCACCTCCTTACTTGTGCAACCACATTTGTCATACCTTTGCCCTAATTCTCCCCTGGGCATCTTAAGGATTTTGGGGGCCCCAGGAGCAAACCTATTTAGGAGGCAGCTGTTCATAACAGATTTGAATTTAAGATCCAGTTCCAGTGCTTTCTCACCCTCTTTGGCCAGGTCACTGAAATGTACAGGCACACTTGTCCAAATTCTTAATGTGTTTACGTCTAATATTGAGTGATAGTGATGTGTGTTTTCAATACTTGTAACACAACAGCAGTTCACTAATATTACTGCAAATAACCTCTGTGACACCCTCCTATTTCTCATACCTGAGGTCCTGTTTTGGTGTTAAAGAACATTTGTTTTATGGATGCTGCATGAAACAAACACGTGTCTCTGAAAATGTCAGTAATAGTCCCTCACTTATCACCCACATTAAAAATAACTTAAAAGAAAACCGTACTAAATCAATCTAATAAATGATCACGGTCCTAGGGACACAACTTTATGCAGTAAATGGAAGTGCTTTAGGAATATGCAGAGCCAGTGGAATTATGTGGCAGAGAGGACCAAATTATGCGGCAGGGTCAACTAATTTGTGGCAAGAAAAGTCCAATTATGCATTTACAATGCCAATAGTTCTAACATAAGCAAATGCAAGACCTATTGCGTTGCAGATGCTTGTTGTTTGAGAGCCTGGCAGTTGTTGCCATTTGCCCACCTTGCTGCGCCACACTACTAAAAGTGGTTTCATGCTACTAACATCGTTTTTTATTTACTGAACGAAGTGATGATGTATGTGTTGCCATAAGGAATGCAAAGCAGCAGCATTATCAGCATTCCTTTTTCCTTTATTTATTTTTGGGCAATGCTACAAAGCATTGTCAAAGAAAAATGTCAATACAGCGGGACCTTTTGGCTTTGCCAATGCTTGTTCAGAATGTACCTATAGTCACATGAATAAGCAGTGACATCTAATGATTGCTTTGTATTTATGTACATCAATCACTGTATTTTTGTTTTTTCTAAAACATCTATTTTTTGGACAAATCACCTCTTAAAGTACAAAAGCCGTGTTGGAAGGAAGGGTGTATTATTTTACATTTAATGATAAGGCTAAGGTTACATCACAGAATGTGAACATTGAGAACCGGCATTAGTGATCAGTAAGAAAAAGGTAAATTGCTTGTAATCACAAGTGATTACTTGTACAATTCTTTTTTAGGTCGAGTCTGCAGCAGTGCATGCGCATCACTTAGGAGTTGCATTGATTACAATAAAGGGCTTGGATCCCAAGGCTTCATTGTCACCTTTTTCTTGGCTGCTTCCTAATTGGCCAGTGCATGTCAAGCATCACTTCCTTTTCTTTCTGTGGAGCAAGGACCACGCACAGGTTTATTCAACTTAATTAGTGTCCGTCTGCTGCTGGCACCGTGATTGAGGCACTATCGGCCTGATTACAACTTTGGAGGAGGTGTTAATCCGGCCCAAATGTGACGGATATACCACCAGCCGTATTACGAGTTCCATAGGATATAATGGACTCGTAATACGGCTGGTGGTATATCCGTCACTTTACTGTCACTTTTGGGACGGATTAACACCTCCTCCAAAGTTGTAATCAGGCCCTATGTCTTCTTCCCCCATTTCACTCCACCTTGTGTGCATGCTTCTTTCTCCTTCCACTCACTACTTTTATGTTGCTTCTCCTTGTCTAGTGCTCCTTCCCTTGGAACCCCCTTGTTGTGCTTTCCCGATACCTGCTACTCCCACTATCCTGCATCTCCCTGGTGTTATTACCCCCTTTTGATGTCTATTGTTGTTGCTTCTCCCCACGCCAGTCGTGTGGCTCCAACCACCTCCTGTGCTTTTTTTTTTTTTTTTTTTTACATGTTCCACATCACTGCGGCTGCTGTATATCATGGCTTAAAAAGAAAAAACAGCGCCAACGTGAGGTCACGCTGGCCGAGTCATGGTTCCTTTTTTTTTTCTTGACTTTGGGTCATGTTTCACAGCAGCTCAAGCTGCTTTGCAACATGCTTCCTGTCAAAAGATCCAGCATAGTCGAGACCTATTGGCTTTGCCAATGCCTGTTTGTATTACTGCAATTGGTACACTCGGCAACTGGGAAAGCACACCCCTAAGACATTATACACTTTCTGTGCATACACAGCTTAAGGGTACTCTCTCCCTCTTTGTCCTGTTCATCTTTCTCTGTGTTTTTTAATTATTTATGTTAAATGACTGGGAGGACTCTACTGCATTTGTTCTGCAAAGAACAGGGAAAACCCATATTTTAGCTCAGGTCCCTTACTCGGCCTTGAAACATAATGTTCCTTTAAATTTTTTATGTGGGCATATTGTATATAGGTCTGAAGTCTGCCATTATTGACTCTGTTACTCTTTGACTCTGATTACGTGTTGGCTGTTAAATTTTGAGAATGTGCTTTAAGATATTCAGTATTGCAATAAAATTGCATCCCCTAGATACATTTCAGCAGAGCAAACGCCAACATTTATAGAGGAGAAAAAACTAAACATGCTGAATGGACCTAAAGCCGTAGTTTTGTTCATATTATCTTAAAACATTTTGTGATTGGGGGAGTATTTAGCACATTTGACAAATTAGTTCAGATTTTATTGGATGCGATAAATACAATTTGCAGCATTTACCAACAACATGCCATCATCCCAAATCCAGCGGGGGCCACCGCAAATCTCAAGGGGAGGAATGGGGGTATGGAAAGGGTATGGAGGCAGAGGGGGGAAATTAAAAGAATAAAAAAATAAACGTACCTTACTGCCATCTCCTGCCACCTCGCACTCCTCTTCCCTCCATGTGTTGTGGCATTCACTGGGACACCAGCACAGGCTCCCCAGCAATCCTGGCGCTGCTTTCATGCTAAACATGAAAAAAGACCAAGTGATGGACGGAATGCTGAACGATGTCAAACATTCACCCCCAGTGCAGAGATCTGGGCCTAAATCCATTGTTTTTTTGCCATTCCAGTTTGAACCCAGCCATACGCAAATCAGTCTTGACCCTCCTCCCCATGGGAACAGTCCAGCCCAAACTACCAAGCCAGGTACTTCCTAGATTGAAAACAAGCATCCTGGGACCGGTTATCAGGGTATCACCCTTCATCAGTCAGGCTAGTTTCACTCCACTGGCATGGGGAGCAAGGGGCCCATGTCTGGGCATACCCTTCCCAATCAGGGTGACAAATGCAAAAAGAACAAGTGATGTTTGGAATGCTTAACAATGTCAAACTTTCACCCTCAGTACAGAGATCTGGGCCTAAATCCAATGATCGATTAAACCCAGATCTTTGTGACTGTGGGTGAATGTTTACATTGTTCAGCACTCCGTCCATCATCTGCTCTTCTTGCATTTGTCGCCCTAAATGGGAAGGGTATGCCCAGATGTGGGTTCTTTGCTCACTGCACCACTGGATTCAAGCTAGCCTGGCTGATGAAGGGTGATACCCTGACACTGGTCCCAGGATGCTTGTTTTGGGTCCAGGGGGACCTGGCTTGGCAGTTCTGGCTTGACTGTTCCCATGGGGAACAGGGTCAAGACTGATTTCCATGTGGCTGGGTCCAAACTGGGGTGGTCAAAAAACAATGGATTAAACCCAGATCTTTGTGAATGGGGTGAATGTTTGCATTGTTCAGCATTCCGCCCATCATCTGTTCTTTTTGCTTACATGCTAAACATAGCATGAAAGCAACATCAGAATTGGTATGAGTGGCAGTGATTGCCACTCAGACACAGCCCTGGGTCCTGTGCTGCCTCAGATGACTGGCCAAACACACATGTGCACTTGCTTTGTATCCCACCTCCCATGGTCCTGCCCAGCCCCTCTCTGTACTGCTGGCTGAGCCAGCAGATGAAAAATTCAACAATAGTGAAACTATTTTTTTTATTTTCACATCCGTGACTCTTGGCTGGGGGGGCAACACTCCTTCGCCATAGCGAATGAACCGCCCCTGCCCAAACTTCATCTTACTTCTATGATCTCCCAAAGAACTCTTTTTGGATTCTTCCCTGTCTATCCTTCCATTGTTCTATTCAATCCAACTAACACTCATGTCCACCGCTCAAATTAACACCTATTTCCCTATACTATACTAATCCACCACTAATCCTTGTGGGTTCGGGAGTAGTGTGCTACATGCCAAAAAGCACTGACACCTCGTCAGGGGTAGTAAGTGCTATATGAATACAATTACTTCCTTAGGCAAAAGGTTTACGTGGCACTCGGATTTGGCTTCCATTTTAAGGGTGATTTGAACGTTAACAGAAAAGGTTAATTGGATAAACCTCAATCATCAGCTATTTAAAGAAGATTGTTGTGGGGTTATTTGTTATTCAGTGCTTCATGGTGCAGTTTTGCAGTCGATAAGTGCCGTAAGCGAGTGTCGCTGTAAACAAATGTATGGCCCTCAATTTACGGAAAGGGTGGACGGCTGGCCTTGGCGTGGCTTCGAGCTCGTGTTCTGCAGGGACAACATGGGGGTGGAGGGGCGTTTTAATCAGCGACCCGTCTTGCTGGATATTTAATCGTCTCCATCTTGCTGACTACTTTAAATTTCTTAATTTCAGAGTAGTCTGGGGTAAACCATTGAAGAAAGTGCCATGTAATTGAAATGGATCAATTCAGCAAGCTATACGGTTGATGTGGTTTTCGGGTAAATATCAGTTTAAATTATATGTGTTTTGTGCTAACCTCTGGAGCAGCAACATTTACTGCCACTCAGGAATGACTACTTTGGGTCGCCACGGCTATGTCTGAGTCCCAGACGTTTGCTGATTTGTTTGGGAAACTGTGTGGTTTACTGTGAGAACAAAATGCAGGCATACTGCATGCACCAAATCCCTTCGATTTTAGGAACTGCTGATGAATACAAACAATAAAAATGTTCTGAATTTATTTAGCAGTCTCTCGTCTTGGACGGGCGCCCAGCGAGAGCGTCAAACATATTTTCATGTGCTTTTGAAATGGATGGAATTCTTGGAAAAAGTAAACCAGTGCTTCAAGCAACACATAATCTGTCATGATTCGTTAACATCTGCATACCAAACCGTTCCCTGATTTGTAAGCGATTTTAGTTTCCTTTACAGTTAAATGAAACTGCCGAACTTAAAAGGATTCAGTGAAATAGCATTTCGACTGTGGAATGGGAAGTTGGTTACATTTTTCTCAGCTACGCCACGCCCTTCACCCAAGTAGGCCGAGCCACAGACACTCACTGAACGTCTACATCAGAATCCAGGTTTGAGCCGAGGACTTGTTAAAGTCGCAGGCTGGATTTTAAGGGATGCAACATTTTTCCTCACAAGAAGCGGAATCCGGTCAAAAACAAATGTAAACTGCACACTTGCTCCGAAGTATGAAATTGGAAATTGTGAGCGGAGTCATTAGAAAATTAAGAACTGACGGTCACCTTTTCTGAGAGTTGTAACAAACTGGCGTTTTATTTACGGTGGTTGAGGCACCAGCACAGAATGCGGGTTTTCACTTAGCCAAAATAGGGAGTTTGTCGAGAATATAGTTTCGGTTCCAAGTCTAATATCCTTTACCGCATGAATTGTGCATTTTTTGTGTAAAAGGAGTGGTACAATTAAGCTTTTAGGCATATCAATGCTCCAGTACGTGGAAGACGCTGTTTCTTACCACTGTTAAACACACAGACCATGTTAAGGCTTGAGTGGGTCTTCATTTCTTAAATCTATTTTTTTAAGTAACTTTTTGATTGCTAAAAAATTTACTCTTTTCCTTCAGTTATGGCTCTAATAGCCCAAAAAGTAGCTTTCATTTGAGCCCTTACATCTCACTATTCGTTAACAGTCACTTGAGTTCTCTCTTGATTTACGCTGGTCTGTAGTTTATCGCATTAATACCACCTAACTACCTGCTAATTACCAACCTTAGCGTCCAAAGCTCAATAAATCATATTCAGATTCAATAACTTTAGTGCGGTCATTGACCATAAAAGCCACAGTTCAAAGGTACAGTACATAAGCTCAGTTAATGACACAGTTAACAAGCAAAAACATATAAAATACATTGTGGGCTCGCTAAAATGACAACATAATAGGCGTCATAAAAATCTTAGAACCATGAGTTAAAATGATAATTAAAAATGGTCATGTAATAAATTAAAAATATCCTCACCATTAGAATAACATATTTTATATGCATAAGTGCTATGATAACATGCTCTGCATAAGACAAGAGATAATCAGTCCCCTAAACTACGAAGTTGTGACGATAAAAGGTTAGACTCAGCCAATAGGGGATGGATACGAGATGACTTTGCACCGGATCGGCCAAACACTCTCTAGAAACTTAGCAATCGGGAACACAATAGTGGGTGAGGCGTCATCCCTGCAAATTCTTAGTGCAACCCTATCTTGGCGCACTCGGAATAGGCGAAGTAGAGTGACTATCCAGCTCTGGTGCTGCTTCGAATAAAATGGACAAAAGAACACCAAGTGGGCATTGGTTTCCTTACACCCTTTGCATTCTAAACAAAGTTTACTTCCCACCAAACAGATTTTCCATTTAAAAGTGAATGAGGCTAGAGGGAGAGTACCCAATCTAAACCTTCAGTGAAGTGTTTTGGTGAAGGGTGAATCAGTTTGGTCCATATAGGCCTCAAAAGCTGGGAAGGGCTTAAACCCTAAAAGACGATCACTGTAGGTCCCTAGGTTTAGTTGGTTTATCAACTTCATCTCCTCATTTTCCCAGTAAAGGAATTTCACCTTTATGGTGTAAAATGGTGCAATGGCTGATGTGTCTACCTAAAACTCGTGCATCCCTACGGGAATATAGGGTCTGCACCATATAACTCAGCCATGGTAATAGAGCCCCCTTTTTTGCCTGTCCAAAATGTCTCTCAGGCCTGCCCTATAATAAGACAGCCTGTGAGCGGACCAGACACTGAACCAGTAAAGAAGGGGTTTGAGCAGCACCAGGGAAATAAAAGTGTATACCTAGATCTTCCTTAAAGATCAAAGGGGTGCTTTGGGGTAATTTAAGGGCCATCCTCAGTAGTGGATCTGTGCCCAACGCATCTAATTTACTATGCCCCCAAAGTTCTGCACCATAAACAGAAGCTACTACTGCCTTGGCTCTCCAGACTTCTAGACGTGGGGAAATAGGGTGGAAGGAGGTTGTGCCGGCAAATCTTAAAATAGCAGATGCCCTGTGGTTTAGCGTGAGTGTACTCTTGGAGACTTGACTGTCCCATGAGTTGGAAGTGGATAGCTGGATTCGGAGATAATCAAAATCAAGGACTCTCTCCAATTTGAACCACTCTAAAATTAGTGCCCCTCTGTTGCCCCTATGGGGTTTATTGCCATGAATTTAGTTTTGGATGCATTATTAGTCAGACAGAGGTAGCACAAAATGATTGAAATGTTAGGAGTAGGGTCTTAATGCCCATAGGTGCATCAGCCGCATGTCTGCGAACAATAATGCTGGTATTTTAGTACCCCCAAGCACCAGGGAGTTATTGTTACAGTCCGTAAGAAAATCAAAATAACTGTTGATACAGTGAAGAAAGAGTGGGGACAAGAACGCAGCCCTGCCTAACTCCCCTATGAACCTCAAAACGGTCCGTGGTTTCCAGGTGTACTTCCCAGCGGACTTGGGTGTAATTCTCGCTATGGAGTCTAATTATAATGTCATACAAGGGGCCGGGAAGACCTAGACGTTTAAGGGTGGACCAAAGTTTATTCCTTGTGACCATATCAAACTCTGCCTTGAGGTCGAAGAAGGAAACTACCCCTGTTCATATCAGCCTCCTTCCATCATATGAGCTGAAGCCCAAAGTCCTGATCAACTGTGCTGGATTGAAACCCAGCCTTGAACTGAAATAGAATCTTGATGTCATCAACCCAGACTAGAGGGTGGATCAGAACCGGTTTACAAACAAATTTTTGCCTAGAGTCAATAAGACTAATGCAGTGATAGTTTGCTGGATCAGATTTGAAACCCTCCTTGTGAATGGGGATAATCTCTGCACCTGTCCATGTGGCAGGGATTGCAGCACCGCCATTATTGTGTTGGCTATACGATTAAGATAGGGTGCCGAAAGAGCAGGCTCTGAAATATGTCAGTCAGTATTCTATCCAATCCTGGGACCTTGCTAGACTTCTGGAAACAAATAGCCAAATACGTTTTTTCCAAGGTCAAACACCCTTGTACATCTCTTAGATCTTGGCCTTATGAGGTCAAATCATGTGTTAAGGAAAAAACAGTTGCTGTATTAACCAGATCCACGAGATGTGAAAGGGAGGGAACCCCAAAGTCACCATAAAGGGAATAGAAGTGATTAATCTAGTCATGCTGGAGAAAGTAGACTTCGGGCCTCAGCCTAGATGTCTTGTCCCAAGGGATTGTGTCAGAAGGCTTGTTGGTCCCTTGTTCTTACAGCGGTCAGGATACTGGTCCAAATGTAAGTGGCACACATGGCTTGAGCATTCTTTAAGGTAAGTTTATCGGAAGCTCATGCAGACTTGACGTCTGCAGAAGAGTCTGCTTTGAGGGTATCAACTAGAATCCTCTTTGCTTCTCGGCACTCTTTGTTAAACCAGGTAGTAATCTACAACTTACTCTTATTGGAGGTTTGGTGAAAAAACACATTTTTAGTTCCACAAACCAGTTATTATGGACTTTCAAGGATTTATAAGGTGCTAAGTTTGTCTCTAAAAGAGTGAGCAAAACTGGGATAAAATCTTGATATATCTGTGCATGGGCACTCTGATGTTAGCCACTTGTTCCCACCTAACCTTCCTCCTGGTATTACTAATTGTTAAATTACCACTTGGCAAGGATTGGTTCTGGATCACGCTTTCTAAGTTAGGCCGAAGTGTAAGGGCCAATGTAAAATGATCATTTTTGAGTTGGGGCAGGGCTACCATGTCAAGTATTATAGCCCAAGAGCTAACATTTATGAGGATGTAGTCGATTTGGCTTCAATAAATACTCCTGAATGTTGGGTGCCTCTCTAAATTGGACTTAATTCTGCCATTGCGGGCTTCCAAATGACAACACACACTGAGATCTAACATCTGCATGTTTGTCTTAGAAAGGGTATGTAGGTAAGAGCCTTGAGGTATACACCAGTGCGAGTCCTCTTCGCTGACAACTACCCTTAATAAAGACAAGGATTCAACGCGCACATTAAAATTCCTGCCTACAATAAAAGTGGGCTCCTCTCTGGCCTTGGTTAGGGTGTCATTTAAAAGACTCAAAACCGGGGATTCAGCTTTCTTAGGCAGACGCCTACTATAAACATTGAGAAGTAAAAGAAGAACCTTGACCCCTTCAAGAACTTCGAGACCTAATAATTCAGGAGAATCAAGGGGTAATTGCCTAACATGGCAGCCCAAAGTAATCTTGAGCCATATGGCAAGACCCCTCCCGAGGGTCTGTTAGCATGGGATCTGCGTGCTGGGACATGGAAGGTCTTGATACCCTGTCTGTGTGAGGGGGTAATCTCCCATGTTTCCTTGAATATTACAATGTCACTCTGATCAATAAATACCCCTCAGTCTTCCAGGTCAAGTTCACTCCGAAGCCCCAATATATTCCATGAAACCAGTGTAAGAGTATTGGCAAGGTTAGTCATGGGGGAAGCCTGATTCCGCGGGGAGGCGGTTAGTGCTCCGTTAAACAGAAGAATCACGGTTTGTTTTCTGTTAACCAGCTGCACTTCTGTAATAGTAGGCAGTTTTTGAATAGTGTAAGAAGTGCAAAGCTGTGATGTGGATCACAGATGGCGTTGTCACTGGGTGAAATACTGTCAATCACGTGGGCCCTTTGCTGAGGAATTACATTTGGCAGAATACCCTCCTCACAGGTCATGTATCCCTTGGAGGCTGGGCATTGGGCTAGATGTACAATGATGTCCTTCCCTACTGGGCGTCAATCTACATCCACCAGGCCTGGTATAAAATGGAACTTGTTAGAAATGGGGCCATAGAACCTTGCTAACTTATCAGGTCACTTGTGGGGATGGTGATTCTCCATGTTACTTGTAAGATGAAATGGTCTGAGATGTTTGTAGAAAAAACCTGTTGGGATAATATTGATATGAGATCCAGCACCCTCACCCTGGTTCCCAGACCCCGATATATCAAACATTGAGCAAGATTGGGATTTTAACAATTCACTACAATACAACTTCCCTATAAATGTTTGAACAAGGGGCCAATCCACTGACCCTGTGTACAAACAAAGTGCCCTTAGACTCATTAAGATTGAAATCAGTGTTACCAGACAAACAGTGACAAATTGGTTCTCTGGGGAATTTAGGGGCAGCACATTTGTTAGAACAGCAACATAGGTGCTGCAGTACAGAGGAAGGTTTAGTTGAGTTAGTGTAGGGAATTGTTGTTACTTCGACTTGGAACATTCATTTGGACTGCCTATTAGAGCTCCACCACCTCTACTGCCTCCATTATTTTCCTGCCTGCCAGAAGCCTTAGTTGCCCTGCCCTTATGACAGTGCCACCTGTATTATTGGTCTTGGGAGAAGTAATCCCAGGACTCTGAGTGGCCAAGACAACCGAAGTCGAGCCCTGTGCCGTAACTGGGTCTGATGTAAGACACTGGGGAGGGATTATTGGTTACCATGGATACCTGGGCTGAGGGCCTTGGCGTCAGCATGTTGCCATAGGAGTGAGTTGACAGTGACACTGTGGTTTCCAGCTTGCAAAGTCTGTCAGTCAGCAGGGTCATACTTGCAGTCTCCATTGTCTGGAATCTTTAAAATAGAAAATACCAGTCCAGAGTAGGGGAGGCTTCTATGGCACCTGAACCAGAAGAGGTGATTGCAGTGCCCATGGGATGTAAGATGGGTATGTTGGTTGTTGCATTAAGAACACTATCAGTCCTGAAAGGCCTTTAAGGAACTAGTTGTTTAGGATACTTTTTCAGCTTAGAAAGAGGCCCCCTCTCGCTGGTAACCGAAAAATTTATATTTGATGTCATACTGGCTAAACTGGGAGGTAATGGGGGTAGTTGGGTTTGCAGAGCAGGCTCAATGGGCTGGCGGGCAGGCAGAATTGGTGAAGCTTCCTTCCCAATGCTTCCAGAAGGCCCCAAGGAACCAAGCCCTCAATCTCCAATGACAAGCGTCTCTCTGCTAGAATGATCTCCTTGTCTAGAACATTTGCAACATGGGTCAGGAATGCATTGAGGCTTGTGCCTCCCTGAGATTTTGCAGTGGCTGTTGTGACCCCTTGTAACTTACGTTTGACCATTGTCACTACTAGAGTCTGGGTCAACAGTTTGATCAAAGCCAAGGTCCAAGAATATTAAGCACTCACTGCAAACTGCTGATTTATGAACAAAACCGAAGGGGGTGTCCCAGCCAAGTCCTGCTCCTGTGTGCTTCACTGGACTTTGACTGCAGCTCACCTTAAGTGGCGCTAACGTACAACAGGTCCGGGGAGTAATTCTGGGAGTTGTAACCCCCTAGTGGCCATAATGCTTGGCAGCTTTCCCCACTGGCTAAAAACAATGGCAGGGAATCTGTGTAAAGTGGCCTCAGGAGCAGCAAAGCAAGCAAATCCAAAATGAAAAACACAAGGCCCCCTGCTGCAGATAAACAGGTAAAAAAAATTAACAACGCAGTCCCCTTGTAGTCTACTATAGTCTACTAAGTCAGGTTAAACCTGGTGAAGTCACTCATAATACTCATTTTCCAGGAGAAAGCCACATAAAGGAGACAGGGGCAGATATAGAGTCAGGGTGATGTTACTAAAATAGCAGTGCAGCAAAGGTAATGATATGGCAGCCTAAAGTCACGCTCTGACAAGATCCAGATTGATCCAGCCAGATTGATCCTTCCGGCTGGCCATCCAGGCTGTCATCAAAAAGCAGCAGTCACTTACCTCCTCCCACTGACCTTAACAGAGAGCGACCATCTCCACCCACTGCCACGCTGCATCATGATGGACAGAAAGTCAATGCGCCAATGAATAAGTGTCAGTAGGTGTCAAGGAGCCTGCTCCATGTGACGCCTGAAGACCAAGCGCACAAATGGGCCAAACAATAACTGTACCCTCCATGCTTTCTCATCTGTTGTGGGAGGACCCTCGGAGATCACAACTGCAGTGCAGCTCCACATCTGTCACCTTGTCGTACACCCGCATATCTCCACGAGCAAGCCAGGCACAGTGGTGGTAGGCAGGGGCCGCAGCAGACAGCAGCAACTGCTGCCACAGTGAGGAGGCCACAATGTAAAAAGCACGGGGTCAGGGTGCTCCTGAAAGAGCTTAAATTTGACCCTTCCAACTTTCTAGTGAGCAAAAGCAGCCGGCCTCCTTCGGGGACTCCCTGGCATGGCTTCTCCATAATTCTTTTATTAATGAAGAACATTTTAGAACAGTGTGCAAGCCTTACATTTGTCAAGAATGAAAACAAAAGATGTTTTGCTGACTCACCCTAGAAGACAACGTGAATGCTGTTTTAGTTGTCTAAAGTTAGTCTATTTCCCATTATAATGATTTTCAAATAACATTTGAAAATTCAATATATTCTAGATTTCTTGGATAATAAATGCGAAACATATTATATTCTTATGCACGTCCAAGTTGTGGAACATCTTTAGTCATAGTTTAGATATTTTGGTTGTTGTTTATTTATAAAGTTGTATATTTATTCATCTGATGTATTTCCCTCTGCACACACCTTCAAGTCTCATTTAAGAAAGCTGATAAATGAAATACAATTAACCTGGCTTTTCAAGCTAAGGAATCATTACACCTCTACACAAAAGCTCACTCCATAAACAACCCCAGCTCGCCTCATAAACTAGTCCCTCAATTAAAGAACAGTTCCAGCAACTCTCAAATGAGACATCATCCCACCCTTGTTCACAAAAGCTACTTTCAAAGTGACCACCAAACACAGCTACGGGTCCATTATTGGCATTCCTATTTTTTTTTTTGGTTGCTTACATTGCACCAGATATTTCTTCTAGCTAGATGCAGCATCATAATCTTCTGTCATGTCTTAAACGTTTCCTATTTAAACCCCCAAAGTTAATTATGAAAACTAGTCATGATTGCTTTCAAGTCCTAATATTGCTGTTAAATCCGTAATTCTTCATCTTGCTTCAGTTCTACTTGCCACATTATCTATGATACTACATTTTTTTCTTGTCATATAGGTATACCTGACATTGTAGTCTGAGAGTGCATGGCGATTAAAGGTCCTTATGCTGACCTGTATCAGAGACCGAATTTTCAAATGTCTGGATTAAGTATCTTCTAAAGTAAATTCATCATCAAAAAATGTGTAGCGTGTTAAGTCCTTTATAATTAGAATCACTAAATCTTTTTATGTAACACATCTTCTAAATTTGCCTTTTATGCTCAGCAGGTTCCCTAGTGCTGGCATGTTAGAAATCATAGTGTTTTCCTGGAGTGGGTTGTGCCTTGTGTACAATCTGTCTTTATGTTTATGTTCGAGAATAGTGACAGCCCTGCTCATAATCTCCCAATGTCCACCTCTTGATTGATTGGATGATTATGGAAACAAACAGCAAGGATTTTGTGCCAGTTCCTTAGTCTAAGTCTCCTGGAAGCTACAGACTTCAAAGGTATTCCTCTGCTTCTCCAGATCTTAGTCATATAACTTGGTGTTGAAGCCTGAGGCATTCTCTGGATTTCCCTCTGTATGCCTTAGTCCTAGACTTACTGTTTTTTTAATCAAAAGTAGAACTTAGTCATCCATTTACAATATTGAATAAAACATGGTTTCAGGGTCAACCCTCTGTAAATTTTAGATTACTCGCATTGCTACCTGACCCCTCACGATTATCACAAATTGAGATTGCGCTAGAATTGTTTACAGGATTAGTTACTCTCAAGGTGTATTGCTTCTGGGGTATGGGCTTGAGTATTTATGTATTTATTGATTGACCTTTGATCTTCTATTTTCTTTTGAGGTAGGCACAAGAGTATGTTAGTTCATATTTAAAATAGTTTTTCTATTAACACCATATATACCTGTTTAGGTATTTTCTTATCTGTCCCCTTTTGCCTGCTGAGCAGATGTGGTGAATAGAAAAAACCTAGCAGTAGCATTTGAATACATGTGTTTGTTGGATTAGAACTCACTGCCTCCACCTTGTAGTGCTGACGTTTTTAATGTAACAATTATGCAGTTGCCAAAGAGCTCTTTTGAATTTTGCCTTACTCCCACCCACTGCACTATCTCCGCTGTGTATGTCAGCACTATTACCATATTTACCCCAACCTCCTGTATTCAGCCAATGTAAAACTTTGGTTGTCAAGAAACTAATTTTCTCTTTTTTCAGATTTCCTCCTTGGGGACTGTAGCTAGTATCAGTGTAAAACTTGTCATCCTAGGGGTTGGTTGATTTGAATGTCTTTGGTCTTCTATAACCTTAACAGTATTTGTTTTACCTCTCCGGTATTAGTTAGCTTTTCCAATGCTTATCAAAATAATAAGAGGTTCAGTTAAGTTTTCAATGTGTACTAGGCCAGAAGTTGAAGGAGCAGTTATAACATCGACCCTAGCAACTACGTATTAGTGAGACGTGTCAGTTAGCCTGGGTAACTTCAGTATATTGTTCATATAGTTAGATCCTCCATTAGATTAATCAGTGTCCAGCAACAGTTATTTAAAAATTAACAAATTAATCACAAAGGCAATTGATGGTTACCTGCACTGTGATAGGTCCTTGTTTACCAGGCAGGCCACTTATTCTGTATAGAATGTCCTGATGAGAAAAGAAGGTTGTCTCTAACCTTATTTAAAGGATTATAATTCTTTGTAATTAATTGTTTTACATCTAATATAAGGTTATATACGAAAATTTATTGATTGATTGAACCTTCAAAGTTCACTTCGTTTGCAACTGATGAATTTTCTTTGTATATCTAATCAAAGTCAGTTAAGGACTTCCTCTCCTAATGGCCTAAATTTTACTATGTTGATATTTGGTTCTCATAATGGGATGTTTCTCTTCAACATGACATTCATTGTAATATCTTCAGTGACAGACAAAATTCAATTAGTAACTGCTGTGGCCATGTTTTTTCCTTGCATTTCTATGAACAGTAGGCTTGGCTGCAGCAACATGTCTTCCTGTTTCAGTGCCTGCCATTATTCAAATGGAGAGAGAATGGAAAACAAACCATATATGATTTATATCAAGAAAAAAGAGGAAAAAAATGCAACCGCCTGGGGGTCATGACTGACTTAAGGGACATTCTAACTTACAGGCTTCTTTCCTTCCCAGTTATGATAAAAAAAAAAATAA
Source organism: Pleurodeles waltl (assembly GCF_031143425.1). Lineage (NCBI taxonomy): Eukaryota > Metazoa > Chordata > Amphibia > Caudata > Salamandridae > Pleurodeles > Pleurodeles waltl. The sequence goes on from NC_090444.1 coordinate 1,598,926,790, forward strand.
AAAAAAATCAGGAAGCCAAACTTAATTGCTGTCATCCTTAAAAGAAGGTCAAGAGTACCTTTTCACAAAGTGTCAAGACTAGTATGATGTTTCCACTTCTCCTACAGTTGATGCACAATCTCCTGCCACTTCTTTATTGCTGGTGGGTGCAATGGGCTGCCCTTGGCTCCGGGGCACGTGCTTGCATCCTACACAGCTTGATTGCTGGCATCCTTTAATAGGTGTCACAGTAGAAAGTGGGCAGAACAACAACCTTCATCGTCGACTCTCAGTGATGGAGTTACCAGATTGCCTTTACGAATCTTCTTGGACCCTGGGGTCCTGTCAGCTTTTTCCCTCACAGAGGAAATACTTGTGCACTTTAGTAAGTGCCACAGTAGAAAATGGGTGGAGCTGAAACCTTCACTGGGGATTCGGGGGGGTGGAGTTTCCTACTTGTCAGTGTGAGCCTTTGTGGGCACCTGCCTCTTGTCATCTGGCTTCCTACCTCAACCAAGTTTCTGATGAGTGGTATACAACAGTCTTGCTCACTTCCTCAGTTATGGTCTTTTTTGCCCATAAAAGTGCATGTGGAACCCAGGACATCGTATTTAAACAATCCTTTTCTATAATGAGGCCAAACCTTAAAGCACACAAGGGTGATACATGCCTACTAGAACTTCTCGAAGTCAGCGCATGCAGGCTTTACCACCATGTAACAGCAGATCCTCCACTCACAGTTTCTAACTGCTCCCTCCAGTTCTTCTTGTGCTTCCTGTCCAGCCTGTCTCTTTGATTCAGACTGGACCCTCCCCTTTCCTTTTAGGTCTTCTGTGAGTTTCAGCAAGTATCTTCCTGTCATCTGTGATCTTCAAAAATAAACACAATTCTACTTGTGCAAAACTACCAACAGACCCTAAATGACTGCATATCAACCACTGATTCATCAGTTTCAAGGAGTATCCTGAAACTGAGAGAAAGCATCGCCAAACTACTGTTCTGAGCATGAATCACCGGTACAACATTGATTCAGTCTCTGACAGTCAAGGCAAGTTCATCACCCTGCCACCTATAACTTCAAAGCTGCAGTCCCCTAAGAATCAATATTTTGAATTAAAAAAGCCCTGTGTACATGGGTCACTGGTGTAATACAATGCTTCTTCATCCTCGCCACTTCAGGAGACATACCCTGTGGTAGTGATAACCATTGAGAGAGCGTAGCTTATATAATCTATATTAACATGAAATGTTTATGAATTAATGTGTGATAATACCGCCTAGAAACTGTAATATTAATTTTGCTTAAATGTGCTCCTATATTGTGACCACGGAGAGTGGCCGTCAATGTATACATAGGCTAATAATGATGATTAAAATGTTTATAATATGTTTAAATAAGTTTATAGTAATGATTGCGTTATTGAATTTGTGCTGAAATCCTCATAGGCCTTAAGTTAGCATGAGCCGAAGCTTAGCTGTTTGGCTCTCATATTAAATGTATTTTTCTATCTTGCAGTGTGCTGACTCACAAAAGGACATGACCCCGAATGTTTTTTTTCTTCAAACTAGAAGTCAAATGTAACCATGTTAGATTCATTCCCATAGCTTTTCCTTGCTTGCAGAATAAATGTTAAAAAAACAAAATGAAACAGTATAGATTAATGTAATGTACAAGGTCATTCAAACCGGTGAAGACAATGGAGCTACTGACCAAAAGATGTGCAAAGAATTACAGAAAGATGAAATCATACCGGACGTGCCACCTCTGAAGACGTCAATTATGGAGACCAATAAAATGTCTGTAAAATAATATGGGGTGAAAATTAGGTGACCTAATGTGTTTTCTGATAGGTTAAAGATAGTGGGGTATAACAAATGTCCAATAAAATTTTAGGGGAATGTACAACGAAAAAGGGATAAAAACCCATGTCACGGGGAGTCATTTAGGTGGGTTAGGGAATGCTATTGATTTTATCTAGAAACTCTTTCACTCTGTATGGTGACTGGTTGGTTTACTTAAAACCATCCTCGCCCTTAGAATTGTCCATTTTATTCTTTACCTCCTTATGAGGGAAGTGCACTTTTTGCTCCGGAGCGGAGTCCCGACTGATGGCGATTTGACTGATGTCCTGAAGACAAAGACTGAACCTGTGTGTTGATCTAAACTTTGGAGGGTAATTATGACAATGCACATCTGATTTGTCTGTTTGCTTTTCCTTTCTAGGTACCAACTGCTTACTTTTTGAAGCGACCATAGTTAGATGTTTTCCAAATTGGTGTTCTAAATTGTTTTGCATGAAGCCCAACATGCAAATGCTAATCAGTGGTTAGGACAGGTGTTCACCAAACTGATGCAAATAGACAAACGACCAAAACCATGCTTTGTTGAATTGACGCGTTATTGACATTCTGCTAAATTGATCTATGTTCACGCTGTGTTATGTTCTGATGTTTGTGATTCTCGCTTTACGAAATCTTATCAAAGTTGCCAAATTGTGACTATGCTATTATGTTTCTTGGTTTTGAGATTGACGCATCTGCTTTTAGATTGTAATTAATAGGGAATAAAACGTATAAAATTCTACTAAACTGGTGTGGTTATTCATGGCTGAAAGGTCATGGTAGCGTTTTGAATTGATTAATGACTTTGACTAAAGTGAAATGTATTGTTGTGATAAATATTGGTTACATTATTGATGTATTGATTGACATATTGATTAGCTATCTCGTCCTAAGGTGTCTCTCAACTGGGTCAAAAGATTCATTGGCCTAAAACGAGTCCGGATGTATAATAAATTATTATAAAGGGACGCGATATCACCATCATAGCTCCTCATTCAAATAAGTCAACTAACTTTACCTCTCCCTGCCAATACATTTGAACTTCTTTCTCCGAGTGATACAATACAGTACAGGGAGATTGGTAGGTGGAAAGAAAGTCGAATGACTCGTTTTCGCCCTGAAATGACCACACTGAATCGAATTAAAGAGCATCTGGCTCACCAACAAAAGCACCCAGGTGAAGGCCACATAGTCCCTCAGTAAAACCATATGACATCTCATACAGCACAGCTCTAATGCAGCACAATCGTTACTATATCCTCTGTGCAATGTACAGTTTCAAATTAAGCTTGTGCTTATCATAAGCTAAGTAATAAAAGCAAAATCCTTGGTTTATCCACTTTCTCACACCCAATGGTGATTTAATTTACAAAACTGTGCTGTAGAAATTATATTAAAAAAGGACAGCTCAGCATTTCCAACTGCCCTGGTGGCATACTGTTTGCTCTGTATGCTGAATGGCAGCAGAGCGGTCAGTTTAAAATATTATATTTCTTCATTTTGTGTAATGACATGAGCTGAAGCTCAGTTTTTCAGCATTTCATGGAATGCGTCTGCAATTCTATGTATTTTTGAAGTGTTCGGTTTAGGACTTGCAAACACTAATGGGTGAATGATATTTTACAGCAGCTTCAGTTAAAATGCTTGGACAGCATGGAATAAGTGATGGGAATTTGAGGTCTGTAATTTTTGTACGTTTACTGTCGATGTTTGGTGTTACAGCATTTATTTCCTTTTCAGGTAAAAAAATTGAGAGATCCTGCCTCAGAAGAAGAGTCACCTCTGGTTGCGGTGGGTCTGAATCTGGGAGTAACAAACTCAGGTGAGTTTAGAGATTTTAAGATCCTCATGAAAGTATTACAAAGTAAGTAGGATTTCATAAATATTAGTCTAATGAGAAAATAGATGGTTTACATTAATGGATTGTTTCCAATAGTTTTTATGCATCTAGGATAACATATGAGGACAGCTCTATGGTTTATAAAGGACCATCAAGTGTAGAGAAAAACAGTTCTCTTTGCCTTATCCAGCAAGAATCACCAAAGGTGTTCTAGAATCTCGATGTATTTGATATTGTCAGCTGGGGTTTTGAGATCTATTGTGACATTATTCACTGGGTGGCCACTATAGCGTTTGCCTCATTTTTATCTCCTGCGCCCAAATTTACTTACATCTCATTTTGTTTCCACTTACGTGTGATAAAACCAGCAAGCACAAATTGAGTGAGTGATAATAATGTACAGAACATTGCAGCTGGGTAGCCAACCCTAGGAAAATGCAGTTGTTGCTAATGTTGGCAGTGGAAGTACTTTAATGTCACAATTGCCAGAATAAGGCATCTATGCAGGGCACGAGGGATGGCTTTAATGCAGATTTTACTCTTAAATGTAGATTCTTTAACCAGTACTGGTTATTATTTGAGCCACTAGGTACTGTGCACTTGGATCATGCTGGAAAGTTGAAACAAAATGCTTTATTGCACGACACAGTAACATTCCAACATGGCGGATTTGGAAGTGAGTATTTGCTTCAAGTGGACAAGTTTGAGATGTATGTAAGCACCATGGTAGTTTCTGATTGAAAAAAAAAGGGGCTCACTAAATGTATTTATTTCTCTCTGTGTTGTATTTTCTAATACCCAGTTTCCCTAAAACTCTGTACAGAGTGAATATACAGTGCAGCAAAATTAAATGGGTTAAGTAATTGACAGATCAAGGATTATTAAAAATAGACGGTAAATATGCCTAATATAAAGCAAATTGTTTTCAGTCGGGCTTTAAGCATTTCAAAAGACTACCTTGAGCAAATAGCAGTAGAAAGGTAGTTTGAAATTGTGGAAATGGTCAAGGAGCCAAACTGTGAAGAGAGGTATGAGGAGGTCAGAGGCGAAGTGCTAAAATCTCCTAACAATAGCTGCCAAATGTCCATCGTGTCATATTTGTGTCTTCAGTGTGAGTATGTGTGACATTTATTTGCCATAGGCGTGACACATGAGTGACACTTTTTCATAGGTAAAGCAAACCGGTCACGTAACTAGTGAAATTTCACCAGGGACACTTTCTACTGTTATGACCTAGGAGCAGTCTTAAAAGAGCTGCACCACTCCTGAAGTGTTTATCTTACTAAACGTGTCTGTTTCTCCTCATTAGTAGTGGCAAAGTAACTTAATTGCTTTATGATGGAAAACTTAAAGTGTGGGGCGACCGTTTGAGAAGAAATCTACAGCGTTTAGAAATGGAATGTGTGCACTACAAATCACTCTATAAAAATTAAGTTCTAAAGTGTGGTTCATTTCCACGATTGAGAGTACATCAGTTTATGGCCTTGAGATAAAATGCACAGCCTAATGCGCCCATCCATTTAATGTTCACACACAGCCACGTGTGAGACACCTTATTGCTGCAGCTAGAGCTGTTGGAGAGGGTCGGATGTCAAATTATACTTTCTTTTCAGATATTTTGTTTTACACAACTGTAACTGAAGGTCATTGTCTAAATTCCATGTCTATAAATCTCAGCCAATTTTGTCAAAGACTAAGCAATGTGAAAAAACATAAGTACATGAGACATGCGCACTAGTTGCATTACACGATTACATTATTTTTGTACACCTCAGTGGCGTAACAAAGACCCCTGCAGCCCTTGTGGTGCAGGGAGGCCCTGAGATCCAGGGCCCCCCCTTAGCACAGTACCCTGGTCTGAGAGCTCCCGAATGAGTCCAGAGGGGGGCTCTTCTATGTAGTTTGCATGAGGACCCCCTCAAGTTTTGTTACACCACTGGTAGGCACGTGGAGATTAAGAGATTTGCACAAAATTACAGGGTGTTGAGCTGATGCCGAGACTCAAACCTGGTTCCCCAGCTCCAAGGTCGCTAGCTCCTTTCATACCGCATCCTCGCCCCTAAATCTGTGAACTGTTAGACAAATCTTGGATTTTGAAAGAAGTTAATCAAAGGAAATGCTAATTCGGGGCAGGCTTCTGCTACAGCATGGAAAAAAAAGTTAATTCATGTTCCAAGCTATCTTTAATTGTTTGGTGTACTTCACCTTTTTCACGGTAGCATACTCCGAGGTCAGTCTAGGGGATTGTCCCAAGCACTCTGTGTTATAGGGTCATTTGCGCAGCTATTCTCTCCCACACAATGAAACATGGCGAGGAGTAGGCAGCATGAGCAGCGTATGTGAGCACATAACATCCAATCAGCCAGCATTATCAGCTCAGCCTGTGACATTGATGATTGATTGTACAAGCAATCAATTAATTATCCATTATCTCGGTCTCAGGATTAAGTAATTTGTGACAATAAACAGACACATACATGAAGGGTCTCAGTTTGTATTGCTCCTGTATTGACTGTACCAACCTGCTGCATGCTGTGCATGATACACAAAATGTGACATCCTAGATTGATTGTTGAATGTCCCATTTTCTCCATATTTGGCATTGGGAGAGCAAAATTGAGCTAGGAGGAATCTCCATGTCTTATCACCCCCCTTCACAGGGTTTCAATTCTGCCATTTCTCTCAGCATGTCATGTACACTGGGAGTTAATAAACAGGGCAGGTCACGCCGCGGCTCCAGGGGCTGACTCCAGGGCTGTTCACAAGCATGCTCCTGTCAGAGGTGCCCCACACGGCTGCCCCCAGCCAGGGGCCCTCATTAGGCACTAGGACACAGCACTGCTGTAAATGCAGCCAGCTCTGATCGTTGCTGTCACTTTACCTGCTTGCAGCTTGACCCATTTTAATGCAGTGATAAAGGCCATGTTAAAATGCGTTAGTCTAACACCTGATGCGTGGAACTTGGCAGGGCTGCCTAACAGCACAGAGGTCTGAGAGAGTGGCTTGAGACTTTTATGCCTGATTTGGATTCGAGTTTTTTTAGCAGTAAATCTGACTCAGCCATTCAAATGGTAGAGTGCATTAGTCAAGAAAGATCACTGTAAACGTTCTTAGGATGTGTACTTAAAAAAGTGGCGTTTTAGCTTTTTCATAGAATTGAACATGTTTGCTTCCAAAGAGAATACCAGTGGTAGTTTTTTTTTTTTTTGTTTTTTTAAACCATTGCTTCCCAGGAAGTTCTTCTTCTAGATGCTCTTATGAATTGCAGTATGAGCATTCCTGCCCTGGGTGAAGACACCAAATTTGTTCTGAGTAAAGTGAGTAAGTCAAAAAGGGTGTTTGGGACTTCAATTTTGAAAGGAGCTCAATGATCCAGATCTCCTAGGCCTCTGCCAATGACTACATTGAAAACCCTTGGACACCATTAAAGGCAGACAATATTTTAGTGAAGACCCTACAGGATTAAGGGACCTGGGAAACTGGTTATGGATTGCATCTGCTTTTATCTCAAACTGTAATGCTTCTATCCGGCAGTCGTAAAGGGAGCACCACACTTTTCAAGTTTTATCATTAATTCATCTGTCAAATTACACACCTAGAACCTGACTGGTTAAAGCAGCATCCGAACAGAGTTGGGTGTTGTGTGATTATATATTAGCAGCATTTGAAATAATTCATTTCCAGGACTCCGAGGCTTAAAAGACGATTGTTTTGAGGGGATTTTCATAATTATGTTGCTTGCTTTATAGAATTCAAGTCCACTGTTGATGATGTTGTTAGAAACCTGCTGCGGAAAAAGTAACTGACAAGGGGCATTTTCCTTGGTTTGCTTCGGGTATTTGCACGGGTACCTGGGTCTTAGTCAAACATAATAATAATTCTTATGTATCTAGTAAAATATTCTCAAACCAAGGCCTGAGCCAGAGATGTCTGATGGCAGCCCTGCTGTTTGATTTATAAACAGTAAACCATGGGAAATAACTACCCAGAGAAAGACATTTCCTGCCCAAGTTCGCTTATCCCATTTGCCTATGGTTTTCAATGAAGATAATATTGTGTTACTAGAAAATACCAAAGTGGAGCTGCAGAGAGCAATGAAGGCCCTTGAAAGGTATAACCAAGTGAATAGATTGGAACTTACTAGCTCTAAAAGTAATGTAGGTATGTTTGGTTGACAAAACAAGAAAGTAAGTTCATGGTATCTCTATAATACTCAAGGTATGATTTGTAAGTTATCCAGAGCAATTCTGCCTCTTTTTCCATTTTTCCCAACAGCACTCTATGGAAAACCTGAAATCTATTGGCTTCTTCAATTCTCCTTCAGTCTTCTGTGGACGAATATAAAAGTGTTTCCACTCATTAGATAACTGCTTGATAGTTCACCCAGGGACGTTTTTGTGTTGGATGGACTTGATGCAATTCTAGCTGCAATTCTAGCTTTCTTGATCAATTTTGGGTTTACTTCTTCCAAGTGAAGGTCCATTCAGAGTACTGTCTCCAGCCACCAACGTTTTACATTGCAACATATTTTTTAAAGACATGATGAAAGCAACGATCCTAGTCACCAGAATATCTAAATGCACAGAGCCGAGAAGACCCTGTTTTCCGCAAAGCTAGTGCTCAGAGACTCTGGCCCAACTTTGGAAAACCTATACCTGATAGCAATCAGAGTAATCTGGGTTCCAAAATCAACTGAGCACAGTGGTACATAAAAGGCATTGAGTCTACCTTACTATCTCTAATAGAAAGAAAGCATTTAGAGCAAGGTTCACCAAAGTGTGGCTCATGAGCTATTGGTAGCTTTCCAGCTACCCGTGAGTAGCTCTCCTGTATTCACCCCAGTCTACCAAATTAGAATCTTTTGCTTAGTTGAAATAATATATGTCTACCAAAATATAAAAAAACTTGTGTTTTTAAGATGAAAATGTGTGTATTGTTAGAAATCATCATTTCCTAAACCTATTTAAATCTGATAATGAATCATACAGCATTAGAGGCTTATTATTAATATTATGTTCCTTGTTGCCAGTGGCTATGAAACTAAGGCTGTTATGTTCATGTAGAGGCATTTCAAATTGACAGACATTTTTACATCACTGCTAGCAACCCTGCACTGAAGTGGCCACTGCTGCTAATCTTGCATAGGTTGGCCACTAAAGTAAACTTGTCTGATGTGGTCACTTTTTACAGCACTAATAATAATATTAGCTCAGCATGATTCATTGACCATAACTAGCTATTACCTTTGCAGGTTCTTAATACTGTTATAGCTGTTTTAATATATGCAGTGGAATTTAAATATATTTTAAGTTTCTGTTTCCAAATGCCAATAATTAGTTTTGTTAGTACTAAAGAACTAAGTCATTCATTTGAAGTTTTACATTTCCTATATTATTATCAAAATCATAATTTTTAAAAAGATGATGTATTTGAGGATGATTTTCTTTATAGGTATGTTGTTTTATATGTATTTATTGTAACCTACAATCAATTATACGTTGATATTTGAACTAACAGACCTTTTGAAGGTGAACACATCCAGTGGTCTAAAAAATGACGTCATGGTGTGAAGACCAAATACATTTTCTTATTGAAGATTTCATTTTCAATGTCACTGGCCAAACAACATTCACTGGAGATACTGTAGAGCTGGCAAGATATTGCATGGTCTTGAAATTGCGGTCTCAGTTCTTACTTACATTTTCTGAAATTTTAGAAGCCTTTTCTTGAGCTTCTTTGATGTCCAATGTATTGTCAACGGTGTAGGGCAGCCTAGCGATGAAGATTGCTCTAGTCAGAAATGTTTGGTCTTTCTTATCCACCAACAGTACTATTCTGTGAATTAGTTTCAAGTAATAACTACACTTTTTAGTTGTGTTGTTTATGTTGTGCTCTTTTCAGACGAATGGGCCCTAATTATTCCACAGGGCATTAGCCTTTTAAAGTTCACACACTAGTGAGTACTCAATTAAACACGTATATCCTTGTGCTTTCTGATTTCACACTATTTTTCAGGACATATCATAATGTGTGATATATTATCATTAGGGATGCTTTGCCTATGTAGGACCAGTAGCTGATAGTTTTATACTAAGGGCAGGAACTAAGAAATTATAATTTGGTATTTTCGGGGCTATAATGTTACTCTCTTGACAGTGCTCCAATGGAGTTGACTCCAACAGTCAAGATCTGTCCAGAACTTTTTCAATAGATGGAGCTGTCAGTACAGCACTCTTCATCAATATAGAGATAAGTCCTATGTATTGAACCAAATAAGTTACATCACCAAACGAGAACATTGACATTATTGTCTTAAATGAACATAAGACAGGCTTGCATTATGAGTCTCTGATCGTGAGTGAAGGTGAGATAGTTTAGGTGACACTTTTTTTGCTTTCACCCAGTGGACTACGATCTTTATCAGAACTAAGTTAGGCATCAATAAAGCGCCTTTTCTAGTAAAATCATTTAATATTGTACACAAGAACCTACCGCAATGGAGCATAACATAAATAGAAAAGAAACAAAGAATGTAATACAACAGTGTAGATTTGAATGTCCACTCCATATGTAAACAAATGACATAGGCCCTCATTACAACTTAGGCAGTATTTCTGGCTCCCTATTATGACTTTTCTGCTGGGCCAGTGGACGGTAACAGTCTTTCCGTCCGCTGGCCCAGCGGAAAAGTCACATCAACATTGCAGCCGGCTCGTAATAGAGCCGGCAACAATGTTGATGTGCAGGGGGTGCAGTAGCACCCGTCGCGCATTTCTCTGCCCGAAATTCGGGCAGTGAAATGCGCGATGAGGCTGTGCCTGTGGGCCCTTGCACTGCCCTTGCCAAGTGCATGGGCAATGCAGAGACCTCTAGGGACACCCCAAGTCCCCCTTACCGCCAGCCTTTCCATGTCAGTGTTCACCGCCGTGGACAGGCTGGCGGTTGGGGAGCACTGCTGCCCTGGGGATTATGACCGCCACGCGGAAGCCTGGCAGTATAGTGGAGGGGCCGGCGGTATGGCCTTGGCTATTGCGCCACAGTCATAAAAGCTGGCGGAACACCGCCATCCTGTTGGCGGTGTTACCGCCAGCTTACCGCCGGCTGCCCGGGTCGTAAGGAGGCCCATATTGTTTTCATATCTTTATTCCCTCCACCCCATTTTTCCAATCCTCACTTGGTTGCTCCCTGTTTTGGAATGTTGTCGAATGAAGATTTGCCATATGGTATAATGGCTGCATTGTTGCTGATTTGTTACATATGCTGGTCTCTGATCAGAAAATATAGCTATACATTCTTTCACTGTAGCTTTCACGTTCTGTGATGAGGAGGACATTGGTTAATGCCACCATCATTCACAGACCAGGAAGAGGCACACTCTGAACCAAGCAGGAGTGAGAGTAGATACCTTCCTTATTGATGTGACTCTTTGATGTTGGGTGGCGCACAAGCTGAGAAGTGCAATCACATGAATATCACAGGTACCTGACAGGAGTAGGCACAACCAAATTGTAAACTAGTCCTACTCAAATAACTACTGCCGTGTCTTTAATAACTTGTGTGGAGCACGTCTTACGTATTCATGGCATTTCAGGCCTCATTCCGTATTATAGGTGCCATTTTCTACAGCAATTTATTAAAATAAAAATAAGCATTTCAGCAGACTTTGGCAGCCATTTTGAAGGATGTTTCTTAATGCTTCATGAATAATAAGCCCTCTTCACTAACCAGACTGATGGTCTTGATGAAGAAAAGATTCACATATAAATTAATCATTAATGATTAATTTATACATGGTTGGTGAAACTCAAGTTCTATCCTGAGGAGAGTTTCTCTCACAAGGATTATTTATCCAAAAGTAATTTTCTGCACCTATTCCCTAAAATTGCAGTGTTTACTCAAGGCTTGTTTGGCATTCTATGGTAGAGCTCTTACTAGTATTCAAATTTGTGACATAGTTATCCTAAGAACATTTACATTAGAATGTGGTAGTCCAGTAGTATAATTCCTAGAAATTGGACTCTGGAGATGGATAGAGTTCTTTGTCATGGGTTAAATTAGATGCCCATCTACTGATTTATGTTAACTGATTAATTCTAGCTGAAGACACCACAATTTGTCAACAAAGTTGGGATTAATGATCCTGCAGTTTTCTTACCATAAATCACCCCAATACGTTTTTGGTACTAAGGCACTTAACTCCATCTCATCCAGAACCTGTAGGTGGATTGTGGCACTGTATGATTTTCAATTAACAGTTATGTATCTATTTGGTCTCCTTAGGACAGTGATTGTCTATACAGGTTCATTTTGGAGGGTCAAGAAAAAATGCTTTTACTGATGAATGATGGTCAGGTGATGTAGCTAAAGTATGTTTTGTCATAGCGGGGTGCATCTCTCATGATGAATAATTAGATGCATTGTTTAAAGACGCACTGTTGAAGAAAGTATGTGATTTGGTCTCTTGGTTAGGCTGCAAGTGAATAGATTATCATTTTGACTACCCAGAACTGTAAGAGTGACAAGCTAGCCTTTTGCCCGAGAGATTGTACTTGTACTTGTATGTGGTGCCAGATTAGTTCGTTTCTCTCACTGTTTTGAGAGCCTGTTTGATTGAGTTTGCCCACTTGGGACATCAAGGCATTTTTAAACACAAGGAAAGGTTAAGATTAGGTTATTGGTGGCCAGGTATGGACCTAGAAGTGGAGAGGAAAGTACATAATTGTGTGGATTGTAATCTAGATGATAAAAACAAGAAAGACTAGAGCACCATCCATGATTTGTAGGAGTTTACCAACCAGCCCCTGAGAATGTTTCTTTCGACATTATTTGGCCTGATGTCTACATTTTGATGCTTATAGATATGTTTTCCCTTTGGCCAGAGGTAGCAGTATTAAAGGAGATGATGACGTCTTCAGTTATCAAGATTTTTTAAAGAGATTTGTGGTAAAGAAAGCAACTATATTCCATTCTTACCAACAATGGTGTTCAGTTGACATGGTATGAGATGGAGTGTTGTTTGAAGGAGATGGGTATAATCCATAAAAAAAGCATTCTCTATACCACCCACAAACGAATGGCACGCTCAAGCCAGCCAACAGAGTGTGGAAAGAGGGTTTGCAGCTTGTTTGAAGTGAGGCCAGAGACTGGGAAGAAGAAATAAACATTTGTGATGAGACCTTTAGATACATACCACACACTACTGGGGTCACATCACCTTTTTATTTATTCAGGAAAAAAATGACGATGATGTGTATACCATGGGTTGGAAAAACAGTGAGATCTCAAAGGCATCTCCAGAGACTTGTCTAAAATTAGAGCAAGAACATTTTCTAAAACCCTTTACCATACAAGGAAGGTGGTTACCAATTCTAGTGTGCATTTTGGGAATTAGGTGTGTGTGAAAATTCCAGAAGGAAAGAGAAATTACTGGTTTACATTTGGAAGGCATCAAAATATTTAAAATTCTTGTCAAACTCGAGGATGGCCATATTTGGAATTTGGGATGGATTTCTATTGTAAAGAAATAGTTTCTTTATCTCTCTGGTTTATATGAATCATGCAACCGATAAGTGAAACTGTTTTGTAATGTACTTGTTTTTTGGGTTTGATGTCACTTATTGTTTTGTTTGCACTTGTCCCCTAGTGTTCTGTTTTTTGTTTTATGGGGGGGGGGGAGATGTCTAGTATTGTATGGAAGAGCTGTAACCCAGGTTAGAATATGTGACATAATTCCATTACTTTACAATTTAGATTATATGTTTACTTTAAATGGGTTAGACCTCTCGTCATTCCTGGAAGCTGAGCTTTGGAAATGGATGAAATTTTTTTGTCATGAATTAAACAGATTTGTGTAGACCTACTAATACCAGATGAAGACCCCACAACCTATTTTTCATTTTTCATTTTTTCCTTCGGGGGAAACAAGTACAATTTGATCCACCAAAAATGCTTTTTGCAATAAAATGATTAACCTCCTATTCTTTGGAAGACCCTGAAAGAGAAATTCCTGGCATACCTGGCAGCAATTGCTGCAGAGAAAAAGCCCATAGAGAGGAGTCAAGGCATTTCTTTTCACTCCGAGGCCTGAAGGTCAGGAAAATTTAAGGACAATGCCTAAGATTAAGTACATGAAGGACAACCAAACTATGATGAGCATGAGATAGAAAACTAACAATTAGCATAACACTAGAGAGGTATCATTTCTGTAGATAGAGCCAAAAAACAGAATGTAACATCAGGAGTTTTTAACTGCCTTAAAAAGTTTGTCTGCTTATGATATTATAACACTACAGCTGATGATATGATAAGGGAGCAATTAAAGGTTGACACCCACAGCAAAATGATTAAAAAAAGACTGAGTTATTGTGGAATCTACTCTACTCTTTATGAAGTGATTAACACTGCCAAAACGATTGAGCAGTTTGTGTCCTGGATCAAGGAGGTGAACAAGGACAAAGAGCAGAGAAGAAGCAATGAAATTTGTGGAATGAGCAGTAGGCAGAATATAAATGATTCAGCAAGGTACAAGAAGAGCAATATGAGAACCTTAGGCTACAGATGCAAGCATATTTTCCATGTGTCATCGTTTAAGAGATGTCCTGCATTAAGCAAGGAGTGCAACAACTGTGTTAATTTTGCAGCTGTTTGCCTTGAGAGCCAAAGCAACACTAAGCCCAGAGTGATTCAACCTGCTGAGGATAATGCTTCCAACACTGAACGAAAAGTAAATTAAGAGTGAAACACAGAACATGGTACTTGTTTTGCAGGCTGTAAATAACGTAGATAGCAAATTGTTTTTTAGTCCATCAATGTGTGCTGTACTCATGTATGGCAGTGAACTAGAGGTCATGGTTAACTCCAGTTTAACCGTTATCAAGGCGTGTTTTAATTCTGTTCTTTCACAAAAGAAGTTTGTTACAGGTTTTCAAAAAAGCCTACGTTTGTGTGCTGAGAAATATAATTTGTTCAGTGCCCAATTTGAATATGCAGGCCATATCACATCTGCCAAAGAGGTAGTCCCAAGGAATACTTGGTGAGAGCTAATGATGAAACCGCAGCACCTGACAAAAGAAAGGACCTGGTCATTTACTGGGCTTTATGAATATTACAGAAAATGGTTTAAGAATTTTGCCACTACCATGGAACCTTTTAGAAAGCTCCTTCCTAAAGGGAAGACTTTGTGTTGGAAGCATGAACAATAGGAATCCATAGGAAGTATTAAGAGACAAATTGTTGAAACCCCAGCCCTACATCCCTTCTTCAATATTAGACTGTTGATGTCAGTTCATATGTATTGGGGGCAGTTTCATTTCCAAGATCAGGAAAGGAGGAATGGGTGGTAGACTATGCCTCTACAGCCTTAAATAAAACAGAGCAATGTTACATGTGTGAGAGTTGCTCTCATGAACTTGGTCCACTAACCACTTTAGGCACTTCATATGGGGAAGCAAGCTTATTCTTCAGAATAATCATAAATCTTGCTTTTGATATTGTTCCCGGGTGGTGGGTTAATTTCAAGGAGCAAGCATTGCTAAACTTTGTTCAAAGCTCCAGGAATAGCTTTTTAAGTATCTTTTGTGCCTGGGTGCAGCAACCAAGCAGCAGATTGTGTCCGGTCTTCCTTGCCAAAGTATGGATCGACTGGAAGGCAATGATGAGGAGTAATTCGGTATTGTTGCAAGAATTGGGGGTGTATGTTCCATACCATGGCAAAAGTTAACTGAAGAGCTGGTCTGGAACAGGATATTAAAGATCTGGTGCTTATTCTTGTTATGAAAATGTGCATGTAAGAGATGGGCTGGTAGAAGTATGAAGGAGTCACTGTGTTATTGCCCATGTCACTTCACTTCAGTACATCTGACAGTGTAGAATGAGCACTGCATAGAGTAAGTTTTAAATGCTTCACACCGTTTTTGCAACCAGCAAAATAGTTGAGTAATGCTTGTTAAAAACTGGGTTTTGACATTGGTGGGCCATTTAAAAATCTCCTTCTCATGGAGGTGATTAGTAGGGAGGGACACTCTGAAACCGTTGCAACTGAAAATTGAATGCAATCTACTTCAAAGGAGAGTTAATTCTTATGCATAACATTCATGTTTGAGCTGTCTTATATGACCCAAAATGTAATGGGCAGATCGAATGATTTAACGCATATGTAAGAAATTGGGATATTCACCCCCCTCAAGTGATAGCAATCACAACCGTTGGCAGGATGAACCTTTAAAGTCATTAAATTAGCCTGTGCTCAACCCCCGGGTTGCTATGGCATAGAGCGAACAGACCTAACTTGGAGGCAATGTGTGAAGTATTTATGCAGTGTCAAAACCGCAATAAAGTAAAAATACAATACAAAAAATCCAAAACGAACTTAGGAAACCACTGTGAATTTTTTAATAAATGAAATTATCCCAAAACAACTAATACTGGAAACCTGAGTTATGAATTTTTAAAATTTAAATGAGAAAATAGTAACAATTCATTAAACGCCTGCTGCGATCGTCTGTTTACACTTGATCGGTACCTTGCCGAGAGTTAAGCCTGACATCTATGGAGTGTGGGTCGGATACAGAAACCAGGTTTGGCCCAGACATAGGGCCTGATTTAGAACTCAGCAAACTGATTACTCCGTCACAACCGGTGACGGATAGCTCAGCCTCTGAAATCTAAAACCCCTTATGTCGTATGGGATTTAGATTTCGGCGGATGGGATATCCGTCACCATTGTGATGGAGTAATTCATCCACTGAGTTCTAAATCTTCAGCTGGGCAGGGCAGCATGCAGAGGCCAAAGAAGGCTGCATGTCGTCGGATAGTCTTTGGACAAGGTCTTTGTGAAGCCATTGACTTCTGGTGGGAAAGCTCAGAGCAGAGAAAGTTTGAATTTTGTGGCCAGAGAAGGTCCCTTGCTGCATGGATACTTTTCGTGCCTTCATCCGGTGAAAATTTCTACCTTCAGACTTAGCCACTTTTTTGGAGCTCAGATTCTTCTAGCAGGACAAGGCTGCAGGTTGTAGACCAAGAGGGTTCCACAAGGTTGAATACCTTCTCCGTGATGTCCCACTGAAGCAGATTTGCTGCTGTGGGTTAGCTCCAAACAGCAGCAACCTGAATCTTTGGCCCAACAGTAATGCTCCTTCATCGGATTGGCTTGGTAGGTTGGTCCTAGCCCTCCAGAGTTCTTTGAAAACAAAAAGTTTCTAAGTTCCAGGTTTCAGGAAAACTGAGGAGGAGTACTCTTTGCACTACCCAAGAGTCCAGGCCTTTTGGAACATCACTTGGGAATAAAGGCTGAACCCAGCACGAGAAAGCAGCAGGGTCCAGGGCAGGTCCAGTTGGAACTGGTCAGCTGTGCAGTTGCCGAAAAGGCCTCATGTAGCATTTTGTGTCCCTGTAGCTTCAACAGGAGGTCAGCTTTATGACTCTTGGAATCCACATCTTTGTCCTGGCTACATGAAGGAGGGCAGGTCCAGTCTTCTAGTCTCTGGCCACATACAGCTTACCCAGTCCTCTTATGTTCCTCCAAAGGTCCAGAAACTGTTCTGAAGAGGGTACTATGGGTGCCACATTTGTGTGGCACAAGTCTGTGGCTGGGGGTGACTCATGGCCTCTCTCTAACCAATATGGTAAATGTTCCCAGTGAAAACCCTACCCACCTTTGCATCCCATCCTGTGTGCCCTACTGCAGACAATCACACAGTACCCCTCTCTGCTTAAATCCAAGATGGTGAAACCCTTCCCCTATTGTGCAGAGCCTGTGCAAAGCCCAGAGGCATGCTCAAGGAAGTGAGTAGCCTCTCCCATGTGGTCACTCTAAACCAGTTCAGGATGGCTCATTTCCCACTGGGATTGGAGCCTGTCAAGCTTGGGAGACAAAAGAGGGCCCTGTCCAAGTATCAGCTTGCCTGTGATAGGTAAGGCCTCTTTGTAGCTAAATAAGTCACTGGACCCAGTCCAGATTGTAGTACTGCCAGAGGAACAGAACACCTTCCCATACCTAAGGCCTTTTTCTGGGAGCAAGTTCACACCTCATCAAGGGATTTCATGCAAATTGGTATCAAGATATTTTAGGCAGGGTAAAGTATGTCTTACAAATATGACTTCACCAGTCAATTGGGCTTGTAATAAATATTTCAAAAAGTCCCAAAATTAAATTTGTAGCTACTTGTAGCCAAAGAAAACGTTATTAAATTTAATATTGCAACCCAATGCTTTCCTATGGAGCAGCCAACTCTTCTACAGTGAATATAGCTTTTATGGTCCTGCCACTGTCGGGAATCGTTTAACATTAGATTGTCACATGTCCTACTTTGAATTACCATGCACCTTGACTTATGGGAACGAACGCCTACTTGGGGGTGGCTTGTTAATATTTAAAAGGAGGGTTTAGGCCTGTCAAAAGGGGTTATTTTCATTGGTCAAATTTGCAGGTTTAAACCTTCACATTCAGGCTACATGTAGCAGGACAGCAGTCATATTTACACTGTCACTGTGGTGGGCGGCACAATGGGTTCTACATCTCACTTGTGCCAATAATCACACAGGCGCTAAATATACTTTTGCACCATGCCTTAAGGATGTATGGGTAAGTCAGATATGCCAAGCAAGGATGTGCCAATTTCATCATGTCGAAAGGGGAAGGCCTAGGCACTTTACCACTAGTTAGCAGGGGGAAAGTGCACAGAGCTCTACTGCCAGCAAGACCAATCAATTCACAAATCTGGGGGTGCAACACACAAAAGATGGTCATTTCCAATGTTGTATCTTACCTTGCCCTCCAAGAGAATAATACTGTGCCATTAGGGAAAGGTGATGTGTGTACAGAATTGCCTCTGGTTATGTTACAGGAGTTTGCCCATTCCAACTACTAAAAGGCACCGTTGCATGTCCATGGTGGCTAAAAAAGAAATATGCTGATTGTGGATCAGAAAAAACAAACGGGTTAACCTACATGAGGTTGAGAGCAGAGTGAAATTGTGCCAGAGCAAGTCCTATCAATATTATAATGCCAATCATCATACATGCACCTCTAACATTTCTGTGGGAGGCTAAGTAAGGATTTTTATATTGCATGGTTACACAGAGAAGACTGGAATAAAGATTTCTAGGCAAAGACAGGTGGAAAAGAACAATAAAATCAGTGTTATTATCCAGGATATTAAAAGGTGGTGTGTAAAGAGAGTGGCTAAGTATTTGAGGGGTTTTATGCCTTGTGATGCTAGTTCTACATCAGTAAAAGAAATTGATTATAATTTAATGAATACTCTCACTAACAAGATGAATGGTGAATTGTCTTCCAGAACAAGTTCATTACCCATTCCTTCTTCTGAGAATCCTCGTGTGCAGGAGAGTCATAGGTTCCTGAATTCTTTGTAGGTGATAGCATTGATGGAATGGGTCAAGAACTGTGCTAGGATTAGAATACCATTATGGAGAATATTATAAAAGTGACCTCCTGTGTCTTCTCTGTACTCCTCTCTCTCTCTTATATGTGCTGCTGTTTGTGAGGGAGGTTATATCTGCTTTTTTCCCTTAGGTTCTCCTCCTTCCCTAGTTTTCCCAATCCTCCCTTGGTTGCTCTCTGGGTTGGAATGCTCCTGAACAAAGATTTAGCATATGGTTTAACAGCAGCATCAATACTGCCCTGTTAGATGTGACTGCTTTGTTTAGAACATAAATATACATTTCCTTGCAGTTATTCGTCATCTTTCTTAATACATGGAGACACATTTTGTTTCTTAGACCTAGGTTTAACACAAAAGCTAAACGAGGTTACAATCAGAGACAAAGCGAGGAAATCATATCCCATTAAACATTCTTAGAAAAGTCTTTAGCACAGAGTGCTGAATCACACTCATTTCAACAGTTCTGAAATATAAAATCCAAATGGCTTTTCACTGTCACAAATATTGTTCCTAATTTCCTCCATTTGATGCAAAGCATATTTGTTTCAAATGATGGAAGTTGTATTTTCTGTAAGATGCATGTATATCTCTTTGATATCCTCTTTGATGATGTTGGTCCCTGTGTTTTATACTTCTTTGATACTTTTATCTTTAAGTTTTGATTTTGCGTTTTGTGCTGCTAGTGCTAATGTAACAGCTGAGAATATAAACCATAAATTAAACTTGAGTGAGTTTTTTTTTTTTACAACACTTTTATTGATTTTTGAAGGAAAAGCAAGAATGTACAGATGTAAGACATCTTAGGGCTTATTAGTTATTCGTGCCTCCTTTCATATTTTTTACGTCCTTTGCCCCCTATATGAACTTCTCTTTTGGACTATATCTCTTGGAGTTTTCTTGTTGTCTAAATGAATGTTTTAGTACTCAAGCTGCCTACGTCTCTTTCCAGTTGTTTTCCAGTGTTTAATAAATTTAGTTTGGGCCACCAAAGATATGTTTCATTATGTAATCTAAAGGATGCATATTTATGTTATAAAAGAAACAAAAAGATAAAGTAAAAGAGTTTCATGAGGTGTGTATCCCTCCATTGTAATGTTATTTCCAGTGTAACTTAAGATTTTCTGTACCCGTGTAGACATCTTGGGGTGGGGGGGTCAGGAGTCGGGATTCTGGTGGGACAGGGCCCTTTCAGGTCTTTATCATTAATCTGACAAATACTAGTCTTTCTACAGTGGAGTACGCTTTCAATGTTTTATACTTTGCTATCATTGTATTGTACTACTTTAGTTCTGTTTTTGCCTCATTCACATGTTTCAGATCAAGCATGTGTAAAGCCCAACTGGATCTGATGTAATGAAGATTGTTTTGCTGCGTGTTACATTAAGCATTATTTTTAAAGTTTAGATGTCATGATCTTACAGGCTCCACATTGCATGGTGATCTAAGTGAAATTGTAGAATAGTCTTTTAAGTTAAATTCTGATATTGTTTTTCTAATATCTTTGCGGGTCTCTGAAAAAGTCATAATAAACTATATTTTAGTGACAGTTATTTTTGAGTGCAAAGTTTCAGAGGTGTGAACATCTTGTTCAGTAACTGTGAAAAGAAAAAGGAGAACAGCAGTAATAATCTTGATAGTGGAACCAGTCAGTTATCCACCAGAATGATGGATGGTGGTGGTGAGTACCTTCATCCATTGGTGCAGAAGTAGATCTGATATGTCTTAATGGAAAACCTTTAACATCCTGGGAAAGTTGGGAATATTGACGTTAATCACCTCTCAGTGGCTTCTAATAAGCAGGACAGCAGGATTAAGTAACAGGCAGTTGGACCTTTTTTTCTGAGGTAGAGTATGCAACAGGACTACCCATACTCAAGGTCTGTGGCAGGAACGTTGCACGTCCACTGTGAGTGATCTATGCAAGCCTCAGAGAGAACAACATTGCACAAAACCCGATTTCACAATAACCACTAGAAATAAAAATGAAGTTGGATTAGAGATTGTTATCAGGTAGACAACATGATTGAGCTATAGTGAACTGCAGTTTTATATCCACTGTACTGCTCATAGGGTAACATAAATAGAGAATTGGTGATCACTAGAGTATGTAGAGGAAGCAGTAAAACCTGAGGAAGTTTAAAGGATCAGAAGAAGTCCTGTGGCCTGAGAGTCAGCAAAACCACTAGAGCAGCTACTGTCCTTGTTTTTTGCCTGATGTCTAGGCATAGTGGCTCATATTGCATCCATATGTAAAGATGGTCGTGAGAACATACATTTTCATATTACTTCCTCAGCCTCTCTCATTTGGAGAGCCGCGATACTCTACAATTTGCTTGGTTACAACACTGTATCACAATCAACCTACAGGGAAGCAGGGTACACCCGTCTTAGACAAGTGGATATTAGCTTTATGCTAATCAGTTTGTGAGTGATGCCCCCTTCCAAGATATTCTTTGTTCCTAGGGATTGCGTTGATTTTTCTTTACTGTGGTGCTGGTGATATCAGTGGGTGAGCAAAGAAATTAGCAGGGAGAGGCAAGCCAATGGCCTGGTTTGGCTCTGAAAGCCCATGTATGAGC
Organism: Pleurodeles waltl; assembly: GCF_031143425.1. NCBI lineage: Eukaryota > Metazoa > Chordata > Amphibia > Caudata > Salamandridae > Pleurodeles > Pleurodeles waltl. Next base: position 1,598,948,431 of record NC_090444.1, read on the forward strand.
CAAGCCATAAAGATATCTGGCATGTAAATCGTGCATCAAACATCATGTAAAATTATGATATTATCTTTGAAATACAAAAAAGTGTATTTCTTTAACATGCAGAAGAGTTTCACATTAGTACATTAAGTTATATCGCTACATTGAGAAGTCTCATTAAAACTTAAAACATTCCTGCCTTTGGCCCTGAAGACAATGCAGTTGGTGATAAGCAAGTTAGTTGTTACGTGTATTATTATATATGGCACAACATAATAGTATACTAACTCAAATAGCAGAAGATTTTGTACGGTGCAGACCCTGAACTCATGTATTTTGAAGATCCTCTCATAAGAGAAAATGAAAAAAAACATTGGCAAAGCCAATAGGTCTCTGCCATGGGCGACCTATTGCCTTTGTCGATGGTGGGGGGTGTTGTACGGGAAGGCGGTGGGGTGGTGAACAGGAAGGCGGGTGTTGGTGGTAAATGGGAGGCTTAGGCCCAGGGTCAGGTCATAGCTCAAAAATTGTTCTATGCTCGTTGTGGAAATGTTTTACGTTCTGTATTTTCTTTCTGCAGTCTGGTACTTGCAGTTTTGTTTCCACTGCTAAGTACAGGATACTAAGTTGCAGGATGCAAATTAAAATACACATTTACTAAGCTAACGGAAACTAGGGAAATATTTTTTTCAAAAGGTATGGGGGGGCCAAAGTTGCTTTCACCCGGGGCACTAACTGTGCAAAGGCTACACCTGCTTCCAAAATTTAGTTTTTAGTAATACCCTGACTACACATGCATGTTTTATAGCTATCTCTTAAAAGCAAGCACCTCACAGGTCAGCTGGTAACTCCTTTGCTCCCTTCCATTCCTGGCAAAAGCAGCATAAAAAAGATGATGGCTTCTTAAAACTTTTTTATGGCGCATACTTATTGGCAGTTTAAGCTCAGCAGTTGGGGTCCCGCAGCTTCACCTATGTCACCTTCTGTTACAGTAACTCGGAAAGCCCACCACTGTTTTCAGAATTAGCATGCAAACAATATATGTGAAGTAAGCTGGATGTCCCTACAGTACATTGCAACAATTATTTTCATGAGTTGGTGTGCAAGGAGCTTTGCTTCTAATGAGGGAAGTGGCCGTGATTTACAGGAACCTATGCTCTTTGTCAAATTTAACCAGTGTATCACTGCACAGAATCTCCATGCTGGCAGACGCCTATTGCATGATGGAGACACTGGAGTCTGTTACGCTCGCCATGCATGGCAGGCCTCGCTGTGTCGGTATAATGTTAAAATGAAAACTCTCCCTACGACCTCAGGCTATATGTCTCCTATGCACAAGCTACTGTCTGTGGCTCGGTAGCTTATGTAAACAAGCGCCTGCAGCTGATGTGCTGTTACTCCTTTATGAAGAGAGGTGGCTGCTATTGTGCTTAAAGCAAAGCACTCCCTCCAAAGGTAAAGCAGCTTTGGCAGGCACGACATGTTCCTTCAAACATATATTCCAATCTAAACATACACCTATTGCAGTACAAGCTCATTGTTTGATATGCAAATAGCAGCCAGGATCCTATAAGAAGAGCTGACCCACTTAGGGCTCCAGACGAAATGGTCATGTCTACAGATGTTAATCTGTAAATCACTGTTAACATAAGTGCTTCGAATGCCATCATCCACATATACACTTAAAAAGCATGCTTGCATCACGAGTTCTGAACCACCCCGACTTGAACCAACCTGAAAACGGGCAGGCACTTACTTGAAAAGTGATAAGAAAATTAACATCTATCAACTTGTCCATTTCATCTGTATTCAATAAAAAGCTGCCTTGTTCTGCCTCAGTTCCCACTCGCTGCTGTTTGAATTTCCAATTCCTCAGGTTATGCCAGGCCTTTTACTCTGGGGTACAAGCACAGGGCACAGTACAGCGCCCCCACGGGCGTATGCATATACAGGACAAATATGTTTACAAAAGGAGGGGGAGGAGTTCAGCAAGTGGCTCTTTGCAGTAAAAGAGTGGTAGTAGCTGCAGCGGGAAAGCCTCCTATCTTCCGCTCCTGGTGCTTTAAGAGCAAGTAAAAACACAGGCGCTGTTGACTGTGCTTGGAGCAAGGAAGAGCCCACCGACATCAAACAGGTTAATGTTCTCCTCAGTAGTAGCTGCAGCGTGGAAGCATCCATTCTTCCACTCTTGTTGTTTAAAGAGCAAGTGAAAACACAGCACTCCTGAGGAGAGCTCGTAAGCCAAGAAAAAAGAAGTCACTTAATATGTGATAAAATGATAGCAGTGGAGGGGTAACATACTTAGTCCCTGCTCTCGTGAAGTGGTAACCACAGGAGAGGCATGACAAATGCATGCCATGGGCAAATGGGGAGAGAGAGAGAGAATAGCAGAGCGATGATGGAATGAGCAAATGGGAAGGCGATGGGCGGGTTGAAGCCCATGAAGCAGATACAGCATGTCTCAGTTCGAGACAACGCATGCACACCGTTTTGAGCAGAGACCTAAAAAGGAGGTCTTTGAAATAAAATCTTTGCCTACTATCACTCAAATAGGTCAAGCAGGGAAGCTAGGATGGAGCTCAAGTTTAGTTGTTTCATAATGTACAATTCAGCCACTATAGGCTCATTTTTTTTTTTTTTTTTTACCCTAAAGGCTAATGCTTTTCTTTAATTATTGGCGCATAAATGTGGATGAGAAGCGGACGTGCTCTGAGTGCTTGACAATTCTGTTTTTATTTTTTTATTTTAGAAACAAGGAGATTAAGTGATTTTTCCAGATTTAAATGCTAATGAACAGAGACCAGGACTCAAACCTGGTTTCCCATGTTCTGAGGGCAGCACTTCTATCCCCTATGCTGCATCTTCTCCAGACAAAGTGTGGTGATGTAAGAAAGAATGCTAGTGCGTAGAGTGGAATCCACTGACCGGCAACGGGCTGGGGATTCCACACTACGCCAACGGATGTCGGTGCCGATGGTTTTCTCTGTGCCTCCTATTACGGTGTAACTTGCTTACTGTTTTTGGACTAACATTAAAATACCTGGAAAAGAAGAATGCTTGTCTCTCTTGGTGTTCCCCACATTTTTGGCGACGAGGGGGAACGAATCAGTCAAGGAGCCGTTTCATCTTCGTCTCAGCTGTTTCAGTTGTAGAATCGGCTGAAGGTTTTACCGCTCCGTGTCCACTGGAACTTCATTGTTTCCGTTCCTGTTGGTAGCTGCGCCATCGGTGGCTGAATCCTTGAAGTGGAGGCTGTAAGGAAGCGGTTCGGAAGCCCTGGGGCTTCGTTGTGTTTATAGCGCTTTGGGGGCACAGAGTGAGTTTTTATGATCTCTCTTACTCAATTTTTTTGATCTTCTTTCAATTTTCTTTTGCCAATGGTCACGAGCGTTTTTAACCGTCAACGCTCGTGCCATATTGTTGTCTTCCTGCGCGCGTGCACAGGCTGCTCTTGACTCGCGCATATCATCGCTGGACTTGGTTGTACCGGAAGCTTTGAACTCTTCAGAAATAAAAGAAGGACACCATTTTTTTTCTTCCTATTGAAGTAAAGGAAGGACTAATTTTTGTTTTTCTGTAACTCATTGGTTCGGCCATCTTTCTTTGGGACATTTGATTGACTTAATCTTGTATTACACTTGTAAAGATGCAGAATGTTATGCCACCTGCTCCTTTTTTACAAGACCCCGGCGAACCCTCTTTGGAATGGAAATTGTGGTTTCGTTCTTTTAAAGCCTTTTTAGGTGCCATTGACTGTCATAAGTTTAGGCCAGAAAGGAAAAAGAGTTTAATGTATTATTATCTGGGGGTGGAAGGTCAAAACATTTTTGATCATCTACCAGTTTATGAGTTACGTGATGATGAAGAATTAGATGAATTCGAAATGGCTGTAGCACAATTAGATAAGCATTTTATTAAATCAAAAAATATAGTGGTACATAGGTATAAGTTTTTCACGAGATCACAGAATCCCAATGAGAGTATAGATTCATTTATAACAGCGTTAAAAGTTCTAGCTGCTAAATGCGAATTTGAAAATTTTACTTCTCAACTCATACGTGACCAATTAGTTGCAAGGTGTCATTCTAAGAGAATCCAGGAAAAACTGTTAACATGCAAAGACCCATCTCTGGATAAGGCTATTGACATAGCAAAGAGTATTGAATGTTCGCAGGAGGATGCAAAACAATTGGAGATGTCATTGTCAAACATTTCTATTTCTGGTGCAGTTGTAAATTCACAAAACAATGACAATAAGAAATCAGCTCGTGTGGAAAGGAAACAAGAAATCTTCTCATCCTCCAGGAATGTTTTTTCTTCCAAGGGCAACCACAGAACCATGTGTTTTAGATGTGGTTCTGCGAATCATATTTCCTCCTTTAAAAACTGTCCTGCGGTCAATCAACAGTGTAGGAGCTGTAATAAACTTGGACACTTCTCACGAGTTTGCAGAAGCATTAAAAAGGGAAATGTTAATTGTGTATTAGAGGAAGACAAGGAGATCTATCGTGAAGATAACAACAATGAATTTGTTTTAGTGGTCAGAGACACCTCTACAGTCAATAAGTTAGTGGTGGACCCTGACATTGATGTGCTGATTGGAGGAGTTAAGATTAATTTATTGGTTGATACAGGAGCTCGCATCACAATTATTTCACTAGAGAGATTCAATGAGTTTTGGGGGGAGAAAACTCTTTCTCCTCCTGATGTTGCCACATTGGCCTTTGAAGGCAGTAAAATTGATTTAATTGGATATTTTTGGACCTCATTATCTGTCTTTAAGGAAACCATTCAAGGTAAAGTTTATGTAGCCAGGAAGGGTATCAATGTTTTAGGGCTTATACACCAAGCTGAATTTAAATTAGTCATCAAGCCAGGAAGAATGAAACCAGTCACTATTGAAAGTAATGTTACTAACTGTATTCAAACTGTTTCTTACACTGCTGATTTTTGGCAACAGAAATTCCACAAATTGTTTCAAGACAAATTAGGGAAAATTACAAATTTTGCACACACAATAAAGATAAAACAAGCTGCAGTACCCATAAAACATAAATTGAGAAATGTTCCACTTAGTGTAAGATCGGATTTGTCCAAGTTGCTCAAAGACATGTGTGAACAGGGTATTATAGAGAAAGTGGAAGCTACACTTTGGCTGTCTCCCATAGTTCTGGCGAAGAAAAGTTCTGGAGAGTTGAGGATGTGTGTGGATTTGAGGAGTTTGAATGAGGTGATCTGGGTTGACAGTTTTCCATTACCACGCATTGATGATCTTATTACAAAAGTTGGCCCTGCGTGTTGGTTCACAAAATTAGACCTAAGATCGGCTTATCATCAAGTAGAATTAGATGTTAATTCGAGACACCTGACAGCCTTTGTTACTCCGGATGGAACCTTCCAATTTTGCAGGTTGCCATTTGGTCTAGCTTCTGCTGCTGCCGTATTCCAAAGACTGATGACTGATATATTTTCTAACAATTCTAATGTGGTGGTATTTCAAGATGACATACTGGTTTTTGCTGACACAGACAGTGCTCATGATAGAGTTTTGGAAGAGGTCCTGAAGACCTTGGAGGAAAGGGGGGTGACCCTAAGGAAGGAAAAGTGCATTTTTAAGACTAGGGAAATTGAGTATTTAGGTCATGTTCTCTCTGGCAAGGGGGTTAAACCCAAGCCAGGCTTAGTAAAGAGTATTCTTGAGGCTCCAGCACCGGAGACCAAAGAGCAATTACTATCATTTTTGGGGTTGTGCGAATTTTACGCAAAATTTTTGAAGGATTTTGCCAAGACCACAGATTGTCTCAGGTCACTACTTAGGAATAAACAGACTTTTGTTTGGTCTAAAGAATGTAATGAAGCATTTGAGCAGATTAAACAAAGTATTATTAAATCTCCAGCATTGCAACCTTTTTCAGAAGATCGTAAAACCATAGTTACAGTAGATGCATGTGAGTATGGTTTAGGAGCAGTTTTAACGCAAATTTCTGATAGTGACTTCAGCAAAGAAAATACTGTCGGCTTTGCTTCAAGAACTTTACGAGAGGTAGAACGGAAATACTCCGTAATTGAAAAAACTGTTAGCTTGTGTATGGAGTGTGGAGAAGTTTAGACAGTATCTTTGGGGTAGTCATTTTATTTTAAGAACAGATCATCGGCCCCTGGTGGATATTTTATCGGGTAAAAAAGTTACACTCCACTGCTCGCATAACCCGACTTTCAGCTAAGTTATTGGAGTTCAATTTCTCGGTTGAATATATTCCAGGAGGGAAGAACAGTAGGGCAGACTGTCTTTCTCGTTTGCCCATCAGAGAGGATGACGAGTTAGAATGGGAAACTGAGATTGAAGAGTGTTTCATAGCATCCATCTCTGACTTTGATGGTATTTCAGATGAAGGGTGCTGGATTGAATCATTGAAAAAGGATAATTTACTATGTGATGTTATGCGCATGGTTAAGGTTGGCTGGCCGAAGGAGAAAAGGTTGTCTTTAGATTTGCAGCCCTTTTGGAAAGTGTCAGACGAATTGTCTATTGAAGGGGACAAACTTATTAGAGGTGATAAACTTGTTCCTCCTGAACGTTTTAGAAATGATTTGATAATCAAAGCACATTCTGGTCATTTAGGTTCCACAATCACCAAAAGGAAACTAAGATCAAACTTTTGGTGGCCTAGGATGGACAAGGAAATTGAAGAATTTGTGAGAAATTGTACTAGGTGCTGCTCTAGCGACAAGGTACTCAACACTCAGGAGGCGGGAGATTCTTTTGTTCCATCCCCAGCTAGAGCTTGGCAGAAAATTGGGTTAGATTTTCTAGGGCCTTATTACATATTACCACCGGATATGAGGTACTTCGTTGTAATTGTAGATCATCTTTCAAGATGGATGGAAGTTCTACCAGTTAGATATCCAACTACACAAAGTGTTATCAATTGCTTGAGAGATGTTTTTGGTCGGGAGGGTTTCCCAGAACAGATATTGACGGACAATGGTGTTCAATTTGTTTCTGGTGAAATGTGTGAATTTTTAGGCAAATGTGGAATCAAACACATAAGGACCCCATTGTATCATCCTCAGAGTAATGGCATTGTGGAACGTTTTAATCGTGTGCTAGTGGAGTGCATTCAGGCTGCTCTCAGGAGCAACTTATCAGTGGTTCAGGCAATTAAGGAATTGATTTGGTCCCATCGTACAACACCTCATGTCGCCACTGGTAGAAGTCCTTTTGAATTAATGAGAGGCAGAGTTGCTACAATGGAATTGTGCCCTTTCTGGATGATTGAGCTTTTTCATGATGGTAGCAACTTGAAGGAAATTTGGAACACTGCAAAACATAATTCAGATTTTAGTGGCAGGAAAAGGCTGGTTGGGATTAGGGGTAACAATACTCTGCAAGTGGGTGACTGGGTGAGAGTCAAAGATCCCTTAGTGGTTAGGAAAGGCTTGTCAAAGTTCAGAGAGTCTCAACAAATTCTTGAGGTACGTAAAAATGCAGCAAAACTTACTGATGGTAGTTGGTGGAGCATCACTAGACTGGCGTTGGATCCCAGTGTCCGAGATGGAGTTGCGGAGGGTAAGAAGTATGGGCACAAATCTTTGGGTCAAGCTAAACAAGCAGGGAAAAAAATTATTTCTGAACAATCAGATATGGGAATTAGAAGGAGTGTGAGGAAATGTCACAGGCCTACTAAATTCCAAGACTATGTTTTGCCTAGAGGAAATATATTATAGTGTTGAGGAAGAATTTTAATTTTATAGTGTTTAAGCTTCTGTGTGATCATTTTAGTACTTGTATTTTAATTACTTGTTTTTCTTAGATTAGTTTCTCTTTAGTCATTTAATTTGTGTTTTAATGTTGCATTTTTGTAAAGGGGGGAGAAGTGTGGTGATGTAAGAAAGAATGCTAGTGCGTAGAGTGGAATCCACTGACCGGCAACGGGCTGGGGATTCCACACTACGCCAACGGATGTCGGTGCCGATGGTTTTCTCTGTGCCTCCTATTACGGTGTAACTTGCTTACTGTTTTTGGACTAACATTAAAATACCTGGAAAAGAAGAATGCTTGTCTCTCTTGGTGTTCCCCACACAAAGCTAGTCTCATTTTGTGCTTGAGGTGACTGTGTGCTGAGCCAGAGCCAGGAATCAAGCCTGGTTTGAATTGTTAGTGGCTCACTCACTTCTAGGCGGGAACTTATGTAACAATGAATATGATGTTTTTCTTCTTGACTTATTTTACTGAATTAAAGGACTTTCTTGAACAAGACGGGCTAAGGCGGAATATTACCATACTCTATATATGATTTTTGGTTAAAAATGTAAAAATGTTCAGGCTTCAGCCTGTTGTGAGTCGTGGTCCATGCTGGGAAATGGGAGAAACCAAATGATAACATTTGTAGACATTATTGTTGAAAAGAAGAAAATGCTAATTATATGAAGTTTAAGGAAGAACACACCTGTGCCATTGTGCATGAGGGTGCCTAACCCTTTCTGTTGCATCTTTTGTCTGAAGTGAATTAAGGTACTTTTTAGACTCAAAGGAAGCATGTGTAAGTACTAGGTTAAGTACTGTGTAAGTATTAGGATAACAAAGGATTTTGAACAGCAATACTGCCCAAACCAATAGACGGAATTACACCAAATAAGACAGAAAGGTAGCTCTTGGTCCAGAAAGCACCCTTTTTTTAAATTTGGTGTAAATCTGTCCAGTATTTATTTTTTGAGATATTAATTAAAAAAAGAAAAACAAATTGTGTATATAGAGGCGCAAACCCTTTGTGATTCCTCTGGATCTTGTGCAGATATCTGCTGGCTGCCAACACCTCAACCAGGAAGTTTTAACACCCATTTTGGGACTTGGACTCAGCTGAGTCCCAAACAAAAACATAAAAAAAGAGAAGAGTGCTGGGTAGGAATACCCTGACCCTTTAGCCTTGGTGCTGGGGTCCCCCTGGAACCCTGTCAGTCCAAAAAAGCATTTTTCTTTAGTTTTGGCCACAAAATTGCAGCTAATTCACAAATTGTTTTTTTAAAAAAAAGTGCTATCTCTGGAGCTTGTATACAGAAAAGCCCTGGGTGGGCCAGGTCCCAGGGGCATGACGGTAATACTGAAAATGGTGGAGGAGGGCGCACACAGCCCCCCTCCAAGGGCTCTTTTTAGGCATGAGGATTACCACCTCCCGAGCCTCTATTAAAAAGTGGGAGTGGGCTGCACGGACCTCCCTCCGTTGGGGGTATTGAGGGCCAGGGACCACCACCTTTTGGAACTGTATTTAACAAAGGAGGGGAGCCTCACGGACCCCCCTCCAAGGGATTTTATATGCCCTGGGTGAACACCCCCTTCCTGGGTCTAAATAAACACTAATGCCAGGGGCTGCGTGGACCCCCAGTGCCCCGGGGACCACCACCACCACCTCCCAAGGGCCAGCCTGTACTATTTAAAGGAGAGGTGGGCATGTGCCCCTTCCCCCTCCTGCCCCCCCCAGAGCCTTAATCACCCTCGGACCGCCTCTCCCCAAGACCAGCTCCTTCTATTTCCTGAGGTGCCTACCTTCGGGAGATAGCTGTTTGCTCTCACTTGGGGGGAACTGTGTTAGCTCCCGCCAAGCAAGAGCCAACACTAACTCCGCTCCCAGCAAGTGGGAGTTGTCAAACTGTTCTTGCTCATTGGGAGTGGAGTTTTCATCTGTTTCCCTGTCCGCTGTCATGCCAGGAGACGGGGAGCCAGCTGGGACAGAGGCGGCTTTGAGGCTCCCCTAGCAGTCCCCATCAGTGTAAACGGAGTGCCCTGGGTGGGGCCAAGGCACTCTGGTGGAAGTAGCCGGGCTCTGTGGGTTGGGTTCTCTGGGGCCAAAATCGGCCCATGTAGGGGAGGGCCTGCAGGCCCCCACCCATTTTAAAATATGTATTTGGCCCTGGAGAGGTGGTGGTCCCTTTGTCCGGAGGGTCCACGTAGCCCCCTACATTATTGTGTATTTAGTGGCAGGGAGGTGGTTGGCACTGGGCCATATTAAAGCCCCAGTAGCAGGGTCCATGTGCCCCCCTTACTTAAAAAAATTAAAAATAAGTTCCGGAGAGATGCTAGTCCCCAAGGCTCAATGAGCCCAATGGGGCAGCACTCCTCCCATTTTTTAATAAAGCTCCGGAGGGAGGTGGTGGCTAAAAAGATCCCTTGGAGGGAGCCCCTTGTGATCCCCTCCTTAATTCTTTTAAACTACATTCATGCCTCGGGACCTGGCCAACCCGGGGGCTTTTCTGTATAGAAGTGCAGGACATAGTGCTTTTTTTTAAAACAAAAATTGCAGCAGATTTGCAAATCCACTGCGATTTCATGGCAAAAAATATTTTTTTTAAAATGACCTGGCAGGTTCCAGGGGGACCCCAGCACCAAGGCTAGGGGTTTAGGGTATTCATACCCTGCCCCATTTTCTTTTCTTTGCGAAGTGCGTGCATGGCGCAGGGTTTGCTGCCTAATGTTTTTTTTTGCTGCAGCCAACCTCCTCCATGCATGGCCAAAGGCACCTTATGGCTGTGGGGTTGTGTGTTTTTAGAAATTAATTGAAAAAAAGAAAGGTTACAGGGACGTTGTAGTTAGGCTCACATTTCAAATGTACAAAACCACAGAAATTCAGTCAGTTATAGTTAGTTAATTCAAGTAGCTATAACTGCTATAGGGTAACTATCTAGCACCCTTGCCATGCACTGCTAGTTACCCCATGTATTACATCAGTCATGACATTAAAATTATCGCTATAATGTTTCCCATAAAATTATTAGTGAGGAAACTGTGCAATGTAGGAACTCGAGTTATAGTTACCTGAAATAACACGAACTATAACTGCTGAATTTCTATGGTTTTGTACCTTTGAAATGTGAACCTCACTATGACATTACTGTAACCTTTGGTTTTCAGTGAATTTCTAAGATTTTTTAAAATCTATTTTTCTAACTATAATGTCCCTGTAACCTTTGTTTTTTTTTCAACGAAAATATGCATATAATGTTTATCACACTTATGATAAAAGGTGTCACAATAAGTATGTCAACTCAATGGTTTGTGTAAAACTTTGGTAAAATCAAAGAATTAATAATCTTATTAAAATCAATCAAGTCCAACATAAATTCATACATCTTTCAGGTGCTGGATGGCCATGTCTAAAAATTGTACCAAGAAAATGCCAGGCCCTATCCTCCCTGAACCGAAACACAAGCAACCCAGCACCAATTTTCCTGTAGTTGGAGCTCATCAGCCAGGTGGGATGAGCATGCCCAGACTGGGTCCTGTGCACACTCTGCCACTAGAACCAAGTTATGTGAGACTGATGAGCCCTAACAACAGTACAACTGATCCTGGGTTGCTTGTGTTATGGTGCAGTGAAGCCCTGGCCTGGCAGTTCTGGCTGGACTGTTCCCAATGGAGCAGGGTCAGAACTGATTTGCATTCCTTGGTCTAAACTGAAGGGGCACATGTTGTGCAAATTAATTATGGACTGGAATTCTGCCCCGAGTATTTACCAGTTGCCGAGATTAATTCAAGCATTCCATCCATCAATTTTTGTATATGTCAATTCTAGTTTTTTTTTATTTTTTATTTGGGAAGTAACATACCAAATCGATATACATGAACCATAGACAGCATATATAATTATCCATTAAACCATCTGAGCCATCCATACTTCTATCAACAAGTACATATAGATATAAGATTTAACTCATTGAAGTATACTCACACATCAGAGATCTCAGACGCCTATAGAATCTCAGGGAGGTAGCAAGGCAAAAGAGAAGTCAACCTTCTTCTGAGCGGTAACCGTAACTCGTGCAACTTGCAACGATTGGGATTTGTCTTCATGATAATAGATTCCAACCCATACACCGCCACCAAGCTTTAGACTCCGGAAGATCTCTTTGAATCTAGGTTTGTGCGTTGCCCAGCCTGGCCACAGTGATAGCTAAGAAATAAATGCACCTAAAATTTAGAGGTATATTATAAAAGTGAGCAAGCAAGATCACCTTGGGATCAGATCGAACATCAGCATCCATCAAAATATTTAATTTAGAAAATACCTGAAATCAATAGGAGAGCAGTAAGGAGCAAGTAGTGAAAACATGCACTAAGTCTTCATCCAGTCCCTGACATCTAAAACAGTTGGAGGTCGGCCGGCACCCCATTTTGAACAGTTGGTATGGCATAAAATACATATTGTATATCATTTTAAACAAGTTAACTCACAAAGAGAGCTTCCCGAGCCAATGAGTTTGAATATCTGATATCTTTAAAAATAAACGACATGGCCCAACAGTTGTACTACTTATAAGCCAGTTGGCCAAAATAATGTGCTTGTGGGCAATTGCTCAACAAGATCTGATAGAAAGTACCAACACAACCTTGCTCAAGTCCATTAACAAAAGCAGGTAAGAATGGATTTTTATACAACTGGGAATGCCAGAGTGGGCAGAGACAAAGGTACCCTCAAACTTGGGGATAACAAAAAAAGCCTGTGTATGCACCCTCCAATGCTACAGTTCTTCAAAACAATTGCCATGAGAAAAAAATAAAACTGGCCCAGCCATTCATTGCCAGAAGACATCGAAAACTGAATATAGCCTTCCTGAATATTAGGTGGAAGCTTAGGGTTGAAGCCCAGTAACTGTGCTTAGTATTTTTAAATAGTGGCTACCTATGTATGACCAGTCTTTATCAAAACGACAATGGTCTTCAATCTTGTGCGTCTAGAATACATAGTGTGGACAAACCCTTGTGCAGGTCGTGGCGGTAATCAGGATACAGACCTGCCAGCTGCCAATTCCCTGACCACATTACTGCAGACAGGCACAGCATAAAAGAGGAGATAAAATATAACCAACTCCAGGGTAGTGTCATGCCATCCTTTTCCAGAGGGAGCTGCTGGTAGTGAATAGTTCACTGTTTTCCATATTGCCATATAAAGTATTTCCTACTGGCATCCATCTTCCTAACAGAGGCTTCAGGTAGGAAAAGCAGAATTCAGCAAAATAGATATAAGCAACACAGATACATAGTCATTTTAATTAGGTTGCATCTACTAGTAATTCCCAGATGCAATCAATTTCATCTCCTAAAAGCAGCTGTGGATTCTTGATACAGCATATCATAATTAAGAGTTCAGATGTCTCTATAACTACAAGTGATCTGAACACTAAGGTGTATAGCCGTTTTAACATAATGAGAATCAGGGGGTTCCGGCTTCAGATTCACGAGGACCTGAGTTTTTCCACAATAAGCTTTTATTTAGCAGCCTTTCCAAACTTATCAGCGATGATTTTGAAGTTAGGGAGGGCTTTTGATGGAGAAGAAGTCATAATGGCGATATTATCTGCATATGCTAATGCCTTGGAACAAAACCCTGTGAGCCTCAAAGGGGGAATGGACTTGGCTGCTTTGAGCTTTTAGATAGAGGGAGAAAAATGAAGGGGACAAAGGACATCCCTGTCTGGTGCCGTGATGAATATTCAGTATGTCAGACATCCACCTCATCAGGATGACTCAGGCTGATAATGATGGGGCAGATTTCAACCAGGTGCACCTGCCCCATAACTACCCATAAGAATTCCCAGGAGACCATATCAAACAATTTTTCTGTGTCCAACACGATCACCTCAGATTCATGCAATTCTTCTGCAGCCTCTAGAGCAGAAATGGCAAAATTGATATGAGCCAAGGTGTCCCTCACAGGGATAAATTGATATGGACCGGATCAACCAGGGAAGTAATAATAAATGAGTCAGTTGGCCAGAACCTGCATATATAGTTTATCAGAGTTCATCAATTGGGCCGGCAATGGGCCCTGTGTGCACTATATGCAGGAAATGGGGTAGTATGAGCCACAATTATGAGAGTATTTTGCCTTTTTTCAAGAACATTGCAATATGTGCCTCTCCCCAGGACCTTGGGACTGCAGAAGGAAAGAAAGCGGAATTGGCAAGTTCCACAAATAGCGGTATGATGATTTAAAAAAAAAAAGGCCTTATAAAATTTCATAGGAATAGAGTCAGGATCAGGGTCTTTACCCAACCTTAGTTGAAAGAGGGCTCTCTTAGTTTCTTTTATTGTTAGTGGAGTGTCCAATACTGTCTTTTATCGGTCTCCATAGGCAAATTCAGCCCTGCAGCATACTGAGCTGCCACACCACCCCGGAAGCATGAGTGCTCTCTTCATATAGAGCAGTACAAGACTCCTGAAAGGTGTCCAACAGCATGTCGGTACCAGCGGCCACTCATCCAGAGGACAACTGAATGCTAAATCTAACATTCTTAGACTGCTGATCACGAAGCTGGAAGGCAAGGATCCATCCCACTGCCTCCCTATTTTCAAAACAAGCGGCCTGCCTATTGAACCGTTTTGGGCTAGCCCTATACCACACCCTCTGCTAAATTTGTATCCCAGTAGCAGTCAGCTGTAAATAAATCCACTTTGCATGATGTACCATTCAGTAGGCCAGACAATAAGAATATTCTTGTTCAAATTTCAGAAGCGCCGCGTGTAAGCGCCATTCCAACTCTCGAACCTTACGGTCTCTTCGAATTGAGTAGCTAGGAGTCTGTCCCCTAATTATGGCTTTGAGTGCATCCCAAGCAATAGTGGATGAGGCCAAAGCAATATTGAATTCACATGAAGTTCCAGGACCAGATTGAAGTCCCTACACATAATAATCTGTCCACCCCACGTGCTCAACTCCAACTTGTTCATATTTCAGGAGCGCCGCGTGTAAGCGCCATTCCAACTCTCGAACCTTACGGTCTCTTCAAATTGAGTAGCAAGGAGTCTGTCCCCTAATTATGGCTTTGAGTGCATCCCAAGCAATAGTGGATGAGGCCAAAGCAATATTGAATTCACATGAAGTTCCAGGACCAGATTGAAGTCCCTACACATAATAATCTGTCCACCCCACATGCTCAACTCCAACAGTAAAGAATTTGAAAAGGTAGCGTCATCCGCATTACAAACATAAGGACCACAGAACGTAATTTGACAGTCAGCTTTCATTATCTTAGCGATTAGCCAGCACCCCCTCCCCCTATTCAACAATAACTCGAATAGCGGACCACCAGGTATTCGTAGCAAGCTGTACAACGCCCCTCGGTGACCCTTCAGAGCCAGCACCAGCCAAGATCTTATAGCCCAAGCTCTTAACTTTCTTAACCTCCTGTAACCTGAAATGGGTCTCCTGTAAGCATACCAACTCTGGCTTAACTAGGCCAAGCTCCTCCTCAACGCACCTAAGCTTGAGGGCAGCTCTCAAACCGTCAAACCGTTAACATTCATATCAGGATATGGATACCCTGACTACCCTGCCCCCCCCCTTCCTCAGGCATAAGAAAAAATTAGATCTCTGCATGTGAATACATTTTGATCGTCCTGTGTTGATACATTCCCAATCTAAAACATTTGCAGACCCTGAGTGACTAGACTCAAAGCAAGCAACCATGCCCTCACCCCTCCTTCTCCCACCATTACCCTCAGTGACCATACCAAGACCCTCCCCTAAACCCAAAACATTTCCTGATTCCCTTAGGGGAATGAGGATCTCTGCCCACTGAGCCAAGCTACAACACCTATTCAGCATATAGTTGAGCCCCAACACCCAAACCACCAAGGCCCCCAGGCTGAGAGAGAGGTGGAAGACCATAACGATGATAAAATTAAAATGGAAAAGAAGGAACACAGAACCAAAATTATTAATCAGCAGCCTTATGTCTCATACCACACCCTATTTTCAGACATATAAATAGAAGAGAGTACAGTAGGACACAACCCCAGCAGCAAGAAAGACGAGAAGGTTAGAAAGCATCCAAGACAAACCTAGCCAGGAGTGTAGCATTGTCATTTATTATTAAGGGTCCCTGTTACCCCAGCCTGATAGGAATGCATGATAGGAATGCATTTGCCCCTGAAAACAGAGTTTAGATTTAGCAGGTTCCAACAACGAGGCAGAACTGCCTAAATTGATGAATACAGGTATCAGTTCCCTGAGCTTCCACCTGCTTTACACAGACGCATAACAAAAGTTAGAGTGGATGAAAAACTCCACACTGCAACATTTGATGGTATTATGCGTGCAAGCATGCTGGAAGATCATTTGCTATTAAATATAGTTTCCCACATAGATCAAACTTTCTCTAGGGTAATGTGAAGCCTGACCCTGACCTGGTTTTCGAGAAGTAAAAAGATGCAACCTTTGTATTAGACGGTCATTGTCCCAATCATTTATTAGTGGAAATGTCTGCCTAAATAGGAGAACAATACACCCTCTGGTATCGTCCCCCTTCTGAAATTAGGGTATTCTAAGCACCCTCACATTGTTGGGATGCATTCAATTTTCTATGTCCTCCAACTTATATGTGACGCTTGCAAGCTAAGCCTCATGCTCCATGACAAAAGTCTGAGTATGCTGAACCCTAGATTGCAATTGGATCAAGCTAGCCTCCATTTCCATCAACCTTTTTGGTGAAAGGGAGTCTTTCTTATATTCCTCAACAAAATATCATAGATAAATACAAGTGTACACGAGCGATGAGGGTTGCCTATAGCTGATAGAGAGTTAGATGTCATTTCATCAATGGTGACCATGACAGACTTGTGAGTCACAGGAGGAGCCACAGGACCGGATGACGCTGCCTTGCTGCCATCATTATGTGAATCATAATCTAGACAAGGAATATTTGTGGGAGTGAATTCCATGCCATCCAAGTCCCAAAGAAGATTATCTGTGACTTCATCCTTTTCCATATCAGACACAGAACGAAAATCAAGATTTGAGAGGCCTAGTTTATGCAATCCCTGATTTGTTGCCTGATGACCACTAGTAGACTTCACATTATCCCGCCTCCTCTTTCTTCCATTGGGTTTTAAACTGTCATGGGAATCATTATTTAATGCTGATCTCCCACACTGGGTCTGAATATTCTGTGGAAAGGAAAGATTACTACTCAGGTCCTCCTGGTCAGTGTCAGAGCCCGAACCATAGCCAGTCTTGTGCGAAAAGCAATCATCCTCAGCCTCGAAATCTGAAAGTGAAAAAAGGCATCTAGGGCATCTTGTGAATCAAATGCCAATGTATTATTATCAAAGTCTTAGGACCCTCATGGGGTATGAGGTTATAAGGTGATACCGCCCGTACCGGGATGGCTGCCAGAAGGGGGCCTGGGACCCTTGGCTGCCAAATCTCCCCCTTTTGGGAGCTTGACAAATTCTGGTTAGCTTCCTCCCTACCCAAGAGTTCAATACAAATACCCCCGGCCATTTCTTGAGCTATCTCATGCAGAGTATCTTTCATTGATGCTGAAACTAGTGGATGCACAGTGCCTCTAGCCCCAGCGTGTTGGCCTTAAAGAAATCCAGTAGAGATTATCTGCACAGCTCCCCATCGGAATGGGTAAAACTATCATGCATACATGTAACACGTCGTCACAGTGGTGAAGGACTGGAGGGGGTATGTGTGGAGGCATAAGATATTGACATTTCTATCAGTGGGGCATTCCCCCCTCCCAGAGTTTTGGGAAGACTCATGAGGTGTCTGACCTCTGACCCAGCAAAAAACACCTGTTAGAGCAATGCAGTCTGCCCTCAGAATCCCCTCTGGTCTCTCAGCCCCTTCCCCATCATCGATACCAGCCAGGCTAGCTCCATCTGTACCTTCTGCAAAATCATTTGAGGGCTTAGATGTGGACTGCCTCCGAGCATCCAAAACTTTAGTTGGCTTTGGCACCTTGGGCTCTCTGGAAATCCCTGCCAGCATAGCTTACTTGGGCAGTTTGGGCTGCACTGGATCTGCAGGTTCTCAAGGGCGCATAGAACAATGCGAGCCCATAGCAAAACTGTCCCCCATACATTCATGCACTGCAGTGTCAGCCCAAGGAGCCACATCACAAGTTGCTATATGGATGCTGACCACTGAGGGACCTTAAGAGCCACTTGCTGACCAGGTGCGGCAACCAGCAAGCCTGCCTGACTGAAGCCCATGCTCTGCGATGTTCAGCAATGGCCAAAGCACCTCCCGTGTGCACACCTGTGCCGCATCTCTTCCTCCAGTCTCTGACACAGGCCAGCTGATCTGTCAGAACCCCAGCCCTGAGAGAGCAGCAGCGTAGAAGCCCATCAGCAAGTACAAAGAGAAGGAATTGCATCTGTTACAGTTTTTTCCCCCAAGGTTGATATGATTGCATGAAGGTACGATAGTCTCCTCAGTCTTTGATCAGACCATTCATGTCTGCCACCTAACCCAACAGTGGATATTAGGTGTTAGGCTTTGTACTGGAGAAGCAATCAGCAGTGTGCCACCATCTTGCCACAGCACCCTTATTCAGCCGCATACTTCAATTCTAATGTTGGCAGCAATCGAAAGTAAAATATTGTATGTGTGCTTGTATTCAGGTCTGCATGGAGATCATAATGAGATTCCAATATTTCATGTGAAACAACGATTGTTTTTTTGTAACGCAGCATCCTTTCATAATTATCACCAAATTATGTTTGTTTAATTTGTTCTTTCACTCTTGTTTTAAAGTTTGCATAGTTTACATTGATTCACAGTTTTTCTTGGATATTACAATCTGTTAAAAATACTTCCATATTTTGTAAAAATATTGTTTTTCTTATCAGTATGGGTGGCATGGATCTGTGCTAAGATGATAGATTTTAAAATATTTGCGTTTTGCGCTCCTTACTGAATGGCCATACCTGATAAACTAACCATCAATCCTATGAGCCATGTTGGAGAGACCAAATTCTAAAGAGAGTTGTAGAATTGGAATAGGTAGATTATATTTATGAGGGCTTTATCCATAATTGTTTCCAAACCTTAGTTTAAATTATTTCCAAATACTAAAGCTCCATAAATTACTGCTGGAAGGAATTTGCCCGAAATGAGGAGTGATAGAGCTGAGGGACCTCGTTATTTGTAATAGTGCCTTCTTAATGCATACTGCAAGTAGGTAGCTTTTAGTTTGAAAGAATTTAGGTGTTTTTTAGACCCTACTCAGCTGTCTTGCTAGACTTGTAAGTAATGGTAAGAGCTAACTTGACTTATGATTTGGGATGCCATTTTCTTTGTATAATTTCTCTCCCTCCTGCCCCGAGTATGGCGATTTCAGTTTTAGAAATACTTACTTTTAAGTTCTTTTGATTGCATCCAGCTAACACCTCCAGACATCACTGGAGTGTCATTCGTGTTAAATACAGAGCCACAGTTCATCCACATACTGTATTGTTGGTATGTGTAGCAAACCCAATTTTGCTGGAATTATTTATTTGGCGTGTAAGAAGTCCCCGAGGTCAGCAGTGTATAGATTTAACCGCTGTTTAATCCATGGTTGGCTTTGATTTTGATTTTCATATCCTTGATCCATCACCAATTTAATACAGACCCACATATTTCAGTGTAAGTCTGGATAGCTATTATTAGGGAAACAGTAATGCCCCAATTAGTCAGTTTCTGCCACAGCAGACCTCTGTTCACTCTACTTAAAGCTGTGTGTAGTCCCAGTAAAAGGCATTAAGAACTTCCCATTGATCTATTGCTTTTTAAGCCAAGATATTGACTGTAAGGCTATTATCTAATGTCTTGTGTCCTTCCATGAATCCTGCCTAGCAAATAAGCAAGACGTCTGCTCCCAAATCTTCAGTTTTATGAGAAGGAGTTTTGGAATATAGCTTCAAATCAAATAGGGCAGTCGTACAGTATTTTTTCTAATCACCCTGTGACGAGCTGGATGGAATCCGCCCGCACACTGCAGCGACTTGTGCTGATGCTGCCACTACTGCACCAGAACACCGCAGGTCATCCTCCAATGGGGGAGCTGCAGGCAGGACGACGCGGGAAGGAGGGGCATTGAAAGAGGCAGCGTCAGGATCGGAGAAAGAGAAGGAGGCAAGAGAGGAGACGACCCCAACGGAAGAGGAGCAAGACAGAGAACCGCCAGGTCAAGAGGATACCGGGGAGAGAAAACCCGTCTGGAAGATTTTGAAGGTTGGAGAGCCGTTTTGCCGCGACCGGGGAGTGAAGTCCAACGGAGCCGCCGAAGGAGACGGAGGCAACGCTGCAACCCGGGAAGCCGAGTGCTACAACCCGCCACGCTTCTGGAGAAGCCTGGCAAACTCAGGTATTTAAGAGCGCCATAACTCAGGGAAGGAAGGACGGGTGGAGAAAACAATAGAGTCAAGGGAGGGAGTGGGAGAAGAAATGGGAAATGAGAATGAAGGGGCACGATAATTGAAGCACGGGTGGGTAAGGGAAATACCTAAGAACATATATATAAAAACAGGCACCAGGTCACATTAGTAGCACAAGAGTAAAGGAAAGCCAGGAAAATCCACCGTTGACAGGAAAAGGAGAGAGAGAAGACAGATAAGGGGAAAAAGCCACAAGTGAAGGCTAAGACAAACCCTGACAGGAAGGGAAAGAGCAGAAAGATAAAAAGAGAAGGAAAGTAAGGAAGAGAGAGAGAGAAAAGTAAAAAGAAGCAAGAAAAGACCGAAGATAAGGGAAACAAGAAGCAGTTAGGAAAAGTGGAAAAGAAAATCCAAAACACTTACCGCTCTTATTCTCCTTTTCTCCACATGCGCTTCCCGGGAGTCCTACGAGACGAAGAGAGACAAGGAAGAGGGTCAGAACCGGGGATCGAGGGAGCCGTAACCCAGAAAGACAGAAGGACAAGAGGAAGAAACTAGAAATCACTCAACCACTTTATCAAACAATAAAACCTCACTTACCTACTTGAAGACAGACTCCTGCGTTGTTCATTACACTGCGTTCGCCACACAGCCCTATCTTTTGGGGAAATTGGGTGGAGAATATATTTCCTCCATGATTCAGGAATAAATTGAGAAGCCAGGCAGATTGTGCACAGTGTAGTCAAAAGAGGTCCAAAATGCAGGATCTTGTTTATAGATATTGACCAGTATCCCGTTTGATCCTGGGACTCCTGAAGACTGCGCAGTTTTTTAATTATCCTGTACTGCCTTATCAGAAATGGAGATAGAGTTGGTATTAGTTTTAATTGTTTCCCAACGGTTGATTAAATTATCCTTGTGATAAACTGTTATGAATTTGATCCACTTGCCTGAACAAATAGCAGTGTAATGCTTGGAATTCTGTAATCCCTGTATAAATTACAGTCTCTAATTTCTTTATAATTGGCGACTTTTGACCCACCCACTTGCTGATTATAACTAGACTATTTGTAATTTATTACAGTCGAGTTCTGACATCACAGTGCCTGCTGCCAGAGCCAGCAGCAAGATTGAAAAACAGGTTAGGAAGCATAGTTGCAGCCCCAATTTAAACAAGGAAATGGGAACTATTTTTTTCCGATACGTTTTTTCTAAAATCAAATGCATTCAGTAGAAAGGAGAAATTTATGGCAACATGTTTATATTTTTCAGGATATAGAGCCCTACAGGATCAATGGAATCTTCCCATTCTTCAACACAGCTTTTTTAACATGACTTCTGTGAAACTGATCCTAATATTTTCTGGCAAAAAACTACAAACTGCTTTTATTTTATCCAAATGTGATCTTATTTTGGTGAGCAGTTTTGTCAAATGACGATGAACGGCCAGAATGTTTTTTTGATGTGTGTGTTTTTGTGTGTATGTCACACTACATGAATGCATGGCGTTTGCCCTTCATTGGCAGTTTTCTCTGGAGATGCCATTTGTGATGTCATTTGTCATGCCACATGAGGGGTGAGCTGCGTGGAGGGGTTACAGTTACATAGTTAGCCATAACTGGCTAGTTTCAGTGACCTTTATGTTTAGGGTTATTGTTAGAAATGGGGTTTTTGGTTGGCAGTTAGGTTGCCCTCTGTCCAAGCAAGAACCCTCACTCTAGTCAGGGTAAGTCACACACAATCCAAAATCAGCCTGTGCTCACCCTCCGGTAGCTTGGCACGAGCAGTCAGGCTTAACTTAGAAGGCAATGTGTAAAGCATTTGTGCAATAAATCATACAACACCATAGTATAACACCACAAAAATACACCACACAGTGTTTAGAAAAATATAGAATATTTATCTGGGTACTTGTAGGTCAAAACGATCAAAGTTGCAATACGAATTTGTAAAGATATCACTGAAAAGTGATATTAAGTGTCTTTAAGTCTTTTAAAAAGCAATAAAGTGTCCTTCAAGCACAGAGTACCTGGTTTCTGGTGGGAAATCTCCTCAGAGGGCCACAGGAGAAGAGATGCGTGGAAAAAGGGGTGTGTGCGTCGATTTCTCCTCAGCACACACAGACTTGCGTCGTTCTTTTCCACGCGGGGAAGTCGGGCGTCGTTTTCCGGCGCGCAGACAGTCTCTTTTTGTGGATCGCGGGGATTACCAGATGTCCCGGGTCTGTGCGTGGATTCTCCTGCTTATTTTCCGGCTGCGCGTCGTTCTGCGGGGCTGCGCGTCGAAGTTTCGATCTCACGGTAGGCGTCGCGTCGATTTCTCCTTGGAAGTCGGGCGGCGTTGTCCTTGCGAGACCGTGCGTCGAAATTTTGGTCTCACGGCAGGCGTCGCGTCGATTTCTCCTTGGAAGTCGGGCGGCGTTGTCCTTGCGAGGCCGTGCGTCAAAGTTTCGCACTCACGGTAGGCGTCGCGTCGATTTCTCCTTGGAAGTCGGGCGGCTTTGTCCTTGCGAGGTTGTGCGTCGAAGTCTCGATCGTCCCGAGGGCGTCGCGTTGATCAGCGTCGGTGTGCGGCGTTTTTCTCGCCGCGAAACAAGCTGTGCGTCGAAATTTACGGCGCACGGAGTGTCCACGTGAAAGGAAGAAGTCTTTTTGGTCCTGAGACTTCAAGGAACAGGAGGCAAGCTCTATCCAAGCCCTTGGAGAGCACTTTCACAGCCAGACAAGAGTTCAGCAAGGCAGCAGGGCAACAGCAAGACAGCAGTCCTTTGGAGAAAGCAGACAGGTGAGTCCTTTGAGCAGCCAGGCAGTTCTTCTTGGCAGGATGTAGTTTCTGGTTCAGGTTTCTTCTCCAGCAAGTGTCTGATGAGGTAGAGCAGAGGCCCTGTTTTATACTAAGTTGTGCCTTTGAAGTGGGGGTGACTTCAAAGAGTCTCTAAGAAATGCACCAAGTTCCCTTTCAGCTCAATCCTGTCTGCCAGAGTCCCAGTAGGGGGTGTGGCAGTCCTTTGTGTGAGGGCAGGCCCTCCACCCTCCCAGCCCAGGAAGACCCATTCAAAATGCAGATGTATGCAAGTGAGGCTGAGTACCCTGTGTTTGGGGTGTGTCTGAGTGAATGCACAAGGAGCTGTCAACTAAACCTAGCCAGACGTGGATTGAAGGGCACAACAAGATTTTAGGGCAAAGAAATGCTCACTTTCTAAAAGTGGCATTTCTAGAATAGTAATATTAAATCCGACTTCACCAGTCAGCAGGATTTTGTATTACCATTCTGGCCATACTAAATATGACCTCCCTGCTCCTTTCAGATCAGCAGCTGCCACTTCAACAGTGTAGGAGGGCAGCCCCAATGTTAGCCTATGAAGGGAGCAGGCCTCATAGTAGTGTAAAAACGAATTTAGGAGTTTTACACTACCAGGACATATAACTACACAGGTACATGTCCTGCCTTTTACCTACACAGCACCCTGCTCTAGGGGTTACCTAGGGCACACATTAGGGATGACTTATATGTAGAAAAAGGGGAGTTCTAGGCTTGGCAAGTACTTATAAATGCCAAGTCGAAGTGGCAGTGAAACTGCACACACAGGCCTGGCAATGGCAGGCCTGAGACAAGGTTAAGGGGCTACTGAGGTGGGTGGCACAACCAGTGCTGCAGGCCCACTAGTAGCATTTAATCTACATGCCCTAGGCACATGTAGTGCACTCTAATAGGGACTTATAGGTAAATTAAATAGTCAATCATGGATAAACCAATCAATAGTACAATTTACACAGAGAGCATATGCACTTTAGCACTGGTTAGCAGTGGTAAAGTGCTCAGAGGTCAAAAGCCAACAACAACAGGTCAGAAAAAATAGGAGGAAGGAGGCAAAAAGTTTGGGGATGTCCCTGTCAAAAAGCCAGGTCCAACATGACCCCCCACCAGCCTAAAGCCAGGGGAGAACAATCACTATCCTGATGTACTTCCCTGTTTGAGGCGACAGAACAAGGACCCAGGCCCACAACAGCAGGGGCATGCTCCAGTTCTTCGCCTTCCTGACTCCCATTGGATCCCTCTGTCCATACTCTCAGGGCCCACTAAGCCCATCCATGGGGAACCTTTCTCCTTTCCTGCGGATCCCATCTGTGTAGCACCTAACCTTACTTTGCTCACAGATGTATCCCAGGAGCAGGATAGTACCACCATGACCAACATAGTGGTGTTGCCCACTCTACCCCTGGGGTGTGACAATTGTCCCCTCCCCAGGGATAACTCTGTCCACCCGGACAGCAAGCCACAGTGATTACTGACAGCTGCGAGGGATGAGAGCCAGGCCCCAGGCCTCTCAAAGCTGTCCAACCACTGTGGCTGTGGAGAGTGGGGGGCGGTAGCCCCAGGTGCTGGGCACCCTTTAACCACTCTCCCTTCCACCCGGTCAGGGATGACAGCCTGAACCTGGTCCTCCCCTCTGGGGCTTTGTACCCTCCCTCCTGGAGTGGTACCCCCAGGGTCCAACATGGTCAGGGTGCTTACAGAAGTCACCCTGTACCATTCCTCCACCAGTGCAGGGCTGTTAACCTGCCACTGGCCCTCCAACCTGGGGCCTGTACCTTCAGGTTGGACTAGGGCCCGGGGTGAGGCTTCCCTCCCCCTGCCCTCCCTTCTGGGGCCCAGCACCCTCCAACTAGGAGTGGCCTCCTCAGAAGACAACATGGTAGGGGCACTGTTATCAGTAGCCCCTCCCTCCAGGTCCGGGGGGACACCCTGAACCTGGTCTTCCAGCCCAGGGTCTGTACCCTCAGACTGGATCACTGCCTGGCAAACCAGGACTTCCTGGGAGGCACACCTACCCCCCACCAGGTCAGAGTTTAACCTCTGCACCTGCCCATTCAACTCAGAGTCACCACCCTGAAGTTGAACAATTGCCTGGCACGCCAGGACTTCCTGGAGGGCACCCTGACCCTCCACCAGGTCAGAGTTTAACCTCTGCACCTGACCATTCAACTCAGAGTCACCGCCCTGAAGTTGAACAATTGCCTGGCGCACCAGGACTTTCTGGGGGGCACACCTACCTCCCACCAGGTCAGAGTTTAACCTCTGAGCCTGGTTCCCCAACCCAGGGTCACCACCCTGAGGTTGGGCAATTGCCTGGCACGCCAGGACTTTCTGGGGGGCACACCTACCCCCCACCAGGTCAGAGTTTAACCTCTGAACCTGGTCATCCAACCCAGAATCAACACCCTGAGGTTGGACAATTGCCTGGCACAGCAGGGCTTCTTGGGAGGCACACTTACCTCCCACCAGGTCAGAGTTTAACCTCTGAACCTGGGTATCCAACCCAGAGTCACCGCCCTGAGGTTGAACAATTGCCTGGCACGCCAGGACTTTCTGGGGGGCACACCTACCCCCCACCAGGTCAGAGTTTAACCTCTGAACCCGGTTATCCAACCACGAGTCAGCACTCTGAGGTTGAACAATTGCCTGGCACGCCAGGACTTTCTGGAGGGCACCCTGACCCTCCACCAGGTCAGAGTTTAACCTCTGAACTGGGCCATTCAACTCAGTCACCACCCTGAAGTTGAACAATCGCCTGGCATGCCAGGACTTCCTGGAGGGCACACTGACCCTCCACCAGGTCAGAGTTTAACCTCTGAACCTGGTTCTCCAACCTAGGGTCACCATCCTGAGGTTGGACAACTGCCTGGTACACCAGGGCTTTCTGGGGGGCACACCTACCCCCCACCAGGTCGGAGGTTAACCTCTGAACCGGGATATCCAACCCAGAGTCACCACCCTGAGGTTGAACCATTGCCTGGCAGGCCAGGACTTTCAGGGAGGCACACCTACCTCCCACCAGGTCAGAGTTTAACCTCTGAGCCTGGTTCTCCAACCCAGGGTCACCACCCTGAGGTTGAACCATTGCCTGGTATACCAGGACTTTCTGGGGGGCACACCTACCCCCCACCAGGTCAGAGTTTGACCTCTTCACCTGGTAAGCCAACCCAGAGTCACCACCCTGAGGTTGAGCCATTGCCTGGCATTCCAGGACTTTCTGGGGGGCACATCTACCCCCCACCAGGTCAAAGTTTAACCTCTGAACCCGGTTATCCAACCCAGAGTCACCACCCTGAGGTTGAATCTTTGCCTGGCATGCCAGGACTTCCTGGGGGGCACTCTCACCCCCCACAAGGGACACGCCGTCCCCAAGGGCCACACAAGAGTCTGGTTGGCGCAGGTCTCCCGACCTCTGCCCATCCGGCAGAGTCTGGGTTTCCCCCAAACCAGAAACGGTCTCACCTGGGTCATTCCTGGGGGGCTCTGCTCTCAGAGCTGACCCCTGACTTTCAAGATCCTCCACTGGGGTCTGCCACCCCCTCTCAACCCTATGTCTGGACTTCTGCACCCCCTCACTAGGAGTGGTACTGCCAGACACCAGAACTGTTGGGATGCTGTCTACAGTCATCCCCCCAAGTTCTTCTGACACTGCGGGGCTTCCCTCAAAAGGTGGCCCTACGGTACAGGTTAGGCTCTGAGACCTACCTGGGACACTACAATCCTCTCCCACCACACTTGGTCGGGAACCACCTAGACCACTCCCTTCAGGAGCACCCCCAATTGCCTCTTCAGACTCTCTGGTACTCACCCAAAAGTCTGCCTCCACTGTAAGTTCCCTGGGGTCAGAGAACTCACACTCCACCTGGTGTTGGCGTAGCTCTGGAAAATAAGGACCAGACATATGCTCTCCAGCAATTACATCACTCTGCCCTTCACATGTATTAACCACAGTACCCTTCACCCAACCACCCAGTAACTCAACCTTGGAAAAGCACTCTACTTCACCCTCCTGAGACTGGTGAGACAGTATCTGTCTGTCCCTGACACTCAACCCAAACTCTTCTGGGATGTCTCTACACTCTATATCCAGGACGTCCACCAGGGGGGAACCCTTTTCTCTGTCACTCTCTGCTAGAGTCAGTAAAGTGTCCCTCCCCCCAGTAGGAATATGACTCCCTGTGCCAGTTCCCCAATCCTTCTCAGGGACCCTGTGCATAACGGGAACTACCTCATACCCTTGAACCGCCTGGGGTGTGTCAACTCTCTTCTTCAAGTTGGGTACCACATCTCTGGGCTTGTGCCCTTCTTCAGCAGTACTAGATGCAAGATTTTTGCTGCCACCATCTGAACTGGACTCAGCCCTTCCGGCCTCCAGTTTCAGCTCTTTACAGCTCAGCTCTTGAGCTGCAATCTTTTCTTCTTCCAGGGCTAAGAGACTTGCTGCCTCAGCCCTTTCAATAAACTCATCTAGCTCTTCCATCCACCGTGCTTGAGCCATGAGCCATTCTTTTTTCACTGGGTCTCTTTCCTCATCTGAGTCGTCCTCCTCCTCCTCTGAGGGGTACTTAGTCATTTGGTTTCTTGCTGCCTCTCTCTCTGCCCATCTGTCTTCCTCCCAGACTATGTAGGCATGTAGCATCTCTGCTTTAGTAGATCTCTTTGCTACAGGAAGGCCACATTCTCTGCAAAGCTTCCTTAGGTCAGCCTTAGTGAGGTGGTCAGTAGGCAAAAAGAATAAGTAGGTAAGCAATCCCATTCTGATAGGATCTTACCAGCAAAAACCAAAATCCAAAGTCCAAAATATCAATAGTATATCCAGGAGGACATCAGAGACCAAAAGTCAAAAAAGAGATAAAAAATCAAGTTGACCTTCAACTGTGGGTAGGTAGTGAAATACTTAGCTACTGTATGTCACTGCACAAACACAAGTCCTATCCTCACCGCTGATCACCAATGTTAGAAATGGGGTTTTTGGTTGGCAGTTAGGTTGCCCTCTGTCCAAGCAAGAACCCTCACTCTAGTCAGGGTAAGTCACACACAATCCAAAATCAGCCTGTGCTCACCCTCCGGTAGCTTGGCACGAGCAGTCAGGCTTAACTTAGAAGGCAATGTGTAAAGCATTTGTGCAATAAATCATACAACACCATAGTATAACACCACAAAAATACACCACACAGTGTTTAGAAAAATATAGAATATTTATCTGGGTACTTGTAGGTCAAAACGATCAAAGTTGCTATACGAATTTGTAAAGATATCACTGAAAAGTGATATTAAGTGTCTTTAAGTCTTTTAAAAAGCAATAAAGTGTCCTTCAAGCACAGAGTACCTGGTTTCTGGTGGGAAATCTCCTCAGAGGGCCACAGGAGAAGAGATGCGTGGAAAAAGGGGTGTGTGCGTCGATTTCTCCTCAGCACACACAGACTTGCGTCGTTCTTTTCCACGCGGGGAAGTCGGGCGTCGTTTTCCGGCGCGCAGACAGTCTCTTTTTGTGGATCGCGGGGATTACCAGATGTCCCGGGTCTGTGCGTGGATTCTCCTGCTTATTTTCCGGCTGCGCGTCGTTCTGCGGGGCTGCGCGTCGAAGTTTCGATCTCACGGTAGGCGTCGCGTCGATTTCTCCTTGGAAGTCGGGCGGCGTTGTCCTTGCGAGGCCGTGCGTCGAAATTTTGGTCTCACGGCAGGCGTCGCGTCGATTTCTCCTTGGAAGTCGGGCGGCGTTGTCCCTGCGAGGCCGTGCGTCAAAGTTTCGCACTCACGGTAGGCGTCGCGTCGATTTCTCCTTGGAAGTCGGGCGGCTTTGTCCTTGCGAGGTTGTGCGTCGAAGTCTCGATCGTCCCGAGGGCGTCGCGTTGATCAGCATCGGTGTGCGGCGTTTTTCTCGCCGCGAAACAAGCTGTGCGTCGAAATTTACGGCGCACGGAGTGTCCACGTGAAAGGAAGAAGTCTTTTTGGTCCTGAGACTTCAAGGAACAGGAGGCAAGCTCTATCCAAGCCCTTGGAGAGCACTTTCACAGCCAGACAAGAGTTCAGCAAAGCAGCAGGGCAACAGCAAGACAGCAGTCCTTTGGAGAAAGCAGACAGGTGAGTCCTTTGAGCAGCCAGGCAGTTCTTCTTGGCAGGATGTAGTTTCTGGTTCAGGTTTCTTCTCCAGCAAGTGTCTGATGAGGTAGGGCAGAGGCCCTGTTTTATACTAAGTTGTGCCTTTGAAGTGGGGGTGACTTCAAAGAGTCTCTAAGAAATGCACCAAGTTCCCTTTCAGCTCAATCCTGTCTGCCAGAGTCCCAGTAGGGGGTGTGGCAGTCCTTTGTGTGAGGGCAGGCCCTCCACCCTCCCAGCCCAGGAAGACCCATTCAAAATGCAGATGTATGCAAGTGAGGCTGAGTACCCTGTGTTTGGGGTGTGTCTGAGTGAATGCACAAGGAGCTGTCAACTAAACCTAGCCAGACGTGGATTGAAGGGCACAACAAGATTTTAGGGCAAAGAAATGCTCACTTTCTAAAAGTGGCATTTCTAGAATAGTAATATTAAATCCGACTTCACCAGTCAGCAGGATTTTGTATTACCATTCTGGCCATACTAAATATGACCTCCCTGCTCCTTTCAGATCAGCAGCTGCCACTTCAACAGTGTAGGAGGGCAGCCCCAATGTTAGCCTATGAAGGGAGCAGGCCTCATAGTAGTGTAAAAACGAATTTAGGAGTTTTACACTACCAGGACATATAACTACACAGGTACATGTCCTGCCTTTTACCTACACAGCACCCTGCTCTAGGGGTTACCTAGGGCACACATTAGGGATGACTTATATGTAGAAAAAGGGGAGTTCTAGGCTTGGCAAGTACTTATAAATGCCAAGTCGAAGTGGCAGTGAAACTGCACACACAGGCCTGGCAATGGCAGGCCTGAGACAAGGTTAAGGGGCTACTGAGGTGGGTGGCACAACCAGTGCTGCAGGCCCACTAGTAGCATTTAATCTACATGCCCTAGGCACATGTAGTGCACTCTAATAGGGACTTATAGGTAAATTAAATAGTCAATCATGGATAAACCAATCAATAGTACAATTTACACAGAGAGCATATGCACTTTAGCACTGGTTAGCAGTGGTAAAGTGCTCAGAGGTCAAAAGCCAACAACAACAGGTCAGAAAAAATAGGAGGAAGGAGGCAAAAAGTTTGGGGATGTCCCTGTCAAAAAGCCAGGTCCAACAGTTATAATAATAGTGGACCTGCAAATACAGTTTTTTTATCGGTAGGTTAAAGCAAAGTGAGATGCAAGATGATGTTAATCACAGAGTCATGAAACCAACTGAATCAGAATGAGGACCTGTTGAAAGAGGACTGATTTGATGACATTCTTTAGAATTGGAAACCTGACCAACTTGCAGAGTTTGGAGTGCGGAGCATTCCACGAAGATTAACTAAGACAAGTTTGAGTATTATTAGCCCACTTATCAGCCAAATTACCCATTGTGCATGGTCTACAGAGTTGGATCCCAGTATTCGTAGTTGTCATTCCATGGAGGTAATGGATTAGCAAATGCTGTATCATAAGTTATGATCTTTGTTTCAGTGGCAGCTTATGCAAAGATCACTTCAGCACTGAGATAGTTTCATTTCTTGCAACCAAATATTAGGTGCTTTGTAAAGATTCTAATCCTTTTGTCTCCTAAGCAGGAAGGCAAGCATGTAGGCCATTACAATAGTCTAGTTTAGAAATTATTGAAGACCTGGGCCATCAGCCTGTACACATCGTTCGTCACAAAAGGTTAAGTATGGGAATATGACAAAATTGTATGTACATCCACTATTTTTTTGAGTTCATTTGAAGATTTTAATTCATTCCAGGACTCCTAAGGACCTCCATTATTGGTGAATGATGTTGGAAGACCAGAAAATGTACGAGGGACTGGACAGGCATCATGCTTAGCCAGCAGGTTACTAGGTCCAAAGAGCATAACCTGCCTTTCACTCCTGATTTCACATTACTGGCTGTTAATGGACATATTTGCTTCTACTTCTTACTACCAAAATAAATAAGTATTGGCAAAGCCTAAAGGTCTCAGCTCAGCTAATTTGGATTTGCCAAAGCTTTTTTCCTTTGCTGTTTGCATACAAACACATGATTCTTGATGCATGTGCACACATGGCCTGCAATCTTCAATGAGTTTTGTATTCAAGAAAACCTGGGTTGGTCTCGGACAAAAAATGTGCCTGGACACCAAATTAAAAGAAGCCTCGATTAGCGAACCATTTAGCCAAACAAGCACTGGTAACGTCAACACCTCTTACTTATGCAAGAGCTATTGGCTTTGTAAATATATTTTAGCCATGCTGTACACCAGTGTGGCTGCTGTTAAGCATGGTCAAAAGGTAATCGGATAAAGGAGGGTGGCATGGATGGCCTAATGTGGAGTAGAATGGAGTGTAGGGAGGTGTGGAGTGGTGTAGAGTGCAGCTGTGTGGCATGGAGTGAAGTGAAGGGTCATGGAGTGGCATAGAGTGTTGTGAAGTGTCATGGAGTAGAATGTTGTAACGTGGAGTAGAGTTGGGTGGCTTAGAGTGTCAGAGTGGACTAGGATGTCGTAGTGTGGAGTGACAGAGTGTTGTGGCCCTGGTGCAGAACAAAGTTGAGTGGGCTAGAGTGTGGTGCCTGGGGTAGACTGTTGTAGAGCAGAGTGGATTGTCATAGAGTGGAGTAGTGTAGGAGAGTAGGATGGCATAGAGTGTAGTAGTGTTGTAGAGTATAGGTGTAGAGTGGAATAGAGTTTAATGGAGTGGAGTGTCATGGAGTGGAGTGTCATGGAGTGGAGTGTCATGGAGTGGAGTGTCATGGAGTGGAGTGTCATGGAGTGGAGTGTCATGGAGTGGAGTGTCATGGAGTGGAGTGTCATGGAGTGGAGTGTCAAGGAGTGGAGTGTCAAGGAGTGGAGTGTCAATGAGTGGAGTAGAAAAGAGTGGCCTAGAGTAAAGTGGCGTAAAGTACAGTAGTGCAGAGCAGTTGGTGTAGAGTGCAGTGACACAGAGTGCATGGTTTTGATTAAAATGGTGTAGAATGCAGTGGCTTAGAGCACAGTGGTGTGGAGGTGTAGAGTGGTGTAGACTGTCAGTGTAGAGTGCAGTGATACAGAGTGGAGTTGAGGTCAGTGGCAGAGAGTGCAGTCTTGCAAAGTAGATTGCAGTGGTCTAGAGAAGATTCTTTCAGAGTAGAGTAACGTGGCATAGAAAAGTGGAGTGGTTCAAGGTAGAGTGCAGTGGCATACAGTGGAGTAGCGTACAGTGGAGTCATGCAGAGTAGAGTGGAGCAGCCTAGACTGAAGTGGTGTAGAGTGCAGTGACAAAGAGTGCAGTGATGTATTGTAGAGTGGAGTAGACTGCACTGGCATGGAGTAGAGTGGTGTAGAGCAGAGAGGCTCAGAGTGCAGTGGTGCACAGTAGATTAGGATGGCATGGAGTGTAGTGACATAGAGTGTAGTGATGTAGATTGCCATAGATTGTAGTGGTGTAGAGTATAGTGATGTAGAGTGCTTTGGCGGTAGAGTACATTGGCGTAGAGTGGTATATAGTTGAGTGGTGCAGAGTAGAGTGAGGTGACAGTGCAGTGACGCAGATTAGAGTGGCATAGAGTTCATTGGCAGAGTGCAGAGTAGAGTGTTGTAGATTGTAGTAGAATACAGTGCAGTGATATTGAGTATAGTGGCGTACAGTAGTGCAGAATAGCTTGGCGTTCAGTGCATTGGTTTTGGGAAAAGTGCATTGAGTGCAGTGGCGTAGAATGCAGAAAAGTAGAACAAAATGGAGTGGAGTGGTGCAGGGTAGATTGTAGTGGTGTAGAGTCGAAGACACAGAGTGGAATAGTATCGTAGATTGCAGTGGTACAGAGTAGATTAGAGGTGCTTAGAATGGATTGACTTAGAGTGGATTGGTACAAATTAAAGGGCATGGGGTAGAGTGCAGTAGAGTGGTGCAGAGTAGAGTGCAGTGGCATAGAGTGCAGTGGTGCAGAGTAAAGTGGCAGAGAGTTCAGTGGCATAGAGTGCAGTGTTGCAGAATAGAGTGGCATAGAGTTCAGTGGCATATAGTGGAGCCATGTAGAGTGTAGTTGCGTACACTGCAGTAGAGCGGCTTAGAGCGCAGTAATGCAGAGTAGATTAGAGTGGCCTAGAGTGAATTGACATAGAGTGCACTGCAATAGAGTGGAATGGTACGGAGTTGAGTGCATTGGCATAGAGCACAGTGGTGCAGAGTAGAGTGGCATATGGTGCAGTGGATTGGAGTGGTGTTGAGTGCAGTGGCGAAGAGTGCAGTGTTATTGATTAGCATGGGGTAGAGTGCATTGGTATAGAGTAAAGTGGTATAGCGTAGAGAGCCATGGAGTAGTGCAGAGTAGAGTGCAGTGACAGTGTGGAGAGGTACAGAGTAGAGTGCAGTTGCATGGACTGGTGCAGAGTACAGTGGAGTAGGGTAATTTGAGGTATGCCTGGTATGGTAACTTATTACCATTACAGATAACACATCTTTAGTTGAAATGAGCAATACATTTGCAAAGACATACAATTTTACTGATAAAAGTATACAGCGCACAAACGATAATGTGTAGAAATGTCATCACCTAGTGTAGTGATTTGTTTTGATTGTATTAAAATATTTGTTTCAATCACACTTCAGTATTACCAAAAAAAAAGTGATTCATTTGTGCTGTCCCAATTCTGATATATTCTGTAATATCTGCTCAGTTCATTTACAGACATATACACTTTGTTGTGTGTGTCAGAAAAATAACATTATACAGCCTTCCATCGAGCACCCCCCCACTAGCCAGCATAATTGTCACTTGAATCCTCTCAATTTGAAGTCAGAAAAGTAAACACCAATCTCCCAGGAAGACAGAGCCTAATGTTTGACCTCAGTCTTTTGACATCACAATAAATGTGACCAGATAACAACAACATTTAAGGGCCTGCATACAGAAATTCAGTACTGGTGAAAGAGTACAGTACATAAGGTTTGGGCAAGGAAAGGGACAAACTCAGGGTGGCCAGCCTAAAGCAAATTGAGCTAGCAAATAGAAAGCAAGCAAATGTGAGTTACAAAGTTGTCTGGGTGGCGTTGAACTCAAAAGTGACTCATATTTGGTAATGAGGCTAGTTTTGAACTTTTAAGGACACATTGAATACGTGTTTTGCAATTCATGGAAGACTGCATGAATTTGTGTTTGCTGCAGTCAATGTTTGTGGCAGTATCAGGGAAATATACTGTTCTAACTTGGTGTATGCCTAGGATAGAAGGACAATTAATAGTTAAGAAATCAATAAAAAGGGCACACTTCTGTAAAATATGGAAGAGAGGAGCCAAGCGGCACTTTTTTTCCTGCCCAAAGAAAATTAGGACGATTATCATCGGGAAGAGAAGTAAAAAAAAAAATTCAAAAAAAGTTCACAGGCTGGAGCAGAGAAAAAGTAGGGAGAGGCACAAAGGAAAGTAGGGGAAGAAACCAAGAGGGCTGAATGCCAAAGGAAAATGAAAATCCCTCAAGTCAGCCTTGGAGGGCTGCAACTCACCCATTGAGAATACTGCTGGACCTGAATGATCTGGGGTGGAACAAACACAAGATTAAGGAGGGAAATCATCAAATCATGAGCAGACACATGATGCACAGCAAAACCATCCAGTCATGAGCAGGAGGTTGACCCAAAGCCAACTTTGAGTATATTCTGAATTGTAAAGACTAGGTCTGCCAGCAGGCAGTTGAAGCTGTATATAGCCCAGACATGAAATCTGTAAAATGAATTCCATGGACAATAAGAAAATATAGCTTTTTATTTTGAAAATAAGAAAAAATTTAATTTTTATTTTATTTTATTTTTATTGGTTTTCAGCCATAAAGTCAAAAACAGTGTGCAGTTCCCCCCACCCCACTACCCCCTACCATGGAGAAGGAGCTGGACATAGTAATTGTTGTCTCTGAGTAGTACAGGCAATATTTGGCACCAGCACAATCATTTTCACTACATCAAAGTACATATGGATCACATTACAATATTCTATGCAGATATCAGTGGTTATACATCCGCAGTCTCATTCAATCGTGTCTCCGCATCTAACCCCATTTCCTGCTGTAACAAAATCTCTACCGTGTCCCAAGTCATCCTGCCACTCTATCCAGTCTCAGTGGTTGTTAATCTGTGTCTCACTCCACTTCCAGCGTGTTTCCATTTCCCTTATTCGTGCAACTACTGTTTGAGTTGGTAAGCGAGTTGTTGTCCATCTTACAGCTATGCATTTCTTCACTACCGCTCGCCCAAGTTCCAATATTTTCTCTGCATGTTTAGTATGTTTACCTCGCTTCACCCAGGCCTAGTAAGCATTGCCGAATCATCGGTCTCAGCATGAGTTTACTCAATTCCTCGAGGACCTTCGCCACGCACTCTCAGTATCCCCTCACCTCTAGACATGACCTCCACACGTGTATGTAGGTACCTGGTGATATTTTGCCTTTGGGGGGCAACACTCTGGCTTAGTCTGATCTATCTGATGAAGCCAATTGGGTGTAACATAGTCTCTGTGCACGCCTTAATAATGGCTCAGTTTTAATTTTGCATTGCGTGTCACCTTTCTGCAGTTGCTTAATATGGATGTCCATTAATTCTTGTATTCCCTCCCCCAGATCTTGTTACCACTGTGATTTCAGTGTATCTGTGCATGGGGCAGTTTATGGAAACAGCATAGCTTGTAATTGTGTGATCAGTTTGCTTTCTGTCCCCATATCTGGTAAAGTCTGATTTAATATGTGTGTGTCTGGCTCCTGGGTGAACCCTGCCCAGGTATTACATATCGCCGCTGCTAGGCCGGCACAGGCCAGAAAACACCCCTCTTTCAAAGCTTATCTAGTACGGAATGTGGCATATCCAATTAAAAGACCATCTTCATATAGGTCGCCCATTTATCTGTTGGGTAGTGCCTATCTCCCTGTTGCACAGAGAAGGGGACACAGCCAGGCTGATCTCCATGTACCATGGTATTAACTGTTTTATATATATTCATCACCTGCCCTCTGAGAGGCTTGTCCCCATATCTCCAGTATGGTTCTAATTTGTATTGTCATCCGCATGTGTCTCTTCTTATGAGTGAGGGGTTGGGCCAGCAATCTAGTGGTGCAATCAGTCTGGCTAAAAAGTCAGTAACTGGATCTGTGTCCTCCTCCATGAACCACTGTGTCACATATTGTAATTAGGAGGCCCCTATACGCCTGCAGTCCTCCCCCAGTCCAATGAAAACACTGTACCTCCAGGCTGATACGCACCCTACCTTCTCCCCAGTAGAGGAGTCAGAACTCAACCAGTCTCTGGGATAGGCATAGGCATGTGTTGCAATGTAAATACGACTCTAGGTAACATTATCATTTTACTCAATGCTATGCGTCCCATTAGGGATCTCGGGAACTTCAACCTTCTACATATACTTTTCTGTAATGACGTGACCATATTCCCCACATTTGATTTGTATACTTCTGGCATATCTGAGCTTAGAGATCTACCTAAGAAATTAACCAGGGTCATTTGAAGATACATGTTAGAGTAGCTGTTGCCCACTGCCCAGTCATGCCCCATGGTCTAACACTGATTAATCCCTGATGAGCTGTAACCCTGAGTGCGTCCTCTCTGTTGCAATTGTGTTATAGACCGCCGGCCAAGAAGTCTCTGGATTTCAAATATCATCTCCATATAGATCCCCTATCTGTACCCCATTGTCTGCATGTTTGGCTCAGACTATACATGCCAGTGGCTCAATGACCAGGGCAAAAATGAGGGGGCATCTATGTCGGATGCCCCACTCCACCCACCAACGGTC
Source organism: Pleurodeles waltl (assembly GCF_031143425.1). Classification (NCBI taxonomy): domain Eukaryota; kingdom Metazoa; phylum Chordata; class Amphibia; order Caudata; family Salamandridae; genus Pleurodeles; species Pleurodeles waltl. Next base: position 1,598,985,220 of record NC_090444.1, read on the forward strand.
ATACATCCTATTTCCCACTCTTACTCTCGTCTTGCTGCAGGTGTACAGGACCCATTCAAGTAATCCGTTCCCAATTTATATTGTCTTAGCTCCTGGTCTTTAAACTGCCAATCAACCATATCGAAAGCTTTGTGTGCTTCTAAGCTATCTAAAGCTTAGGGCTCCCCTTCCTTCTTGATCTGTTCTATTGTTAGGAATGCTTTCCTGATATTGGTTGCATTAGTATGGCCTCCTACAAAACCTGCCTAGTCTGGGTTTATAATGTCCCCAGCCACTTTATCCAGATGTGTGATAACATTTTACCTAAATTCTTAGCGAACATGTTAATCAACTATAGCGGTCTGGATGATTTGCAGTCGGTGGGATCCCTGACCTTCTTGAGAAGGACCACTATACATGCTGTCCTAAGGGATTCCATAGTACCCTGCCTGAATGTCTCATGGTGCATCGACAGGAGTGATGTGCTTAGGCGATCCACATATTCCTGGTAGAACTCCACAGGTAAGCCATCAATACTGGGTGTATTCCCAGTATTCATCTGTTTTATGTCCCACCTGATATTTATTTCATGTGTTGGGGCGTGCAGCACCTCTTTCACCTCAGTACCCACTTGAGGCAGGCATGCTTCGTCTAGAATTCGTGTGACCCCCCTCTATGTCCCTATGTGCCTGTTGTGTGTAAAGGACAGAGTAGAACTCAGTGAAGCAGCATAGAATATCCTCCTGCTCTGTAAGATCCACCATGGCAGAGTCCTTTACTGTTACTACTGCTTTTTTTCCTCTCTCTGTCTGTTGACTAACCACGCAAGGTGTTTTTCCCTGTTCCTGTTAAACTTCTGTGTACGTCCCATTGTCATGTTTCCCCAGTGTGTCTCAGGCTTCCTCCAATTCACTTTTTAGCTTGTGTTCCAGTTGCGTCACCGTGTTTGTCAAGGACCTGCGTACTCCATAGGTGGTTGCCATGCATTTCCTCCTTATCGTTACCTTAAAAGCCTTCCACAGTGTCCCAGTGGATGCCACCGACCCCATGTTCAGGGGAAAGTATTTTCTGATTGTGTCTCTGATTGTTTCTTTGTATGCTTGTCCCCTAGTGCCCAGGGCTGGAGCCACCATTCTGGCGGCGTCATAAAACCCGACCCCTTAATTCTGCCGCCAGGGGAGCATGGTCTGAAAGTGTGCAGTCTAAATAATGGACTTCCACGAAGACCGCCGCCTCCTCCTGGTGTCTGAACAGGTAGTCAGTCGATCCTGGAGAATGTACCATGAGGGTGTGAGTAAAAGGAATACCCCTGTATGCGGTCATGTGTACCCCTCCATAATTCCACTAGGTTCAGTGTGTCCATAGCTGTTGATAATGCTTTTGAGGACCTACTCAGTGGTCTTGCTGCAGAACAAGAACTATCCGGTCCAGTGTTCAATATACAATTACAGTCTCCCATCCACATCCCATCTTATAATGTACTTAAGGCACATACAGACTCATAACGTAAAAAAAAAAATCTGTGGTGTCTGTTTTGGGAGCATATGTGTTCAATAGTACTGTAGGCGTGCCACCAATCTCCCCCACCACTTTGATATACCGTCCAATTGATGCTGTAAGTTCACTATCTACTCTCAGGGGAAAACTAGCATCCATCCATGATAGTACACCACGCGCTGAGGAGCTAAACTAGCATATCACATTCTGCCACTCCACTTTTCACACAGTTTCTCGTGCTTCTGTGGTGATAAATGTGTGTCTTGGAGCATCACTATCTTGGCATGTTGTTTATGTATGTATGACCATATCCTTTGGCTTTGGCTGTGGATACATTTAACATTCCATGATAAGATTGTCACCACCATGGATCGAATATGACTATTATCCTTTGTCTGCATACCGTGTGCCTCATCATGTCCAGACACTTCCAGTTGTGAGCGCTCCCTCTCTCCGGTTCAAAAACATTAACTTCCCTCAAAACCCCTCCTGTGTCGCCTACCCCAATCTCGCAAAAACAAGTGGCACATGTAGTGTCTATCCCACTCCTATCAACATCAGAAAGTCATCCCTGTAACAGCTTGCTGTCCCCTGGGCTCCCTGGTGTGGGGCACTCCCGGAACTATGTTTCCGTGGAGCAAACTTGCATCAAGGAACAGCCACATGTGAAGGTCCCTTCCCCCTCCCATCCAACTTACATAGTATATTCATTCAGCTGCGGTGGACCCTCTGTTCATTGCAAGGTAGCTGTTGGTGATTTCCACTCCAAACATCTTCGAGCTGGTTTACAGCATTCTTCTTTCTGAGTAACTAATATATCTCAATAGCTGGGAGCAGCACAGATGACTTGCGTCTCGTCCCGTCGGTCAATGACTCTCAATGAACTGCATGACTTCCTCAGCCCAATCGAAAAACAAAAGCCTCTTCCCCTGAAAGTCAACTCTTAAATGTGCAGGAGGTAGGAGGCAGCCAAGCATAGGCCCAGCCTATATCTCAAAGTCATTGCTTCACCTCTAAAAATGATTTGCATCTCTTCTGTGTCTCCACTACGTAATCTGAGTAAAAAGATAAACGGTTCCCATTGTATTCAATCTTATATTGCTGCTGAGCTGATGCCAGTATACCTACCTTGTCCTTATAGCGTAGCAGCAAGGCAATCAGCATATGAGGTTGTGCACCAGGGGTGGGCCTACCACTTGACGTGTTATGATATTCCGTCCCCAGTTTTCAGCCTTGGTAGCACAGTAGGCAGTCTGTTCTCCAGAAACTGACTGGCGCCGATTCAGCGCCCTCTGGCACTCCTAGAATTTGCACATTATTTCGACGTGACCGGTCCTCCTAGTCTGGCCTCCTGTTGTTGCAGTCACCACTCTTGGTCTGCCAGCTGACTCGTGTGTGCTTGCAAGATCTCCTCTGCACTGTTGGCCCTGGTGCCCAAATCTTTCACCCGCTCTCTCATTTTCTCCATGTCCTGATGAAGCAGTGTCACAGTGACTGCTACACCATCAAGTTTCTCAGTGATGGTCCGGTTCCCCTCCAGGATCAACTTCTTGATATCTCTGGCAGTTGGTGTTGTTGTCTCGCCCGTCTCCAACTCCACTCCGGGGCACCACCCTGTGACATTCTGATGATGCCCTCAATTGTGTGGCGTGGTTTAGGAAACAATCTAGGACCCCTTTTATTAAGGAGGCTTTCACGTGAAGGGGAGGTACACAGGCAAAGCTCCAGTCTGGGGTCCCCAGGTGCCCCCAGCCTCCTCTCAGATGCACACCACCAGACAGTCTCTGTCCGTCTGAGAGAGGCTGCTCCTCACATATCAGTGGCCTCCTTACTGGTGTCCTGCATACCACCGTATCGCCAGCAGGATGCTTGCAGTCTCCAGCTGGAGGGGGCTCGCACAAGTGGAAATAAACTGTGTTTACTGCTAAAAGTTTCTAAGCAGCCCTTCTCGCACCTCTTGCTTGCTGCGAGATCTGATAGGCCTCAGTAGTATCCCTTAATAATAGTGTTCATGGAGCTCCTGTTGTTGCAATCAGTTATCGCCACCGTGCCTCTGTGTATTGGACCCCTTCCGTGCGGGGCCGTATTTTCCACGTTCAATTCCTTTGCCTGTTATTGGCTGCGATCTCTCGCAAGGCGTCGAGGCGGCCGTCAACAATCCTAGTTTTATGCTTCAATATGCATACACGGCTCCCTGTGTATTTGGACGGCAGCCCAGCCCTGCCTCACCTCATTCCTCACCACGTAGTTGAGCAGGACATCAAGCTCATTGCATGTCTGCTCGCATGCTGCCGCAACAGCCTGGCCGGGTCCGATCCCTGCTGATCGCCGTCCCCTCACCAGCAGATGATCCTGACCTCTGTTGCTCGGCCCAGGTGGTGCTGGGCTTTTTTTAGGCAGCCCGGGCTGTCCCGTTCAGTGGGCCGTCTTCTAGCGCCTGTGTGCCCAGGGCATGTGCCTCGTCGCTGGGGGGGTGGGACCAAGTATCCCCTATGAGGGCCTTGGGATTCCAAACCTGTGCAGTCTGAATGAGCTCTCTGCTGTTGCATCTTATTGGTCAGCAATCTTGGCTCCTCCCCCAGACAAAATGTAATTCTAATCCATTTAACAATTGTACAGAAAAAGTTGTCCAAGTTGGTGATTGAAGGAGCCACAACAGAAGTCAACTTCGCTTTACATGTAGATATAGAAAATCGAATGTACTTATTTATTGTTGATCAGATTGATATTCACAGTACTTACATGCAATATCCTACATATAAGAGATATATAGTGTCCAATAAATATTTATTGAGCATTCAGAGACCCAGAGGTGTGCATAGAATCAAATGGGCACACAGACAAATTTACATACCACGTGTATTGGGTGGCTTAAGTGAGGCTATAAATGCACTTGTAAAAATTATTAGAAACACTGCCGTTGAGTTTAATACCAAACTTAATTACAATCTGAATAAAGACCATATGCTGCCTTCTGTTTGGTTTCCGTAGTGAGAAGTATTTGGCAAGGTTCTTCCTTTATTTTAAACATAAAATCTCCTTGGCAACTGGTTTTTGGCAGCATATAAAGCCGCCTGTTATATGTGTATGCCAGTTTGTTTTATTCGTTTAGTTTGAATGTGTAATTTCCTTCTGGTGATTTAGAACACCAGTATAATTCTGTGAGTTGAAGTGTGGTTTAATGTTTCACAAACTTAATAAACTAAAAAATGTTTTTCTAAACTATTGAAGAATAGGACTAAAAGGCAGGATCGATCAAATATCACGAGACTGTACATGAAGCCTTGCACGTCTGAAACAAATGAGAGAGAAAATAGTGACACCTTGAAAATGCATTTAGAACATGCTCTGAGGTCCATCTGGTCTTGCTGAAGTGCAGGATATTTTATGTATACTGAACTTCCGTTTTTCACCTCAGCTAACAGTCTGGCCCACTGCGCCTTTGTCAAATCCTTATAAACTTTGTGAACATGACTCTGCTTTCTAGATGTGAAGCATACCTTCTTTACTGACAAACGAAACAACTGTCTGGTCATTCCCTGCACCATAGTAATGAATCTTTTCACATATAGTAAAATGTTACAGGTTTCCCTTTTCTGTATGAGCAACCACCTGAAGTTGGCTCTGATGGCCATTCTACAAATTAGTCATCAAATTTAAAATGTTCACTTTACGTTGACATTCCCTATTTGCCAATTAGGTTGTACAACTAAAATGATTAATTCATCTCCTTACGTTCTGTGGGAATTCTTCTAATCTTTGGGCCAGATGTATCAAGGAGGCCTTTTGCGAGTCGGAAATAGTGATTTTTAAGAAATCGCTATTTCTGATTCGCAAAATGCAATGTATCACATTTGCGAATCGGTAATAACGATTTCTTAAAAATCACAAGTGCTATTACAGAATCGCAAATTGCTATACCGGCCCCAATCGCACCTATGGGCCTGTAGGCCCATATCTACGAATTTTTTGCAATTCCAAAATTGCGATTTCTTAACCAGAAATCGCAATTTTGGAAATACAAAACCCCAGGGTGCTGGGGGACTAAGGCCCCCTCTGCTGCACCCCAAAATAATTTTTTGCAACATGTAAGGTGCACACATGCCAAAAGGGCATGTGTGCTTTACATGTAAATTTAAAAAATGCATTTTAAATGCATTTTTAAAATTTGCACATGGCTACCACCAAGTTCAACTTGGTGGTAAATAGCGATTCCTAAATGCCCAAATCGCATTTAGGAATTGCTTCTTACATGTGCTTAGAAATCGCAAATAAGGATTCCTTATTTGCGATTTCTTATTTAGAGTCGCAATTTGCGACTCTCTAAACAGGGTCACAATTTTAAGGAATCGCTATTTTAGCGATTCCTTAAAATTGCGTTCAGAATGCCTTTCATACATTCTGAAATGGCTTTTTGCATTCGTAAACGGGCATTCGCACCGTTTGCGAATGCAAAAAGCTTTCATACATCTGGCCCTTTATTCCTAAGGACGACTTTTGGCCTTGTATCACTTATTCAATAGACCCGTGGTGATCAATTACAGACTTAAATGCATAGGGATGGTAAAGGGAAGAAAAATGTAAACTACCACTAAAAATTGACAATAAAGGTATCATCCATGGAGGGCAAATCCGAAGCTATACAAACAAAGCTGAAGATTGCAAGACATAGCAAAATGGGTGTAGAACAAACTTTCTGACCACTGCAAGGAACAAGAATACCTATAGGATTTAAAACGTATGCCAACACATTGATTCTACTGTAGAAAATGAAGGTTAACTATTTGAAGGATGTGTCAAGAGCCTCAAACCTCCATGTCCCAGGGTTTGCCACAATCCTAAAAGTTGAGGACCGAAAGAGGTTGTGTGTAGTCCTTGAAGTCTGAGGTCCTTTGGTGGTGATGCACACGAAGCAGTGGGAGTAACCAGAGTTATGAAGCTTCTTAGAGGGTGAACATTTGGGGTATTGGAGGGTGAGGGGGTCACTTCCGGTAAACTAAGATCCATCATGAAATGATTGGTGCTGTGAGGACTATTAAAACGGAAATTAATGTCCTTTCAGAAAAACAGGCCTTAGACGTCATTCAGAACTCCCAATCTAGAACTCAAGATCACAAGCATGTTTAAAGTGATCTTGTTGTGGTTATATTGAGTAAAGAGGCCCCCACGGGGGTAGTAAAAGAAGACTAAAAGAAGGGATGATACACATCTTATTGACATCTGAGTTTTCCACAAATTTTGTGGCAAATGTGTGGAGAGAAGCAGACCTTGTTATTTCTCTGAGCAATATTTCACAATGCTTACATTTATTATTGTTACTGGGCACCCTACTGGGTCATGAACCATGCCTAATATCTAGATGAATGCATCTTGTAGGAACGTTTAAGTTAAGTTAGGCATCTGTTGACTGAGTCCTTCTGCTTCACTCCCTTTTACTCCTTCCTTCAATGTTTCTCAGTTGTGTTTTATTATCTACAGAATACACCTGGAGCATGGAGAATAGCTCTTAAACATTAAAACAGCAAACAGTTGGTCCAATTAATTGACGGAACAATGAGATTCTGTAGTAGGGTGAAGTATTTATTCCAACTGACCATTGATGACCATATTGAGCTGATGAAATGAGGTACATGCTGGTATTAATGTTGTTAAAACTGTGGAAAAACCTGCATTGTTCCTTTACAAATTTTATGGGGAAATGTCCTAAACAACCATTGTAAACAATGCAGATGTTTACAACGCAAGTGCAACAATGCTTTCCAGAACAAAGACTGCCTTTTTTCTCTGTCTTAACCACGCATGTGCCAAACTACGCATATGGGTGACTGAGGCAGAGACAAAGGCAGAGAGCAGTCAAGTGGATCGGTAGAGAACGAGGTTGGGTAAGTGGGGCTAGGGCAGGGTTGGTGGGTGGTAGTTTTTAGGGGTGGGGTAGATTAAGGGCTTAAGGTGGCTGGGGGGTTGGGCTATTTTATTTTTAGGGGCGGGTGGGGGGATTTTGGTAAGTTTAGCTATTGGAGCAGGGTGTTTTTTGTTTTTTTTTGGGCTTAGGGTGGGGGGCAAGGTGGTTTATTTTTTAGGGAGGAAGGTTTAAGAAATGGTGGGAGGAGAGGAAGGATCGGGGAGGACTCGGTGAAGTAAGAGGGGTTGGATTTAGTGCTTAGGGGTGGGTCTGAGGGTTGAGGTAGTTTATTTTTTAAGGGCTGGGGTAGGGGGTTGGGATAGTTTTTTTTATTTTTTTTTTATTTTTTAAGGCCTCAGGGGTGGATTAAGGGTTTAGGGTGGATGGGGGGGTTGGGCGATTTTATTTTCAGGGGTGGGATGGAGGATGTGTGTAAGTTTAGTTTTTGGGACGGGGTGGGTGGGGTTGGGGTAGTTTTATTTTAAGGCTTAGGGTGGGGGGCAGGGTAGTTTGGTTTGTAGGGGGGAAGGTTCAAGGAATGGCGGGAGGAGAGGATGAAGGATCGGGGATGACTCGGTGAAGTAAGAGGGGCCAGAGTTAGTGCTTAGGGTGTATGTGGGGGTTGAGGTAGTGTATTTTTTAAGGGCGGAGGTTGGGGGTTGGAATAGTTTGTTTTCTTTAGGCCTTAGAGTAGGTAGGAGTCAGGGTAGTTATTTTTTTAGGGAGGTGGGTAGGCGTGGCAGTTTTTTTAAGAGTGGGGGATGGTTTAAGGAAGTGCGGGAGGAGAGAAGAGGAGGAAGTCTCACGAGTGGATAAGGCGAGGTAAGTGGGGTTGGGGCAGAGTTTGGGGTAGTTTTTAGCGGTGGGGGTGGATTTAGGGTTGTGGGGGTGTAGGGTTAGTTTATTTCTTAGGGGCAGGAGTGGAGGGGGTTGAGTAGGTTATTTTTTAGGGCTTATGGTGGGTGGAGGGGTGAGGGTAGTTTCTTATTAGGGGTGAGGGAAGGTTTTAGGGCTCAGCGTGGGTGGGGGTTGTTGGAGTAGTTTAGTTTTTAGGGGCAGGGTGGGGGGTCGAAGTAGTTTTTGTTTTAGAGCTTTAGGGTGGGTGGGGGTCGGAATAGTGGAGTAGTTTTTTTTGTTGTGCTTAGGGTAGGCTTATGGTGGGTGGGGGATTCGGGGTAGTTTGGTTATTAGGAGTGGAGGAAAGATTTACGGCTCATGGCGGGTGGGGGGTGTCTCATTAGTTTACTTATCAGGGGTGGTGGTAATTTTGGGCCTCAGGGTGGGTCGGGGGAGTTGGTTTATTTTTTTAGATTAAGCGTGGGGTTGTATGATAGAATCACACATGCTGTTTCCACATATGCCTTTACTAAGCATGCGAAATTCATTGTAAAGGCACGTGTGGTAAAGGCAGGCGTGGAAAAGACGCAGTCGTGGATCCAACTGCCTTGTTAAGGCATGGGTGGTCCGGCATGCGTGATTCTGTCTTACAACCAATTTTATGTAACTTCTCTAAGATGTTTCCTTCTGTATGTTAAGGTTTGAATAGAGATTATAACTGATAAATGTAAAACTCATCCTATAGAAATAGCTTTGCTATAACTCTTTCCAAAGTCAAGCAAAAACACAATTAACTTCATGAAGTACAGGTTAGTTTACCTCCTATATATTGTTTCAGAATTGTTTCAGAATTTAACTTTTTTTAACGTATTAAGGTACCTTGCCTAAAGCAATTTAACAGGTGCAATTTATGAAGCATAGTTACAGGCATTCTGACATAACGTTGGTAATGGAAATCAAACACTTACATTGAATGAATGAAAACTATATGGCAACAATCGAACTTGATAAAGAGAAATCTTTTGATTGTCTGTTGATGTTTCTTACACAACTCTTGCCAGATCTCAATCCTTTTTTACTTAATTAAAACACTGAATGATGGTGTGTTAATAAGCTGATATGTTCCATCTGGCCAGAATGACAGGCCAAGGTTGTACACACTCCCCTGTTATTTTCAACGTTATACTGGACCTGTTAGTAGTAGCTGTCAGAAATAATACTGATATCACAAGACTTCCTCACAGGAATAAAGGTTAAGACTTTTCTTTACAAAGACAAGGGTCAATTAAGACTTCGGCGGACGGAAAAGCCCGTCCGCCGAAGTCCCGATGGGAAGGTTGCCGCAGAGTTTCCACCCAGTGGCCCAACGGGAAACGGCTTACTGCATTTTCTCCAGCTCGTAATAAAGCCGGCGGCAATGCTGCAGTGCATAGAGGATGCACCAGCACCCGTCGCGATGTTCACTGCCTGCAAAGCAGACAGTGAACATTGAGACAGGGCTGGCAGGGGGAGGAGGGTGCCCTGCACTGCCCATGACAAGTACATGGGCAGTGCAGGGGCCCCTCTGGGTCCTCCTGCACCCTGTCTCCACCAGCCATTTCATGGCTGGGCTACCGCCAGGTAACCACTGGTGGAGTGGGGAGTCTTAGGATTAGGACCTCTAGCACTGCCAGTCTGTCCTGTGGCGGAAGAGTGGCAGTGCTGGCGGTCGTAATGTGGCTGTTGGACCGCCACCTTGGTGGCTGTCCTACTGTCACCAAGAGGGTCGTAATGAAGGCCATAGGCTGTTCCAGTGGCGGATAGTAGATTTTAAAAGTGGTGGAGCCAAAACTTAAACCTACGTGTAATACATGAGGGAGCCTGAATTGAAAGGGGTGAGTGTTGAGTGTGGGTGGGGAAGCTCTCCCTGCAAGAACATTTTGAAGAAAATAGGTTCAAATAGAGGATTTTACATATAATTACTACTTGTATGTATTAATGATGGCTCCCATATTGCTACTACATTCTAAATACGTAGACAAGAAGCAGATAATTTTAAGTCCATTAAACCTAGGACTGGGTTTTGTGCTTTCATATACAAACGTCGATTTACGGTTAAGAAAGGAAAAGACAGTTCTGCAGAAAATAGTAGCAAAACGTTTGCAGTGAATGTATTGCGGCCATCTGCACCAAGAAGGCATAAGCAAGTCTTATTCTCCTCTCTAGCACAGTCTGTTTTTTTTAATCAAACTAATGCATCGTAGCTGCAGTGTTTGAGATCCGTGCCTTACATAACATGGAAAAGAGCAGCTGGACTCCTCCTAAGGCCTGCCATCTTCCCTGAGGAGCAAGTTGTTTCCCCTCACCCAGCATTGCCTCTTCAATTCCTGCCCAGCTCCCGACCATTTAAATTACTGGAGTTGTTAACTCTTACTTGGACCATTACATAGACACCGAAAATACAACCCTATGGATGCACTGACAATTAAAGTGTTCTCCACTATGACGTAACAAAGGTGGTTTTTGCCTTCAGGGCAAAGTAGACCTCGCCCAGCACATGTGCAGCCAGCCACCTTCAAACACCTTCGATCACCCAAGAAAAAAACCCAAAACGATTCAGTCAACTTTAACACAGAGCAACAAGCAGACATTTCTTCCCAGCTGCTCAATATTTTATCTCTTTTTCTCTACTTTCCTCGCAGGCTACTATAGTAGATTGATGTCCAATACGACCATTAATACCAGCTGCCCTTGGTCCGTTCCTCCTGTTTATAGTGAGTATTACTCTTGGTTTGGAGCACCATCTTATTTAAAGTTAGGAAGTATGGTCCGGTTGTGCACAATTTCTGAAGTGTTTGTTATTTCACACCCTTTTCTACGTCCTTCTGTAACTAACTCAGCTTTAGTTGAGGCTATAACAATATTACATAATGAAGTGTGATGTTTTTATAGAAACTTCTAAATTGAAACTAAAACTTTAAAGACGATCTGCTCTAAAAATGAAAGTTGATTGTGATGAATAATTGTTACTTTTTTGTTTATGTGGGAAGATTAATTGTATTAAAATGAGTGTATTACAAAAACAATTTGTCTTCTCTATTGTGCCTGACAAATAGCAAAGACTGTAATCATTTATAATTGGCTAGGCAAATTTGACTGGGGAGCTAGTAAGAAATCCAAATGTTGTCTGCCAAACTCTCAAAGGAAAGGCATCCAAGAGAGGTTTTGTGTTCCCAGATGTGTGATCATATGTGAAGGCATTTGACACCACCAGCTGTTTTAGTGTACAAAGGCAGTTATGCGTAAAAAGCAATGTTACTGTATGTGTGTGATAATTGGAAAGGAATGAAAGTTATTACAGGGAAATAACTTCGTGAAACACTGTGGCTATGTTCTGTTTTGGAATGCATGGATGAAGTAGATAGCAGAAAATCCTGGGATTCGTGAGAGGCATCCCAAATCTGTACTAGAGTCAACTAGTGGATTTTTTCCTATCTGGCATTTACTATGGGGCAAGATAATATTTCATCATCTGAATTTAGTACTGATTCCAAAATCAGAGGATGCTGTTTTGTCATCCAGTCTAAGCCCTCTGCACCTTTTGTTGAGAATGAAAACCATCAACAACACAACGTGTATGGGGAATACTGGGAACAGGCTAAACTGGCCCGTTCAGCTGATCATCAGATCAAGAACGAGGTGATCTAGTTATTGGCATGGGATATGGTAGTGGTGGCAGTGTGCTAAATAGAGGATGGGGATGTTCCTCTTATGGAATAGGTGGTTTCACACACATTATAGTGTCATGCTTCATGATTTGACCACCTATCCCCACCCAGGTAAGATGATACCGTCTGGGCAGACTCAACCTCGTTGTTAAAAGAACTCTGAGGAAGTGCTGAAATTCAATTTTGCTGGATAGAGCGGGGATCCAGGGGAGTGAGAAAATACAGCTAAAATGACCTAACAAATCACCAGTGTGTCCTATTCCTTTAATGACGGAGTTTGTTGGTAAGATTAAAAGCCATTGTGAGACTCCTGAATATAGTGGTTCAAGGTGTCATCTAAATCTATATGGCTAATATGTTTCTGCCCTCTCATATAACCAAACTGGTCTGGGGCATTCGTCAGGGCCTATGATCCCTAAGAATTGGGGTAGCTGGTTAAGCTAGAAAGTGAGCAAATAAGTTAAAATGCACACTTGGCCTACCTGGAAGAAAATACAGTAAAGGAAGGCCCTGTTATGGTAGGGAAATTAGTCCCAGGTCTGCGGGGGGTTGCACCTTGTAGCCACACTTCCTCCAATGGTGGCAATCTGTAATGCAACCTAGATGTGTCCCCATCTAAGCTGCTTGCACCCGGCTGGGACCTGGGGCTAATTGCCCTACCATAATAGGGCCTTCCTTTACTGTATTTTCTTCCAGGTAGGCCCAGTGTGCATTAGTCCTTTGTGCCACCTAGCAGACGCCAGGCAGCAGGGCAACAAACAGAAGTCCAGTAGCCTCTCTGGCAGAGGTTCGGCCCAGTTCCAAAGTGCTCTAAAACATGGGGAAAAACCCCTGTACTTATACTCAGTTTTGCACAAGCTTTACAAAAAGGAGTGGAGAAGAGGTTCCAACCAGTCCTGATCTGTTCTAGGAGTGACTCCCCTCTCCTCCAGCACAGGCTCAAAACATCATTGGGGGATAAACAAACCCTTTGTGTGAGGCCAGGGCACAGCCTTTGCAAATGCAGGTGTGCCCCGTCTCTCCTTCTCTCAGCCCAGGAAGACTTTCAATATGCAGATACTCATCTGTGCACCTCCACACTCCTTGTGTACAGGCTGTCTGAAAAGTATGCACAAGCCCAGCTGTCACTCTGCCCCAGACGTGGATTGGAGTCAAGTGGCAAAACACCAGTCATAAGCACAGAGAAGTGCCCAATTTCTAAAAGTGGCATTTCTGTAATTGTAATCAAAAATCCACCTTTTCTCACCACCATTACTACCGTACCAAACATGCCTACGCTACCCCTCACAGATCAAACAACACCACCTAGACATAAGGTAGGGCATTTCCAATGCAATCCTATGAGAAAGGCAACACTCAGCAGTGAGAAACCAAGCTGGCTGTTTGTCACTACCAGGACAGGCCACACAACTAGGCATTGGCCTGCCTTTTACATACATAGCACCCTACCACAGGGCCTACCTTAGGGGTGATTTATGTGTGTAAAAGGGGAGTTCCAGGCCTGGCAAGTCAATTTAGATGCCAGGTCCTTGTGGCAGTAAACTGTGCACGCAGGTCCTGCGCTAGCAGGCCTGAGACAGGTTTGGAAGGCTACATCTGTGGGTGGCACAAGGAGCACTGCAGGCCCACTAATAGCATTTAATTTACAGGCCTGGGTATGGTGATACCATTGTACAAGGGACTTACAGATAAATGAAATGTGCCAACCAGGTGTAAGCCAATCAGACCAAGTTTAGAAGGGAGAGCACAAGCAGTTTAGCATTGATCAGCAGTGGTAAAGTGCCCAAAGTCCTAACATCAGCAAAAAGGGTCAGAAAAAATTAGGAGGAGGAAGGCAAAATTTTGGGGATGAACCTGTAAAAAGGGCCAGGTCCAACAAACTCTATGGTAACTCGCCTTCCAATAGTATTTGATCAATGGGCATTGATTACTTAAAAGCAGATTGGCAGAGTGGACTAATCTATGATCACCTAATTACAGTTACAATGACTGGCAAGATGTTCAAGAATGTTATATAAGAATTTGTTATGTAATAATGGTCTGATAAAGTACAGAAGCGTATGAAGATGTGAAAGCACAAACCATAAATACATTTTTATTTCAATTAACACATATTTGACAAAGACTTAAAAGAATATTTTTCAGTGCAAATACTAAGGCATGTAGCTAAAATTCCATAGAACTCTGACCTTCTAATCAAAATATTAAGATTGGAAGAAATTAATTGCAAGTGCAACCTCGGCCAAATATCCAGTGACAATGCTGTAATAGGAATGAGAGGATCACTTGTCTCCATGCTTTCCTGAATCATATTTGAATTGTGAGCCAGAATGTTATGGTGAGCCTTTTTATTCATCTTTCAGCTATCTAGATTTTTACAAATACTGCATATCTGAAAGAAGCGCAGCTGTGGAAACCAGGGTTGTGAAATAAATGGGACAATTCGGGGATCTGAAGCCTTCATAAGAACTGAACAAGTTGACATGTTTGAGTCATTTGCAGACAGATGGGACAGGCTGCCTTCGCATACACGATGACAGGTGGATGTAAATGGGAGGAGTAAAGGGCTTGGGTATTTTTCTTTTGTCAACAGTGACTCCCCTTGGTTGGAGGAAAAGACACAAGCTAGAAGTAGAGCGTTTCATTACTTCTTTGATAGATCCATGGGTTTGCATGCCCAATTATTAATACAGGTTGCGCACGTTTTCTATATCAAATTAAACAATGCTAGCAGCCAACTGTTTGCTTGGCACAGCTCTGAAGTTAATCATACCATATTGTTCTCAGACGCTCCAACTGTTGCCAAGTCCTTTTCACAAAAAGCATAATCGCTTAATTGTTAATGACGTGTTATTTCTTGGCTCTGTTGGCAGTTAAGTTTTTTATTATGTGGTACTTTTGTGCTGTTAATTATCCGTCAGGTTTGTGAATGAGCGCTGTTTATACAATCCATGCCAATATTGCCCGGCACCTCATAAGTCAAACAACTAGCTCTTCTTTTGTTACATTATAACACTTCTCCCCACTTAAATCCTCATATTTTCCATACGATCAGGATGTCTGTGGTATGTAGTATCAGAGTCAAGTGTGAAAACAAGACCGGCAATTCTAAATACTAGCAAGATTTGGTTAACTTGGATCCTGTCAGACGTCGAATTAGGAACGGACGGACAGCTCTTCGTAATAGTAGCGTAAGTGCAGGGGATTGCAGGAGAAACTCCCTTCATACTATTTTAATCTTATTGCAACAATGTATCCAGCATTCACCAGTGATGGACATACCTCTGTCTGCTGTTGACGTCCTGCTAATCCTGCAGAAGAAGAGATTGGGGAAGTGTAAATTGTATGCTGTTAAACGTCACGAAAGGTCATGCTGTCAATTGCCATGCTTTCATAGCTTCCGTTAGCAACACCATGGTCATAAAATAGGAAACATGTAAATTGGCTACTTTGTTACACGTTATGAAAGGGCATGCTAGCAAATGTCATGTGTTCATGACTTCTCTTACCAGCACAAGTGTCATATGACTGGTATGTCTCGTAATGTACATGTAAGTGTTCATTCTGTCCAGACCTTGTCAAAGTACTGCATTAGATGTACAATCTCAAATGACAACCTTTTACTCGGTCAGGTGAAGCTTAGTAGAGAGTATAATTAAGTAAATTATTTTTAGCATGATCCTAAGGGGCTCTTCTTCACTGGTACCTAACCACCATGATTATGACATTAGAAACGTATAGGTGTAAATTTGAGTAATGTTTTAATGTTATGAAATAAAGCATATCAAAGGGAGTAGCACAGACCAACATAAAAGTGTACATTACCGAAGCTATACTATTACACTAGTGTATATATTGTAGTAACACATACGGACATTTAACCTCATGTATGTGATATGACTGCAAAGTAAAGCTGGTGCCTAGTTCATGACGTCCAGGACCATGCTGTTCAATGTGCACATGTACAGGCACCAGCAAGGTGTAGCTCAGAATGTGACTGTGTAAACACTGGTCAGGGGCATTGGTTTATTGGTTTCACCTGGTGATGTACAACTATTGTAGCATAACACACCATAAGCTACCAAACAGGGGAATTCAGGGCGCATGGCTGCTGTTCAGATCACTCTCCTCATCTGGCAGGCTGTGAGTGCATTTAAGTGCCCACTATCTGGTGTTTAAGCCTATGGATGAAGATATGCCAGCTATAGTAGGCATGTGTTAGTTGAATGCGAGCATTTGTACTAATGCCTATCCTTTGCCTCTTCAGTACACTGCACTTGCAGGTGTGGTGGCCCAGCTCTGCAAAATATGCAGCTAAAACATACTGGTTAAGGCTGATAATATCTAGTCTTTCCCTTCTACTGGTTTGCAACTTATATGCTTTCCATTTTGCCCAGACGATCATACCTAAAATGTCTGCAATTTTATTTGGTCTGTTATGTAAACCAGTACATACCACATCACTCAGAAGTTCACAAGAAAATAAATGTCCATACTATAAGGTTTGTATCAGATGATTCACTTTTGTGATTTATTTAAAAAAAAGTAGACATCTGTAGTCTTCAGAACATTTGAAAATATACAACAGCCGACAGTGACACAGTGACTTCACGGCTGTAAAATGTATAAGTACACAAGTCAGAATGTATGAAACTACAAAGACAAACAGCATAATTTGCACTTACTAGAGATACAAAAATAAGAAAAAGTATAGGAGAAAATAGGGGAAAAATGCCAGAGCCCACGGCAAACAGCAATCATTGTGACCAAAATTATAAGAAGCTCCAGTGACGACGTATGTGCTGAGAAACGCGTGTGAATGATGAGCGAGATAGAATTAATCAATTAGAAAGAAATTCAGAGTGAAAACGGTTAGTCAACATCCATGTGAAGAAGAGGAAAGATTTGAGTAAAAAAAAAAAGTGTAACCCACCAAATTAAGGGCCCAATTATGAATTTGGTGGACAGGAACACCCCTCCAACAAATCCAGATGGGGTGGTTGTCACCATGCTGGCTTCCCCCTCACCGGCCCCATTAAGACTTTCCCAATGGGCTAACTGGCGGAAACCAAGATTTCTGCCGGTCAGCCCAGCAGGGGCACCAGCTCCCGCATAACTGTCTGCGCTTGCGATGTGTAGTCCAAAACTGTGCTGCAGTGTGAACCGGGTGCCAAAAACTCTGTTAGCTCTGCCAGT
The DNA here is from genome assembly GCF_031143425.1 of Pleurodeles waltl. Taxonomy (NCBI): domain Eukaryota; kingdom Metazoa; phylum Chordata; class Amphibia; order Caudata; family Salamandridae; genus Pleurodeles; species Pleurodeles waltl. Next base: position 1,599,002,338 of record NC_090444.1, read on the forward strand.
GGAGCAGAGCTCCCCACCCACCTTTAGTAATAATCAGCAGTGCATGTTGAGTTCAGCTCCACCCTGGCTGATTCCGACCTGCACTGCTGTCTTTCATCCCGGCAGGGATTGTGGTAGGTTGGCGGGGCTGCCCGGCAAACTTGTAATGTGCTGGTCACACCTCCATAATTGCAGCGGTCTGCCTGCCACCACAAGTGTGGCAGTCTGAAGAGTGCCACACTCATAAATAGGCCCATACTGTCCACGATGTGAGACCTGACACCTAAAGAAAAATTGAGCAGTAAGTGTGAAAAAAGACAAAAGTATATAAACTAACCTAAGCTTAAGGTAGAGTCAAGTTATTAATATAGAAGCTCCAAAGATCAGTTAGCTAATATGATGTATTAATCCAAAGTTTTAAAATAACATTTTTTAAATGTTTTAAAATAGAATTGCAATTGCCGTTGGGAATTGCCAATGCTGCTGCCTCCCCTTTAATATTACTTAAAATTATTGAGGATACTGTGTCAAAATTGTACATCAGTTTCATCCCCAAACCAAGGGCCGGGGCTGCTCCATGTTCATTTTGAATTTGTTTTGACACTTGCTGTAAATTTGCAAGTGTCGGAGTACCATGTGTGGTGCTATATATTGCTGCAAAGACTGTGCCCCAACTGGCACAATCCTCTATTGAGAGATCCATTCCCAATGCCAGGCACATTGTTAGAATTCTGTTTTTATCATGGGTTCCCGTAGGGGGAAACACTGCTTCCAGATGATTTGTTTTTTGTGCCACCCAGAACGGAATCATCTCCTGCTCAGTGGGCCTTTTCCTATTATTGAATGGACAGATTGGGGATTTATTCCTGTAACTGCCAATTGGTTGATAGCTAGAGCAGCCCTTGCTGGGGCTGTGTTCAAAGTCTGCATTACGAATTAAATTAGTAGTCTATAAATTGCTACTAGGTCATTCTATATTGTCCGTACTTCAGCTACTTGCATAGCTTGCACATTGAGATGTGGTGTATATGTGGCCAGTGTTGGCCAGGTTGGTCCATCATTACTTAAAGGACCTAAACTAACAGGTTGTATTACAGGTGGGAGGGTGCCATTAGACCAATGTTGGTGTTCTTGATAATTTAGAGGCATTTCTAGTTATTGGTATGCTCTGCAGTGTTGTGGTAGATTCACTATTCTGTATGTGTGAAATGTACTTGAGTCTTCATTTATTGCTGGAAAGGTCACTCATAAGTAGACTATTTCTGTTCTGTATGTGTTGTGAGCTTCCGTGACAAATCTAACGTCCCTGCCTTCATTTGTTAGTCCGTTAGCTAAAAGAAACTGTGTGACAGGTTGTCTACAGTTCTCGTGGATATTTACTGGTTGTGCCATATTAAAGAATAGGTATCAGAGTTGGCAACACTGATGGGGTATCCTTTCAAGAGTCAAGTTTGAGCAACCTACAACCTAAATAGCTGCTTCCTATTTGGCTGAGGAGGATTTTCTATAAGACCATGGACATCTCCATATAACGGTACTTAGGGTACCTTTAGCATGTGCAAGACTGATACTCAGGGGACCGGTATAATTAGTGCCTTACGAACGTTGGTGGCACCATGCTTAGGACTCCCATCATTAAAACGAGACTTCTGGATTCGGGTGGCAGTACCAACTCTTGTGGGCAACTGAGTCACTCCCACACCGAGTAGCAACTGTCGGCCTAACCCTTGTGGCTAGCAAGCAGCACCTCACCCAGACCTAGAAAGCAAAGGTGATTTGTGGCAGCCTGATGCATGACATTCGGTGAACTCTCAGGGAAGTCATGATAGACCAATCTTATCCCTTTCTCTCATTAGCAAAAGATCTCAGGCACACACACAGGCAAAGAAAGAGATGCAGAAAGGTTTTCAATATATTTATTTGAAAGAATGCAAACTACGTTAAAATGTATGAGCTGCAATTATTAGGGCAGTGAGACCTAGCAAGATTAGGATTGTCACGATTAGTGTGAAGAAAATACACAACCCCAGTATATTGGAATACACAAGTGTATATGATTCCTATCTAATGCCTAGCTTCTAGAGAGCATAGAAAGATAAAGCCCAAATCTACCCGTACTCAGTCCGAGAGGAGTACCCACCCCCCATGAAATGGCATGCAGCATGGATGAGTATCCTGGCCAGAATGACTTCCCTGCCCTTGTCCGGCCTGTATGGTGTTTTTATAAGAAAATGTGTTTTCATTCTATGAAACAGGTCTGACGTGAGCATGTGCTGTCTGCACACTCTTGTATCGGGAACACTAGATACATTATAATGTACTTGTCACCCTTGGGCAGAGGCACACTGTGAATTGTTGTGCACAGAAAATAACGCATTCACAGAGTTATAGCTGATTAGAAAAATAAAACATCCTCGCTGTAAAGCAGGCTAAACTAAAATGAATAATGTACAATAAGTTTTCTTTAGGTGGCATGTCTCATATTGTGGACAGTTATTTTGATCGGGTGCACTCTTTTTTATTTGTCTTTCCTCCTCTTCTCACAGAATGTCACTCTTCTGTTTGCATTTACTCACCGTTTTCACTCTGAATTTCTTTTTGGTTGATTAACTCTTTATCTCTCATCATTCACGTACGTTTCAAAGCGCATACACGGTCACAGGAGCTTCCTATAACTTTGGTGACCATGATTGCTGTTGTTTGCCAATGGCTCTGGTATTTTTTCCTTATTTTCTCCTACACTTATTCTTATTTTTGTATTACTAGTAAGTGCAATTTATGTTATTGGTCTCTGACTGTTATGTACTTACACTATACTTTATTTAGACTTTATTTTGGCTAGTGCCATAACAGCAAATAAAACAAAATTTAAAAAAGTGTTAAAAAACATCCAAACATTAAAATCCATAAAATCATAACATGTAAAATAGCTAAAAGGTTGCAAAAGTGTAGAACTTAGCAGCATATGAGGGACAAGTTAACATATAGAGCAAAATTAATTTCAGAGCTCCAGAAAATAACTGTATACTAAAGCCTACTAAAGTATATGCCAATACACCATTCAAAAGAACAACATAAAATGTATGAGATCATAGGGACTGCAGGGTACAGCATAAGATCACACAAGCCTTAAGCAGTAGGCGATAAGCATGAACTGGGTGACCATCTTCTACGTCCCCACATATATATAAGAAAATGAGAAAAAGCAAATACTATTCGTTGAGCAGTGACTGCATGAAGTATCCTAGTTGCCATTTTGTAATTCCTGATGTCCTGATTGTGCCACAGTGGCAAAATCTACTTCCTCCTGTCTGTATGGTATTGTGGACAGAAATACAAGACGTGATCCGCAGTTTCCCTGGCCAGCGGGTAGAAGGGACAGCTCAAATCAAGTTAAGCATTGGCAAGGTCCTAGTGTGGAACTTAAAATAGAGCAATCTGGCAGCCGGGGGCTCAATCACATCCATATACTCTTCCAGGCAATAGGTGTATTTAAATTCCAAGAAAGTCAAGGTACCTGCCCCCACAGACCTATGGGATTTACCATTCACATGCCTCCAATACAACTCCTTGAGCATGGACTTGGAAACTCCACATGACGTTCTCACATGGGCTCACAGATTTCCGCACCCAATCTCTTCAAGACAGTATCTAATAAGCCTAAACCATGGGATCCTTGTAGCCCCAGGGAATTAAAAAATTTCTTCCAGACCCATCCAAAAGGGCGATAAGTCTGCTGAGGACCAACTCCTCCACCAGTACAGTATGGGTCTAAGTCTGACTCTGAGGACAAGAGGACAAATGCAGAGGTCTAATATAAGTGGCACTAATGGGGCGCTGGCAGGAAGATTAGTGAGGAGTCGGAGAAAACAGTTTTCCGTCAATTCCATGTCGTAAACATTATTGTGCTCCCAGAGTTCTCCACCATACAGAGACCTCCCCCTCCCCCAGAGCTTGGTGGCTGTAAATTTGCAGTGTAGGTGTTATCACACGAAAGCTGGATCCCTTAAGGGCTCTCAAGATACCTAGTCTGAGTTTGCGATTCTAGATTGGGGTGACCATTGAAAATGCTCGTTGAGGGGAACCCAGGTACTCACAGGTGTGAACCCTCTCTAGTGAGAGCCATTAAGGACTGTGTATGATCTTGCCATCTGACAAGGATTCAAAACAATATATTTGGTTTTGTTGAGGTTGATCTCCAACCCTCTTTGCCTGCAGAAGACACCAAACTTGTCCAGCAGACTTTGAATACCCATTGGTAATTTCAAGACCAGTAAGATGTAATCCGCAAACAGGAGCACCAGGACCTTCCTGTTAACCAGACACAGGACATCATGGGTAAACTGCTCTAAAGTAGCTACTAGGTTGTTAATATATAACAGAAATAGGGTAGGGGCTAGAACGCACCCCGTCTCACCCCAGTTATGTACTTATACTTGAAAAAGTCACTGCACGATGAAACACGTGTCAGCTGTTGTCCATTTTGTAATGTACTGAATACTACTGAAGCCTACATTTTCTGAATAAACCACACAAGTGAATCATCTGATAGAAACCTTTACTGTATGGATGTTTATTTTCTTGTGGACTTCTAACGAAGTGCTGTGGTATCTATTGTTTTACATAGTTGACACACTGGACACATGTTGTTCTAACATAAATATGCACCTCTGGCAGTAGGGTGTATGATACCCATTTAGCACCAATCCTTAATTATCTTGCTGCATTTTGATTTACATATTACCCACTTATACATAAGGTCTTCAGGGGTGTGCTTGTTCACCACTACTACCAATCTATATCATAAATTTTATTTGGTCTGTTGGTTTGTTAAGCATACTTTGTGAAAGACGTATTTTATACCGTCAGGCAGAAAATGTGTAACTGATAGTGAGTTAGAGTGATGTCACCAGTTTTGGGACCTACACTCCTTTTTTGCATAGGGCTCCACTGGTGGGGGGGATTTTTTTTTTGTGTGTGTGATAATAAATGTTGTCAAATTTTAACAAATCACCTGGTGCTAAAGATTTCTGTCTTGATAGTAATGTATTAGGTGTTACTATTCTCTACCCGGTACTTGGGCATTGCATTGATGATTTCCATGGGTGCCACCCTAAAGTCTTTGTTGTCATGGGTCTGTTGAAATGCTTTGGTGATAATGCACATCATGTCATGCTGCTGAAATTGTTTTCTGCAGGCACACATGTGTAGGTTTACATTTATTAAGAAATATAGCTCAGTTTGTTGAAACTCTGGAAAGTGGCGGGCCTCAAGGGGATATTCACAAATACATACTTAAACTTGTCCCATCTCATTTATCTTTATTCCCCAGGCCTCATGTCAGATCCAGTGTACAGCTTGTTCACTCTAATACCCTCACATCCTCTGATACCTAATTTTGCAATCCCCTAGTTAACTCCCTAGCCAGTAGTCACTGTTCAAATGCAGCTGCCTGCCATACCTTACTCTCAGGGTTCACCTAAACTCACAGTTACAGAGGTCCCTGTGGTATTTCTGCCTGACACACTCAATTGAACAAAACAGTCCACCTAGCAAAAAGCACTGCTGTGACTCACCTGCTCAATTGGCATGCCAGTACAAGCCCTGCTTTCCTAGCTATTCCATATTAAACCTGTGTGTCCAGCCTTCGTCTCAACAGTAAACACAAAATAGACTACAGAACCTCTAGTACTGTAGCACTCAACAACAGTGAGCCCCCTATTCTCCTAGAATGCTGCCCATCTTTCTACAGTTTTAAGGGCATATAATCTTTCCAAGATTTCTTTGTTGGTGCTATTAGCATTGCATAAGACAAGAGTTCTTGCAACTGTCCATTCGATTATTTGGTATCTAAAGGCTTACCACACCAGTAGAACAGAGTATAGGAATGCACCCCCAAAATAATGGCACCCAGGTGAATAGCATAGCATGGTGGTCTTCTGAACTATAGATCACTTGTTAAACATCAATGGGAAGGAAGTCTTCAACACATCTGCTAATATATGGGAGTTTCTATTACTAACCGAAATGTGACTGCTGACACTCTTGTTGACAGATCTTGCTAATGCAGTCACCAGTGCATACAATATTACCACAATACTCCCAAAAGCAAGAAAAAAATAAAACCTGTCAAAAGCTGCATGTCAAGTGAGATATTACATGGAATAGCTCTGCCATGATATTTTAGTTTTAATAATGTTTTTCACTAGCGATGACATAGTCTGCATGTGTGGTCTACTCAGTACAACACTCAGTACAACCAGCGAAAACAGCAATAAGGTCCTGGAGGTGATTATTTATCAGAATCTAGCTGTGCATTTTCTTGCATGTGAATGATCAGGGAAATATAAAGACACATGATTTTACTCTCACCTTGGAGTCTTCAGGGCTAATACTCATGTTCAAAACCATCTTATGAAGTTAATAATATTGCATCCGTGAGCTGGATTGATCCTTATCCCACTTGAGTAAAATTCACCATGCTAAGGTATCAGAAGTGGGGGCGTGGTCAGACCAGCCAAGATGGCAGATGTGAACGCCTAACGCTGTGTCCATCAGCCTGCAAGTTGGTCCTGATCCAGGTCGGTAGCCCGGCATAAATCCTGCTGACGGTGTTGACAAACTCCCTGAAGCCCCCTTCAACATGCCTGGGGCCCTGACACCATCCTGGAATCTCAAGACAGATTGCAACAGTGATCCCCACTGTGCTCGACCTTCTGATGGAAGATTGCACACTGGCTGCCACGTTGGGCAGACACTCGCTGCCCTTACTATGTGGCTTGAGCTGTTCTCTCAGCCCCCTTGGGCCCTGCATTTGTGTTCCGCCACAGCGGGCTCACATGCACGCAGCTGACTGCTGATACAAAGCCATCCCCGGGACTCACCAAGCAGAGCCACGTTGAAGCCCACTTCATCGCTGCAGTCGGGGTGAACAGGGCAGTTTTGCCTCACACCCGTTTGGCTCTGCCTGCTATTGAGGAGGACATCCTTGGGACCCCTCAGACAACCGGCAACACCAAGGTGAGCTTCCATTAGCGACTTCGACCTCCAGGGGCCTTCCCTGCTTTGGCACCTTGATCAAGGCATGCTCGGGACCTTTAACTGTGAGGCCAGGAACAGCAAAGGGCCCCTTCTACCTGGACACACCACTGCCACTAGCCTCCATTGGCTGCCACATGCTCAGGGCCCTGCAGCATGTCACGGTTGGCCGTTGATTGGAACCCTGCGGCCCCCTCTTTCAGGCCATCACCTGCCCTTTGGGCCATTGGGAGTTTGGCCCTCCAGTGAATGACGCTTTGAGGGGTGTGAAGAGGCCCTCACCTTAACAACTTACACCCGTACGTGGACTGCTATGCGGACTGACCACAGAGACCTTTCTCTCGGATTGCAGTATTGGTGGCCCAAACCTGTTGCACCCCTTCCCTGCCTTGGCACCACAATTGAGGCATGCATGGGGCACTAAGGGTGTGACATGGGTGATAATGTTGCCAGCTTTTCTAACTCATTCCTAGGACTGACTCGCTGGCCCACTGGATGTTCCTCTGAGACCCTGACGCTATCTGCCCTGGAGGTTGTGGTGAGCCCAGGGGTTCCAACCATCACTGCAATTTGCCACTTCACACTTAACTTTGCACTTCTACACTGCATTCACCCATTCGGGGACCCCCTGGTCTCCCTACGACCAGCCCCCCAGCTCGGCGCTTAGATCGGAACTTGAGGGCACAGACCACCCCTGTGGAAGGCTCCTGTACTTACTACACACCACTGGCCAACTCTTGTGCCTCTGTGACCCCCTTTGCACATCTCCAGAGACTGCATCCACCACCCCACATCTGCTCTCTGAGGCTACTCAAAATGGGTAGCTGACCATCACACTCTGTCCACAGAACCAACGTGGGCTCCTCCACCCACCTCTTATTCTTCACTAGCATAACGCTTGTTGGTCCACCAGCCCCCATCCTGTCATCTCTTTGACTGTGCCCTTGTTAGTGCATCCAACCTTAATAAGTAAACTCACAAGGGGACACGTATAGGTCGAAGAACTTTTTGACTCATTTAAGATGTTCTTACCATAGCTCCAGAATAGAAACAATAATCAATGCATAACGATCAACAGTCATTAGTCAAATCAATATTCAATGGAGTCCGTAATTATCACACACCACGACCTTTCAGCCTTTAGTAAAAGTTTGGTATGTTTATTTCCCTTACATTAACAATGCTAAAGTCATGTAGATTAATCTCAAAATCAACTGAAACACATATAAGAACAATACTGGTTGACCTAAGTGACGAAAGAAACACAATCTAATCAAGCTTTTATCACAATACAGTCTAAAGCAACAGTACAGAGCAATAGCAAAAATAGATGCAATAGTGATATTTGATACATAGAATTCAGCAAGATAGCTCGTCAAACATTTGTCCCTGTAAATTTGTCAGTCGTCATAGCCTCAACTAACCCAGATTAGCATCAGCATGTGGGGCTTCATGCAAAACAATTTAGAACACAAATTTCGGAAAAACATCTAGCTAAGTAAAACTATTAAAACAGCCCAGTTGGTACCTAGAAAGAAAAGACATAAAAATGCATTTTAGTCATATTGTCATATCTACTTATCTACAGTATGGGTCAGCAAGCAGAATCAGTTTTCGTCCTCAGGTCATCAATCGATCAGCAACACATCAGGCACTCAGTCAGAGAGTATGAGCCCAGTGACAGAATCTTGAATCTCTTCTTCTTCCAAAATCACTCTAGATCTCTGGTCTCGTCATCTGTCTAAGTTCCCTCTGTCACATTGTTATATCAAAGTCACCTAAGCTATCCCCAAATTCCCTATTGGTCAATTAACCATACGTTATTACTCTACCCAATAACAATGCTATACCAAATCTATGAATTCTATTATTTCTTCTTTCACACTACGTTGATTGGTCTGTTTTACGATGATCTCATCATCCGGCTCATCAGGTATCGAATTTGTTGCATCTTCTTCTCCAATCAGTGTCTTCATTGTTTGCGCCCTGGGAAAGTACTTCTCGGAACACATTACACACAATCGTTACACTTTTTAGGACACTGTCTCCTGTTAGTTGGTTCTCATGGAAAGCTTCTGCTAAGCATTTTACTAAAACAATGAACATTTCACAGTTAGTTCACTCTGTCAGCATTTTTATTAAACGCTAAGAAATACAGCTTCTTCATGAGGCCTGGCAAAAGTAGGCCAAGATACTCGCTAAGTTAAGACCTACAATTAACAAGCTAGAACATACTTCATAACACTTAATAGGACATATTACTATTTTAATTTAATATAATTTTAATATTTCATAAGTATTAACCATCGATTAGTACATTTCATGAACACTGATGGCCATTGTTCGAGGTGACATTTTCAAACGTGCATTATTTTTCTCTACGCTATTCATTTTCAACATAATTCATTATTCAAAACACATAGACACTCATTAATAATTTCTAATTAAGACATCTGCTTCAGCACCCTGGAGGGACAGGCCTGGACCCACGGTTTTGCTGATCATGGGCTGGCTGCAGTCCACCATAGGCCTCAGCTGATTCACCTTCTGTCATCCCTGACACATCATTGCAAGAGGCCACCCCCCCACTTTCCATGTCAGACAAACTGGACAAGGTGTTGGTGGCCATAGAACATTCCAAGGTCTACATGGAGACCATATTGGGCTCCTTAGCAACTGAGCTCAGCTTCCTGAGGGATGACCACCAAAAGCTCTCAGATAAGATCTCAGAAGGGGAGAAAACACTCACAACTCTATAACTGTTGGTGACAGCTGCAACCCTTTGCTTATTCCACACCTCACTAATGCAAGAAACGCATACACCACCCTCCTGGTGTGCCTGTAGTAGTAGTACTATAAAACTTTATCCGGTTAAGTAACCATACAAGTAAGGTGCAAATGGAGTTCCTTGAATACATTTCAAAATGAATATACAGAAAATGCATAGGCATATATGGCAGCAAAGTTCACAGCAAAAATTGATGGATAGTAAATAATACATTGTTTTGATAAACTATATCAGATTTAACATTTAAACTAAAAACCTGTTCATCAGGATTAGGTAAATTCCTTAAAAACGTAAGGTAAGTCGCCACCCTGGTCCACATAGTTAGTCATAATTCACATAAAGTGATAGACAGAAGTACATTGTTCCTATTGCAGTAAAAACCTGTCAAAGTGTATTTCATCACAATTGTGTCGAAGCTTAAGACAAGCTGCAATATATCTATAAATTGTGCATCATAATAACTCAGTTTGCAGCAGTTGTAGGTACAACAGTGCTAGCCTATTCTGTGTAAAATGTAAAGTCCTGAGCAGCGCCTGAGTATAGATTTTCTAGGAATGCTATAAAGACCACAAAAGAAGAAAAATTGTAATTTGACTGGGGTGTATGTGAGTTGCATGGGCATGCTGCAAGGTCAGTGTCACAATGGGCAGGTGCTGGATATAAGACCAGGAGATGTACCATGTTAGGCCGAAACCTTACCAAATAAAAACGCGGTACCCTAGGAATGGTAAATAAATAGTGTTCTATTTCTTTAGTCGTTACCAACATAGAATACATCCCTACTGCCCTTTTTCTATACCCCCCTCCTCCCTGTCCCTTAGCTTTTGGTCCAAGAGTGCTTTTTTGATAGGTGATTTCATCCACCTTTTTATATTCTGTTGCTTATCCAAAATCTCTTAGTTGGCTATTTTGGTCAATTGATTCCTCACAAACGCTAGCCACTGAATATTACAGGCCATATCCAGGACCAGGAAGTCCTGGCCTTATCCAGGACCAGGAAGTCCTTAATCACCGCTCTGTTCAGAGCGGCTTCAGGGTGGGACAAAATAAACAGCCATAGCATAATTGGCGCTAACATAACAATATCACACAAACATCTACTGCCTAATTCTTTGAGACAGATGGAGGTAGGTACACATCCCGGTGAGCATAGTAACTTACAGAAGAAGATATTTCCAGCATGTTGTAACAATACCGGGTCAAGCCATCCCTATACGCCTGCTCCATAAGCGGCCACAGCAATGCATCTAGCCTTGAAAATATTTAGAATTGCACCCCAGCTTCTTAGTAAATTTAAAGATGGATGCAATATTTTGGTCAAGTTGGGTACGTTTAGCTTTAAAAAGATGATTCCAGTTGCACTTATTATCAAATGGGAGCCCTAGATGTGTGAAGGTGTTTACTGTCTGTAATTTGTGTATCTGAAAAGATCTTGGCATATCTTTTCATCTGCCACATACCATAGTAAATTATTTTGATGTATCTGTTTGCAGCCCTAGTGAACCCGTAAACTCCACATACCCATCTAGTAACCTCTGCATGACAATACCCAATCTAGACATTAGTACACAGTCATCTGCATACATAAGTACAGGTAGGCCTCTTAGCCCCCCACCCTTGGGAGGTCAGTCACTATCTTCAGTAGGTGCTGGTTCAGGTCATTGATCCATAGGCTGAACAGAAACAAAGCGAGGTCACAGCCTTGCCATACTCCCTTACTAATGTTAATTGAAGGGGTACATTTGCCGTTTGGTCCATACTTGATGCTCCCGCCAACCTTCTCATGCAATTGACAAAGGATGTTCACTAACCGTGCCTCCTCTCCCAGAGTCGGCAGCTATGACCAGCGTTTACCTCTGTCAATGATGTTGAATGCTAATCTGAGGTCTATGAAGGCAAGGTCCAGGCATCCACCCTTAACACGTACATACTTTTTACACAACAGGTAAAGGTTCAGGCCCTGGTCTTTCATGCCTAGACCATATCTAAATCCATATTGCACAGGCAATAAAATGCTATCTTCAGTTGCCCAGGTCTCTAGCTGATCGAAGAGTATCCTGCCCAACACCTTTGCTGTGGAGTCTGAGTGAGATTGGATGGTAGCATTTGGGGTCCCCTTTATCACCCTTCTCATATATTGGTACTATTATGGCTTTTGACCATGACCTCTGGGGACCACAGTCCATAGTGCTATTCAGGACATTCAACAGGATTGGGGCCCACAGATCCATGTTGCTCCTAAAAACGTTTATCGGGACTCCGTACGGGCCTTCCCCTTCATTATTAGGGCATCTTACCACAGCATGATCAACCTCATCTAAAGTTACTGTCCGTGGCTTGCTTGTCTCAAGGGCAAATATAATATATTTGACTTGCTTACTCTGGATTTCTAAGGGCGGGACTTCAAATATATTTGTAAAATAGGTTACTCATGTGGAGGACTGGATGGGAATGTGCATGTTGGTATTGTGGCCATTGCCAAAGTATGTACCTGGGAGATTTTTTCATTGCACCTTTTAACAATCTGTGGGCTTTCAAACCAGGACCATCAAACCACTTGTAAATCTTTACTGTGCGATATTCCTCAGAATCTAATAAAAGTTCAGAGGATCACCTGCATAGATCTGTATAAACCTCCAGTATATTCCCTGGGATTGTGTAATCTTCCAAATATGTTGTAGCGTATTAATGCTGCTCCTCACCAAACTTCCAAGCAGTTCACCACAGTCCACTTCTAACGACTTACACCGAATACCTCTGTTTTTGGAGTATTCTAGGGATGGCGTGGTGCAAGTATGTAGCGGGGCTATCAGTCCCAGGCATAGCTAGAGCACTAATGGATTATGGTCACTTTTGTCACTGGGGTCAATTGAAAAATGACAGATTTCCCACTCATCTCTGCTGAAACTGCAATATAATCAATTAAACTACCCTTACCTCTCTCCGTGAACAATACTTGCCCACTAGCTGTATCCTTCAACAAGTCAACTGTGAGTATAAGATTATGGGGGTCATTATGACTCCGGCGGTCGGTGAAAATGTCGCAGTAGTACTGCCAACATGCTGGTGGTACATACCACCACATTATGACCTTTATGTACCCCACCGACCACCATGGCGGTAGCAGCTGCTGGGCCGGGGATAACAATCTCCAGCCTGGCGGCCGCTGTTGTCCCACCAGCGGCATTATGACTCTGCCTACCGCCATGGTTTTTGTGGCGATCGTAACGCCACGGAAACCATGGCGGTAGGCCCTACCAGTAACAGGGAATTCCTTCCCTGTCACTGGTAGGAGGCCCACCTCCGACCACTCTCTAAACAACCTCACCCTCCATCCACGCTCCCCCTTTTCAATCCCCCCATACACGCACACTCGCAGGCACACACCACGCATTCACACACTCACTCACGCATTCATGCATGCATCCATTCATTCACGCACACATCCGTACACACATTAAAACCTACACACAGACACGCATTCACATTTGCATTCATACACGCATCCTCACACATGCAAACAAACACACACACACAAGCAAAAGCACACACTCATTCACATGCACGCACACACTCACACATTCATGCACACATCCACACACAACACCCCCCACCTCCCTCCCCTGTCGGAAACCCAACTTACCTGAATCCAGGGGTCTTCCGGGAGGGGATGGGACGCTGCTACCGCCAGCAGCGTCCGCCAGCAGAACACCACCAGGCTGTGCTATTTTTCATAATATGGCTGTTGCCGGTCTACTGGTGTGGCGCTGCTGGTGGTAGCAGCGCCACCTTAACCCTGTCCGCCAGCATGCTCACTGCCAGATTTCCACCCTTCTTGTGGTGGAAATCCGGCTGTGGTCATATTATTGCAGACAAATGTAAGCCGCAGTGACGATCTTTTGGCGACCGTTGCCACGGCAGTAGGTGGTATTTACCGGCAAAGATGTAATGTGTGCCTATGTCTACCCAGTAGATTATTCATTGATTCACCACAGAGATTGTGCTCAAAATGCAGAGGGTCATCAAGGTCAATACTCAACAAGCCACGCACACAATTGCAAGAAATTGGACACATTCTGCAGTTAAAATCACCCCCCCCACGAAAAATAATGTAATAATCACTCCTTAATTTTAGTTAGCACAGTGACCAATAAGCCCACAATTGTCATGTTACCACACTTGAAATTGTTGTGATAAAAGTTTATGAATACTGTTAAAGTTTAAGCACAAAATCTGGAAGTGTGGTGAATCAAGAACCCCATCTATTGTCTGACAAGGCAAGGATGTGCTAATCAAAGTCAGTAGTCCACTGCTGTTATGCCCATGAGCAACAGGCAAGGCTGGTGGTGTTAAAGCATAAAAGCCATTCAAATGTAGACTTTCACATGTCCAAGTTTCCTGTAGACAAATTATGTGATAACCATCAATCATGTTTGCCCAGTCTGGGTCTATCAGCTTCTGGGCAATCGCTGCAACATTCCAGAATAAAATACTGGTATCCTTTGTGGGTATGAGACTGGAATGGCCAAAGCTCTAAGTACAGGCATTATTACTTTGTATGGCTCCGTATGTCTCGGGATAAACAGGGCAAGCCAAAACCTGAATAGGATTATTGTCTACCATGCCTAGGTCAGCCCGTTCTCCAGCCTGCACCCCTTCCTCTCCGATCGAGGCCGAATGGGGAAGGTGCCTAAATCAGCTGTTTTCCTCCACAATTTTATCTATTGTCCGGGAGGCTTTGATATGTATTTCTCATTTGGCTCTCACATGCATTCAGTGTTTCCCAGTCAGTCAACATCGGCAAGGGCCGAAAAGTGACTATGGGTAGGTATGAAGAAAGGCACAACCTGGGATCTTTCCAATAATGGGTCCACACGATCAGACACAACTGGTGCCAGGAAGTTGGGCTTATAGAAAAACCTCAGTTATACTGCTGTGATGGTACAGTTACTTTTAGGCCTCTTTGCTAGTCTTTGCAGTATGGTGGCGAACAGATGAGCATTAGAAAAGTTTGGTAATACTGCCATCCTCCTCCCTCTTCCCTGTATCGCCCAGCCAAGAAACTCTCTGCACTAAGATAATGTTCTGTGATGCACAGCTGCTACTCAAGTCACCCAAGAAGGTGTAGCCAATGTACTGCCTTGTTTTTTAGTTGAGTCTGACTTTCAGTTTGACCATGACAGTGCCGGTACATTTTTTAAGGATTATCGCTAGTGGAGCCACCTCAGGTGGCAGATAGAGAATAGGCTGCGCAATTGGTCACGCTTTACCAGAAATACTTTCAGCTGCAAGGAGAGGAGCAGGAGCTAAAGGCCTAGCATTTACCGGTGGAAGCGGGGGGCATTCAGCAGGGGCAGTACCATGCACAATCTATTCAGAAAAGTTCCCAATGGGTGTTAACTCATAGATCCTTGACAATCTCTTTGGCTGATGTTCTGGTCCTAAGTGCTGTGGGCGTATAATTTTTCCCCTCATGCAAGCATGCCTGTCTCTAGCTGCTAGATCTAAAAGATGCTCTTGATATCTCTTAATGTCAAATCAGTGCAGAGCTACCACTGTGGGGTTGATCAATTTAGAAATATGATGTTCCATACTTCTTAGAACAAACTGAAGCCTGATACCTTCAGCCTCTGCAGGTTTTAAAGCGTGTTGAGAAAACGACCCCTTGTCTTGCCCTGCAGAGCATGGCCCCATCTCCAGCATCTCTCCTCCCTTATTTAGCCATCTGGTTTCTGCAGGAGGTTTCCTAATACCAGTTATGGGGCGTTTCATGCTTTTCTGCTTCTTTGTTGGAGGTGACCCCATTGGATCTCTGGCTCCCTGGGGCTCACTCTTGGGTTCCAGCTCCAAGGGTCCCTTGTAGACACAGGGTGCGTTCTTCCCTCTAACACTACTTATTATCTGCTGGCTCCCAAACACCATCAACACCTTGCCACATATGTGCTCCTGCGTATTCACTGTGCTCACATAAGATGGCAGTGGATCAGTTGGGGTAGAGCTCATAGCTGTGACCAATGTCAGAGCTTTTTTTGTGGCTCCCAGTCTTTCCTCCACATTTTCAATTTCTGTATTTATTGCCCCCAAGGTGTTGCTCAAGAAACCTGTGATTGTACCTTCTAAGAGGCAATCCTTTTTGGCCACAGTAAAAACAGTGGGGGCTATTGATTTTCACTTACCAATGGTGAACAATAGCCTCTGTCCATGTACATCATAGAAGAAAGAACTTTACTGGATTGTAAGGCCAAAAGGGGTGGCTCAGTCCGGCCTCGCACGGCTGTGGATGGGTGCAGACAGCCCACTCTTGCTCGGTCTCCACCTGAGCACGCACCCAAGTGTGTCCCACATGCTTCCTGAGCAAGGGATCCCCCTGTCACTTATAGTGCATGTCACTAGTCAGCCCCGCCTTCCCACCTGGAAGTGGGGGGAGCTCACCCCAGGTGCAATGTTAGGTCCATTGAGTCTTGGCAGGGGGCGACAGAGGTCAGTTCCCCAGTATGTGGGCAGGGCAACAGCACATTACACTGCCTGTGGCACTACAGCTACTCAGCCAATGCAACCAAAGTTCACAGGGAGGGTGATAAATCAGGCAGACTCCTGGCTTGGCTGATCAGACAGGAGTCTCCCATCCATCAAATTAGAGAGGTGTTTGCCCCTTTGGGTGCCACCGTCTGCACCCAAGGCAACATTTGCAGGCCTTCTATGACTATTACGCCTCCATCTATCAGGCATCTTTAATTTTAGCCAGACCCATGCAAGATGTTGTGTTGCACTGTTTTGTTCAAGAAAAGCATTTGTCTGGGTATGAGATAGGCTCTAAATAAAGCATCAATGGCTCTGCACTTTCCAGTAGTGTGTTCACCAGATTGTTTTTGAATCAATATTATTATTCCAATATTCATAACCCTGAAGGGTCAGTTGGGATTTAAATAAATCTGAATAAATCAGGTTAGTATGTGTAAGCATTTTTTTTCTTCAGGGAAGGAGTAAGCTTATCATAATAAGAAATAAGTTCTTAAGGATTTCACCCTGAAAAATGTGCAAACTTTCTCATGTATGTGTTAGAACTATCTACTAGTGGTGTTGGGCTATGTTCCCATTGTGTATAATTAAAAAGTGCATGTGGGAACTTTCATCTTAATTAGCAGAATTCAAATACAAACCTTCAGTTTCACATACAGAGTAGCTTTCCAATTCAAGGAGCATACTTCTCACTGTAGTCACATTCCATTAATCAGAGAGAGCACCTGGAACAATGATGAATCAACTCCAGTGCATCCTGTTAAACACCCGCTAATTACGCAAATACACCACGGAAATCTGGAACACCATCACTACCCACGACCCAGACATCACCAAAACATGGCTAACATCCTCTTCCAACCCTGACATTTCCACGAAGTAGGAAAGTACCCTCTTTTTGGCATGTTACCCTCAATATCTGCCTGATGTCAGTGTGTTTGACTGGGTTACTAGAGTCCTGCTAACCAGGACCCCAGTGCTTAAGCTCTCTCTCCTCTCAAATATGTCACTACACACTGGTAACCCAGTATTTCATCCCAAATTGGCATACTGGTGCCCCCTTATAAGTCCCTAGTATATAGTACTTAGGTACCCAGGGCATTGGGGGTTCCAGGGGATCCCTTTGGGCGGCAGCATTACTCTTGCCACCCATAGGGAGCCCTTGCAAAGGCTTCTACTGGACTGCCAGTGCAGCCTGAGTGAAATGGTGCATTCTTCACAATGGTAAATCCGAATATGGCCATGTAAGGTGTCTAACATCTGGGAATTGTAACCCAATACTGATTCTAGAATTGGTTTTACAATTCCATGCACTCTGGGGGCTCCACAGTGGACCTCTTGTACTACCATACCAGCATTCTGAGGTTTTCCAGGCAGCCCCAGCTGCTGCCACCTCGCAGACAGGTTTGTGCCCTCCTGTTACGTGAGGAGCTCAAGCCCACGAAGGCAGAACAAAGGATTTCCTTCGGGAGAGGGTTGTTACACCCTCTCCCTTTGGAAATAGGTGTTATAGGCATGGGATGGGTAGCCTCCCAGAGCCTCTGGAAATGCTTTGAAGGGCACAGGTGGTGCCCTCCTTGCATAATCCAGTCTACACTGGTTCAGGGACCCACAGTCCCTTCTCTGGCGTAAAACTGGACAAAGGAAAGGGGAGTGACCACTCCCCTGTCCATCACCACCCCAAGGGTGGTGCTCGGAGCTCCTCCAAAGTGTCCCTGGGTTTTGCCATCTTGGATTGCAAGGTTGTAGGGCACTCTGGAAGCATGTGAGTGGCCAGTGGCAGCAGGTGACGTCAGAGCACTCCCCTGATAGATGCTTACCTATGTTGCTGACCAATCCCCCTTTCAGGGCCATTTAGGGTCTCTCTCCTGGGTGTTTCCTCAGATTTGGATTGCAAGACTCCAGCAGGAATCCTCTGCATCCTTTACTTCATCTTCTACTGATGGAACCGCAGCTGAACCTCCAGGAACTCTACAAACTGCAACAAAGAAGCAAAGATGACTTCTGCATCATTGTAACTTCAGCTCCTGCCAGCAACTGCAGCTTTTTCCAGGTCATGCATCCTCCGAGGACTGCCTGTCTTCAGCCTGCACCAGAAGAACAGAAGGAATCTCCTGTGGAGTGACGAAGTCACTTCCCTGCTTCAGCAGAATCCTCTCTGTAGCGACGAACGGAGGCGTGGGTCTCCTCTCCTGACAACGAGCATGGATCCAGCAACACAGGTGGTGGACTAAAGTGACCCCGACAGTCCCAAGGTCCAGCTGTCCAACTTGGTGGAGGTAAGGGCTTGCCTCCCCACGCAAGACAGTACCCCCATGGACCGCGTGACTTGCAGTTGCCAAGGCTTGTGTGCGACCTTCCATGAAGTTCTTTGTGCACAGCACAGCTTAGGTCCCCAGCACTTCATCCTGCTACGCACAGCTTCCTGAGTGGTTCTCTGGCAGCATGGGATTCCTTTGTGTCATGCTGCGTGGGACTCTGTTTTCACCTTCTGTGTCCCAGTGCTGTGGGACTCCTGTGGGAGCTGCTTGGTCTTCTCAGGGCTCTCTGAGTTGCTGAGAGCCCCTCTGACTCCCTTTCCTGGGTAGAGGCCACCAGGTCCCTCCTGGTCCCGGGCAGCGCCATTTTCCATTAACCGTGAGCTTTGTGTGTGTGCCAAGGCTTGCTGGCAGAATCCAGCAATGCAAACCAGACTGCAATCATCCATCCAGCATCAGACATCTTCCTCACCAACCAAGAACCCCCATTTGTGCATAACTGACTTTCTCTTCTCACCGGTGGTTCTTCTTTTGCACCTTCATCCGGGTTAGCAGGGGCTCTTGTTCTCCCTGGACTCTTCAGTGCTTCTTGGACTTGATCCCCTTCTTCCACAGGTCTTCAGGTCCAGGAATCCATCGTTGGTGTCTTGCAGTCTCTCCTGGTTCTTGCATAATCGTCTGTCATGAATTCTTGTGTGTTCTAGGACATTTACCAAGATTTACTCCTGTTTTCCTGGGCTCTGGGGTGGGTTCTATTACTTACCTTTGGTGTTTTCTTACACTCCCAGTGACTCTCTACACACTACACTTGCCTAGGTGGGAGACCGACTTTCGCATTCCACTATTTTAGTATATGGTTTGTGTTCTCCCTAGGTCTTCTAACTGTTTTACAGCTATTTCTGCATTCTAGTGTATATATTGTGTACATTACTTACCTCCTAAGGGAGTATAGTCTCTAAGGTATTTTTGGCATTGTGTCACTAAAAATAAAGTACCTTTATTTTTGTAACACTGAATATTTTCTTTCATGTATGCGAGTACTGTGTGACTACAGTGGAATTGCAAGAGCATTGCATGTCTCCTAGATAAGCCTTGGCTGCTCAGCTACAGCTACCCCTAGACAGCCTGGCTTCTAGACACGGACTACATTTCACTAATAAGGGATAACTGGACCTGGTATAAAGTGTAAGTACCTTTGGTACCCATTACAAACCAGGCCAACCTCCTGCACACGGCCACCCCTGTCGCATACAAGATGATCACAGAGACTGCACCAACAAACATGGCAGGGGCATCGCCATAATCTTCAAGGAAACCATCCAATGCACCATCACCGATCCAACACCCCTCATGGAGCACCTCAACTTCCAAGTCCAGACCGATGCCAATACCACGATGCAAGGCATCCTCAGCTACAGACATCCGGGACTATGCCCAGCCTTCTGCAACACCATTGCCAACTTCATCACCCCCTCGTCATTGACTCCCTCCTCTACATCCTACTCGGTGATCTCAGTTTCCACCTTAAAAACTCCAACTCCACTTCCCTCTCAGCAACATCAACTTACCTCAACTGGTCACCAAACTAACGCACACAATGCCAGACACACACTGGCCACCATCTTCACTTCTAGTGACCATATCAATTTCACCCACATGACTGAACTCAGCTAGACCGACTACGTGATCATCCACTTTACCATCTCCATTTCCCAGCACACAACCTCCAAGCACCTCAGTACTCCCCACTGAAGCTGGGGCAAGCTAACAAAGTCCCTATGGGCACGGGCCCTAGGCAACGCACAACCCGAGCCCACGGCAGACCTCAACCAGGCATCCACAACTTCACCACCTGTATCACCAAATCCGACGACAGTCACCCCTCTGAAACCGGCTAAAACCAACAACACCTCCATGCCAGCAAGATGGTACACTCTGGAGTTCAGAAACTCGAAATGCGACAGCCACCATCTCGAGAAATAATGGCACATGACCAACGACCCCTCTGACAGAGCAGTTTACAAGGCAGCCTTCAACAACTACCACCATCACATCAAGGGAGCAAAAAGAGCAGCAGTCACTGGCCGCATCAACACCTCAGACAACCACACAATAGAACTCTTCAGGATCATCAAAGAATTCTCTAATCCGAGAGCCAGAGAGACCACCATCCACTTATCCCAGGAACTATGCGACACCCTCTCAGACTACTTCCACAGCAAGATCACCACCATATACAACAATTTCGACCCCCCCAACCCTCCACCACCAGCCTAGACATCATCTCTCAAGCAGCGAACACCAGCCATACGATAACCTCCTAGTCCCCGATTACCACACAGACTACAACAGCCATTAGGTCATTCATACACTCTGGGGCATCCACCGACCCCTATCCCCACCAGCTTTTCAACCTCTGTGCCAACACTGTTATTACGGAACTTACCCGCATTCTCAACACCTCCATCTCCACTGCAACCTTCCCGGATGAATGGAAGCATGCAGAGGTCAGACCCTTCCTAAAGAAACTCTCTGCCGACTCTAGTGACCTCAAAAACTACAGACTGATCTCCCGACTCCCCTTCCCAAGCAAAGTGCTTGAGAAAGCCATCAACCAACAGCTCACCGACTGCCTCAAACAAAACCACCTTCTCAACACCTCACAATCAGGATTCCGGGTCAACCACAGCACATAGACTGTACTGGTCACCGTTACGGACATCAGGACCCTCCCCGACCGAGGAGAGTTGACTGCTCCGATTCTTCTGGACCTCTCCAGAGCATTCAATACAGTCTCCCACCACATTCTCAACAGACTCCACCACACAGGCATTCAACAAAATGCCCTTAAGTGGGTCGCCTCTTTCCTTTCAGGCCGCACGCAAAGCATCCGCCTTCCTTCCTTCACTTCTACAACCAAGAACATCCCCTGTGGCGTACCTCAAGGATCCTCCCTCAGCCCAACCTTGTTCAACATCTACATGACCTCCCCCCTTGCAGATATCATCAGATCCTACGAACTCAATATATTCTCCTATGCCAACAACACTCTGCTAACCCTCTCACTCACCGAAGACCCCCACAACACCAAAGCCAACTTCTGCAATGCCATGACCAATATAGGAAAATGGATGAAAAACAACAGCCTCAAAATAAACACCGACAAAACAGAAGCCCTGATCTTCAGGAAGAATACCTCCTTATGGGACCACAGCTGGTGGTCAACAGAACTCGGACCAACACCCTCTCCATCAAACCACACACGAAGCCTCGACTGCCAACTATCCATAACTCGCCAAGTAAACTCATTTGCCTCCACCTTCTATGTCCTCCATATGCTCGAGCATATCCCTGCTGACACCAGAAAGAAAGTCATGCACACCCTGGTCACCAACCGCCTTGACTATGGCAACACTCTCTACGCCTGAGTGTCCTCCTAGCTACTTAAAAGACTCCAGACTCTACAGAACACCACAGCCAGACTCATCCTCAACCTCCCCAAGCACTCAAGCATCACCCCACAGCTCAAGAATCTCCACTGTCTCACCGTCCAGAAGCGAGGGCAATTCAAAATCCTCACACTTGCATACAAGGCTCTCTACAACCTAGGGTCATCCTACTTCAACTGAACTTCTACATCCCAGCAACTATGGTCTGCTTTGCTAAACCTCAAACACACCCACTATATCGATTGCAGCTGCAGCAGAGGCTGCTCCTTCTCCTACACAGCAACCAAGGCCTGGAAAAGCCTGCCCCTCCACCTCTGAAAAGCTCTCTCCTGGGCGGTCTTCAGGACGTGGCTTTTCGATGTAGACATGGCATCCTCAGCTCCCACATACCCTTAGGGTGAGAGTTTTTTGGTTTACAAATGCTATGATTGGTTGATATTGAATGAATGAATATTGCATTTGTAAAGCAGAGCTGTCACTCCCAAAGGAGCATTCTGACACTACACTATGCTTTAAAAAAAAATCAGGGGATTGTAACGCATCAGTGACCATTGGGGATAAAGTAAGAGTCCCTAAATGAGTCCATATTAGAGTGAATTGGGGATGGTGAAGATCCATGTCTGTGTGCTAAAAGTAGATTCTGATTCAATAAATCTCAAGTGTCTGGGCAGTTGATTCCAAGCTTTAGTCCCTAGGACTGCAAGGAATTTCCCTTCTTGAGATTTGAGTGTGAAAGTCAGGGGCTTGAGAAGATTGGCAGATGAAGACCTCAAAGTACGATTGGTGGTATATTGGATAAATCTAGGGGTTAGATATTTTGTCCCTGACACTCTAAAGGCTCTGAATGTAAACAGAAGGATTTTAAAAAGAACTCTTATGCACTGGTAACCAGTGTAGAGCTTTGGAAGCTGCTGAAGTTGATGACAGTCAAGACAGTTTCAGCACAATCCTGGCTGCGGCATGTTGTACCACCTGCAGTTTCTGGATGGTTTGTTTGGTGGTACCTGCCTTTAGACTGTTATATTTGTTCAGTGTGGATGTTATTAATGCAAGGGCCATTGTCTTTCTTGCTACACGTGGGAGGTAATCAAATATTTTTTTCAGAGACTTTAGTACATTAAAACATGATCTTAACACTGCAAGGACTTGCGGATGAAAGGATAACAGTGTCAAATTTCACTCCTAGTTTTTTTACTGCCTCAACTAATGCAGGCGAGGGAGGTGTCAAATTAATCCACCATAATGGTGGGTCAGTGGGGTTGGCCTTACCCAGCAGCATGATCTCCATAACCTCAGTTAGGCAATGTTTGAAGTTAAGTTTGGAGCCAATGAATGCTTTATCCAAGGACAGCTTCAACTGTGTATCGTAGGCATATGATGTAGTCTAAATCCCATAGGAGCTGATCAAGAAAATTAGGGGGGCCATATATATATTAAATAATGCAGAGCTGAGTGACGAACCATGCAGTATTCCTGAAGTGACTGTTTTTTTCATAGGCTAGAAAAGGACCTAGTGCAACTATTTGTCTGTGAGCTGAGAGAAAAGATTTAAACCAGGCCAAGGCAAGATGGAAAATGCCACAGTTCTTAATGCGTTGTAGCAGAATATCATAGGAGATGGTATCAAATACAGCTGATAGGTCTTATAAACTCACCATTGCATTTTTTCTAGCATCTAAAGTTCACTTTAGAGCATCTGCCACTTCCTGTGTCGAGTGCTTTGGGCAAAAGCCACATTGGCGAGGATGAAGAATATTAGCCTCTTCTAAAAACGTCATTAATTGCCTCTTAACCAGTTTTTTGATGATTTTTCCAAGAGCAGGTAGCAATGAGATGGGGCATAGGTTTGAGGGATCTGTCAGCTGTTTTTTCTGAAGAGGCTTGACTACAGCAAGCTTCTAGTCTGTCAGGACAGCACCAGTGGCCAGAGAAGAGTACAGGATCTTACTTATCACTGGATTGACAACCTCAACAATCGTATGAAGAATACTTAAAGGACAGGGGTCAAAGGGAGATCCCCATATACTAGACAAAATTGCTTGCTGCGACTAAGATAAGCTAATTTTCTAAAAATTATGTAGGGATGCCTTTATGGGGGGTGGTATTCTCTGCATCAACTTCCAACCGAGGAGTGAATCTAAACTCCCTTTGGATATTCCAAATTTTATTTTCAAAAAAAGAAGAAATGTAGGGGCATATTTATACTATGTTTGGGCTGAGTTTCCCTCATTATTATTTTTTTACGCAAATTTGACGCAGACTAAACTCCATATTTATATTTCAATGCTAGACGCGGAGTTTGCACCATTTTTGGGATGTGGCTCCTACCTTACGTCAATGAGATGCAAGGTAGGCGTTCCCATCTAAAAAATGGTGCTATTCCCATAGCCCTATATTTATCCCCTATGCTAAAATGAGGCACATGTGGGAGAAAGGGCTAAATAATGGTGCATTTTGCGCCATTATTTAACGCCTGAGTCAAACCAGGCATTAGGGGAGCTCTGGACCCCATACCATGGTTAAACGCCATGGAATGAGCCCACAGGTGCCCACCCTAATCCCCTGACCACCCCCACCCCCAGCAGAGGGACCCCATCCCAGGTAAATAGGGTAATTATTGGTAAGTACTTTTTTTTAAGTGCCATCGGGGGCCCTAACTTGGGGCCCACTGCATAGCACTCCGTGCAATGTCCATGCCCAGGGGACCCTGGTCCCCTGTGCTGGCCATTGGGGTGGTGGGCATGACTCCTGTCTTTTCTAAGACTGGAGTCATGTGTTAGGATGGTTGTGCATCAGGAAATGACGTTAGGCAGGTTAACAGCATTTGTTTTGCCTCTAATCAGCCTAGTGTCATTTTTTGAGGCAAAACCCCTTCACCCCTACCGCCACCCCCAACCCGGCTAACGTCATTTTTTCCTGACGCTAGCCTAACCTGAGCCCCGGCTTGCGGCATTCCATAAATTTGGCTCCCAGCTGGCGCTTTGGAATGACTCCGGCGCTATACATAATGTTTGTGAGGGAGGAATTTCTCTGGACCATGTTTTGGGTTGTGGAAACGACATAGCAATTGCTATTTTTGATCGAATTGAGCTTCCTCAATCTGCTTGGAAAAGTAATTCCTTTTTGCTTTCTTAATCTGGCCATGAAAAACTTTTAACACTGTTCTAAACTGGAGTGAGCCCTCTATTATAGGTTCTCTGCCATTTCCGCTCAAGTTGCATGCAGCAAAGATGTTGTTCTGTTAGAGCCTAGTAGTACCATGGGGCTGAGATCCGTGAATTTTGTTTCTTCATAATAGGGATTTCTGGGGCTAATTCATCAGTAGCCGGAGTCATCTATATCTAAAAAGTCAAAGCATCTTTCTCTACATTTCCCAACACAGTGGGAGCTGAAGCAGATACATGCATGGCAAGATTGGGTTCAGGCAGCAGCTTGCCCCCATTTCAGTGTGGTTTGAGGAACTAAAGGTGAAGGGGCAGGAGATAGACTGACTGTCTGGAGTTGGATGCTGAACGGAATCAATGTATGGGTGGACCAACCCTGCTGAATGGGACATTTCACTGTCAGCTAAGTTATTTAAGCAAATTCCAACTAAGGTATTTCCTCTAGAATGGGTAGGTGAAGTCACCAATTGATGGAGACTCGAGTGCTTAAGGTGTCCATAAAGTTAGTTCAATCTGGATCATTGCTGCATTCATGATGGAGGTTAAAGTCTCCCAGCATACTGAAATTTGCCTAGTGAAGAACAAAAGGGGGTAAGGCATCTCTTAAGGATGGCGTATGATATCTGTAAGGTTTATGTAAGTCCTAAAATATTAAATGGTACCTTATCCCACACACTTACATCAGAGATGGGAAATGCAGAAATGTTCACAAGAGACAGGTCTATTTGTACCCTATGCGAAGAACATTGAGGCTTCAACACCTCCGCTACCAGTTCAGGATCAGTGAGTTGTGCAAGGTAATGTCTATTTAAAATCAAAAAGAAAACTGTAACAAATCCAGTTCAAATGAGGAGGTAAAACAGTGAGATGGCAATCCAAACATAGGACCATGGAGGAATCAAGTGAGTCTTTTTAAGCCAAAGAAGAAAAGCACATACTTCATGTAGAGAAGTGTGTGAAGAAATTGAAGAAAAATCAATGTCGATAAAGAAACCAGAGGCCGTTTGTGCAAAAACAGGGAACTCAGATGGTGGACGAGAACTGGTAGTCTCTTCTAAAGGTGACTGGAAAGGCACAATTTCAATATTGGAAACAACTGTTGAAGACTGGAAGCTTGCATCAGGAGCATGCCCTGTATTGGCAGTAACACCAGAAACAAGTGGAAATTCACCGTCTGCAGTCCTGAGCTGGGGAGAAATAATACTTGTTTTACTTACATTTTGCTGTGTGATCTTATGCAGAGTAGTGAGAGGAGGCAGGCAACTACTCGGGAGCCGTAATTGCCTACTGTGTAGGACTGGCCACATGTTGTAGCTTACTCAGGTCATTTGAAACAAAGCGTTTGTTTTTACAACTAGCAAGCGTAGGAAACATCACAGTTCTTGTACCTTGAATGTCTAGGACCGACACTGGTGCTCAGTATGATGGGCCAAACTCCTCCTTGTCAATAATCTTCTCTCAGACTTGATCTCCAACCTTTGGAATCTGGCCAGAAAATGCTGTTTGCTCCTTCACTCCATCAGTAGCAGAACATTTAGTAATTTCATTTGAATGCTCATCACAGAAGCTAAGTAATTCATGTAGTAGAGCAAAACGATCATTGATGTCGAAAAGCATGTCTGCTACCACTGTGCCAGGATTATCGAGATCTGGATCTTATATCTGCATGCCCAAGAGGACCTCGTAGGGTGTCCAAACCCCTCAAAGATGATCTGGGCAGACTATTTAAAGCTCTCTGGACTTCATATGAGCGATGGATCCAGCTATGACCTGAACCTAATACTGCAGCTGTTAAGGACTGCTTTAATTAACTGTTCTTCCTTTCCACTATCAAATTTGTCTCAGGATGATTGGGAGAGACTTAACCCCCAGGCTTCCCATGGTCACCCTGTAAGCGTTAGAGGCAATCACAGATCGCTTGTCTGAGTAGAATGCTGCTACTGCATATGTCCCCACAAAGACTTGCAGATCTTTAATAATAGTTTGAGCATCAGTCGATTGCTGTGTCCACACCCATAGGAATCTAAAACATTAATCTAATTTGCTGACAAATGTCACAGCTAAGGACATACTGTTTAGCCTTCTTGTACAGACCATGCTACCAATAGCATTCCTGAAGTAGGGAAACTGTAGCCAGCACACTAACATGTGCAGACACCAACCTCTCATGTGCCACTATGATAAATTCTACCCTGTGGCCAGGATGGGTATCACTCAATCACCCACCCTAGGAATGCAGGCAAAAGGAATAATGTGGGCATTCAAAGAAAGCAATATTTTTCTGGATCTTTTTTGCGTAAGGGAGTGCCACTGCTTGAAGCAGTGACAACAGCTGTGATGGACATAGTCTACCCTTGTGTGAGAGCATAATCACAGCTTCTACTGCTTTTGCAGCTTCATCAGCCAGTGAGTTCCCTGCAATGTGCATTTAAAAACATTGGTGATCCAGTTTATGAATTACATGAGGCCATGGCAAGCAATCTTCGAGAAGCACTCCGTTCCCCCAAGCAGTTTATGCTTGATATTATTCCTCTCAACGTCGCTGAATCCACTCAGGCACTAATAATTCAAATGTTCATTGTAAGACTTGACACAGGAATACGAATCGCCCACTATGAGTGTGGGAAATTCAGGATCCATATTCTCCATTGCCAGAATCCATCCTTTTAGTTCAGCCAGCTAGGCCGTACTATCTCGTAGGGGCTGTTTACATATTTTTATTGGCTGAGATTTACCATTTTTCATGACACTGCATACTGGTGCACAGGCAACAGAATATTGCTGTTTGGTGCCACCCACAGGTTGAGCTGAACCACCAGTATAAATTATAAAATCATACTGCTCAAGAGTCATAATATCACTTGGCAAAGGGTATTCTTACTCGTATTGAAGGAATTTTAAGTCTGCAGTCTTGGGTCAGAGTTATAGTCGGTATCAGTAGCTGTCAAGGAAGTGGCCCTCTGTATCCCTCTTGGATGTAAAGCTTTCATGTAAGGCACACTCTCCTTGATGACAGCCTCTTAGGCTGGCACGGTGGTTGCAGCAGTGATGCTTTTCCCCGAGGGAATGGTCTTTCCTATATGACAGATTTTGAATGGCAGTGAATATTTTTTTAGTGGATGCAAAATGCATTTCAATATTGGAATCTAAATGTGATTTATGTGAAATAGGCACTGTGTCTCCTTCATTAAAGGTGAACTACGTATAACCATTGGATCCCGCAATTTTGCCTATAGCTAAACTAGTTGTGTTAGCACAAGTATGTAAGTGTCTGGATGCAAGCATGTCACTTTGCAATGATCTAAGTTTTTGTGTGTGTTCTAATGTGTACTTGAAAAATCTGGACAAATTAAATTTTACAACAATTTAATCCGCTCTGCATAATCTGGTGTGTTTGTTCTTCAAAAAGTTAGAAAGCCTAACAATGATTGTAGCTTCTTTGTAGTGTTTTGAGGTTGCAAACAAGTACATTTGTCTAAGCTTTTGCATTCATTAGACAGCTCCTATCACAAAAACAGGACACTGACAAAAGCAATTTTTTAAAAATAAATTTATAGCCATATTGATCTAGATCTCATCATCATAGGACATTGCTTCAGAGTCAATTTCTTCTAAAATGTATGTAACTTGGGCTGTGAACAAAAAAGGCTGTTCTTACAACCCTAAGAAAGTCGACAAAATTGTTGATGTAACCCCAAGGCAGAGAACACCATTAAATCTCTGCTTTCAAGCACTATGTTTTAACAGGAAAAAAATTGGAACAGTCCAATGTTGTTTTATATATTTTTATGGGCTATGTTGTTAATAAAAGCCTTACTGTGTGAGTTTTGAAATGCAAAGATGCATGTGTGACTGTTTAAATTTTAAATGTCTGTAGCCTAAGACTATATGATAAGAATGATCTGGTTTAATGACAGGAAAAGCGTTTTATTCTGAGATACACAGGGTTCAGTTACGCCGTGGTATTCAAGTTATTAGAACATTTCTCTCACTTTAGCTTTTGCTACATGCGTGATAGGATATTGTGGTTGCACCTGTGTACTAGAGCTTGTGGGTATTATATGGTAGGAGTCACCCTTATCCCAACCTACATGACTGCGGTATAGTGCCCGGGCTTGTGCAAGAGCCCAATCTTTGCCATGCGCTTGCATAATTGCTTCAGGAACAAAAACAGAGAAGGAGGTACTACATCTTTTGATTGTGGGACTTTCCGACACAAACTCAGGCAGGCAATCTACCTCAGTACCTCAGACAGGAGGATGTTTTATCTCTCTCTCTCTTTTTATATATATATATATATATATATATATATATATATATATATATATATATATATATATATATATATATATATATATATATATATATAATTTGTCCCAAAAAATTACTTCAATAGTGCACTGTATCTCTCTCTCTCAATTTGTATGTCATATTCATAGCCTGTCAGGAGGGCTCAGCTGCTGGTCTGGTATTTCAACGTGTGCTAATTTATTAGTTGCTCTTAAAGATTACTGTGAACTATTGTGGCCTCTGCTGCGCTGTCTAGCAGTGTCAATGCCCAAGTCTTGTTCCGAAGGAGTGTTCCAGTACGTGTGGCATATTTAACAAAAATATGTGGCACTTTTATCTTTTTGAGTTGGGGTTTTTGTTGTGGAAGTTTATCTTCCTTTTTTACGATTGTCAGATGAGCATTGTGAGTTTGTGTCCAGTTAATCATACTCTTTGTGCCTGCGCTGGACTGTCTTCCATTCTCAGAGCATTTGGTGAGTCCTGAAAGAAATGAGAAGGACATGTATCCATATACTGATACCTATCAGGTTGTGTAAGTGTGTCACAGTTACTTAAATTATAATGCAGTCAGCTCCAGTTGCGCAGATCCACACTGTGTTTTTGGTTTATCTTTATTCTTTTGTTTGTCCCAAACTTTTTTAGAGGACTCAGGTGCCTGTTTGGAATGATTACGTTCAGATTTGCCTTTAAGCTGTGGCTTGTTAGGCCTGGCTCCCAAATTATCTCGACCTGTAGAAGTGTAGGTGTCTGCAATAATTTTTCGTAGTTTGCACTCCTGATCTGCTGCAGGAACCTGTGCAAGACGTTGCGTTAATAGTGACAGGACTAATTGCATGCATAGTTAACTGTGGCTGGACAGCTTGAGGAGCCCTCACTGGGACAGTTGTTACTGTTTGCTTAACATATTGGGTAAAACATCTAGAGTCTAACTTAACATGGATAGAATACAGAGTTCACTAGCACTTAATGACCTCAAGTTTGGGTATGGTATGGTATGTAGCCAGCTAATACGGGCCAGGATGCCCCAACATTACTCAGGGCACCCAGTCTGGTGTTTTGCAGTGCATGTGGAAGGGTGCCTTGGAACCAATTGTGATATTCCTGATATATTAATGCTGTTTCCAAATGGTGATACGGTCTGTATTGAATAGGTGTTGCCACCTCTGTGTATGCTGCAGGAAAGTCAACCCATGAATAAAAAACTTCACATGTGTATGATTTGTGGGCCTCTACCATGCAGGTAACTTCTCCCCCTGCTAGAGGGACCTCCTGTTGTGCCAAATATGTTGTGGCAGCATGTCTGTAATTAACTGAAATGTTGATTGCGTTCACCATTTTAAAGAATAAGATTCAGAGAGGGAACGCTATAGTGGGGTGATCCTTTTAAAGGCTCAAGCTTGAGCAGACTACAGACTAAAACTGGGGCTTCATATTCAGCTGAGGAGGATTAACCCATAACACCACAGATGTCTCTGTATAAACATTCAAATGGACCTTTGAGCACATAACAGCTACTCAGGAGACCCATTAAATAAATACCTGACCTAGAACACTGGGCACCATGTTATACGGTTCCTATAAACCAAGTAGGATTGTGTATCTGATCAACATAAACACCGGTGTATAGGGACGAAGTCTGTCTATACCATCAGGAAATGGCAATACATTTTCTCGCTAGCTCACAGTGCCCCATCTGAACCCTTAAACTCACCAGGGTACCAAGATGGTATTTGCAACCTCAAACATGGCTACTCAGATTCTCAAGGAAATCATGGAAACAGATCTACCCTTTCAAAGTCACTTTGTGTACCCAAGATGAGACACAAGAAAGACGCAAAATTGTCCTTTGAAGCTTTTATTGCGACAATTGTTTTCTTGCTTAAAAAACATGAGCTGTAATTAGCAGGCAAACTAGGCAAGGCATGGTGACCAGCATTACGAAAATTATGAAAAAGATAAACAGTGTATCCATGGTAGTGTTATTATGTTGGTACACTCCTATCTGTTACTAACTACACTATTGAGAGCATAGTGGGAGTACTCTCTGCCAGGTCAGGTGAGATAGCCTGTTCCCCCCATACCTGGGTACAATGTACTGGAAAGGCAGGAAGCCTATCTGGTGTAGTGCAGGTTATATTGTCCTGTGCAGGATAGAGGTCAGTGTCAGCATCAGAGTCAGCCAAGCTGCATCTCAGGCATGGTGTGCCACGTTCCAGGATAATCCTAGTGGAAGTGCTCCTCTGCTGAGTGTAGCGCAGTGTTGTTTTTTGTAATACAACTACCATTTATGTCAGAGGTTTAGGGCCGAAGCCATGATATGTGTGCAAGTGAAGAGCTGTGTCCGCGGACAATCATAATACTTGGGGCATCACATTCTGTGTGCTTAGCCTTGAACCGAGTGTACAGAGTGGATGGAATCAACATTTACAAAAGAAGCATTTGCAATGCAGTGGGTCTTGCATTTGCTCGAATTAGAGTTATTAGAGTTGTAAACTCAGTGCTTAATTTGTGCTTATTGTTTACGGTGCTGAGCACCGGCACTTATTTTTGAGGGGCGGCGCTTATTCTTCTGCCTCAAACATTTGCTATGAGCACAAGACACATTTGGGAAAGACGGAGGAAGAGAAAAATGAAAAAGCGTCACAATGGGAGAAAGCAGAATGCTGCACGAGTGAGCTGAAGGGGCCAGGAGTGGCTTTAAATGGATTGAAGAGTCCCGAGGTGGCTTCAGGATTACACTGCCTCGGTATTCCGTGCTGGCACATTTAAATGCAGCAGCCGCGTGTTTAAGAGGAGGGCTTTGGGCACCGGCACGTTTTTATTTACAAATGAAGCACTGTGTAAACTCCTAATCGGACTTTTCTTGCCACATAAATTGTAAATGAAAAGTAATGCAGTTTCACATAAGCGAGACGATTCACAGCGCTGCAGCCGTCATGAGCATAAGCGCGAAGAAGAGACATAAAAAGAAAAAGAAGTTCGCTTACAGCCAAAGTTATCGGCAAAAGTGCAATTAGCCATGAAACAGGGATGGATGGCCAAGGCGGTAAGAAAACCGCCCCAAGGAGGGACAGACGTAAACCATTTACCAATGTCCTCAAAGCATTTTTGGAGGGTCATCCCATGAACGAGTGATAATGAAGGGCGTGCGGTGGGCGTGGTTAAAAGCCCAGATACATACCAACATGTCAGAAAAGCAGCGCTTGCGCACTACTATGCTCGACCTAAAAACAAGCTGCAGGTACGGTGATTTTCTCAATACACTATCCTATCAGTGAAAATCCATGTAAAAAGTCACCATCAGGAAAGAAATGCTAAGGTAAAATGTGCAATTTAAAATGGAGGCACTAATTGGGCCCTATCGTGCTTTACACCATAATTGGTTATATGAGCAGCGGAGAGAAGAAATGTTAATCTCCCTAATTAATACTCATTAGACTGTTGTGCTTTTTTCACATTCAGGTTTGTGAATGATTGTATGTCGTGCCCAATATCCCTACCCTAGTGCAGTTAACCAGTAGCCATAAGTGATCCTTCTAAACAATAAAACATTTTTTTACCCACAAAATGGCATTCAGCTCATTTGTGAGTTGACATGTCATGATGAATTAATGTCACAGTTTTCTTCATTTCCCTGCATGACAAGGAGTGGCTGACCGGTTACTGTGCTAGCAAGCACCTTCAATGATTTCATTAACTTCAGGGTGTGCTATACATAGTGTTTTCAGGGTGCTTCTTTGTATCTTGTTTCTACATAAATGACGGAATTCTGTATTTGCTGAACAAAAATGAATGGTATAGTTAGTGCTGAAACAGTTGTTGCGTTGACTAATGTTTGGAACCTAATGCATATTTTATGAGCTCTTTGCTTAAGTGAAGAGCCCATACTCGGGGTCTAATACCACTCTACATATATTACAATGTAATCTAACCTAGAGCGCATGAAAGTTGTGGTAGAATGACAGGGCAAAGAAAATTATGAAATAAAGGAAATAAAGTTGTGACAAAGGCCTGTGTGGCATTTTGAAAAGATCACGGCATCGAAAGGATGCATGTAATAAAGTAAAAGTCGTACCTTGATTTCACTTTATGGGGGGATTCCAGACAATCTGTACACTTTGGGCCTGAATGTGAAAGTTATTGGTGCATCCAAACTAGTTTTAGGTGCACAAATAGTGTTTTGAATATAAATTCATATCTTATATTTACAAAACGTGAATTTACACAACTAAATGGATTTAAGCTTGCAAAATTAAGTATTTCAACTGATCAAATCTCCTTATGTGGCTTGAGGAGTAAGTGTTCCAGGGTGGGGGTACCCTGTAACGTTGGAGCTCACATTACACCTATGAGTTTTTGAGTAGTTGTAATTTTTTGCTAAGTATTACACATGTATTATGTATACACACTACATTTGCACATTGGTAACTCCCTACATATGTATACACCTGGAAAGCGTTGTCGGTTGCAACTTGCCAGGAGGATTACTTGAATTGTTTTTGTGTGTGAATTCTAATCAAATCGTATATTTATGTCAACTGTAAGAGTCAACCTACGAATGTAAATTTATGCTTTCGTTTTGAGAATCTGCTCATTAAAGTAATGGAACTTGTCAATGACATTTTCAAGGTTTCTTAATAACCGTCAGAGACGCACTACTACTTATACTTAGTACAAAAGTAAACTGTTGACTTAGAGCAGGTTGCCTACATACACAGATACTAGATTTCGAAGTGGAGTAATTTATTAGCAGGTGTGGTAGTCACTGTAAACAAGAAAGTAAAGCACTCCGCTAACGGCAGTCCTGTAAAACGCAAGGAAGACTTTTAAAATGTAAT
This sequence comes from Pleurodeles waltl, assembly GCF_031143425.1. Taxonomy (NCBI): domain Eukaryota; kingdom Metazoa; phylum Chordata; class Amphibia; order Caudata; family Salamandridae; genus Pleurodeles; species Pleurodeles waltl. The sequence goes on from NC_090444.1 coordinate 1,599,036,661, forward strand.
GTCTTCCATTTTGCATTTATGCAAATTGACTCTCTATAAACTCTTCTTCGCTAAAAGTGAGAGAGCGGAAATAAACGGATTCACTTTTATATTATGCATAATATTTGGGTGCTTACACCCGAGACCTTTGAAGCAGAAAACCAAAGATCTCTGATCCTACATTTTAGGTCGTTTTTTCATATTCAATATTTGTTAGCAAAGCATTTTTCATTGCTTTTGTTTTTTCCTGACAGTAAGCATTATAGCTCTGCAAGTTCAAATGCTTTCAGATACTCTTTTCCCTTTTAAGTATCATTAAAATGGTATTGATTCTGCTAAATGAGTCAACTAAGGGGTGACATTTCTATACAATACATTGAGGGAACGAAGACCTTTCAGCTAAAAATCCTCCTACCAGATTCTTTAACTAAATGTGCCATATTGAGAGTTTTCAGTGGGTGGCAGTCAAGGGTCATTTCCCACACGTTGAGTTATTGAGTGCTTGTTACTATCACAGTGTGAATTCACAATTAGTTTCAAGATGTTACTAGTAAATCCATGCTTCAAAACAATTACTCCTTGATCCCATTATTCATGGGTATTTTGACCCATCTGTATAGACCAAACAATCAGTCAAGAGAAGTAGCTACATGCATCCTAGTGGTCTACTGGCAGAGATCTAAGTGAAAAAAGAGAGAAGAATCTCTGCTTTAGAAACATTACATTGTAAAAAGCAAGAGTCCATCTAATTCTCAAGTTACACAGAGAATGCAGCATGTGGTGGACAAGGCGTGGCATCACTTTGCTACTACAAACATTCAAATAAAGAATTAAGTGTAGAAAAACTGAAATCCAATGTATTGAATGATGCCAAGTCATTTTCTTGCCGCTAACACTACCATAATGTTTGATCAAAACACAAAATATTGTTTTTCCCAGGAAACAATGTGCCAAATGGGAACTGTTAGAAATGGGGTCTTTGGTTGACAGTCAGGTAACCCCCTGTTCAAGCAAGGACCCTCACTCTAGTCAGGGTAAAAGAGAATCACCCTCAGCTAACCCCTGCTTACCCCCTTGGTAGCTTGGGAGAGCAGTAGGCTTAACCTCAGAGTGCTAGATGTAAAGTATTTGTACCAACACACACAGTAACTTAATGAAAACACTACAAAATGACACAACACCGGTTTAGAAAATTAGGAAATATTTATCTAAACAAAACAAGACCAAAACGACAAACATCCGACATACACAAGTCAAGTTATGAATTTTTAAAGATTAAACTCAAAAATAGCGCTTAGAAGCAAAAAAAGCTTAGATGAGATGTTAACACGGCGTCGTGATGGAGTCGTTCCCAACAAGCCGACACCGGCGGCGCCGGACACGGAGTCGTGTAGACCCCCAAGTACAGTACCTTTGGTGAAGAGTGAAAACAAGCCGATGCGCGAAGTCGGGGATCGCGCCGTCTGTGCGAAACGTTGAATCCGTGCACTTCGAGCGGCGTTGGTCACGACGTGGTGAGGCAACTTCCACGGAGTCGCGGACTTCAGCGGGGCTGCAGCGGCGTCGGGCCTGCGAAGAACGTCGCGTTCCAGCGAAGGTCACGGCGTTGGGTGCAGGCGGCGTCACCGGATTCAGCAGCGGCGTCGGTCCAGAGTCGTCCGAAGTTGATTTCCTTGGATTCCCACCAGCTTTCCTTTCAAGGGCCCAGGGACTGGATAGGGCACCACTTGTCAGAGCAGGAGTCTCTCCAGCGACTCCAGGTGCTGGTAGAGAGAAGTCTTTGCTGTCCCTGAGACTTCAAACAACAGGAGGCAAGCTCTAAATCAAGCCCTTGGAGATTTCTTCACAAGATGGAAGGCATACAAAGTCCAGTCTTTGCCCTCTTACTCTGGCAGAAGCAGCACTGCAGGAAAGCTCCACAAAGCACAGTCACAGGCAGGGCAGCACTTCTTCCTCAGCTATCAGCTCTTCTCCAGGCAGAGGTTCCTCTTGGTTCCAGAAGTGTTTCTAAAGTCTGTAGATTTGGGTGCCCTTCTTATACCCATTTTAGTCTTTGAAGTCACCTTTCTTCAAAGGGGACTCACACCTACTTGTGAAATCCTACCTTGCCCAGGCAAGGCCTCAGACACACAGCAGGGGGTTGGAGCTGGCATTGTCAGAGGCAGGCACAGTCCTTTCAGATGAGAGTGACCACTCCACCCCTCCCTCCTAGCAGAGATGGCTAATCAGGAAATGCAGGTTACACCCCAGCCCCCTTTGTGTCACTGTCTAGTGCGAGGTGAAAAACAACCCAACTGTCAAACTGACCCAGACAGGGAATCCACAAACAAGGCAGAGTCACAGAATGGTTTAAGCAAGAAAATGCTCACTTTCTAAAAGTGGCATTTTCAAACGCACAATCTTAAAATCAACTTTACTAAAAGATGTATTTTTTAATTGTGAGTTCAGGGACCCCAAACTCCACATGCCCATCTACTCTCTAGGGGAATCTACACTTTAATCATATTTAAAGGTAGCCCCCATATTATCCTATGAGAGAGACAGGCCTTGCAACAGTGAAAAACGAAATTGGCAGTATTTCACTGTCAGGACATATAAACCACATTACTATATGTCCTACCTTATCCATACACTGCACCCTGCCCTTGGGGCTACCTAGGGCCTACCTTAGGGGTGCCTTACATGTAAGAAAAGGGAAGGTTTAGGCCTGGCAAGTGGGTACACTTGCCAAGTCGAATTTACAGTGTAAAAATACACACAGGGACACTGCAGTGGCAGGTCTGAGACATGATTACAGGGTTACTTGTGTGGGTGGCACAACCAGTGCTGCAGGCCCACTAGTAACATTTGATTTACAGGCCCTGGGCACCTCTAGTGCACTTTACTAGGGACTTAACAGTAAAACAAATATGCCAGTCATGGAGAACCAATTACTTACACATTTTATACAGGAGCACTTGCACTTTAGCACTGGTTAGCAGTGGTATAGTGCCCAGAGTAACAAAAACAGTAAAATCAAAGTCCAGCACACATCAACAACCTGGGGAACAGAGGCAAAAAGTTAAGGGAGACCACGCCAAGGATGAAAAGTCGAACACGTGTCCCCCCCAGCTAAAAGTGGGGAGCAACTACCCAACCTCATGGGAGTTCTCATCACTAAGGCGGAAGAACCTGGACAGACCATCAGCATTGGCGTGCTCTGTACCAGGACGATGTTCCACCGTAAAGTCCATCCCCTGTAGGGAAATGGACCACCTCAACAGTTTTGGATTCTCATCCCTCATCTGCACTAACCATCTGAGGGGCCTGTGGTCGGTCTGAACTCGGAAGTGAGTCCCAAACAAGTAGGGTCTTAGCTTCTTCAGTGCCCAGACCACAGCAAACGCTTCGCGTTCTAGGGCACTCCACCTACGTTCCCTGGGTAGTAACCTCCTGCTAATGAAGGCTATGGGTTGATCTAGGCCCTCTTCATTAAGCTGTGAGAGTACTGCTCCAATACCATGCTCTGAGGCGTCTGTTTGCACAACAAACTCCTTGGAGTAGTCAGGTGCCTGCAGCACAGGTGCTGTGCACATGGCAGCCTTCAGGGCATCAAAAGCGTTCTGGCAAGCCTCTGTCCAAATCACTTTCTTGGGTTGCTTCTTAGAAGTCAACTCAGTTAAGGGGGTAACAATGGTACCATATCCCTTAACAAACCTCCGGTAATATCCTGTGAGACCTAAAAAGGCTCTCACTTCAGTCTGGGTCTTGGGAGGCTCCCAAGCCAGAATCGTGTCAATCTTAGGCTGTAGGGGTGCCACCTCGCCACTCCCCACCTGGTGTCCTAAGTACACCACAGAACCCTGCCCTATTTGGCACTTGCTCGCCTTAATAGTGAGGCCTGCCTTCTGCAGGGCCTCTAACACTCTCCAGAGGTGTTGCAGGTGTTCCTCCCATGTGGAACTAAACACAGCAATGTCATCCAGGTAGGCGGCACTGAACTCATCCAGTCCTGCCAACACCTGGTTGACCAACCTCTGAAAGGTGGCAGGGGCATTCTTCATCCCAAAGGGCATCACATTGAAGTGGAAGTACCCATCTGGGGTAGAGAATGCTGACCTCTCCTTTGCCCCCTCAGTTAAGGCAATCTGCCAGTACCCAGAAGTTAAATCAAACGTACTGAGGTACTTGGCAGCTCCTAACCGATCAATGAGCTCATCAGCTCGGGGGATGGGGTGTGTGTCAGTCTTGCTGACCGCATTGAGACCCCGGTAGTCCACACAGAACCTAAGTTCTGGAGTGGCACCAGGAGCAGCAGCCTTTGGGACCAAGACTACTGGGCTGGCCCAAGGACTGCTGGAGTGCTCAATAACCCCTAGGGTTAACATTTTGGAGACTTCCTCCTTAATGCAAGCCCTGACCCTGTCAGTCACCCTGTAAACCTTATGTCTAACATGTGTACTGTCCTCAGTGTCCACATCCTGTGTGCACAGGTGTGTGACTCCTGGGATCAGGGAAAACAGCGAGGTGAACTGTCCCAGCATGTGGCGACAGTCCCTCTGCTGTTCCTCAGTCAGGGAGGGGGAGAGGGTCACTCCCTCCACAGACCCATCTTTCTCTCCTGCAGACAGGAGGTCAGGAAGAGGCTCACTCTCTTCCTCCACCCCGTCATCTGTCGCTAGGAGCATGGATAGCTCAGTTCGCTCAAAGTGTGGTTTGAGGCAGTTGACATGTAGGACCCTCAAAGGGTTCCTGGGGGATTGCAAGTCTACCAGATAGGTGACCTCGCTCTTTCTTTCCACCACCTCAAAAGGCCCAGTCCACTTATCTTGGAGAGCCCTAGGCTCCACTGGTGCCATGACCCACACTTTTTGTCCAGGCTGAAACTCAACCAGAGTGGCATTCTGGTCGTACCACCGTTTCATATCCTCCTGGCTTGCTTCCAGGTTCTCCTGAGCGAGACTCCTGAAGCGGGCAGTCTGGTTTCTTAGTGCCAGCATGTAGCTAAATACATCCTGGGGTGGTTTACTAGGAGCTTTCTCCAAAGCCTCCTTCACCAGACTGAGCGGTCCCCTCACAGGGTGGCCATAGATGAGCTCAAAGGGGCTAAAGCCAAGTGCCTTTTGAGGCACCTCCCTGTAAGCGAACAGAAGGCATGGCAAGAGGACGTCCCACTTACGCCTCAAGGGCTCTGACAGGCCCTGAATCATGCCTTTCAAGGTGCGGTTGAATCTCTCAACCAGACCATTACTTTGGGGGTGGTAAGGTGTGGTGAACTTGTATGTTACCCCACACACCTTCCACAGAGACTTCATATAACTGGATATGAAGTTTGTACCTCTATCAGATACCACTTCCTTGGGGAACCCCATTCGGGTAAAAACTCCCATCAAGGCACGTCCCACCACGGGTGCAGTGACCGTCCTTAGAGGAATGGCTTCTGGGTACCGTGTGGCATGGTCCACCAAGACCAGGATGAACCTGTTGCCCATGGCTGTCTTGGGATCCAGAGGCCCAGCAATGTCAATTCCTACCCTTTCAAATGGAGTACTGACTACCGGTAAAGGTTGGAGGGGAGCTTTGCATTTCCCCCCACTCTTGCTACTTGCCTGACAAGTCTGACAAGACCTACAATAAGCAGCTGACTGCTTGTGCATCAAGGGCCAGTAAAAGTGGGAGACAAGCCTCTTATAGGTCTTGTCCTGCCAGAGATGTCCTGCCAACGGCACATCAAGAGCCAAACCCAGTAGGAAGACCCTGAAGCACTGGGGTACCACCAGCATACGAGCTGACCCAGGCTCAGGAACCTTAGGCTCACTATACAGGAGGCCATCCTCCCAATAAATCAGGTGAGTACCTGGCACCTCGCCAGCCGCCTGGGCTGCAGCCTGCTGCCGTAGCCCCTCAAGAGTAGGGCACTCCTTCTGCGCTGTGCAGAATGCTTCCCTGGTGGGTCCCCCTTCCTGCTGCCACTGCGACAGCTCAGGGACCTCCCCCAGTTCAGCCACTTGTTCCCCTGTAGGCTCCGGGGCATCACCCTCAGGCTCTGCCTCCTCCCGGACCGTGGGAACTTCTGGGGCTGGTTTCCCGTGGCCCCTGCCCTTCCTCTTCTTGGCGGTCCCCTGGGCCACTGTTTCAGGCTCCAGGGGCTCTTGACTACCCTGATTGGCTGCCATTGACCGGGTGGATACGCATACCCACCCAGGCAGACCCAACATCTCCAAGTGAGACCTGTGTTCCACCTCCTTCCAAGGAGAATCCTCCAGGTCGTTACCTAGCAAACAATCAACAGGCATGGTTGGACTCACAGCTACTTTCCAGGAACCTGAGACCCCCCCATTTGAAAGGGAACCTGCGCCACTCTGCAGAGGCGCTCAGAGTTGTCTACCGCAACTACTTGGTGAAGTACCCGGGGATCAATCTGCTCTTCAGACACCAGGTGACTCCTCACTGTAGTCACACTGGCTCCTGTGTCTCTCAGAGCCTCCACCCTCTGTCCATTGATGGTCACCCATTGCCTGTATTTCTTAGTGTTATCAGGCACTTGGTTTCTCTGGACCATCTCATTGTCCCCTAGTGAGACAAGGGTCATTTCTGCTGGTTCCCACCCACCTGAAACCAACTCCTCCCCAAGCGCTACACTGGCCAAACCCTGGGACGGTGCACCAGTGGGTGCCAGTGTACTTTTGGGGCATTTGGGGTCCCCTCTCACATGACCCACCTGGTCACATGCATAGCACTTACGTGGGGGACCACCTGCCACTGGCTTCCCTTTGGACAACCATGGCTTCTTTTCAATCGGGGGTTGGGAATCCTTACCCTGGGAATCAGTTTGGGGCCCTTTAGAGAACTCCCCCTGTTTGCCCTTACCCCCCCCTTTCTTCTGAGAGGGACCCTGCCCACCCTTGGCGTGGTCTCCCCCATAACTCTTCTGGACCCTGGTGCTCTCCCAGCGGTCCGCTTCCTGCGCAAGCTTCCTGGGGTCAGTCAGCTTGCTGTCAATGAGGTGCTGGAGCAGCTCTGGAAAACATAAACTGTACAAGTGCTCCCAAGCAATTAAATTGTAAAGCCCCTCATACGTGTTTACCTTACTGCCCTTCACCCAACCATCCAGTGACCTGCAAAAAGAATCAACACATTTCAACCATGTTTGGGATTCCTTTCTCTTGTAGGATCTAAACTTCTCCTTGTACTGCTCAGGGGTGAGACAATACCTGGTGAGTAAGGCCTTCTTCATGACAGGGTAGGTGAGACTCTGAGCATCCCCTAAGGCCCTCCCCTCTGCCTCAAAATGCTTCCACTGGGCTGACCCCCAATGAGCTTCAGGGACCAGGTTCATGTGGAGAGCTGACTCATAACCCTTGAACCACAAGTAGATATCATCCTCCCTCTTATAATCCCTCACAAGGTCTTTTGGGATGTGTACCCTTCTCTCCGGCTGTACTGTAGGATTGCTGCCACCATCCCTACTGGACTGGCTCCTCTGATCTAACTCCGTTAAGTTAAGCTCATGAGCCAGCTGCATCTTCCTTTCCTCAAGGACTGCTCTTTTCCCATCTCTTTCTTTCTCCAGATTGAGCTTCTGCAGCTCCAATTGGTACTCCCTCTCTGCCTGTCTGTCCTGCAACTCCTCAGGTGTCAGACCCTTGGATGAGACACTGCTACCTGCCCTGGAGACCTTCTCCCTGGACATAACAGGCCCACCCACAATACCATTGTGCACTGAACACTCTTCCTCATCCTCCTCATCTCCCTCATCCTCTGTGTCCCCTTCAGTGCTGTTGGCTGTCACCCAGGCCCTCAGCGCCTTTTGCAGCTCCTCCTTCCTGGATGAGCTCTTAATGGGACAGTCAAAACTTTTACAGAACTGCTTCAACTGAGCTTTGGTATAACTCTCCAATTTCTCAAGGTCAAAGTCAGCTCCAACTGATGCATCTCCAAGTAGAGACATGATGAAAGGTAAAAAGAGTGCAAAGTTCCAAATGCAGAAACAAGTTCCCAAATGAAGTTCAAAGTCAATCAAGGATCAGCGAAAAAAACAAAGTGGACGTAGGGAAAAATCCACAAAAAGAGAAAAAGCAAAAATCTCAAGACAAGCAGAATGTGGTCACGTAGTAGTCTGAACTCAAACAGTAGTGTACACTTAATTACTGTATGTCAAGTACAAATACAAGTACAAATCCCAACCGCTGATCACCAATGTTAGAAATGGGGTCTTTGGTTGACAGTCAAGTTACCCCCTGTTCAAGCAAGGACCCTCACTCTAGTCAGGGTAAAAGTGAATCACCCTCAGCTAACCCCTGCTTACCCCCTTGGTAGCTTGGCAGAGCAGTAGGCTTAACCTCAGAGTGCTAGGTGTAAAGTATTTGTACCAACACACACAGTAACTTAATGAAAACACTACAAAATGACACAACACCGGTTTAGAACAATAGGAAATATTTATCTAAACAAAACAAGACCAAAACGACAAAAATCCGACTTACACAAGTCAAGTTATGAATTTTTAAAGATTAAACTCAAAAATAGCGCTTAGAAGCAAAAAATGCTTACATGAGATGTTAACACGGCGTCGTGACGGAGTCGTTCCCAACAAGCCGACACCAGCGGCGCCGGACACGGAGTCGTGTAGACCCCAAGTACAGTACCTTTGGTGAAGAGTGAAAACAAGCCGATGCGCGAAGTCGGGGATCGCGGCGTCTGTGCGAAACGTTGAATCCGTGCACTTCGAGCGGCGTCGGTCACGACATGGTGAGGCAACTTCCACGGAGTCGCGGACTTCAGCGGGGCTGCAGCGGCGTCGGGGCTGCAGCGGCGTCGGGCCTGCGAAGAGCGTCGCGTTCCAGCAAAGGTCACAGCGTTGGGTGCAGGCGGCGTCACCGGATTCAGCAGCGGCGTCGGTCCGGAGTCGTCCGAAGTTGATTTCCTTGGATTTCCACCAGCTTTCCTTTCAAGGGCCCAGGGACTGGATAGGGCACCACTTGTCAGAGCAGGAGTCTCTCAAGAGACTCCAGGTGCTGGTAGAGAGAAGTCTTTTCTGTCCCTGAGACTTCAAACAACAGGAGGCAAGCTCTAAATCAAGCCCTTGGAGATTTCTTCACAAGATGGAAGGCATACAAAGTCCAGTCTTTGCCCCCTTACTTTGGCAGAAGCAGCACCGCAGGAAAGCTCCACAAAGCACAGTCACAGGCAGGGCAGCACTTCTCCTTCAGCTATCAGCTCTTCTCCAGGCAGAGGTTCCTCTTGGTTCCAGAAGTGTTTCTAAAGTCTGTAGATTTGGGTGCCCTTCTTATACCCATTTTAGTCTTTGAAGTCACCTTTCTTCAAAGGGGACTCACACCTACTTGTGAAATCCTGCCTTGCCCTAGCAAGGCCTCAGACACACAGCAGGGGGCTGGAGCCAGCATTGTCAGAGGCAGGCACAATCCTTTCAGATGAGAGTGACCACTCCACCCCTCCCTCCTAGCAGAGATGGCTAATCAGGAAATGCAGGTTACACCCCAGCCCCCTTTGTGTCACTGTCTAGTGCGAGGTGAAAAACAACCCAACTGTCAAACTGACCCAGACAGGGAATCCACAAACAGGGCAGAGTCACAGAATGGTTTAAGCAAGAAAATGCTCACTTTCTAAAAGTGGCATTTTCAAACGCACAATCTTAAAATCAACTTTACTAAAATATGTATTTTTTAATTGTGAGTTCAGGGACCCCAAACTACACATGTCCATCTACTCTCTAGGGGAATCTACACTTTAATCATATTTAAAGGTAGCCCCCATATTATCCTATGAGAGAGACAGGCCTTGCAACAGTGAAAAACGAAATTTGCAGTATTTCACTGTCAGTACATATAAACCACATTACTATATGTCCTACCTTATCCATACACTGCACCCTGCCCTTGGGGCTACCTAGGGCCTACCTTAGGGGTGCCTTACATGTAAGAAAAGGGAAGGTTTAGGCCTGGCAAGTGGGTACACTTGCCAAGTCGAATTTACAGTGTAAAAATACACACAGGGACACTGCAGTGGCAGGTCTGAGACATGATTACAGGGTTACTTGTGTGGGTGGCACAACCAGTGCTGCAGGCCCACTAGTAACATTTGATTTACAGGCCCTGGGCACCTCTAGTGCACTTTACTAGGGACTTAACAGTAAAACAAATATGCCAGTCATGGAGAACCAATTACTTACACATTTTAAACAGGAGCACTTGCACTTTAGCACTGGTTAGCAGTGGTAAAGTGCCCAGAGTAACAAAAACAGTAAAATCAGAGTCCAGCACACATCAACAACCTGGGGAACAGAGGCAAAAAGTTAAGGGAGACCACGCCAAGGATGAAAAGTCTAACAGGAACCCTCATTTCTCTTCAGCTCGGGTGGGACTTTGTCCCCCAGCCTGTTTTGCTGATTCTCCCTGTACCAAGGCCACCCACACACCACAGAACATCGATAAGAGCACGCCACAGCCCCTGCAGTACAGAACACTTATTTTCTTCGGCTGGGGTGGGACTTCATCCACCAGCTTGCTTTGCTGCTCCTCCCTGTACCAGGGCCACCCACACGCCAGCGAACAGCGCTGAAAGCATGCTGCAGCCCCTGCACTGCAGTATGCTTGTTCCTCTTTGGCTCACGTGAGCCTGCTTTGCTACTCCTTCCTGTACCAGTCCCGCCCACATGCAGGAGAACAGTGCTAAAAGAGTGCCACAGCACCTGCAGCAAGGGACATGCCTGGGCCTGTCCCCGGGCCAAGATCCGGCCTGTCTTCACACGTCATCAGCCAGAAGAGGCTGGCCTGGGCCACCACCTTTGGTCTTTGTTCTTCTTCAGTCCTGCTTCTTTATACAGGTAGATTTTATGATTGTGAGGCTGCATCCAGCATATTCCAGTGTATCTCTTTGATTGCAATCTTAAGTTTGCCATCTTGTGTGGCACAAATATACCCCGTGCTAAAGACCGAGGCAGCATAGGGGGCTAGCAGTGCTTGAAGATTTATTTCTAGCTTGCATCCTGCATTGACTTGTTACGATGGGAAAATGGAAAGCAAGCTCTGCTGTGCTACGGGCCCAAGGACATGCAACAATTGATAACTTTCTGGCTTTCTGGCTGGGCTGTGAGGTAATTTTATAGGAAATCGAATTGACAGAGCGGTGGCTTTCCCTCTCTGCCAATGAAATTGTTCTATCTCAAGCTTCAGTCCCTGAGTCACAGAGCACCGGCAAAGGAAGATTTCTTCCCCATCTGAAGTGACTGCACCCTTGATCACAACAGGTGTCCCAAAAGAGTGGCCAGTTTCAGGTTAATTGCCCTCTTGGACATAGAAGGCAATTGTTTCACAAAAATCCTGAATAATGAGCTTGCGGAAAGGGTTAACATGAAGTCTATAATTCCCATTACCCAGTCTGGCTTTAGACACGGCCACGGCACAACTTTAATTTCATCTTCACTGCGCTAACATCAAAGATGCCCCACCACTATATGTTGCCTCTATCGACTTCACACCTGCGTTTGATAGAGTGGATAGACCAAGGCTCTGGAACAAGCTGACCAATTGGGGCATTCCGGATAATCTGCTCAGAGCTATCAGGAGCCTCTATACCAGACCTGGGTCTGAGTAAAAACATCAGCAAATAGTCACAACCAACAAGCTCTGGACTAACACAGGCATCAAACAAGAATGCATCTTAGCTCCACTTTTATTTAATCTTTATGTGGTGGATGTAAATGATGCCTTAGCCTCAGTCCGTGCCCTCCCCCAAAGTTTGCGGGCACATGGATCCACTGTCTCTGATACACTGTTATTTGACCGCACTGCTGTAGGGCTGCAGTGTTTATTGGAGGCTCTTTCACAGTGCTGCAAGGACAACAAATTTGTGGGTAACCACTCAAAAACCAAAAAATGTTATGCGTAGCCAGGAGCAACAATTCAACCCTAAAATGTTAGTTCACTATGAATGAGGTAGCCTTGGAGCAAATCTCAAGTCTAAAATATCTGGGCTTTCATTTTAATCACCCCACATCACACTAACACAACTCTCAGCTTTAAAAGGAACCGCCTTGTCCTTGACTACGTGCTTAAAAAAACTGTTAGTAAAGATGGGCATCCCGGATGCCACAGGCATATGCAAAGTGATTGAGGCCAAGTTTATGCCAACATTAACCCACGGCTCAGTGATATTAAACAACTAAATCAATTCATGGCTGGAAAAAGTGCAAATGCAATGCTATAGGAGCCTGTTTTGTCTCCACTTAGTCAAATTTGGCTGGCATTTGGTCTGAGTAAACAACCAATTATCATGAGAGCTTGATTTCTTGGTTATTATGCCAACCTCGAGGTAGCCCCTAAAGGAACCCTCAAAGAGCTGATTTGGCTTGGTATTCAGGAAAAGAAATGCAGATGAGAATCTAGTGTGAGAACAGCAAAGGAACTTTTGGGAGCCAAAAGCATAGCTGAATAAAATATGCCCTCAAACCTAACCTCCAAAATCCTAATTAAAAACGGAAAGATGAAATCAAGGGAAGAAGATTTGAAAGAGCTAGCTCAAAAAGCCCCTGCTGACTTGTGTGCAACGTTCTATCGCAACCAGGAAAAAGCTTCATACCTACCCAGCCCCATGAAACTGGCACTCAGAAAGGATCTTATGAGGTGGTGATTAGGATGAATCCCGTAAGCTTACAAATGTTGATGTCTAAAAGGCTCCACAGAGCACAACTGTCAAACGTGCCAATTTAAAAAAAGAATATTTATTACATGTCCTTTGCCTTTGTCCCACCCTTAAAAGCTTAAAGTGTGCTACTGGCTAAAACTGATATTTGGGCACTTGGACAACAGTCAATGCAACATAGCCATTACAACATGCCTGACCTGTGCTGATGTACAGCTCTCAGCTAGATGCATGAAATTTCCTGTGGGAGCTCTCACACTACTGAACTCGAGCTCTAAGAACAATTAAAAGCTGCAGCTCTTGTCCTGAACTTAAACCACGGCTGTTGCAGCCTGGCAAGGGACACTGATGGCCAAGCCAGGCAGGCCATTTCTTTGCACAATCTGCACGTTATATTCTGATCGAGAGTCAGGACCCCTCATCCAACAAAGATGCACAGGGCTTACAATCTTTGTGCTCACTGCAACTTTTGTTAGTAGCAATCGGCCCAGAGAGCACAGCACCCCCACCCGAGCCTTGTTAGGCCCTGGGAACCCCAGGGCCATGCATTTACATAAAGAGGAGGGGCCATGCAGCCCTCTCGTCCCACAGCCTTGTTAGGCCATGGGGACCCCATCCTCAAGGGCCACTCATTCATATAAAGGGGAGGGGGCCGCATAACCTCCCTTCCTGACTCCATCCCCTGGGGTAATTAAAACATTTTTTGGGAGAAGTGGCTGCCCTACCCCCACGACCCTTAGGGTTGTGTATTTTTTAAGGGAAGCTATGCTGCCTCTTCCCCGAGCCTTTATCAGCCTCAGGGACCCCATCACCCAGGGCCCGCATTTTTTAAAGGTGGATGTCTGGATGCCCACCCACAGTACCCACCATATACTTTTTGAGGGTTTCGGGGGTGGGGCAAGGACCCCGCAGTCCCAGCCAAATCCCCACATGCAGCAGGAGCTGGCATTGCTCACTCCTGCAGAGAGTAGGTACTAATGCTACCCCCTCCAGTTTGGAGCAATACTTTTATCTGTTTCTCTGCTCGCATCAGTGCGATCAGTGAAACAGATCAAAAGTATACTCCCAGTGGGTGAGAGCATTTTTAAAGCTCCTGCACACTGGGAGCAGACTTGGTATATGCTCCAGCTTGGCAGAAAATTCCAAAATGCTACTGCCAAGCAAGAGCAAACACAGGTTTCCTTGCCCATGCCGGTGCAGGCAGGGAAACTGCTGTGTCACTGGGAAGGGCTCCCCAGGACATAACTTTTGAGCTGGCTCGGGGCCATTAATGGGCTCAGGCAGCCCTCCTCCCCATTTGGATAAATTTCAGCCCAAGAGGTGAGCTCCCCAGGGCCCTTTGAGTCTTGGAGAGGGGAGCCACACGACCACCTCCCCATTTTGTTAAATTCTGGCCCCAGGGTTGGGCTTCCTGTGGCCTTCTGAGGCTCGGGGAGGCGGAGCTGCACGGGTCTCCTCCTCATGCAAAGTGATTTCACCACCAACTGTATGCTCCCCAGGGCCTCTGGAGGCACAGGGGCACAGCCCCCTCCTCATATAAAATGATGTCATCCCCGGGGGTCCATGCAGCCCCCTTAATGAATTTAGCTCTGTGGGTAGGCTCCTTGGGCCATAAAAATACTGTATGTGGGCCAGCCACCATTTTGGGTATTTTTTATGTATCCCGTGGGAGGCCTGCAGGATCGCAGATTATTTTTGTAGATTTTTTATTTGTATTTTTTTATTTTTTGGCCTTGGGCAGATTTTCTCTGTCCCCCCCCCCTCCCCACCCCCACCCATGAGTCTCATGGGGCTCGTGGGGTCAGAGTTTCCCTACCATGCCCACTTGTATTATTATTTTTTTTCTAACTTCAGGACAAGGGACTTAGGGCCAGATGTATCAAAGGATTTTACCCATTCTATGTCTATGGGAAAATGTCTTTGTACATATGGCCCTTAGTCCTTGAGTCCTGTAATGGCTGCCAGCAGCATTCTTCTCATGTTGCCAGCAGCTAATCAGAACTCCCAGTGGCCCAGGGAAAAAATATGTTCCCTGGGCCAATCAGAATGCACAGCTGTCCAGATACATAATTATTTTTCAATCCTGATTTATGAAATACTGGTGAATGGATTTACACCAAGTCACAAAAAACACTATCTGCGGCCCAAGATCTAGTTTCCTGCCAAATTTGGTGTTCTGTTGTCCTGCAGTTTTTGCTGTAGCCTGTCTTAAAGTGATAATGGAAAATGCATGGGGATTGTGCCTTTTGGGACTCCCATATTTTCTCAGTCTCCGCTTGACAGATTACCTTGAAAAGTTCCATGCACAAAGTAGTCAAAAAGTAGCATCTTTTTGCAAAGTTGTGAAGATTCATGAAACATTGCAAAAGTTATTAGCAACAGAAAAAACGCTTTTCCTACGGAACAGCAGCCCTAAGTAATAACTACCTAGTGGCGACCACCACTAGGTAATATAAGCATATAAATGTATTTGTGTTTATATATATATATATATATATTTCATTAGATAGATAGATAGATAGATAGATAGATAGATAGATAGATAGATTGATTATAAAAGGTTTAAAATAAAACTTGCTTGCCTACCTGCAAAGTAAAGGCACAAATAAGGGCACTTCATATGTAGAATCATGCGATGTAAAGGTAAACCTGATGTATTGACTCCCATTGTAAGGACCTAGGAAGTAATAACTGGCATTCCACCAAAGTGACTTCTCTGCGGGACACAGCCAATCAAACTCCATCAGACACTGTCAATCATAGTACTCTCGACTCATAGCATCCACTGAGTAATAGATCTGCAGAACAAACATCTCAGGACACAGGTTGATAATGTTAATAGGGAACTTAAAATGAGTAATTTAAAATGAAATGTGATCTTATAGTTTAACATCACATAGACAAAATAAATGTATTCCCTTTTGTTGACTTTTTGTTTTTTTAATTTAGAAATAAATACAGTTGATTTAGCAATCATTGGTCAAATTCTTAATTTTTTTTAAAGCTTTTTTATATTTTTTTGAAGAAAGAACAGTCTGCAAGGCTCCTTATACTTCAGCGGAGGTGTCTGCCAAATGTATCCTTTAGTTTCATAGTAAATACTGCAAGTAATCTTGGCTGCGAATAAGGCAAATGTCATCAGCCATTCAACAAAATGTCTTTAGAATTAAATGTCCTTGGTAGACGGTCTTTCCCGGGAATAAACTAAGCCTGTTCTATTTCAAGCTATTATTTCAAGTTTATTTTTATAAAGATATTTGTAACTAACAAAGTTAGCCATCACATTGCTGCAATATAAAAAGGTGTAAAAAAAAAAAAAACACTTAGATAGCCAATCATAATATCATTCAGTAAATTTTATTTACTTCATAATCATCCCTCATTTTAGTATTCGATCTATTTCTTTGCCTTGCATTCCACGCAACAGGTTTTGAATTTGCTGCTCCACCACCTAAAAGGTTCTAATATTTTTCATCCCCTTTCAACTTCTTTGGGAAAAACAAACAAACAAATAAAAAGGGCCCCACCAATTCTAGAGCTGCTCTTCAAAGTCATATCCCTTTATCAATTTGGATATTTTTGCAAGCTCCATTAAATAAGTAACATATATACTGGTCAGTGCTTAAAGGGCGAACTTTATAACAGATTCTTTAGCAAACCTCCTAAATTACCGTATATAAGGAGCCAGTCCTGCTGAATGAAAGCTAAGGAGTACCTCAGTAATTACAGAGGTGAAATGCCCATTTGCCTGCGGAAGGCCAAAGCTGTAATACTTGCAGGGGATCTCACTCTTGATTGAGAACCCTTTATAGTTGCTATCACAATCATTTGTTTAGATGAGATTCTTAAATGGTGAAACAAGTGTCATGTCACTGGGGCCCAGGGGCTTGAGGAACTTACTGTGCTCCATGTATAGGAGTCTTTTACAACTGTTATTGGGAGGGAGGGTATTTTCCTTGTTTGTATTAGGGCACATGGCACCAGACGCCGCTCGTGGGGAGCAAAAGGGGCAGGGCGGCAAGGGGATGGGGAGAATACACATTACATTAATAAAAAAAAATAAAAAAAACACTTACCTCGATCGCTGCCGCCATCCCGCACCTCTGTCTCCTCGGCTGCGGGCACAGGCTCCCAGCCTGCCCTGACTGCGGCCAATCCTGACTCTGCCCAGAGCAGAGTCAGGATTGGCTGGGAGTGCCCAGCCAAGGTGCTCCCGAAGCAGACTGGGAGCCCGTGCATGCTCTCTCCAGCCTGGCAACACAGTGCTGAGCTGGAGAGAGCACACTGCTCATGTGTGTTTGGCCAGCCCGAGACGGCCGGCCAAACATACATGCGTATTTAGGGGGCGTGCTGTGCACTCCCCTTCACTGCTCGTCACCCTGTGGCCCACCCCTTTACAAGAAAACAATAATAAACACAGTTTATTATTGTTTTCTTGTAAAGATTTTGCATCTGTCGCTGCTGGCGGGGGCAACACTCCTCCGCCCTAACAGAGGAGCTGCCCCTGTATGGCACCCACACTACGCCATGGCTTAGTAACAAGATTGAATAGGCTGCAAGTAAACACTGCATACTATATAATTTGTTAGAAGATTTAGAATTGGAATTCTATAAACCTGGAGAGGGTATTGTAGACTAAAATAGATGTGCACTTGGTCATCATGGCAATGTCCTCCACTATGATTGAAGAGACCAGTGGCCGCAAGCATCCTCCTGTCCTTTACATTCATCCCCCGGGTCACTGGGCTGCCATTTATTTGACTCAGCGTTAACATTCAGAAATATTACAAAAAAGGCAAACATTTCTTTTTTGTTTGCAGGTTAACAGAAGTTAAAGAAAGGACGTAACTAAGGTGTCCTGCAACACTTAACTTTAGGAACAACTTCCTTTCTTGCAACTAACATGAACAAATATAAAGTCTCTTCAAAATTCAAAAAGTGTATTTCTTTAAGGGGGATGTATTTCACATCAGTACATCAGATGATATCAGGGCATTGAGAAGTATTTTTTTAAAGAGATGTTTCAAACAGGAATTTAAAAACATTCATGCTCCCCCCACCATGACAACAAGACCAATAGTGAACTGAGAGATAAGTCAATTATGTGCACCCTCTGGTTGGCCTGGGTTGCTGTTTTACATGAACAGAATTGTAGTTTATTGAATCAAACCCAAGAGAAGGTTTTGTACAGTGCACATCCTTAAGTCATGTATTTCTAGATCTTGTGGAATGTGATTGAAGGAAACTGGCTACCTATGTAGTGTGCTGTATGTAGGGGTAAACTATGCAGATAGTTAAGGCAAGCCATAGTGGTTTTCAGGGGTTAAAGTAATAATCCCAAAAGTTCTGTTTTGTGGTAGTGTAGGCGAGCAGTTAGGCTTATCAGAGGGTAGTGCTAAGCATTTGTTGGACACACAGAGTCAATAAATGAGAGACCCCTTCAAGAAGAAACTCAAAACCAATGTTTAGAAAAATAGTTTTTGTATAATGTTTCTGATAGAGACTTCTAGTTGCAGATTCTGTACCTTAAAATTTCCCATAGTCAGAAGGGATCCAGAGATTTTTGTTCAAGCAGTACCCTTGTATGCCATCAGGTGCTGTCGGTCAACTCAGCATCCGACGTAGGCGTCATAGTTGCCGTGATGACATTGTGGTCATACTTAAGCGCCAACCCGGCACGCTGATGTCAGTTCTTTTCTTTCCTGCTATGTGCAGATCGGGAGAAGACCAATTTTGACCAAATTCGACCTTTTTGTTGGTTTTTGGACTTCTTGGGTGTTTGTGGTGTCTGGAGCGTGACCACGACCCGAAGTCATACTCCGAGTGCTGAGCCATGAACCCTGAAGGCTTTGAGGGAATGGTACCGAAAGTTTATGATGGCCCGGTGCTTGACTCAGTGTCGCTCTCGGTCTCACTCGAGAGAAAGGTCTCATGACCCCTTACTGAATCACTGGGACATTCAAGTCACAAGAGGAAGAAGTCAAAGAAGGCTAAACATTCTTCAACTTCATCCCGTTGCTCAGCCGATGCATTGCGGGAAGAGCATTGATGCTCGAGGCCTCCATCTGCGGAGCCTACTTCTGGGACCACTCCGCACCTCCCTGAGTTTCCAGGAGCCGGAGCCACCCCTGCTCAGCTTAAAGAATTTGAGCTATCTTTGGGCAGACCGAACACCCTGCTGCGCCTTTGGGGCCTTGGGGCTCAGGTGAGGACCCTTCAGGTTCCGTGTGGGCAGCTCCAGCCCCGGCCTCCAAGGGCCTCTCCAGGTCCATTCTTGAATTCGTGCCGACCTCGGTCATACCATTGCAACCTTCGCTGGCACCTGGTAAGACTTTGACATAGATCGACACAGAGTCAGACTTCGACAGGGCCTACTCACCCCAGGTTGGAATTGGACCCTTTGTATTATGGGTACGAATATGATGAAGGATTGGAGACGATGCTGGACCCTTTAAAATACCAGATAGACAACCCCGACATGGTCTGGGCACAGGAATTGGGCGAGGGTAGTGGTCTGGATACTTCTCCAGACGTTGGCATGCTTTCTCCTCCTACCGTGGCTATGGCAGAGGGAGCGTCTTAATCCATGGTGGTCAGAAGTGTGGCTGAGGTCCTTGGACTTGAGATTCCCTCTGTGGCAGTCAGGGCTAACCTCCTGACAGAGTGCTTCAGCCTGGGGCTTCCACTTCGGAGCCTCTCTTCCCATTTAATGAAGCCCTCCGTGACGTCCTTCTGGGTACTTGGTCCAGACCCAGCACAGGGGCTCCTGTGAATAGGACAATCGCCCACTGCGATCAGCCCACCCCAAATGACCCTAAATTCCTATCCCAACAGCAAACGTCTGAGAGCCTTGTCATGCAGGCTTCTTCATCATCTGATGCATTCCCGTGCGCTCCCCTGGATAGCGAATCAAAGAGACTAGATCAACTTGGGAAGACGATCTTTTCTTCCTCCAGTCTGAACACTGCATGCCTTTTGGGCCACTACACCCGTTCATTATGGGATACGGTCGCGCAGGTATTGCTGCAGGTCCCAGAGGAGGCCCGGGCCATCATCTCCAAAGCCATTGCTGATTGGAGGGATGCATCTCAGTTTATGATTGGTTGTGGACTGGACATGACCGACTCACTGGGCAGATTGGTTGCATCGACGGTGACCTTGAGGCACCACGCCTGGTTGAGCACATCTGGTTTTTCGGGGGGATGTCCAACAGCCTTTCCTGGATGTGCCCTTCAATGGCACCCGTCTTCAGAAACAAAGCAGATTCTGCCCTTGAGAGGTTCAAGGAGTCCCGGCCTACAGCCTGGTCCCTTAGCCTAGCGACTGACCCTCACCCACCACAGTCGGCTTTTCACACCATTTGTGACCACGGAAGGGGCTCCTTGTCACGTCCTTACCCTGCCAGCCACAAAGACGTACATGCTACCCAGCCACTGCGTGGCCATTGACGCGGAATCCCAAAGGCTCGTGGGACAGGGAACCAGAGGTCTGCCCAGTCTTCACCCTCCCCTGCCGCAGCCTCCAAGCCGTCCTAGTCTGTCCCCCCATCTCAGACCAGTTGGACGCAGGATTCGCCATCACCTGCCCCACTGGGAATCCATCACGACAGTCTGGTGGGCTTTGCAGCTTGTCTGAAGGGCTATTCCCTCCCCTTCGAGACTGCCCCTCCGGCCATGCCACCATGCTACGGATGCCTACTGGAGGATCCTCTAGCACTTCTCTGCGAGGAAGTCACAGCTCTCTTGGCCAAGGGAGCTGTAGAAAGGGTCCCTGCACCGGAAGTAGGTTGTGATTGCTATTCCTGCTACTTTCAGGTGCCCAAAAAGGACAAGGGCCTACGTCCTATCCTATACCTTCAGGCCCTCAATCTCTTCGTGAAGATGGAGAAGTTCAAAATGCTTACTCTGGCTCAGGTCCTGTCTGCCTTGGACCAAGGAGACTTGATGGTAGCATTGGACTTACAGGACACTCACTTCAATATACCCATCTTGCCTGCCCACAGGCTCTACTTGCGATCTGTGGTAGGTCAAGAGCACTTTCAATTTACTGTGCTCCTCTTCAGCCTTACCAGTGCCCCTAGGGTCCTCACAAAAGTGATGGTGGTGGTTGCAGCTCATCTGTGCAGATTAGGGGTTTGAGTCTTCCCCTACAACGACGACTGGCTGTTGAAGGCAAATACTCCCTAGAAAGTCATTTCCCTCTTCAGACCTTCTGCATTCGCTGGGATTCACTATAAGCATACCGAAGGCACTCCTGACTCCTTCTCAGATGCTCCCTTTCATTTGAGCTGTTCTGGACACAGTGCAGGTTTGGGCCTATACCCCCGAAAAGCGAGTCCGGGATATTCAGGCTATGAGTCCGATGTTTAAGGCTCTCTACTGGATTTTGGTGATAATGACTCTGAAGCTGCTGGGCCTCATGGCCTTCTGCATCCTGCTGGTAACACTTGCAAGATGGCATAAGCGGTCTCTGCAGTGGGACCTGAAGTTACAATGGGTGCAGCATCAGGGGAATCTTTCCGACATGGTCCAGATCTTGGAGGGAACTGTGAAAGACCTGCATTGGTGGCTATTGAATCGCAATTGAGTCAACGGCAGATCCCTCTCCCTTCCCCAACCAGATATCACAATAGTGAGAGATGTGTCATTCCTGAGATGGGGCGACCACATGAGCGTGATGGAGATTAGAGGACTTTGGTCTCCAGCGGAATCCTGACTCCACATCAATGTTTTGGAGCTTGGAATGATCAGGTTTGCATTGAAGAAAGCATTCCTTTCCTCTCTGAAAGAGAAAGTGGTGCAGGTGTTCATGGACAACACTACTGCCATGTGGTACTGCACCAAGCAGGGTGGAGTGGGGCTGTGGGCCCTTTGTCAAGAAGCTCTTCCATTAAGAGGTTCTACGCCTCTGGACGTGGCTGGAACATCAGGGCATCACGTTGCTGGTTACACATCTGGCGGGCTTTCTGAACCACAGACCAGACAAACTCAGCCATCGATGTATAGTCAATCACAAATGGTGCCTTCATCTGGAGGTGGCGAAAGGTCTCTTACAGCAGTGGGGAGAGCCTTGGTTAGATCTGTTAGCCTCCACCGAGAATGCACGATGTCAGCTGTTTCCATGGCGGCACTCACTTGACGACAGTCTTCGTCTCAAGTGAAACTCAGGCCTCCTTTACGCCTTCCCGCAAATACCACTTCTGCTCAGAGTTCTGAAGAAGATCAAGAACAACCGGGCCCAAGTAATCATTGTGGCTCCAGACTAGGCATGAAGAGCCTGGTATCCAGAGTTACTGAGCATGGCTAAGGATCCTCCGATCAGACTACCCCTTCGGGAGGATCTTCTGTCACAGCAGCAGGTTGCAGTTCTCCACCAAAACTTGTCCAATCTTTGTCTACATGCGTGGAGATTGAGCGGTGACAGTTGACAGCTTTCAACCTTCCATCCAAAGTCTGTGGTTACCTTGACGGCCATGCTGCCCTCTACCAAAACGGCATACACCTGTCGTTGGCATAAGTTTGTGGCATGGTCTATTAACAAGTCTGTTGCCCCCCCTCTCTGCACCTCTCTCTGAGGTTCTCTTGTTCATTTTTTCTTTGCCCCAGTAGGGCTCTGCTTTGGGCACCCTTAAAAGTTCTTTATTGGCCATCTCAGCCTTTCTTAGATTGCCAGACCAACCTCTCTTATTCAAAACTCTCATTGTTGGAAGGTTCCTTAAGGGACTTATCCATTTGAATCCTCCGACACCGTTCATTATGTCCCAATGGGACATGCCCCTTTTGAGCCAATGCACAATTGTCCCTTTCAGCTCTTAACCATCAAGACTTTTTATTCTTATTGCCATCACCTCTGCACACAGAGTGAGTGAGTTTTAAGCTCTTTCTTCCAAGCCATCATTTTTGTCTGTCCACCCTGACAAAGTAGTGCTTCGTACAAGGGCCTCCTTCCTTCCTAAGGTTGTTACCCCTTTTCACATAGGCCAGTCCATCACTTTGCCTACTTTTCTACTTTTTACACCCTCCACATCCCTCTCATGAAGAGGAGACTCAACCATCTGGTTCGAAAAACAGCTTTGGTGTTCTACCTCATTCGTACTAAAGATTTCCAGGTGGACGATCAACTCTTTGTTGGATATGTGGGTGCGAAGAAAGGGAAGGTGGTGCAGAAATGTACCATCTCACGATGAGTATTGCTTTGCATCAAAATGTGCTGCACTCTGGCAAAGAAGCAACCCCCTGAGGGCTTGTGTGCTCATTCAGTGAGAGCAACTGCTGGTACCACAACGTTAACACGTGAAGGTACTGTCGTGGACATCTGCCAGGCAACAACGTGGGCATCTCTGCACATGTTCCCAAAACATTACTGCCTTGGCAGTCACGTCCGCCAAGATGGCTACTTTGGTCATTCGGTCCTGCAGGACGTTTTAGTATGATCTTGGTTCACAGCTCACCACTGAGGATGGTATTGCTTGGGTATCTATTCTAAGGTACGGAATCCACAACTAGAAGTCTCTATCAGATAAACAAGTTAATTACCTTTGGTAACGATTTATCTGGTAGAGACATATTCTAGTTGCAGATTCCTTACCGGCCCAACCATCCTCTTCGCTGTAAACTGATTTCCCGGTGCAGGGATCTCCCTTTCAGGGCCCTAGCTGTGCTACACCAATTTCAGTGTTCTTCATGGCTCTGCGCTACTGGCATGGAAAGTCGTGAAAGAAACTGACGTCAGTGAACCGGGGTGGTGCTTTAGTATGACTGTGACATCATCACAATGACCACGATGCCTATGAGGGATGTGGAGTCGACCAAACGCCACCTGACGGCGCGCAAAGGTACTGCTCGAAGAAAAATCTCCAGATTCAGTCTTGCTGCATGGGGGAAATTCTAAGGTAAGGAATATGCAACTAGAATGTGTCTACCAGATAAATCATTACCAAAGGTTAGTAACGTGTTCTTCAACACCAGAAAAATCAATTTAGCAAGTAACACTTTTATTCAAATGCACTTTTACATGGTAAAGACTTGAAAGTACTTTTACTGCAAGGGGGTCCTTGCAGGCAGTTCTCGGGGGTCCCCTGTAGATTGTAGTGTGCTAAGGGAGCAAAGTCACTGAAAACTCCAGCAGTACAGTTTTACCTGTCCCTGGGGCATCTGGGTATAGTGGTGCTGATCGAGTCTGGTGCCTTGCACACTGCATGATTGGCGACGAGGGAGGCCACCTACAAAAAGATTGCAAAGTGGGACTGTGGGACAAGTCTGGGAGCTTCCAACAGAGGGCCCCATATTTGGGGGTCCTGAGAGCAAGGGAGCATCATTGGTTGTCGTGGACCCGGGCCGTGGAGCTCGGGTACAGCAGGTCTTCTTTGTTGGTGCTCCTGCATCAAGGCACCCACAGTTCTTGGGTGGACCTGCAAATGGAGAACAGAACAGGGCATCTGGATCACTCTGTGATGTCCTCTGCATTGCTGATGTTCCTTGAATGCTGGTCCTTGATTATGGTGTTGGAGTTCAGATTGGATTACAAACAAGCTGCAACGGGTCTGGTGCCCCGGGTATGAGCGTAGGATGGCTCTGGTGGGTCCTGATGTCTTCACACTTAGTGGGGAGACAGATCTGGCATCCTGGAGAGTGACGACCTCCTCCTGGGTGGCTGCTGCATTGGTGGACCTGGTGGTCAGCCGAACAGTGAGCCGGACGACGCAGTTGATATCTGCAGGGTGCAGAGAAGTGGCTCCTCCACTCCAGGGAGGTTATGATGGCTTAGCAAAGTGCTTAGAATCCCCGAAGGCTTTTCGAGTCCCCACAGGTGCAGGATGAGTCAGGTTTCTGCAATTGTTGGGTCAGGAACAGGTAGGCAGACAGGGTTTTCTGCCAGAGTCCACAAACAGTCCATAGTTCTCGCTTCTTTGCCTCTTCTTTGCCCTCTTATTTCTTCAGTCAGATGTATCTGTTCTTCTGCTGTCAGGGGGCACTTAAATACTCAAGTTAGGGGTGTTCAGGGGAGTGTAGAGTAGTAGCCAAAGGGCTTCCTAACCTTGGGGTGACTACACACCCTATATAGCCACTCCCTGTCCCAGAATTACTAGTCCCACCCAAACCAAGATGGTGGAACTCTTCCTTGAGTGTCCACTTCGGGTAGCCCACCTTAGGGGTGTGACTAGCCCAAAGGTGGAACACATCTTACTGAAAAACTAATTTTCTGCCTGTCCTTGTGGCAAATGGGCCTCAGAGAAGGGGGTGGCAACTCCCAGGTCTAGGGGAAGCTGGGGTCACAGCTGTGAAGCCCCTGGCTCTGATATGCTGAATCACTAGCCAACCTGCTAGATTCCTCCAGAGCAGGCTTTGGTTCTGGCCTCTGAGAGCACGGGCTGCCACCTCCAGGTGGTCAGAAACTCATCTGTGGTATAATGCACCCTGCCTTAGGACTCTAAGGCTTGCTGTATGGCTGATTTACATACACTTAGATGCAGTGAGGGAGGCATTCCACACAATTAGTGTGGCATGTTGTGTTTTCTTTCTTGGCTTGCATCATGACATGCAGTCTATGATGCCTGACTGTGTGCAACTTTTAAAGGGGTCTCTGAGGGTGGCACAATACATGCTGCAGCCCTTAGGGGCCCTGTCCAGTACCCAGGCCTAGGTAATGAGGGTACCATTTAATAGGGACATACAATGGTATTACAGTGTATGCCAACTGGACGAAACTAGACATTTTACTAATTTTAGGGAAAGAGCACTGGCACTGGGGATCTGTTTAACAGGAAGCCAGTGCACCTCAGTCGCGAAACCTCAGTACCAGTGAGCAAAAAGTTGGGTTGACCATGTCCAAAAGGGATAGAAAGTGAAATAAAATAATTGCCTAGGCTCACACAACTTGGTCAAGTGGGGAATCCGAGATCCCAGGTTTTCTTTCACATTGTGCAATTCAGCAGTTAGCTGTACATGCTTCACGTCCCTTCTGGCCACCTTACACAGGCTCCCACCCGACCACTACTCTGCTGCCCTTGGCCACACCATAGACCAAGCTTTTTTGTCCCCTGGGAAAATGTTTGCAAGTACCCATGAAAGAGACAGATCTAGGAAACCTCAACATCTGGTGTGGGGCAGTTGGGCCTCATTGTAAGCCTGATGTCCTGGTATGAGAGTGGCACAACACCTTAACCTTTCAACTACAGTGATTGTTTCCTTTGGGAGAGGCCAGTGTTTTTTGCCAGTGCTATACAATTGCTATTATTATTGCTGATGCTGTTTAGAATCAGCCCCCACCACAAAACAAAATAGCAAGCCGCACCGATCAGGCATGCATCTTGATGCTTCTGTAATTTTTTTTAATGTACCCTTCCAAGATGATGGAAAAACATGTGTGCCATAAAGGCTTTATAGACCGTAGCTGCTCAGTAGCAAATTGTAGCTGCAAGGCCCTGCCAATTTTTTTTAAATTAAATAAAACATTATTGATGGGAAGCGACAGGAGAGCAACTGAGTTTAGGAGAGGAAGTAAACGTTACCTGATGGCAGTGCAGATGGAGGGATGAGGGAGCAGTGGAGGAGTTGTTTAAAAGAAAAAATAAGAAGCAGGATGGGGAGAGCTGTGTAGAGCAACACAGAGAGAGCAGGTGAGAGGGAATAAGCACTTAGGGGTTGGGAGCGAGAAAATACATGAACTCCTATGAGGTGCAAAGAGAAAACCATAGTTCCCTGAATGGCAGCAGTAGAAGTATAAAAGTTATCTGATTAGAACATGATAAAGAACTGCTCCAGAGGCAGTATAAATAAAGAATAGGGAGGAAAGCTAGCAATTAAGCAGGAAAATAAAATAAAATAATCCATCCAATTGCAGGCAATTGGTGGGCTCAAAGCCCATATGTAGATATTTTATTGTATTAAAGACATTAAGACAATACCCAAAGCTGTCTGTAGGTGAGACTTAAAGTGTATTTGTCTTGCAGTTCAGTGTAAATAATTAACAAAATGGAATTTCTCAAACCTTCATGAAGCACACTCTTGTGAGTAGCTGCTAGCTCATGAAAAGGAATAATTTTCATATCTGTAGTCATTCGAACAGTAGCATTTGTACAACAACACTATACACCCAAACTAATTGTAAGTCATGACAGATGTTTGGTGGATAAATTAACCCTTTAGTTCAAGGTATGGTAATTGGTGAATGAGCACAAGGTCATGAATACATTAATTATTTAATGTGTGTACCTCACTATTGAGGAGTTTGGGGTAATAGCAATATAAAAGTATGGATGAAGGACTTGGAAGGCTAAACATACTAGGAACAAAGGAGTTGAAAGCTTAGCTAGAATAAAGGCAAGGGAGAGAGTGGTCATGTTCTTTTGAATTTTTGATGGATGATGTACATTATGAAGAAAGTCTTAAGCAAGTGGTCTTTGGTGGTAGAGCTCACCTTCATTGGAAATAATTTCTGATGAAGTTTCCATCTACCGATTGGCTGGTCGTTATATGGGCATAAGATTGACTAGACGTTTTTGAGTGGTTGTGTGCAGATTGTGTGCAGGCATGTAGCAGGTGGTGTATTTGGAAGCACATGTGGAAGAGACGCTATGAGTACCTTTGACCACTGGTGTCAGACATTTGAGCAGACATTATAGACAGATAGCTGTTCATCCTGGTGACAATAGATGGAGGTGCATGCTTTGAATGGGGTAGTAGGTGAGGATTTGTCCAGCAGAGAAAATTACTTAAGTGGTATGCCATCAAAAAGGGAATTAATGTTCTCAGCTGTACTGATAACTAATGCTGTGATTAAGGCTTTGGAAGGTGACTGTAAGGAAGCTGAGGACATATTTGTAATAAACTCAGCACTTGAAACCGGCCAACAGTTGAAGTGGTGCATATGATATTTTAGCTGCTGTCTAGAGTTAAATAACATACCAGGTTTCTGGTGAAAACGGAGAAGCCAGGCTATGAGGAGAGAAGAGGGTCAGGTTAGATACAGTGCATGAAAACGGAATAACTGTTGGTTCGGTCATACAAGGCTTCAGTATTTGAAAGAGGAGAGCAATCTTAAAGCAGATTTCTGCAAGACATGATGTGAAGCTGGAGATGAACGGTGACATTTAGAAATAAGGCAACAATCTGTTATCTTCAGCACAGAATTTATACAATATGCTAAATTAGATGTAGATTATAGAGATAGTTAAGCTTTATTTCCTGCAGGTTAAATATCCACTACTTAGGACCCAAGCCACAGATGCAGGGTATCATTAACACTATTATTTTCTTGCAGGGAAGAGCAAGAAGATCATTACCAACCCTCCACCCCATCCATTACCACCCACAATAGGGAGTGCTACAGAGGATGAATACACTCAACTGAAGGGAAGACCAATCAAAAGAAGAAAAATGTTTGATTACATTTTTCAACTTTTCTTTGGCTGTGTAGACTTCCCTCTTACCAAAAGCAAGGTAATGTGCCCAATCAGCCATGTATTAACCAGCAAATGCTAGAGAAGATGATGTGTGACTACTCCAGCAGGGTGGAGGTATTTTTTTACAATTTAGGTGAGATGCTGCTCATGCTCCTTCTGGGTTCGCCATATGTTCTCATCACACAAGAAGAGTGTTGGCAGCTGGGCAGCCACAGACTGCTCCCTGTGCAGTCTGTAACATAAAGTAAAGCCAGAAAAGTCAACATTCTGATTTGTTGGTCAAGTAACAATTTTCCACTCTGGGTAATAATTGAGGTGATCATAGGACTGAACTGCAGAGAATGACAACAGACAAATAAGATGACAATAAGCATGTTTTTGTACCAGGAGATGGCAAATGAGTGTATAAGGGCTCATCTTGTGATTTCAGTGTTGTTTGACCATGCTACATGTCACAGAGAGAACGAGGAAGAGAATGATTGAAGGATGGTGTTTAAGGTGGGGAGTAGTCAAGAAGTTAAGCATGTTAGAAAGGTGCCCAAGTGTGTGAATTGCTCAAAACCGATTTGGAGAATATTTCAAAATCTGCCCATGGGAGAGACTGTGCAAGTCAGTTATACACAAGATGTTTAAATTATTTGGAGAAGAAGGGTAGTGTATAGACAAGGTGCCAACTAGAGCAGGGAGCATCATTAGTACCAGGTTTTTAGAGCAGTTGTATTGCAACCAGCAGTGTAAAACATTTAGAGTAGGTGTGGAAGTGAATGATTACTGTGACCTAGCAGGTTATTTCTCAATGGAATCAATGCTAAATGTTGGGGGTTGAAGCAATCATAATGAGTATATGATGAATTTGAAGGGTAATATGCTGTGGGAGGGGTGGGAGCAGATGGACAGTATATGGGAGAAGTGAGTGTTGTACCTTGGGGGTGGAGCATGATTCTGAGGTCTATGATTGTAGGGAATGTTATGAAAAAGTACGAGGCACAGTTACTAGCAAAGTCACTCGGCCAGGTGGAAATCATTAAATTGTTACTTGTAATGGGTAACAGTGAGGCATGAAACCACAAATAGTATGAAGATTTTGAAACATCAAGAGTTGACAAATAGTATCTATTGATATAGTGTATGGTTCAGATTTTTCTGATATGCTGAGAACTGTGCATATATGTGCTTTTTGTGAGCAGATGATTGAAATCACTGAAGGCTGTAGTCACGGGGGACTTTGGTAAAAGTGCACAAATCACAGTAAGGATTTATTGCTGACTGCAGATTGTGATTGAACAAGTTAAAAGAAGTGAAGTATGAGTATGATGAGGTTGTTGTGAATTTGATCAAGGAAAGTTGGAGTAAAGTTGGGTGACCTCTTCACAGTAATAATTAGAGTCTTCATGATATTTATAAGGGGATGAGGCAGTATATAGATATCTGTATAATCACAAGGTCTGAGGTTTAATGGTATTAATTGAAGGGAAATGGAGCAATGCCTTACTGATAAGCATGAGGATGCAGGGATTTCCATATGAGAAACTGGAACAATTAGTGCTGCTGTTGATGAGTGTGCAGCCTGAGATTTATGCCACCAAAGGTAATGATATTCATATTGTTTGACAATGGGTCCAAGATAGTCTCTAAATAAAAAACAAAAAGAACTGGTGTGGTATAGTGCCATTATGTGGTCAATAAAGGCGGGACAATAGTCATGTTTCATGTGTGCTATAGCGAGTTTGCATTTGGATATTTTGGTTTGTGAAATTTAAGAAAATGCAAATATGCATCTATAGAGTCAGCAAGGCTCCACAAACCCTCCCGATCTTGTGCTGAGATCTGATTGGCTGCCAACACTTCAACAAGGAAGTGTTGTCAGCCAGGTTGGGAGTTGGCTTCTGCTGAGTCACAGAAAAAAAGGATGAAAAAAAAGGGGCCAGGATGAGGACACCCTGACCCCTTAGCTCTGGTGCTGTTGTCCCAGAGGGCCCCCCAAGAGCAAAAAATATATATATATTTTAAAAGTTTTATGGCAAAAGCTGCAGCAGATATGCTGAAAATGTAAAAAAAATAAAAAAATAAAATTACAAAAATGAAAGCGTGGGCTCATGTGCTTGTTTAAATGTTGCCCATGGGTAGGCCAGGTCCCGGGGGCATTACAATTATCAAGTGAGGGCCCTGGGGCCCACCACTTCTCCCGGGCACTTTTGTTTATGAAATGCAGGGGAGCCATTCACCCTCCCCCTGCAGCCCCGGGGACTGCCACCTTCCCAGGGCTAATGTTAAAACAGATAGGGGGACCATTACGGACCCCCAGGTCCTGGGGACTACCACCTCTCTGGGGCTATTGTTGTTGGAGGGGGGTCGCGTGGCCCCCCCATCACAATGGCATTGAATGTCGCTGGGGCCACCACCTACAGGGCTGGCTCCTGCTATGTCCCGGAGTGCCCACCCCTGGGACATAGCTGTTTGCTCTGACCTGGCAAGTGCTTTGCCAGCTCCCACTGAGAGTGGAAGTTTCCTCTATTTCTCTGCCCACAGAGATGCAGGCAAGGAAACAGAGGAAACAATTGTTCTCACAGACAGGGAGCTGCATGCTTAGCAGCTCCCTCTTGTGACAGCAATGCCGGCTCACACAGGAGGTAGGGAGGTGCCTGGGACCCAGGTCACATGGCCAGGCCCCGTGGGATGATGGGGTCCCTGGGGACAGATTGGCCCTCGGGAGGAGGGATCTCCACATAAAAAAAAACAAAAAAAAACAATGTAGGCCGCACCCCGAGGGACGGGGTCCCTGGGGCCGAGGTTGGCTTGGGGAGGGGATGCTGCATGGCCACCCTAAAAAAAAAATGTAGGCCTGACTCTGGAGGATGGTGTCCCTCGATCCGAGATCAGCGTGAGGAGAGGGGCTGCACGGCCCCAGCTCCCCCAAAAACTTTTTTAGAAGGCCAGGAACTGGGGGATGTGGTCCCCAGGGCCAAAATCAGCCTGGGGAGGGAGCATGCAGACCTGCAACCAAGTACCGATGTGCATGGTCATAGGCTGTGTGCAGCGTGGGGTTGGGTGTTCAGGGGTGGCTGCAGGCCAGGCCTTGTGGCCAGCCTCTGCTGTGTATGGCCTAAATGGCTCTAAGACTGGGGCCGCGTTGTCCCCCCCCTCCAATGTGAAGATAGTCGCAGGGGATGTTGGTCCCCTTTTGCTAATTGGAGGCCAGAATGAACCCCTTTTCCATTGTTTTCTATTTTCCGGGGTTGGGGTGGTTCCCAGGGTGTGGAGGGGCCACGACCCCTCCGCATATAGCTGTGTAGAAACCCCAGGGGTTGGTGATACCCAGGGCATGGGTGGTCCCATCAGGACCCCCTTCTTTAAAAAAAAAAAAAAAAATTGCCCTGGGGGTGGTGGTCCCTGGCGTATGGTGTGCCACGGGCCCCCCACATAAATAAAAAGGAAAGCCCTGGGGAGGTGGTGGTCACCAGGGCAGCGGGGGAGCCCGGACCACCTCATATACAAAGATGAAAGCTCTGGGGAGATGGCAGTCCCCAGGGCAGTGGTGGTGCCTGGGGCCCCCTGCATATTAAGCAAGCATTTGCAATGCAATAGGTCTCGCATTTGCTTGAGTTAGAGATATTAGCGTTGTAAACTCATAACCGGACTTTTTGTGCCACATAAATTGAAAATTAAAAGTAATACAGTTTCACATAAGCAAGCTGATTGAAATCGCCACGGCATCAGCATGAAGCAGCACCCAAAAGGAAAAAACTTTGCTTGCAGTCAAATGTATCGGCAAATGTGCAATTATTCATGTAACACGGGCGATGTCCAGCGCGGTAACTAAACTGCCCCCAGGAGGGACAAACGTAAAGCATTTACCAACGAAAATAAAGGATGTTTGAAGGGCAAGCCCATGAACGAGTGATAGGGATGGGCATGCAGTGGGTGTGGTTAAAAGCCCAGATATATACCAACACTTTGGAAAAGCAGCGCTTGCGTGCTGCTTTGCTTGACCTAAAAGTGAAAGCTCCGGGGAGGTGGTGGTCCCTGGAGCTATGGTGGGCCAGGAGGCCACCCCACACTAAATTATTTGTGCCCCTGGGACTTGGCCCACCCAGGGCTCCATAAAAAAGCACAGGCTTGTTTTTTTTCTTGTTTTTTTTTTATTGCCGCAAATTGGCGCATCTTATGAATTCTCAGCAAAAATATAATTAAAAAAATGTCTTTTTGGACACCCCCACCATTGCTAAGGGGTCATGGTGTCCCTACCCTGGCCCCTTTTATTTTATTTTTACTTTTTAAATTAGTTTCTTATTTTTACTTTTTAATTTTTTTTTCTGGGACTCGGCTCATGCTGAGTCCCAAGATGGTTGCCAACACTTCCTGGTTTGGATTGTTGGCAGCCAGTAAGAGCTGCGCATTTCCCTGCATGAGCTCATCTTTGTTTGTGAATACTTTGCGGCCAGAGATATGCAGATTTGAATTTCCTTAAATTTCTCAAAAACTATTGAACAGATTTAATCCAAATAAGCAAAAGTATAATCTGCAAACCAACAACTAGCTTTCTGCCAAATTTATATGCACATATAAAAGTTCCCTGTTCCCTCCCAGTGACAAGTAAAACAGCTTTACCACAATCCCAAGGAGATTGTGTTCTTATTCACCATCAAAACAGAAAAAAGGCGGCTGATGTATTTTGGCGTTTTGCCTTTGACCGGACCATAGGGTCTGCATGCATGAGCAGTCCTTTCAAAGTGAAATCACTACACTAGTCTAGCACCACTTTCCATTTAAAAACAACGAGAATTCATGCTCTTGTTTAAAAAAAAACGCAGCCTCATTCATGCCACAGTTTGTGCATAAACATACTACTGTATAATCAGGTACATCAATCATATGTGCCAGTGTGTCACTGGAAAGTATGTATAATTCATGAATTTTTCATCATTTTGATACTAAGTTGTTATTACTTATAACAGTATTGGTATGGTTCGGACTGCCGTGAGATAGGTTCTATATATGAGTGAGCCTAGAGTGTTTTTAAGTTCTTAAAAAATGTGAGAATTAATATTTGCACTAAAATATCTCTGCATGCAACAACTTAAAGGATCACATTCTTTATATTTAATTGTTAAAGGATGCCAATGCTTCAAAAGGCCAAACATGAACAAGTATATATTAGTTCATTTATATTAAACTGCGTAATTCAGTTAGTTCCCTACTTTGATTCCAAAATGGTACAACATGTAAACAAAATATTGTGTCTCAGACCCCCTCCAGATGATATGCCCTTGAGTTTATGTAAAGTACTGCTCCATTGCAATCCATTTTACATTGGACCTTCGCCACCCAGATAGGAGCTTTGAAGTTCAATGTGGTAATGTCCTTTTCCCTTTTAATAATTCTAAAGTGCTGTTTTCTTATTTGTGATGAGGATCGGTTACCCTGGCATTTGGAACAATATTCATAGACCAGAAACTGCTATGTGTGTGTAAACAATTGCACTCTTACTATAACATAATTCTAGAAAGTCCTATTCAATATTAACAGGATCTATTCAATACTTGTCCTGGTAGTTATTACTCTTAGCATATGTTTTAAAGTGCTAGTGCTTACTAAAGTGTTTTTTTTTGCATTCATAAATGTTAAAATTAGGTTTATTTCCCTGGTACCGGAAGCAATGTTCTTGAACTATAAAGATCCAAGTATTCACAAACTATGCTCACTCTCAACTGTACAATTATATATTTGCCCTGGTAGTTTGTACTTCTATTACATGTATGTTTTAAGGTGCCAGTGCCTACTAAATTGGTTTTCATGCATCCATGAGTGTCACATTTAGGTCTATCACCTAACATATCACTGGAGGCTATGCTACTGAAATATAAGAGTGAGCATTGTAAACAATGCTCACTCTTGGTGTGGAAATAACATGGTCGTTTTTATTCTTATTTAGTATATATTCTAAGATGCTAATGTTTACTAAAAAGGTTTCTGTGCTTCTTGAAAACATAAAACAATTTCCTCGTATGACAACAGTGCATTTTACAATCAACCACAGATGTCAGGTATAGGTGATTTAGCACCTTGTTTTGACAGTTCTTACCAGTGCTTTCTAAAGTGCTAGGGTATTTATCAAAACCACTTCACAAAGCTCCCTATGTACCATTAATTCAAGTCCTCCTCCGCTTCAGTATCCATACGTTGACATGTTGTACATTTTTATTTGTTAAAATGATTATCTAATATGCCTCATTCTTATCATGAAGGAGGAATCTTTATATCTAAGAGGCAACTGGACCATAAACGTATCCAATATGATCCCAGAAAGGGCGTGTTCAAAGAAAAGTACTGTGACCTCTTCTACTAGGATTCATTATAGCCAAATATAAAACAGATTACTCATTGTCCAATCTAAAACATATACTAAGTCCTTTCCTAAATGAATGTGTAGCTCTGCATCTAAATTATGTCCAAGAGGAGCTTCTGTTTCATGAAAATTATTAATCTTGATTCCATTCTCCTCGGAATCAACTCCCTGTTGCTACCCCTCTCTCCTCTTTTATGTTTAATGCAAGAATACCCAAGTTCTTTGAGCTTTCCTTCAGGGTTCTACCAGATGTGCTTCACTATTGGGTAGCTGAAGTCACTATTTTTATAGGCCCACAGTTGTTGCAATATCTTGCACTTTAATTTGTTTGCTGTGCTACGCACATTGTTTTTTCCCCAGGTGCATTGCAGTACATAGTTCACATATTTTGTTTGTAATTTGGTCTTTGAATTTTTCTTCTTTCCCATTTTATAATTTATTTGTAGTTTTATTTATGAAATGTTTACATGTCCTGCACTTGGCACATTTCCAGAAGCCAGCTTGATTTAGCCAGTTCTTATTAGGCTGTCTCTCTGAGGGTAAACAGTTGTGTGTAATATATCTCCCAGAGAAGCAGCTTTTCGATATTACGCTTAGAAAATCTGTTAGCACTCCTTTTAAAGTTTTCCCATTTCTTTGGAATATTTACTTCAGTTCTGGATGTCTTGGGTTATAATCCATAATCATGTAAATATTCATTCTCTTTATTTGTTTCCATTCTTTGAATCACTATCAATTCTTCTCTTGTGCGTGCTTTGGCTCTTTCTGCAGCATTT
Organism: Pleurodeles waltl; assembly: GCF_031143425.1. Lineage (NCBI taxonomy): Eukaryota > Metazoa > Chordata > Amphibia > Caudata > Salamandridae > Pleurodeles > Pleurodeles waltl. The sequence goes on from NC_090444.1 coordinate 1,599,071,807, forward strand.
TGGAGGACTTCAACTGGATCCCCCCTTGAAGCAAATCTCATCTGACCCACTTGTAGTTGTTCCTCAATATCCTTGGTTTCTGAACAACTACGGTTAGTTCTTAACATCTCATCGAAGGGTACTCTCCATTTCAGCGTCTTGGGGTACCCACTGTTGGCATGTAATATACTGTTGCATGATGTGAGTTTCCGGTGAACTTTGCTACATATTTTCATGTCCTTGATAAATACCTCAGTATCCAGAAAGGTTATTTGGTTTGGACTAATAGTCTAAGTGGAACTCAGATTGTATGTTTTATTGTTCAGGCACTTGATAAAGTGTTCAAGGATCTCAATATTGCCCTCCAAAATGAGGAAAAGATAATCTATAAATCTAGTCCATAGTTCCACGTGTTCCAACTTATTTTGATTTTCAACTTTCCAAACCACCTCTGCCTCCCATTATCCCATTAACAGGTTTGCATAAGTTGTAGAAAACAACAACCCTTATGACTGTCTCGCCTCTGCAAGTAGTAAGTTCCATAAGCTCCATTAGCATGTTTGTTCTATATAGCTCACTGTTCTCGCTCTTAAAAAGTAGTTTCATGCTGTGAGGCCATCACCGTGTTGGATAGATGTATATAGTGAATTCACATCTACTGTTGCCCTTAAATAATTATCTTTCTCTGTAATTTCCTGAATCTTATTTAGAAAGTCCATTGAGTCTCTTAGGGAAGATGGTAACGCTGTCACATATTAGAAAATAAATATATCAGTGGGGGCATGGCTTGGAGCCCATGGAGTAGCACACACTGAGCAAAGCTACCGGCCGCTATCAGCCATCCGCATGAATCCTGACTCCCCTGCCGTGTGACAAGACCCCCAAGCCATCAGGTATATGAACTACTGAACTCCCACAACGCTGGTGTTGTCTAATCACTCTGGCTTCCCTGTTGGGGCTGCGGTGACTGCTTTGGGCTGGAGCCCGAATGCTTTAAATGGCAAAGCGCAGGGCAGCCGGGTGCTGAATGCCACGAGGAGGAGCAGACCGGTGGAACTGGATGGAACGGTGAGTGGCTGACAGGCGGTCCCCTGAGTGGGAGGGGGGCAAAACCCTGAATCACGGGCTCAGGGATGAAGACCGGCAGACCGCAAGAGCCCCCTGGACGAGCCGGTGGGACAAGTGTCTTTTCCCAGCCCTGTGACAGGGGTGCCGGGGGTGCTACTGAATCTCGATCTGGCTGCACAAGAGCTGCAGAGGAGGCCCAGAATCTCACTCCACTTGGATTCTGAACAGACCCTTATCGGGGGCCTTGGCAAGGTGGCCCCGGAGCCCCAGGAAGGAAGGCACTGTGGAGCCCTGGCACAGGTGGAAAGAGCTGAAGCCCCTCGTCCCGGGGCCGCTGGGAACGAAGAGCGAAGGGGCCAGTGGCAGTGAGCTGTGGATTGATCCCACGGGAGTGAGCGTTTAATCTGGTAATCCAGGCAAATTAAGGTCAGTGAGAAAGCCCACCTGGGCTTGGTTAGACAGATCCGAACCCCTGAAACTGGCACTGTCCCCCCTGCTGCACTGCCTATTAGGCGCTACTGGGAGATGCCTGAACAAAGAGCAGCTGATAGTCCCACCTTAACCAAACTTTACCTGAACTACACTCCCAAAATTACGCTCTGAGACACCGGTCTCACACAGGTTGGCCAGTATGAGCAAGGCCATGAAGAAGAGGTAGGGTACAGACCAAGGCAGCCCAATGGGTCTTCATGGCTTGAGTGGGGAAGTCTGGCATGAGGCCTCAAACCAGAATTCGCCTCCAGAGAGAACACTGGACACAATCCTACCGGCCATAGCTGCATCCCGAGAGACCCTTGAACTTATAACCGATACAATAGCCGCTTACCTCAGCATCTTACGAGATGATCATCACTGACTGTCGGATAGAGTCACTACCAACAAAAGAATGCTGGGTGAGATTACCCCAGATTTCCGGTAATTACACACACGAATGACTAAGATGGAAACTCAAATAAAAACACTGGAGGTGCGTGCTGAAAACAGAGCGAGGAGAAGCAATATACGCATAGTGGGCCTACAGGTAAAAATATAAGGAAAGGCAACAAACATGACTGCTTTATTGGAGCACTGGATTCTAGATGCCATCGCTGCAGATGGTCTCTCCCCCTACTTTGCAATTTAACAGGCCCTTCAGGTGCCGGCTCGGTCTTCGCCACCGGGTACACGACCCAGGCCAGTGATCGCTAAACTGCTCCACTTCAGGGACGGGATTATGTTCTTACACATGCTCCACTGCGAGGAGAGATAAAAATCAAGGACCATTGCGTCATAATTTTCCCGGACTTCACAAGAGACACTCAGAAGTAAAGAGCATCTTTTGCTGAGGCCAAAAACAAGCTAAGGGATTTGGGAATCCAATATGCTATGTTATTCCCTGCGAAGCTCCGCGTTACTAACAATAATACTACACTCTTCTTCACCTCCCCCCACCAAGTGTGGGAATGGATTGAGTCAAACATCCCTGGCTCATTGGTGGACCCAACGGGCAAACAAGGCCCACCCTGAGGAAATCATGGTGTACTAAAGCTATGGCAGTACCATCACGTTCATAGGCACTACTGGAGAGACAAGAGGTGGTGGAAATGGCGGCGTCCCTTGGTAGACAAAGCCCTAGAACCTCCCACTCCACGGATAATCTGTTGGATCGAGATACAATCTCTGAATGTGCATCGATTTCCTCATTTGATTCAGCTGACCCCCCCACCCCACCTACAGTAACATCCAGTACATCCGATGAAATCATATAAACTCGGCATGCCATGGAGCGTGCCTGCTGCCTCTCCTTCCTCAAGGGCTGGGGAGACCTAGTAGAGCAGTTGATGCTCTTTGAACATGGAAGGCCCTTTTGAAATACCTGCACTGAGAATCCTCCAATGCCCGCATGGTTTGGAGGCCTAGGGCGCCATCTGGCCCCCCCAACAGCGTGCCTAACTACGATCAGGGGAACTTCCTTCATTATCAAATACGCTAAGGCCTCACTTAACCCAAGCAGCGATTATAAGAGAGGACTTTAACTGTGTGGCGAACACTGAACTTCATAGCTCACAACCCCCGTTACCACCCTCCCCAATACACGGCACAACCAAAACGTTCACTGAATGGCAACAACCCTGGGGCCTCTTGGACACATGGAGACACTTCCAGCCTATAGAGCAAGATTACTCGTTCTACTCAAGACTATATGACCTTCGTGTCAAACTGAATGCCTTCGTGACGTCACCGAATGTCACCAACACTGCGTGTGCTGCAGAATACTTATGCCCCACAATATAGGACCACAATCCCCTGCTGCTCTCAATTGCGTGGCATAGAGAACACCCTAGAATACAGGACTGGCGGCTCAGAGTCGAAACATTGGAAGACGCAGACGTCGGCATTTGATCAGTGAGACCATCCAAATCTAATTTGTGAATAATTATGATACTGCGATCTCCCAAGCAGTTGAGTGGTAGGCCGTTAAGACAGTGATCAGGGTTAAATGCATGGCCCACGTGATGGGGCTTAGGCGAACCCTTGAGAAGGAATTTGGGGAACACGAGGACAAACTATGAACCCTAGAATGGGAGAGGCTGAGGACCCCGGAATTGGCCCGTTACTGCTGGAGGCTACAGAGAAGGTAGGGACTTCGGTAGAAATACTAAGATGCTTTGACCATAGGGCGTACATTGCGTGGACACACGCATAGGGGGACAGATTGGGAGCCTTCTTGCATGGCTGGTAAACCCCTCTCGAAGGAACTCACTAGCCTTCAAGATTGAGGATGAGAAGTGAAACCGATTAGTTCGGCAGGACAAGATAAATGCCAGATTTGCTGATTACTACCTTGTTATATGCCCCACCCGATGAGCACATATCTCCCTTGCAGTTGCGACGCCTGAAAGAGTTTAAACTTCTGCAGCTGTCCAGAGCGGAGAGCCTGGCCCTGGGAAGTGATATTTCCCTCCCAGAAATTAGGGAGGCCATTAAATCCATGGCTGAGACAAGGGACTGGGAGCGGATGGGCTCCCAGCAGAGTTTTACAGCACATATAGTGACACACTAGCTCCCAAACTTGGGGTTCTTTATTTGGAGGCACTGGAGCTGGGATCTCTACCCCCCTCCACTAATGAAGCCATGCTTATACCACTTCTTAAAGCTTGGCACCCTGCAGAGCATGTGCGATCCTACCGCCCATTGTCCATGATGATCATGGATTATAAAATTATGAGTAAGATTCTCGCCACACACCTTCTACTACATATTAGGGGATTGGTGTCCATCCTTCAGCGTCCCCAGAAGTAGAGGATGCAGTGATAATAATGGTTGATATAGAGAAAGCCTTCAACAGTCTTCGTTGGGACTGTTTATATCAAGTGATGGAGGGGATGGGGCTGGGGCATGGATTCATAAGATGGACGAGGTTCCTCTACATGACCCCTATGACCTGGGTTCGGACTGGTCGCACGATCGCGGAGCCTTATTCGGTGGGCAGAGGAACAAGACAGGGCTGTCCTCTCTCGCCCTTATTATTTGCCATAGCAGTAGAAACCCTGGCACAGGCAGCAAGGATGGGGGATCACTACAGGGAGCTGGTCATTGAGGGGAAGACATACAAGATTGCACTATATGCGGACAATATGGTGCTCTTCCTCCATAATGCCAGTCAAGAGCTGAAGGGAGTGATCGAGCTACTTGAGAACTTTGGGGACCTATTGGGCTGCGCATTAACTGGCAGAAATCCCACATCTTTCTGCTGAGGCAAGGCACACCACCCACGGAGTACATACAAAGCCTTTTCTGGGTGACTTCCACTTTTAGATTTCTTGGAGTACAGATATACCAAAAGCCTGATGACCTTCTGTTTGGCAATGTGGGATGAGTGATCCAAAAACTAAGAGCGGACGCAATATTTTGGTGGACGCTCCCCCTGTCCATGGCAGAACGGATTACCCTTATCAAAATGGTGGCCTTGCCTCACCTAAATTACTTCTTTATCTCCCTGCCAGTGTATCTTCCTGGATCCTTCTTCCGGGGGATTAACTCCCAGGAAGTCAAGAAGCCATTGCGGGAGCGTCTAGATGGACGCAATATAATATCACAACACTTGGGGATCTGTACAGAGGCGGCGAGCTCCAACCCTTTGATACTCTTACTGATGACTATGGGCTTCCCCTGGGACAGTTTTTATTGCACAGGTCGCTGATAACCACAATCCAGTGATACTCTGTGTGTCCACAACTTACAGAATATTGGGAGGGAGTGTTCCAAAACGTCTCTGAAGTGACACAGAAGAATGCCTGCTTCCCCTCTGCTAGCTCAATTGGGGGACTTTCCCCGTCCCACAAGGTTACGACAAAATACATAGACCTAGTCTTGAACCTAGTGAAAAGAGAATTTACTCTGCATTGGAAATCCCCAAGAGGCCAACACCTAATTAAATGGAAGGATACTTTGGTGTAGTGGACGGAGGGGGACGTAAGGGCTCCAAATAAAGAGGCAGCAAAGGGCTGCTGCCCAGCGGACACAGCCAGAACTTGGGACCACTTGGTGGATTGTCTACAAGAGCCAACTTCAGACTCCCCTGACACATCTATTACATCTTTAGTACAGAGCGAGAATGGGGAACATGAGAACGATTAAACTGTTGATCATGAAACATAGATTCATACCATGGAAACATACACTCCGGTACTCTTACACAGTGACTTACTGGGTGAACAGATGCAGTGGGGAGGAGGGGCTTGCTTGTTGGTGCAGTGAGAGTACAACTGGATGATCATATACAATAATTCACCTTGGACACTTGTCACTAATATCACCTTTCTTTGATGCATGTATCATACGATCACTGTCTGATATGTATCTCAATGGTTGAATCATATAGGGTTATACACTTGTTCCGTGTAATTATGACAAATGCCAATAAAATATGTTTAAAAAAAAAAACGTATCAATGAATCCTGAGTTATTCCCGAGTAATGACCCTATAGAACTTACAGTAGGCTGGCTCGGTGGGTTCTTTAAATGTTTTTTTTACTTTCAACAGGAAGTAGACTGTATGATTAGATGTTCAATTTTCAGATACCTATACTCTTCAGTATCAATTAGATATATTTTGAGCCATTCCAGTAGGTTTGGATGATATCTTATGGTTATTTCCTTCATTGGATTCTCATTTAGTTTCATATAATGTTTATTTTTCAGTTGTTTTTCAGCTTCTGCCATATATTAGAACGATCTTGAATTACTATATTTCTGCCTTTGTTGGATGTCTTGATCACTATTTCCTTCAGTTCCTTTATAGCTTTCGTTCCCCAATGGGTCAGATTTAGTTTTTCCTTCAAGGTTTACATGTGAGCTAAATGACTGATATATTTAATTGCTATCTCCTGGAATAGGTCAATCTTGTTCCTAGCAGTGTGCTTAGAAAGCATGCTTTTTGTGATTTGGTGTAAATCTGTTCAGCCTTTTTTGAGAAACTAGCGTTCAACTTATAGTGATGTGTTGACTCTTGGTGTCCAGATTTTCTCTGATTGGCTACGTTAAAGAGAACTAGTCAGTCATGATTGGTTGGTCACAACCTGAACAATAAGCTGTGACGGCCATTGCACTACTCAGGGTCATTGTCCCGATGCCCTGAAAATGAATTAAAATATATAAGGTAGAAGGGTGAGCACACCCTGACCCCAAAGTGCATTGGAGAGCTCCCCAAAGGTACCTCCCCATTGATTGGCTAGCCCCAACATAGGCAGCAAGTCGTGCCGGCCTTTACAAGACTCTGCAACATGGTATCCTTTGAAATGCATTATAGTGAAAAATCAGTTTTTTTAGCATCCCAAAAAGAAGCACATATAAAGGGTGAGATCAGATTTTAGTCACAATATAAATAATTTGTCTCTGGTACCTGTGGTGGCCTGGTAGAATGTGTATGTGTGGACTGGCACGTGGGATGAGTGGAATGTAGGATGAGCAAACTGTTGTAATGTTGTAGTAGACAGCAGTTGTGAAAGAGTCAAGGGGATATGCCAGGCGCCATATGTACTCCGTTCTGTTCATTGATTAGAGCCTTGTTGACCAACTTAGCTGTGTAAGGAGTGCTCACTTCTGTGGCAACAAGCGGGAGCATGCAGTACGATGCACCTTTAATTGAAGCAAGTGTGAATCATTATCGTAATTTTATACTGGCCGATCAGTTGCAGGCGAGCATTGGGAGGCAGCAACGTGTGGAGACCAGATTGACCTGTTCAGCAGCATGACATGGCTGGGTTTGAACGGAACCATGTTCCAGCATCCAGAAGAGCCTTATTAATGTTGTAAAGGAGGCGGCACAGCGTAATGAGGATGCGGGCAATATTTCCAAGAAGTACGCCCTACTGCACATAGAATTTGATGCAAAGTGACGTTTCGGTGGTCATCTCAAGAGGTTGAGGACCGAATTTCCAAGAAGTGAGCCCACTGCCCATAGCATTTGAAGCAAAGTGGTGTTTCAGAGGCCATTGTGAGAGGTTGGGGTAGGCCTTGTATTTTGATAAGAGAGGCCCTTCTTACAACGTTATTGTGGGTGGCCATATTGGATTGGGCAGATTTATGGATTTGTGTTATTCTTTTTGGTGGCCATTTTGGATTGGAAGAAGCTTGGAATAAAGCCATAGCTGTGTGGTTGTCGGTGACAGGCACACCACAACTGCAACATTTCTTCTTCTTGGTGTATTATTAAGCTCGAATTGTGGTAAAAAGTGCTAGCATTTCTTCCCACTAAACAGAAAAGGAGAAGAGATGTCTAAATTGCAACCACCAGAATTTCCAGTGTAACCTGAAAAACCACCAATAGAATGGGATATGTGGATTGATCTTTTACAAGCATTTGTGAAGGAGTTAGAGAAAGGTGAATGCTCACCTACCAGACAGTTGGTGTTACTGAAATTATCTTTGGGTGCAGTAGGATTGAAGGAGTTTGGAAAATGCTTGGGATGTGAATGTGTATCAGAGAGCCTCGAGTCAATTAAAAGAGAGATATGGAAAGAGGGTAAATGTGATACTTGAAAGATTTAAATTGTATTCAGGATGTCAGAAAGAGGGGGAGGTTTTAAGGGATTATAGTTTTAAGAAAAATCAAAGCTTAAAAAGTTCAAGAAATGTTATGGGCAGGGATGGATGCAACTACATTGAAAGGGGCAATAAATGCTGCCAGAGTGACTGAATTATCTAAAAAATGTGTGCATCAGATATGGAAGAATAATATAGAATTATTGGTGTGTGTATTCGACAAAAAATACAATATTGCTAAGAAACTAAAAAGAAAAGCAATACACAAAATGATTATGAGGAAAATAATAACGTAATTATGAGATAGAAAAGTGTGATTAGTTGTTATAGGTGTGCTAGTGTCAATCATCTGGCTACTGCTAAACATTGCCCGGTGATTGATAAGCTGTGTAACATATGTAAAAGAAAGGGTCATTTTGGTTGTGTGTGTAAGGCTCAATCTAGCAGGGGAATAAATTGTGTGGTGCCTGATAAAGAGTTGGAATTGGACAATGGAGTGGTGTTGTGTGTGCAGTGTGACACAGGTCGAGCCAGGGGTCTAAGAGTTTACCAAAATGTACAGCTACTATCAATGGCATTTGTGTGGAGGTGATGGTGAATTTGTGTGCATGGTACACAATTATTGATCATGAACTATACACAAAATTGTAGGGAGGGAGGTCATGGAAACTGACAAATGTATAGCCAAGTACTTATTCTGGCCATAGGATTAGTTTAAAAGAATTATTTTGTTCTGTGATGGAGTTCAAAGGAAAAGGAGCATGTGGAAAAAAAAATTGTTGCAGAAAAAGGAAGGGGCAAGTTTCGGATGCCAAATCAGGAAGAGCTTTGAGATACATTTCGATTTAGGGCCAATCCCTCTGTGTATGCTGTTAATATGAATGAGAGCAGTGATGAAAGTTATAGTAATTTACAGGTGGAGTTCAAGGATGTGTGTGGAGTGGAGCTGGGTATGTTCAAGGGCTATAAACAAAAATTGTGGTATGAGATAATGCAATACCAGTACAGCAGAAAATACAGAATGTGCCTTTCTTTTATAGAACCAATGGATACGAAATGTTACAGGATTTGTGTGATAAATACATTAGTAACCCAATTCATTGTTCACTTTAGGTGTTGCATATTGTTTTGTTAAAAAGTTTGGAGGAGCTTAGCTTGAGTATAGACCTTGGGTACATGAATGATATTATTCGGATAGAGAGTTATCCATTACCCAATTTGCAAGAGTTGTTAGCATCCGTATCAGGTGCTATTGTGTGCTAAGTGTGTAGCATCACATTAAGCTGGAGAAAACCTATATACATTTCACTGTGTCTTCTACTCAGAAGGGTATGTTCTAGTATGAGAATGCCATGTAGTTTACCTAGTGCTTTGGCTGTGTTCCAGAGGATAATACATGAAATACTAAAAAAGATAGAGGGGGTAGAGTATTCCATGATGTTGTGATTTTTGGGAAAGATGTGCAATCACATGATGGGAACCTCAATCCAGTTCTGACTGTTTTGCAAATTGCATGGCCATGCTTTCTACATGTACATTTGACAAATCAGAGGAGGAGTAACTGGTCCACAGAATTTAAAGTGATAAAATTACACCAAAGTTTGACCATGTAAAAGTGATTGTTGATGATCCTGTACCTGCTGATAAAGACCAGTTAAGATTGTTTTAGGTTTAGCAGTATTTCATGCCTGATTTATATAGAACTATTCTAGCGAGGTGGAACCAATGAGCAAATTGCCAAATAAAATTGTAAAATATGTGTGGGATGATGAATAAGAGCAATGTGTTTAAAACAATTTATTGGTAACAAAAAATATGTAGTTGTAGTGGATACAAGTGGGCATGGGTTGGGAGTGTTGGTGCAAAGAATGAGCAGGAAGCCTGGATTGTTGCATATGGTTCAGAGGCTCTTAGATCGAATGAAAAAAAAAAGATTCTGTAATTGAACAAGAATTGTTGTCATGTGCAGGAGACCACTTTAGGAATTATTTGTGGGGGTGGAAATGTTTGGTCAGAATGGACCATCAAACTTTAGTGCATTTGCTAGCACCAGGAGGTGGTAGATATATGTCAGCAAGGCTGGCAGTGTTGGCTTCCAATTTACAAGTGTACCACAATGCTGTGGAATATGTCCCTGGTAAATTCAATGGACAAGCAGATGGATTGTCCAAATTGCCTTTAAGTGAATGTCAAGGAAGTATGAAAGTGTAAGAGGATTCTGATGTGGCAGCTAAATTTGAGGATGTTGAGGAGAGGTTTGCAGTTCGAGGAAGAGTTGTGCCTTAGGAGGAATGAAATAAGATAATAACAGAAAATAATGAAGTGGTGGCAGTTAAGAAACTTCTCATGGTAGATTGACCAAATTAAAAGGATTTGAGGTGAGATTGTATTTCATTTAGTAAGGTGCAAAGTTATTTGGCATTTGTTGAAGGTGTTGTGACCAGAGGGGACAAATTTATACCACCAATAGGGTTACAAAACAAGGTTAATGGAAGTGGCACATGAATGACATCGTGGTATGTCTAGAACAAAAAGGAAAATGCGGGAACAGTTGTGGTGGTCTGGTATGGATGCATTTGTAGATAGGTGGTTGAGAGACTTTGGTGTATGAAAAAGAAGTGATACATTTGAGAGACTTTGGTGTATGTATTAGAAGTGATAAATCAGCACCTTGTTTATCGTCTCCAGTGTGTATAGTGTAGATTCTTGTTAGACAATGACATAAGGTAGCTGTTGATATAATGGGGGCTTTTTTTACTTTGTCTGACAAAGAGGTGTATGCTTCAGTTCTTGTTTATTATTTTTTTTAAATGGCACACATTGTGAAAGTGTTACCACTGATATGGTCGTTACATTTTTGGAGGATATCTTTGAGAGAGAAGGTATTTCTGAGGAAGTAGTGACAGATAATAGTGTGTAATTTGTTTCAGGGAAGATGAAAGCATTCTTGTTAGTCTAAGGCATAAAACATACTACTGTTGCCTTGCACCATCTGCAAGCAAATGTCAGCTAGAAAGGTGTAACAGAATTGTGAAGGAGCCAATTCAGTTAGCTCTTAAGTCAGGGTTGCATGGAGTAGAACTTTACAAGCCTCCCTGTCAACATATACAGTAACACCTGATTCTATAACTGGTAAAACACCATTTGAATTATTAGAATTATTAAGGGAGGAAACCCATGACTAAATTGATATCATAGTAATTAATGAAATGGCAGAATGTGGAAAACGTGTGGGGTGGTTTTGCAGGGATGAAGGAATGGGTAAAAAAACAGTAAGAGAAAATGAGAACTTACATGTTGAAATGTCGTAGGAAGGGACACACAGATCCTGAGTTAGTTGTGGGAAGCTGGGTTCACATTAGGAAGCTATGCTTTGACCCACAGTGGTTAGTGGAAGTCATGAGAACAGCGTCAGAGTTCAAGATGGTAATGTATGGAATATGGGTAGAGTCTCTTTATGCAAATGGAATGTAGAGATGAGTGAAAGACAATATAATGAGGAGGACAATGTATTTGTTGGTGTCTGAAGAGGAACTGGCCAAGATTCCAGAAAAACCTTCTGAAGCGAGGAATGTGGAAGTTGATGGCGATATTGAGAAAGATGTTGGTACGTAGGCTATGTGCTTGTTGCAGTGACTATGCACTGAGTGAGGTGTTCTGGAGTGCTTTTAATGGTAAGTATGATGCATATGTTTTTCCTATTATTGCTAGTGTACTATTAAGTGGTGTAATAGAGAATTTAGCTTTGTTAAAGAGGGATGTGTGTGGTACTATGCATATGTCTGGATTGGTGCGTGGAATGAATGCAATGTAGAATGAGAAAACTGTTGGAATGTTGTAGGAGACGGCAGTTGTGAGAGAGTTCAGGGGAGCCCTAGGCTCTATGTGTGACCTGTCCTTTTTGATGAATAAACCCTTGTTGAACAACCTACCTTTGGAAGGAGTTTTCATTTCAGTACCATAATTACTTTAGGAGTTGTGTATTCTAAGGTGTTTTGCCCCTTGTAAAATGTTGATCCTCTTGTGTGATTTAATTAATCATGTTTGAGAGAAAACTGTTTTCTCTCATGATTTTCTGAGAGGTTGTGGAAGGTGCTCCTAAACTAAGAGCATATTTTCTGTGAATTCACATTAGTCTCACATAGGTGAGAAAGATAAAGTCTGACATATTAAGTAAAACATACAGCAGATGCAGCAGTCTATTGTTTGATTCCCCAGTGTACTACTTCAGCCTCCCACAGTGTTCCAATTTAAAATAAGAGGGCTAACAGTCTGTATTTATTATGAGTGTGACACACCTGAAGCTATCTTGATTGAATCGAAGCTGTAAAAACTTAATACGTTTCCTTTACAAATTTGCAAAATGAGGGTATTTGTTTTGTCAAAGAAGTTATGGTTAGTGTTCTAGAAAGCTAAAATAAGGATGCATGTTCTCAGTTGAATTAAAAGTCTGAGACATTATACATTGTTGGAGAATGTATAATGCATGGGTTACTAACAAACCGTTCAAGTCGCAGAATGGTTATAAACATGCGTTGTTGTAATGGCATAAGCCATTCTGCTCATTTCAACAATGTGTAAGGTATTTTTGCAAGCCTGCCTTACCAGTGGCTAAAGCATACATGTGAAACTGTTGGCTTAAAATTCTTTGTCGGATTAGGAATTTAGCAGGTAAATCTCATTAAGGCAAATGACGAAGCAGTCTGTTGAATGGTATTTAAAGTTTAATAATTTGCTGATTACAGTAATATCTACAGAGACATTGTTTCTTACCCAACTGAATACCAGTAAACAACAAGAGCATAGCCTCTACTGATAGTGGGGCCTTTCAGAGGTATGCTACATGTTCTCAATGGTTAGTCCCGTTAGCTTTACCCAGGTGATAGAAAATTGTGTCTAGGTGTAGCTTGCTGAATATTTTCCAGTGTGAAAGCGTATAGTAAAATGTCACATTCTTTGAATGATGTCATCAAACGTGTGAACGAACACACACACACACACACATACATATATATATATTATATTACCTCCAGACCCTCTATCTATACTCCTAACCTCCCTTTATCTCTTACCTGCTCTGAAACCTAAAATTACCCTTACATCACTTTACTACTCACTCACTCCTAAACCCTAAAATTACCCCTATCTCCATTTACCTCTACCATCACATTTACCCTCTTTTTCAAAATAGTTTAAAAAATTGTAATTTAAAAAACACTGGTAATCTGCATGGTAAAGCATCCCACGCTAAAAGATGCATGTAAAGGTAAAAAGCTATACCATGTGCAGTAAAGACTGCACAATAAAGATAGCTTTGTAAAGGCTGTTTACGGCATATTTTTAACCTACGAAATATGATATTGTCTTCTGACCTCTTAAATTAAAGTGAACACTATTATTTCAGTTAATTTCAAAGACAAATTAGATACTGCCAATGAATGATCATGAATGTCCAAGAGATTGTTGCACAATACATTCTATAGCAATGCTTTCCAAGGTTTGTAGGACCATGACCCAATTTTTAGAACGACAAACTTTTGCAACCTAGTTAGTTCTAATAGACTTGAGGCAGGGGCAATTTTGTAAAAATGTAATTGTAGGCATGCTTTCAAAAATCTGTAAATGACCAAAATAACATACACTTTACAATTGCTATGTTCTTCTACAAGACCAATTGTTTAGAAATGTCACAACCTTTCTATGCCCTTCGATATGCCTTTATTGGACTATGACCAAGGTATTGATCTGCTCACAAAAGTGGCATTTGATGACCTGCACTGGAGCTGGAACACTTTTCAGAGTGGGGTACTGACCTGTGGCATCTGTTCACTCAATTCACAAGACTTTTGAAAAATCTGGGTGTTGATACCAGCGAGTTTAGCGAATTAAAAAAAAAAACCTTTCTGCAGCATAGTATGGAGTAAGGCTTCATATCCATTTTTATGCTAAAATAATGCCCAGTGGTGCTCCATATATATATATATATATATATATATATTGCAGAGTTATGTAACATGAACACTGCCCAAAAACATTAGAGCACTTTACACAAGCCCCAGATTACATTTCATAAGGTCGGATTCATTTTATGTTAAGCAAAAGAGATTAAGGGCCAGATGTACAAATCTTTTTGCACTTCGCAATCGCAGTTTGCTCCCTTTTGTAATGGGTAGTAACCCATTCGCAAAAGGGAAGGAGTCCCCATGGGACCCTTTCCCCGTTATGAATGGCACTGCAAACATTTTTTCAGAGCAGGCAGTGGTCCTATGGACCACTGCCTGCTCTGAAAAAATGAAACGAAAACGTTTCATTTTTCGTTTTTGTAATGCATCTCGTTTTCCTTTAAGGAAAACGGGCTGCATTACAAAAAAAAAACTGCTTTATCAAAAAGCAGTCGCAGAAATGGTAGTCTGGTGTCCGCAGCAGGCCACCATCCCTGTGAGGGCTGCCACATGCAAGGGGGTCGCAAATTGCGACCCACCTCATGATTATTCATGAGGTGGGCCTTTGCGACCCCCTTGCGAGTCGCAGATGGTGTCAGGGACACCATCCAACATTCTGAATTGCGACTCGCAATTTGCGGGTCGCAATTCGGAATGTTCCTACATCTGGCCCTAAGTGATTTCCCCAGAGCAAACACCAGGACTTGCATCTGTTTCCCAAGATTCAAAGTCCACAGCTCTGACCATTAGGCCACATCCATAATTCTCAATTTCCATGTGAAAGCCATACACAAATGGAATCTTTGTGTATGATCTCATATAGATAACACATTCTCTGTTGAAATTGCTTTGTGAATTAATAATCACAGCACCAAAAACACTGGAAGGCAGGTATTCTCCTGAGTCTTGCTTGGCAATACTTGCAAGGTTTTGACTTAAAACTGGACTTCGGACATAGTTCAGCATCTTTGCACAGTGGTCCTGGAACAGTCTTTAGAGTGGAGGTCCTGACATCATTGTTACATCACTGAAGTTATAAGGATTGTGAAAAATCCTAACCATGCAAACTGTAGCAAATATATTCAGCAGGAGAGTGGAAATAGTGTAATATGTAGCTGGCAGTGCATTTTGGAGCACGCTGTTGCCAAAATATTACTAAAGCATTTACAGGCAGCACATTTTCTACTGAAATTGCCACTATGTTTGCACAGACATATAGATTTATTAATAAATCTATATAATACACAAATGTGAATGTGTGGAAGTTAGGTTTCAATAAATATTTATCATTTGTGCATCCTCGAGGAAAAGTATCTTAGGGCACGATTTATAATTTGGTGGAGGGAGTGATTTTGTTGGCCTGGTGGAGGAATTAACATCAGTCAGGTCAAGACTAAATGAGGTGGGTGGGATCAGTGGTCTGCCTCTGACAGCCTTGCTCCACAGGAATGTCGAAGGAGTTCAGTCACAGCATAAATGGAGTATTTTCCACTGTGATTAAACCTAAGATCCGGCTGCATATAAATTTGACAAGCAAAATACAGTCTTGTCGATATGTATACTCCATTGCTGTTGCAACAGAGTATAAATATCACCACAATATAATTCGCCCTTAAATTGTTTTGATCCTTTTAAAATCAGTGTTTCCAGTACACTTCAAATTTACAGGTATTTAAATTTGGTTGTGAATGGCAAACAAATGGCATCCTATCGTACTTTGCAGTCTCTTTTTCCAGAACCCTGCACTCAGTATGATGGAATATTTCTACTTGTGCTGGAGAGGTGCGTGTATGAATTCATTCCCATCAAAAAATGGCCAACAGTCTACTCAAAAACATTTAACTCCATTCATGTTTAGAGCGATGTGTTGCATAGTGGGTATGTTATCAACCCGTTCAGTGGTCGAGCCACAGCAGCTTATGATTGCTGTAAAAGCATAGAGTTCTGGAGAGTAGTGGAAGAAAGTAGCAGAAAAAGGCGTCTGTTTTCTTGGAACATAGTAGCGACTTGCTTACAGTTTTCGAATTTTAGGAGTGAAAAGATAATGCAACCTATGTATAGTTAGGTCGTCGGGGTTGGTGAAGAAACCATCTTTTACTTACTACATTTTTGCTGAAAGTACTGTACAGTCAGCAGCACCTGCTTATGAGTGGGCTGAAAACTCAGACCTCCATTTTTCATTATCCCTCTTTTGATAGATTTTATGGTGATAGAATGTCCAGACTATCAGATTCAAGTAGGATAAGCAAGGTCGGACTGGCCAAAAGGGCAATCTGACAGTGCTTGAAAGCCTGGTCTGAGGAGTGTGTGTGGGCCGATTTATTAAGCACAAAGGTATGCAGACTCCCTACCTTTTAGAACACCTATACACCGGTCTTTCTTTACAACTTCAAAACAGCTTCAATTTGTGAACGTGTGGCATTTTTTTTATCTATAGGGTTCGCAGGTGAGGGCCATTTTTATTGTGGTGCCCGAGCCTATTTTCTGCCCCAGTTCAACCAGGTTATATAGGCCTTTAGGACATAAACGTGGTCCTAAAAAAGATACCACGTTTCTCAATCTGAGGAGCTCAGATTATTGTCAGTCTGATGAATCATGCTAGACTTTCGCAAAACTTTTCTGCACTCATCCAGGCTTATGCCAGGGATGTATGTAAGATGATCTGCTCACTGGGCCATATTGTGGAATGCATTTCCTCTGATAATCTCCTGGTCTGCTCCGAGAGATAACATTGCTTCTGAAATATTCCTAGCTCTGTCATGCTAGTTCAACTGACCGCTCGTGTCTGGACACTTCCCTGATATTCTCTCTGACTGTGCGTCACCGCCTTCGCCTCGAGGAATTCAATTTAATTTCGTGTCTGACTATTTTTTTAAGAAGCCAATGGTGTCATTCCCATGCCAAGAGATAAGTGTGGGTATGTTTTAATACGGCGGTGGCCGAAGATGTTATCCTAACAACCTGCTTCCTAAATGATAAGTCGGATACCGTGTCCTGATGCGCGTCAGCGTTGCTCCTCGGGACACAATTACCCATAGAATAATTTAGGTTTCGCGTATCTTGTAAATGTTGTTGACATGTTGTCTGAGTTTATATACAGACAAGTAGTAAACCATTAAAATGAAGAGAAAGGCACAGTATTGTATTTAATTGGCCGGATGATTTCAGCTCCCCTTTTCCACTCCTGTCGATGGCTCCGATCGCATTCTTCTTCCCTTGCCATTTCCGTGCTGTCGTGGTTGCTTTCGTACACAGTGGAAGTTAGAAAGAACAGCGGGGTGTTTACAGAAACATTAAATGAAATGAATTAGGCCGAGTATATTTTCACAAGTTATTAAAAGGCATCTTTTTACAAACGCTTTACTCAGCATTGAAGTTCCAAGATCTCGTCTTCCAAGTAGATCGCACTATCCAGTGTACTTGGGCCAAATATAAAAACATTTAGCAATCTTGGAAGTCGTAGACGTCTATGATTTGCATGTATTGCTGAATGTTTCACAATTCATAGCGCCACTATGCTTATTCAAGGGAAAATTATGACATTTAAATAGTTCTACTTACCTATGGTATATGAGAATGGCCTTCTGCGCCCCCGTGTAGGCATAGGTTTAGAAACAAGTGTGTTTGTCAGTTTTTTGTTTCTCATTTTTGTTCTCCACATGTGGGGATATTTTGTTGCCCAGTTTGCATTAGGCTTAAGCTTATTGGTTGTGGGAAACGGTATGTTTGATGTGGTGAATGCCCAAGTTGACAGTTGTTCACTCACATTGGCATTGTCATCTCCCTTAGCATTCCTGCTTGATTTTATGTTAGTAGACTTCCCAAATATAAATACAGGGTATTAGTAGCGAACAATGTGTGCCCATAGTTTAGCAGTATTTTCACCGCATATTTGACCAGGCTGTCAAACTCACTGCGCGTTATCTGTTAATTTAAACACAGTTGTATCTAAACCAGCACTATTAGCAATGATGAAACAGTTAGTCACATTAATACTGAAGTAGGCCTTCCAAGAGTACTCCCTATATCTTTGTGTAGCATTTCCGCCATTTTCCACACTTGCATGACATTAGACAAGGACTCTTTGTAGATAAATGGTATTGACCTGATAAACTTTGTGGGGTTCATTGGTTACAACTCTAGGATTTACCCGGCATCTAGGCCTTGCCTTGAGGGTAGACACAGTTCCGAGTAGCCTGCTGTCCCTGACAAACGCCCTGTTTGGGCTGGGGTGAAGGTTCTTCTTGAGCTGCAGTTAAATTACTAGTTATTGGTTTAAGGAAGAAGTATTTATCCTTCTTTGGGTACACACGCTGGTGGCCAGACACAAAGTAAGTGCATTGGTATTTCAAATAAATGATACCTTTCTTTTCAGATCTCTTCCTTGTCAGGCTTCTTCAGGTAGGGAAAGGACGCGTGTATAAAAACTGGTCAAGGTATTTGTATATTAGGATCTTGGTCAAAATCACTTGGATAATAGGCTACCTCCAGCACAGCACATTAAGGGGGAAGAGCACTGGTGTAACATTAGCCTCCTGGGGTGTGGGCGGCTCCAGAGCTCCAGGGGGCCCCCTCAGCACTTCTGGCACTGTGCAGCGAACCCCTGGCCTGAGAGCTCCTGAGTGGGTACAGAGAGAGAGAGAAGGCCCCCTCCATGTGCTTCGCAGTTCTGCCACTGGGAAAGAGTTGGTTTAGGTACAGTGGAGAGATGCTATTTTAGCAGGGAAGGGCACCTATTATCCCGAGCCAACCATACAGATACAATTCTGAGGCCAGCGCTCGTAGCAAAGGACATTAATGTTCTCATGTCCACAGTGGATGAAGACAGCCTGCAGGTCAATAACTACTGTAGAAGACTCAACATTGGATCCTCTCATGACACTATTCACCCTGCATATGGTCCAATTAACCCACACATATACACCTAAACTGTGACATAGCACTGTCAATACCATATGATTTAAGGAGTAAAACTCATCAGTTACTTTGGACTGGTCGGTTTTGCAGGGGAGGGTAGTGGGTGCCACATCGTTCACTACAGAATTCACTTTCAATCATCCAAAATGTGTTGTACAAAAACTGTAAATACAATAAATAAATGGTTGTATAATGTTAATCTTCTGGTTACAGCCGAGTGATAAACAAATATTTGAACTAAGGACCCATTAACACACTTGTCACTTGGTCACCCCCCTGGCCCCACTATCACTTCATTTAGCAGTAAGACACTGGATAGTGCTAGATCATGATTTATAAAACTATACTGGCAAAACATGTATTAGTTGAATAATATGAAGGTTTGTTGGCTACAGTGGGAACTAGATAGGACAGGCTCTGTGGAGTAAGCGCCTTGAGACCCTCAGGGGTGAGTAGTGCACTTTAGAAATCCCTGATTGACTGGAGTATCTTTCACAATAGATGGATTCGAGAGGATTGAAGGGTATTTTTGTTGTAAAGAACTGAATCAGACTGTTGATGACGTGACTGCATGGATGAGAGGTCCAGCAAACCTTGGAAAAGTTGTCCATTGTGGTCTGCCTCATAATTTTCCAATCAGTGGTCTTCATAATCTGAGAGTCCAGTGAGGGTGCTCCACACTATCTTGTTGACATCCCTAGAGGGAAAGCAGATGAAGGCAGTTGATTGGCATTTCAGAGTCACATGCCTTTTCATCCATCGCCTTAAAAAGGAGAGAATCAACTAGCCCTCACCTGAAAAACCGACCAGTCTCCAATGCAGCCAGCCCTGCTGGCCAGTACTTGGGCCTACTCATAATTAGGATTCCATATTGTGTTGTTCTTGATTGGTGGGTAAAACCTTCAGTAGTGGGATACAAGTCTCACCAAATCTTAATGTGCAGACTCTGTTTAACTCAAACATTTTTCTCAGCCTCATTATTGTACTGAGTGTTCAGCTATCAATAGTATAGCCAGATTGGATACTGTCCGTTTAAGGGGTGCCTTGGAGGGTTGTAACTGATAATTCACATTCTCGGATGCAAATAAATAAAGGGTGGAACAGGATACAAGACAATTGGTGGAGAATTTCATCGGTTACGACTGCTAGTTTGTATTTTGCGATGTCCGTAGGATGCATTTGTGGTAGTAGAACAATACAGCGCTTGGAAAATAATACTATAAAAAATTAAACAAAAATAATGAAATAACTATTGCTCACGTTATTATTACATTATTTCGAAACTAATAAAAAGTTAAGCATATTCTGAGCAGCTTGTAGGCAACTTCATTGCCACAAATCAGAAAAAAGAATTTCAGGTTCTCCCACAGACAGTGCCATACCACAAAATAAAAATTTGTGAGTATTTTTAAAAACCACAGCTGAATAAATTCAGTGCTTAACTACTGTCCTTCTTTAGTTAAATGCATTGGAAAAAGCCTAGGCAATGAACTGCATTGCAAGGATGGAAGTTTATTAAGCATTAGAGCAAGTAAATATTAATAGATTAAGGTGTGGATTTTGAAAGTGAGAAATATTCGGAGTCTTTGCCTACGTATATTCCAGAAAATGTCATTCAGCCATTTATTATCTTGTAATTCCGGTGAGGATACCTGTATTATATGGATTTTTTCTGTTATCCTTGGCCCATTTTGCGGTAGGCTTCAACCACATGGAAGTGGTGATAACATAAAGATCCATGGCATGGAAAGAGGGGGTAGTCTAATATTGTAAACAGTCAGCACCCTCTACCTTTGGAGATCTAGTGATGATTGTTTGTTTTACAGGAAATTATCAAACCTTATAGCACACAGCAAAGGGCAGTTTTTGTCTTTGCACAGTTACTCTGTTGTGCACCGAAAAATAAATTGATGATGTATTTCCAGCAGCATCTCCAGTTTACTCTGCAGTGCAGGTGTGCCTCCAGAGATTCATTTGTACTCAAGGTTCTTGGGACATTTGATGCTAATAGCTTTGTGTGCTAGGCAGTCTGTCTCGCAGACAGGGTCTGTTGAAACCAGTGAGCCACTGGTCATACCATTTACTGTGGACTATCTTTAGCTTAGACATCAACAAGGATAGCAACAAAGGTAGCAAATCTGTGCTTCTCTACTTACCCTTATAGCTGGCCCTTCCTCTATACCTGTCTTTCAATGCCACATACCCAGCTTTGCGTGCCACTTCTCTGTGGTTGACATCCAACTTTCATCTCCTTCCACTTTCATATGGACTCACAATCAAGCCTGCATAAAAGACTGCATATTGGCTAAAGAAATTGTAACTCTACAGTTATATAACTGTGTCGAAGGCAAGAGTGAGTATTTTAAGGGAATTACAGATTTTATGGTCCAAATGGAACTGGACCTGGCTATGCAACAAATGTGACTAACATTGAGAGTTTCACATAGTGGTTGAGAATTCACAAACTGCCATGGAGTGGCATTAAGATGACTACATATGGCACCAGAGCCAGTTATGTAAAAAAAATGCATCACCTTAATGCTGCTAATGAAAAATCAGTTGGCACCATCTCTTTGACGTGTAAAGTATACCTGATGGACCATTATACAAGGTCTGATGATACCTAAATCCCACTCGGAAACGGTGTGACAGCTACATTTATGTCAATAATGCTTGACGAAAAATGAAACGATTGAGTAGTTGGAGAGGCAGATGTCTTTGCTGCAGAAAGTTTAGAGAATGACACGAGAGGTACTGTGAACTCATGTTTTAGGTAATATGTCTCAAATATTGCATAGAAGGCAAATTTTTAGACAATATGGACCATGGAGCAAATATTAAAAATACACATTTTGAAATGTGTATTTGTTTTGCTGATTAGGAAACTGATACCACAAGTCCACTTTGGTAATGTTGCTTAACAGTTAAAGTGCATTTTAACATTCGGTTGAAGCTACATAATGAAAAATATGGTTTATAAACCATGTAGATAAAAAAGTGTGTGTTGGGTACAGATGAAAATTACTTTATACTGTATTTGTTTATAGATTAGAATTTTTTAAACTGGACTTTTAGTAGAGGACGTTTAATGTTTAATTCAAGCTGCTGTTTGAGGTGAACAACCTATTTTCTAAATTTTATTTGATTGCTTTGAGCTTTCCGGGTCCTAGGTTGGTGATTTCCACATTAACTTCCTTTAGTTGCGCAGCTTAGAAAGTTAATTAGCACAGAGCAACCAATATAGTTACATTAGTTGAGATGTTGCTCTTTGCTCCATGGAAAGCCACTGAAGTCCTTTAATGGCTTGTTCGGTGTGATCTGGTATAATAAATCCTGACTCCAGGCTGTAAGCATTTCATTTTTATCTTTCTATGGGAGTGTGATTTGCGTACAGTATTACAATAGCCTAATAGGGTGGTTCTTAATCTGTGGTCCAGAGATCCCTGGGAGGCCGACAGGGAGTGGCCTAAGTTGAATTTAGAACCGCTTTAGCCTTAGTATTAAAATGGTTTTTTATATGTTTGTGAATTAAATAGGATATTTAGGGCCATATGTATGAATACATTTTCCCATAGGCATAGAAATGGGTAAAACCCTTTGATACATCTGGCCCTTAATCATTTGTGTATTTGTTTGATGAATGCGTGTATCTGTATTTTTCGTATATCTTTTTGTGGTTCAAAGCATCAAAAATGAATAGGATGGGATCCCCGACTTCCATTAATGTCTCTGTGGGTGTCTCTGGGTACTAGTAATAACTCAGTGGGGGTCTCCAGGTTACAGTAACGATTAAAAGGGGTTCCACTGAAGTCCAAAGGTTAAGAAACACTGGGCCAGTGTATTCAGAACAGAACTCTTACTAATGTGCAGACTAAAGATTTTCCTTGGAAAAGTAATACATGTGAATGGAAAATTTTGAAGCTGGAAAACATTTTGCAAGTCCAAGATAATACTGAGGTTAAATACTAACATAGTTGGCTTTTAATTTATGCTCTCATTTTACTGATTTAAATTACCATTTGGTATTTTAGAGCTCAAAGAACATTGAATAGGGATGGCAGGTTGGAATGTATTAATGTTCTAATGCTGTGATCACAAGAGATATATAACTTTGGCATAAAGTCGAAGTGAAGCCGGGAAACGCAGGGTCATAAATATGAAAAATGAGTGGCAGCGTTAGTGATTAAAAGGGACACGGTCCAAGGGGGGGGAGCCCACAACAGATAAGTGTGTGGTTAATTGCCACAACCTAATCTGCTAGTCATCTTGTAAACGGCAAAATGTATGAGCGATCCAAAGGGGGATTAATGATAGCGGTGCAGCTGCTGCTTGAGATGCTTTTAATGGCGAAAAGAGTATTCCGCAGTGTTCATTTGCAAGTAAATGCAAATTACTCTGTTCTCCTATTCCAAGGATGAAACCGAGTAGAAAAGTGCAACAGGGACTGTCTGTTGTGTTTGAATAGTCACATGAAATGTTACTTTTCTAGAGTGCATTGAATAGCAGATGTGATTTTCCAACCTTTTTTCTTATGAAATTGTCATCAGCAAAAACTTTCTATACAGTTCTAAAACCTTCCAATGAAAACAGAATTGTTACTAGGAATAACTGCAGAAAGTGTTCATGCAGGTAAAAAACTAATACTCTCATAAAAGAACACAAGAATTGTGGGAAAATGATGTTTTTTTTTTTAAATTATGTCATGCAGAAGTGGAAAAATACAACACAACAAACCTTGGTTAAGCTTGTGTAGAAGAAAGAAGAATTGGTATGACAATGGTTGCTTTTTTGTGAATGGTAACCGAAAGTTCCTAGCTGAATGAAGAATACAGTACTACAGCCTCGACAATATTGCTAAGTGAGGGTCATGCAATAACGGGTACTTGTTAAACTGATATTCGTGGGAGGTCTATTTAGGTTTAGGGCAGCTTAGAGGGCTGTCCACTCAGGCAGTGCAGCTGCAAAGGCGGGGCAGTCCGACAGAACTTCAGAAGGGCCTTCAAGCACAATCCTATTGAGGAAGAATTGAGAAGCCACTAGCTCCACACTCTGGACACACCAACATTATATTATAAATGCAGATCTAAGTGCTACATTAGTTTTATAAGGTGCAGGACAGCACCAGCATGCGGTCCCAAAGTTGAAGAGTTGTCCGTTGCCAGGGTCCAGTCAATCGCACAATTTTAAATGATAAACCAATAAGGTTAAGGCAGTTGCAGTCGGAATCAGCAAACAAGGAGATGATGGAAATTCACTAGGCTCTGTGATGTTTTGCTGTTATCTAAAGTAATGTGGCTGGATCCATTCACCTAAGTGGAGACCTGTCGCCGGGAAGGTAGTCCATGGGGTCCGGTGACCCAGAAAATATGGCAAGAGCTCCGAAGGAGGAAACAATAAATACATACATTTGGACAAAAGATCAAAGTGGACCTATGCCCGCTTCCAAGATGGTGTCTGGTGGGAGCAGTAGAAGCTTTGAACAGTGCTCCCTGGTGGTGCAGCTGGGATGTACTGGAAAACCCTAGAACCAATAAATGAAACGTTCAGACGGCCCAATAGAATGGAAAGAGCTAGGTCCATGTAGTACTGAAGCCAGAGTGGAGGCAACTAAGCCCACTGCAAGATGACGCATGTGAAAAGCTGAATGGAGGTGAGGAGCAGTGTTGAAGGGAGAGACATCATATAGGCCGGGCAGTGCAGTAAGTACTCTGAGTTAGTGACCAGTGACCATGGGGGGCGTCATTTCTCCCTCAGATAGTATATCCTCACTGAGCTTAGGAGAGCTGAATAATCCTCTCTAGGTCTGAGGAGAAAGTTGGGTCCAAACTTGTGCTTATTTCCCCTCCCCAACCCTTGTGAAAACTACAGGAACCTGAAGAGGAGACTGAGGTGAGCTTCTGATATGATTCGATAATAGAGAATGAGAGACTTTACATTGATTACTATAACAATTGGTGCAATACCAAGTCCCTCTGGACAGTGGCAACCTCAGTGGGTCCGCTAGAAGGGTAGGAAAGACCCACAGAGAATAGTGTGGTCCTAACTCTAATAGTGACCCAGGAAGCAGTGTACTTCACAAATCGGTCAGTTTTTTGCAAAGTAGAGGAGAAGACAAGTCCAGGTGCAGTCATATCCATATTGTTCTCTTGTCAGAGGAAGTTAAATGCACTGACATTATTGGATACTGGAAATCTGGTTGAAGAGAACAATGGTCTCTTGAAGATTCTTAGTTTTTTTGTTTGTTTTTTTTTTGCTCGAAAAGGCACGCAAAGTCCTGGTGCCACTTCCAAGATCGTTAAAAGGTAAACTGATCCAGCAGAGAGAGACCTAATAGTGCAAACGTCTAGGAAATAGATATTATATGATAGGTGGTGATGTTTCCTCATTTCACAGTGAGCTACCTTCGTAGGAGAGCAATGGAAACTGAGTGAAACTGGCCTGAGATTGCTCATTCCAGAGAAATTTAAAATCATGAAGCGGCAACAGATTTTTTCATGTTTCAAAAATGAACTGTGATAGAAAGCTAGTGCTGCAAAGAGAAACTGAAATATAATGGTATTGATGTTTTTATATTTGAAATAGGGAATCACAGAGTCTGTTTTCTATATCACTGGTTTTAGCATTCTTGTGGGCTGGATATAAAGAGGTGTAATGGCGCGGTGCATCATGTGATCAAGGCCAGTCTATGGCCAAAAAGCATCATGGTGGAATAGCACTAAATAAGTGGTGGTGAAGAAAAAGTGGTCTGCATCTGTTTTTTGCTGGTGAGCGACAGTACAAATTATATATATATATATATTTTTTTATATATATATATATATATATATATGATACCAAAAAAACAAAGGTTACAGGGACATTAAAAAAATACATAGTTCACTTAAAAACATAAAAAAACAACGGTTACTGGGACCTTATATTTAGCCTCATATTTTAGATGTACCAAACAATAGAAATTCACCAGTAATAGTTAGTTATCTCAAGTAACTATAACTTGTGCCCTAAGGTAAATATAAGTTGTGCCCCTGCCTTGCACAGGTTTTTTGTAAAAAAATGTTATTGCAAATATTACATTGATAATATCAATAATGTTGTCCTGATTGCCATAATTTGTGGGGTAATTAGCAGTGCATGGAAAGGGCGCAAGTTAAGAGTTACCTTACAACACAAGTGCCAAACGTGTGGCAACATCTGAACGCCATCTTGATGGAATCAAAGTGGAAAACTGAAAGCATTTTCTACTGAGGGTACTGTAGTAAATGGAGAAATTAGGGAGCTTCAGAACAAATTAATCTCCCAAGATGGCCACCAGAGAAAAGGAGCCTAAATGTAGCACAAATATCACCCAAATGTGGCCTAAGTACAGCCCAATGACAGAAGTGTACAAAACACCTAGTTTTTTTTTGTGGTGATATATAGCGCAGACTTGAACCGAAGGTATTGGGGTGCTTTACATGAGCATCAGTTACATTACACAAGGACACACTCATTTTGGTTTTAGGCGTGGGGAGGTTAAATGATTTGCCCAGAATCATAGGATGTTGAGCTGATGCCGAAACTCAAACCTGGTTCCCCAGTTGCAAAGTCTGCAGCTCTGACCATAACACCACATACTCTCCCCTAAGTGTAACAAATAATCAAGTGGATTAAAAAAACATAGCAAATAACTTAAAAGTGATTTGTTGCTATTTGAGAACAAGACCCTCTCATTTTTATAATTTCTAAAGGAAATGCTTTAGGTACTACGGTTTGGATTACGTCAAGATGACATCAGGCGTGCCACTTTTTTGCAATAAATAAATAATATTAGCAATCTTGTTGTTCAATAGAATACTGTGGGGAGGCAGCGGTCAGGGGCATGGACTCTGATAATTGTGGGCAGGGAGGAGGGTGCATAGGCAATAAACTGACCAAGCCGGGCAGGTGGAATGGGCAGTGGCAGCACAAAGGACCATGGAGGGCAGGGGCAACAAACCAACCATGCAGGACAGGCAAGAGAGGCTGTGGCAATATAACAGACCACTGAGGGAAGAATGGAGAGGCAGTGGCAGTACAACCATGCATGCAAATAAACCTGATTCAGGCAGGAGACTCACAATGCTTTAAGCCCAAATAGCTTTAATTTATCTGTCTCCTGACTAAAAAAATATTTTTCAGTGTAATTCAATTGGGAGAATACATTTCCCAGGTTTTTTCCCCAAAATCTCCCTCTTACCAAGTTCAAAATGTTTGCTAGTATGGTACATTGGATCACAGAGGGCAGGAGGAATGGAATGGAGACATGGACTCGGATAACAAGGAGTAGGAGGGATATGGGTGGTGGCACCAAACTGATCTTACAATGCAGGTGTCGGGGATGCAGCAGCACAATACACCACACAGGGCAAGCAGTACAGCAGTGCAGCACAACAGACCATGGAAAGCAAATAGGGATGGGACTGTGCCATGGACAACAGAGAGCAGAGGGGAAAGCTGCAATGGCAGCAAACTAACCATACTGTACAGAGAGGAGGGACAGCTGCAGCATAATGGACCATGATGGGCAGGATGGAGGAGGTATGGTCACAACAATGGACCAGACAAAGCAGGCAGTAGGGGATAAGGGCTGCCTCATGGAAAATGGAGGGCATGGGTCAAGTGAGCAGGGCAGGAGCAGCTCCTGCCCTGCTCACTTGAGCAGGGCTGAACCCAACCTCCACACAAGACATCACCACTGCCATCCCCGAAGGTTACAAGATAACACTACGGGAGTGAACCAACAAGCACGGAAGCGGAATCGCTATCATCTACAGGGACACCATCCACTGCACAAAGTCCCCGGGTGATCTGACACCAGTAATGGAACACCTCAACTTCCAACTCCACACAGACAGAAAAAGCACCACCAGAGGCACCCTTGCCTATAGACCATCTGGACCATGCCCTGGCTTCTTTAATGCCATCCCGGAACTCACCTCCCCTCAAGTAATTGACTCTGAGCCCTACATATTCCTAGGGGATCTCAACTTCCATCTCGATGACCCCAGCAACTCCAACTCCACCAACCTCCTGGAAAGCCTGTGCAACATCGGCTTCAAGTAGCTCTTCACCGATGCTACCCACATCGCAGGACTCACACACCACCCCATCTTCACCTCCAGCGACAGTCAGGTACATCCACACCACTCACCTGGTCAGTCCACCAAAGCATACACTTCACCTCCTCTAGACTCACATACCCTGGCACTGTACCAGACTCTACACATGACCCTGAACAAGCAGCAAAAAGCTTCTCCCAATGGATCACAGAATATACCAACGCCATCTCCCCCGCATAGAGAACAAAGATCAAAGAACAAAGAGAAAGAGCAAACTGTTCACCTAGAAACTGCACTCCTCCAATTGCAATTGCCAACAACTTGAAAATAAGTGGCAGATCAGCAAAAAAACAGAAGACTGCACCACCTTCAGGACCGCCCTCAACTAGTGCAACCACCTCCTGAAAGAAACCAAGAAGAATGCACTAGCAGACCACATCAAAGCCAGCACAAACAACAGCAAAGAAGTCTTCGCCATCGTGAAGGAGTTCAGCAATCCTACAGCCACCAAGAACAACATCACTCCTTCCAAGGAACTGTGCGACAACCTCGCAGACCTCTTCTCCAACAAGATCTTGGGTATCTGCGAAACCTTTGAACACCAACCCTCAGCCGCAAATAGCATCAACCAACTCACATGAACAAATACAAACCCCAAACATCTCACTCACTGGGATCTCCTCACCGCATAAGGCACTATCTCCATCATGAACTTCGTACATTCGAGATCACCCACGAACCTTTGACCCCACCACATCTTTAACCTCGGAATCAAGACAATCTGCTTCGAGCTCAGAAAGATCCTGAATACCTCCATCACCGTGGCCTCCTCCCCAGAGGTATGGAAGCAGGCTGAAGTGAGACCCCTCCTGAAAAAACTATCTGCCGACCCAGTCAAATTGAAGAACTAGCGGCCCCTTTCTCTGTTCTCCCCTATCCAGCAAAAGTCCTTGAGAAAGCGATCAACCAGCAACCCACCCAACCCCTAGAAGACCCACAACCTCCTGGACGCCTTCCAATCTGTATTTCATGCTAACCACAGCACAGAGACAGCCTTGATTGCAGCCACAGATGACATCAGAGCCTTCCTGGACCGTGGGGAAACCACAGCTCTTATCTTCCTGGACCTATCAGACGCATTTTACATCTTCTCATACCACATCATGATCAACAGAGTCCACCACATTAGGATTCAAGGAAACACCCTCAAATGGATTGCCTCATACCTCACCAGCAGACCCCAAAGGATCAGTCTCCCACCGTTCACCTCAGACCCCAAGAAGATCATTTGTGGAGTCCCCCAAGGATTGTCCCTCAGCCCGACCCTCTTCCACACCTACATGACCCCGCTTGCCATCACCGCCGGATCACACCGACTCCGCATCATCTCCTATGCTGACGACACAAAGCTCACCCTCTCACTGTCCAAAGATTCATCCTTTAACTTCCACAGATGTATGATGAACGTAGCAGATTGGATAAAGGACAACTGTCTTAAACGCAACACTGAAAGAATAGATGTCCTCATCTTTGGGAACAGCACCTTCCCATGGACTGACACGGTGGGCTGCAGAGCTTGGCACATCGTCCTACCCCAACAAACCACACTGGCAACCTTGGCATTATCCTGGATAACAAGCTATATACATAGAAACAAGTCGACGCAGTCTCATCCGCCTGCTTCCACATCCTTTGCATGCACTGCAAGATCTTCAGGTGGCTCCCAGTGACACCAGAAAGACTGTCTCGCAGGCCCTCATCACCAGCAGATTGGATTACGGAAACACACTCTACGTAGGAATCACAGCACACCTCCTGAAGACTCTAGACAATACTGAACTCAGTGGCAAGACTGATACTCAACCTACCCAGAAGAACCCACATCACCCCCATCTCTAAAAACTACACTGGCTTCAAATTCAGAAGACATGCCAATTAAAGATACCAACCCATGCCTACAAGGCCCTGCACAACGAAGGACCAGCACACATCAACAAATGCCTAACCTTCCCCCAACCGACCAGACACCTATAATCAGCTTCCCTCCCCGACACCCCACGGATCCATCGAGCCAACAGTGGAGGGCACTCCTTCTCACACCTGGCAGCCAAGGCCTGGAACAACCTCCCCCCCTGCATCACAGGACCACAAAGTCACTCCAGCGATTCAGAAGAGAACTAAATAGCTGGATGCTCGAATGATCATTCCTCCATGGAGCAGCATACAGCTCCAGCGCCGCCAGACCCTCGTGTGATTTGCCACACTATATAAATGTTTGATTGATTGATGGGCCATGGAGGGCAAATGGGCTGGGCACTGGAAGCACAGCAAGCTGACCACACTGGGCAGGTGGGTGGGGCTGTGGCAGCGCAAAACAGAAAAGAGGGGGAAGGGGCTTCAAAACAGACCATACAGGGCAGACAGGAGGAGCACTTGCAGCACAAACTAGCAAGGGGGGGCAGAAAGGATTGGAAGCAAAATAGACCATGGAGGACAGGAGAGCGGGGATAGGGGCATGGAACTCGGACAGGTAGAGTGGGGGTGGCAGGGACAAGCAGCTTCCATCTGACCATGCTGGGCAGGTGGGAGGGGCAGTGGCAACTCAAGAGACCACTCAGAGTAGATAGGAGGGGCAGTGGCAGGTCCACTGAACATGGTGGGCAAAAAAGAGGGAGCACGGACATGCACACAGACATTGGAGGGGAGGGGGAAGGAGAGTTGGGGCAGCAAATGAAGCGCAGAGCCTAACCAGGAGGGCATTGATTGGGAAAGGAAGGCAGAGTAGTGGGCAGGGACATCAAGATAAATGGAGGGCAATGGCAGCACATCTGACCATGCAGGGCAGGAGCAAGGGGGATGGTACATGGACATGGACAACAGAGGGTACGGAGGTGGGAAGGGCAGTGGCAGTAATAAGGCCACACAGGGTTGTAATGATAGAGGGCTATAATGATGGAGCAGGGGCATGGACTTGGACGATGGATGGCAAGGAGGAGGGGGTTGCTGGAGCAGAAAGCTTGGGTGAGGGCAGCACAATGCCACAACAGGCCCTGGGTCCAACCATCTCTGTGCAAGGGAAACTAACTTAACACTAAAAAAAAAGCCAGAAAGGTTGCAGAGACATTATAGTTACCAAATAGAATTTTAAAAATACCTTAGAAATTCACTAAGACGGTTACAGGGATGTTATAGTTGGGTTCAGATTTTATACCCGCAAAACCATAGAAATTCAGCTGTTATAGTTAGTTATTTCAAGTAACTATAGCTTGTGCCCTAAGGTAATTATAACTTGCACCCTCGCCATGCACTGCTAATTACCCCATATATTACAAAACTCATGACCTCGTCTATGACATTGATATAATCACTGTAACATTTGCGGTAAAATTATTGATGAGAAAACTGTGCGTGGTGAGGGAGCGACTTCTAGTAACCTTTAGGGCACAAGAAATAGTTCCTTGAACTATAACTTGTCTGTGCGTGTAATATCTGGTAATCTCAACATACCCTGTACCCTTTGGTTTTTTTAGTGACTTGTGTACATATATATAATTACATATATATACACTTTAAAAAACAAAGGTTACAGGGAGGTTATAGTTAGGCTCACATTTAAACGCACTAAACCATAGAAGTTCCCTTGTTGTTGTTAGTTATCTCAAGTAACTATAACTTGTGCCCTAAGGTAACTATAACTCGTGCCCCACCATGCACAGTTTTTTCGTCAAAGAGTTTACAGCACAAATTACATTGATGATATCATCATCACAAGAGAAATCCTTTGTACCATTAATATGGACAGGTGATTTTAATATTACAAAATGCTGGTTAAGTAGGGAACGCATATGTGGATTTTATGATTCACAGGGGGAGGTAAATTGGCATTGTTTCCACTCTGCATATGGCGAGGCCCTTAATAAACTGATTATGTCCCACAGCCTAGTTGACACCTCGGATGTAATGGATTATAATGATAGCGAGCCCCCTACATTTATAGGGAGAGTTAGTGGGAGCACAGTTAATTTTGTTCTAATATCCTCTAGTCTGGCTCATAGTGTGGGGCTTCTTAAAGTGCACTGCCTACCATTTAGTGACCATAATCCCATTCACATTTGTTTGCTTGGTAACTATCATACAACTTTGCTAAAGGCCACTTGCTTACCTATTGCATTTAAAGTGAATAAGAGGGTTAGCTTGAAGTAGAATAGCGTAAATGCAGAAGTCTTCCTTAATAATTTAATTAAACATGGGAGGGACGATTTTACATCTTGTCTATCCCTAGATAGGCCGTCTGATGTTGTTCTTTGGAGTTTAGTGATATTAGTATGATGGTGGCGAGTCAATTAACCTCTAGAATGCAGACAAGAGAAGGTACAACAAAATCTTGGTTTAACCACGAGTGCATGGCGGTGCTTAAAGACCTACATTGATATCAATGATATCAAAGATGTCATGAGTGCAGTAACTTGTGGGGTAATTAGTAGTGCATGGCGAGAGTGCAAGTTATTGTCCCATGGAGGTAGTGGTCCCTGGGGTGGGGGTCTGTAATGGATCCCCCTCATTATTCTATTTTAGCCTGGGGGGGTTGTGGTGGTGGGGGGTGCACGCCCCCCTTGCATTTACTGCTATCTTTGTCCCTGGGAGATGGTGGTCCCCAGGACTGCGTGGCGGGGGGGCACATGGCTCCCTGCACACCTCTACATTTTTTCCCAGGGGAGGTGGTGGTCCCTTGGGCTGTTGGGGGGTCGCACAGCTCCCCTGCATTCGAATACAAATTGTGCCCCGGGAAGGTGGTGGCCACTGGGGCTGCATGGAGAGCAGGATGGCCCCCCATTCAAAATTCAAATGGCCTAGCGACCTGGCCCACCTGGGGCCTTTAGTGAAACAAGCGCGGGAGCCTGCACTTGTTTTTTACCATTTTTTCCAGCAGATCCACTGCTTCCCACTGAATTTTTTTTTTAAATGCTTTTTTATTCTGGGGGGGGGAGGGACCCTCTGGGACC
Source organism: Pleurodeles waltl (assembly GCF_031143425.1). NCBI lineage: Eukaryota > Metazoa > Chordata > Amphibia > Caudata > Salamandridae > Pleurodeles > Pleurodeles waltl. The sequence goes on from NC_090444.1 coordinate 1,599,104,819, forward strand.
CCAACACAAGAGCTAAGGGGTCAAGGTGTCCCTACTCTTGCCCCTTTTCTTTTTTTTAAAATCTTTTTTTTCCAGGGACTCTGCAGAAGCCGAATCCCAACATGGCTGCCAACACTTCCTTGTTGAAGTGCTGGCAGCCAATCAGATCTCAGTAGGAGATCGGAAGTGTTCGATGAGGCTTCACGCCCCTATATATACAAATTTCAATTTTATTTAATTTCTCAAACTACTGAACGGATTTACACCAAATAACAAAAAGGTCGCTTTCTGAATCAAGAGCTACCTTTCTGCCAAATTTGGTGTAATTCCCTCCACTGGTTCAGGCGCTTTTCCTGTTCAAAATCCTTATGGAACAATCCACATCTCAGCCCCCACTTGACAGATCTCCTCTATCCCCTAAACTTTCCAGACATGCGCTGCATTATATTTCCTTGGAAATTTGCTGAAGATTCATAAAACGGCACCAAAGTTATTAGCTAAACTAAAAATGCTTTTACTATGGAAAGCAAATCTAACCATAACTACCCAGTGGTGTCCACCACTATATATATATGTATATATATATATACATATATATATATATATCTCCAACACCAACAATTGAAAAACAATTGATTTGTTTGCACTCCAGTGGAGTTTTATTACTTCTATCCAAAAAGAAGTGTAAAATTGTTTTTCAATTGTTGGTGTTGGAGATTGTGGAGGAATGGTCCTTTTCTCACTGTTGCACCCGTGAAATTTGCACGCCACAAGTTGGATCCAATGGATGGTGTAATATATATATATATATATATATATATAAAAAACCTAGTGGCAGTACTTATAATTAGGACCATGTTGCCATAGATATAGCTTGTTTTGACTTGCCTATATCTTTGGCACTGTTTGACAAATCTTTACGAAATGTTCCAAAAAAAGTGGCCCAGTGACTCTTATTGTGCATGGAAAGTTTTAGGGTGATCCATCAAGTGGTGGTTGAGAAAAAGGGGGCTCAAAAAACATTGCATTTCACATGTAAAATCTCATAGGACCTTTAGACACAACTACAGGCTGAACAACTGGATAGAATTACACCAAATTTGTCAGAAAGCGAACAGTTGGTATATAGATCATGCTATTGCTTATTTAGTGTAAATCTGTTCAGTATGAAGAAAATATGGGGTGTGAGTATAGGGGAAAACACAAAAGCGCTCAAGGAATAAGTAATATAAAGAAGGTGCACTCACAGGAGACAACACCCAATCCCCTAACAAGTTTACTGAGTAAACAATGAAAGATCAAATACATGCGTGAGACACTCATGCAAAAGTAAACACACTAATTGTGAAATAAAAGGGGGGTAAATGCCATAAACATTACATATACTCCATAATATTGCTGAAAGTCTATAGGAAAAATCAGTATACAGTTCCTGATATATTTTCCAGTCTTCGTAATTTTATTCATGAAATGCTCTGTGTTCCATAAAGTGATGAAAATTCCTCAGTTGGATACATCAAAATCATGTGGAAAAGCAAACAAACTCTCCGATACATTGTTGATAAAGTTCTTGAACAAACAGCCAACATGTGTTTCGTCTCAGGGGAATTACCCCAACGACTTCTTCAGGGATGAAATTTCGCCAAAACAGAACACTTGAAGTGGAAAGCACGATGCAAATAATGACACAGCTCCTGCCACCAGACACCAAAAGTGAAAACCCAAAGAAACACCCCCAAGGAGAGAGTCCTGGATGCCACAATATGGCAAGCAACCATTTAAAAGTAAGAAACATAGAGCAAAAAACTCCTCGATATAGTAAACACATGTGGACATAGATATCTAAAAAACAAAAAACAAAAACACCACGTGAACCACCTACGAACGTGTCTATCCCCGTGCTCTGATATAGTCCAAACAAACTAAGGTCAGCCATACATGATTTAATATTAAGTGAAAAGTCCTAGAGTCCGGATGAAAACCGATGTCAGATACATTTATCTGCGATCACCGTACCGATAATATCCAGACTCCTGAGAACTAACAAAGCCAAAAAACACAAATAATGAGCATAATCTCTTAAGTAGGTTAACTAAAAACACAACCTAATTCCAGTACGGAATCAAAAGACTAATTCTACCCGTCTATTACATATCCTCAACATAAAAGAAAATCAGTTCTTGTCTCGACCGCGAGTACGCTGGCCGTGATGGAACAAACGGAAGTGCTTTAATCAAAACCACCGAGCATAGGCAACGGACTGAAATTGTAAAAACAAAAAAAGGTAGAGTGAATCTTAGACATTATACAGCCATAATAGTAAGTCTTAAACATCGTCAAAAATCAAGGGGAGGAAACAGAAAACCGACTAGTGTGTCCTGACCAATTTGGAGCCAATTCGGTGTGTTAATAACATCGTCGAAACTTAAGCAATAGAAGACATGATATCCCCGCAACGCCACAAAAAATATACTACAAATCTGACAGGAAACAAAAAAACGGACTAGGGAGTCTTAACCAATTTAAAGCCATATTGATGTGTTATTAGCATTGTCCATATTAGAACAACTGAAAACATAATGTCCTGGTAAATTTACGAGGAAAATGCTACAAATCTGACATAAATAAGTATAACCAAAAAAAGAAATCCCAAAATTACATAATATAATTAATCAACAATGAGAAAAAGGTAGTATGGTCAATAATGCATAACGTTTCCAAGCCCAATTGAGTCATGATGAAATATCGCCTGCTAGTAAGAATTACAAGTGGATATCATGAATAACATACAATCATAAATAACAACAGAAATATGTAACAATCTTTATGTAAATAATTACAACTGTGAATCAAATGAGTAACAACAGAATAATCTCCCAAGAAATACTCCAATTCTCTATCTGAGTTGAGGCCCATTTCTACCGCTTTCAGTCGCATTATCCATAATTCCTCCTTTCTGTGAAGAGTGAGTTCCCTATTACCTCCTCTTGGGTCTCTAGGGACATGTTCAAAACCAAAGAATTCAAATTTATTTTTTGAGTACCCTGTGACTCACAGGTCAAAATGTGTGCCACTACAGGATATCTCTCATTGCCATTCTTAGGTGCCCTAACACCTAAGGTTATACAACCCAAATCTCCCCAGCCTGTTCAAGCCCTCGGGACCCCATCCCTGAGCTGAATTTATTTAAAAAGGGAAGGTAGGCAAGTTATCCCCTGATTTATGGAACAAGACTCAGCACACATGTACATCCAATTAGAGATGAAGGAATATTTCCTCAAAAATCTTCATGTCCTTGTGCAACACCATGTATGGATATTATCTCTTCAACCACATCTTCTTTTGACAAAAATAGTTTTATTGATTCACTCATAATTGTCCATATATAACTTCATGTGCAGTAAAATAGCCATAGCCAACGCGTTTCGTCCTAACGGACTTCTTCAGGGCTTGCAGGTAAAAAATAAGGAAGGTCCTCTAGATGCAATTCAATACGGCAACAGAGAAGCAAACCCAAATTGGGAGATTTGTTTAAATCCAGTCATTTTGAAAGTGAGGGATATGTTTGATTATTGTTTATATGTATATATGTATTAGAGAGGTATAGTCAATAAGAGGAATTTGAGAAAGATCCTTCATGAAAAGATTTGGACATAGGTTTTATGATTGCTACATTGTAAAATTGGATTCATGTTTATCTCTAAATAAATAACTGAAAAACATAGAAAAAGTAATGTGAAGAGGAGCTTGATGATCTATAAACATGGAAAGAGAATAGGAAAAAGTCTGTTTAATTCAAAACATGATCATGATGATGAGAGGAAAATGGCAGTAACTTTTGGCCATAAAGAAGCTCTGCATGGTGCCGGTCTAGTGTTTTAGAGCCATTGTAATGAAAGAAGGACAATTTGATAAAATGGTGTCCATTGTGTTTGTGTATGAGGCCCACAGCCAAAACGCGTTGCCCCAATTATTTGCTTGTTTTGCTCTCTGGGGACTTTGGAACATTCACCTAATAAACTACGGATATACTCGGCTGGAAGAGTACTGTATTGTGCCAGTGTGTTGGTGTTTCTGTGGAGTGCACTCTGTGGGAGCTTATATATATAAAAAAATAAACAAAGGTTACAGGGACATTATAGTTAGGCTTAGAGTTTACACACACAACAACCATAGAAATTCAGTAGTTATAGTTACCGGAGCTAACTATAAATTACTCCTCACAGTGCTCTGCTTATGACCTCACATATTACATCATTCATGACATGGTCAGTGACATCACCGATGACCTCATTCATGACATCATTCAGTCAGTGTATTTTGTAAAAGTATGTGATACACAAAGATATATACTAAGCAACTGCATGAGTTAAATTAATATTCGTTCTGTACTACTGAGTGATACTATTTGTAACATATATCATCCTATCTGTTATCCCGCTTTAAAAGTGGGTGTATTATTTATCAGTGAACTAGCTTCTACAATGGCACATATTCCCTTCTGATGTAGGTGTATGGTAATGCTTTACTACAGTCTAAGCTGTTCATTGAGACTTCACTCCACAGAGATTACTGAATATTGTTCTGTTTTATGACATACTGAACAGTTTCCTTAGACCTCTCTCCTTTGTGATGAATGACTAAACTAGTAAATTGCAATATAGTCATCTGTCCACTGAGGTGTTTCGCTAGGGTTATATCTTGCAGTGGTTTTAATGTGCCCCAAGATCTCTTTCCAGTATGTGGCAATGAGACTGCAGGACTACAGGATGTGGCAAAAGTCTCCTATCGCGAGTCTGCATGGCCAGCAGAGGGAGGATATGATGGGATATATGATCATGAGTCGAACAAATGTATAGTACCCTAGAAACATGAGTTTATATGCCATTTCCTGCGGGATAAACAGCTATAAGTTTTGTGAATGTCATGCCAGAGGGTTTCCCATTACTTTGGCAAGATGCCCTCTATAGTGGTACCCTGCCTGAAATTTTGATAAGGTTGGGCCTGAGAGGGTGTGGAATGTTGGTGTGTCTGATATGTATTGGAAATGAGCCCCTTAGACCTATTATACGCTTTCCCCAGATAGCCCCAGGATAATTGAAGGGGTGTAACACCCAGTGACACTGCTGGCAGTACTGTAAACTCATTGTTTGAGGGAGCTGATGATTGGCCTTACACTGGTCAAAGGATTTTATGGCTGTTCCCACAAAGAAGTCCTATTATGTCCTACAATCCCCATCCTCCCAGCTAGAAAATGAGTGAAGCTTAAGAGGGTGCGAAATCAGAGTTTTGCGCAATTGGTGTGCTAGGGGAGGGTTGTGGGCCCCCTCCTGGGTGCCAGTCTGTCCCAAGTGTTAAAGACTGTCTTAGTGGAGGTAGCTATATAGGCTCTGCACAGCAGGCCATGCTTGGGCCACTATGCTATATTTCAGAACTGCTCACAAGCCACGACCTGATCCATGTGGAACCAGTGTTTCTCACTCTCACAGACTACTCACTCAGAGATATATCTTAGATGGGCAGCCCAATAGTGCTCAAGGAGATTAGAGGAGGCCAGTCCACCCCTGTCCCAAGGTACATCAGTAAATAATTGGAATTCCTTAGCTTCCTCCCATTCCGAATGAAGGAGTGAATGCTGCGCTGTATGCAACAGATGTCACCCTGGGGGGGTCGGTGTGGGCAGTGATTTTAAAAGGTACAGGGCCCAATGTAGGACATTCATTTTTATGACATTGATGCGACCCAGCCAGGAGAGGTGAAGGGGCCTCCAGCATTTGAGATCTGCCAGAATGGACTTCCGGTATTGCAGCCAGTTGGCTTATATCCACAATGATAGGGTGGGAGTGAGATTTAGACTGAGATAGAATTGCTTTGATAGCCCATTGGAACAACACTAGGGCTTGTAGCACACAGAGGTCCTGTCTGGGTATAGTAAGATTAAGTGCACAAGATTTGGTCAGGTTGATTTTGAAGCCAGACACTGCTTCACATGCGGCAAGACTGTCAACAGTAGCCAGTAGAGAGGTAGTAGGTTAAGAGATAGTAAGCAGGAGGTCATCCACAAACAAGCTGATCTTGTAATCTAGGCCCTCAAAGGAAATGCCTGAAAAAGCGGTTTTGTGGCAGATGAGGATGGCAGTGGTTCAACAGCGAGGGTGAAGACGTGATGATAACAGATACCCCTGGCAGGTGCTACCGAGGATGGGAATGGAAGCTGTGTGTAGCCTATTGACCTGGATGGTGGCTGTTGGGGTAATATGCAAAGCCATAATCTTAGTTATCATGTCTGACCCTAGACCAATCTTGCCCAACATCGCTCGGAGGAAGAAAACAGTTCACCCCGTCAAAAACCTTCTCTGTGTCAATCGAGAGAAGGAACGTTGGGTGCTGTGGTGATGGGCCTCTTCCACTAAGTGCACCACTCAATGTATATTGTACGTTGTGAATGAACCCCACCTTGGCGATTAGTTTTGAAATATTGTTTCATTGACTGAATCGACATACTTTTGAATCAAATCGTCCTTTATATCAAGAGTGGACAAGAAGCATTTTTTAAAATTAATTTTCATATTTTGAAGGCTTACATTTGTTTTTGTAATAATTTGTTGGTATTTTTGTATCTGATGTATAGATTTATGTTGTGAATGAGGTATATATGTTTGTTTATGGGTGTGTGGGTAAAATATTTGGATTGCACTGTTTTGTATTGTATTGTATCGTTTTTAGGATTTTTGGATATTACTGTCTTTGACAATTTGTTGTTGCAATTTTATAAGAATATAATAAACATATGAAAGAAATATATGATTGATCTAATTAAGTATGTCTTAAATAATTAAATAAGTATATACATATGAAGTATTGTTTCATTATGAAGCAAATGATAAGTTATATATGAATTTATCATAATGGGATTTGAGAAGCTATAATCCTCTGACATATTTATCAAATACATATTTATTAGGTTTTAAATTGTAGAGTTTTATATATATCCATATAACGAAATTTTTGAGTAGCTCATTCATTCTTATGCTAATTGTACATTTTCCATGGTTGAGCTACTTAATCATAGCAGGGACCTTCAGTTTAACTTTTATTCCCACCTGGTCAGGGTCAATAAGTCTGGAACATAGCACTGTAGCCTAGTGGCTAAGATATTCATAAATATTTTCACATCTGTGTTGAGAAGGGCAATGGGGTGAGAGGACAAGCAGTGAGTGGGGTATAAGAGCTATCTCTGCTGCTGCCATATGGGCCTTAAGGCCCGGGTTCTGAGTAAAGGAGTTTAACAGCGGTAGTATGTGGTCGTGCATATTGTGGAGAAATATTCCATAGAAAAGGACAGGAAGCCATCAGGGCCTGGTGTTTTTACCTTGAGGAACAGCCTGCACTGCTCAACGCAACTCCTCAAGCGTGACCCCATTCATCCCCTGTTCGGGATGAATGGGTTCCTGGTCACATGAGCTCAGGTTGGTGTGTAGCCATTTTAGTTACAGCTTCATGCACGTTATTTTAGCGAGCTAGGCCTGCCGCTGTGCACTTTAACCTAGATATATTTTATTCAGCTTTGTTTATTATTTTAACAATAGCCACATTTGCGGTCTTGTTTTATTTTCTCTATCTAGCTGTTTTTGCCTAGGCCAGCACTGCGTTCTTAAACAAGACATTTCTTTCACTCTGTGCTCTTCTCAAGGCTGCAGTACGATAGGTTGCCGGCAAACGTGGTAACGCTTTGTCTCTAGTGTTCATAGAAACATACACACTCTTACGTAGGGATCCTTTCTTGGAACATCAGCTGTTTTATTATAAAAACACTATTTTGACCCATGTACGTTAGAGGGAGATTCCATCCAGATGACCACAACTGGACTGTGTGCTGATTGCTAAGTGCTTCGCTACAGCTGCTTATGTAGACTAGAGGCCTGTTGCTCAGGTATGAGGGATGATGTCTTCGAAGGGGAACCTGAAGAGCAGAACTAGAGCTTAACATGCTGTGCTCTAACATAGCCTAGGTAGGAATTATTTTAACGATTCTAGTGACAATATGATAGCGTTATTTTTATGCTTAACTCTCCTTGTCACAATTTTAATCTTGTCATGCTTTATCGTCATAGTTATTGCAGTATATGCTTTATTATCTAAGATGCAGTTGCTTCAATAAAACCTTATTGAAATATATTCTGCCTCTGAATGTCCTTGTATATGTGAGACTAATGTAACCAAGAGAAACGGATGTAATCTGAGTGACCACGATTTCCCTGAGGAGTCAATTGTGTCATGTGCTTGGTTGCCCAACCATAGTTAGGATAATGAGAGCCTACGCGACAAGACGCTGCCAACATTTGGTCAGGCTCTAATTTTCGGGTCCTCCTGAGTATCTGTTTCACTACATACAAAGTCACCTCAATACTATATACGGAGATGTCCGTGGTAATGAGGATTTTCCTCCTCAGCTAAGAAGGGAGTACCTAACTAACATTGTAGGTTGTTCAAGCTTGGACCCTAAATGGCTAATCCCCATTTGGTGTTCTTATCTCTGAACAAAATTAACCATTCATCATGGGGAATCTGCAACAGGTAGCAATTGCAGTCAATATGCGACCACCCATTACTGCACATTATTGACACATGGCCTAATGGCCCAGGGGGGTCCACTTATATTTGTGGTTGAGACTCATCCAGCCTATAGAACAGAAATCGTCTATTCTTGGGTCACATTTCCAGCAGCTGATGGGAACAAAAACACATTTCAACAGTATGCCCCTGAAAACACACCTGCACAATACAGAGCATATGCATATCTAGAAAATCTCTATCTTATCAAGAACATAATAATTGGCTTGATGGTGCCTTACCCCATACAATTCTACATGTTAGGTTAGGTCCTCTAGGTAATGATGGTCCTACCTGGCCTTTATTGGCCACATATACACCTCACCCTGCTGCAGTGAACCGAACAGTAGCTGAAGTCCATCATTCATATGCTGAGCTTACGGCAATATACAGACGATTAGTACAGTTTATAATACAAACATTAAATACAAACCCAGCACTTGCTGCCCCAGTGCAACCACATGCAGTAACGCCAGGCATTAATCCTGCGACTGTACATTCGATCATGGGTAAAGTCCCTGTCAAACGAGAAGGGATTCCGTTTTGGTTAGCTCAAAAAATGTATGCACTGGAAACAGTATTTCCCCATACGGTACCTCGGTATAAGCACAGAATATTAACTATGTGCTTGCCTTTTGGGATGGTTCCCACAATAGACAACTGCAATATTTGGGGCATGGTATTTGCTGCCACGCTCTATACTACCGCACATGGTACACCGACACTTGCCAATTTACCAGAAGTGTTGAAACAAATTCAAGATGAATACGGGGCTGCCCTGGCCCTGAACTTGGGGATGCAACTAATGGGCAATTTTGCCACAGTATCCTCAATTATATTAAGTAACCTTCAAGGAGAAGCAGTTGCACTAGCGGTGCGCATGCAGCTCTGGGACTATCCTCCACAGGATCAAGAACGTGAGCTGCCAAAGATTATCGCGGAGACATGCTCTAGCATTGGTCGAGATAGTCTGGGGGCCAGACCCATAAAATCACAGTTACAGGGTAAATCTAATAGATTCTACTAAGCAAGCTCCTGAGGGTACTAAGAAACACTAGGATAAAAAATAAAAAAACACCTCAAAAAGAAAGGGGAGAATCTCTGCATACAGAGACCCAACAGAATAAATATAATCTCCGAAATAGAGATAATATAAAAACGCTTGACAGATATCAATATACTGATACACGTCAATCTTGTTCCTTTAAGGACTCACCGGAAAAAACGTAGTGAGAGAGGTGAGTGATCAGATCGAAGAATTGAGTATGTGAAACCGAGACAGGAAACACAACGCTTAGCAGAGGTTTCTATTAAAGAAGAAGACGAACATCCCTAACAGAAACCCCAATTTAAAAAGAAAACAGTGACAGCAGTTGCAGTTCATCATGCCAATCAAGAAGAAGGCTCGATTGAAGAACAAGAAGTGGGCATTAGCGCGATTAGACAGCACGGCAGAGGTCACAATAGTTCCTCTGAATCTTTAAGAGCATCTGGAGGTGAAAGCAACTGATGACTTCCTACAAGTTGAAACTGTGGACATGAATGTCTCCACGCCTGATAGGGTGTACAAAGTAACGTTACAGTTAGAAGGAGACATTGAATGCACAATCAACGCAATCTTTTGGGACCGCTTCGTAAATATATATGATATTCTACTGGCCGAAAGGGATTGGGCTCCTGAATTTGTCCATACTTGCCCAAAGGGCTGTTCTTTGGCTAGGCCAGCACTGCATTCTTAAACAAGACATTTATTTCACTCTGCGCTTTTCTCAAGGCTGCAGTAAGATAGGTTGACGGTGTAACGCTTTGCCTCTAGTGTTTGTAGAAACATAAACACTCTTACGTAGAGATCCTTCCTTGGAACATCAGCTGTTTTATTATAAAAACACTTCTTTGACCCATGTACGTTAGATGGAGATTCCAGCCAGATGACCACAACTGTTTTCTGATTTCTGAAGGCTTCGCTACAGCTGCGTATGTAGACTTTTTTCTTACACTGGTAAATTGGGTGTTCATAAAGATGGGTACTTTCAAAAAGTTATTGTGAATGCAGTTAAGAAACTAAATTATCTTGGGTTCTTCATATTACATAGCTTTCATCTGACTAATCACTTTAACCCTTTCCTAAAAAACACAAGCCTAGCCACCCATGTCTGTATTAGTGTATATTTAACTCTATCCTTGCTCTAATTTGACATTTACTCAGCTATGTAAATATGCAGCCCATTTAGCTTTCTTCCTGACTGTAATCCAACTCTCTCAGACTCCCACTGCTGAATCAATGGATAACTTGCAATGTGTGACGGGCTTAAATATACCCGTCAGGTCTCAGCAAACGCCATACAGATGTACCCAGACCCCCCTCTTTCTAATAGTCCGGGGGTGTCACCTCAGGGTGGTGTTCGGGGTGTTACTCCCCCACTAATGTATTTTCTAATAAATAGTTGGGTACAGGTGCTTTCAGTCAGGTATTGTAGGATGTCAGTTGGATTTCAGCAGGAATTTTTACATACACACAGCGAGAAAAGCACACACACTCACTCTCTGTTTTGAAGGTCCTCAAATATTGGCTTTTTTGCAAAATATTGCTTTATCTCTCGCCCTGCTCCTACCAAACCCCATGCCTATCACTTTCCACTGCCCCTTAGGCCCCACTCATCAGGTTTATTTCTTTTGAATATAATAGCTAGCCTGTCTCCTCTTTTGTTTATGCATATTTGTGTGACTGTGTGATAGCCTAGAGGAACACTTCATGCAATACTGGCAACATGTATTCTCCCAACCATGATTCGGTTATGAAGAGTAAGTCAGGTTGTGTGTCAGTAACTAGGTCATAGGTGTGGTGCTTGTTCTTAGAGAGTGATGCAGAAGTGGATGGGCGTTGGACCTCCCACTTATCTAAATCTCACGTTAGCCTTGCAAACAGGAAACAAGAAAATATCCTTTACACTCATGCACTTTGGGTCTCTACTGGATAATAAAAACACCCCGGCCTATGGTGTGAAAAAATATAAACACTATCTGCCCTGCAGGAGTGGTGAGGGAAGATTGTTATACCCCCCACCCCACCCCAATAATTATATACACAACCTTTACTAGGGCAGGTTATTTTACTTTATAGCCTTGCTTTGCTTAAGAGCATGAAAAGAGAATGAAAAGGTCCCCACACATCCCCCGCCTTGCAGAGACGACACAGGAATATTAGCTGTGAGCAGCCCCAGAGCCATTGGAGCCTCTGAGCATTGTCCAGAGGCCCAGAAAATCTGGATGATCCAGCAACCCAATTTACCCAAATGTGGAGGGAATTACCATTTGACTCTTGGAGAGCTACCATCTGTTCTTGTGCCATATGTCTCTCTCTGCCTTGCCCCAGGACTGGAAGGGTTTTAATACCTCCATCCTGGAATTCTCAAGTGGGGAAGGAGTGAATTTGTACACCCTATCATCACAGTTGGGAACAATGGACCTTAATCATCACCTGCCATGGTACTCTGTGACCCCAGAATTATGTGGGCCAGGGAAGTATGGAGTACTTTCCTCGCGGACAGAATTTGTGGCCCATTAAATGTTAGGGAGCAAGGAACCTTACAGCTGCTGACATAGTTTGCAAAGTCAGCTTACCCGGTCCTGTGTGCCCAGCTGATTTTTGCATGCATCAGAATACCTTGACACCCAGTGTCATCTTTGCATTTGTGAAGACAACACCGAGGCAAATACCTTGTACACTTGAGCAAGTTGGGATGGAGGTGAAGAAGTGTTGCTTCTACACTTGGGCAGGGAATGAGGTGTTAATATACCTGCTAACTCTTTGCAAGACGCAAGTTTATCCCTTGGGAAGGATGTAGTCATAAAATAGCCCCCAACCCTTGGGCAAGGCATCAGGGCAAAAGGCATATTCCTCCCACACTTGTGCATCCATTTCCTACCATTGGAACGGATGGAGGAACAAAAAGCACATGCTTTCTCATCATCGATCAAGTTGGGGGGCTAAACAGTAGTGCCCCCTGCCATAAGTAAGGTGTTGGGCTACATGACATCCTGCACCAAATTTTAATCTCTAACAATGTACATGAACATTATTTACAAGCCAATCAGCCGTAACCTTTTTATAGTTTTAGGTAAGGGGACAAGGCCACAACTCTTCCTCTTCTTAAGACATACTGACTGTAGCTAAGTATAATCATATTTTAACCATATAAAACGCGTGTGTTGTATGCTACACTGCAGAGCCTACCTTGCCATGAATATTTGTCCTGTTCCTGACTGCCTAGATTTTCTACTTTTTGCTAGCTGGTAATAAAGTGCCGGCGGTTTGCTGAATTTGTGTCCAAGTGAATGCACATTGATAGATTATTTTCCCCCAGCTGGGCGTTAGGCATTGTTTTACATCACCTCAGAAGCAGAGCACAGACATATTCAATGAATAGCAACAAAGCCAGTGGGGTACAATTATTCCTGCTCATTGCTTAGAATAATTTCCAGCAGAAACAAAAGCATTTAATGGCTTAAATACAGTTTTCGTTAAAAATGACATTTTTCAAGAAGGAAATTAATGGCTTTCCGCAACGAGGGTATATTTGTGTTTATGCAGCTGTGGCTTTTGGAATTAATTAGATGTTCGGAGAAATGCTAAGAGGGGGCTCGTGTTGTGTTAGCTGTTGACGAGCAGCTGGTAGTTTTTGTATTCAGAGGCGCCCAGAAGCCACAAACTGACTGTGGAGTCAGTAGTGTTTATGTGATCATAAAACGTAATGCCTCCATTTCTTGTTTACTAGGAATCAAAACAAGCTGCACTGGCTGTGCCAAAATGTCTCTGGCTGTTCCACTGCGGGATGTTTTCACATTATATTTTTTCGTAAGCATTGTGCGCTCCCAAAATTTACGTATAGACTCGTACATACAGAGGCTTTGCCTCAGGCCAGACTTTCACTTCTTAGCATACCAAGAAGCTAGCCCCACTAGATTTCCAGCAATTGAAATACATCTGCTTTTCAATAGGGACTTTCCTTCGATTTTACTATTGGAAGGCTTACTGTGGATCCCGCTCAGGTAGGGCATGCAGTCACTTCTGGCAATCAATGCCTGGTCTTAGCAAGGTACAGGAGGTAGCGTCTCGGTGCTGTTAGAAGTGGGACACGGCAAGACACTTTCAAGCCCTTAACTTTAGCAAGTTTGAAATGGTGGACTGTAACAGACCCGCCTCTGGCTGGCAGGCAACCTCCCTTTGTGGGTAGTGGATGGACACCTGCTAGGACATGAGCCCAATCAGAGCCTGTATGTGCTCTTCATGTAAGTAACCTGCCTATGTTCTTTCATACAGAGTTTGGCAAACACATGAACGTTTTGACCTTCTCATTCTTGGGCCACAGTTGGATGGTCTTAACCATGGCAATATTCGGTAGGAGATGAATGGAGTTCACATGGTTGGGGCAGCTTTGTGATAGGAATGGGAGAGGGTCTTGGCTTCCCTGTCTGAGGAGGAAGCTCTTAATAAAAATATATACAAATATGGTTTCTGGATAAACACCACTGCCATGCTTGTATTGTAGGCTGTGGAGGCAGTTGCCTAGCTCTGAGGTTGGTCACTGGGTCCCGCAGATTGTCATCTCACTTCCTAGTTAGGGGCACACTTTCAGGATAATTTCCAGTTGAGCAACACTGTCTGAGTTTGTAATGTTGACTCTGGCATCTCTCACATCTTGACCAGTGTCAGTTGGGGGTAAAACTACCTGTCCACTCCACCTTTTCTCGCCCAGTTCTCAATATGGTATTTAGATGTTCATTTGGAAGGGAGGTCCTCAAATACTAGGTAAATGTGTTTGCCTCCTACAAGTGTTGGCCTTACCAAAATGTAGAAAAGCCATGTATTTCACCATATTCCATTAAATCTGCATACATGCATGAATCATCTACAACTACACAGTTTATAGAATTTTAAGTGGAAAAAACCTAAAGGTTTGTCAAAGTAGTTTTCCTGCAGAAGCATTTTGTGAAAATGAGATTAAATATTGAAGGCTTTGTTTGTTTGTTTGTTTGTTTTGTACAAATGGTTGAATTATTATCTGTACTGATTAAAGGTTCGTTTCTCTGACAGAATCAGATATACGCAAACTGCAATTTTATTTCTATTGCAGTATACCAGTTGTCAAATACAACAGAACTATCATATTAATTTGAATGCACTTTCAATGTTCTCTTTTATTGGAATTTTAAGATATCAGAAGTAGTCGGCATGTGTGGCTACATTCATTTTCATATTTCATGTATTTGCTTTTTATTCTTTATTTTTATTGCCGTAGTTTGGATCCTTTAACCAGAACCACTCTTTTTCCAGAGTCCTGAATGCATACTGAAATTTCATTCACATTTAAAATTGAACCTTCTTAATTTTTCATTCACCTTTATCCTAATTGCAACGGTTCTCTGTATAACAAAAAAAGGTTATGGATGACAGACTATCCCTGCCCTTACCCCTTGTGAACTGAAAAAACTCTATATCAGGTTGTTAATTATAATAAGACAAATTGTAGGAACCCAGGTGTATTATTGACAAAAATACTTCTCGGGCAAGTCCAAATCTTCATGTGAACAGTCAAAAATATGTACATCTCACTTAATCAAATATCTTCTAAGCATCAGTAGAAATTAATAATGTATACCTTTACTTACTGTCCTGGTGTGTGCATCACCTATGTCAAAGACAATAGAGGAGGTCTCATCTTTTGATACAATTAAGACAAAACTCAGAATTGTAATTTTCCATTACATGTCCTGGCAAGCCCATCAGGTTATAACTGTGTTAATGTACAAAGAATTTGAGCATGGATGTCTAAGCTGTGTGCTCTAGGGACATGGCCTTGCCTCTACATCCACTTCTCCTTCTTCCGGTCCTTACCATGTGAGTTGAGCCTCAGCCGTGAGGTAGATATCTATGTATTTCTTTAAATTTCTGTGTACCAGTAAATATATTCTCTTTTTGAATTCTTATAGGAATTTAGTTTTCCTCACTATTCATCACCTTCGCCATTCCAGCCTTTGTTATTGTGTCTGTCTCCATTAACACTCTAGTTTGTTACTATCGCCATTGCGGAGACATGCATCTATATCCCCTTCGCTGCCAGGCCTTTTCCCCCTCCTGTGCCGAGCCTTTTTTTGGCTATTTGGGGCAGTTCGCCCTTAGGCCCTCATAACGTTTTGTCCACATAAGCTACCCACGCCAAATTTGCGTCCTTTTTTTCCAACATCCTAGGGATTCTAGAGGTACCCAGACTTTGTGGGTTCCCCTGAAGGAGACCAAGAAATTAGCCAAAATAGTGAAAAATTTGATTTTTTCAAAACAAATGGGAAAAAAGGGCTGCAGAAGGCAGCTCGTGGTTTTTCAGTGAAAATGGCACCAACAAAGGGTTGGCGGTGGCAAGATCACCATCTTCCCAGCTTTCAGGAACAGGCAGACTTGAATTGGAAAACCCAATTTTTCAATACAATTTTGACATTTTACTGGGACATACCCCATTTTTACTATTTTTTGTGCTTTCAGCCTCCTTCCAGTTAGTGACCAAAATGGGTGAGAAACCAATGCTGGATCCCAGAAAGCTAAACATTTCTGAACAGTAGACCAAATTCTGAATTCAGCAAGGGGTCATTTCTGTGGATCCTATAAGTTTCCCACAGAAAATAACAGATATTGAAATTGAGGTGAAAAAAACAGCCATTTATCTCCACGCTTTACTCTGTAACTTTTTCCTGCAATGTCAGATTTTCAAAAGCAATATACCGTTATGTCAGCTGACTCTTCTGGTTGCGGGGATATATAGGGCTTGTAGGTTCATCAAGAACTCTAGGTACCCAGAGCCAATAAATGAGCTGCACCTTGCAATGGGTTTTTATTCTATACTGGGTATACAGCAATTCATTTGCTGAAATATAAAAAGTGAAAAATAGGTATCAAGAAAACCTTTGTATTTCCAAAATGGCCACAAGATAAGGTGTTGAGAAGCAGTGGTTATTTGCACATCTCTGAATTCCGGGGTGCTCATACTAGCATGTGAATTACAGGGCATTTCTCAAATAGACGTCTTTTTTACACACTGCTTTACATTTGGAAGGAAAAAATGTAGAGAAAGACAAGGGGCAATAACACTTGTTTTGCTATTCTGTGTTCCCCCAAGTCTCCCGATAAAAATGGTACATCACTTGTGTGGGTAGGCCTAGTGCCCACGAAAGGAAATGGCCCAAAACACGTGGACACATCACATTTTTTCACAGAAAACAGGTGTGTTTTTTTACAAAGTGCCTACCTGTGGATTTTGGCCTCTAGCTCAGCCGGCACCTGGTGAAACCTACCAAACCAGTGCATTTTTGAAAACTAGACACCTAGGGGAATCCAAGATGGGGTGACCTGTGGGGATCTGACCAGGTTCTATTACCCAGAATCCTTTGCAAACCTCAACATTTGACCAAAAAAACACTTTTTCCTCTCATTTCGGTGACAGAAAGTTCTGGAATCTGAGAGGAGCCACAAATTTCCTTCGACCCAGCGTTCCCCCAAGTCTCCCGATAAAAATGGTACCTCACTTGTGTGGGTAGGCCTAGCGCCCACGAAAGGAAATGGCCCAAAATACAACGTGGATACATCACATTTTTTCAGGGAAAACAGAGGTGTTTTTTGCAAAGTGCCTACCTGTTGATTTTGGCCTCTAGATCAGCCGGCCCCAGGGGGGGCAGAAATGGCCTAAAATAAATTTGGCCCCCCCTGGGGAGCAACCCTTGCCTACGGGGTCGCTCCCCCTGCGTGACATTGGTGCAAAAAAAAAGATCCCCGGTGCCTAGTTGTGACCTAAAATCACCCGATTTGCCCCCAAGGGGGGCAGAAATGGTCTAAATACAATTTGTCCCCCAGGGGAGCGACCCTTGCCTAATGGGTCGCTCCTCATCTCTAAAAAAACAACAAAAAAAAATAGCCCTGGAGCCTAGAGGTTTCTGCCCCCCTTGAGGGCAGAAATGGCCTAAAATAAATTTGCCCCCCCAAGTCCTCCCCGGGGAGCGACCCTCGCCTACGGGGTCGCACCCCTTGCGTGACATTGGCACAAAAAATAAACAGTGCCTAGTTGTGTCTGCCCCCCTTGGGGGCAGATTGACCTAAAATCTGCCGTTCGGCCCCCAAGGGGGGCGGAAATGGTCTAAATACAATTTGCCCCCCAGGGGAGCGACCCTTGCCTAATGGGTCGCTCCCCATCTCTAAAAAAACAAAAAAACACACAAAAATGTTTTAGCCCTGGCGCCTAGAGGTTTCTGCCCCCATGGGGGAAGATCGGCCTAATAACAATAGGCCGATCTGCCCCCAGGGGACTCAGAAATGGGCTAAAATAAATTTTTCCCCCCAACCCCTCCCCTGGGAGCGACCCTTGCCTACGGGGTCGCTCCCTTTGCGTGACATTGGCGCAAAAAAAAATCCCCGGAGCCTAGTTGTTTCTGCCCCCCCTAAAATCGGACGATCTGCTCCCAAAGGGGGCAGAAATGGCCTAAATACAATTTGCCCCTCCAGGGGAGCGACCCTTGCCTAAGGGGTCTCTCCCCATCTGTAAAACAACAACAACAACAACAATCCCCAGTGCCTAGTGGTTTAAATTAATTAAAATAGGCTGGCCTAAAATAAATTTGCCCCCCAGGGGAACGACCCTTGCCTAAGGTGTCCCTCCCCTTGCGTGAAATTCGCAAAAAAAAAAAAAAAATCCCTGGGTTCTAGTGGTTTCTGTCCCCCTTGGGGGCAGATTGGCCTCATTAAAAATAGGCCAATATAATTTGCTCCCTATGGGAGCAACCCTTGCCTGGGGGGGGGGGCAGAAAAGGCCTAAAAAAAAAATGCCCCCGTGCGAGCCTTGCCCAAGGGGTCGCTCCCTCATGCTAATTTCATTTGAAAATAAACATCCCTGGTGTCTAGTGGGTGTTTTGACAGCCGGATTGCTTGCAATCCGGCTGCCAAAACGCTGAGAGAGACTTCACAGGGAAGGAAAAAACTTTCCTTCCCTTTGAAGTCTCTCGGCCTCCTCCACGTGATCGGAAGAGGAATGCTTTTGTATTTCTCTTCCGATCTCCTTGTAACAATCAGCACGCGCTCGCGCGCTGATGTCACAGGAGGGGTGGGTGCTGTTAGGGGTGGAAGTGGAAGTGTTTCCCCTTCCATCCCTGCATTGAGGGGGTGGGGGGGGGAACCCCACAGAGGGAGCGCTAGCGCTCCCTCTGGGCTCTGTGCCCAGGACGTAATGGTTACGTCCTAGGGCACACAAGCACTGTGCCTCAGGACGTAACCATTACGTCCTGGGCACAGAAAGGGATATATTCCAACCTGCTGTGGCTTGAAGAAAATTGAATTAAAGTAGGGGAGGAAGGCAATTAAGTGTAATTTTATTTCTTTTGCTGAGTAACTTCGCTAAGCCAACAGGTCACACTTTGGTAGTCTTGAATATATGTGTTCCTCATTCGAACACCCCCTGCCTGTGCTATAGCAGAGACTGGGTCTTGAGTAAAGCCTGCCTTTGGGACAGAGTCTCAGTCTGTGCTCTCCGTTTCATGCCAAAAGTTGCAAAGTTGTGCTCTAAGCTAAGACTGGCAAATACATTAAAGTATAAAGACAGGGTTACAGCTACAGCTGGCCCTTGCTGCCCTGGGAGTTGGTTGTATGCCTACAACATGGGAGACAGTACATGTTCAGAAAAGAGGAGACGTTCTAATTCTTCTTCTTCTCCCTCCTCTCTTGAGTAGTCTCCTGGAGTGTGGTGTGGTGGCCAGGGCAGTAGCTTCTGCTGTGCATCATGTGAGACCTCAACTGGAGCCTAAGGTTCAAAAAGAAAGGGAATATAAACAAGGCTCATACAGGAAAATTGGGTAAGGGGCTCAGTTTCAGAAAGTGGTACAGCACATCCACCAAAAAGGGAGCTTTGAAATCCCTGGTCCTAGGTGTGATCCTGATGAGTTTTTTTCGATCATATGGTACTGCTTTTGCCGACTCGTTTCCTCTTCACTAGGCTATCAGATCCATTCTAGAAGGTGAATGGAAAGACACTGATAAAAAAGGATTTACAAAACTTCTAGCTAAAGGAATAATTTGGCTTGATTTGATATTGAATGTTCATATGCTGTTAGGATTCATTCATTTTTAGCAACTATGTGTTCAAATGTATTGACTGAGGAGTGCCTCACCCATCTCCTAGTATCCTCCCTCTCACTAGTAACCAGTAAAATCAGAGATGCTGTAAAAAGAGGTTAGAAAGCCACCAATTAAATTTTTTATACTGCTTCATACGCGCTTATGCTTCACAGTCCCTTTGAAGGAGCACTGCAAGGAGTAGGCTGCACAGATCTAGGCACTGTGAAATTAATGGTGTGCTCGGACACTGTGAGCCTGATTTATAGTTTGTCTGATGTGTTACTCCATCACAAGCATGTGAGAGATCCCGTTCACTGTATTACGATCTTCATAAGCTATAATGGAATCATAATACGGTGGATGGTATATCCGTCACGCTTGTGACAGAGTAAACCCATCAGCCTAACTCTAGATCAAACCCTGTGTTTGATGCTTTTTGTGTGGCTGCTACATCTTACAGAGCAGTCCTCTGAGGTTGGAGGCACGTATGGTTAAGCACTTGGAAACTGATTTCTGCCCACAAATCATTAATATCTCATCTTACCTTTGCTAGCCTGAAATTATTGGTCCTTGACAGCAAAAGTTGTTAGAGGGGTCTTCAGAGGATACAAACCCGCTCTAACCAGTGAAAGCCTTCCTCTGGTTTCTGTTCCATTCTATCTCAGCAACAAAATCAGCTACATTAGGTATGAGTGGACAAGAATCTTGCAGCAGATAAGAAGCTGCTCACACTGTTTGGGGGATCTTCCTCTCACTCTGGTTCCTTCCTATCACAACATCAATATCAGTAGCATTAGGGTAATCAAGGAGGTTTCAGCAGGCAAACCTTTCATGGGCAAGACCACAGTCTGGTGGCTGGCTTCGTTGACAAGTCTTAACTGTCTCCTACCTCTTACCTCCCTTGCTCCCCAAGCACCAAAACCATCACAATGCCATAGGGTCAGAAGAACAAGTTGGGAGAAGAATACAAAAAGTTTTGACTCATTGGAAGATACACATTCTAGATCACTTAGCCATCCAATTTATGGAATGTGGCCACCAAGTGAAATTCCGAAGCATGTATCCCAAACCTTGATTCTATCCAAATATTTTGCTATCAAAAGCAGAAAAGAGAACTGCTCTTCTCAAAGGAATTGCTACTTTGGTAGTGATAGGCCAGTGATTTTGGTACCCATCTCCATCATGTTTGTATTCATGCATACTTCAGACTATGTGCAACCCATCCTGGACCTAAAATGGTTGAACAATTTCATTCTGATTGGCAAGTTCAAAATGGTATAATTTCCAGTGGTGATCCTTCTTATAAATTCAGAGCATTATGTACCAAATCTAAAGCACACTTACCTTTACCAGTCATCTCAGAGGTTTCTCCAATTTGCAGTAGGCAACAATCATTATTACCTCACAGCCCTGCCTTTCTGAATAGCTTTGCAAAGGTATTGGCTTCGCTGTTTGCTTTTTTGCAGGTCCCGGAAGTCCAGCTGTTTCCTTTCCCATTGGAGGGAGTCTCGCCTTCTGTGGCTTTTATTTAGGGTGTAAGATTTTTATCCTTGGTCCTCCAAACTGATAGCTGGGGGGGTTGATCTTAAACTGTTGGATGGCCTCTTTGCCCTACCTATCATCCAGTGAGTTCACATGCTAATGGCACTTAGTGTTACTGAGGTGGTTCAGGAAAGGTGACCACAGACCACGAAGGTGAACATAGTGGAAGCAGCATCATGCAGTATGCCTTGTAGTGGTTTCTTCCTCCATGGTTCAGTGACCCCTCACATCTATTCCAGCTACATGGAAGTTCCTGCTGTGTCTATCTTTCCAAGGTCATATATGAGAACACTACAATGAGGAACATGTGCCCGAAGCTAGGTCCAAGAGCCGGTAGCTGGGAACACAGATGCCTCACATAGTTTTATAGGGCTGGGGTAGGATGTAGATATCAACAGTGGTGTGTCACAATGTCAGGGTTTCCTTTTAGCACCTAGATTGAGCACCCATATTTTAGCTCTTAGGCCCATAGTCTGTGTCTTTGTGAAGCATACACACCTTTTTCGCTTTTATTAATTTTACTACATTTTAGCACAGCTCGCTTTTAGCTTATTGTTTTATATTTTAACAGCTGCCTTTCTTAGAAAACATACTTGTTTGTGTTCCACATTTATCTTTCCCTTGCACGCATTTCACTCTGTGCCCTGCTCAAGGCTGCTATATTTGTACACAATAGTTTACCGAGTATTGCTTCTCCAAGTCAACCTTCTAACCATAGACATAGTATTACATTAGGCCTGTTATCAGAACCCAACATGGTTTGTTATATGAACACCACACAGGCTGAAGAAGGGTGGAGGGGACATCCCAACCAGGCATCTTATGTGTGCGCCACTTTGTCGAAAGCTTTGCTGATCTTGGCCTCGTCTTTCCACCTAACAAGGACGACTGCCAGCAGAACAGGCAGACCCTTGCCTTCTTTCAGGTATCAGGGCCAGGGCTCCTTCCATAGAATGGGACAGGCAGAAGGGCTACTACTGCTATGTTCTCATATTAGACATTAGGGTTTAGGTAGGAATTCTTAGACTCATGACTACGTCAGGATATTTGGGACTGTTTGTGTTCCACTCTAATGGTCACAATCATCACTGTCTTATGTTTCATCCTCCTAATAATTGTAGCTCATGGCTTTTATCATAAGATGCAGTTGCTTCAATAAATTCATTGAAAATTATCCTGCATTTCGTTATTCGCTTTTATGTCTGAGGCTCTGTGCAACTGAAAGAAAAGGGTATGATCTGTTCCATCACAACTTCCCTGAGGAGTCATAATGTCATGTTTCTAGGCTGCCACAAATCACCTTTAATTTATAGGTTTTGTTGAGGTGCTGCTAGCTAGCTGACAAAGTCAGGCTGACAGATTCTATTCAGTGTTGGACTGACTCAGTGACCCACACGCAGTGGTGCTGCTGCCCTAATCCCCCATGGTAAGAGTCCCACAACATAGATGGCTGAAACAGTCTGCACAGCTTGTAGTTTACAGCTCACAGTGCATTTTCAACATCTTACTGTTTTGTTCCTTGCTTTACCCTTTTCTGTTCAAGGCCAGTGGAAATAAAGGAGGGCTTGCGGGATAACCTGTACATTTTGGAAGGGCTTCTTGTAAGATGCTTCAACCCAGAACAACTGCAACATAATGTAAAATATGGGTTATTAGTTGTGACGCATGTGGGTTCATCACAGTAATACCCAACCTTCTGTTTACTGGAAACCAAGTACCCCGCTGTAGCACTTGATTCTGCCAAAATAATGAGGCACATCAGTGCAAGCCCCACTCAGAGGAGGTAGTGTGTGCAAGAACCCGTCTGCAGATACTCAACAAGCTATCCAATAAATCATGTTCAGTCACTGCTTTTTCTTATAAATGGAAAAGCAGTTTAACACACACACAGTACTCAATACCATGTATTATTTTACAAATATATACATGATGGCAGGTGGAAATAACTATGGACTCACCCTTGTAATAAATCACAACCCCATTGAGCCCTGAACTCAAAGGTTATACTACCCCCACATATACTAGACAAAATATTGTGTGGTTATTAAAAGGCAGGGCTCATGGAATTCTCACGTTGTCACCAATATGTCACAATAAAACAATGCAGCACTATAAAAATCACCACAGATTGTACCTTCTTACAGTTACATTCTTTAGGGTTTGTAATGCCTCACTCTTGACTTTGTTATTGTTGATAAAGCTTTTCAATGGCCTCCTATAATACATGTATTGATTCCATATTAGCATTATCAATAAAGTATTTTCATGACCTTCAATAAGATATGCAATGATTTACTTCTAACTTTGTCTTTGTTAATACATTTTCAATGTAACTCCGAGCATGAGTTTGAGACTCTTTATTAGGTTTACGAAAAACCATAAAAGAAAACATTAAATTCAGATAAATACAGTGTAAAAAATATTCAAAAATACACACACAAAAACATTAATCAGCGGTACGGGTTAAAATCAATCACATAACATTCATGATGATCACTTCTATAAATAAAAATAAAGTGACCGAATCGCACTAGATAAAGAGTTCATGTACAGTTCCACTTCACAATCCATACACCTTTTCTGCCATCAACATGAGGAAATGGGGCTGGAATATCGCCCAAGTCTGCAGGTTGAACCGGATACAGAAGTAAAACCTGAAAGAGCTTGTGGTCACATGCACATTGGGCTCCCATTTGCCCTTATGTGTGTGTACTCGGAGTTCCTTCCCTTGCAGGAATACCATAAGGAATACTACGAGGACCTCTTTTGCAAAGTGCTTGATTGGCTAGCCCACATCAGGGGCTTCCCTTCTGCCTGCTTAGTGAAATTTTGCACAAGTTTTATTCTACCTGTTGCAAAGCAGTGGTAGGGCCCACCAAAAGAGGATCCCTGCCCACTAAGCCTTTGTTCAAAAGCCCATTCTCTGAGAGTGTTTAATAAGTGAACCAACTTCACCTAAGGAACACTGCTTTGAGCCACTGAGAGACTTAAGGCACCTTTACATGAGAAAAACTCTTAGGCTGCCCATGGAGGGGAGGGCTTCTCCACACTTGGCACCCTCAAGCTGCATTCCATTTTGTTGGTGGTGCCCTTGCTCTCTCTGGTGCTTGCCCAGACAAATATGTAAATATAGAAGACATTTGAAAGGATTTATGGGGTGTTCACTCACACCAGTTGATCAGTCCAAGGGGCTTATAGTGTGGTTCCCCACCTTGCTACCATGTCCTTTCCTCTTTTTTTTATTTTGCTGCCATGTGGCCTTGCAATGCTCCTATCCTTTGTTTTAATTTTCCATACAGTCTCATGCTGTAACAGTCCTGCTTTTGATTGTAACCCAGGTATCCATGCCCACTCTTGGTTACTGGGGTTTCAGTCGCTCTTGGGCCCAGTGGAAACCTGTGTCTATTGGTGCGGAGCCAACATCTTTGTTTTCCTCTTCTCCTGCACTCCTGGACTGACAGGTGAGGGCAGCACTTCATTCTCCCTCTCCCACTCGGAAATCATTCTACTGATTTGTTAGTGTACTACCTACTTTTGACCAATTTTCTGGATTTATTCAATAGACATGTTGGAGAGATTGGGAAGGCACCATAGACTTCAGATTATAAACTGGATTTTCCATGAAGACACATGGCCCCTGGCATTGTTGGACCTGGATGGCAATGTATTTCTGTTATCTCTGTAATAAAAGGCCTAAAATATTGACTTTAGAGTCATATTTAGTGTATGTTTAGCTAACCTGCTGACAGAACCAGCGCACAATGCAAGATGTAGTGTCTTGCATGATTTAGATCGGAACCTTTCTCACTCCCAGCATACTCTGTATCAGTGTGATGTAATCGCTAGAATAGAATGCAATGAAAGCTTGGTTTAGAATTGTTAATGCAAATTTTTTTTTATACAAAATTATTAATTATTTTTTATGCTTTTTGAATAATGAAAAATGTAGAAAATGACTAATGTAGAAAAATAATGTACACGTTTGAAATTGTGACCTCGGAGAGCGCTCGCCAAGATTCACAAATTATATTAAAAGAACAATTAACAAATGTGAAATATTGAAAATGTATTAAAATAATGTAATAGTATGTTATATTGAGAGATATAACCTATGTTTTGCATTATATTGTAGAGCTTAACTTAGTCAAAGTTGTGGCCTAGTCTTACCAGGCCTTATGCAGAAACTGTATTTCTATCGTTAATTGAAGATGCTGAATGAACGTGAACTGTTCATTGTTTAATAAAATTTGCTTAGCTGAAACCTTTGCATGAACCAATGGACAGGAGATGATGGAATTGGAAATGCAGCAAAAAGTGTTTAAAGCGCTATAAGTGTACTTTCCTAGGACTTGAACAATAGAGACACTGACTGGAGAAGAAGATGCAACATTTTCGATACCTGACGAGCCGGATGATGAGAACATTGTACAGTGAACCAATCAACAATCTGAGAACTGTGTAGTATTAGAATTCAGAGATTTGAATTATGAAATTTATTGGCTAGAGTAAACTTGTGTGATTAATTGATCAATTAGGAATTGGTGGATGGTCTGGGTGACATTGATATAAGATTGATGTGACAGAGGGTAGAGAGTTCAGATGTTAAGTGGCAGATGTTAGGTGCAGATGTTAGGGGAAGAGACCTTATTCCGAAATTGATGCGATATTGGGAAGAGAAGATTTAAGATTCTGTCTTTGGGCTCTTGCTCTTGAGAGCCTGATGTGATGCTGATCGACTGATGACCTGAAGACGAAGACTGACTTTGTTGCTGATCCATACCGAGGATAGGTAGATATCACAATGTGACTGAATTATATTTTGGGCCTTTCCTTTCTAGGTACAAACTGCACTCTCTATTAGTTTTTTGCTTAGTTAGATGTTTTTCCAAATTCATGTTCTAAACAGTTTTTCGCATGAAGTCCCACATGCTAATGCTAATCGGGGATAGACGAGGTGCTTACTCTGAGATACTGACAACACAGAGACAAATGATTGATGGGCTGTTTTGCTGAACTCTTCTACTTAAGTTGACTTATTCACCTTTGATTCATTTGTTGATCTATGCTAATGCTTTAGAAAGTACTCTGAGGCAAGTTCTGATTAGGTTATGTTTCTGGCGCCTTTTAATGAATTAATACGGATGTGTTGACTTGAATAAAGTTTGAACTAATTTCATGACTTAGTATTGTAACTAATAGGGAATAAAATTACTAAACGTATACTGAGTTGTGGTTATTCATGACTGAAAGGTCATGGTGTGATGATTATTAATTGTTGATTGATGACTAGTCTAATGATTATTGAATATTGTGTATTAATTATTGAGAAACATTGGTCACATCATAGCTAGGATACTCCATGCGAATCAAAAGGTTCATCGACTTATGCGCATTCCCTTGTAAGTTTACTTATTAAGGACCAGGCGCGCCAACAGTTTTTGGTAGCAGCTTGATGGTTAGTTTCCTTGGAGAACTAGTTATGTGGTGACTAATGGTTATGGTGATAAATTGAGTTAAGTTAGTTGTTCATTATTATTGTGATTTGGATTTTGTTTTTTTGTAATGGCAATTGTAGCAAAGATGATGTCCCCTTAAGCCCAGAAATGACATTCCCAGATCCTGGATCCTGTTAGTTGAGTTGGATATGTTCGTGGCGTTAGTGTGAAAGTGATAAGTTGTGCTTGCACAGCTTATGCAAAAGGCAGGTGAATTGCTACGTTTGTGAGGGGAAACTAGGGAGTCTGCGTACTTCAGATGAGGTTTTAGTAGGAGTGTGTGTTCTCCGCAGTATGAGAGTAGGGAAGTAGTTGAACTTCAAATGGGTGTGGCGCTTTGTGCTCAGAAATTGTCCACATTGTTGTTGTTGATGTACAGACCCTGTGTGGTCTAAGACTCCGGAGTATATTGACAAGTGTAGGAGACACTTGGTTATATGTTGTAATCTGGCTGGTTTAATAGGTTGATTGGGCGTGGTCAACAAGTTGGTGTGAGAGTTAAAGTGGACGGAAGACATTTTCGACTGAGATTTGGCGAGTCCTATGTGCACCAGGACAGACCCATTGATCAGTTGAGAGTAAGGTTTGCGGGTTGAATTTTGCTTGCGAATGTGGGAGACTGAGAAAGAAGAATATCTGCATGAGCGAAAGGGCCATCAGTGAAAATCCATAAGGTCTCTGAAGCGATTGTCTTACCTTCCTATAGTAAACCACCAGATTTGTTTTGGTTTGGTTTTTGGTTGGTGCTCGCAATAATTTGCATTAATTTTGTGTGATTGGAAGTTTAGGAGGATGAGCCGCAAGAATTTGTCAGCCGCAGAGTGTGGGAGTGTGACGTCCTTGGAGCCGCGCTGGGATATGTTGGTTAGTGAGAAGGGTCGCGCACGGATTGGCAGCTGTCTGTGAGAGGCAATTGGTTGAGAACGTGGGTGAAGGGAATCCTGGGAGTAAAAGTTATTTCCTGATTTGATTAGAATACAAGAGAAGATTAAGTTTTTCAAAGTGTTTAAGAGTGTAATGAAGGATGATACATACATTAAGGTGACAGTGGGGGAGCCTACCCCACCGGAAAATTCTCCGGCTTATATTGTGATGGAGGAGCGAGGTGTCGTGCCATGTCTTTGGTCAAAGAAGTGGTGCAAATTGAGAGAGAAACAGGGAGCTTTAGCGTTTCCAGAGCATGGAGCGTTCAATTTGAGAATTTTGGATCAATTGCGGATGGCATTGTACGAAACAAGGCCCCTGGCGAGACCAGCACAGTTTGAGGCTTTAGCAGTTTGGGAACTCATAGCGAGACATCAGCAAGAAATAAAGTTTCAAAGGAGAATAAGAAAGGTGGAGAAGTCTTTAGCAGAAGCGAGATGGGATTGGGAACAGAAGAAGTGGAGAACAGTGACATTGCAGGATGTTAAGTTGTTTCCCACTATCACAGAGGAAGATGAGTTAGAAGGGAAAGAGGATACTAGCAAAAGTGGTAAGAGTTCGTTAGGTAGTAAAAAGAAGAAAAAGTCTTATATAGTAGAAGAAGACTCAGATGTTGAGGATCTTATTACTCAGATGCTGAGGGACGGACCTCCACCATATGCAGTGTATGATGGGGGTCCGAGTACTAGTTCTGCTCCAACTGCCACAGCACAAGTTTTGGGGACAGCGGAACCAGTGCAAGCAAATAATGGACAGGTACAAGTGGTAGTGCAGAGTACTCCTAATACGTTGACTACTTCGGTAGTCCAAGCGCAGATGCACCCACCCCCAGTACAGAGAATTTAGCCAGAGATACCAATTCTTGAGACAACTTCGAACTTAGTGGTACCTACGGAGCAAGTGGTTCCGAGACCATTGCTGTTCCAGACTGAGCTGACTCCGATATTGATGCCTCAGGCACAGACAAAGGGTTTGCCAAAGTTTACACCAATGACAGGGACACAGTCAGATGTGACTCCAGTGATGAATCAGAGCATGGGAGTAGTTCTTCAACAGAATATGGGTGTTAGAGCAGCTCCAGATGCAATATCGCTGCAGATTACTGTTGGTCCAGTGGTACCATTATTTGCGCAAAAGAAGCCGATCACAGGAGAACAGGGTGAAATGTCACAGAGCCTCATGAGGAGGGGAATAAAAGAACATGTTCAAGTAGTTTCATCTATGGGTCAGACCTTTGATGGATCTAGGTCATTAATGGATCTTAGTCCACTTGTTGCACTTCTGGATGTCGCAAATGACCTGAGTGTAAATCAGAGCTTAAAGATTTTGACGCCGCAAACTCCAGGCGCAGAGGTACAGGTGCCATTGCCAAATGCAAGTAATATCCAATTACAGGGATTGGCGGCACAGCAGTTAAATGAGTGGTTAGACAGTCTAAATACTCCACAGAATGCGTCCAAGGGTGAAGAGCAGATTGATCGTGTGAGGCTGGCTACAGAAATAACTGAAGTAGTTGAGGGGTCATTGGGAGTGAATAGGTTAGAATCCTATAGTTAAGAAGAAATGAGATGCTTATGTCCAAGAATCACGAGAGAAGTGGGCAAGATACATCAGAGGTTGGCAGACTTGGCAGAAAAACATGATATAGAAATTGAGAAAACAAAGCATTTGAAAAGGAATTACAGGTTAGATTTTGAAGCGAAGGATTTTGAACACATGAGATCAGCTAGGAGGAAAGCGCATCTCAAGGAACTATTGCAGAGTGCTCAGATTTGGGGAGCATTAGAGAAGTGGGAAGGCAGATGGGCAAAGAAGACGGATAAACAAAATGAGATTCACAAGAAGGATCCGGAAATATACAAAAAGAAAAGGATTCAGTGAAAATGTTGCCAATGAGAGAAATTCCAGGAGGGCAGTTTGTTCATATTCCTTGGCATAGGAGTGATATACTGTCATTTACAAATGATTATCCGAAGTTGAGGGAGAAACCTGTTGAATAGTATCAGCAGACAGACAGATTTTAAAGCTTTCAAAATGTCTGTGGGAAGACTTGAATACTATATTGGAAATAGTGGTTCCAGCTGATTTGTGGGTGGAATGCAAAAGAGCTGTAGATTGGCCGACGAGTGAACCAGAAAGGGATAGGACTACAGGTGCACCATCTCCTGAAGTAATGAAGCATTATTATAAGGTGATTGAATTCCTGAAGATGAGAGTTTCGCCTAAAAATATTGATTGGCAGAGAATTGACAGGACAATACAGGAGGTCAATACATGTGTACTACGAAAGATTGTTGAAAGCGTTCAAGGAGTACAGTGGCAAGGAAGCGATCGAGCCAAAAGACATGTTATACTTAGTGTTCAGGTTTGTGGAAGGCTTGAGACCTGAAATAGGTCAGATGATTGAGTCATTTGGTTTGTTGGCAAGCGAAGCCGATTGATGAGGTGTTGCAGTATGCAAAATACTGTAGTGATGAGATCGAGTTGAAGCAGAAGTTGTTAAAGGAGAAAGCGATGGTGATGCAGATTAAGGTAGCTCAAACAGGAATGCAGGGAGCTTTTGTGCAGCAGATGCAGCAGCAGCAGGAAACTGTTATGGTCCAACCTCAGGTGAGTGGTAGAGGACGTGGGATTAATATGAATCATGGTCCAGATTTGAATACTGTGGTGGTTCAAAATGATGTGCAAGGGATGAAGAAGATGTTACTGTGTCTCATTTGCGGAAATGTGGGACACTGGAAGCGTGAGTGTCTGATGATCGTTCAGGATGGTGTTGTTCAGCAAAGTGGTGATGTCAATACTTTTCAAAATGTGAAATTCCCAAGAATGAGAGATCTTAATCCAAATTTTCTGAATAACATGAATCAGCTGCAGAATTTTCCACCCATGCAGCCGGTGCAAATGCCCTGTGCACACTTGACACAGTTGCAACCAATGCAGCAGCAGGTTCCTATTGTACCTAGGCAGCAAATGCAGATACCTCAAGCCGCGATAGAGCAGCAACAGATGATGCTTATTCAGTAGGTTACAGGTCAGAAACAAGACAGGAATAGTGACACAGTGCACCAATTCCCATTATATTCCCGAGAATGAAATAAATGGTGAATGGAATGGTGATAGTTCCGATGAGGAGCCATGTATGCTTGCAGCTTCACTAGTGGTAGATCAGCAAGGACCTTTTGTGAGAGGAAAAGTGATGGGTCATAAGGTCTCATTTCTGGTGGACACAGGAGCTACACGCTCTACAGTGAGGAGTGCAGAAGTTCTGAACTTACCACTTTCTGGAAGAACAGTTCAGGTTGTGGGGGCAACGAATAAGCATTTGACAAATCCAATCACAGATCCAGTACAGGTTTAAATTGGCAATTTTTAGGGACTGCAGAAGTTTGTAGTCTGTGATTCAAGTCCAGTATCCCTACTGGGAAGGGATTTACTGTGCAAGATCAAATGTTCGATTACTTGTTCAACTACCTGAATAAAGATTCAGACGAATAGTGATGAGGAGGAAGAACAAACTCCAGAAAGTGAGAATGCAACTACCAGTGAGGAGTACCCGTCAATTGAGTTTTTCCTGATGTTTACTGTAAAAAAGCTGCATGCAGAATTGCAGGGAAAAGTGCAAGAAAACGTGTCTGACCTGACAGGGAAAGAAGTGGGTTTGATCAAGGTTACCTTGAGGCCGAATGTAGTGTTTCCGCAGCTTCCACAGTACAACATGGCACAAGATGGTCTAATGAAAGTAGCACAGATAATTGGAGACTTCTTGAAACAAGGAGTTTTGAAAGAAGTCCTGAGTAGTCCATGTAATTCACCAATAATGGGCCTGAAGAAACCTTGAGGGAAAGTACGAATTTGCAGGATTTGCGAAAAGTGAATGACATGGTGGTCAAGTGTTGTCATGTGGTGCCAAACCCAGCAGGAAAAATGTTCCAAATTCCATGCGAGGCAGAATGGTTCACAGTGGTTGATTTGCCACAAGCTTTATTTTCTGTGGCTCTTCATGACGATAGTCAGTTTATCTTTAGTTTCAAATTCCTAGACAGAGTCTACAGCTGGTGCAGGCTTCCTTAAGGGTGCACGGAGTCTCCATCTTTGTTTAATCAGATTTTGAAAAAGAATTTGGAGTCATTGGAACTACCGTACCAATCGACTCTGGTACAATACATTGATGACTTGCTGATCGCAACCAACACAAGCGACAAGTGTAAGTACGACTTGATTGCCCTGTTGAATCATTTGGGAAAATTTGGACATAAGGTGTCACCTTTTAAATTGCAGTATTGTCAGAAGTCAGTGAAATATCTGGGACACCAAATTGAGAAAGGGTCAAGGAGGATTTCCAGAGAAAGAATTACAATGATATTGCAGAGAAGTTCCCGACTTCACAGAGAGATGTCACAATGTTTCTGGGGATGGTAGGTTATTGTCGCCAGTGGATTCCAAATTTCACTGAGATTTCAAAACCTGGGGATGTTACTGATCCCATAACATTAGACCAGGACCAGATGAAAGCATTCACTGAGTTGAGAGTTTGTGCAGAGCTCCAGCGTTGGGTATGCCTGATTACACAAAACCATTCAAATTGTTTTGTCACCAACATGATGCTTGTTCTTTGTCTGTCTTGACACAGGTCCATGGAGGTGCTTATTGCCCAGTAGCCTATTTTTCAGCTACCTTGGACCTAGTTGCAGCAGCCTTACCAGGTTTTTTGCGTGCAGTTTCCGCAGTTGGTCAAAGCCTTTTACAATTTGAGGGAGTAGTGATGGGATAACCTCTGACAGTAATGATACCCCACACTGTTAAGATTTTACTGACAAGGACGAAAACACAATATTTGACAGGTGCCAGACCGACAAGGTATGAGACGAGCATTTTAGGTGCTCCAAGTGTAACATTAAAAAGATGTACAGTGATGAACCCGGCAACATTACTTCCAAGTGATACTGTTGAAATTGAAAAAGAAGAAGACATTGAGCGTGATTGTCTTGAGGTAACTGAGTTGTGCACAAAACCAAGGCCTGATATCAGAGATGCACGATTGGAAGAAAATGACCAAATTATCTTTGTTGAAGGTCCATGTCTCAGAGATGGTACAGGAACATTGAGAGCAGGATATGTTGTGTGCACAATTACAGGTATATTAGAAGCTTCTTGGCTCTGAGGTATATATTCTGCACAAGTAGCAGAGTTGGTAGCTCTTACTAGAGCGTGCCATGTATCTGCTGGACTGAGAATCACTATCTACACGGATAGCCAATACGGATTTGGAATTGTTTATGATTCTGGCCAATTGTGGTCGTAAAGAGGTTTCCTAACCGCTACTGGTTCACCAGTAAGATACGGCAACAGAATAAAAGAGTTACTATATGCCATACAGTTGCCTGAAGAAATTGCCATGGTAAAATGCAGTGCACATCTAAAATCACAGGACTATGTGCCACTGGGAAATGGATATGCGGATCAAGTTGCAAGGTTTTGAGCATTGAACTGTATATCGTTCAAAGACAAATGGGAACTAATGTCTCAAGAAGTCACCAAATGTATAAGTTATGCATTAAAAGTAATTGACACAATGGAAGAGTTGAAAAATTTATAGAGCAATGTTGACGAGGAGAAAAGAGGGTGTTTAAAAGATGAAATGCATGCTGAGGAAGGACGAGCTATGGATATCAGAAGAGGGTCAAATGGTTTTGCCAAATAGTTTGCTGTCACAAATGGCGAGATATTACCATGGTCAGGCACACATTGGAAGGGATTCCATGGTTCGTTTGTTCAAAATAGATTGGTTTAATCCCAAGTTTAGGCAGGCAGAAGAAGCAGTATGTCATCGCTGCATCATTTGTCAACAACTAAATGTGGGGAAAGTGACAGTGGTGAACTTGAGCCACATTGGAAGAGCAAGAGGTCCATTCAGCAGAATGCAACTGGATTTCATTGAGATGCCTGCGTGTGGAGGGTTGAAATATATGTTGGTGATTGTGTGCATTTTTCAGTCACTGGATTGAAGCATACCACACAAGAAGAAATGATAGCCTCACAGTAGCGAAGTTGTTACTTAGAGAATTGATACCATGTTTCAGAATTTCGATCTCTTTAGAATCAGATAGGGAACACACTTCAATAATGAAGTGATTAAACTGTTGTGTGCAGCACTGAACATTGAGCAGAAGTTGCATTGTAGTTACCGCCCTGAAGCATCAGGACTAGTGGAACAGATGAATGCTACCTTGAAGTCGCGAATTGCAAAAATGTGTGCTGCCACAAATCTGAAATGGCCAGATGCATTGCCTTTGGTATTGATGTCAATGAGGAATACACCTGATAAGAAGACCGGACTGTCGCCCCACGAGATTCTTATGGGCAGAACAATGAGATTGCCAGCAGTTCCAGCCAATGCACTTGTAAATATTAAAGATGATATGGTGTTTGACTACTGCAAGGGTCTGGCTGATGTGGTTCGCTCTTTCTCTCAGTAGGTGGAGGCCACTGCGCTGCCACCAATACACGATCCAGGGCACAACCTGAGAGCTGGCGATTGAGTCGTTGTCCGAAAACATGTTCACAAGGCGTGTTTGGAGCCATGTTAGAGAGGGTCCTACAAGGTGAATCTAACAACTATGACAGCTGTGAAGTGTGTAGGACTCCCGAACTGGATTCACGCAAGTCACACAAAGAAAGTGGCGTGTCCACTGGATCACGAAGAAGCGTTGTTGAGCGCACCAACAACAGTGAAACAGGTTGCTGCACCTGAACCAGAAGAAGAACAAAAAGAGCCTGAAATTGAACAAGAGCTTGTAGAAGATAGTTCAATCACCCCTGTAAGAGACAAAAACGAAGAATTACAGGAAGGTGGGGAAGAATCAATCTCAACAGATACGGCAGGAGAGCCTAGTGCAGAAGGGGTTTTCCCAGAAGCAGACAGTGCTGAGAAACATATAGAGCAAGTGCTAGACCAAGAAGGGGAGGGAGTTGAGACGGATCAAAGTCAAGGCGATCTTACTCCTCCTGAGCCAGCTGCAGGTCTATCAAGAGAAAACACCACAGAGAAGGAGAAGAAGAGTCCAATCCTGAAAAGAATATTGACAGAAGTATCGAGAAAAGGAGATAATTGGCCTGAATCGCAAGTAGAGAAAAGAAAGGAAGTGGTCATAAATGAAACAATAGAGGAAGAAGGAGATACTACGAGAAAGGAAGAATTGAGTGAGGGTAAATTGAGTGGCGATCGAAAATGTAAGAGGAAGAGAGTAGCAAGTCGAAGATACGCAGGTCCTGAATGGGCATATGCAACTACTAATGAATGGCAAAACAAGTCTGTCTTTTTGTTTTGATAGAGAAGTTCTGAGTCAGTATTTTGATATAACCTCAAGGTGAGCAAGGAGCTGAAACTTTGAAACAATCTGAAAAAAGCTTAAGAAAAGAGACTGTCGAAAATAAACTGGAAGAGACATTGATAACCTGATATGACATCGAAAACCGGATGAGACAAGCTGCTAATCGATTTTGACAAAGGAAAAAGGGTTCCTGGATGTGAGATTAAACAGTGAAATAAGAATTTTCCATTGTTTTGATTTTGCTGCATTTTCCAAAAGTTACTTCTGCTTTCTGATTCTTTACAGATCATGGCTGAGTTAAATAATCAAGTTAGTAATGCTAGGCATTGTAAATATATGAGCGTTGGATTGGCAATCTTGTGTGTAGTTTTGTTTATAGTAGTGATTGTGGGAATGTTTGTTCTCGATGTGAAAGGAGCCAATCATACCTCTGCTTCTGAGACTACTACACTAACGGCCTTAGAGAAGTTTAAGCTGGATGAAAAGTACTTGCATGATTATACTAATGCTCAAGGAGAGCTTTTGTCTAACGTCTCCTATCGTTTGTTGAGTGAGTATGTGGAGACAATGGATGCAAGGGATTGACTGGTGTGTACTCAAATTCCTTCGTCAGTAGAGGAAGGAGTTACGTACCACAGTCTTCCACTAACCTACGGCATCAGCTGTAGTCTGCTACTAACAAGGTTCTATGACCAAGAATATATGCAATATTTTTACTCTAATTATGATGTAGTGTTTTCGTTTGTTCCTATCATTAGGTATTTGAGTAGAGTAGCTACGGATCATGATATAGCATTGGTTAGAGGATTCTTTGAGCTTACACTAATGTTTGAAACCGCATATTCACATAAAAATAATCTCACATGTTTGCTTACACCTTTAGAGAAGAGCTTCATAGGTCATACTGATGACAGGAGAAAGGCATTAAAGGAAAAATTAGAAAAAGGCTTAGAGAAAAGGACTTATAAAAATGATTATGCTTTCACTGCAATTAAGACGCAAGGGAAATTAGCTTTAGATGCATTACATGTAGGGAAACTTTGTATATATACGACAAAGGACAAAGTTGCGCACTGACACTTTATTTGTGTGAATGAGTGAACGTAGGCATGTGTTTTTGTTTCTGAGTAAGTGGACTTTTATGTTGAATGGTCCGGATCCTGCAATTCCAGGAATCTGTTATATTTGTGGACTAAATGCTTATTACCGAGGATGGTATGGGACATGTTACTTGGGGATAGTATTCCAAAAGATTTATCAAATAGATGACTTGAAAAAGTTTCCGAAATTGACTGAATTACATCAAAAGCGACAGAAGAGGGAATCCTCTTCTGCAGTAGTGGGAGATATATTTGGTGCAGTGATTCCTTCATTGGGAGTCATCCTGAACTCAATCAAGATACAAAAGTTGTCTACTATTGTGGATAACATGTTGACAAATTTTACAGGGCAATACTCCTGATAGATACTGAATTGGCTGCGGATAGAGCTATGACTCTTCAAAATCGTCTTGCTTTAGACATCCTTCTTGCGAAGGACGGTGGAGTCTGTAAAATGATTACCTCTAGGCATTGCTGCTCATACATTCCTAACAGGAGATAGGAGATTTACTTACTAACTCAAGTAGTGATTTGAAGGAATTGAAAGAACCAGGTGTGTGGGAAAAGGTAAGCAAACGATTTGCTTCAATGGAGGGAAGAACGAAATAGAGAAAGAATCTATAGAGGAGAAGACAAAATGCTGAAGAAACTGAGTTGGCAAACTGCTGATGGTAAAAGTAGTTTGATGACATATTTAGTCATCAGAGGAGGAATTGTTAACACAAATGTTTTTTTGATTAAAAATTATTAATGAATGTTTATGCATTTTGAATAATGAAAAATGTAGAAAATGACTAATGTAGATAAATAACGTGCACGTTTAAAATTGTGACCTCGGAGAGTGGTCGTCAAGATTCACGAATTATATTAAAAGCACAACTAACATGTGTAATATTGAAAATGTATTAAAATAATGTAATAGTATGTCATATTGAGAGATATAACTCATGTTTTGCATTATATTGTAGAGCTTAACTTAGTCAAAGTTGTGGCCTAATCTTACCAGGCCTTATGCAGAAGCTGTATTTCTATTGTTAATTGAAGATGCTGACGAGCTGAATGACCGTGAACTGTTCATTGCTTAATAAAATTTGCCTAGCTGAAACCTTTGCATGAACCAACGGACAGGAGATGATGGAATTGGAAATGTAGCAAAAAGTGTGTAAAGCACTCTGAGTGTACTTTCCCAGGACTCGAACAATAGAGCCACTGACTGGAGAAGAAGATGCAACATTTTCAATACCTGACCAGCGGGATGATGAAAACATCATACAGTGAACCAATCAACAATCTGAGAACTGTGTAATAGTAGAATTCAGAGATTTGAATTACAAAATGTATTTGTTAGAGTAAAATCGTGTGATTAATTGACCAATTAGGAATTGGGGGATAGTCTGGGTGACATTGATATAACAACGTGATAGAGGGAAGAGAGTTCAGATGTTAAATGGCAGATGTTAGGTGCAGATGTTAGGGGAAGAGACTTATTCCGAAATTGATGCGATATTGGGAAGAGAAGATTTGAGATAATGTCATTGGGCTCATGCTCTTGAGAGCCTGATTTGATGCTGATCGACTGATGACCTGAAGGCGAAGACTGACTTTGTTGCTGATCCATACCGAGGATACGTAGATATCACAATGTGACTGAATTATGTTTTTGTGCCTTTCCTTTCTAGGTACCAACTGCACTGTCTAAATAGTTTTTCTTAGCTAAGATGATTTTTAAATTCTTGTTCTAAATTGTTTTGCAAGGAGCCCCACATGCTGATGCTAATGTGGATTAGGTAAGGGTTTCCCTTCTATGACAATTGATAGGTGACAGAGAAAAATGGTTGACAAACTGATTTGCTGAACTTAATGATACATGATTTGTGATCTGTGCAAATGCTTTAGAATGTACTCTGATGCAAGTTCTGATTAGGTTATGTTTTTGGGGCCTTCTAATGAATTAATACGGATTTGTTGACTCAAATAAAGTTTGAACTAATCTCATGACTTAGTATTGTAACTAATAGGGAATAAAATTACTAAACGTATACTGAGTTGTGGTTATTCATGACTGAAAGGTCATGGTGTGATGATTATTAATTGTTGATTGATGACTAGTCGAACGATTATTGAATATTGTGTATTAAATATTGAGAAACATTGGTCACATCATAGCTAGGATACTCCATGTGAATCAAAAGGTTCATAGACCAATCCGCGTCCTATTGTAAGTTTACTTATTAAGGACCAGGCACGCCAACAGAATGTTGAAATTGACAGATGCATACAAAGGAATAAAAACAGGTGATTTACAGCTGTGTGTGTGTAATAGTCATTGGCGGGTACTCAAGATGCTACAACTGGCGGCAAGATAGGGAATAAGTAACCTGAAGAATAAAGTGTTTTCCTGGAGAGTTTACCGTGGTCCCAGCAAACTGCTTGTGCCTTCTACGTGTGTCTTTGTCGAAGTGCTGAGTTGACCTTTGGCGTATATGGAGTCAAAATGCAGCTCCAGCCGATGTGAAGCATGTGAATTACCTCTTATTCAGGCTAAGGTGACACCTAATAGGGCAATGGCATTTACTACCCTTAGAGGTCTGTTAGAAAATGGGTTATTAGTAAGGGCAGGTAAGTACCTACACTTAGCAATAGGCCACTAACCTCCCCTTAGGTCCAGTCAGGTTTCAGTAAATTAAACCTAGCTCAACCCTTGGTAGCTTGGCAACGAGCAACAAGGCTTAACTTAGAGACAAAGCGTAAAGCATTCAAATATCACAAAACAGTAATTAAATAAAACACAGAAAACAGTTTAAAAATCCGAAATCAATTTATAAACATAGATTATATTTTTATCTTTAAAATGACACCAAAACGAATAAATTCGGATAAGGGGAACTGGAGATATGAATTTTTAAAGAATAATGCTTTCTAGCGCATAGAAGCAACTAGCGCTTAAAGGGTAAAAAAAGGTCACACTGGAAAGGAACAAAGTCCAGAGTTCAGGCCACCCACTAGGTAACACTGTCACACTTACTTTCAGAAGTGTTTGATTCAGGAAAGTGGTCCACAGCACCAGCCAAGGGTTCAGAGTCTCTGGTGTGCCTCTTGGGGTTTGGGACTACAACTCCCACAATGCACCGCTTCAACTTATGGAGTTCCTCCAAACTTCTGGATCTTCTTCCAGAGGTCCTTTTTGTGTCCTTGAAGTGTCCACAACTTGATCCAAGGTTCCAGAAGCTCTGAGTTGCGCCTTGGGAGTTGGGACTACAATTCCCAGAATGCATCTGGTCCGAATCCTCAAATGGCCCCCAGACGCTGGACAGCTGGGCTCTACTTGCAGGACTTGATGCAGGGGACTCTGGGCAGCTCCTTTGTACCTGTAGCAAACAGGGAGTCCCTTCTTGAAGCAGTAGAAGACAGGTAAAGTCCTTTTAGTGGTGAAGCCCAAGTGTGCAGCTGGTGCAGTCCTCCAGAGTGCAGGTCAGGGGTCCAGCAGGGCAGTCCTTCTTCTCCTGTAGTTCTTCCTTGTTGGAATCTGATAGGGATCTGAGGTGTGGGTGCAGGTCTGCCAGTTTTATCCCTGCTCCTGGGTGA
Organism: Pleurodeles waltl; assembly: GCF_031143425.1. NCBI lineage: Eukaryota > Metazoa > Chordata > Amphibia > Caudata > Salamandridae > Pleurodeles > Pleurodeles waltl. The sequence continues at coordinate 1,599,144,534 of NC_090444.1, forward strand.
AAAATAGGGGGCTCCTGGTTCTCCAGTCAGGGGCAGGGTCCTTCCCCCTGTGATGACCACTTCCTGGGAAGTGTGGCAAAAATCAACCTCAGGGAGCAACATTCCCCAAAAATCCATCATGACTGAAAGTGATTTTTGGAGGTTACATCTGACTGAGCCCACCCACTGGTGTAGCTAAAAATCCTAAACATACCCCTCTCCTGCCCTCTCCTAATCTAATCAAGGGTGCACCTAATTGTCTAGGTTTGCAGGATGTGAGGGTGTTGCTGGGTTGCTCCAAATGTCCTTCTCTGCCTTTGAAGGCCAGTTTGGCAGCCCTCCCCCTTCCGGCTTCCCCATCTGCTGAGGGGGAGATCTCCTCCCCCAGGCACATCTCTTTGTGCTGAGCCAGGCCACTTCACACCTCATCAAGGCAGCCTGGCCAGGCTGCCAGAGGCTGGCCAATCAGAGCACAGCAGCAAAAACACTGCAGGGCTGAAGTTGGCAACTTTTCAGGTAAAGTTTAAAACTCTTTACCTGAACAAGTTATATTAAATCCCACAACTGGAAGTTGTGGGATTTATTATAACAATTAATTTGATACCAAACTTCTGTTGTCTGTTACTTAAGGGTTTTTTTAACATTAAAATAAAGTCTCCCCATTCTAGCCTATAGAGGCCATTCATTACAATGAGGGAAAAACGAATTTGGCTGTTTTACCTCACCAGGGCTTATAAAACTATTTTTATAAGGTCCCTGCTTATAGTTACATGGGTCACATAGGGCACACCTTAGGGGTGACTTATGTGTAAAAATAAGGTAGTTTAGGCCTTTGGAACTACTTTTAATTCCAAAGTCGAATTTGCATGTAACTTTCATTTAAAAGCAGCCAGCAAGGCAGGCCTGCCTTTAAAATGACACTGGGCAGCTCAGCAGTGCACCTATGGGTGCACTACCTATGCTAGGGTCCCTAAAACTACATGCCCTACCATATACTAGGGACTTATAGGTAGGTTGACTTAGCCAATTATGATTAGCCTAATTTGCATACTGATTTTACACAGAGCACAGGCCCTGGGACTGGTTAGCAGTACCCAGGGCACTATCAGAGTCAGGAAAACACCAGCAAAAAGTGGAAAATGGGGGCAAAAGGTTAGGGGGCCTCTGCAATCAGCCCTGTTCTCTCACAAGGTCGACTTGCATTTTTTGACTCAGGAGTGTGAGATCATCCAATCAGACAATATGAACCAATAATCATCAAATATAACATCAAATAATCAACTTATCCAATGTAAAGTCAGTAATTTATACACACCATGACGTATGTGGCCATGAATCACGACACTAGTTTAGTAAAGTCTAAACATGTATTGCCCTCAGATTAACAATGCTAAAGTCACATAAATGATACACAAGACTAAATGATAGAAATACATAAACAACACAGGCTGTCCAAAACGTCTAAAGAATCTGTCTTGCCAATGCATTTACTATTAAACACCCCAAAAGAACAACACAGAATAATAACAGAATTAAGTGAATAATATAAACAGTATACATTTTAATTGTGCAGTTGAGTTAATCACAATCAATTAATATACATTCAAAATCAAATATTAGATCAGGCATCCCTAGCTAACACTCTAATTCGAAATGCACGTGGGCTCCATGCAAAGATAAAACTGAGACAAAAATTAATTTGTAAAACATCTAACTATGGCGCTAGCCAAAATAAGCGAAAGAGAAAAACCTGCAAAGGAAAACAAATGCACATTAATTATACCTGTCCTAAATGAAACAGCAGTCAGCAGAGTTTTCATCTGCAGAGGGATGGAACAGCAGGTCTTCATTAATCAGCATCAGGACATGAAGGGAAAACAGTTCGGTAAAGTTTGGCCTAGTATAACTGAACTGTTAGTGTCATAGTCAAGAACGAAACAGCATCTCTCTCTAAATGAAACTGAAAGGAAGTTCAGAAAATTTACTAACTTACATTACCTAAAGCTTTTCTATATTAAAGTCCCAGAAATTAATAATTAAGCTTGTTTTGGACAAGACTATGAGGTGGGGCAGTGCACTGCCAATAAACTTTAATCTGTGCTTCAGATGTATCTCTTTTCGTTCTTCTTACGCTCCTCTCCAGTCGACAGCTGCTGTACAACATTTTCAATTTAAACTACATATAAACATGACATGTTGATTCCTGTCAAAAACTAAGGCTTTTTGTTAAAAGATAGAACTATCTAAAAAAAAGTACAAGAAATAAAACATGAGCACAAGACAGAAAAATGCAAGTCACACAGGATATTTGAAGAAACATTATTTTCAAAGTTCACACGTATTTAAACGTCGTGTTTGTGATAAAATACTAAAGTGTGGGCCTTTTAACTAAGGCTAAACATGGAGAATAAAACATTTCATAATCATTTCTAACTAATAATTTTTGTAATACATGTAATCATCTTCTTTTGTCAGTAAACGTAATTATGATTAAACAAAATATATTTTCATTAGACATTATCATTTTCACAACTTCATTGTGGCTGACACCAGGGCAATCACTTCTCCAAACCACAGGTTTATTTTTCAAGCGCTCATTTTTCAGTTAGTCCTTTTAATACACGTTATGACACATCATGTTTTGGTGACATATTTTTATTAATAATGTTTGCTCTCTAACAGAAGCTACAACCAATATCATACAAAAAAGTTACTGCGCTGCCATGCAAAATAAAGTTATACATTTTACAGAGTGTTAACACTGGAAGGCGGGTTCAACCAGGTTTACAAAGCACAGTTAGAGACAAATATCAGATACCAAATAGCGCTGCAAAGCAGAGCTCAACCAGGTGTGGAAAAAAGAGATTGGGAAAACAATCAAAAATACAGAAGAGTCATTTGCTTACCTGAACCAGGTACAGTGTTATCACATCATGGTTGATGGTTGCCCTAAGAGAAGTCCATTTTCACAGTGGCCAGAAATTCGGCAGAAGGCCGTTCGTCCGATGGAGCCCATCAAGGACGGTCCAGAGGCAGGCCCATCACAAGGCCAGGGCAGGGGAACAAATGGAACTGCTCCTGGTTTCCGGCCCAGGGGGCCAGGGATAGCTATGATCCCGATGTCAGTAAGTTCCAGACTGGTCTATAATGCTGCCGCCTTCTTGGAACCACCACCATCTTTCGATACTGCCTGAAAGCAAAATATTGGCCATAGATGGACTACCTTGATAGAGATATTTGAAGATTTTATTAATGCACTTGAAGATATTGATAACAATGATTATCAAACGTCTCAAAAAATCTTGCTGGTTATGGTGTGAAAGAAGTCATAAAGAAAATTTTGAGAACTGAGGAAGAAGTCACATACTGTCAGATTAAGGATGCATTGAATCTCAACTTCAATCCAGCATCACACATTAACTACGTTTTCAGTCAAGAACATCAGAGTTGATGAAACAATCGATGAGTTTGTGGAAAGACTCAATACACTAAGCAGACACTGTCAATGCAGTGAAATTAACAATGAAGAAGCCATGTGGCTTAGAATTATCAATGGATACTTGTCCGATTTATTCAGATGACGAATGCTGAGAGAAACTCTTAGTCTGGAGTGAGTTTTGATGATTGATGACTGCCAGAGCTGAGGATCATGCTTAGAAACAAGCTGCTGACATGAAGGTAGAGGTGCCTGTTAGACTTGGCATCCTTAGGGTGGTCTTACCCCAGACGTTTTGCCTTTTACCTCCTGTTTTGTTGCTTTATCTTTTTTGTTGACCTTAGGACTCTGAGTACTTGCCACTGCTAACCAGTGCTAAAGTGCATGTGCTTCTCCCCTAAATATGGTAACATTGGTGTATCCACAATTGGCATATTTAGTTTACTTGTAAGTTCTTTGTAAAGTGGTAAACCATGTACCCAGGCTGTAGCAAAACAAGGGGCCCCTGAAATTACAATGCTATCCAGGCAGTAACATCAAGGGAAAAACATACAAAAATACAGAAAAACTGCCTTATAATAGAAAAAGCAGAAAATCTTTTACATTTATAGGTTTATAGTAGCACACATTGGAGCAATCTTGATACATAAGAGGCAAACATCAATAGTGCACTGTTTTTTAGGGGTTAAATCCACCTCATTAATAATTAATATACAACACTCTACAGAATTATACAAGTTTAAAACAGTTTATTCTGTCAAAGTCACAAACATGCATACAGTATGCGTAACCGGGTCACAGAAATCACTCATTCTGAAAAACACCAAACATTTATACTCATACCACATAAACTCAGCACAGTATCATGCCATCCAAAAAACACTCTAAAAGAGCAGGGCTATGGTAAGATCACTTGTGACACATCAATAAAAAGATGCCACTGGTAACATCTGGTAGGGTTCAATAGCAGTGGTGTTGTTCCAAGGACAGTAGTTACTTTCAATGATAACTACAAAAACATAACATCTCAACAGATTCCAGTCATATATCGACATATACTAGGCATTCTGCTATTCATTATCAAAAGTGTGATCCTTCCATCCCCTGGATTGCGCTGACGTGAGTTTTGGTGGAACCGCACAGAAAGAGCCACCTTCTTCAGGGTGCAAAGTGTATGAGTCAAACCCCAGGGAGCGGAGTCAATGTACCAAATGGAGGAAAGATAGAAGAACCATTACCTCATGCTACAACAGCCAGCTAGTGTTGAATAGTGGTGAGTAAGTATCATGCTTTTACTCATGTGTTCACCCTCAGTACCTGCAGTGCCCTCTACCTCAAGGCAGTAATACTTACCTTGAATGTGGAGTGACCGGCAAACTAGTAAAATGGGAAGAGAAGTCCAACCAGATATCGAGGCTCAAACTAACCGTTTTAAAGGAAGGACAATCGAGCAATGAGGCCCCACAAGTGAACTAATGGTCAAAGGCACAATCCCCATAAGCAGAGTACGCAAAGGCCTACCTAATAGGATTTGATGAAAACAGAGCCAATGTCAATGAATGAAAAAAGGAAATGCCCCGACTTGCTGCTGATACACCAGATGACAACAGAATAGTCGTGCCAGGAATATAAGAGGACCACATAAATCCTATGGGGAGCAAGTGTGGAAAAAAAGGGGGAAGTGAAATAATCCACCTAACATTGTAAACCATGAGACCTAACTAATAAAGAAGATACCGTTCAAATCGATAGCCCCCCCAGTCGAAAAGTATGATTACATCATAACTCAATTGCTCCCCAACCCCTCAACTGGGGGTACACACCTCTGTACGCCTTGGACTGACAGACACAGGTACATGGTTAAGAAGAAGGTTCTGGACACCAAGAGTACCACACTCTGCATGGATAGATATAAGATAACTACACTGATAGTCCGCACACATGAAAATGAACACACAAACAGATTTTGAAACCAACAATATCAGCCTAGAAAGTAAAATAACATTTAAGGAAAATGAGCAAAGAGCCTCCCTCCGCTCACACGACAACATAATAGCATACTGAAATACTTTAACTGGCTAGTCGGAAAGCTTGTGGGGGCATACAGTCAGCATAGCTTGGGCTGCCACACAGCCACAGGCATGGAGAGCCGTTAAAGCTGCTGGATTTAAATGCTGGGAAAGATGCATCACGTGGGGATAAAAACTAGACATAGAAAGCAGAAAGAGGTGAGACATTGCCCTAAAGCACCATGTTGAAAGGGAAAATTTGAATTGTTGAAGAGCAACACAACCTGCAAAGCCTATCGAAAGCAGGGAGGTAAACATCAGTATGCATACAGAAAGGAATAAAACAGTCCAGACTGAAATTCGGCCTTCTCCACCAAAGGCAGTTTTTCTGTATTTTTTATGTATTTCTGTACCATATACCCAGGCCCTGTAAATTAAATGCTACCAGTGGACCTGTAGCACTGATTGTGCCACCCACTCAAGTAGCCCTGTAAACTTGTCTCAAGCCTGCTATTGCAACACCTGTATATGCAGTTTCACTGCCAATGCGATTTGTCATTTAAAGCTTCTTGCCAAGCCTCAAACTCCCAATTTTTTTTTTTTTTACATTAGCCACTCCTAGGGTAGGCTCTAAGTAGCCCATAGATTTTTTTACATTACAGTGAGGCCTACTCCTCTCATGGGGTAGCATTGGGAATTCCTTAATGTATCTTCAAGCTGTAATTCCTGGTCAGAAAGGAGTAGCTATATCATGTTTCATATCATTTGAATGGTAACGATCCTCTTTTATGGTAGTCTGATTTAGTACTACCAATATAGAAATGCCATTGTTAGAAAGTGGACATGTCTCTGCTCTCACTGTTCTGTGAACCTGGAAGCCTATCTCCAATACACGTCTGGTCTGGGTGATAGCTACATGTGTGCATTCCCTCCAAACATCCATAACCCAGGACACTCAACTGCATCTGCATTAATTTGCATACTGATGGGTCTTCCTGAGCAGGGATGATGGAAAGGACTCACACTTACACATCAAAGGTTAGTGGCCTGAGCTTACACAAAGAGCTGATTATCCCTAACTGATAGTCTGAAGCAAGGGGTGGGCAGGAAGGGGGACCTGCACACTTCAGAGATTCTTTTAAATCATCCCCCACATCAAATGCACTTTTTAGTATAAGTACTGGGTCTCTGCCCCCCAAAAATCAGTACAATACTGGGCCTGAAAGGAATTCTGCTGGAGAAAAGGCTATTGTGCTGGAGGGATTCCACTCTCCTGTCAGTGACTGTTCGAAGGAGCTGCTTCCCTGCTGTGCTGAGCTGCCCTGCTGTCATCTGCCCTGCTCCATAACCAAGGACTGAACCCAGAATGACTCCAAGGGCTTGCTGGCTTGCCCCCTGTACTCCCTGAGGTCTTAGGGACACCAACAACCTCATCATCTGCTTCTAATGGCATCTCTACTACAAGTGGCCAGTCTACAAAAACAAGCACTCCGCTTTTGGGAAGTATGCTGGGTTGTCAGCTGGTGTTGCTAAAGGGTGAGTGCGACAGGGAACTCAGTGCTTTGTGTTTGCATTTACCCCACCTCACTGCTCTCCCCGAATGCTGATGAGGCCCTTGCACCTAAGAATCAGCGTCCCCGTGAGATCCTAATTGCCAGGTTTAGGCACCACCTTCCTGCTCTGTACATGAGTGGCACACTAAGGAAGATTCCTCAGTTAGACCCCTACAACAACGCAGTTTCCAGGACAATGCTGACGCTGCTCAACACTCGCTAGCCCGAATGAGACACTGCCTCTCCCTGCATCCAAGTGAACTCATCAATGGCATCTATTTTCCAAGGTATTGACCGGGATAGGGGACCTCAGGGTGATTGCTCCCGACTCACCCCACCCTCATACAAAGCTCCATTTACGTAATTAACTTTGTCTAATGACCAGCCTCATACACAAAACAACGACAACATGTTTTTATTACTGTGGAAGCAATGATAACTGGAACCAAGTCACTAAAGATTTTCTAAAGTACTGCTTTTGCTTCAACTAATTTAAAATTGATATCTCATGATCTACTGATTAGATTTTTGTCATGTTGGTCCCATTCTATTCAGTTAAAGATCGCCTATCTTTCTAAACCAGTGTGGATTCTTTTTGTAGTGTTTTCAATGTGTTACTGTGTGAGTGTATTGCGCAAATACTTTACGTATTGCCTCTCAAGTTAAGCCTGCCTGCTTTGTGCCAAGATACCAGAGGGTGAGCACAGGTTAATTTAGTTGTGTATCTAACTAACCCTAACTAACGTGGTGGTGCCTGCCTGTACAGAGCACATACTCTGACTCTGACAACAGTGCCCCAGGTGAGTCAATCATGAATTGTGAAAAGTAGTCCGAAACAAATGACTGCAGGACACAAAGTGATATCTACACGTTAAAAGAAGTTGTATTTCATATGTGGATTTTCATTTTCACACAAAAGAAAGTGTCCTGCCATTAGACCTATATGTAAAGACTGTGGTAAAGGGAAGCATTTTGTGATGATGTATACAGGAAAAGGTGGTGCAAAGAAAAAATGCTGCCAGAATGTTCCATAAGCAACGTTCCACGCACCCCCCAAAGCCAAGTGGCAACATCTGTTGAGGCAAATAGATATTAAACAAAGTTGGTTGTCATCTAAATTGTTGTCAAACGGTTTTTTTCCTCAATAATAAGTAAAAATTAAGAACAGGATTGTGCTATGTTTACCTCAGAGAAATGTGCACATCTCAGACTGGTTGCATGTGAAGAAAAATGTCAGTCAAAGAAAAGCCGACATGGCAAAGCAACTAAATCATAGAACCTCGGTGCAAAGATTACACTGAAAATAAATGGATGTTCAATACCTTTCATTATAGACAGTGGTGCAGCAATTAATAAAATGCCTGAAGAGAAATACAATGAACTGTCTCCATTACCTCCATTACGCCATCAAGGCCGAAGTGTGTACTTGGGCTGCGTTGACACCCATGAAGAATTACGGTTCATTTGTAGCAACAGTGAAATATAAGAAAGGTTTAAGCTCTGATCCATGTGTTTTTAAGTACAGGGGCAAGTGCCTGTTTGCTTAGTTTCAACACAGCTGCTGACATGGGATTGATTCCTGTGAATTACAACATGAATGCTCATCACAAAATAGTAAGTCAGTTTCCTTTGTTGTTTGATGGTTTACGAACATTAAAGACTTTGAAAGTAAAGCTGCACATTAATAAGGATGTCTGCCCTGTTGCTCAGAGACATAGACAAATTACTTTTTGTTTACAAGGTGCTGATGAAAAATAACTTGAATTGTTACTTAAGCATGACAATTATTAAGCTTTCCACTGGTCTAATACCATGGATTTCTCCCATAGTAGTAGTGCCAAAAACAGACAGTGAAGGAGCTGTGCGCATATGCATTGGCATGCGTGAGGCAAACAAAGCAATTGAATGTTAAATACATTCAGGGCCGCATATTGCTGACATAACACAATTAAATGATGCCAAGGTCTTTTTTCGACTTGATTTGAATATAGGTTTTCAGTTGGAACTTGAAGAAAGCTACAGGTACGTTACAACCTTTTCTACACGTTAGTTTGTTTAGTTATAAAAGACTTCATAGCAAATAATGGGATTTATATTTTGCCAGACGGGATATCTGTCACCGTTGTGACTGAGTAACCCATTCACCGAAATCTAAATCAGGCCCTTAGTTTTGATGTGTCATCAGCTGCAGAACCGTTCCAAGATGTCCTTTGTTGCATCATACAGCCCATTGTGAATGCATTCAATTATAACAATGATATATTAGTTTTCAGAGCTACACAGAAGGAGCATGATTGAGTTCTCACACAAGTATGTCAATTACTCAGTGATGCAGGTTTGACCTTGAATGCAGACAAGTGTGAGTTCAGCAAGATAGAACTGAAATTCCTTGGCTATATCCTTTCTGATAGAGTATGATTCCTGAACCTGCAAAAGTACAAGTGTTGACAAATGCTGACTTTCCCCCCATCCCACACAAGATTTTTCACTGGCACATTTTTTTTCTTGGCATGGTCAGTTTCTATTCCAGCTACACTCAAGACTTTGCCACTGTTAGTGCATCATTACAAGAGTTGATGGAAAAAAGTCTCCTTCAGTGGTCAGCAGAATGTGACAAAAGTGACAAGAGAATCAAAAACATAATTGAAAATGCTATGGAAATGGTGTTCTTTAATCCAAAGCTTCATACAGAAGCAAGCTCTGTTGAGTTAGGCATAATCCTTGCACAGCATAGTGGATGACCAAATGCTCGACGGCATATTGTGGCCAATGCTAATAGACGTTTTTCTCAAACAGACATGCTTACTCACATCCTAAGAAAGAAAGTTCAGCTGTGGTATGGGCTTGTGAACATTTCAATGTATTCCTGTATGTAAAGCCTTTTATGCTGGTGACTGATCATCAAGCTTTGCGGACCATCTTTGGCAATTCAAAAGCCAAGATGCCTCCTCACATTGAACGATGAGGATCAGGATTGCAAGAGTATAATTAGACAATTGTGCATCGTCCAGGAAAGGATCAGAATCCTTCTAACTACTTTTCAAAAGTGCCTATTAAAGTTAACGACACTACATCAAAGATGGCTGAGGCCTGCATTAATTTAATTTTCAAGTCATGCATCGTTAGCCCAGTTTGTCATTGTTACAAGTCATGATAGTGACCTGCTGAAGTTAAGACATAATTACACATCAGTCGTGGAATAAACACATTTGACTTCTCAATAATAATGGTGAATATCAAATATACACAAATGTCAAAGATTAATTTCCATAGCTCAGAAAATAATTCTACTACGACGGTTGAGGATCCTTATTCTGGAGAGTCTGCAACAAAAACTGATTGAAGTGGCTCATGAATGACATTGTATTATTGTTGTCACTAAGAGAGCTCTCTGAGCTAGAGTTTGGCTTCTATAATTAGATGAAAGGGTTGAAAAGGAACTCAAGGCCTGTCAGATATACAATTGCCTGTAAACCAAGGTTACTCAACATACTCTGAACATGCTGGAACTCCCCAACCATGCGGAGGAGAGAATAGCCATTGGTTTCCCACATTTTCCGTTGGGATCTCTCTTTCACGACTCATGAATGAGTAATCAAAAGATTTGATGACATCTTTGAGACATAGGGCATACCAGCCATTGTAAAGTCTGACAATGGTGTAGCATGCAAGTCATGAAAAGTTCAATTTGAAAGCACTATTCAACAAGCTTATCGCTCAACACCTCTCGCAACCCCAGGTGAAAACCCTACAACTTTGATGTTCAGGAGAGCAATGACAACCAAGTTACCTCAGAGGGCCACTGAGAGAGATAAAAGTGAAAACATGATTCTTACAACGGACTTGGTTAACTGCCGGAAAATGAAAGTTTATGCAGAAAAGAGGACTTGGTTAACTACCAGAAAATGAAAGTTTATGCAGAAAAGAGGCGACATGCTAAAGACATCTCGCTCAGAAAAAGAGATTTAGTGATTGTTGGACAGATGCGCAATAGGAAATCTGATGGTTCTTATGATGGTAAACCTTTTCAAGTGGTGTCTACCAAAGGATACAAGGTGACTGCCCAGCACCCTCGAAAGTCTATTACCAGAGACTCTTCTCACTTTAGGTCTGCGTTTCTTCGGTATTCAACTTGAAATGATGAGACTAACTGAAAACTCAGTGACTGTTGCAGATTATTTACCATCATTAGCAATCTCTGACTCTAAAGATGAGTTTACAGTTTTCCGTAACCAGATTGGGTCGAATGATCAAAGCGTCAGGAAGATAGATTGAAGAGATATATTTGTACATGCTTATATATATATATATATATATATATATCATGTTTAATGCATTTAGAAAAATAATAATTTATCATGTAAAAGAGGCGGAGCTTTCAGCTGCCCGCCAAGGTCTGACAGCCGGGCGGCCGCCAATGCGGCCGCACTCCCGCCGCGGCCATCAGGAGATCCCCGCTGGTCCGGCGGGCGGAAACCTGGTTTCCGCCCACCGACCCAGTGGGGATCTCGCCCGCAACACAGGAGCCGGCTCCAAATGGAGCCGGCGGAGTTGCGGCCGTGCGACGGGTGTAGTTGCACCCGTCGCGCTTTTCACTGTCTGCATAGCAGACAGTGAAAAGCTGCAGGGGGCCCCACGACTCCCCTTTCCGCCAGCCTTTTCATGGCGGTGCAAACCACCATGAAAAGGCTGGCGGGAGAGGGACTCGTAATCCCCTAGGCAGCGCTGCAAGCAGCGCTGCCCTTGAGGATTACTCCCGCTGGGATTAAAGTGGCGGGAAACTGCTGGGACTAAAGTGGGGGGAAAACGCCGGTCCTGGCGGTGCGACCGTAATACCAGGGATTTCACTGCCAGCCTGCTGGTGGTGAAATCCGCCAAAACAACCCTGGCGGTCTTTGACCGCCAGGGTTGTAATGACCCCCTTAGTGTCCTGCGTGATTTAGAATGGAACCTTTCTGACTCCCAGCGGACTGCATATCAGTGTGACGTAATCACTAGAATAGAATGTAATGAAAGCTTGGTTTAGAATGTTGACGTTCACAGGTACATGCAGAGAAATAAAGATGTGCAATTTACAGCTCTGTGTGTGGCATAGCCATTGGCGGGTACCCAGGCTGGGGAAGGCTCTTCACAGAGCAGGCTCATACGGACCTCTTGTTTTGTGTGAGTGTTTAGTTTTGTGAAACAGCCATTAGGTAAGTTCATATATATTGAGGAAATATTTTTTTATAAAGGTGTTTAGGGTGGGCATTTATAGGGCTTAGGTTGAGTTTGGGTTGCATTTTAAGTTGAAATATTAGGTAAATATTAGGTTTGTCTTTTATATGTATATATATCACTGAAAAAAACAAAGGTTACAGGTATGTTATAGTTGGGAAATAGAATTTAAAAAACCTTCGAAAATTCACTTAAGAAACCAAAGGTTACAGGCATGTTATAAAAGCGTAATATGCTCACAAAACGGTACCTTTCTGCCAAATGTAAAAATGTAAATCTGTCCAGCGGTTCAGGCTGTAGTCGTGTTCAAACTCCTATGAGAATTAACATGGGAAATGCACATTTCTGCCCCTATTTTCTCAGTCCCCACTAGACCAATCACCCCAAAACTTTCAGTGAACATCAAGAATCACCGGAATACCTTTTTTGGGAAATTTTGTGAAGATTCATCAAACAATCCCAAAGATACAGGCAAGACAAAAAATGCTTTTTCTATAGAAAATATATATATTTGTGTGTATTAGCGACACTTTATTTTTTATTTTAAGGATTTAGGATGGGGAATTTTAGGGTTTAAGGTGGGTATGGATTTTTGGGCCGTAGGATAATTTTAGGGTTTAGGATGGGTATGAGTTTTTGGGTGGCAAGGGTAATTTTAGGGTTTAGGGGTGGGTATGGGAGTTAAAGGTAATTTTAGGGTTTATGGTGGGTATTGTTTTTGGGTGGCAAGGGTAATTTTGGGGTTTAGGATGGGTAGGGGTTTTTGGAAGGCAAGGGTGATTTTATGGTGGGTATGGGTTGAGCGGTTGCAGGTTTTAGGGCTATATATATATACATATATATATATATATATATATATGTGTGTGTGTGTGTGTGTATTTGCTATATATATGTATAAAATGCACATTCTTAAGAATTTATTCAGGTGTACACATATACATATATGTTCTTATTTGTGTGTATATGTATGTACATATATATGTATACAAAAAAACGTACATACCTGTACTTTGTTTTCCCAAAGCAAATGCCTTTACCATGTCTGTCTTTACCAATTAAAGGTAAGTATTTTACATGAAAATATAAACCCTTTGTGTATGTGTGTGTGTGTGTATATATATTTATATATATAAGTGTTTATACTTACATGTACAATGCTTATATTTACTGGTGAAACCTTTACCACGCGTATGCCTTTACCATTCATGTTTTCCAACAAGATTCATTTTAAAGGCATGCATTTTAAAGGCATAATCATTGTAAAAACATGAGTGGTAAAGGTTATGCGTGGTAATGGCATTCACGTAGTAACAGCCGCATTGTAAAGCTATGCATCACAACGTAGTGCGTAGTTATGTCATTCAGCCTTTAGTTTTTCTAGGATGGCACAGATTGTGAAAAGAAGGTGTAAACATTGTACTGGGGCAGGAGTATTCTTATGAATCATTTATTGAGTTAGTCTGTCCCAAACAAGATTCAAGGAGTGTCAAGAGTGGGGTTTATATTATTTATTATGATACCTTCCCCACTACCTTGATTAGGTCGACATGTTTCGGCCCCTATTTTACTGTAATTCTACATCTTATAGTCTTCACTCAGGATCAGAAGACCTTGCTCTTATATGTATCTTCCCTGAAGCGTTCTTCTAAATGGAAAGAAATTGACGGTTTTTATGACCTTTCTGTTTAATGTATATTACATAGAATCAGTACAATATCCAGTGGAAACAGAACATTGAGAGCATACATTTTTGTGTTTTTTCAGTCAGGAACTGCATACTATTACACTGCTAGTTCAGTCCACCAAGTAATTTCACTACACGTGTTGTGAACAGTGACTTCTGGTGTCTTCTAAAACTCACCTATCTCCCGAACCTTCCCCCTTACTGGTGACAGGAGGATAAAGCAACGCATCCATCTTGTGCAACCCATTTCAAGTGCCTTGGACTATAAGTTCTAACGTTTTTTATGTGTCCACAATAGATTGTTTTTGGCTTGCATATTTAGAGCAGACAATCGTGTCGGGGGGAAAATGGAGACCTAGTTTGATGGTTAATTTCTTTGGGTTTTCACCGAGAACGTGGGGGACATTTTAAAAGTTTTCTGAGCAGAGCCACCATGATTTCATTGCTGATCTCGCACAGAAGGTGGACTGGTCTGAATGGTGTTAGACAGGTGTCCAATTTAGGACAACCTGTCAACCACCATTGCTATCGGTGTGATGTCGACCAAATGAGTAGTGGTTATGGTGGAGCAAATAGTTGATAAGTCACCAGAAATCCAGACTTTCTGTCACGCTTTAAAAGGCGTGTACAGAAATGTAAGACTCGCCATTGTAGGATTCTAGTTAATCTATTTGTCAACAATGATTGCTTAGGGACATTAAAACTATATGCTTCAAATCTTGTGCATGCAGTTAATTCTGTGGAAATATAATAAACACTGCAAAAAACAAGAAAACATATGTGAGTCAGTGTGCAAATACAACATGTTATATAATTTTTTAGAATTGTAAATATCAATTCAACATGTGACATGAGTGTGCAACGGAAGTGTGCTGGTGATGCAGTGAAAAGGCACAAAGTGAGTAGGTACTTAATACAGTGTCCTACTTGAAGGAGCGACCTGGCTGTTTGTCAGTTAGTTTGATTGGATGAGGAAAAGATAAAAAAATAAAAGTGGTTTGTAAATATACTAATCGTAGGAGTAGCTGTGTGTGATTTGACTGTGTGTGTGTAACAAACAAATGCCCCTGCATCAGGGCACAGAGATTGCCGAGCGTTTGTTTCATTAGCAAAATGACCAAGCACTGGCTTGTTAATGTCCATCAGGAGATTCAGTATGTAATAAGAAGTAGCTGCACGTTGGTGGGAGATCAAGTTAATCATTCATCTCTGAGCTGGGTTGAAGCTGTCAACCAATATATCTGGCGATTCCTGTTGAGAGACTGAACATCTTGACGAATAATGCCAAGCCAATGCTGACACTTTGTTATAGACAATGGGCTTTCGTATAGAGCTGAATAATCCATCAGGAGGTATAGTTTCTTACCTGTAAATCCAGTTCTCTCATAGGGGTATTTCCATGATGGTCATAAGCGTTGAACAGTTCCACCCGCAGGGACCCCAGAACACTTTTTTCAATATGTCTTCTTAAGTGTTGATGTTCGCCTTTCTTCAGGAAGACCTGCATAGTTACTTAAGAATGTTATTATGCAGCCTAAAGAATAGGCGACAGTGACTGAAATTCTTCATCATGTTGACGCAAAAGTGAAGTATACCAAGGAGACTTGCAGTAAAAAGCATGAGTAATTTGAAAAATAACAGTCAAATATCTTTCACAAACCCTTTTGCAATGTGAGATAAGTATGAAGCAGTGCAGTGTAGCCCATAGGCTGCCATTATAAAGTAAGTAAAAGGAGACTCTAAAAACCCTGGGACCTCCACACTCCCATCATGCCTAGTGCGAGGCAGTTACCACAGTTCGTCTTTCTGGCTCCTGCTGACAGGACCCTGGAGCATTGAGCTCACCCTCGCCTTTTTTCTTCTTCTGTTGATTTTTGTCTTTTTATGACAGGAATTTAGGCAATTTTTCTTGAAAGAATGCCATCTCATTTTGACAAATGTCCACGCTGTGGCAGAAAAAAGGCCAAAACAGATCCCATGAGGTCTGTATCATCTGCTTACCTTCCTTACACATCCCTGCCTCCTGTAACATCAGCAAGACGTTCACAAGGTACACTCAGCGTTACAGGGAGAAGATTTGCCTTCAAGGAAGTGCAGAGGGATAACGCCAGCAAGAAGCCAGTGGGCACTCTGAGCTAGGGGAAGGTCTGTCTTCCACTAGAGCTCTTCCCTCAGCCTCCAGTGGGCGTGAAAGGTCTGAGAGGTGTTTTTTCAGGGAGAAATCCACAATGAAAACCAGCCCACTTGGCCACAAAAGAGGCGCACAAACTTCTGTAAAAGGGCCCACACATTGATCTGTGAGACAGTCCATCTGGCACTGCCTGATTGCTTTCTAGGCTAGTCCAACCCCATTACTAAAGAAGGATGTGGTATTTCACTGTCATTTACAGATAGAACATTTCCCTTTGAAATGCCCACTAATTTTGCACAGACATGTAGTTTTACTGATCACACTTTATAGAGTGCAAATAATGTGTGGAAATTGGGTTTCAGTATACACCTATCATTTCTGTATCACCATGTAAAGTGTCCACCTATTTTGATCCTATTAAAAAATGTATTTCCACCAAACTTCTGAATTACAAACTAAAGTGCTTTGTTTTTACTTTCCTAACTGCTGATAGATTTTGACGTATCTGTACAGTTTAAGTTTTGTTTGTGTTAGAAAACAATTAACATCCTTTACTTTCACACACAGAAAAATTGCCTCATAAATCTCCTTACAAAATCTTCTCAATTTGCCGTTAGAGAAATAAAAATAAACATCAATCCCTATGTTAAAAGAATAAGCAGCAAGTTCTCAGAAGGTAGAGCTTGACATTTGACGTCCAGGACCAGATACATTTTAAAGGCATTTTTATTGCTTATTCACCTTCTGAACTACAGCATGGTTAATAACTTTGAGGTGCCACAGCACCCACTGCAAACCTGCTTTCAGAACCTGTAGCCTGGCAGCTCCTTTTTAGACATTCTATGTTTGACGTACACTAGCAAGCTCGGGGACTTTTCTGCACATCTTCCATTGCTGACATGAATATTACAACAAGCTTCATTAATTGGCTTGTTACCGGGCTGGAGGACACCGGGGAGGATAGGGTGTTAAATAGGATTAGGTGGATGCTGAATTGCTGGGTTCACCACAATACTTTATTTTAGTGCTCTTATTTTTCTTAACAATGTCTTGAGTTTTCATGTTATAATTCCACTGTCTCTTTGAGAATGGTTTCTCTTTTTCCCCATCATTCACTCCTCTTCCTTTGTCTTCTAGGTTGGTGATCTGATCGCCCTTGTATCCCCTCCTGGACGCCGTAGACGACAAAAGGCCAGGGTCAGGCAAGTGTTACAATATCTGTGCATAGGGAGGTGCTTGTGAGGGTGGGTTCAGGACTTGCCCTTAGTGCAGCTTTCATGCACATGCAGGTTGAAGGACTTGCAGGGTGTTCCAGGCGATAATACATAGAACAGCCCTCTAGTCTGTGGCTACAAAACAAAATCTGTGGTGCCTATCCCTGACTACACAGAAATAGTGCTACTAACAGTGATGTGCCTTGTTTTCCCCGCTTCACCAAAGGCCCAGGCCTTCACCCCCTCTCCTTTTGTCTCTTCTCATGCTCCCACCTGTTCTTTACTTCACCGCCCTTGGAACCGTGACCGTAGCTTGGAAAGGCACGTTCCTCCTGGAACGTGGTGATTGAAGGCGTTTTCATGTTGTCCTCTGTGCACTTCCCACTGCTTCCTTGGCAGTCCGATGCATTTCTGGGCATCTTCCGGTCATGCTTCTTCGTCCCCTGCAGCTCCTTGCATGCTCGACTCCGCCGCTGTGACCGCTGGCGTTTTTTGCTTCTCCACTGGGACTCTGTGTCCTCGCGTCCTCAGCTCTTGAGGCATCTGACACTCCGATGTTTCTAGTACTTCCACTGATGGTTGTTCCTGTGCCCTCCCGAGGCACTCCGGGGTGTACCCACCCTCATCTCTGGTGTGCTCTTCACCCGCGTCAGTGGCTGTGGCTGTGATCTTGCAACATGGCCTTCAATGGCCACAGAATCAATTTGCACTGTAGTGATATAATTTTGCCCTGAAAAAGAGATATGTTTCCTTCAGTTACAGACTCAGGCTGCACACCTAAAAGAGCAAAATAAATTTACTGTTGCGTGTGTATCTGTTCAGAATAGAACAGCAGTGAGGCCTACACTGTGTTTGTAGTGAAGCCAAGATGGTTAGTCCTTGTCTGAAATGGCACAGAGAACCTAAAGCTAGAGTAATCACCCGTGGTTAAGACTAATTCAAGCATTTGATTTTATTTGTTAAAAAAGACAAACGGAGCTGCATATTCTGAGTTTCAGTATTCTGAAAAAACAACAACCAGGAACTTAAGATGATGTACTTGAAAAATGGATTTTCAAAAAGAAACAATATAAAATGTGTATTTTCTTTTTAACATTTCATCATAGGGACATTGTGACTTCCTATCTTACCTGTAGCATTCGGTTCGGAGAACCTGTAAGTTTTACTTTCTCCTCCACTGTAGCACAGAATGTAGTCCAGGAACATGGAACAGAAGTGAAAGTGTTCTACTCAAAAGCAAAGGTATGAAAACAAATCAAACAAGGAAGATACCGGAGAGGAGGGAGGGGACAGAAACAACAGATGGCAGGCGAGGGGGGAAGCTACACCAGGGAGGTGCATGGGAGGAGGAGGAAGAAAACAGCAATGAAAAATGGGAAGAGAGCGTGGGGGAACCAACAGGAAAGCAATGCGAGAGAGCTTCAGTGAAGGAAGAAACACCAGTGGACGGGGGAGGTGAAGACCATACAGTGCAAAAGGGCAAAAAGTTTAAAAAAAACAAAATATTTAAAAAAAAGTACTTACGTGTAGGTGTTTGTGGCCAGTCGAAGGACGCTGGCCTCAAACAGGAAGCTGTGCTAGGTCCATATTCCATGGGAAGCAGGAGGTGTGAACGATAAAAAGCAGGGAAACGAGTGACATGGAAGCTAACCAATGGTATATATTGGTAGATAGTGGGCAGACTCTAATTCTGTCTAAGCTTTTTTTTTTTTCCAAAAGATTTTGCCGACAGCACATGTGCTTTGTCTTGAGTGAAACCTCCAAAGTTCCAATTTAGTTGACCTACCAAAAAGGTAAAAATTCAGCTCTGTCTATCAAACTATCCAAAATGAATATGCATGGCAAAATATCTTACATACAATAAGTTTGACTTGGAGAGGTGTTGTATACGTGTTTCTTGTTTGGAAAACCTAATAAGATTGTACTATTCTGTGGCTCACTGTTCCCAAACGTAATAAACAAATTACCAAGGCCTTCATTCAAGCACAGCACAACAGGGGTAGGTAGCTGTTTTAGGTAATATACCTCTACTTTCTTTATATGCCCTATATCCCACACACAGCCTCCACTTTTTGCAGTGCTAACACAGACATTAACTGAGTTGAGTTTTGCCAATGTCTAGTCTTGCCTTACTGCAGATTTACCTAAAACATGAAGCAACCATTTGTGCTGCTTTACTCTTCAGAATATCAAAACTATGCACTTCAGGATATTTTAAGGCACAATGTAAAGCAATCACTCTCAAACACCTTCGTAAGTAGAATAATCAAGTTTATTTAAGGGGCAAGTTCTCAGCTATCAAAACTAAACCACACTAATATATATATATATACATTAGGAGAATAACATGAGAATAATGATAAAGATATAAGCACTCTGTGAATAATTGCAAGAGTAGGTGTATATAATACAAGCACACACAATATACCTCAATGCTCAATAGCATGAAAATGACTGCAAGAATAAGTGCATATTACGCGCGCACACACAATATACTTCAATGCTCAATAGCATGAAAATGACTGCAAGAATAAGTACACATTACGCGCGCACACACAATACACTTAATAAATTGAAAAGCTTCACCGAAAAGAGCGTCTGCATCCCTCCGCCGTACACAAAGCTGGGGAACCCAAATCAGCTGACACAGGGAGCCTCTGTTCGGGACAATCAGTCCTCCTGGCGTTGCGTCCAACCCAGAAGAGAGTTCCTAAACCAGCCCATCCAGGCCCCCAACTTTTATAGTATTTACTAACGCCCAGGAGTCTTTTCTAGAAAAAGACCCCCTCCTTTACAAATTGTGCAATCGGCGGTACCTTGTTCACCCTTCGAGACGTCTCCTCAGAACGGGCCAAGTTCCCAGGAGAGGACTCCAAGGTGAAGCTTGCATTCCTCCTTGTGTACAGGCGCATCCCCCTGTTGTTCTAACTGATAGCTTGTGGAATGTAAATAGCGCCCTTCGTACCAGGCAGATGGAGCGAAGTTGAGCAGAAAAACACCCCACCCTTCAGCTTGCCGAAGCTTGTGGAAAAACACAGAACAGTGCCTTACGCACCGAACCAGACTCGACAAAATGGAGTCGTTAACCAAAATGGAAGCGAAGGCCAATGAGAGCAGAGGCCAATGGTCCACACTCTGCACCACTGTTTACCTTGCACGTAGTGCTGCCACATGCACGTAGTGTATGTAGCAATACATTTCCACCCTTGGACCATTTGGCCAACTTACAACTAAGTATATCCTATAAGCTGAAATGGCAATGCTCTTGGGCGAAACTGAGATAGAAGATTAGGCACACACTGAATACAACAACATAATGAAATTAAAATAACGGTTATGATAATGATTACACCAAAGATATAACGCAGTTGGCCTAAATTAGGCAGCCATCCAAAAGCCCAATCCCACCACCCCTTGTCAACATCCTGCTGCACCCCCTTCACCAACTTATGCAGGGCCTCTATGTGGGAGTTGATTGATATGGAGTGGTCGGATAAATTGAAGCAACATAATCCTTCAAAATCACTGCAGCCATGGTTGTGTTTAAGCAGTAAATAATCAATAGCAGCGCGATTCTGCAAAGCAGCTCTTCTAATTCCCTGTACATCTAATAACAGCTCAGCTAAGGCAGCTGATGTATAGTTAATATTCTTGACTACTAAACATGCAAGTTTATTAATAACTCTGGTATTATATACTGCAAGTCCTGGCACCCCTACGATAGAACTAGCTAAACTAACATATTCTGTTTTGGACAGCAATGAAATTTCAGAATCACAGTCCGTAGGTAATTGAATAGTGTCTCTGGTATAGCGAGGGTGTAGAGCAGTATCCATAGGAAACATGAGAAAGCCTAAGCGTGACCAGGCACAAGGCCCTCCGGTTAGATTGGCTGGAATATAAGTAAAAGAAAGATTACCACAAGAAAAGAGCCAACCTTTAGGCAACTTAACATTTTGAATGTGGCTGGCAGCAGGCACCACATGTTGGCAAAACATTGAATTATTTACATTCAAACAGGTTAGGTCAGTCCGTGAGTGGCACAACGTCCGTTGTGCAGCAGTTAAGTTTTTGTCTCTTTTCTCCAATTTGAGCTGAGCACATTTACCTATTTTCATGGGATCACAGGTCAATGAATAGCACACATCCCCATTTGAGATGTTAAACGTGAGTATAGATGTCATGTTCCTCCACAACCGCCTGCCCACCTCCGGGCAATGACGGCAGTACTCATAGAGTGACAGATGGGAGCGAACGTCACTCACATCCACCATTCCATCCTGGTTTGTATTGTTAAAGATGTGTAATAATACAGCAGCAGGAGTGGGCACTGCCACTAGACAAGTGGTAATCAAATCTTGAACGCTTTGCATGTTACTCATACAGAAGTGAGATATATTCAGCACTTCCTGCGCTAGATGAATCCAAACATTGTTCGGTTGATGCAGCAGCGTTGGCATCTGCGGCTGACGGTTGAATTTTTGGGCTATGAGCCCCTCCCGCTCCCCGGTGGAGTCTCCCGAACGGGCTCCATACACCACACTCATGGCACAGGCACTCCACAGGATGATCTGAAAAGAACAAAGGACAAAACACGTATTATCATTCTCGCAGATAGCATTTGTCAGCGGGAACATGTTCCCATTTGTCTTGACCAGGTCGCATAACTACCAGGACATTGTCTGGGACAGTGGCGATGACATCAGCGGGTTGAGGAGGGTTATTTGGGGATTCAATCCACACTTTGGCCCCTGGGTTCTTGTCAGTAGATCCGAACCCTCCTTTGCCTCTCACAGTGAGAAGAGCTGGGGCGCTCCCCTTCTTAACAACACCTCCATAAACCGGCATAATGACAATTTGGGCAACGCGATCACCAGGTTGCACCACTAGGTCTGTGTCACCACTGTTCAAGAGAATGACTTTCAACTCGCCTTGGTAGTCTGCATCTATCACGCCTCCTAAAACTTGGATGCCCCTCAAGGCAAGCCCAGATCGAGGGGCGATCAGACCGTAATGCTCAGGGGGAATCTGAATTCCCACCCCAGTTTCAATCAGAGTGATGTCTCTAGGTTTCAATCGATGCATGTGTAAAGCATGTAAGTCAAGTCCTGCAGATTCTGGTGTAGCTCGATATGGGGCCAAAGCTCCTGGAGCTGTTTCCCAATACACAATGGTATTGCTCGTTGTAAACGGATTAATCTGTAAAGCAGGTGTGAGCATTCTCATGAGAGGTGTCTCAGCATTTGTAAGGGGTCGGTTGTTCAAAATTTGCAAAGCATCATACAAATTATCCCTCCACCCCTTCAGTGTCCCATCATTCAGTTTACGCAATTGTTCTTTCAGCAACCCATTCATTCTCTCAATCAGTCCCGCTGCTTGTGGGTAGTAAGGTATGTGAAAAATCCACTCAATATTGCGTTGTGCACAATAGTCCTGCACTAGTCTGCCCTTGAAGTGGCTGGCGTTATCACTTTGAATCTGGAGTGGCACTCCATAGTACAGAATCAACAGATCTAGTGTTTTCAGGGTGCTCTGCTGAGTTGCGCGCTTGCAGGGAAAGGCTATGAGATAACCAGAGTAAGTGTCTACCACAGTGCAGGCATACTGACACCCTCTGCTCACTGGCATTGGTCCAATGTAATCAATCTGCCAAATCTGTCCTGGCAATTTACCTCTACCTAGCTGGCCTCTCACCACCTGTGGGACCGGTCTGTGCTGTGCATGCTGACAAATGGGACATTCAATGATCGCTGTTTTAATCAAATCTAGGGGAAGATGCATCCCTCTAATCTCAGCCCACCTGTGAGTAGCCTTTTCTCCAAGATGTCCGCATTTCTGGTGTGCCCATTTAGCCATTCCCACCAAATCAGAACTCTGCGCCTCCACTTCAGCCTCTTGAATCTTGGCTCGATCGTCTGCAAGACAATTGAACCATCGGTCTAATGAATCAGTTGGACAGTGAGCGTCCACATGATAGACAGTCACGGTGCTTTGAGGTAACATTTCCCAGATCTCCTGCCATAACTCCTTCCCCCATTCCTCTTTGTTATGGATTTTGTACTGATGTGCATGCCACGTGGGAAGCCAAGTAGCTAACCCATTGGCGGTAGACCAGGAATCTGTATAAATGTGACATTTTCCGGGTAGCTCCTGTTTTAAAGCCTGATACACGGCATAAAGCTCTGCATACTGGCTACTTTTTCCCTGTCCTGTAGTTGTCAAAAGCTTCTTGGTAACAGGATTATAGGACACTGCCTTCCAGTGCCTTTTCGCTCCAACATATTTTGCTGAACCATCTGTGAACCACACATGTTTTTTGTCATCTGCAGACAAGTCTGCGAACGGCTGGCCCCACCCTACTGGGGATTCACACACTGAAGGTACATCATGCAACATTTCGAAATTCTCCACTGGAGCCTGCGCTGCCTGCTCATGCAAAACGGCGGTCCCTTTTGGACCCGCTCGTGCCCTGTCCTGGACATACCATTTCCATTTTATAATGCTGGCTTCTTGCGCATGTCCAATTCTATGAGTTTTTGGGGAACTCATCACCCACTGCATGATGGGAATTTCAGGCCTTAAAATCACATTGTGTCCCAGTGTAATTTGCTCAGTATCAACCAGGGCCCAATAGCAGGCCAGCAGCTGCTTCTCAAAGGGAGTATACCGCTCTCCTGCCTCAGGTAACTTCTTTGTCCAAAATCCCAGGGGCACCCTCTTTCTTCCTTGCTTTTGCCATAAACTCCAATTGGCATACTGCCCCTGGACTGTCACATTCAACTCAATTTCTCCCTCTCGAATCGGCCATAAATCCAAAGCATGCTGTATGGCGTCTTTCGCCAATTCAAACGCGCGCTGCTCCTGCTCTCCCCATTCAAACGCATTTTTCTTTCGTGTAACTTTGTACAATGGGGCCAAAATCTGAGACAAATGGGGTATATGTTGTCTCCAATACCCGAATAGTCCAATAAAACTCTGGGCTTCCTTCCGATTTCGCGGTACTGCGAATTCCTTAATCTTCTGTTTCACTTTTGGCAACACTTCTCTGTGTCCCTGATTCCACTGAATGCCCAAAAATTTCACGCTCTGAGACGGTCCCTGCACTTTCTCGGGGTTAATCTCCCACCCTTGATTCTGCAAATGTTCCACCACCCTGTCTAGCTGAATTTGCACCTGTTCTTGCGTCTCTCCCTGCATCATCACGTCATCTATATAGTGAGAAATTTGCACTCCAGGAACCACTGGTACTTCATCCAAATGCTCTGCCACCAGCCGGTGGCAGATAGTGGGTCTATGTAAATACCCCATGGGTAATCTACAGAAGGTGTACTGACGCCCCGCCCACTGGAATGCCAGCTGAGGCTGGCTCTCAGTAGCTATTGGTATCGTAAAGAAGGCATTGGCAATGTCAATGGTTGCATACCAAGTCCCACTGTGTTTCTGTATGTTCTCAATCAAGGTAATGGTGTCTGGGACCGCTGCAGTCAGAGGCGGTGTATGTTTATTCAATTGACGATAATCAATGCAAATCCTCCAACTGTTATCACTTTTACGAACAGGCCAGAGGGCATTATTCCACGCAGTGGTGATGGGAACTATTACCCCGGCCTCTAGTAAATCATGTATAGTCTGGCTAATCTCCTCATGTCCTCCCGGTATTCTGTACTGTTTCATTTGAATCACCTTAGTAGCTTGGGGAAGTGTTACCGGAGGAATCTTCAACAGCCCCACCCTTGCGGCGGCTATTGATATAAATCTTTTGGAGCCAAATTGATAACATCCATCTTCCAAATGTAGGGTCATCCCTTTCAAAATGTCAATTCCAATAATGTATTCGGGAATGGGCACAATCAGGACAGTGTATTCTTTCTTTGGAAGTGCCCCTATTTTCATGGGAACCACTATCTGCACTGCTGGGGTTTCTTTTCCGCCCAATCCCGTAATGGTGAAGTACTGTCCCCTGAATTTTCTTGGATTGCCATGAATCAAGGTGGCCTCCGCTCCGGTGTCAACGAGGGCTCGAACTTTTTGAACATTTCCATGTTTCCAATAAATTTCTACTTTGACATGAGGTCTGTTATCTTTGCGAGCCCATCCCTGCACCGGAGTTTGGCCTGTTTCCTAATCTATTTTCACTCTGCGCACATCAGAGTCTGCCCAAGTCAAATCTGGATACAGTTTGCGGTAATTCTCAGGGAACTCCTCCTCCCTGTCTCTGCTTCGCAACCTCTCTGAGCTTACCAGCTCCCTCTCCCACTCTCTTCCTCGAGTTTTCCCAGAACCTGTCAGTTCCCGGTCTCTCTCCCTGCTCCGGGTTCCCTCTGCGCTTCGGTGCTCTTCCTCCCAATTTCCGTCCTCTGGGGATCTCTCTCTACTGTGGGGTTTTCTCCCTCTCTCTCCCTTTTCACCCTCACGCTCCTCCCCTCCTGCCTTTCTCTGGTTCACCACTTTGTTATCCTTCTTGTTCCCTTTCCTACTCCCCTCCTTTTTATCCAAACCGCGTTTGCGGTACATTTCCCACAGGTCCTTGGTGCTTATCCCATCGATTTCATTCCTGGTCACCCCATCTTGCATCAAGGCCTGAAACATGTCTCGCCTTGTCACCCTGTTGTTATCAGTACGATTCTCAGACCGTGAATTCCTCTCTGGCTTAGCCCATTCTCCTAAATCACTTAACTCACGCACCGCTTCTACCACCTGAGACAATGGGTTACCTGTCTGATTAATTAACAAAGTCATGATGACATGCTTATATGCAGGAGGAGCGGCCCTAATCAGCCGGTTTCGCACAGACACACTTAAAATTCCATTCATCAAATCATGGGCATTACCCATAAAGATAGCTGTTTTCATCCCTTCTTCCTTCAATCTCTGTACTGCATCTCTCAAAGTATACCAAGGTTTATCATTAGGCGGCCAGTCTGACTCTGTCGGATACTTCTGAGCACACCCTTGCGCAGCTAGCTCTAACAAATTGGTCATGGGACCATTCCCTGGATAGGTTCTAAACTCATTTTGAATAACCGGGTCTGTACTTAACATACAAAGCCTCGGGGCGTCGCCGTGATCCAATTGGACCCCCTGGCCCCCCATATCGTGCACCCGCACCAACCACGTAAGCAATGTTTCCCCAGACCTCTGTCGAAATCTGTCTATCACATCACTTAGTTCTTGCTGTGTATAATCCTCCAGGGCATCCAACATCACCCCTCCAGGATTAGCTGGGCTATGCTGTACCTTTCGCCGATATATGGGCTGCGCACGGACAACATTCCTGCGCTCTGTCTTCTCCTGTCTAACATCTTGGCAGTCATCGCCCCCGGACCCATCTGAAAAATCAGATGTATCCCAGATGTTTCCATCCCAAAATTCAGGGTCAAAGGCTAATCCTGCCTGAGAGATAGCTAAATGCACCTTCTTTTTATTAACCTTCCCTCTTCGTTTCTTGTGTTTATATTTAGCTACGCTAACAGCCGTTCTCTCCGCAACCAGTTGGTACATTTCCAACTTATCACTTAATAATTTATTTTGACAAGCTAGCATGGTAGAGGAATTTCGGGCTTCCACTAACTCCTTCTCCAGCTGCTCGTGGTCTTTTTGTAACTGTAAACATTTTTCATACAACTTTCGGTACGCAGAAAGCAAGATCCAGACTCGCATCCCCAACGCACAAACCTCCCTTCCCTTGTCAATTGAAACTTTCCGTAAACAAATAAGAAGATCTTCAGGTTCCACATTTAACATACACGCATTCCAATTTTCACACAAACCAGCACAACGTGACCATTCCTGAGCTAAAAGTTTATATGGGGCGGTTTCCCACCCCGGTATCTCTATGTCTGGATTTGCTACCTGAGAACCTGCTTTTGAGCTCGCTTTGATCTTATTAAGCATTTTCCCCTTTTTTTTTTTCGAATCCTGCAAACGACTACGCCAATTTGTGCTGCTTTACTCTTCAGAATATCAAAACTATGCACTTCAGGATATTTTAAGGCACAATGTAAAGCAATCACTCTCAAACACCTTCGTAAGTAGAATAATCAAGTTTATTTAAGGGGCAAGTTCTCAGCTAGCAAAACTAAACCACACTAATATATATATATATACATTAGGAGAATAACATGAGAATAATGATAAAGATATAAGCACTCTGTGAATAATTGCAAGAGTAGGTGTATATAATACAAGCACACACAATATACCTCAATGCTCAATAGCATGAAAATGACTGCAAGAATAAGTGCATATTACGCGCGCACACACAATATACTTCAATGCTGAATAGCATGAAAATGACTGCTAGAATAAGTACACATTACGCGCGCACACACAATACACTTAATAAATTGAAAAGCTTCACCGAAAAGAGCGTCTACATCCCTCCGCCGTACACAAAGCTGGGGAACCCAAATCAGCTGACACAGGGAGCCTCTGTTCGGGACAATCAGTCCTCCTGGCGTTGCGTCCAACCCAGAAGAGAGTTCCTAAACCAGCCCATCCAGGCCCCCAACTTTTATAGTATTTACTAACGCCCAGGAGTCTTTTCTAGAAAAAGACCCCCTCCTTTACAAATTGTGCAATCGGCGGTACCTTGTTCACCCTTCGAGACGTCTCCTCAGAACGGGCCAAGTTCCCAGGAGAGGACTCCAAGGTGAAGCTTGCATTCCTCCTTGTGTACAGGCGCATCCCCCTGTTGTTCTAACTGATAGCTTGTGGAATGTAAATAGCGCCCTTCGTACCAGGCAGATGGAGCGAAGTTGAGCAGAAAAACACCCCACCCTTCAGCTTGCCGAAGCTTGTGGAAAAACACAGAACAGTGCCTTACGCACCGAACCAGACTCGACAAAATGGAGTCGTGAACCAAAATGGAAGCGAAGGCCAATGAGAGCAGAGGCCAATGGTCCACACTCTGCACCACTGTTTACCTTGCACGTAGTGCTGCCACATGCACGTAGTGTATGTAGCAATACAGCATTTGAGAGAGCAAAGGGGCAGGTTTTTTCAATGACTACCATCTTCTTTTCTGTGCAACCTAATTAACCTGACAGGGCGATGTCAGTGAGTACTGCCTGTTTCTGAACATCCAAACAAAAGGAAAATTGAAAGGCAAACAGCCGGTTGAACTGCGGATTTGAAAGCTGCAGCCTTTTTTTACAAGGTCTCAACACAGGCACCTTAGCCATTCCCTTTTACCCTGTTGTAGATTAATATTCTCTTTTCCAGTTGAGCCGTGTGTGTGTGACACCGCGCTTAGAGTTCCATCTAAAAAGATCCAGTGAGAGAAAGTCACCATAAATTAGGCTAGTCAAGAGATGGGCTTTGAAGGAACAAAGGGCCTTATTTAGAGTTTGGCAGAGGGGTGACTCTGTCACAACGGTGACGGATATCTCACTCGCTGAAATATAAATCCCATAGTATATAATGAAACTTATATTTTGATGGACGGGATATCCGTCACCGTTGTGACGGAGTAACCCCTCCTTTAAACTCTAAATCAGGCCCAACGATATACAGTAGCTGGAGGCCCACAGAGTGTATATTCCACCTGCAGTAGTTGCTCACAGCCACATGCTTTCACATTGAACATCTGCAATAATCTATGGTAAGGTTATTTGCATTTTCCCATTGTGTCCTGATTTGAAGCCATCATGACAAAGAAGATTCCATAAAGGTAGCATAACGATCAATCACAAAGATATGCCTAGAGGTAACATTAGCACTTATTGTCTCAGCTCACCCCACCTCTGCAATGCAGTTCTTACCTGGATTGCTGTCAGTCAAATCTAACACTGATAATAGATAACAAGAGTTGAAATGAGATCAGTACTGGGATACTTGTTATCTTATTTATGCCTGGCCTTCAACGAGATTGTTGCATAATCTGAGAAATCATAACTATGCCTGAAAATGTATATGCACAGAGGAAGCTCGGATGCGGATGTGAGCTTATCATTCTCAAGTAACACAGTGCATCCGAGGGTTACACATCCCACTCCTTACTTCATTGAGTATTTACAACTCAGTTAAAAGTCACAGTGATGGCAAATCTGCATTTTTTAAAGAAACAGTCCCTGACAATTTGCTAGTTACCTACACTGGTACGATTTCTCAAAACATTACTTGATTTTTTTCGGCAATCTCATTGTCGGTCTCACTGTTGAGGTAAACAGCCCTTAAATGAAGCATTTACAACAAAATGTCTTTACCATGTACCTTTCACTTTGCAGGTAAGTACCACACAGGTATTATGTTATTTATAAAACATTAGATGCGGGTAGTTGTAAGCGGTACTAAGTTATTTAACATCATTTTTAGGTGTGAGTTCATGGGTAAGGGTAATTTTAGGGTTAGGCAATGGTAAAGGGAGGTAAGAATAATGTTAGGATTCAAGGGCCAGATGTAGCAACGGGTTTACGCGTCGCAAAAAGGGTTTTTCGCTGTTTGCGTCGCGCAAAACCCACATCGCGATGCCCTATTCCCGTTTTGCAAGTCGGTAACCTGGTTACCGATTCGCAAAACGGGACTGCAAGACGCAAATAAGAAGGGGTGTTCCCCTTCCTATTTGTGAGTCGCAGCGCGATGCAGGATTGCTTTGTGACCGCGGTCGCAAAGCAATCGCAGTTACAGCCAGTGTCACACTGGTGGTAACCCATTCGCAAAAGGGAAGGGGTCCCCAAGGGACCTCTTCCCCTCCTGCTCTGAAAAAATAAAACTGACACATTTCATTTTTTCATTTTGGATTGCATCTTGTTTTCCTTTAAGGAAAACGGGCTGCATTATAAAAAAATTAAAAAAACTGCTTTATTTAAAAGCAGTCACAGACATGGTCGTCTGCTGTCTCCAGCAGGCCACCATCCCTGTGAGTGCTGCGAGTCACAAGGGGGTTCGCAAATTGCAACCCACCTCATTAATATTAATGAGGTGGGCCTTTGCGACCCCTTTGCGAGTCGCAGATGGTGTCAGGGACACCATCCTGCATCCTGAATTGCGACTCGCAAATTGCGACTCGCAATTCAGGATTTCCCTACATCTGGCCCCCGGTGTGGGCAATGGTAAAGGGTGATGAGGTTAATTTTAGGGTAAAGGATCGGGTAGTGGTAAAGGGAGGTAAGGGTAAATTTAATTATTCGGGTTAGCAGTGGTAAAGGGAGGTAAGAGAAATTTAAATGCTTGGGGGTGGGTAGTGGTAAAGTTAATTGTAAGTTTTAGGGCTGGGTAGTGGTCAGAGGAGTTAGTGAATATATAGGTGTTAGGGGTTGGTAGTGGTAATGGGAGGTTAGGAGTACATTAGTAAATTTAAAACAAGGGGTTTGGAGTACCCCCCCCCCCAAAAGCAATTATTAAATTAAAAATATATATATATACACACACACATATCTCAGAGAGCGAGAGAGAGAGTCTCTGTTGGTGTAGCTGGCCACTGCCATTCAACTGAGCAGAGGGGACTTTGACTAGAAAAAGGGGGCATCTTGCTCATTACATATTCCAACATTCCTTCCAGAAAGGCTGCTGACACCACAGGTTACCGAAAATCAGTGTGTGTGTATATATGGGTGGTTATATTTAGGGCTGCGTTTCTGTAGGAAATAACTTTTTAGGTTAGCTAATAACTTTTGTGCTGTTTGACAAAAGTCTTCAAAAAGTGCTTTTTTTTCCTCGATTTTCATAGAAAGTTTGGGGTGATCCATCAAGAAGGGGTAGAGGAAAAGAGGGGTCTCAATATGCAGAATCCCCATGCATTTTTCATAGATTGTTTAAAACAGCATTACCGCAAAAACTGCTGATTGGAATGACACCAGATTTGGTAGGAAGTAGGGGCCATATGTACAAACACATTTTCCCATTGACACAGAATGGGAAAAACCCTTTGCTACATCTGGCCCCAAGTTCTTAACCCAGGAGGTATGGTTTTTGTGATCTGCTGTAAATCCATTCAGTAGTTTTCAAGAAAATAAGGTGCAAAGATATTTGTATATCTTGTTGATTGGGCTTGAGGGACTCTTGCAAGAGTCCCAGCAGCTCAGTCTAAAAAAAGAAAGCATTCTGATGGGGGTAGGAAACTTTTTTTTTCTCCTTGGGATAACCCAGTCCTGTGGGAGCGAGAGGTCAGATTGGCTGGCCGCCACATGAAAGAAAATGTTGCAGCAGGCCCAATATGAGACATTGAGGACTTAGGGCCTTATTATGACTGCCAGCCTGGCGGTTACAGTCGGACCGCCGCACTCCAGGTGGACTTCTGTCACCACCAGGAACATGGTTCCCGAAGGACTGATGAATATTGGACTCATGGTCAGCCACGGCGGTACTGAACTCAGCTCCACCGTGCTGATCACGACTTCTGTTTCCACCAGCCTTTCCATGGCAGGGACACAGTGCTGTGGGCACAGGGGGCCCCTGCACTACCCATGCCTGTGGCACTAGCCATGCAGGGGCCCCCTGCCCAACACTCTGAGAATGCCAACTGTCTGCTTTGCAGACAGTGCGCATTCCAAGGGTGCTGTTGTGCTACAGAATTAGCCTCAACTCTCTTAAGGGAGCAGAGGCCAATACCGTAGCACTGCTCCTACCAGGCTGACCAGCGGGTATGTTTAATACAATGTTCCAGCTGATCAGCCCGGTGGGAACATCATAATACGGCAGGGGTGAGGCAGACGGATTGGCAGGTGCCCTCATCCCTGTGAGTTTGGATGTTGGCTGATCTGACCACTAAACCTGTAATGAGCCCCTTAGTCCCCTTCCCTGAAAATAGTTTAAAAGAGAAAGAAGATATAAGAGGGCAAGGTAGGGATACCCTGGCCCCTCCCTGCTTGCCCTTGTGGGAGTTGGGGTGGTCCCAGAGGAAACCTTCTGGGCCAAAATTATTTTTTCCCCGTGATGCTGTGTTTTTCCTGCTGGATCACAGAAAAAAACATTTTATCTCATTTTTAAATAAAGATGACCCGTGCCCCCCAGATGGGCCAGGGCCCAGGGGCCAGTGTATTTTTATCCCATTAATTAAAAAAAAGACCCTGAGGACGAGGTCCCACAGACCCTTGGAGGCTTGGTTTCAGGTTCCAGGGGAGGGCTGCACAACCTCCTTTTAATAAATATAAAAGAAACTGTGTCCAGGTGGACACTGGGTCATCCAGAAAAAGAAATAATAAATGAGCGGTAGGACACGCTCATTTATTATTCACTGCTCCTTGAATGAGCATTCCATAATGTCCTGCAGGGGCTCCAAACATTGTTTGGAGAGTGGTGATGTTTCCACCAAACATTTTTTTTATTTTGCAGGAGGCTGAAAGGAATGCAGCAGCCCAAAACAACTTTAAAAAAATTGAAGTCTCCTGGGTAATTAAATCCAAGACCCTAGGAGAACTTAACATATTTTTCAAAAACACCGCTAGGTGAAGCTCGGTGCTCTTCAGCTGGAGTTTAAGACCTTTTTTGGTTGTTTTTATGGTAGCATTTTATGGGCTGAAAAATGTTAAAAGAGAGACTTTGAAAGACATGTTGGTTTTATTTTTTTAAATCCCAGCATGTCTTTCTTTAAACATTTTCCACACCAAAATGCAATAATAAAAACTACGTTAAAAGAAGGCCTCGATCACATGTTGATTTGATTTATCAAACCATTATTAAGCATATTTAAAATAATCACTTCTATTGAACATTGCATTGTGTGAATTTCAAAATATGCATTTGATTCAAAATATTGGTGATGACCGATCTGATGACAGATCTGCTTTCTATTTACTGATATGCTCAACCCTTCATAAAGCCAATAGGTCCACTTTTTATATTTTGGTGGTGTCACTCTTTGACAAAGTCAGTAAGCCTGCCTGAGAG
The DNA here is from genome assembly GCF_031143425.1 of Pleurodeles waltl. Taxonomy (NCBI): domain Eukaryota; kingdom Metazoa; phylum Chordata; class Amphibia; order Caudata; family Salamandridae; genus Pleurodeles; species Pleurodeles waltl. The sequence goes on from NC_090444.1 coordinate 1,599,177,585, forward strand.
GGCCCAGTACCTGCAAGCCCAGCAGCAGACTGAGCATGCAGAGGAGTGTGTGTGGCATTGGGTTTACAGGACCTGCAGCCAACTCTCTGCTGCGCATGTCCGAAGCCCTTGCGTGGCATAAGATTGGTGTTGCGTATGGTAATAAAATATTTCTTTACATTGCAAAAATTCTAGAAATTCACTGAATAAAAAAAGGTTAAAAGGACGTCATTGTGAGTGTTAGACCTTTCAGCCTTATGGTGGTCTTCCCTCAAACTTTACTCCTCCTGTTTTTGCTGAATCAATTTTGTTGGCCTTTAGGACACTTCACCTTTTGCCACTGCTAACAGGGGATAAAGTGCTTGTGTCCTCTCCTTTAAACATGGTGAAATTGGCTTGCATCCAATGGGCACATTTAATTAGCTTGGAAGCCCCTATTAAAGTGGTATTACATGAAACCAGGGCCTATAAACGAAATGCTACTAGTGGGATGTAGCACTCATTGTGCTACCCACTTAAGTAGCGCTTTTACATACCACAGGCCTGCTATTGCAGCCTGTCTGCAGTTTTAAACTGCCCTTATGACCTGGCCAAATAAACCTTTTGCCAGTCCTAAACCTTCCTTTTTAATACAAGTAGGTCATCCCTAGGGGAGACCCTAAACAACCCATAGGTCAGGGTGCATTGTATGTAAAAAGGTGGACATGTGCTTTTAGGTTTTACATGTCCTGGTAGTGAAAAACTCTCAAATTTGTTTTTCACTATTGCAAGGCCACCTATCTCTCCCATAGGATAATATCAAATTACCTCATTACATTTAAATAGTGCTATCTTTTGATATCACAGCAAGTTTGGTGTCTGGGGAATTGTAATTTAAAACTCTCTTAAATGGTAATATCAGATTTCAAGTCACAATTCTGAAAATGACACTTTTAGAAAGTTGGAATTGTCTTGTCCTAAACATTTAGTGCCTGCAGCTTGTTTCTGGGTCATATGACTAGGCAATTGGACTTTATGTAGGAGTGAGACAAAAGGGGAATAGGTGTTGTCAGGCTGGGAAATCTCAGTGAGGATGAGGGGGGAGCTGTCATCTATCACACTTGCACATCACAAAGTCTCTGCCTCAGCACACTCACAAAGGATTACTCACTAGAGGGGCACGACCTGGCAGGCAGCAATGGTGGACGCGCATTAACACCGCTCTGCGCTTGCCAACCCGCCCTCATAGTATTGTCCTGCTCTGGGCCCATCATCACCGCCTCAAACAAAGGGAGATATTAACCGACCCTTGCTGCTACTGGCACACAGCATCCTTGGCCCTCCTACACTGCTGAAGCAGACACAGGCCACATCCTTGACCCATCACCCATCCCACCCCCCAAGGGTCCCCTTCTGCTGGAGGACAAATGTTTGATGATATTCCCAAACTACATGATAGTGGTACAACAACAGCACACAATATTCCTTGAGGCAAAATTACATCTCAGACAGCTGGGAGTCAAATACTTCCTGCTGTATTCAGCCAGACTCAAAATCATACACCAGGGCAAGACTGAATTTTACACTGACCCCAAGAAAGTCTAGGACTAGCTGGACTTCCACTTTGCCACCTCCTTACCTCATCCTGCTGCCGACATCTCCAAACCAGCTGCATCAAAATGAAGACGGGAGCCCTCTAGCGGAGAAACCTCCCATCCATCCTAAAAGTCTCCCTTATCGGTGACCCCCGACCTGGAGCAAACCATGGAGGATAGGCGCTCTGCCCTGGCCGCAGCTAAACACTTGAAGAAGAACTCTGCTCTCTCTGAGGTTGATAGCGGACCACACATTTTCTCCTCGGATAGTGAAGTGGACTCTTCACAGCCGTCCACTCACCCTTCTCACGATCTACTGCTGGTCACCCCTCAGATGGCCGACATTCTGCTTTGAACTTCATTTCTTGATATTGTCTTTGCCTGCTACATGTTCTCTCAGTTTGACTAGATCCAGTAACTCTCCATGTCAGAAATGATATAATGTCCCTCCTACCTTCCCAGTGACACAGCACAAATGATGCACCGCTCGACCCAGAGGTGCCCAGATCATAGACGGCCCCCACACATTCAATGGTGACTTATGGGTTGCTCTGCTGCGCTTATACATACTTCATTCAAAGACCACTCCCCTCACTTTGCAATTTAGGATATATAAATCCCAGTTTGGGCTTTTTGCCTGTTGCGGAAGGCTATGTCTGTTCACAAGCAGATGTTTGTTCCCTAATCTACTTATCTCTAGTTTCGGCATCACGGAAGCTCACAGCACATTTACAGCACCACCTGACCAGGGCACTGGCCTGGGGGACACACCACTACAAGAGGACTCTAACCCTTTACCCAATTATAATTGTCTCTGACCTTTTTCAGGATGATGCCAAACAACTACATTAGATTCTTCACCCTCAAAGTTAAGGGTATGCACACTGCTTGGAAACGCTACTCATTTTATTCATATCTCAAATGCCATGGCCCCCACAAAGTTTTACTCCCAAGATTCACACAACCTTAGGGAACTATTCCACCTCCAAAAGCGTTGGCATGGCACTGTTTACGCGACCACACATTCAGCCTATGCCAGGGGTCACCAATATGGCTCTGTCCGGGGACCCACTTCCAGGCCCTGGATAGTATAGTTGACATACACGGATGGTACGTGCTCCATAAGGGCTGCCTCAATGGCATTCAGTGCTGCTCGGGTGCATTTATGCCCCCAACACAGACCAGGATGCTTTCTGGACAAAACTTTCTGAACTGTTACCCCAAAGGACACATCTCCCCTGGATCATAGGGGGAGATTGCAACTGCATCATGGATACTCGGCTGGATCTGTGACACCCCTGCCACCCACGTTTCCCACCTCATACCCAGATGACAACATTTGTGGACTTGATCCAGCGCTTGTGGGTGCCTGCCTGGAGGACCCTATACCAAAACTCTCTGATGTACTCCTTTAATTCTCCGCCCCATGATCTATTCGTCTGACTAGATGCCATGCTCTGCTCCCAGACCCTCGTACCTTCTTTGCATGTGGAAAATTATCTAGGTTGCATGGTGTCGGACCACAATACTCATACTGGGGACATCTCATGGGGGATGTCTACCCTCCCACATTTCGTGCCAACCCCATGAGTCCCTGGAAGACCCAGCTTAAGACCTTCCACATTTGTCAATACTTTGCTGAAAACGATGGCACAGCCTCCAACAGGCTCCTCGAGTTGGATGCCTTTAAGGTGGTCATCTGCAGAGTTTGCAAATAGGTGATCATCGGGGTCTATTCCATACTGGACAAGGAGATTAGGGAGGCCGAGTGCCACCTACTGCAGCTGAAACGATGGGCAGATCTAGATTCATCCTGTCTTCTGGTGCTGGTGAAGAAACAGCATGCCACCCTCTTGGAGCACTTGCACTGCTATAATTTTGCTGAATATGCAGCTAAAACTCACATGGAGCACAGTAGATCAGGCCGACTCCTTGCCTGGCTGTTTTGTCAAGAGCAGAGGAAGACCTTCATTCTATCGGCCTTCAACATTTATTACTCTGGCATGTACTAAATGCCATGAGACATTCAGGACGACTCTGTGATCACATTCCTAGGCCGCCTCACCATCCCCTCCATCAACAATCCCACTCAAAATGAGCTAGATGAGGTCATAACACCGGCAGACATTAAGCAAGCTATTTTAGACCTAGCCAGAACAAAACCCCACACCTGGATGTCCTTGGCCCCCACCTAGCTGCCATTTACGGTGGGGCCCTCCGGCTGGGTGAACTGCCCCCCTCGATGAGGGAGTCGCTACTAATCTCACTTCCCAAGCCCCATCGCATTGTGACAGATGTTACATCCTACCTTTGCATTGCCATTTTGGAGACAGATGATAGGATCTTAGGTAGAATATTATTGGACAGATGTGCTAGGATCTCACCAGATCTCATACATCCAGACCAGAATGGTTTCGTCACAGGCCACAGCACTTCTCACAACCTCTGCCGCCTCTTCCATGTTCAGGACTAAGTGCACAGCCGACACTCTTTCTTGGTATGCTTGGTGCTGGACCTGAAGAAGGCTTTTGATTTCCTGTATTGGCCCTCCTTTGTTTGGGCCCTCTGGCGAACGGGTGATAGAGCGTAGCTTATATAATCTATATTAACATGAAATGTTTATGAACTAATGTATAATAATGCCGCATAGAAACTGTATTAATGTAATTTTGCTAAAACGTCCGTTTGAAACGTGCCCACGGGGAGTGGCCGCCAATGTATACGGGGACTAATGAAACTGACTAATCATTAAATGTTTTATCAAAATGTGATTTTATACTAATATTAAAAGGATATGTACTAGACTTCTGCTAATAAATCATTTAGGCCTTAGTTAGCATGAGTCGAGGCCTAGCTGCCTGACTCACATATTAATTGTATTTTTCTAACGTGCAGTGTGCTGACTTGCTAAAGGACATGAACTCTTGTTTTTTTCCCAAAAGCTAGAAGCTGAATGTAACTGTAGTAGATCCGTTCTCATGAAATTCATCCTGCCTGTAGTAACATTTTAGCTGAATGCAACAGTGTAGATTAATATTAGGTACAAGGTCGCCTAAACCGGAACGGACAATGGAGCCACTGACCGAAGATGTGCAAAGGACCACAAGACGATGAAATCATACTGGACATTCCACCCGCTAAAGACGTCAATCATAAGCACCAATAAAATACGTGAGAACTGTTATGGGTAACAAATTCGATGAGGTAATTTGATGTTAATTGGCTAAAGATAGGGAGGATGTACAACGAAAAAGAGATAAAACCTCTTGACACACTGAAGTGACCAGACTAGTTAGTTAGGGAGATGCTGATGCGATTTATTATGATCCAGAGACTTTGTCACTTTGCCTAGTGACCTTGCTGATTTTGCCTTAAACCATCCTTGTCCTTAGATTGCCCATTTACACTTTACCTCCTTATGAGGGAAGTGCTCCCTTTCCCTTTTGCTGGAGCTGAATCTCTTTTGATGGTGAATCAACTGATGTCCTGAGGACGAAGACAGAACCTGAGTGCTGACCAAACTTGGAGGGTAACTATATGATAATGAAATTGTGATTGTCTGTTTGCTTTTCCTTTCTAGGTACCAACTGCTTCTCTTTTGACAGAGACCATAGTTAGATGTTTTTCCAAATTGATGTTACTAAATTATTTTGCATGAAGCCCAACATGCCAATGCCAATTCGAGGTTAGTTGAGAGGGTTCACTAAACTGGCGCAAATAGACAATGACTGAATCTATTCTTTATTGAACAATGCGCTAATACACTCTGCTTAGAATAATCTATTCTGACGTCGTGTTATATTCTAATGTTTGTGATTGTTGCTTTGATGAACTCTTATCAGAGTTGCCATATTGTGACTATGCTATTGTGCTTCTTGGTTTTCAGATTAATAAACTTACTAGCAGTATTGTAACCAATAGTGAATAAATATCACTAAATTCATACTAAACTGGTGTGGTTATTCATGACTGCAAGGTCATGGTGTTTCCAGAGTTTATTAAATGTCATTGACTAAAGTAAAGTGCATTGTTATAATGAATATTGATGACGTTATTGACATATTGATTGGCATGTTGATTAGCTATCTCGTCCTAAGGTGTCTTCAAACAGGGTCAAAAGATTCATTGGCCTAAAACGAGTCCCAAAGTGAGTAAATTAGTCATAAAGGGACCCGTTAACACGGGCATAGGCCCCTGCCTGTTGGTCTATGCACAACTGTTATATAAAAACCCACTTTCATGGGTGCGAGTGGGACGCCTCATCTCAGATATGTTCTCGGTAGAGTGTAAAACCAGGCAAGGGAGCCCCCTGTCTCTGCTTTTTGTGATTGCTATGGAATCCTTGAAGACTCAGCTCAGTGCAGAGGGCAAACACTTGAGAATACCCCTCGAAGATAGGACACACATGGTCTCACTATACACAGATGATCTAAACCTGTTCTTACGTGACGTCCGGATCACCCCCTCCCCATTCATAACGCCCTACAGACATTTGCCGCAGTGTCCACGGCAAATCCAGTATTTACCCACTCCATGACACCCTATATCCTCACAGATTCAATGTGGGAGGGGTGCCCCTTGCCTTGCAGACCTCAGCAGTATGTTACCTAGGCACTCACTTTACCAATCCCCAGGCTCCCTTTTTGAGGACAACCTGCCTGCTGTGCTTAAATCACTCAAGTCCCAAGTGACTTTTGTGAAAAACTTCCACTGACCACAAGGCTGAGGATTGTGTTGTCAAAGATGGTCATCCTGCCCCACCCCCTGTACTATTTTACCAATCTCCCGGTAACCCCACCCCTAGCTTTCATCAAAGATTTGGACTCCGGACTCATTGAACTAATCGGGGGTGCAGAGGGTTGCCCTATGTAAGCTACAACTACCCCCAGACAAGGGTGGACTGGGGGCTCCCTACTTCAAGTTATACTTCTTGGCAGCTCAACTCCAATGGGTCACCCAGTGGATAGCAGGCACGTGCCTACGTGAAACTTGTTCCCACTCTCAACACCCCCCCACTCTCTGCTGCTGCTATCAGGGAGCTGCTCTCCCTAGATGAAAACCCCACCCTCAGCAAGCCCTCCAGCTACAGGTGGCAAGCAGATGCCTGTACAGATTCTGCATTCTTACCAGCCATGTTGCTCCATATACCCCAGGCCTCCCGGTAACGGGCTTCCCATGTTACCCTGGTTCTTACTCCAGTGGGTCTTACGGGACTGGCAGGTGTGCCAGATCACTATCGTCAGAGACCTGTTTTCCTATGGTTATCTCCCCTCCTTACCCCATCTTCAGAAGGATTTTTTTCTCTCGCCCAGACAGTTCCTCACCTGTCACCACTTTCACAACACAAGCCATAAGCTGTGGGAAATGCATGATCAGGAACCTCCTACAAATAATGTCTGCGAGACCCTACTTACTTTTGGCACTGGCTGCCATTTAATCATCTGGCTGTACAAGGGGCTAAGAGTTCACGTCTCATTGAGTCCCCTGTGAATGAAATGGGTGGACCAAACCGGTAGGGTGCTCAGCGATAATGAGTGAACCCGGGCTTTGGTATTTTCGCACATCGTGTCCAGGAACCAGAGGTTAAAAAATATACAGTTCCACATTCTGCACCAGGCATATATTACCCCCACTCAACTTATCAGATGCTTCCCCACAGCAATGCTGACTTACCCTCGCTGCAGTTCAGGCAAAGCAGACCTCCGCCATATGTTATAGTCTTGCCACGTGCTGCATCCTTTCTGGTAAGACGTACATACCATTCTTCGTGACATTACAGAACTCACTGATCTTGACTCCTGGAGGGCCAGCGCGCTGGGCATCTGAAGATGCAGGAAATGCCAAGTAGCTCATACTTGGTTTTCCAGCCTGGCCCTGCTGCTAACTAAACACACACTTACCATACAGTGGAAGGCACCTGCTGCCCCTCTGGTAGCGGCATGGTATGGCACTGTGCAGAAATGAGGAACAGTGAAAGGCATAGCTCTTCACTATGAGGAGGCTAGATGCATCCGTCAACATCCTTTATCCCCTGTCTGGGACACCATACTCTCATGTTTTCTTAAAAATTGTCTTCCCAATTGATCAATCCCCAACACACACCCCACAAGCCACCTCCCTGTGACATGCTCAGGCACCTGACTCTGGACACAACTCAGGGTCATCTGTTGTACTCCAGTTGGGGCTATACGGTGTCCCCCCTTTTCGGGCCCAGGCAGTGCTCCCTGCCTCATTACGTCCTGAGCACAAACACTTCTGCCTATCCTCAGGCCTTACACAGCTTTCATTCTCCCTCATCAACTGCTGCACAGCTTCCAGCCCATCGCTGACTCCCAGTTATTGAGTCGATACTAGTTGTTTCGTAATTCTTGACCATGATACTTGACCTGCAGGGACCCACTACACATTTTTATTTTTTTAAATGTGTAACACCTGCAATGGTTATTACTGGCTATTGCTATTGATGCTATAACAGATGTTTGTTCTTGCCCATGTCATGTGTTTTTCTTTTACTGCTATACAAAACCTTTAATAAAAATAACGTTTAAAAAAACATGGAGTTACTCACTACTCTTTTGTGCCCCCAGACAAGCTTGGCACCAAGGCAGGGGGATGCACATTTCTAGACAACTTTGGGGGTGGTAAAATCTAGATGCTTCTCTCACTTCAAAGATGGCACCAAGTATAAATATTGGACCCTCAGACCCAGCTCTTCAGTACACCTGACCTGTGGAAGAAGCAGAAGGAGGACATCTGTGCTGCTCTGCTGCCAGAAGAACTGCCCTGTTGCCTAACTGAGAAAGACTGAACCTGCACCTTGAACCCAGGACCACCAGAGTGACTCCCAGGCCTAGTTGCTGGCCTCCTGAACATAGCCTGAGGGACAGAAAAGGATCCAACCATCTTGAACCCTGCACCTGGATTCTGCCTGCTGTGAGTTTTAACCCTCAAATGGTGCCCCCTTCAGTCCCGGCCCCTTGGAAATGGGGCTGAAGGTGCTCTGCCAGCCCAGCTGTGGTCTCACTAGGAACGATGCTGCACAACATACTTTGAAGCACCTCACTGGAACCAATGTAGTGTGACGCAGCCTCAACGCAAACCTGCATAGCTTCTTGGAACCGCTGCTTTGCGACGTATCATCAACAGCCAGTGATCAACACCCGCACTACCTCCCTTGTATGTGTATCAATCCTTGGCTGACACTGGGGAGGTATTTAAAGGACCTGCGGGTGCACCAGAGGAAGTCCTTTATTTTATTTTTACCTCGCACTGCTCGGCAGTTTACTGTAATGACGATCATCGTGGAGGGTGCATTGACATCATTACAGTAAAGTGAAACTAAAGCCAGCTGAAGGGCTCCTTTTTACCTTCACTGCATCAGTGCTTGGGGGGCATATGTCAGCTTTTGAGTATTGACCCCTGTGGGGTCAATAGTGTCTTTTGCCCCCCTTGGGGCAGAAAGGATGTTTGACCCTATTCAGGAGGTTGGCCCAAATCGACCCCCCGGTGGGGTAGAAAGCCCATTAATCACCAGGGAATTTGCATCTGGGACAAAAGAAAGGGGTGCAGATGTTGCATTCTGTCATTGAACCATACTCATTACAAAAAAGGAAAAGTGTTTTTTTTAATATAGTTTACTGTAACAACGATCGTCGTGTAGGGTGCATTTACTTCATTACAGTAAAGTGAAAGTAAAACCAGCTCAAGGGCTCCTTTTGCTTTCACTGCATCAGTGCTCGGGGGGCATATAATGTCCTTTGAGTACTGATTGCTTTTTGAGAGGTATCATTGGAAAGGGATGGTGAGAGTGGCCCTTTAGCAAAGTGCTCGTGCTCCCCCAGCCCCTTTAATTATTTCAGCCTTTCTGCCACCTGGGGGGGAGGATAAGGGTAATTATCCCTAATCTGCCCGCACTGGGGGGAGGGGAGGAGAAACCTCACTAAACACCAGGGAAAGCAGAAAACATTTTTTTGTTTGTTTTTTTAATTATAGGGATGGGGGCTGCCCGGCATGGCTATGCCCATACCACAACTAAATTGTTCAATAGTCTTTCTGCCCCCCCTTCTGGAGGCTGCCAGGGGGTGATTACCTCCAATCGATCCCACTAGGTGGGGTCAGGAAGCCTTCTAGATACCAGGGAACCTAAAAAAATATATATTTGTAGGGCTCGTAGCTGACCCCCATGGGCGTGGCCAAGCCCCCAAGGCGTGGCCATGCCTCCACTTCCAATCCAGAGCAGGCACTCTTTCTGGGAGGCAGATGGGGGTGATCAACCCACAATCTGCCCTCCTGGCAGGAGACAGAAAGGCCATTAGACACCAAGTTGTTTTTTTAAAGAAATATTGAGGTGGGAACAGCCCACCATGGCATGGCCATGCCCCCACCTCTATTAAACATGGCAACAGTATTTCAGGTGCTTACCCCCAATCTTCCCCCGTGGGGGCAGAAATCCCACTAGACACCAGGGATTTTTTTTTCAAAAAGGTGGGAGCTGCCCATCATGGGCATGTTCCTGTCCCACAAACAAAGCAGAAAGCCCACTAGACACCAAAGATTTTTTTTTTCTTTTTTAAATATAGGGGTGGGGTCTGCCCACAATGGCCATGACCCTACTCCAAAAACAGAGCAGACAGTCTTTCTGTCCTCCTTGGGGGCAGATGGGGGGATTACCTCATCACCAACCCCAGTGGTGTATATGTATATGTGTGTATATATATATATATATATATATATATATATATATATATATATATATATATATATACACACACACACACACAAACAACCATGGGTGTGGCCATGCTCCCACCCCAAAAACAAAGCAGGCAGCCTCCCCCCCACGAGGGGAGCAGATAAGAGTGATTACCCCCAATCTGCCTCCCCACTGACAGAAAGCCCACTAGGTTTTGCATTCATGCAATATTTTTGGGAGGGAAGTGCCCACTCATGAGCCTGTGCTTTGAAATATAACCAACATATAAAAAGTATGGGCCGGCCTACCCTCGCATCCAACCATACCCCTTCCCCAGTGGGGTCAATAGTGTCTTTTGCCCCCCTAGGGGCAGAAAGGATGCTTGTCCCTATTCAGGAGGTTGCCCCAAATCTACCCCCGGTGGGGTAGAAAGCCCACTAGTCACCAGGAATTTTGCATTTGGGGCAAAAGAAAGGAGTGCAGATGTTGCACTCTGGCATTGGACATACTCATAACAAAAAAGGAACAAATCAGTCTTTTGACCCCCCCCCCCCCCCCCCTTCCCTCCCTCAGGGGCCAACAGCGGATTTGCTTTCCCCTTGGTGGGGTGGGAGCAGAAAGCCCATTATACAGCAGGAGATTCAAAATGGCTCCAAAAGTTGTGTGGGTATGTGTGTATATATATATATATATATTCAATATATATATACACCAAAACAAACAAAAGGAGGATGCAACTTGCCCTGCCATCAACCTACACCCTCACCTCAGAAGAGGTGGTAGTGTCTTTTTGCCTGCCTGGAGGCATATAGGAGGTTTGTCCTAATTGGGGAGATTGCCCCAAAACGTGTCCCCTTGTCCACCTGACACATGATGATGCCTTTGGGGCAAAAAACTTTGTTCAGGTGTTGCACTCAGGCATTGGCCACACCCCCACCCAAAAAGGAACAAACCAGTCTCCCCCCTCAGTGGCAGACTGAAGGTGTGCCCCCAGTTTGCCGCTGGGGCAAGGAGGGGGGCAGAAGCCCCATTCTATGGCACAGATATTTTTTTTTAAATAAAATAACTGGTTTGGTCTGGCCCATCCTAATATCATACCCCACCTTCATCCCTAAACCCTCAACAGTTTTTCTGCTCCCCTGCAGACTGTAGCATCCCATCCTAATGTTAAACGAGAAGATGTTTGATCCTTTTGGGTGTTGGTTTTACATATGGGCCAGGAGTGTGTAGCTAACTCCTAATATCGGCCCACTTCCATAAATGGCTGCACTTTTTGGGCTTGGGTAGGTTGCCACCTGGAAAACCTATCAGACCCAGACAATTCTGAAAACTAGATGTCAGGGGGAGTCTAAGGTGGTGTGCTTGTGTTGATCCCACAACATTTTCTTACCCACAGTGCCCTGTAACCCTCAAACTTTGACTAAAAATCAACATTTTTCTCTCATTTCTGTAGGAAACCCTTCTGGAATCTGCAATGGAGCCACAAATGTCCTACCATCAATCATGCCCACCAGTCTCCTGATAAAAATGGTATCTCACTTTTGTGGGTGGGCCAAGAGATCTTGACAGAAAAGACTCGGAAGCACTACATGGAGAGGTCAGTGATGGGGGTATCTGCATGGACGCCACCCATGGAAACCTTCCAACCACAGACATTTTTGAAAACTAGCCAACCAGGGGATTCCAGGGAGGTGGTGTGCCTTGCATGGATCCCACAACATTTTCCTACCTGCAGTGCCCTGCAAATCTCAACCTTTGCCTGAAATCATGTATTTTCCTCACAATTCTATGATAGAAACTTCAGGAATTTACAAATTTCCTACCACCCATCGCTCTACCAATTGTGCGGCTGGGCCTAGTTCCTGCGACAGGAATGGATCAAACTGAGCTCAGTGGAAGTCCCTACACAAAGGCCCATTTGGAGGTGCTCCATTCACCACTCTGAAAGGAGAATTAGTCCAGTCTGAAGTATATCTCTGATGATTCTCAGGATGGGCAGGTATATGGCAGGTATTTGTGAATGCCCACAAACTCACATGTTTGTGGGTGTTTAGAGACTCTGAAAGCTACCAGATTTTGATCACCCCGTTCCCCAAATCTTGTGCAGTTGTGTTGTACTATTAGGCAGTATTAAAACCATTAATGCTTGCCCCTCTTATAGTTCCCAGAGAGGCGAAAATTAATCAATTTTCATCTGTAAATGTTTTTGTAAATGGGGCCATTTGATGTTACTTGCCATGGCTGTTGAATACCTTATGCTGTCCCACCTGCAAATAACCTGATGCAAGTTAGACCTGTGCTTTCTTGATGGTGCCTACGGACAGCCAACCGATTGTTTCAGAAGACTTGGTGGCATATTCAGAATCTGCATTTTGTAGTATGTGAAGTACAAAAATGCCATAAATTGACCTATGTGCAGAGACCTCCCCCACTCCTTTCTTTTCTATTTGGAGGTCTCTGCACATCTGCAGAGATCCCAACACATTTAGGTCTCTAATCTAGGAGTAAACATGGTATGGACAGGGAAAGGGGCTGGAAAATTAGAAATACTTACACCGAAGTAGGAAAGGTAAAGTGGGGTGTAGATAAGGACATGCAAATAAAAACAATGGCCCACAAGATAGTTTGCCCATTCCTTTTGACAAACTACTGTTAATACAGCCAAAATGTCTCTAAATGATAATAAATGTATTCCAGCCCAGTCTTGGAGTAAATCCAGCACCGCAATTGACCACTTACAGTTACTGCAGCACACTTTTATGTATCTCTATAATTAAATAATCCTTCTATCATTGCTAAATTTAATAATAAACATGGTAATATTCATTTAAATGTAACTTTTACATGTTTGATAGAAATTAAAAATATTACAAATATTTCTACGCTTAACTTTTATTACATATTAAATAAAAAAATAAACATTTTACTTTAGGTTTGCTATTTATTCTTCAAAAATATTTTAAAAATGTATAGGCAATCGTTAATGTACTGTAACATATTATTTTTATTAGTTTTCGGTTTGAGATAAATATTTAAAATTAGTTTAAAATAATTTATTTTACATAAAAACGTGTGCAATAATTGTTTTTAAAGTTTAATAACCTTTTACATGTTTTGCTGTACTTTCCCATAGGGAGACCTTGGCTGCAGTAGCAGAGGTTTCGCCTACGCGTAAAAAGTTACCAGTAGTAACTTAACACTCGTAAATCCTGGTGTAAGAGGGTCCATGGTGGGGTGGATACATGTAACTCTGCACTGAGGAGTTACTGTACGTTTGCAAGTCGTGAATAGCAAATCGTAAAAAAATGAGTCCGTAGGAGTACTAGTAGATAGACGTGAGTATATTTACACGCGAATATTTACATTTAAGAATAGGGTCCTTAGAGGTGCTCTGTTTACTAGGGAAATGCAGTTTAAATGTATTAAACATCAGCAGAGTTAGAAGTCACGCATGACCCTGCCTCATCTAAAGCCAGTGTTAAAAATAAAATGTGGATGATATTTAAACCTTTCCCGGGATTATATGCCTCTGTATCGGAAGAAGCAAGAGAATGATTCTTTAAAAAGCACTGAACAGATATGTCGGAACTGGCACAGTGCTATAGCTCAGCATGCCTGTGGTGACTTCTGCAGGTTTTAATTGTACATATTGACAGCAGAGCACTCGTGTCAGTGACTCACCCTGTTCCTAGTCATTGCTAAAAGGGCATCTTAAAGGGATTTGGTAAACCAGAGGGCCAGAGCGACAGCTCGTGTTTACGGGGAATTGCTATTTATGAAATCCGTTCTGTAAGGCAAAAATTACCACATTGCCAGTAACGTTCATAGTACCACCGTGAACTAAATATTTCATTAAACACAGACTTATAAATCTTTTACTTTAAGTTCATGTCTAGCAGTTTGGCGTAAATCACAGATCCATTTTATTTAATCAGAGATTGCTTTGCAGCATACTCTGTATATTTCAGTCTTTTCCTTTTCCTATGAGGCCAGGTTCTGAGGCCCACTAAATCTAAAGGTGGAATACAAAATAGCAAGCAAGGATTTAACCTGCCAAGAAAATACAAGGAAAGTATATAAAAATGTTGACATGTTTTTAAACATGCAAGTGCTAAAGAGGAAGAAAAACAAGGTGAAAATATTTGGAAAATCATAGGTGTAATCCTTGATGTTGTGTACTCATGTTGTTTCACACAATTGCTTGGCGCCTTCCTATTAACTTTGTTATCCCCTGTAGTAATTCCTGTTTTTTCGGTCGAGCCTAGACAGCGCTTGAGCTGTCGCTTAGCGGCCTGCTGTTGATGGAGTTCTGGGCTTACATACCGTCCATATTTTTTTTAAATGGCTGTTTCCATTATCGCCCTTATATTACTGCTTCCCATTTGATGATGGCATGCATTTGTATTGCTTTATCCTGTTTTCACTCCTCCCCGAGTGCAGCAACCAAGTACTCGATAAATACGCTGTTCATTGTTACAGCGTGTGTTTTGGATCTACTTTTTCTCTAAGCCCGGGCAATCAAAGCAGGTGTCACGCGAGGCAAGGGGCCGCCGTGTACAGCACTGCTTCCAAGCAGCCAGCCCGGCTCCTAACATGGCCAAAGATGCTCTTTCAGTCTTTCTCTCTGTTCTGTTTCTTTGGAATATTTTCTTTATATCTGAAGATTTTTTTTTAATCACGCTGGAAGGTTTCTTTTCTGCAGGAGCCTATGTGCAGGGGAGGGGAGCTAAGAGCACTGTAATGAAACAGCTCCACGGCTTCTGAAGGAGAAGGGTGGAGCGGGAACAGAAGTGGCCTGTAGGGAATTTGCCTCTAACTTTTTGTTTTTCAAATTTCATTTCTTCAGATGTCTATTATGTTTCCCTGGTATATTTTCCTTACATCTGAAGCAACAACATTTTAGTAACTAAAAGCAAAGCGTGACTGGAGTAGTTTCATTGCAGCGCTCTTCGCTTCTCTCCCCCGCACTTAGGCCCCTGCAGAAAAGAAAACGTCCAGCCTGATTAAAAAAAAAAAAAAAAGCTTTGTTTCATCAGCATTTTGTGCTGTGTAGGAGGATGGGAGGCTGGAGGTCCTCAAACTGCAAAAAGCGGTGCTTTTCCACGGCAGCTTTTAATATCACAAGAAGCGATTGTCAAGCTCCAGTGCTGCATTTATCTTCTGCAGAGCGCCGGGGTCTGGCGGGGTTATTGAATAAGATGCAATGGTTCAGGTAGGCCGGTCCGATGTTCTGCAGGGCCTTGTAGGTGTGGGTAAGTAGTTTGAAGCTGATTTGCTTCTCTACTGAGAGCCAATGGAGGGTCCTCAGGTTTTGGAAGATGTGCTCTTGGTGGGAGAGGTTCAGGAAGAGTCTTGCAGTGGTGTTTTGGATGAGTTGTATTTTCCTGATGTTCCTTGTTGTGGTGCCGGTGTAGAGTGCATTGTTGTAGATGAGCTTGCTAGTGACTAGGACGTGGATGATTGTTTTGCGGGAGTCGACTGGGATCCATTTGAAGATTTTGCGAAGTTGGCAGAGGGTGTGCCAGCAGGAAGAGGGGAAGAGGTGACTGCTTTTACCTGTTGGGTCATTGGTAGGGAGCAGTCAAGGATGATTTCTAGGTTGTGGGCATGGTCAGTTGGAGTAGGTGGTACTCTGAGCGATGTGGGCTACCAGGAGTCATCCCAGGCTGAGGTGGAGTTTCGAAGATGATAAGCTCGGTCTTGCCAAGTTGAGCTTGAGGCAGCTCTCCCTCATCCAGGCTGCGACGGATTTTGTCCCTGTGTGAAAGTTCCTCTTAGCTTTGTCCGGGTCTTCAGTGAGGGATATGATGAGCTATGTGTCATTTGCGTATGGCACGATGTTCATTTCATGGTCTCTGATGATGGCTGCCAGCATGGCCATGTATATGATGAAGAGTTTTGGGCTCAGGGAGGATCCCTGAGGGACTCTGCAGCTGACTTCTGTTGGTTTGGATATGAAGAGTGGGAGCCTGACTCTGTGTTCTTCCAGTGCGGAAGGAGTGGATCCATTGCAAGGCTTTTCTGCGGATTTCTGCATTGTGGAGTCTAGTGTATAAGGTGGGGGACCATGTTGAAGGCTGCTAGGAGGTCGAGGAGTACGAGTGCTGCAGTGTGTCTGCGTTGAAGAGTGTGCAAATGTCATCGGTGGTTGCAAGAAGAGCTGTCTGCGTGCTGTGTGGTTGCTGCAGAATCCAGACTGAGAGGTATCCAGAGAGTTGTTGTCCTCGAGGAACTGTCACAATTGTGAGTTTATGGCTTTTTCCAGGACCTTGGCTGGGTAGGGTAGTAGCGAGATGGGTCGGAAGCTCTTGAGCTCCGATGGGTCACTGGGATTGCGATGGGAATGTCCGGTCTGCAGGTAGGGTTGTGCAGGTCTCGGTTAGGGAAGGTAATGTCTGGACGGCTGGAGTCGATCAGGTCCCAGAGTTCGGTGGTGTGCTTTTGGAGGGAGCGTATAGTCAGAAGGCAGTTGATGAGGTTGTGGCGGGCGTCGGTGGTCTCAGGTTTGGGGTGTTCCGGGTGTCTGTTGTGGCTGAAACTGAGGTTGGAGTTCAGCAGGAAAAAGGTCCATGGATGTCCTTAGGAGATGCCGGGCAGCAGGAAATGAGACATCCGGTGTTAAGGCGGTGGAGGGTCTTGGCGTTGTAATGGAAGGTAGCCAGGAAATGGCTCATTGGAGATCCAGGTTTTCTGGCACTGGGTGCGGTCCAGTCCCGGATGGGCGCAGACGAGCCCAGAGGAACTTGCCTTTGGTGCACCAGCAGTGCGCCCACTGCGAGCAGCTGCCATTAAGAAGGAGAGGGAGGTGAGGGGTCCAGTCAGCTGGCAAAAGCACTTCACGGGTGGGCAGGAGGGCGGGGCTGCAACAGCGCGGGAGGGAGACGGGTACAGAAAGGCAGAAAATAGGAGAAGAGACATAAAGAAGAAGGACCCAAAATGAAGTAAAACACAGGTAAAATGCAGAAGTAAACAGCAGAAGTAAGGAGAGACAGAGAGAGGCGGAGATACTTGTAGATGGCCACTAGGCCACCAGGGATGAGTCGCAGGCAGGAGCCTGCAGGTGGAGGAGGGCCTCAAACTGAGATCAGGCAAACTCTCAATTCATTCCCTGAGGCAGAGGCAGCAGCAGCAGGGTTGCCTTGCTGCAACAAAGAAAATTTCAGGCTGCTAGGATATACATGGCACATTTCCACAGTGCACATTGTCCGTACAAAGGTGCACAAATAAAATGTTTGAACGTACACCAGAACTAGGTCTACACCTCGTGCCTTGATCTTTAGATGTCCTCTTGCACCTTTGCTTTGGCTGAGATTATCTTCCCATCTAGCTTTACATCCATACTCCGTCACCTACACGGGTTTTAAAGCCCTATACTTACATAATGTTCCACTTCAAACCTGGTATTCTTCCTCTGACCTCTGCCTGCCATTTTAATCCCAGAGCCTGCTTGACATGTTTACTCCTTCCACATAACTTATTTTCATTTTGTTCACCAAGCCCCCTAAAAAAACGTAATTTCCCCTATGTGAGCACGTTCCACCCTGTTACCAGCTCTTAGTCGGGTTCCCTCTAACTTTACCAAACGATCCAAATCTTCCTGCTGGTTCCCATTTTATAACTTTTTTTCCCATTTCTTCTAGTTTTAAAGTGCTGCATCAGTTCACACCAGTTAAATGCTCAGCACGGATTGTTGACTGGATCGGAGAGAAATGCAAAAGCATTTCTCCTCCGAACACGTGGAGGGGGCAGAGAGGCATGAAAGGAGAAGAAAGGCCTTTCCTCTCCTTTCATGTCTCTCTCAGCATTTCTGCTGCTCAATCGCAATGTGATCGGGCAGCAGAAATGCCACTAGACACCAAGGATTTTTTTTTTTATGGCATAAGGGGAATGGCCCCTTGGGCAAGGGCCGCTCCCCAGGGGTTAAATTTATTTATAAGACATTTCTGCTGCCCCTGGGGGCAGATTGGCCTAATATAATTAGGCTGATCTGCCTCCGGGGGAGCAGAAACCGCTAGACACCAGGGATAATTTTTTTTTGTTTTTTTGTTTTATGTATGTGGGTAGTGACTCCTTCCGCAAGGGTCGCTCCCTTGGGGCAATTTTACTTTTAGGCCATTTTGCCACCCTTGGGGCAGATCGGCCTATTTTTATTAGGCCAGTCTGCCCCCAATTGGGGCAGAAACCACTAGACAGCAGGGAATTTTCTTTTTTTTTTAACTTGCGCATAAGGGAAGCGGCCCCCTGGGCATGGGCCGCTCCCAAGGGGGGGAATTTATTTATAGGCCATTTCAACCGCTACACACCAGGGATCATTTTTTTTGTTTTGTTTTTTTGTTTTATCAATGTGGGGAGGGATCCCATAAGCAAGGGTCGCTCCCTTGGGGACAGTTACACTTTTAGGCCATTTGCCTATTTTTATTAGGCCAATCTGCCCCAAGGGGGCAGAAACCACTAGACACCAGGGATTTTTATTTTTTTGCGGCAATTTCACGGAAGAGGGGGGCGATCCCATAGGCAAGGGTCGTTCCTGTGGGGAGCAAATGTATTTTAGGCCATTTTTACCTCCCTTGGGGGCAGATCGGCCTATTTTTGTTAGGCCGATCTGCCCCCCTTGGAGGCAGAAACCACTAGGTACCAGGGATTTTTTTCCCACTAATTTCACGCAAGGGGAGCAACCCCTTAGGCAAGGGTCACTCCCCTGGAGGGGCAAACTAATTTTTTGCCCATTTCTGCTCCCCTTGGGGGCAGATCGGCCTATTTCTATTAGGCCGATCTGCCCCTGGGGGGCAGAAACCACTTAAGAACAAGGGATTGGTGTGTGTGTATCTCTGTGTTTTGTTTGGGTGGGCAGCCCCTTGGGCAAGTGTCACTCCCCATGTGGGGCACATTACTTCCCCCGTGGGGGCAAATCGGCCTATTTTTGGAAAGCCCACCACACACCAGGGAAGATTTTTTTCCCCTAATAAATGGGGCCAAAGTTGTTCAGCCCACCAGTGGGCAGGTGGGGCAATTACCCCGGATTCACTCCCCCGGGAGGGCAGAAAGCATACTAGATGCCAGGGAATAAAAAAAAAAAAGTGGGGTGGTGGCTACCAACCAGTATGGACCTGGTTATGCCCCCACCCCAACTGAAGGGGGTAACAGTCTTTCAGCTGTCCCTCCGCACACTAAAACATCTTATCCCACGGCAAGCAAGAGGACATTTGATTATTTTGGGTCTTGGTTTTACATTTGGCTGAACATGATAGCTTGGCTAACTCTCAATATTGTCCCACTTGGAATGGTGAATGCTGCACTTTTTGGACTTTGGGATGCTGCCATGTAGAAAAATCCACAAGACCTAGACACATCTGAAAACTAAACATCTGGGTGATTCCAGGGTGGTGTGTTTCACATGCACCCCACACCATTTTCTTACCCACAATGCCCTGCAAACCTCCAACTTTGCTGGAAATCAGATATTTTTCCCACACTTTTGTGATGGAACCTTCCGGAATCTACAAAATTCCTTCCACCCAGCATTGTCTCATCTATACTGCTAAATATTCTGCTGCAATTGTTAGCCTAAATTTTTTTTTTTCCAAACTGGCCTTTTGGACCCACTTTGGTTCCCACTCAATTTCAACATGTTTTTTGGCTCTTCCCTGTCACAGACACTTGGCCCACCTACACAAGTGAGGTATCAGCTTTACTTGGAGACTGAGGGGAATGTTGGGTGGTAGGAAATTTGTCCCGGTGTGGTGATGCCACACAGAAATGTGGGAAAAACGCGATTTGTTTAGCTAAATTTGAGGTTTGCTGAGGATTCTGGGTAAGAAAACATTGGGGGATCCACACAAGTCACACCTCCCTAGACTCCCTCGGGTGTTTAGTTTTCAGAAATGTCTGGGTTTGGTATGTTTCCTTAGATGGCTGCTGAACCCAGGACCAAAAATGCAGGTACCCCCACACAAAAACAGGTAGTTTTGTATTTGATAATTTTGATGTGTCCACATCGAGTTTTGGGCCATTTCCTTTCACGGGCACTAGATCTACCCACACAAGTGAGGTACCATTTTTATCGGGAGACTGGGGGGAACACTGGGTGGAAGGAAATTTGTGGCTCCTCTCAGATTCCAGAGCTTCGTGTCACTGAAATGTGAGGAAACAGTGTTTTTTAGCCACATTTTGAGGTTTGCAAAGGATTTTGGGTAACCGAACCTAGTGAGAGCCCCACAGGTCACCCCATCTTGGATTCCCCTAGGTGTCTAGTTTTAAAATATGTGCAGGTATGGTAGGTTTTCCTAGGTGCCGGCTGAGCTAGAGGCCAAAATCCACAGCTAGGCACTGCAAAGCAAAGGTCTATTTTCTTTGGGAGTATGTGGTGTGTCCAAGTTGTGTTTTGGGGCATTTCCTTTCACGGGCGCTAGGCCTACCCACACAAGTGAAGTGCCATTTTTATCAGGAGACTTGGGGGAACGTTGGGTGGAAGGTAATTTGTGGCTCCTCTCAGATTCCAGAACTTTGTGTCACCAAAATATGAGGGAAACTTGTTTTTTTTAGCCACATTTCGAGGTTTGCAAAGGATTCTGGGTCACCGAACCTGTTGATAGCCCCACAGGTCACCCCATCTTAGATTCCCCAAGGTGTCAAGTTTTCAAACATGTGCAGGTTTGGTAGGTTTCCCTAGATGCCAGCTGAGCTAGAGGCCAAAATCCATAGCTAGACACTTAGCAAAAAACATGTCAGATTTCAATGTAAAAATGTGATGTGTTCATGTTGCGTTTCCTGTTGCGAGCATTCGGCCTACCCACGCAAGTGAGGTACCATTTTTATCGGGAGACTTGAAGGAACACAGAATAGCAAAACAAGTTTTATTGCCCCTTGTCTTTCTCTACATTTTTTCCTTCCAAATGTAACACAGTGTGTAACACCTTATCTTGTGCCCATTTTGGAAATACAAAGTTTTTGATACCTATTTTTCACTCTTTATATTTCAGCATATGAATATCTGTATACTGGATATAGAATGAAAACCCCTTGCAAGGTGCAGCTCATTTATTGGCTCTGGGTACCTAGAGTTCTTGATGAACCTACAAGCCCTTTATATCGCACAACCAGAAGAGTCCAGCAGACGTAATGGTATATTGCTTTAAAAAAATCTGACATAGCAGATAAAAGTTAGAGTAAAACGTGGAGAAAAATGGCAGTTTTTTTCACCTCAATTTCAGTATTTTTTTATTTAAGCTGTTACTTTCCATAGAAAACCCTTGTAGGATCTACACCAATTACCCCTTGCTGAATTCAGAATTTTGTCTACTTTTCAGAAATGTTTAGCTTTCTGGGATCCAGCATTGGCTTCACACGCACTTCTGTCAAGGAGTTCTGAAAGCACAACATTTTAAAAAATGGGGTATGTCCCAGTAAATGCCAAAATTGTGTTGAAAAATTGGGTTTTATGATTCAAGTCTGCCTGTTCCTGAAAGCTGAGAAGCTGGTGATTTTAGCACTGCAAACCCTTTGTTGATGCCATTTTCAGAGAAAAGAAACCGCAAGCCTTCTTCTGCAGCCCTTTTTTCCCCATTTCTTTTTTTTTAATTGAAATTTTGTCTGTATTTTGGCTAATTGCTTGATCTCCTTCGGGGGAACCCACAAAGTCTGGGTACCTCTAGAATACCTAGGATGTTGGAAAAAAAGGACGCAAATTTGGCGTGGGTAGCTTATGTGGACAAAAAGTTATGTGGGCCTAAGCGCAAATTTCCCCAAATAGCCAAAAAAGGCCTGGCACCTGAGGGGAAAAGGCCTGGCAGCGAAGGGGTCAATTTCAACATTTGTTGGCATCTATATTGGTCAACAAATAAAGAAAATTGTTCTGATGCATACTCTTTATTTGCCATGCCCCGTGTGACTGCGTCCATTGTGGAATTTTAATGCCTCAAAAGCTCTGGTACTTGTCCGCTTCTCACTTCACATTTATATGTTGATTTTGATTGGCTTGATGTGATTTGGGGGATTTTTAGAGAGCACTGGCTATAAGGAAAGGAGGAACGCACATAAGCCTACATGGTAACAAGTGAACATTTCCACATGAGGCACTTCCCTCAAATCTCCAAAACAAGCTTTTCCATAATGGTGCAAAGATGGAGAATAACTCTACTAACTATCCGGCATATATTCAATGTGGTGCATCTGAGAGGGTCGCCTTATTTGGGGCGCACACATAACTAGCCTCTTCTTGGTAAAACGAGGAGCTGCACGTTAGTCTGCTCTGGAAAGTCAATGGATGCAAGACCATCGAGATGATGTCACATAAAGCAAATATGCAGTTAAGATCACACAGGATTGTAGTGTTTCGCATCACAAACTTAGTCAGCAAGGTTTTTTTTTAATCAAATAGTGAATTACAATTATAGAGACAGAAGACCACTGTAGCGCCCATTGTCAAATATAACCCTTCATTAGGTTGTTAAAGAATTTACAAGATGCACTGATGAAAAAATAGCGACTGGGTTAATCGTAGTCTGTCGAGTCTAAAGCCCATATTACCAAAAAAGTTCATTGGCTAAGGTCAAGGTTCACAGCAAGCCCAGCATTGAAGCCCTATACTGGACAGTGCCCCCACAAACATTCCCATCTTATCTTAGTTCAAACATCCCCCTCCCCCCAAGAATCTGCCTCCAGTTTAGTGTCTAAGTACCTGAAACAAATGCTAAAAGTTCCATCTGGCCACTTAATTGTGATATACCTTTATATCTCAATATGTTATATTCCTTACACATTTATTCCTTGATTATGTAACCTTGTATCTATATATTACTATTGTATTCCTACTGTACAAGAGAAAAAAAAAACGTACTCTTTTGAAAACTTTACTCTGTTTCGCCATGACCCTATACCTCTATCTATCCTCTATATCCAGTTTCGGACTTATCCCAAACCCATTCTGATACTATGATCTCCAAACAAGTCTTCCCAGACTCTTCCCTCCTCTACCCCTCCTGACTCACCCCAAAGCTCAGTTTACAACTATATACTCCCAAACAACCCTATTAAATTCTCCTTCATTTATCTCTCCTATGACTCATCCCAAACATCATTTAATTACTATCATCTCCCTAATAACTTTCTACTGACTCTTACATCCTCTCTTTACTCATCCAAAATCTCATTTTACTACTATAATCTCCAATTAACACTTCTGGATTCTTCCCTCTTTTATCCCTCCATTATTCCATTCAAATCAACTAACAGAGTCACATGTCCTCTGCTTAAGTTAAGTCATAGCTCCCTGTACTAATACTAATACCGTACTCTTATTTTCCTATACTAATCCACCACTAGTCCTTTTGGGTTCTGAAGTAGCGTGCTACTTGCTGAAAAGCGCTTTGACACCTCATCAGGGTTAGTAAGCGCTATATGAATCCAGTTACAATTACAATCTGAAAACGCAGCTGTTGTTTTTGACCTACTTTTTTC
The DNA here is from genome assembly GCF_031143425.1 of Pleurodeles waltl. Lineage (NCBI taxonomy): Eukaryota > Metazoa > Chordata > Amphibia > Caudata > Salamandridae > Pleurodeles > Pleurodeles waltl. Next base: position 1,599,201,285 of record NC_090444.1, read on the forward strand.
TGAGCTCGGGGCGCTCAGAGAAGGCGGCATGCAAAGTGACCAAAACACATAGGTAAAAGATGTTGTAATTTACCGTACCAATAGCTCTAAGTCTCACAAATGCAAGACCTAATTGCATTGGAAATGCTTGTTAATGATGCCTCCTAGTCCGGAGCACACAATCATAGCAAGCCATTTGATCCATCAGGCCCAAGTGACTAAAGATGTTTTTAATGAACAAACATTGGTACTCTCACTTTGTGGACAAATATGTGATTATAAGAATTAAGGGTTGGTTTTGAAGTTAGTGAATGTATATGCAAACCAAAAGGACACCTCGGCAGTTCTGTGAGAGTTATTTCCTAATTAGAATCATAAGTGCTTATTAACACGAGTAATCTGAAATACGGGCAAAAATGCTGGGATGTACAGGTCTATATTTTCCTGACCCAGTCCTCAACTAGGCCTGGACCCAAATTTATGACATGTTTGCTGTTTCATAATATTCATTGTGTTTATATTGCTCATTGACACCCCACACAGAAAAATGTACACTGTTTGTTTTGTAATGATGGTCGTTCCAGAAGAACTCATAGGAAGCCTTTAGATACTTTAGGCTCTTCCTGCTCGCACACTGTATTTCATTCATTCATGACTCATTTAATTGTTTAACTAACCATATTTGTCCAGACAACTCCGATGACATTAGGTCAGAAGGGGTTAATTATCATTCATATTAGAGGATAGTGCTAAGGTGATGGTATTATATGATGCTTTTATAAAGTTGAAATATGATAAAATGAAGATTTGATGCATGCGCTCACTCTATGGTGACAGTGAAATTTATATTGCTTTCAGTGGTGAAATTTGCTGTAAAAACCTTGAATCTGGGGGTGGTCCACATCTTTTTGGGTCTCTATTATGGATGCTGCTCAATTCTCTGTCAATATGTTGCACTTTTTTGAACTTAGTCTATTTTTAAGACTTTACTCATTGCTGCATATGTGTTAAATGCTTAAGAGCGTTCATGGCAATCCTTTTCTATGTCCTTTGGCTAGTGTCTTGAGACTGCTATATTTCTACCTTTCCACACTGCACTTTAATATTTTTCTAAACCTTGATGGTTTAAAAAAATTACTGATTTTGGACTAATTTTGAGTCAGTCTTTAGTATTGAATTTATTATGAAATGCTGTTTTTATCTTTTCACTAGGGACACATTGACTCAGCTATTCTTGAGGACAACAACGTACCCATTTCTGATGGGTGCTACAACTATCATGCAGATTATCTAAACGGTAGCACACACAGTTATATGGTAACTTAAGGTATGGGGACGTAGGACTCTGTATAAGCTAATAAATGACACCTAGGGCAGTGACCACCTCATCTCGTCGGGGACAGGAAGTGAGAGGGATTAAGCAGGGAAATGTAACTGGGAATATAAAGACCTAATACAGATTTCAGTTTTTTTTCAACAATTTCATGCAGATGAAAGGCAGTTACTTGATGCGTTTTGGGAATTTAGAGAACCGGTTCCCAGATGTATGGCCTCACTTACAAATTCTTTAGTGTTTCCAGCCAACTGAAAAGTTACAATCTCTCAACAGGTGTTAAGACCTCTGCTTCTGCCTTTAGTTGTAGATAACAGATAGGTAGCCCATTTACTGTGCCTTGGAACACCTGTATTGTTTTGCTGCTTCATAGTCCTTGTATTTCCTTGCGGTTTCCATTGGACTCATACATTTCAATGGTTACATGGTTGCCCACATGTAGGCTGCCGTTTGCAGATATGGGGCCTTCATATGGGCCTTCAGCTGTCCACAAACGACATTCAGTAATGCCCTGCTTTCTAGTACAAAATACGTTGTATGCCCTTCCCCCTGTCACAGACGTATAATTTGACACTTCCTCCTGCTTGCCATGTCTGTTTTTCTTGGTAAGCTTATAGTTGACACACACCAATTTCAATCTCGTTGTGATGGATAGGCTGAGTAGCATGTTGCAGCGACCTCACCTTCTAACCCATATACAACTGTGACGTCGTCTTGTGCTGCAGTGCCACTGGGAATTTTCCTTTGTGAGTGCCTTCATGCAGCCATAACTGAATAGTTCCTTCCTCTGCCTCAAATCGTAACTTGTCTATTAGCACGCTAAAACAGTTTCAACATCTGACATTGATGGTGCCCTTACTGTCTGGAATTATCAGGAATTGGCAGTCTGTTATCTTCCGGTTCACAGTTAATGCATGTAATAATTATTTTTTCTCCAAGATCATGAACAGATAGTCATCATTGATGCAGAATTGGGCAATGACTCAGACGGTGCAGCCTTGGCATTACTCAAGGACTTTGTGTCACCATTTTTATGTTTTACCTGGTTGTGGTTAGCTTGTGCTCGCATCCTTTGAATTGCTTTGCTGTCATGTAAGTTGTCTACACATAAAAAGTGAAAATGATTGACCCTCTAAGACATGCTGCCCTACTGTTAGACATTGGTTTTCCTGTGGCTAGTCTTGTCCACCCTGGATGCATTTTTTTTAAATCCAATATGTTCTTGGTTTTAGCTTGACCATCCCCTCTTGCTTTAGAATTTGTGGCTGTTCTTTTTGTGTTTTTTGATGGCCTCGCTTGCTGGCTATCATCATCACTTCTTTTCTAGAAAGCCCAGACTCAATCTTATTGGCCTGCCTCTCCATCCTGTCATCTGTTCATGCCATCTGTAGTGTGTTTCCTGCAGAGCTATCTAAAATTTTCAAAGAATCACATCCTACAGCTGGTTGTTTTACGTTGATGGATCTTGTTTGCACCAGCTAAGTAACAAAGGAATTTCAAATCATTGATCATTGCTGGCGGCCACTGCGCGGTAGGAGAAGAAATCTCACTGACCTGGTCAGTGAACTGCTCTGTCTCTGCATAGTGTGCTGTCTCTGTGCCTTTTCACTTTCTGCACTTCCCTTTTCTTTTCCTCATTTTTCTTCTCACTCCTCTCATTCTCTCTCTCTCCTCTCTCACATTCTCCCTGCCGCTGCTGCCCCTGTGGCCCGCCCCCCTTTTTCGCACCATTACCGTCTCCTAGATGTCCTCTCCTCCCCCACCTCGCTACTTAATGGCAGCCACTACACGGTAGGAAGAGCAACCTCACTGACCTGGTCAGTGAAATGCTCTGCCTCCGCATAGCACCACCAGTAAGTGGAAGCCCGTCCTGACTCAAACTCTGACCCCTGTCAGACGTTCGAGGCCCTCCTCCACCCACAGGCATTTACCTGCGCCTCATCTCTGGTGCCTAGTGGGAGAGCTCTGCTCTTCTGCTTAGCTGCCCTTTGCCTCTTTCCCTTTTCTCCTCCTTTTTCTTTTAGTGTGCTGTCTCTGTGGATTTTCGCATTCTGCACTTCTCTCTGCGCTTCCCTCTTCTTTAACTCGTTCTTCTCCTCACTCCCCTCATTCTCTCTCTCTCCTCTCGCGTATTCTCCCCGCTGATGCTGCCCCCTTTTTCGTGCTGTTCCCACTCCCTCCTCCCAGCTGTCCTCTCCTCCCCCCACCCTACTTAATGGAGGCCACTGCGGGGCTGCGCAGCGGATGCGCTGCTGATGCGCCAAAGGTGCGCCTAAGGCAAGCCCGTCTGCGACCAGACCAACACCAGTACCCCTGGACCTCTCTCATCCACCATTGCTACACGCCAGCAGCACTCATCGCAGTCAACCCAGGACACAACAACAACTGTAAGCAGGCATCTCCAAGTAACACCAAGGGACCCTTCACCTGTGACCACTGCAAATTCACCAGCCTCTGTCACTCAAGCTTACCCACGAGGACCCACAAAGCAGAACACAGCCTCAGATGTATCCCGATCAACACTCGCTCCATCCACAGGCACGCCATCGAACTTTGTAACCTTATCGACACCACATCCCCGGACGTCGTTTCCTCACAGAAACATGGCTTAACCCCTCCTTGGCTCCAGACATCGTCATTGCCATCCCAGACGACTACAAGACCATCCACAAAGACCGCACAAACCGCCCCGGGGGAGGCATCGCCCTCGTCTACAGAGTATCTACGCTTATCCACCAGCACTGAAGACCCCACAACCAACATGGAACTCCTCCACTTCCAGATTGGAACCAACCACAACACCACTCTGCGGGGCATCCTCATCTACAGCCCACTGGCCCTCACCCCCATTCTGCGACACCATTGCTGACCTAGTCACCACCCACGCTCTTACATCCAAAGACTACATCCTACTGGGGGACCTCAACTTCCACCTGGAAAACCCAAAGAACAACAACTCCACCACCCTGATCGAAAAGCTTGCCAACCTCTAACTCAAGCAACTCGTCACCACACCCATTCACTCAGCCGGTCACGCACTGGACCTCATTTTCTCAGCCAGCAACCACATCTGTCAGCCACAGCACCGAACTCCAATGAACCGACCACCGCTGCATTCACTTCAACAAACCCATCGGTCGCCACCACGCCCCCCCCACACATCCCTGCAGAAATTGGAACAAGGTCACTGAAGCCCAGCTCACCGCCAGCCTCAACGCAACACCCCACCAAGCCAAAGACAACTCAACACTGCCGCACACAACCTCCATTAATGGATCACCGGCTGCGCCAACACCCTCACCCCCTCAAGACACCCCACTACATACGCACAGCCAAGAAAGCAAACTGGTTCACCCCCGCACTCAAAAAATCGAAGCAGGTCTGCAGACGTCTAGAGAGGAAATGGCGCACCGACCAGACCCCCGCAAACCACGAAACCTTCACAAACACTGTCACAAATCACCACCAGCTCATTAGGACCACCAAAAAACTCGTCCTCCAACAACGCATCAATAAAAACTCCCTCAGCAGCAAGGAACTTTTCACCGTCATCAAAGAGTTCACCAACGCCAACTCCACAGACATCCCCCATCGCAAGAACACTACGAAAACCTCACCAACTACTTCCTTCGCAAGATCGTAGACATTTACGACAGCTTCCCCACCGAGGGCCCCCCCCCACAACTCTCACCACCAGCCCGTCGACCGAAGCGTCTTCACACCGCCCGCACCCTTCTCCGCTGGAACAACATCACAGACAATGAGACCCGCAACATCATTGCAACCATCCACTCAGTAGCACCCACCGACCTGGCCCTCACCACATCTTCAACAAAGCCAGCGACATCATCGCACACAAACTCCTGCATACCATCAACCACTCCTTTGAAACCTCCCCAGAGAGTTGGGAACATGCTGAGATCAAACCTCTACTGAAGAAACCCACCGCCGACCCGACAGTCCTCAAGAACTACTGGCCCATCTCCCTGTCCCCTTTCTGGCCAAAGTCCTTGAGAAGGCAGTCAACAAACAACTCACCACCTTCCTGTAAGCCAACAACATCCTGGACCCATCTCAGTCAGGATTCAGAAGCAACCATACCACCAAGACCACCCACTTTGCTGCCACAGACGACATCCGCACCCTCCTCGACCGATGCAAGACCATCGCCCTCATCCTCCTGGACCTTTCTGCCACCTTCGAAACAGTCTCACACAACATGCTATGCCCCCGTCTCCATGACGCCGGCATCCGAGACTCAGCGCTGCAATGGCTCTCCTCGTTCCTCACTGGCAGAACACAGAAGGTCCCATCGCCCCACCTCTTTTCTTGGAAGCCACCAAGATCAGCTGCGGCATCCCCCAAAGATCCTCTCTGAGTCCCACCCTCTTCAACCTCGATATGACCCCACTGGCCGCCATCATCAGAAGCCACGCACTCAACATCGTCTACTACATTGATGACACCAACAACCTGACCACCGCCAAGAACAATTACCACAAAGGAATGAAATCAGTCGCCGCATGGATGGAAGATAGTTGCCTCAAACTGAACTCGGACAAACCAGAAGTCCTCATCCTCGGCTCCACACCCTCCACCTGGAACGAATCCTGATGGCCCAATACCCTTGGAAACGCCCCCACTCCCACAGACCACTCCCTCAACCTCGGCCTCATCCTAGACTCATCGCTCTCAATGGACTGGCAGGTGAGTGCAATATCATCGGGTTGATTCCAATCCCGGCACATGCTTCAAAAAATCTACAAGTGGATCCCCACCGAAGCCAGAAAGATAGTCACCCAGGCCCTTTTCAGCAACCGCCTCGACTACAGCAATGCACTCTATGCCGGAACCACCACCAAGACCCAGAAAAGACTACAACGCATCCAGAATGCCTCCGCCCGTCTCATCAAGAACTCGCCACAACGCAGCCACACCTCCGTCCTTCTAAGAGACCTACAATGGCTGCCTATCGACAAGAGAATCTTGTCAAGCTCCCCTACACAACGCCAGACCAGCCTACCTCAACCACAGACTCTCCTTCTACACCCCCGCCAGACATCTCCGCTCCGCCAACCAGGCCCTTGCCAACGTCCCCCGCATGTGGAAAACCACAGCCAGAGGAAGATCCTTCTCCCAGATTGCCACCAAGACCAGGAACACCCTCCCCATCCACCTCAGGCAAACCCCCACCCTGTCACAGTTCAGGAATGACCTCAAGACCTGGCTCTTAGATTGATCCTGAGCACCGCCCTCTTCAGCTCCTCCAGCGCCTTGAGACCCTCACAGGTGAGTAGCCGTGCTTTACAAATCCCTGATTGGTTGATTGATTGAATCATGATGTGTTGTAGCACAAATAAGAAACGAGACTTGGCAGTGCCAATAGGTCTAGCTTTAAAGGCATGTTGAATGGTAAAGTAAGTATTACAAGTAAATCAGATTGGAATAGACATGTATTTCTGTGGAAGCAAAGAACTGCAGAGTAATATTGTTGTAGGTTAAAAGTTGAGGTGACAGTTGCACTATCAAGCCAGTCCTAAAAATCCATGTAAGTTGATGACTACCCTCCTCCCATCTGCACTGCTGCCAGTGAAAAACAATATAAATTATCTAGTTATCTTAAGCATTTTAACTTCTGCCCCATAAAAAAATATACACCTGATGCCCAGTTTGTGGGCAGAGCTAAAGCCCCTCTCTTCTGATGCTCACATAGTTGTCTGGCAAACAGCTATGCTGTCAAGCCAGATCCTAAAAAGTAGGCAGGAATTTAATAAGATCCATTTAGCCTGTTTAGCCATAAGGCAATACGCTTCCTGATTTTAAATTCTTTTCACTGTCTGGTACGGCTGCGCTCCACCAACTTGCAAGTATCATATCCACAGTTGCTTTGATCAATTCATGATTAGGGCAGACTCCATCACTGAACAGATACTTCTAAAACTTGAATCCTCTCTCAGAGCCTTGAGTAAATGTTTTGAGATGAAACGTGTTGGCTGTTTTTGATGTAACTTATATTTCTTTATTAATGTTGGTCGATTTGAACCAACAACAAATGCATGCAACATTGAAAAACGAATTGCTTTTTTTGGACATAAATTAAAGAGCTATTCCAGTGTCACTGTTTTGATGTGCTTCCATCTGTTTAATGTTTGTCAGATGATGGTGGAGGCTTTAGAAAAGATGTAGAACCATATGTGGACTTGTGCTCCATTTATATTGTGGCAGTTTGTTTTATTTAGTGGTTGTTTAGTGTACTAGTGTGTAACATTTGTGTATTGACGCATGTTATGTGTACTAAATGAAACTGCTCACCCGGATGGTCCTGCACAGTACACCATCTCTTATGAATACACTTGTACAGTTATGTTGATTTACAAAGCAATCCCTGGAAACAGTGGGCATCATGGGAGCTGCATTGGATACCCGTGGCTACTGCAACTTCGACAAAGCTGCCCTCAGTGAACATTTTATTGCATTATGTGGGCCAGCCCCCAGGAAGAAAGTTATGCTGCATATACATGAAACTGAGCCTGCTGGCCCTCTTGAACATTTCACCCTGGCTAACGCATGAGGGCCTGAGTGCTTGCGGCTGCTGAGCCATGGGTTTTGACAACCTCATTATTCAGACTTCTGCATCCTGTTTGGCAAGGCGCTTGCCTGTACAAAGCATGTGTTATCTGGTTCAAGTGTTTAGACCTATTTTGCCAATAACTACTATAAAATAATTATTGTTGTGTTTGCTTTTAAAACTTTTGAAACAATTTGCAATAATGCATGAGTAGAAATAGTTCAGAATACAGTCTAACCTATGAAGTATACTGTATATATATGTACTATATATATATCTGTGTGTGTGTATACGTGTATCTTTATATATATATCTACACGCACACACTTACTAAGATATTAAATAGTCAAACCCGTTCAGAATTGTATTTAAAAGCTGCCTGAAACTATTGCAAGTTAATTTAAAACATGAGAAAAAGACAGTTACAAGCACATAGAACTAAAATGAAATCAGTTCGGATGCTCTAGGCATTCTTCAGCTATCACCAAAAATGTAATTGTTCAACCAATAGTTTTGACCGCCGAAGCATAGTTTTCTTGTTTCCGCTAATATTCTAATTTCATATTGTGTAAAAATTGGTGGCATATATTTTTTCCGAGCTTCCAGTAGGTTCGGGCATATGCAGAGTTTTGGAAAGGGTCTCTTTTTTGCATGGTACCACCCTAGATTTTTGTCTTGACTTTTTTTTCTGGCTGTAGACCTATGTGCACTTTTACGCCTGCCACCCAGGGGTAAAGTGCCTGTGCTCCATCACTCAACATAATGACCTGATTTATATATTGATATACTTACCTATTAGTCCCTAGTACTTTAGTGCGCACAGAGCCGCTAAGTTTAATTTTAGAAGTGGACTGTAGCACTCATTCTGCCAAAGTCTATAGTGGCAATGTAAACACAACTACAGGTCTGCCTGCAGTAACCTGGTTGTGCTGATTTAACTGAAAATTTCTAATTGTTAAAATAACCCCTTTTGACAAGCCGAAACCAAATATTAATCATCGCCCTTAAGTTGGGCTTACATCCAAATATGGTATGATACATGATATTTAAAAGTAGCACAAGTAAATGTTTAAGGTTAAAAACGTTCTTACAGTGAAAAAGTCTGTGCATCTGAGGGAAAGCAAGATGGTGGCAGTGTGAGGTCGCTGCACCCAGAAGCCTATCCAGCCTCCAGAGTGAGCACAATACGGTGTCATGCTCACTGCCACCGTCTGCTTCTGCTGTGTTGCTGCTCTGCTAGACGTTTCTGGACGAAAGCAGTGCACGCACGGGCTGCTTAATCAGAAGTTTTTTTTACACTTGGGAGTGCTTGATTGCCTTTTTTGAGACGCATCACGGGTGCTGTGGCTGGATTGGAGCCCATGCGGAAGAGTATGAGGCCCAAAGCAGATGGATTTGGGACCGCAAAACATTAAGAACAGAATAATTTCTGCCCCCTCAACACAGCCTGCTGTTATGAGGGAACCGTCCAGCAACGTGGCTCGGCGGACTAGCAGGCACCCACCCCAAGGGGGAAAAGCAGACACAGCAGAGGAAAGGGAGAGGAGACCCCCAGTGTTTGTCTGGGACAGGGTTCGGCCCCACAGATATTTACCTGATGCACAACACAGCCACCAACAGCAGGCAGGAGGTGGCTCCAGTTTGGGGGTCCATGGCTTGGAACCTCAAGAGGATTTACTGCAGCAGGTGACCATGGAGATTTATGAGACCACAGAGTCTAGTGGTAATAGAAGCATGGATGCAGAAGCAGGTGGGCGGCTGTGGAGGGTTGCCATCAGGGACAGCAGACACTTTATGGATCAAATCTGTTTACTGAGTTTTCAATTATAAAACATCGCATATGCACTACGTCACAATATTGCCAAAAGGCCCGTTGTTAGCTTACTCCATGCGAAACAATAGAAGGAAAAATGATTAAACTTCTAATACAACTATGTTTCCCCACTGCTGGCCGCCAGTACAATAATCGAACAATCTCAGGCTCTTTTACCATATAAATCTGGTCCTATACATACATCTCCTTGAAGGTACACTCCCGCTTGCTCAATTCAAATTCAGGACCCTCAAGTAAGTTGGACATGTCAGCTCTGAAAATTCCCCGGATAGAATACATAAGAATGGTTGCCAAAGTTCTTTAAAGTCCCCGCTCCGCTGCTGAAAGGTCAGGGTGAGCTTTTCCATAGCGAGGATAAACCAGAGCTTGTGCAGCCATGAGGTTATCGTCGGAATCTGCTCGGTCCCCCACACAGATAGCAACAGCTGTACTGCAGCATTCAAGGCTATAGCCATCTGCCGTCCCTTCAATGATCGCAGAGGAAAGGTGAGAGGATTGGGGAGGCCCAACAGAGTATACGCAGGAAATCTAGGGATCTGAGTGTCAAAAGCCATGTCCACAGTGTCTATTATGTCCTTCCAATACCGGTGTAATTTGGGACAATGCCACAGTAAATGCACAAGCGTGCCCCCTCCCCTGCGCCCCCTCCAGCAAAGACTAGTTTTGTCATGATCCCAAGCATGAATCCTAGTTGGGGTGTAATACCAGGAGGAGGCTACTTTATAGGCTGTCTCTGTACCTGCTGAGTTGTAAGCTGTGTGGTGCGCCCTATAAAAAACACTCTCCCACTCATCCTCCGATAGCTCCCTCCCCAGTTCCTTTTCCCATCTCAATTGACCCTTAGTCTTGGGTGGGCGGACCTCCCCCCGCAAGAGGGCATAGAGATCAGAAACCACGCGCTTATCGCCCTTTTTCATTTGAATCCACTTTTCAAACGGTGTTAACGGTCTATCTATTAACATCCTATTAGCTGGAAGCAGGGCCCAGTGTCTTATTTGGTAGTACATTATCCTGTCAGACTCAGTTAGGCCATATAGCTCCCTCAGCTGATCAAAGGGGATAACCCCTTGCTCATCGAAGAGATATCCCACCCTTTTGCAACCCCCTCATACCACCGACGCAATGCTTCAGTCTGTAGGCCCGGACCAAAATCGGGGTTCGCTCCCAGGGGAGTCATTGGGGACGGGAAAGTCGTCAAACCCACCCTGCCGGCTACCCGGTCCCACACTCTCATCGAGGCCTCCGTAACCGGGGATATATACAACCCCTGCGCTCTGTGCCAACGCTTGAGCCAAGGTTCCTTCCATATGTGAGAGCCAGCCACTGCCTGGTCCATAAAACACCAATGCTTCTCAGAAGATGGTCGGCTCCATTCCAAGAGGAAAAAATCCCTCTTAGAGCGATACAGGACCTGCCGCGATAACCGCGCCACCTTCCCTTCCCATATGAATCTTAGAATAGCCGCCTGGAGGGTCACTATCGTTCGCGGTGGGGGGTCCAGCGGGAGCGCCTGAAACAAATAAAGTATACGTGGTAGGATGGTCATCTTCACTGCCGCAGCCCTGCCCAACCAAGACAATTTAAGTTTCCCCCACGTATCTAGATCGCGTTGCACCTCCTGGGTTAGTTTCGCATAGTTTGATGTCGTTGTGCGGGCGACTGTAGAGCCCAGCTCGATCCCCAAGTACGGAAGCCCTGAGGAGGTCCATGTAAAGCGGAATCGGGCCCTCAGGTCCCTTTCATGTTCTGCACTGATGAACTTGCCCATAGCCTGCGATTTAAGCATGTTCATTCGGAACCCCGAGACCCGTCCAAACTCCTCTAAAGCGCCCATTAGTGCCGGTAGTGAGGTCATCGGCTCCTCCAGAGTAAGGATGACATAGTCTGCGTATAGCGATATAAGATGTTCATCCCCCCCAAACTTCACGCCCGTGATCTGAGGGTTGGCCCAAAGCATCTGCGCCATAGGCTCCATGTAGAGCAGCGCGAACAGGAGGGGCAAAAGCGGACACCCCTGCCTGGTCCCTCTTTGGACGGCGAACAGCAAAGAAAGTGTCCCGTTAACTCGAACCGCCGCCTAGGCGCCTGATAAATGCAACGGATCCACAACATGAAGCCCGTACCAAGCCCAAAGCGTTCGAGCAGCTTCAACAGGTATGGCCAATGAACCCTGTCGAACGCCTTTTCAGCGTTGATAGATAGGAAGAGCGCCGCCCTACGAGAGCATTCTGTTTTATCCAAGAGGTGAAGCAAGTGTTTGGTATTAGCGCTACACTGCCTATGCGGTATAAATCCCGCTTGGTCGGGATCGACAAGCCCAGTCATATAATAGTTGAGGCGGTGTGCCAAAATGACAGTGAACAATTTGGCATCAATATTCAGGAGGGAGATCCTTCCCCGGTTTCGGGATAACCACGATAGTAGCGTCTCACATACTAGGCGTAAGAACACCCGTTTGGCGAAAGGAATTAAAGAGTCGCACAAGAACGGGAACAAGTTCCACGCAGAAGGATTTATAAAAAAGCACAGAGAAACCATCGGGCCAGGTGACTTCCCGGTCAGCCGAGTGATCGCTGATATAACCTCCTCTGCCCTTATAGGTTGATCTAACGCGGTGGCCTCTCTTTCAGACAAAGGAGTAATTGCTATGCCCTCTAAGAAGGATTCCGAAGTTAAGGCACCGGGCTCCTCAGCCCTATTTAGACTGCGATAGAATTCCGCAAAAGCCTGCGCAATTTGGTCGCTCGTGCGTGCTTCTGCTCCAGAAAGGAGTCGCACCATTTTTATCATTGACGCTGCGCTCTCAACCTATGTGCCAGTATCTTGCCGCACTTGTTACTTCACACGTAATATTTTTGTTTAAGGCGGACTACTGCGTACTCTGCCCTGTCCCAGTCCAACCTCCTCAGCTGCTTTCGCACCTTCTCTAGCTCTCGCCATATTCTAGGAGCACTGGTGTGTTTATGCAAACACTCTAACACCCTCACTCGCTGCTCCAGGTCCGCCCTGAGTCGGCTTCTTGCCTTATTGTCCCTAGAAGAGAGCGACATCACCTCACCCCTCAAGACCGCCTTCAGTGCCTCCCACAGTGTTGCAATGCTTATTGACCCATCATCATTAAAGCTAAAATAATCTGTTATTGCCCTTCGGATTGCCTCTACCGTCGCGCCATTCTGAAGCATCGAATCCCTAAATCTCCATACCGGTGTACTAACCTTCTCCATGTCCATATGGATCTCAACTGTAACCGGGGCATGATCTGACAATGCCCGTGGCTCAATCGCTGAATCTCTGACCCTGATCCAGAAAAAGATCCAACCTAGCGTAAGTTTTGGTTGCTGATGAGTAAAAAGAGTAGTCCCTCAACGAGGGGTGCGCACTCCTCCACACATCCACCAGACCACATTCACTCCACTGCCGCCCTGCATCCGACAAAGATCCCGTCTGCCCATACCGATGGCCTGAGCGATCTAGGTCCCCATCCATCACCAGATTAAAATCACCCCCCAGCAATATAGCACCATCAGGAGATTGGAGCAGTGGAGTCAAAGACTGTCTTAGGAAGGTTTCTTGTTGGGAATTAGGCACGTATAAGGAACCAATCGTAAATGAAGAACCTCCTAGTCTAAGCCTCATGGCCAGAAGCCTCCCTGGAACCTCATGCAATCTTGATATCACTTCCCCCAGAAATGAGCGTGATAATAATATCGCCACCCCTGCATGTTTTGATGGCAGCGAGGACCAGAACTGCCTGGGGAACCATTTAGAGCGCATACGATAGGTATCTTTGAAGACCAGGTGCGTCTCCTGCAAGAGAAATATATGACTCCTGGATCTCTCTAACGCTGATAAGATGGCTAGCCGCTTGGTAGGGTTATTGAGCCCCCTAACATTTAAACTTATACATTTAATGGTCATAGCCTATACTGAGGAGAGCAAGCAGAAGAGGCAGGAGCACAACAGGGGACCCCCCCCCTATATTAGTGCCTAGACCTCCTAGAGAACGCAGGCCTGAGGGTGTCTCTACAAAGAGCCAGCATCGCAGGGAAACCCAACAACAGACAACTAATAAGCACAACAGGTGCGTAGAACACAGAAGTCATCGGTCGTCCATCCTCACGAGGTGCAATCTCCACGGGGCAATAACTCCAACCATGTCGGGTAACCAAGTCCATTGCCCCCGCCACCCTGTCCCTCTCCGACAGTCAGCATATTGTTAGCAATGCGGCCGATGACAATCCCGAGCGCCCCTGGGTGTCCACACTAGGTTGAGGTTCCTGCGGCCACACTGTTCAAAGCGGCTTCTCTCTCCGATCTCAGCTCTGAGGCCTTCGGGGGCTGAAGCCTCCTTTTCTTCTCTTTTCTCCGCCACCTAGGAGGGCCCCCGGCTGGCAGAGCAGCCCCCTTGCTCGCCTCCCGGGCAACATTATCCAGACCCAGGACGCGGCTAGCTTCCAAAACGGATTTCACCTGTTGGAGCTGCTCCTCCCAGCGGAAGACCAAGCGGAATGGATGGCCCCAGGAATAGGACACATTGTGCTCTCTCAAGTGATCCGTGATCGGTCTGAATTCGCTCCGCCTCTGGAGAGTCCGCACAGATAGGTCATGGAATAGCTGGAGTTCATGCCCACGAAAGCGTACATTCTGGAGGCTGGGGGCCCGCTGTAGAATCTTTTCTTTAAGGACAAAATTGTGGAGGCAGGCTAAAATGTCTGGGGGACGGTCTCCAGGGCCCCCGGTGCACCCAACTCGATGTACCCGATCCAAGACTACCTCCTGTGGCTCATCTGTGCCAAGCAGGGAGCGAAACAGGTCCACCACGTAGCCCCCGATGTCCTCTTTTTCAGCACCAACCGGGGACCCTCTAATATGAATATTTGTCGCCTCGAGCGATTTTCCAAATCCTACACTACCATCTGGAGGAGGTCCTGCTGCTCTCGGAGGCGGACTACCTCCTGTTGCAGGCCGGCAACCTCTCCACCGCGAGGGATCTCACTGTCCTCTAGCTGCAATACACGTTCACCCAAGGAGGTAGCCTCTCCTCGTAGCTCCTTCACTTCCTGTGAGATGTCCCTACGCAGCTCTTGGATATAGCCCCGGAGCGACTCAAACAGGGAGGACAGAAAGCCCTTCGTAACGGGAGAACTCTCCTCCTGACTCTCCAAGGCCCTTGTCTCAGGTAAGTCCTCCGCCGCAGTCCCGGATGTCGAGCGCGCCCCTGCCAGCATATCCCTCACTGAGCGCTCGCGTTTGGCTTTTGATGTCGCCATGGCGCGCCGGCCTAATCTCACTTCGCCGGTTCAATCCCGCAGGGCCCTCAGGGTTTCAGTCCGAGACCAATCAGAACATGCCATCCCGTCTGGGGGCGTGACCAGGCCCAGCGATAGCAGCCACCACCTGCAGATATCCGCTCCTGCCGCCTTTTCCCAATGGAATGCAGGACCACACTTGTCAAAAATTTAAATGTGGAGTTCAAAGGCCAGGCAACTGGGCCCCTACGTTCCACTGGGGCCCACACTTCACAGGGCTCCACTCCGAGGCGCCAGATCAAGGAGGCCCCGCCTGCGGCCCCCAGTCCAATGGAGCATGAGGGAGCGCCCCTCTCCCTTAGGGCGCTGAAGTCACCAGGCGCCGGGTCCTGCGGCGCAAACCAGCTGCTCTGGGGCCCAGAATGAGCCCGCAGGCCCCCCAGTCCTCGTCCGAAAGTTCAGGAGAGCCGCCAGGGAAGGGCCCGCCCATGGCCCAGTCCGCCTCGTGCGCCGCTCCTCAGGCCCGCCCCGACCCCGGGGCCGAAGTCAGCTCCTCCTGCGGGAGCGGCGCAGCCTGGATCCGATCACCGCCGAGCCGCACTAGACCCCGAGGGAGCCTCACGATACGGGGGAGCCTCCAGGCTTCCCCCAAACGGGCCGCAAAGCACGTTCCTGGGTCGAGGCAGCAGAGCACTGACGAACACGTCTTAGCGCTCCGCCATCTTGGACACGCTCCCCAGCAGACACTTTATACAGAGGTAAGCCACCCCCTCAACCCGGTTCCTTCAGTTTTTGTAATTGACAGTCATGTTGCGTAACATCTTTGAAGGTAAACACCCCTGCGCTATGCTCTGCTAGTGACATTAAGGAGAAAATGGGGGAGGTGGTGTCTAGATTTGAGGGCGACTCACAGCGACAGACTTGCGGCGCTTGAGGCCTGTAAAATCTAAGCTAAAAGGCATCAATAAGGAGGTACATAAACTGATTAATGCTCGGAAGCCTAGCAGGCACACTAGAAGGTCTCCTATGGGGGCTAGAAAAGGAGGCTCATTTGGAGGGTGATGAATGCTTTTTTCTTTATCGGAAGGCTCAGAATAGTCTGAGGAGGAGGATTCGGAACAGACAAGTGGTTTTAGGAACTATGTGCCTAGCGAATTTATTGATGGATCTTTTTCTTATACAACTAGCAAAAGGGCGAGCAGCGTGCAGCTTCAGGGAAAGGCCTGAAGTGGGATTACTCACTGACTGCACAATTAGTTGAAGAGTCGGTTCAGGTCCCTCGAAAGCCTCCAATCTGAATCATCCTACTTTAGAATCTATTTACCAGAGCATCATGGCTCATAGGGAGGAAACCCGGCTCCACAGCCATAGGGTCCTTGCTGCTATACGCAAGCTGTAAGGCTCTGGTCATGAAGTTGCCAAATCATGTGCTGCCATAATGGAAAGAATGTCAGATCTTATCAGAGGTTGCGGGTGCCTGTGGTCAGGTTGAGAGTCATGTGTGATATCCCGAGCTGAAAAGTTGGAATTGGGGCTCAGAGTATCAGCAAGCACATCAAATCCTGTTATTTCAGAAGCAGTACAAGTTGCAATATAGAAAGCCACGAGCATTCCTGGGCTACATAGGACATTGTTTACTGAGACATGCTATCTATGAAAAAGCAATGCCAGAAGGACTGTAGGGCATTGCTTCTTTTTTGTCAAACCAGACTTTTGTCACACAACTGTTGAGAGACGCTGCCACCTTCTTCAGCTTCTCAAACCCTTCCAGGATAAAGGGGCTCAGGCCTTTCTGTTGAGTCCTGCGCGGCTGAAGGTAATCTGAAATTATAAGACATAGATGTTTGTCTGAAATCCAGTCAAAAGACAATCTAGGGGAAATGACTGGTTAAAAGGGGAATGAAAATGGGTTGACGATATCTGGGGGAATCGATGTATAAAAGTGGTGGGAGTGTGGGTACTAATGGTGATTCTCTTGGGAGAAGGAGCTGATGCACTTTGTGCTGGGTATACATGCATGGGGACTGCGTGCTTATTCTGGTGACTGGTCAGGGAGGCTTCTCTCATCCCCACAGACCAATATGTGGTTTGTTCGCTTCTCATGGGTGGGGAGGTTGTGGGGATAAAGAGAGGGTGAGAAGGTGGTGTCTTGTGTGAGGGATGAGCTGGGTGGGGGAGGGGGAGAGAGGTGCATCATAAAGCACCAAAAAAGGAGCAAAAGCAAGTTAAAAAGTAAAAACATGGAGAACGTGCAGCACAAGATTTCCCTGCAAAGCTGGGGTACAGCATTTATTAGGGGAAAGTTCAGTTCACCTTTAGATAAGGGAGCAGGGGATCAGATCGGTCTCGCATTGGGCCTTTCAGATACTTGTTAGGTGGGTAAACTTTCTATCTGTTCAGTTAATGTGGGAGGTCTTAATGACAAGCTTAGGCAGCAAAGGGTAACTGACATAATCAGGCTCCTGGCACCAGATATTATTTGTGAACAGAAAACATGCATCCAATGGGGAAGAGGGAGTTACTTAAGGTGCAAGGGTATATCCTTCTTGTGTGTACCACCCAGAGCTCCTTCATCAGAGGTGTGGCTATACTGGCTAAGGAGTATAAAAACAGTACTAAGCGTAAGCTACAGGATAAACAGGGTAGATGTGACTGCAGTGTCCGGGTTTACTATATGTTCCACTTATGGCTATAATCATAATGAACCAACTCTTTTTGAGGACCTATAGGTGGAACTGGCAACCTAGCCTACCCCGTGATTGATTGTGGTGATCTAAAGCTGCATCTTGAGGTTGGCGGGAATCAGGGAAGTAGCTATCTGGGAATGTAGCCCCAGGTCTATAGAGCAGTGCAGAACTTAATGCATAGTTAGAGACTGGTGGATGTTTGGGATGGCATTTTAAAGCCCCGGATCCTGGGTACACTTATTTCTCATGCCTGCATAGCAAGTACATCCGGCTGGACTATTTCCTAATCTCCCCTGGTTTATTGCATAGGGGTGAGAATAGAGGTCTCCCTAGGATAGTCTCTGACCATAATCCCTTTAGTTTTAGATTTATATGGCCTGTGTTCAAGTAGACCTCCGGGTGGATGGACTTTTGACAGGAACCTGTTGTTAAACACGCTTTATGTGAATCATATGAAAACATGGATAAGGGACCTCCTGGAAGATTTTAGAGGTAGTGCCCTCAGAGGGGAGGTCTGGGATGCATTAAAGGCAGGAGTGAGAGGGCAGGTTATCAACTTTTCTGCACAAGCCTGCAAACAACGGCTTATGGAAATCAACAGTTTATACCAGGAGTTGGCTGCCCTTGAAGGCCAACACATGAAGGAGGTCACAGTAGGCTATGATCCAACAGAGAATAGCAGTGGTGAAAGCTATGATCAACAGCTGTTATGCAAGGGAATTAACGGCAAGGTTTCAGGTATACAGAGTTGAGAGTTATGAATATGGGGAGGCAGTCGGTAGACTACTGGCATTGCACACCAGGCAAAGGGATGTGGATTGGAATATTGATATTATTAAAAAGGGAGATCATTCTTTGGCTTCCAAACCAGCTGATATCATTAAGGTGTTTCAGATTTTAGGTGCATTAATGGTTTACATCTGACTGTAGTGGTAAGATATAATGTACTTAAGATTTCCGTGCTTCCAAAAGTGTTCTATCTGTTGTGGGCCATCCCATTACAGTTAGAAGGATCACTACTTAAGAAATGGGATGATGGAGCTTAACTGAATTGCACTGTGCCACATGAAATATCCTGCATGAATCTTGATTCATATTGTACTTTTTTATTAGAAACATTCTAAATTTTACTAATTTATAATGTATTGGTTCTGTATATATGCGGATATTGCTCCTTTTTTAATTAAAAAAAAGTCTTCAGAGCTTTACTCACTGTAGCTGTTCCACGGGAAAGCATAGGGGTACAAGATTACATTCATTATTTGCTATCTCTACATAGGAAGCAACTGCAAAGTTCATATTTGGACTTTTAAAATATTTATTACAAACACACATCATTGGAAAGTTCAGATTTGTAATAGATATTTTAGAACTGATACATTTAAAATGTTACCTGCCTAAAGCTTATAGAAGCCCATATATATGAGCTTCCAACTGTCACCCATGAGCTGGATGGCCTCCTTAATAAGCTGTGAGCTTGATTCCAGAGCTAAAACAAAGGCATTTTGTGTTGGAAGATGTTCTCTTTATCTAGAAGACTGACCATCTACCTTGGCCCATGAACCTAATAAACTTCAAAGAGGCCCATCCTGTCTCAAGCAGATGTTGTTAATACCTGGGCACCCTATACTTGCAGCTCCTCTGCTAGTAAAAAAGCCCACAGCAAGTAAAGCAGCGAGATCAGTGGGGGAGGAGGTAGCCCCATAATCACTTTTGAGTGACCACAGAGGAAGGGATGCTGATTTCCCTCTTCACACCTCTAGGGTGGCCATAGGAGCTCTGCATAGCGGAGGAAAAGTTCTGCCATGTTGTTTTTTAGCAGGGAGAGTCATGGTGGGATTGTTTGCAGTAAAAAACAGAGGAAGTACTATAAAAGTGGATATGGTCACCCGTGGGAACTTTTACCCCATTGGTTAGAAAGTGGCCAGGATTTTCCCCCACTGACGATGTAATCGGATTTGTGTAATTGAGAAAATGACAAGGTCATCTGCACATGCAAAAAAAAGTAAACATTAAATGTAAAATTGTTTGGCCAATTCCCCACTATACTAATTTCAATTTCAGATTATTCTAGTCTACGTCTTCGAAGGCAGCCAAGTAGTTGATGAAGCAGGCACATAGCATCTGGTCTTTCAAGAGTAGTGCTTTGTTTTAAGACAGTTTATTGTGACTAAATGATACAGGGTTGAGCTGCTGGACTTAAAGCCTGCTTGATGGAAATGTAATATTTCATTCTCTACTGCCCAAAATGGCATATTTTTCAATAACGTTTGTAAACATTTAGCCTTCCACGTCCTACAAAGCAATCATATTGTTGGATTTTGTTTTAGACCCATGGTTATAGATCAGCTATATGATGGAGCTTTTCCAAGATAACAGTATTTGGCTTGCAGACAATATGTTATTGAATACAGAAGATAGAGGAGCAGACCAGTAACCTATACTTTTTATAATGTGTAAGAGATGGGGCTACTGGTGAAGGTGGTAGAACCCTATTCAAGCAGAAACAACAATGCTTGATAGGATGAAGTCACAAGCAGAACCCACATTAACCTGTTCTCAACCCTCTGGAACCTTGGCACAGTGCAGTCAGGCTTAACCTAGAGGCAATGTCTAAAGTATTTGTGCAGTACTTCAAACAGTAACACAGTGAAAACACCATAAAAGGATCCCACCCAGGATTTGACAAATAGAATAACTTTTTAATAAATTAAACAAGACCAAAATGACAAAAATCCAATCAGTACAACCGGAGACATGCAGGTTTAAGGGTATCAGTAAATATAGTGCCAAAAAGAACACTGCTTCATCTGTGAATATCTGGTCATGTTGGACTGGGACAAGTTCAAGCTGACTGCGATGAAATGAGGGCCGGTTACAGGGACTCAGCTAAGCCCGCTGAATGAAGTACTGTCAGTCCCTGTTTGCGGGGCGTTGCAAAGGTCTGCATTGAAGCTGAAGTTACACAGCTAAAGGGATCCGTCAGTTCTGAGAGGCGAGGAGACTGCAGCATGAGGACCTGCATCGAAGATGCAGTGCGCAGTTGGTGTGATGCGTCTGTTCCGAAAAGCTGTGAGGCTGTGATGCAGAGTCCGGCGTCGTCATCATGACTGTCATAGACAAAGGTTGCTAGGGTCTCAGTCACTGCAATAGTTCTGCTGAATCTACAGGCTGCAATGTGTTGCGAATCTTTGCTGAGCATCGACAATACATTGGTTTTGCTCCGGATTGCACTACTCACCTTAGGAGATGCGTTGGTTTTGCTGCATCAACACAGAGACTGCCAAAGCACCTTAGGCCCCATTTCAATGGTCCAGGAGTTGGGTGGCACCACTTGGCAGGGTAGACTCAGTGGTGGTCGAGTACAGGTCCTGGGGTCGTGATTTTTGGAGCCCTAGTGTTCCTGGGGCTCAAGTTAGGAGGCCAGCCAACTAGCCATTGGAGTCACTCTCAGGACCTGGGTTCAACAGATGTGTGTCTAGTCCTTCTCACCCAGGCAAGATGGCAGCAGGTCAACACAGCAGGGCAGCAGTCCTTCAGAACATCAGTCCAGCGAAGTGGTAGTCCTTTCCACAACACAGCAGTCCTTCTTTGCAGAGTATCCACAGGTCCAGAAGTGTATTGAAGAGGTGGTGGCTGAGGTCCAATATCTATATCAGGTGCCCTTCCTCTGGAAGTTGGGAGAAGCTTCTAGAGGTTTCCATTTGAAGTCTCCATGCATCCTGCCTAACCTGTCCCAGCTTTAGACTAACCACTTGGGGGTATGCAGCCCTTTGAATGAAGGGAGGACACAGCCTATTCAAGTGTAAGTAAGGCTGTGCCCAGTTCCACCTTCCTATCCGACCAGTGATGGTCCATCCAGGAACACCTAAGCTCTCTATTGTGTGTGGTTGTTTAGGAGAAATACACAAAGCTCAACTATCCGCTACACCAAGCCATTTGACTTAGACAGGCTACAGGCAGTAAATGACTAAGGCAGGAAAATATCAACTTTCCCACTATACCACAAGGGAGGGTTTTTAATTACGCCAAACATGAACTGGTTCCCATTTAGAAATTATAGCTTGTAATGTAATAAGGTAACACCAATGTTATCCTATGAGAGAGGTAGGGCTTGCAGTAGTAAAAAAAAAAAGCATAGGAGTTTTTCAGTACCTGGACATGCAAAACGTAAAATTACATGTCCTACATTACACTGCACCCTGACCTCTGAGCTGTCCAGGTCCTACCTTGGGGGTCACTTATATATATTAAAAAGGAAGCTTTGGGACTGGCAAAGGGTTTATTTTGCCAGATTAACATGGCAGTTTTAAACTTGATACACATCTGCAATGGTAGGCCTGGGACATGTTTAAAGGGGCTTCTTAAGTGGGTGGCTCAATCAGTGCTTCAGGACGACTATTAGCTTTGACTTACAGGCCCTGAGTACAAGTTATGCATCTGGTAGCTTCTTTTAGAAATTCCATGAATGGAATTTAGGTACTTATGGCCATTGTGTTGTGGCCACTCAAAACGTGTTGTTTACTTGGCTGGACTTTGGAGTCATCAACTCATATTCTTTGTGCGTGTCTCTAATTGTTTATAGAATGTAGAAAAAGGCTTGGTTCTTTTCTTTACTGCAAAAGGTTACTGAGACGTTTTAGGTGCCATAAGGTATGCTGTTAGCACTGACGACCTTTCAATGACTGGAAGGGTGGTAAAACTCATGAAGGTGACATTGCATTACATTAAATATAAATATATTTTTTTAAGTATGTTTATTTTGTTTAGGCATGTCAACAACAAAGTAGGGTGCAAACCCGCACCTGTACCAATTTCAAAACAGCAGGGGGAAGCAAGACATCACTGCATCAGCATATGTACACTCATTACAAGGCATCAAGCAGCAGAGTAGGTACAGGATAACATTTTGTGGAAAACAGAATGACATTACAGTACACACTTGGAGCTATGTCACTGTGTATGACTGATTACATCGTCAGCAGACATAAGGTCATGGTACTTTAACCAGCTCATCCATACCTTGAGAAATTTACATGGGCACCCCCTACTATTATAAGTGACTCTCTCCGCTGCCATGTCAATCTCAGCCTGCTAATCCCTGCCTTCTTCAAAATTCTGTATTATTACCGTCCCAGGTTTTTGGCCCGACACATCTCCTGATGGAGAGTTACATATATGCCTCAGTATTAAAACCCCCCGGTCTCTGCTTGAAGCCTCTGGGGGTGGTTATATATTTTTATATCAATTTGAAGGGCAATTAAGAAACCAAATTCTGGGTTATTTTATGATTTGTTGCATCTCTGTTATATGTGAAATGCTGTGAGTTGTCCATTTTATTGCATGATTTAAATGAACTATCAATAAACTGAACTCAACTGCAACAAGTATTGGTTGTGAATGTGTGACAACAAGAGGACATAAAAAAAATTACTTTATTGACCCAGCCTGTTTCATGGTAATAACCTTACATCATCCTCACCGGCCCACTGAAATAAATACATACGACTTTTACATTTCTGTAATCGTTTTCTCCAACCATCAGGACAAATATGGACACTCACATTCTACTCAATCCCCAAAGCAGGGTTGGCTCCTCCATGTTGCGGAAGAGTGCCGCCCCCTGCCAGCAGCAACCATTCTGAATCCTTTCACAAGGAAGGGATAATAAACTGTGTTTATTATCCCTTCCTTGTGAAAGAGGCGGGCCACAGGCTGTGACGAGCAAGGGGAGTGCTCTGTACACTCCCCTCAGAGTGCATGTGTGTTTGGCTGGCCCGAGACGGACGGCCATACACACATGCACACAGGGGTCTTTCCAGCCCAGCAACACAGTTGCTGGGCTGGATAGAGCCTGCACAGGCTCCCAATCTGCCTGCGAGTGTCCTGGCTGGGTCCTCCCAGCCAACCCTGATGCTGCTTTGAGCAGAGTCAGGATTGGCTGCAGGGCAGGCTGGGAGCCTGTGCCTGCAGGAAGAGGCGAGGAGCAGCACGGTTCTCCAGGCGGCGGTCCAGGTAAGTTTATTTTTATTTTGTTAAAATGTATTCATATTTCAACCCCTCCCTTCCTTCCCCGCATGCCACCCCACCCCCTCTAAAACCACAAGCCGTGACTGCCCCAAAGATAGTCCTTTGGCCTCAGGCCCCTCTGACAAAGAACAAACATGCATTTAAATAGCAAAGCACTTCTGTCCAAGGATATTATTCAATATATTTCTGCATTATAGATCTACAGTTTCTTCATAGTTATTCATTATGCTCTTTTATGTTGTTTTATCCACTCTTTTCTCATTGTCTCTCACTTCTCTTCACTCTTTATTTTAGGCGTGCTCATTTCTTTGTGTTTACTTCCTGTATCTTTGCATCCTGATAAAAAAACAAGCATTTGCAATGTAATAGGTCTTGCATTTGCGTGAGTTAGAGCTATTGGAATTGTAAGTTGATAACTGGACATTTCTTGCAACATAAATTGGTCAACCCTGCCTCATAATGTAGCCTTTTCCTGCCACATAATTCCAGTGGCATTGCATATAACTAAAGCACTTCCATTTACCTTCTTCCTCTGTTTGCAACAAAAAATTTAAATGTTGCCATTTTGCAACCTAATTTAAATCAACCATACTTATTCAAGTAGAATACCACTTTCACCACACCACCATCAGAGTTGCTGCATGGCTAACACAATTCCCCCCTAAAAAAGACACAAAACACACATTGGGGAGTAACAAGAGAAATAAACTAGAAGGGTGGCCCAGACATATCAAGAGTTTCCAAACAGTGAGAGTGTAACAAGGATGTTAAGTTGGCCTGAATCATGGTCATAATTGCAATAAGGAGAGATTAATAAACATTTACAATTATCATATAGACAGAATAAAAACCTTTTTCAGAAATAAACCTTTGGCATTAGACTGCAATTATAAATTAAGCACTGCTAGCTAAAGGGGTTAAAAGTGATTGGACATATATTAAAAATGTCCCAGGTGGCTTTGGGGTAATGGTGCCTCGGTATTCACATTGAACTGCAAAATCCGTGCGTTGCGAAGGACAGCTTTAGGCACCAGCATGTGACTATTTACAAACTAAGCACTCCGCTAAAGAGGTTAAAAGTGGCTGTACATATATATTTAAAATACCAGAGCTGGCTTTAGCATAATGGTGCCTCAGTATTCACATTGAACTGCAACTGCAAAGGAAAGCCTTAGGCACCGGCATGGGATTATTTACTAATTAAGCTCTATTGTCACATACTATGGACACGGAGTAAGATTTAAAAAAAACAAAAAAAAAACTACGATTAACGGTAATAATTTCAATTATAATAAAAATATAATCAATTGACACAGGTGAAATCTTTTAAACTAGAACTGAATTAATCAGAATTATTTTGCGTAAGTGTGTTAAGTCAAAGAACGCTGTTAAAACAAGCTATACGATACAACTATCACAAAATTACTCACCAACTATAAAACTAAGTAAATGCCAGCCCAACAGACGATAAAGCGTTCTAACGCAGCAGCACTTTCTTGCGCATACAAAACCAATCTCAAAAGAAAGCACTGCTACATTATAGCGATATATTACTGTTGCTACAATTTAATATTATATATGTTGTTTTATGTCACGTTCTGCATAAATGTATTTTTAAACGCAAACTTTTAAGTGTTTATCTGCTTATTTTGTAACCACGCAGCTCCAATTACTGTATAAACACACAAAAATGAGTTGTTTAAAATTTATTTAAACACCACTACTACATGTTTCACTTTATTACTTGTGCTACCACCTGGACAAACCCAGTGTTTATATTCAGCAACATGAGTGTAAAACATGGACAAGTACATGCTCCAAAGTAACCTCAAAAGAAAGCGCTGCTACATTATAGCGCTTTGTTACAGTTGCTATATGTTATAATACAATTTTATAGTGTGCAACTATAATAAAGCGCTATAATATAGCAGCACTTCTTTTGAGATTGTCTTTTGAACATGTACTCGTCTGTGGTGTGCACTTATGTTGTTGGATAAAAACAGTGGTGTTATTCCAGGTGGTAGCACAAGTGAAAAGCACATAAAGTGCTATAATGTAGCAGAGCTTTCTTTAGTGTACAAAGGTAATCACAAAAGAAAGCGCTGCTACAATATAGCACTTTTTTACAAGTGCTACATTATAACATAATATTTTGTTGGATGTCTATATGGCGTAATTGTATTTTTAAAAGCTACCTTTAGTGTGTTTATCTGCTTATTTTGTCACTATGAAGCTCCGTTTACCATATAAACACACAAAAAGTTGTTTTTTAACCCCTTTGCTGCCCATCCTTTCCCCCTCCTGTGCCGAGCCTTTATTTATTTTTTGCTATTTGGGGCAGTTCACGCTTAGGCCCTCATAACTTTTTGTCCACATAAGCTATCCACACAAAATGTGTGTCCTTTTTTCCAACATCCTAGGGATTCTAGGGGTACCCAGAGTTTGTGAGTTCCCCTAGAGGAGACCAAAAAGTAGCCAAAATACAACTAAAATTCAGTTTTTTTAATCAAAAATGGGGAACGAGGGCTGCAGAAGAATGCATGTGCTTTTTCCCTGAAAATGGCATCAACTAAGGGTTTGCGGTTCTAAAATCAGCATCTTTCCAGCTTTCAGGAACAGGCCGACTTGAATCACAAAACCACACTTTTCAACACAATTTTGGCATTTTACTGGGACATACCCCATTTTTACTATTTTTTGTGCTTTCAGCCTCCTTCCAGTTAGTGACAGAAATGGGTATGAAACCAATGTGGAGCCCAGACAGCTAAACATTTCTGAAAAGTAGACAAAATTCTGATTTCAGCAAGGGGTAATTTGTATTGATCCTTCAAGGTGTTCCTAACAGCTAAAAAAAAAAAAATATTGAAATTGAGGTGAATAAAGAGCCATTTCTGTCCACGTTTTCTTATATAAATTTTCTCCAGCTATGGCAGATATTTGAAAGCAATATACCGTTACATCTGCTGGACTCTTCTGGTTGTGGGGATATATAGGGCTTGTAAGTTCATCAAGAACCCTAGGTACCCAGAGCCAATAAATGAGCTGCACCTTACATTGGATTTTCATTTTATACCGGGTATTCAGCAATTTATTTGGTGAAATATAAAGAGTGAAAAATAGGTATCAAGGAAACCTTTGTATTTCCTAAATGAGCACAAGATAAGGTGTTGAGAAGCAGTGGTTATTTGCGCATCTCTGAATCCTGGGGTCCCCATACTAGCATGTGAATTACAGTGCATTTCTCAAATAGACTTCTTTTTTACACACTGTCTTACATTTGGATGGGAAAAATGTAGAGAAAGACAAGGGGAAATAACACTTGTTCTTCTATTCTGTGTTCCCGCAAGTCTCCAGATAAAAATGGTACTCACTTGTGTGAGTAGGTCTAGGGCCCGCGACAGGAAACGCAACATGGACACATCACATTTTTACATTGAAATCTAACGTGTTTTTTGGAAAGTGCCTGGCAGTGGATTTTGGCCTCCAGCTCATCCGGCGCCTAGGGAAACCTACCAAACCTGTACATTTTTTAAAAGTAGACACCTAAAGGAATTCAGATTGGAGTGACTTGTGGGGCTCTCAACAGGTTCTGTTACCCAAAATTCTTTGAAATCTCAAAATTGGGCATAAAAAATACTTCTTCCTCACGTTCCTGTGATAGAAAGTTCTAGAATCTGAGAGGAGCCACAAATTTTCTTCCACCCAGCATTCCCCCAAGTCTCCCAATAAAAATGGTACCTCATTTGTGTTGGTAGGACTAGTGCTTGCAACAGGAAACGCCCTAAAATGCAACATGGACACATCAAATTTTTACATTGAAAACTGACATGTTTTTATGGAAAGTGCCTAGCTGTGGTTTTTGGTCTCTAGCTCAGTCGGCACATAGGAAAACTTACCAAACCTGTGAATTTTTGAAAACTAGACACCTAGGGGAACCTAGAATGGGATAACTTGTGGATCTCTCACCAGGTTCTGTTACCCAGAATCCTTTGCAAACCTCAAAATGTGGCCAAAGAAAACACTTTTTCTTCAAATTTCGGTCATAGAAAGTTCTGGAATCTGAGAGCAGCCACACATTTCCTTCCAACCAGCATTCCCCCAAGTCTCCCGATAAAAATGGTACCTCACTTGTGTGGGTAGGCATAGTGCCCAACCCTGTTTAAAAAAAAAACAATCTTCCCTAGTGTCTAGTGGGATTTCTGCCCCCCTTGCCTAAGGGGTCGCGTCCCTTAATCAACAAGAAAACATCCCTGGTGTCTAGTGGCTCGATTCACGCTATCGTGGAGCAGGAATCCATTCAAAACAGGCACAGGGGGAAAGGAAAAACGTTCCTTTCCCCCTGTGTCTGTTCCCCCCCTCCAACCACCCCCAGGAGAAGGACTCACCTGAAAAGTTCCTCTCTTTTGACGCACGCCCCCGGCAGCATGTGATGACATCAGCATGCTGTGAGCGTGCCAACATCATCAGGGTGGCCCACAGGGGGAGTGCTAGTGCACCACCTGTGGGTCGGGTGCAATACGAGCTGGTCTCACTCTCAGCACACAGGGAGCCCATTACCGAGGGCGAGACCAGCTTGTGCATGGAACCCAAAGGGTTCAAATACATTCACACACAACTGCAACAAAAAACAACCATGACATTAAAAAAACAAACACTACCTAAAAATGATATAAAAACTACAACCATGAGTGAAGACACACAAACAATCATACGCTTTTAAAAATGCATTTACGTTTATCTGTGACAGAAACAACTAAAAAACAGGAATAAACAATGGAAGTAAACTGGTCGGCATTCAAGTAGCTCCAATATTGCTGAGTGCAATCATGCTGTACAGGGGATAAAAAGAAAAAATAATCCAGAAACCATGCTAAAAACCTGGTGCTGCGTATGTTTTCAGTAGTTGGCCGGTGCTCTCGAGGAGGGCAAAACACCAGAAAAGGCATGACGTTTGCATGCCTTTCACTAATGAAATCAAGAGAATTTTAAAACGCAAGCCTGCAAACGAATGGAAGTGATGGGCGTAACATGGGCGTGGTTAAAAGCCCACATAGATACCAACACGTTGGAAAAGCAGTGCTTGTGCGCTGCTATGCTCAACCTAAAAAGACCTGCTGTTATGCCAACCTAATAATGTTGCTTCTCCCCCCCACCGCTCTTCAAGCTCTAAGGAACTAATTATTTTCCCTGTATCAGTGAGCACATCAAGATGAGGGGATATCCACAAATACAAGTTGACACAATGGTAATGCTTCTTTATTTCAGCCAAGGCAGTTTGATTGTGTCTTGCTGTGCATGGCCTTCTGGCAGCCGTCATGTACACAGTGTCCAATGCTGTGCGCACTGTCCCACTCAAATGCTATTTCAGCTGCCTTCCACGTGGTGCACCGTAAGCATTGGGTAGCTTACTGTGATTGCCAGGAAAGCTTTCACTAGAGCTTGTTGAGTGACAGAGGCACCTTTACATATTCTCAATCTTACTTACAAGTGCCTCTCAAAAACAGCTCCATGTTCCCTAACAACCCCCTACATTTAGATCACCATCATATTTACGCGCAGCCATCATCACTGGCTCTCTTTTCCACATTTGCTAGCTGCAGAGGTCAACATTGCCCATTCCAGACCTTGATACCTTGCAGACAAATGCTACCTTGCGTGGACATCCTCCTTACTCTACAGTGAATCAGATTCAGCATTCTTGTAGGATCAGCATTCCACATGTGGCTCGGAAGAATGTGCCACCCTGTTTCATATGGCTTTTATGTAATTTACTCCCAGTGAATGTGGCAACCAGAGAGTCTATAAGAGGTGCTTCATGTGTTTTTTCTGGTTTTCGAAAGCAGTGCTCTGGGATCTACTGGATAGGCGGTACAACAAAGTGTACTCCTATCTGTAGATGAAGGTGGCTACAATCCCCTTGTATAAGGCTATGGAGAGATAATGGTTGGTGGAAGGTGATTAAAATGCAGGGCTGCAAGCTTTTTAACCTGTACCCAAGACAGCAAAGCAGCCTACATGCCCTTTCTTGCATAATGTTTGCAGTTTCCATAACTTGTCCCCTTGAACCTCCTGCACCCCTCAAATGTTTGTGTGCGCTTTGTGTTTCTGACCTGGTATATGAGTGTTTGGCAAGTGTAATATTTTAGTATTCTATTTTGCTTACCCATGTGCATACCCTGATTTCACGTTCCTTCTTTCAATGATAAGACTCATTTTCTATTTGGTTAGCTGCCCTTTGTGATGCTGAATATTCCTTTATTTGGAAATGGATCCTCCAACCTGTACCCAACTGATTAATGTTATGGTATAATTTAGAGTAACCTTCATTTCACATGATAAACTGTTTTCTGAATATATTTTTACGAGCTGCTTATATTTAAAAATGTGAAGTGTGTAGTCTTTTAAACTGGATCATCTGTTATTCGTTCATGTTGTTGGTCTTTTATAAGGTATCAAAAACCACCACATACAAGTTAGATGTTCAGAAATAAATTCCCGTTTTCAGCGCAATTAACGTCTGTAACCTAGTCCCACGTTAGGTGCACAATTTTCCATAACTACAAATACTGGAGAGTCACCTCGCTAAACCTAAGCAAACATTAGTATTGTGATCATTCTTGCACCCTATCAGAGAGCTGTATCACATGGAGTACACACCAGATCATAATGTATTTGTTTAATTACTATATTCTAGCTTCAGGAGTCTCACTGTGCTTCCATGAATGGACACCCATGTTGATGATTAATTCTGTCTTTTTGGTTAATGTAAAGATAGGAGTAATGCTGATAGCAAGTAACAGTTCGATTACTCAATTGAATGTGTGAATGGCTTGTAGGGCGGGTTTCCTGCTCCAGCTGTGCATTTTCCATTTTGGAATTATATCAGATGTGAGTCTACCCTAGGAACCTCAAATTACCTGTATCAGTACTAGCTACCATTTTAAGTAGGAGAACAAAAGTAAACATATCTCTTATTATAAAATGAAAACAAAGGTGCAGCCTCTGTAGCATTCCTGCAGTAACGTCTTCTACTGGAAGAGGGCACCAGGTTCATAAGGCTGAAATCACAGTCAGTTTGCAATGGAATATTGGAACCCCTTCTTTCATGATCTTCACTGGTTACCTGGTCTAAGGAATAGTACATGGAAAGCAACATAGGAGCTGCTCAGAATACCTGACTAAAGGTAGACCTACTAAAGAATGCTGTAGTCTAGGCTTTGATTTTACTGTTGCAGTCGTTAGTCATGTACACCTAAAGGTGAGCTGATCAGAAAACTGTGGTTTGGTCATTGTGTTCTCTTTTGCCCCTCTCAGGTACAAAAATAGAGAAGCAGGATGGGGAAGCAGAACAGCAAGCTTCGTCCAGAGGTGCTGCAGGATCTTCGAGAGAACACCGAATTCACAGACCATGAGCTTCAAGAGTGGTATAAAGGCTTTCTAAAGGATTGTCCTACTGGGCACTTGACTGTTGATGAGTTCAAAAAGATCTATGCAAACTTCTTCCCCTATGGCGATGCTTCAAAGTTTGCAGAACATGTGTTTCGCACCTTCGATACCAATGGTGATGGGACAATCGACTTCCGGGAATTCATTATTGCCCTCAGTGTTACTTCTCGAGGAAAGCTTGAACAAAAGCTGAAGTGGGCATTTAGTATGTATGATCTCGACGGAAATGGCTACATAAGTCGAGGGGAGATGCTTGAAATAGTTCAGGTAAAAGCGTTTTTTCATTCTAAACTATTTGTACTCATATTGTTTGTCTATCCAGAACTAAAGAAACTGGTGTTTTCTGGCCCAATACGCATATAGAACAATTTATGTAATACATCAATCCCCTTACCTTTTTTAAAATCAGTAAATTCTATCCAGGATGGCCTAACAGGAGGTTTCTGTTCATCACCTATGGTAGCTTTCGTCATCATTATTTCTTTGGGTTTGCATTAATATGTGTAAGCTGCAGTGCGAGGCAAACAAGGCATGACCGGCCTTACTGGGTTACTTGCTGAGATTGTAAGCAGTTTCTTAATAGTCATAGTCTTGTAGTCTTGAGTGTATTTTGTTAAGAAACCTAACTTTGCCATTGCTCGATGAGGCGTTCATATAAGCTGAACTAAATATTGACTCTGCTCATTCCACTTCATTTAGATGATTCTAAGTAAAGATGGATCATTTTTGGAGATGGAAGATTCTTTGTGTTCCTATATAGGTTTCTGTTGCTTAAAAATGTGGTTTCGGTTCCTGGATGTAATTATCGTTGTACTTGCTCAATACTTAATGGTTAATCGGATGTCTAAAAAAAATACAAAAACGCGTGTGTGTGTGTGTGTGTATATATATATATATATATATATATATACACAATACAGCTAGTACAGTATACAGTACTAGCTAAAATGGTAGCTAGTACTGATACAGGTAATTTGAGGTTCCTAGGGTAGACTCACATCTGATATAATTCCAAAATGGAAAATGCACAGCTGGAGCAGGAAACCCGCCCTACAAGCCATTCACACATTCAATTGAGTAATCGAACTGTTACTTGCTATCAGCATTACTATATATATATATATATATATATATATATATATATATATATTATTTACTTTAAAAAAAAGTTACAGGGACGTTATATTCAGGCTCCCAGTTTAAACATACAAAACCATAGAAAATCACCTGTTAGAGTTGTCTCAAGTCAAGTAACTATAACTCATGCCAGGCCCTGCCGGCACCCCCCTATAGCCACCAAACATTGCGCCATGCATGGCCAAAAGCCATGCTTGGTGGGGTTGGCTGCAGGGCCTGGCCTGGGACCAGTTCCTGTGGCCAAACCCCCTTAACCACCCAAGACCATGCTGGGCATGGCCTTTAGCCCCACTCCCCGGCCCATTGCAGCTCCAGGGACCCCATCCCCTGGGGCTTGGTCTTCAATATATGGGGGAGGGGATGGGGGCCATGCAACCCCACTCTCCCATCTTATTTTAGCCCATCCTCCAGGGCCCGGCCTTAATATATATATATATTTTGGGGGGAGTTGGGCTGTATGGGCCCCCTTCCCGGGCTGATCTTGGCCCCCATTTCCCAGGGCCAGGCCATTTGTGCTGGGTGCCCCACAGGGCACCCACTGTGTAAATGGGACAGCATGGGCAGTCTGAAGTCCCCAGCAGTCCCAGCCAGCGCCACATCTCCTGCAGGAGCCAGCTTTGCTGTGACAGAGAGGGAGCAACTAAACATGCAGCTCGCTCTCTGTGAGAGCAATCATTTCCTCTGTTTCTTTATCCTTATGTCTGCAGGCAAGGAAACAGGGGAAACCTACGCTCGCGTCAAATGAGAGCTGTTTGACAGCTCTCACTTTCTGCAAGAGGAGTGTTTGCACTGACTTGTCCTAGGGGTGGGAACCCTGGGACATAGCAGAAGCTGACTCTGGAGGGTGGCAGTCTCATTATTTAAATTCAGCTGCCAGGAGGTGGTGGTCCACGGGGCTGTAGAAGGGCTGCCTGGCCCCTCTGCATTCATTATTACTTGCAGCTTGAGAGGTTCTAGGAAAAAAGGTGGTGAGTTCTCACTTAAGGAATCATTGAAAAAAAGCACAATGCCTCAATGATAATTTATTTGCATCCAGAACAATAAAAGAAAAGATCAGTTCCATGAAATTATAATTCTTGTTACTATATGGCAGTCATTGGACAGAAGATAAGATCCAGAGACCAACAGTTCGATAGTTCAGTCAACTAGTACCAAGGTTGAAAAAGTATCATGTGAACAAAAAATTGTTTTAATAGCGAAGCAGCCAGGTAAGAAAAAATTAAATCAAAGGGCACAATTCGGTGACGGAACAGCCACAGCCAACACGTGTTTCGCCCCTTATGCGGGTAAGCGGGGGCTTTTTCAAGGCTGTAAAAGAAATATGTATGTATAATAAAAGTCACAAAGTAAGTAGTGATGATAACAAATTATAGGATTGCTTTCCATGCAAGTCATGCTGAGCAAAATTTGCTCCTTCTTGGTAAAACCAGTGATTTAGGTAGTGTGGTCCATGGCAAACTCCCAATTTAGGCCAAGTGCTGAAATCATAAATGGTATCAAGATGTGATAAAGCCATGAGTGAAATTAGCAGGAAACATTTTACCACTTCTTGGTAAATTCAAAGACTGAAGAGATAAAGTGAAAATATTATTAGCCAGTCGAAAGTAATGGGTAGATAAAACGCATGCTGGCACACACGTGATATTAGTGCAAACATGAAGTCAGCAGAGATACATGCGGGCAGGTGCTAATAAGGATACCTTGTGAAAAAAGATTTACATCACCAAAAATACTGAGTCACATACATTGGTTAAATACCTAGTTCAAATCATTATGAGAAAACTTCTGGCAGCTATTGTCATTAGTACGAAAAAATAATCTAAGCAAGGGAACAAGTTTTGAGAACATATCAATGGTATACAGTATTTCATAACTAATACCAAAATAGCCTGAGAATAATTGAGTATTTAAAACAACGGGCTCTCTCCCTCATGAATCAAAGCACAAATGTAAATAAATCGATAATGCGAGCATAGATGCATATCAAACCAAAGAGAAAGAGACATAGTATGACTAATCGATATGAGCAATATGCTCATTGTTCACAAAACGCCAAAAAGAAACCCTATTTGCCCATGTCACAAATATTAAAATGCCAACAATTAAGAGATGGATAAGCATCCAAGAGGAAGTGAGACAGTATCTTGATCTTGCCGCATGAGAATAAATTAGGGTAACATGCTCGTGATCACAATAAACATTTGCAACAGAATATGTTACTCCCCGTATCCCATAGAAACAAACTTTCAGGAGATTAAAAGCTAAGCTATGTAGATCGAGTACGAATTAGTGCGGATTAGAGAAACAATCAATGAGGTAGAATTTTATTACCTAATGTCGTGGTCAGCAAGCAATCAAAAAATTACCGGAAAGTCTCCCTCGAGTCCTGCGTAGAATCGCACTAGCTCGTGTGGCTAGAACGCGATATGAAGCACAGGCGCGTCCTTTCACCGTTACGTGGGTAACGAAATAGAGAAAGGACTCGACATACTCAATACGACAAAATAATGGCAGCCATATTGGAGGAGAACAATGCGGCAGGAAACTATAACTATAACTATAACTATAACTAAACAACCAGCAAAAATGAGGTCAGAAAAAGAGAAGGAGGAAGGCAAAAAGTCTGGGGATAACCCTGCAGAAGGGCCATTTCCAACAGCAGCCAATCAGACATCTGCAGATCTCTGCACAAGCTCTTATTCACGAAGTTGTGGGGGAGGATACGCAGCCATAGGTTTACAAATTTAGATTTTTTAAAATTTCTCTAAAAATTCTGAATGGATTAACACCAAATAACAAAAAGTTTAATCTGCATACCAAAAGCTACCGTTCTGCCACATTTTGGTGTAATTCCATCAGGCTGTAGTTGTGTTCAAAACTCATATGGGAATTAACCTAGGAAACACATTTTTCTACCCCTTCCCCCTTTTTCTCGCCCCCGCTTGATGGACCACACAAAACTTTCATTTGTACCTGCTTTTCACTCAGGAAGCAGGAAGGAAACACCTCTGCAAGTACAAGGTGAAACGAAAATATGGATTGCGAAGGAAAAAGGACAGTTGGGGCGGGCCCTAGACCGTGCGTTAACCCAATCCTATCAATATATATATCGGGGGTGGGCGAAGAATTCCACTCCTCCAGTGGAGTTTTGCCCGCTTCGTACGCAGTTCCAAAAAACTCTGTGAAGCGACGTGGAGCAGTTTTTTTCTCTCGTTTGGCTCACCAATGCTAAGTTGCTGAGCAAGGGAAATCGCTATGTTGGGGGGGGGGGGCACAAGCAAGATTTCTGAATGCAGGCGGCCACAGCAGGTCGCTCCTGCCCGCATTGAGAAAGCTACCATTCGCATTAAGGCAACTGCTGCTCGAGTAAATAATCTACTTGAGCAGCAAAAAGAAGTTAGCACCCTCTGGCTTTCCGCGTGACGCTGTTCGTGCTGACTTTACAGTGCGGGAGAAACTCCTGGTGATGAAAATCAGTACGAACAGTGTGACTTACTCAAACTCCGCCGCGCACGCTTTTTGGCTAGTTTGTGCATGAAAAGTTTCGGGGTGAACTGTCAAGCAGGGCCAAGAAAAAAGCGGGCTTCCAAAATGCATTTCCCCCATTAATTTTTCCATAGGAACTTTGGACAGAGCTACAGCCCAAATCACTTAAGGGATTTACACTAGATTCGACAGAAAGATATCTTGGAGCAGAAAGCATTCTTTTTGTGATTTGGTGTAAATTCATTCAGTAGTTTTTGGATTATGAATACTCAGAAACTTTGCATATTTCACGTCACGTAGGATCTGTGGAGTAGACAGACCTCCTGCAGAGATCTGATTTGCTGCTACCATATCAACAAGGAAGTGGTGGCATCCATCTTAGGACTCTGAACTCAGTCCAGAGTCCTAAAAAACAAAAATGCAAAGAAAGACATGGGGGC
Source organism: Pleurodeles waltl (assembly GCF_031143425.1). Classification (NCBI taxonomy): domain Eukaryota; kingdom Metazoa; phylum Chordata; class Amphibia; order Caudata; family Salamandridae; genus Pleurodeles; species Pleurodeles waltl. The sequence continues at coordinate 1,599,237,474 of NC_090444.1, forward strand.
AGACTGGCAATACCCTGACTCCCTACACCTTGTGGTGCTTCTCAGAGGGCCAGAGAGAGCCCGACTGGAGCCCAAAACAATTCTTTAATTTTATCGCAAATTTGAAGAGGATATGTGAATCCATAGTAAAAAATATTTATATATTTTTTTAAATCGCAGGTTCCCACCCATTTATATAAAAAATAAAGTAAAAAAAACTATGGTGGAACAGAGTAGCATATATTTTTGGGTGAGGGGGCATGCAGTCCCCTTCCCAAGTCTCCAAGAGACCCACAGGACCCCATCCCTTTGGGCCAATAATTTAAATAAATGGGAGTGGGACCCAGGAGAGACGCTGGGGACTCCATCCCCCGGGGAAATGTTTTAAGTAAAGGGTGGGGATGCACGTGGCCTCTTCCTTGAGCCATACAATTGGCCCTGGTCCCCAACGCCTGCGGGTTGGGGTGGAGAAAGTGCTACTGTTTTTCCAGTAGGCAGGAGCAAAAAGCTCTTCCTGCCTGACGAGAGAACAAAACATTTCCATTCCATTTCTTTACCCCCACTCTAGGACGGTGAATGCTTTGAATTACTCCCACCTCGCGGAAGCAAACTATTCCCAAAGGCTTGGAGCTATACCGACTTCCACTGCACCTCCAGTGGGAGCTGGTGAGCTGTAGGGCCCTGGACCTCCCTCTGCAGCCCTAACAAGGGATGCACTGTGGGGTGCCCCGGGTAGACACCAGTGCGGCCCAATGAAAAAAATAAATAAATAAGCCGGCTCCTGCAGGAGCAGGGAGCTGGCGGAGTTCCCCTTGCATCCCCCAAGAGTTCAAATGGTGTGGGATGCCCCAGGTGGGCACCCCGTAAATAAAACAAGTGCCAGCTCCTGAGCAGTCCAGTGAAATGGGGCTACTTGGAGGGATCCAGCAGGGCCGCTGGGGCCTTGGGGCTCCCCCCACTACCCCTAAAAGAATCATGCCCTGGGCATCCGGCAAATAAAAAATTGTAGGGAACTGGTGGGGCAGCATGGGCCCTGGGGCTTCCTCTGCACCGCCAATGAAAAAAAAACCAAAAACTGTGGGAGTCCTGGGTGGAAGCGACATACTTAGGAAAAAAAAAAAAAGTCAACAATAAATGAGTGGCACCACTGCTCAATTGTTATTCACTGCTCCTTAAAGGAGCCCACCCTATAATACCCTGGAGGCACTATTTACATATACTTTGCTGATGTCCCTAGAAGCGGAAGGGAAACCACCACTTTTTTAAATGTCTGGGTGCTTCAAGGAGTTCTTCAGCCCTTCAGCAATTCTAGAAAATCTCCTCGGTCCTTTTTTAAAGCAATTTTCAGGCTGGAGCTTTTGCCCTGCAGTTAGGACTTCTGTGCCATTTAGAGGCTGGTTGTTTGGTTGAATTTTATGTGAAAGAATGCATCACATAAAATACAAGACCTTTATGTGGTTATTTTTATGATTGCATTTTTGTGGTGTGTAAAATGTTAAAAGGTAGGTTAAGAGACATGTTTGTTTTATTTTGTTTTTTTTTAAAGAAAAATAATGTGTCTGACTATTTATATTCACATTTTTCACCACCAAAATGCAATAATAAAAACTAAATAAAAAATAAAGAGTTGCAGACATGTAATTTAATAAAACTTTATTCAATACTTTTAAAGTAATAAATAATAATAAACATTGCACTATGTGCATTGTTGATAAATGCATTAGATTAAAATTATTTTGGAGAAAGATGATAGATCTGCTTTATAAATAGGGTGTTGGGTGTGGCTGGGGGAGGGGCTTGGCTGCCTGGGTGTGGGGGGGGGGTGATGGAGGTTTTGCTTTATGTATGATAATAAAATATTAATTACATTAAATAATCCCTAGAAATTCACTGACAATATAGCATAATATAAATATAGTAGCATTACACTTAGGTGAAATGTTCATTAACAACGTAATGTTTAAAATTCTAAAAAAACATGGACATTTCCCAGTTAAACTTTTTGTTATCTAAAGTGACAACAACCAAAAAAATGCACTAGGGCACACCAAATCTCCCTTGCCAACTTACCATTTTGGCACACGCACAAGAAAATATTCCACCTCTCGCCAGTTGGTGGAATTTGTCTGGAACTCCACGTTACAAGAGTAACGCATAGTTGCCAAAATCCCACCAATTCCTCCAGTCTGACAGAATATTTCGCCCACTCCTACTAATTATCCCGCATATTACATCACTCATGACATTTTCTATGACATCATTGAAAATATTGCAATAAAACTATTGATAAGAAAAACCGTGCATGGTAAGGGCACAAGTTATAGTTATTTAAGAAAACTATAACTGGAGAATTTCTGTGGTGTTTGGAGTTTAAAACATTACATTGTTACTGAACATTTCACCTAACTATAACAAATACGTAGATATAGTGAGAGAATACATATTGGGTAACTGGGCAATATGATCCCATATTGCCATCTAGAGAGTTTGGTGACCTAATAAACCAAGTAGCAGAAGGCTGTGTGATTTGTGAATGTCACCAGAACCCCAAGATGGCAATGTGCTTTTTATATTACATATTTAGTCTGTGGTAATCTAGTTTGGACAAACATGTTTTCTTCAAAGTGCAGCAATAGGCACTGATTGGAATTTAAAACAGGGCAATGATTAGGGGCAGTAGATGTATGCAGTTCTGTGACTGCATCATTTACCCCATAATTATTGATTTACAGCTTTTGACACATATTGTGCCTTATAAATTCCCACATAATTTCCATAATTCATTAAACAATTAAGCTCAAATTAATGCTGATAATATTCCCAGAGACTGTGCACCTACCGTGCATTTTTTGCCTCCTGAGTTAGATAACCTTGCAACATAATAAAAGTGGCCATGAGAATAGTAATGTTTTGCTGAATTGCTTGGGAGCTGATCATTATGATGATGACATTGATATTTAGCACTGCTACTGGTGAATGGGATGGCGGGATGAATTCTCTTTGCCTGATGTAAATTCATCCAGTTTTCCACTTGCTGCATTTTCATACTATAAATATGTTATAAATAAAAGTTAACTATGGCAGTGGTTTGATGCTGGAAGTAGCAGATATAATCTTTGAACATGGTGTTTTCATAGGATGGCAGCATCTGAGTATCTGCAGAAAGTGTTTAGCACTGAAAGTAAAATTGTTGGATTTAAGGGTAAGTCTTGCTAAATTGGTAAGCAGTTTTGTTGATACATTTTTAATAGTTCTTTCATTAAGTGCCATTAAGGTAAATTATATATATAAAAGATTCGGCCTCTGGCCCTGCATATTGGGGACTCATTCTTTAAGGCCTAGCCATACCGAAGTATCTACCAGTCATGTGTGGATCCTCAGCTGTACATCACACAATGTTTGGTGACAGTATTTTATAGACACAAGCTTTTTTTTATTTGCTTTGGTGGTTTTCAAAAGAACCATTATTGAGGTGAGAGAATTAGGTTATTTTTGTTTTTTCCTTTTTGTTTTTGGAACATTGGAAGCAAACAGATTCATAGGATTTAACTTTTTTTCTTTATTTAATTTTTGATTATATTCCACAATATTCTCATTTCTAGTCCAAGGAAGCTTCTTCTTGCAAAATATATACATTTGCAATCCATACAATACAGTGTAAAGATGCTCAACTGTGGTTTATTTTCTACTACATTTTGCAGCACCGATTTTAGCATATTCTGTGGTGTCTCTTTCCTGGCACTCTGTTTCTCTTATCTTCTGCAGGAACCTTCTCTTCTCTGTCATGCTTTGTCTTGAGGGGGTCGACTCATAATAGATGTTCCATCCCCCACTTTTGGTCACATACTTTGCAGGTGAAACAGTGTCCATTAAGCTTCTTTCTCCCTAGTTGGATGCCTGAAAAGCTCCCACACACCCAAGTCTTTCTCCACTCTACCCAAGTCATTAGATGACTTCTTTATACTCCCATGGTGCAGGAGAGGAGAGGATAAACTAGGAATCAATACAGCAGCCTTGTCAGCCGTAGTTGATTGCAACAGAGCTGTGAGCAATATAATCATCAGTTAAAGTCTTAACAAAAAGTGATGGGTGTGCCTGCTATTGCCATGAAAAAGGCTCTTCCGCATGTAGTAGAACGATAGTTAAGCTTCTAGCCAACGAGAGGCTCAGAATGTCCTTTAAAGTTTGGAATAGCCCGGAGAAGCGAAAAAGTCTGTGGACTATAAAGGAAGTTCTGCCCTTGTTGCTAGGCATTCTAAGTCTGTGGTCTTTCTGTAAAGTTAGGTTCACTCTGATGTCAGTCCTCATCTAAGTGGACATTTTTATAAAGTAATTTTTTATTCTTTGCATATTTAATGGTGCCTGAATATGATGGCAGTCCTCAGACTATTTATTGGACTCAACTCATCCAAATTAATCTGCAGCGTCAATACTGACGCCCTGGATTATCAGCGGTCCACAAGTTTTATAGTCTGTGATCTTGTTACATAGGTCATGGACTCACCAATTCCAAAATAGGTCCCCGTAGTCCATAGCTTTGGTAGAAATACCACAGACTAAACCTTGTGGATCCATGTTACGTCATAGTATGTGAACTTGTTACAAAGACAGCAGAATAAATATTGGAATAGGGAGCCCTGCATCTGTAAAAGTTTGCAAACCCCAGTTGGGATTTGCAGACTCCACATCAAAAATATTATTTTCCTAAAAATGCTGGCAGGCCCTTTGGTGGTCCCACTAGCTAGGCCTGAGGGCAGGGTGTGCTTACACCACCTCCTTATTTGGTCTTTTGTTTTAAGTTTCAGGTTGTGGGTGCTTTGACCCACGTCCTGCAGTGGCAATGGCAGCTGCAAAAGACAATGTTAACTTGTGTCTAGCCAATCAGATTTTTGGGGTTTGTAATCTATTTTTTGAGTCCAAGAATCTGAAAAGGACAGTGTAAAAAAACCTCCCTCATTCATATGATTGTTTCTTTTTTAGTGTAGCCCACAGACTGCCCTCTAAACTTGGTTTGCTGACTAACCACTGATTAACGACCCTGCTATCTCCTACTTTTTAACCTTTTAAAGCACACCCATGAGATATTTGTAAATGCTAATTCCTGAAAAGGTTTACACAATACCCAGCAAAGTTAATTCAAAGTTTTACTCTCATGCCAAGTTTGTTGTAAATCTATTCAGGTGTTTTCTGGAATGGAGAGCAACGATTTTTACAGAAATAAAATGAGAAAAGGTACTTTTTTGACTTCCCCTTAAAACGCGCTTAACAGAGCTGCACAAAATGTGCTAGGCTGAACCCAAATCAGATGAATATTTTGGGGGGATATGTTTACTGCATATTCATTGAATGGCATCATAGTAATCAAGAAAACAAAACAATGCCTTATGAGTGGAAAGTGTGATCTAACCAGAATTACACAGTTGTTAACACTAACTGTTCAAAGTACGGAGAATAGATAACTATGTATTATAGTCCAATACTGTTCCAATACAGCTCCAATAATTGTAAAGAACTTGTCGCCATTGTCAAGGAATTCACAAACGCAACAGCCATCACCAGCACCATCACCTCTACACAAGAACTCTGCAACATCTCTTGAAATTCTTCCTAGAAAAAATAACTAAGATCTACAGCAGTTGGAAACCCTCCCACAAGCCAACCATTGATTTTCTCACCCTGCTAACCTAGTCAACCGAAGACAGCATGGACCACTCTATCCATCATCAACACCTCCCTTAAGAAAGCTACCTTCCCAGATATCTTGAAACACATCAGAGTCACCGCCCTGTTCAAAAAACCCTCAGCCAGCCCCGAAGCACTCAGCAACTAATAACCTATCTCGCTGCTCCCCTTCCCAGCCAATGTCATCGAGAAGACCATTTACAAACCACTCTCTGACCACCTACAATGCCACAAAATCCTGGATGAGTAGCCATTAGGATTCTGAAACAGCCATAGCACTGAAACAGCCCTCATTGTTGTCACTGATGACATACACACCATCCTCAACCATGGACAGACTGCTGCCCTCATCCTCCTTGACCTCGCCTTTGACATCATCTTGCACCACACAATCATCACCAGACCACACACAATGGAAATTCAAGGACCAGTTCTCAATTTCTCAAATGGATTGCCTCCTTCCTCTCCAGAAGAACTCAACCAGTCAGGCTCTCACCGTTCACATCATAACCCACGGACCTCATCTGTGGATTCCCACAAGGATCATCACTCAGCCCCACACTTTTCAATATGCACATGACTTCTCCAGCTAACATCATCAGATCCCACTGAATCAACATCATCTCCTACACTGAGGATGCCCAGCTCATTTTTCCCTCTCAGATAACACTGTCCCCACCAAGACAAAATTCAAACAATGCATGACCAGCATGGCCAACTGGATAATAGAAAACTGCCTTAAGCTCAACATCGACAAAATTGAAGTGCTGATCTTAGAGAATGAAAGCTCACCTTGGGACTCCAGCTGGTAGCCGGCTGAACGTGCACCCACTCACAGCCCAACCAATCAAGCTAGGAACCTAGGCCTCATCCTGGGCACCAACCTCCCCATGAGGTGCCAGGTCAGTGCCATCACCTCCTCATGCTTCCACATCCTCCACATGTTACATAAAATCTTGAAGTAGCTCTCACTTGACATCAGATGTACCATCACGCAGGCCCAAATCGCAAGTAGATTGGACTATGACAATGCACTCTACGTCAGCATCTTAACCCATCTTCACAGACTTCAAACCATCTAAAACGCAGCTGCCAGACTTGTGCGCAACCTCCTATGCTCGAACCCTCAACACACCACTCCTCAGAAAACTCTACTGATTCCCCATTGAGAAGCGCTGCCAGTTGAAACTTTTCACATACATTCAAGTCCCTACAAAACATGGGACCTACATACCTCAGTAATCGGTTTCACATCCACCAACCCTCCAGACAACTTTGCTTAGCATCCCTCTCACTTACAGCCCCCAACCCCGGACCCACAGAAGCAGAACAGGAAGTTGATCATTCTCCTACCAAGCTGCCAAATCCTGGAATTACCTCACCAATACATCAGGGCCTTCTCCTTACTTTTTGAATTGCGCAGGAAGATGATGAAGGGGCTTTTCGAATAAGTCTTCCTGCGGGACCATCAAGGCTGCCTGTACTCAGGTAGAGCCTCACCACACACATACTCACCTACTCATGCCTGGATTCCTTCACGGGTGACAAGCACTGCTCTACAAATCCACCTTACATTTCATTATATTGCATATTGCCATCAAAGGGTTCTGGTGACATAAATCATAAGGCTTAAGGCAAAGTGATTTGTAAAAATCACTAGAACCCCTAGATGGAAATATAGGACCATATTATACATATACCACTGTATATGGATAATACAATTACAAAAACATGTATATATATTCAGTTGCCACTGTGTAGTTATCATTAGGAACTTGTTTACATAGGAAATGGATTAATTGGTTTGCTAATAACTTTGGTACCATTTGAAGACTCTTCAAAGAATTTTCCACAATATAATTTGATCCATTCAGCCCCTTCCTGGAAAGTATCACGGTGATCAGTCAAGGGGGTGATGAGAAACGGGGGCAGTCCAAAAAACACAAGTCCCCCATGTGGTTTTCCATGGGAACTTAAAGCAATTCTTATGCCAAAACATCTGAAAGGAATTATACCAAATTTGTCAGAAAGCTAGATCATGATCCTGAAAGTGTGCTTTTAGGGACGTGGTGTTAATACCTTCAACCATTTAAGAGAAATTAAGCTAAATTTATTGATATCTAGTGATGCCAAACTACAGCTGCAGTACCGAGGTACTAAATGACAAATGAAGCATACGGATTGCTTGGATCCGTTGTCTGGTCCTGTGTGCTGAGAAATTTGATTGGCTGGCCGCAACATGGAGTGTATTGTTGCAGCTGTGAATTTAGGACTCTATCCTTATTCCAGTCTTGAAAATGAAAACAAAATGACATACAAGGGGTCAGGGTAGGGGTACTCCAACTCCCTGGCCCTTGTGAGGTGGTTCCTGAGTGACCTCCTGCCCCCCTCAACAGAGTCTCTTTGAGACTCCCTCTGGAGTCAAAATGAAAACGGAGTGTTTTCTCATCACCCCAGACTTGTGGTACTCAGTTCTGTCCTGTAAACCTACTGTGAGATTACATTCAGGAAAAAATATAAAGTTGGATGGTTATTCGTGGAGGGGGTTGGCTGGCAAAAGGGCGTGGGCCACCCGCAGGAGGGTTCTGTATGCGGCATAAAATTGGCTGCCCACGGGGGATGGATGCAGGGCCTGGACACAGGCCAGTCACCTCAGCCACCCCCTATGGTTAAAGTAGGCTTCCTTAGGTATGGTAATAAAATATTACTTAAAAAACCCTAGAGATTCACTGAAAACAAAAAAAGGTGCGCCTCCATACATAGTGAATTTAGAGTTAAGTGGAAAAGTCAGTTAAATGTTAAATTTGTAACAAAAAATACTGAAATTCACCATTTATAATGAACTCATGGAACTAAAACTCACGTCCTCGCCACGCATTGCTTATGATCTCACGTATAAGATCACTCATGACATGTTCTATCACACCATTGATACTATCACTTAAGATATCTGAAATTACATCATTGATGACAACGCTGTCCAGGGTGCGGGTACAAATTAAGAAATAGAGAATTCTGTTTGGCCAAGAGGTCCTTTTTTTCCATTTAGCCATCTTGAGCCTATGGAAGCAGGGTGGGGTTGGCTGCCCGCGTGGGGTTGGGTCAGGACCAGGCCTATGGTAAGGCTCTGTGTCCAACCAAAGGTATGCTTAGTGAGGGAGCTTGGTGAATATGATCAAAATAGCCCAGCAAGTCGCTCAACAAAAATAAAGGCTAAAGTGACATTATAGTTAGGTACAGTAATAAGATCTTTATTTACGTTAAATAAAAAAAAATTAAAAAAAACATACTGAAAAAACAAAAAGTTAAAGTGACGTTTTAGTTGGGCCTTGTAACAATATACGTTTTAAAACAAAATAAACACTGAAGTTCACCAGTTATAGTTTACTGAGGTAACTAACTTGCACCCCACCATGCACTGCTTTGTTGTAATTAATTTAACTTGCGCACCCCCATACATAGTGTATTAAACTCAGTAGCCAGACAACATTAAATAAAATTTGTGCCTTCTCCATACACTACTTATAGAATTTTAAATTCTCTCTTATCCCATGCAAAACAGTAGTATTTACAAGAACAGTTATATCATTGCATGGTCGAGTGGTGAGTTATAGTTAGTGTAGTGTGGCACCAAGTTTATTACACTGTGTATGGAGATAAATGAGTTATAAAAATTTGGTGTTGCATAAATAATACATTAAAATTCTAAGGTTAGAAATTCAATTTTTTCTGAACTTTTGTTTGTAGCTTAAAACTAAAGTTATTGTAATTTAAAGGTGATGTGTAATTAAAAAAATTAAGATATAACGATAACTGAAGAAATTCTTATGTTTGTGTATTTTAAGTCTGATTTTTATAGAAAGAATAAATAAAGTTATTCTAACTAAAACAAAGATTTAACCTTTGTTTTTTCATTAAATTTCAATGGGTTTTTATTTTAAATATATTTTTTGAAATAGGGTTTACTGTTGGGTGTGGTGTCATTGAGTGGAGTGTGGTACAGTACAGTAGAGTAGAAGAGTGTCATTAAGTGTTCTGTGATAGAATATAATGCCATCCAGTGGAGTAGAATAGAAAATTGTACAGTGGAGTGGTGTACAATGGAATAGCGTAGAGTGGCATAAAATGGAGTGTTGTATAGTGGAGTGCGGTAAAGTGGAGCGTTGTAGAGTAGAGTGGCGCATGCAGAGTGGCATACAGTAGAATAGTGTACAGTGGAGCAATGTAGAGTGTGGTGTGAATGTAATAGCATACAATGAAGTAGGGTAGAATGCAGTGGTATAGATTTGAGCAGCGTACATTGGAGTGAGGTACAGTGTAGTGCCACACAGTGCAACAGCATAGAGTTGATTAGAGCATTGTGGACTGTCGCACAGTGTAGTGTCATGGATTGTTGTGGTTTAAAGTGGAAGAGCTTATAATGGAGTGGCATAGAGTGGCGTGGTGTAGACTAGAGTGCCTAGAGTGTAGTGGTGTGAATGGAGTTGTATACAGTGGGAAAGTGTAGAGGGTACAAGTGTAGAGTGAAGTGGTGTGGCATACAGTGGAATAACATATATTAGAGTGGCATAGAGTGAAGAGCAGTACAGTGGAGTTGCCTACAGTGTGATAGAGTGGAGTGGATTGGCATATGATCCAGCTCTCGATTCTGTTTCTAAATGTGAGGTCCGATAAATCTTTCCTTTCTCTGTTCTGAGGGCTGAGGAGACATACGTAAAATTTCCTGCTTCAAATTACAGTGCGACCTGTGGCCACACATTGAATCTCTGAAAGCAAATAATGTTTGAAGGGCTTTATTTCAGGCTCAGTCAGTCTTACATATATGAGTCTGAAAATCATGGCATAAACGTACAGAATCACCAAAGGAGAATTAAAGCATCGCACAGTATTGAATTTAATCCGCATATACAATACCACAAATTGAATAGCAGTAATGCAGAAAATAAGGTAAACCTTTGATGCATCAAGTCCAAATCCATGTTTTCCTGTCTAACCATTAATTCTAGATCCCTAGCTATTCTAATATCCATGAAATTTAAGGAATAGAAGTCAGCACAGCAGAATTTCTGTCGACGTTTCTGTCCAGAGAGGTGAGGCTTTGGCTGAGAATACCAACAAAGCTCGTAGTAGCACAATCTAACATTGATTCCCCTATGTTAAAGCTATTCAGTAGCACCCCTTCGGATCACTTTCTCTCCGACTTAACTCCATCTGATCCCCCGGATCTAGCATGTCCACCAGCACAACATGTAGTCCTTTCTGAATCTCTCAAGTGCCTTGAAATAATTTTATCATACATTCTGGAACTTTTGGAGAAATCTATAAAAAATTCAGACCATACGCAAGACATCCTCGTTTTCATTCTAAAAGTCTTACTAGCAAATCAAGACATGAGCCACTCCCCTGCAGAGTTGACTACGACAATAAAAAAGGTTACGTCTAAATACAAATGGTACTAGCTTGCAGCTCCCAAGTGCTGAGGACTTGAAGATCACAGATGATAAGCTCTCTCACTCAGATAGAGGAATTCAAGCAGGAAATCACAGTTGGTCGAAGGAACTACTATAACAGTAATTCAGGACTTTGAAGAGAACGAGATATACTCTCTGGAAAACCTGTTCTCAGATACAAACTCACTGCCTAATATTACCCCACCAGCTCATGTAGTCCAGATAAAGGAAGATGCCCCAAATTCCAGAGCAGTACCATTTCCATTCTTTCTTACCAAAGATCATCCATCTATAAAGCAGGTTCAACAAAATGAAAATGACATGGTTCAGGCTAGCAACATATCTAAAAACTCTAAAATAAGAGTGAAAAAGACTGGAAAGAAAAGGAACCAGAGAATTATTTAAAAAAAATTAAGGAAGGTCAAGTTTGAGGAGCGAGAGCAGGTGGAATTTACGGACATCGCAGAACAGGTTTCCTCATTTAAGAACTCTCAGAACAGGACTGAGGGGGCATCTGTAGTTGTACCATCTCAAGTCCATGATCAGACGGTCCAACCAGCGATTCCATGTGCTAGATCTGACTCCACCATCACATTTCCGCCTGATCCTGTCAATCCTGTGGTTAAGGAGTTTCACCCCAGATTAAGTACTCAGAAAGTGGGAGAAAAACTCAGAGGGGATAATGCCCTTGATGGGCTGCTGAAATTACCGGACTACCTGGAGTTTTTGACTATATTTGACTCACATGTATGTTTAAATTGTTCGTTCCTACTGTCATGCTTTCTGGAAATAGACGAGCTCAATTGAATTGAGAGTACTGATATTGTGAGGGTCTTACTTGACCACAGTAGGGGCAGGAATAAGGCAAAGGTCTGGTTCTCTTCCAAAATTATTGTGAAATTAATCTTGGTTAATTGTGCCCAACTTCAATGCAGGGGTATAGATGTCATCCCAGTCTGGGAGAAGTCAATGTACCACGGTGGGAACACTATGACTCCTGGATTAGATTCTACAAACTCAATCGTTAATTGGGGGAGAGAATTTTCTCTTACCTCAGGTGAAAGCGTGCAAGTTTCGTTATATCAAGGTACAAGGGTAGTGAATGTCTGGAATTGGGTAGCAGGGGCGTTGAATAGACCTAAGCCCAGGGATAAGCTGAATCGGTCATGTTACTAGCACTGGCCTTTCCTTGGTCTCTTGGAATGCTGCAGGTCTAGGTAAAGATCAGTGTAAATTACAAGTTTTGTGTTCAAGGATGTTCAATTTGATTTGCATTCAAGAGACCTGGTGTTCAAATGAGTTTACATGTCCAGGTTACATGGTTTTAAGCTAAAAAGCACTCCCTTAAAAAAAAAGGCATGCTAAAGGGGGCATTGGCATGCTTTTAAGTGACAGATATAATTGGGAATATGTCAGCCTCCCCGACTTCAAGTTTTTGTCAAATAGTACGAGTACAAGTTCAGGGGAAGAAGGGTGGGAAACTTCCCCTAACGATTGTAAATGCATATATCCCTCCTGAAAAGGAATGGGATACTATCTTACAACAACTCTTTTTACAAATTCATGCTATAAGAAATCCTGTTAATCTAATTTTAATGGGGGACTTAAATTGTAAAGTTTTAATACTATGCTTTATTCCTTCAGTAATCTAGATAGGGAAAATGTGTTGACAATCCCTTCTATCATGTTCCCTCCTAGAATTAGGACAGATAAGAGGATTAATCTTTTTGAAAGGTCTTAGGTCCTTGAGTTGTATTATTTTGAATGGGGGCCTCTGTATAAACTTGCCCGCAGCCCCCACCCATAAGTCAGTTAAGAATAACTCTATGATATACTACATGTGTGCTTCGTACAACATAGCTCAAAAAGTTGAGGATATGGCTGTATTAGACACCCTTTACAGTGACCACAAAATCTTTGACCACAAAATCTTAAGGCTTACTTTGAGCTTGAAGTTAGGGGCTACAGATTCATGGTGTATAAAAGACACAAACCTTAGTATTAACGGAAAAAATAGGAGAATGTCTCGGACGACAGTTAAAATGATATTGATTAAGCCATTACTGGAAAACATTGTGGGAAACATGGAGGTGTGGGAGAAAGACGTTCTAACACAATTTTCCAATTTAATAAAACATATTACTTCGCGTAAGCAGCCTGAGCGTAATAAAATTAGAGTGAAAAAAATTCAGCTTCCTATTCTGAATCTGAACAGAGTAATAAATAAGCTAGTACGGCGTCAATTGGAACACAAGTCTAAGGAAATGAATAGGGAAATAACAACGCTTAGGAGAAGAAGATCACGGGTGAAACTGGCAATCCGAAAAAAAGAAGAGGATCATAAATGGATAGCATTAAGGGAAGCGGCCATAAAAAGAAATCCCAGAAAAATGTAGGCTATTATCTCAGAGGGGTGCGGAAACTGTAAAACCTTGGCCACCCCCCTGATAGCAGAGCAAGATTGGAAATTGTATATTCAAGATATTTATGCTGAAAACCATGGCGTTGTCCCGGGGAGAAAGGTGTCAGCTTCAAACAGAGGCGGAGAAATTACAATACAGGGGCTCCAACAGTGGTGGAATTAGAAGTGATCATAAAATCAACGCGCACTTCAGGTGCTATGGGCCCCGACGAGGTTCTAATGACATTATTTAAAAGGGAGCCTTTGCTCTTGGCAAAACTACTTCAACCAGTATTTGGCTCCTGTTATGCCCAAGGTAATATCCAGGAATCCTGGACGGGTAGTATAATTCTTTCTCTATATAAAAAGGGAGATAGAACAATACCGTCAAATTACAGACAAATTGCCTTATTAGAAACAACTGGAAAGATATTCGCAAAAAGCATTTTACTGCAATTGACTGATTGGGTGGAGGAAAATGTTACTCTACCAGTGGAGCAGGCAGATTTTCGAAAGGACCATAATACCTTAGATAATATCCTGATGTCCAGTTAATGGGAGGTGTACTGTATGTGGCATTTATCGATTACTCCACAGCATATGATAGAGTGGATAGGGGAATACTGTGGAAGAAACTCCAAGATCTAGTGGTCCCTCCTGGCCTCCTGCAATTGGGTGATTGCCCTACTCCCATCGACCTGGTGCAAAGTATTAATGGGTGGAGAACAGGGATTATCTTCAAAGGTTTTGACCAAAAATGGCCTGAAACAAGGCTGTTTACTGGCCCCATTGCTTTTTTCCCTTTATATCCATGGCCTTCCCATAAGTCTCAGGAACACCCCTGATGATGCCCTGGTGGTTGGGGGGGGGGGGGTCAGCCAATCGTGTGCTTACTGTACACAGATGATATAGTAGTGTACGACCTTACCCCAAAAGGCCTAAACCGTCGCTTGGCCGCCTTAAAAACCTATTTGGAGAAGCACTTCCTGAGAATTAATACAGCAAAGTCCCAGGTGGTTTGCTTCTCCAGGAAGAAAAACAGAAGGAAAGTCTCTCATCCTTGGGTTTTCGTTCAACATAAGTTGTAACAGCAAGTATCATACCAGTTTTTGGGTAAGATCTTTTCGGCTTCAACAAAGAATCAAGACCACATTTGTCATAATACCAACAAGGCTATTTCACTTGCTCAAGGCCTGTCGGCTTTTTATAAGGCAAATGGTAAACGTCACTTCTTACACTTACTATCTGCCTACTAGGTCAAGATTCCAGCGACTCTCTTATACGCGATTGAATATATTGATATAACCAAATAAGATTTTCTTGACAAGACAGAAGGCTGCATTCTGAGACGCATGGTTTCCTTCAGCCACCCAGTCTCAGGGGCAGCATTACGTCTTGAATTTTGCATTAAGAATATCTTTGTGTAAGGCCTTGCGGCAGTGATAAGAAGGGTGTATAACCTCATGCATAGCGAGGAATTCAGAAACCTGGCCTATAATGAGATCTTTAACAACTTGAGAGAAAAGTCCAGTTTCTTTAGAAATTAAATCAAAGCTATACGGCTCTTAGAGCTAGACTTGGACCACCGTCATTCAATTTCTTATGTATTGTTAAAAAGAACTTTGAAGGAAGCGGCATGGTCCAAAGGCTTTCTGCTGGACCTGGATGCGTGCTGCCAAAGAAAAGGTCTAGAGAATTTAACTAACTCTGTAACTATGAAAATGTTGCAACCCTATCTGACCTGAATCTACACCATGGGGTGAGGTGATAGTGTATCCTGCTTAGACTAATAGAATGCCCCTGAGAGTTCTTACTTCTAGGTGGGATGACTCTACTAACATTTGTGATCTGTGTCAAGGTGGGGTACAGACTCTTTCACACGTTCTGTTTATCTGTCCTGCTTTAGCCGCACCAAGAAAACCATGGTTGAAACCTCTCTTTTTGCGGCTTAATATCAGATCTAATAGAGAGGCCTTGGATTTATGTTATACACCCCCCGTGAAAGATTTTGTTTCAGGATTTAAAAAAATGTTCAATCATTCATGCAGTTATTTTGAATCCTTGTGTTTTAAATTGTGTACAATTTTACTATGTATTTATATGCCCTGTCTTAGTAATGTGTATAATTTTATGTTGAGCTAACATGATTTTTGTATTACTACTCATGTGGATCTCTTAGAAGTTCCAAGTCATGATAATAAAAATATTGATTGATTGAGAGGTGAGGCAGCATGAAGTCACATAGAAATTAAAGTTTGAGATCTGTTCCTCAGAAAGGTCCGCTCTCAGCAAGGGACTGGGGGAAGCTGTATGACAACACTAGTTAAACCACACTTAAATCCTGATTTTTCCAAAGGTGACATCATAGCCAAAACATCTAGTTCAAAAACAAAACGTAAATCACAAGTTTTAATTGACACTTTAGCCTTCTGAAGGTTTCAGCGGTTCAATCTTGGTGCACCCTTGCGCTTTGGAATTTCAGAAGAGTTACAGCTGTCAGCTCAGGATACTCCTTTGTTATTGATAACATATTTCTCCAGGCTGCCTTATCTTTCCTCACAAGGGGCTCTCTATTAACACAGACTCGTATCTTGCAGCTTTAGGAAAATATGTAATAAACATGCTTTCACATCGAAGGTTAAAAGACAAAGAACTTGGGCCTTCACTCTGACCAAGCTTAAAACAAACATAAATATACTTCAGTTTAATTGATTTTTCACATGTTTCTCATAAATGGCATGAATATAAAATGATGACAAATATCATTTTTTAAAATACTACAGCATAAATATACTTGCAGTATGATGAGTAAATGTGATCACAAAGTTATATTAATTGTGCAATTTACTCATATACATTTCAGTGCATCAGATTATTATGAAAATTACTTCACAAATTTACATAGGGAAAATAGCCACTCCTTTATTTCACGTTAAAAATCATAGTGGCACAATCAGTTATTCTCTCTCACATACAGTGTAGGGGTGCACAGTGTATTTGCATACAGTTGAGTTTGTTAGACTGTAGTGGTGTACAGTGAAATAGTGTAGAGTGAATTTACGTACACAGCAGTGGCACACACTGAAATACCATACACCTGGAGTGGGTTAGGGTGGAGTGGCATACAGTAGAGTAGCGTACAATAGTGTAGTGTAGAGTCGACTGAGGTAGAGTATAGTGCTGTACTGTAGGAGCCTGGCCTGGTTTATAGTGGGTACCTATTGTAGGAATGTCTAGAAACCAGGTTCTCTAGGGGGAGCTGTAGATGAGCAGTCAAGGCTTATCTAGTAGACATGCAAAGCTAATGCAATACCACTGTTTTCACCCAGTACTCACACACATGAAGGAAAATACTCAGTGCTACAAAAATAAAGGTACTTTATTTTGGTGACACAAATGCCAAAAATACCATAGAGACTATACTCCCTTAGTAATTAATACACAAATTATATACACTCGTATGCAGAAATAGCTGTAAAAACTGTTAGAATACAATGCAAATAGTGAAAATCACAATAGTTAGAAATGGGCCTGGGGGAACACAAACTATATACTAAAAAAGTGGGATGCAAATGCCGGTTTCCCACCTAAGGAAGTGTAATGTGTAGAGGGGCTCTGGGAGTATTAGAAAACACCAAAGGTAAGTAACAGAACCCACCCCAGGGCCCACGAAAGCAGAAGTAAATCACAGTAACTTTCCCATAGCACACAGAAACATGAGAAAGAAGATATTGCAAGAGCCAGAAGAGACTGCAAGACACCAACAATGGATTCCCAGACCTGAAGACCTGTGGAAGAAGGGGACCAAGTCTGAGAAGCACTAAAGAGTCCAGGAAGAACAGGAGTCCCTGCTGACCCGGATGAAGGTGCAAAAGAAGAACC
Source organism: Pleurodeles waltl (assembly GCF_031143425.1). NCBI lineage: Eukaryota > Metazoa > Chordata > Amphibia > Caudata > Salamandridae > Pleurodeles > Pleurodeles waltl. Next base: position 1,599,254,868 of record NC_090444.1, read on the forward strand.
ACTGGTGAGGAAGAACAGTCAGGACTGCACCCAAGAAGACAGTTTCGGGTTCCTGGTTGGTGGAGATGATGTCCCATGCCAGATGGATGATTGCAGTCTGGTTTGCATTGCTGGATTCCGCCAACAAGCCTTGGTACACGCAAAGCTTGTGGTTAGTGAAAAATGCCAATGCCCGGGACCAGGAGGGACCTGGTGGACTCTACCCAGGAGAGGGAGTCAAAGGGGGCTCTCAGCAATTCAGAGAGCCCACAGAAGACCAGGCAGTGCCCACAGAAGACCAGACAGCACGCACAGGAGTCCCATAGTATGGGACAAAGAAAGTGCAAAAGGAGACCCACGCAGCACTACAACAAAGGATCCCATGCCGCCAGAGAACCACTCAGCAAGCTGTGTGTCATAGGATAGAGTGCTGGGGGCCGGAGATGCATGGTGCACGACAAACTTCATGGAAGGATGCCAACAAGCCTTGGCAACTGCCAAACACACGGTGCACAGGGGTACTGTCTTGCATGGGGAGGCAAGCTCTAACCTCCTCCAAAGTTGGACAGTAGGACGTCAGGACCATCAGGACCACTTCAGTCCACTACCCGTGATGCAGGATCCACACAACTCATTAGGAGAGGGGACCCACGCAGCCGGTTGTCGTGGCAGAGATCACTGCCACGACAACAGGGTATTGACTCCTTCACTCCACAAGAGATTCCTTCATTCTTGTGGTGCAGGCTGAAGACAGGCTGTCCTCCGAGGATGCATGACCGGGAAAAGGCTGCAGTTGCTGGCAGGAGCTAAAGATACAGTGTTGCAGAAGTCGTCTTTGCTTCTTTGTTGCCGTTTGCAGAGTTCTTGAAGGGTCCAGATACAGTTTCTTCAGTGAGAAGGTGAATTAAAGAATGCAGTGGATTCCTGCTGGAGTCTTGTAATCTGAATCTGAAGAACCACCCAAGAGAGAGACCCTAAATAGCCCTGAAAGGGGGATTGGTCAGCTAAACAGGTAAGCGCCTATCAGGGGAGGGCTCTGACATCACCTGCTGGCACTGGCCACTGAGATCTTCCCAGAGTTCCCTGCCAACCTGGCAAAACCCAGGGACCCTCTGGAGGAGCTCTGAGCAGGGTGGTGATGGACAGGGGAGTGGTCACTCCCCTTTCTTTTGTCTAGTTTTGCACCAGACCAGGGACTGTGGGTCCCTGAACCGGTGTAGACTGGATTATGCAAGGAGGGCACCAAATGTGCACTTCAAAGCATTTCCAGTGGCTTGCGGAGGCTACCCCTCCCAAGCATGTAACACCTATTTCGAAAGGGAGAGGGTGTAACACCCCTTTCCCAAAGGAAATGCTTTGTTCTTCCTTCCTGGGCTTGAGCCGCTCAAGCAACAGGAGGGCAGAAACCTGTCTGAGAGGTGGCAGCAGCTGGGGCTGCCTGGAAAACCTCAGAAGGCTGGGATGGCAATATTGGGGGTCCCCTAAGGAGCCCCCAGAGTGCATGTAATCATACAACCAATGCCTGCAAAAGCTTTGGGGTATGATTCCAACATGTTTGATACCAAACATGCCTATGTTCGGAGTTACCATTATGTAGCTGGACATAGGTAGTGACCTATGTCCAGTACACGCGTAAAATGGCGTCCCGCACTCACAAAGTCCTGGAAAATTGCCCTGGAGTTCATGAGGGCACCTCTGCTAGTGCACCGGTGCCCTCACACACAGGTACTCAGCACCCTGCCCTCAGGGCTGGAGGGCCTACAATAGGGGTGACTTATAAGTGACCTGGTGCAGTGCAAATGGCAGTGAAAGGGTGCATGCACCTTTTCATCCAGGCTGCAATGACATTCCTGTAGAAGCCTTTGAATGGGCTCCATAGGGGTGGCAAAAGAAATGCTGCAACCCATAGGTATCCCCTAGAACTCCAATTCCCTGGGTACCTATGTACCATATACTAGGGACTTATAAGGGGGTGCCAGTATGTCAATTTTGTATGCAACAACAACATTTAGAGGAGAGAGAACATAATCACTGGGGTCTGGTTAGCAGGATCCCAGTGAGCACAGTCTAGCACACTGACAGGCAGAAAATGGGGGTAACCATGGCAGAAAGAGTGTACTTTACTACATGTACAGGGGAATTGCATACACTGGAGTGGTGTAGACTGTAGTGTTGTAAAGTGAAATACTGCAGACTGGAGTATTGTAGAGTGAGGCCCGGTACAGTGCAGTGCCATACTGTGTAACAGCATACTGTGGAGTGGCGTTGATTGGAGTAGCATACAGTGGAATTGCATTGCGTGGAGTGGAGGGGCGTAGAGTGGAGTGACATACACTGGAGTGTTACACAGTGGAATAGCCAACACTAATCCGCTGTAGAGTGGAGTGGCATACAGTAGTGTGGCGTAGAGTGGAGTTAGGTAAAATGTATTGCTGTACAGGGGAATAGCATAGACAGGATTGGGGTAGAGTGGAATATCATTGAGTTTTACTAGCGTACAGTGAAGTCACATAGACTGGAGTGGAATACCATAGACCATAGTCGTGTAGAATGGAGTGCTGTACTGTGGAATAGCATAGAGGGCAGTAGTATAGAGTGAATTGTTGCAGAGTGGAGTGACATACAGAGGAGTGGCTAAGAACAGAGTGATGTACAGTGAAATAGAATACAATGGATTGTGGCAGAGTGCAGTGGCATACAGTGCAGTGGAGTGGCATTGAGCACAGTTTGTACAGTGGAGTGACGTACAGTGTAATAGCATATATTGGAGAGGCGTATAGTGGAGTGGCGTACAGTAGAATAGTGTGGAGTTGTGTGCAGTGGAGTTGTGTGCAGTGGAGTAGTGTGAAGTGTATTGGTGCATAATGTAGTAGCATACAGTGGTGTGTCGCACAATTCAGCAATATACATTAGAATAGCATAAAGTGGTGTGCAGTGAAGTGGCATACAGTAGAGTGTTGTAGAGGACACTGGCAGAGTGGAATGAGGTACATTGTAGTGACATACATTGGAATAACATGGAGTGGCATAGAGTTGACTGGCGTATACTGAGGTGGCATACAGTGGAATAGTGTACACAAGTGGGGCAGAGTGGAGTGGTGTAGAGTGTAAGAGCATGGCGTGTAGTGGTGTACAGTGTGCTGGTGTACAGTGGAGTGTTGTAGAGTGCACTGGCGTAGAGTGGAGTGAGGTACAGTGTAGTGGCCTACATTGGAATAGCATAGAGGGGAGTGGCATAGAGTGGACTGGCATACAGTGGAATAGTGTATACTAGTGTGGGGTAGAGTGAAGTGGTATAGAGTGGAGAGGCATAGGGTTGATTGGCATACAGTGGAGTAGGGTAGAGTGGAATACTGTAGAGTGGAGGGAGGTAGACTGTAATGGCATACAGTGTGAGTGTATACTGTGGAAAGGCATAGAGTGGATTATTCTAGCCCCTTCTGTGCTGGGGACGTAATGGTTACATCCACCGGCACAGTGCTCCTCCGCCGAGGGTGTAACCATTACGTCCTGGCACATGAGCTCAAAGGGAACGCTTCCCCTTCCACCCCCGACCCTCCTCAGTGACGTCTGATGACATCAGAGGCCACCTCCCATCGCGCTGGAAGCTCGGAAGAGAAATGCAAAGCATTTCTCTTCCCATCATGTGATTGGGGCCTGAGAGGCTTCAAAGGGAAGGAAAGGAATTTCCTTCCCTTTGAAGTTTCTCAGAGCATTTTAGAAGCCAGATCGGCTGCTGTAATGCCCACTAGACACCATGGATTTTTTTACAATAAGGAAATTGGCATCAGGGGAGCGACCCCTTGGGCAAGAGTCCCTCCCCAGGGGGGCAATTTTTTTCAAGGCCTTTTCTGACCCCCTGGGGACAGATCGGCCTATTGTTATTAGGCCAGTCTGCCCCCAGGACGGGCAGAAACCTCTAGGCACCAGGGATCATTTGTTTTGTGTTATTTATTTTCTTTTCTTTATAGGTGGGGATCGACCCCTTAGGCAGGGGTCGCTCCTCTGGGGGGCAAATTGTGTTTAGGCCATTTCTTCCTCCCTTGGGGGCAGATCGGCCTATTTTTATGAGGCCAATCTAGACACCAGAGATTTCTTTTTTTAAACTTGCGCATAAGGGCAGCAGCCCCTTGGGCAAGGTCCGCTCCCCAGGAGGGCAAAATATTTATAGGCCTTGGGCAGTTTGGCCTATTATAATTAGGACGACGGACCCCCACGGGGGAACGGAAAGCCCTAGACACCAGGGATATATTTTTTTTTTTTACTTTTTTTTTAATATATGGGGAGCGACTCCTTACGGAAGGGTTGTTCGCCTGGGGGACAAATTGTATTTAGACCAATTCTGCTCCCCTTAGGGGTAGATTGGCGGATTTTTGTTAGGCCAATCTGCCCCCAAGGGTGGCAGAAACCACTAGACACCAAGGATCTTTAATTGTTTGCATCAGTTTCACGCAAGGGGAGCAACCCCTTAGGCAAGGGTCGTTCCCCTGGGGGGGGGGGGAATTTATTTTAGGCCATTTCTGCTCCCCTTGGGGGCAGATCGGCCTATTTCTATTAGGCCGATCTGCCCCCTGGGGGTGGGGCAGAAACCACTTAGGCACCAGGGACTGGTGTGTGTGTATGTGTGTGTTTTTTGTTTTGGGGGGCAGCCCCTTGGGTAAGGGTCGCGCCCCATGGGGGCACATTACTGTTGGCCATATCTGCCCCCATTTGAGGCAGATTGGCCTATTTCTTGAAGTCCCATCTGCTCCCAAGGGGGGCAGAAAGCCCACCAGAGAAGATTTTTTTTCAGAATAAAAGTGTGGGGTATGGCCATACCCCTACCCCAAATAAATGGGGCCAAAGTTGTTCTGGCAGATGGGGCAATTACCCCTGATCCACTCCCGGCCGGGGGGGCAGAAAGTCTACTAGATGCCAGGGAATTAAAAAAAAAAAAAAAAGTGGAGTGGTGGCTTCCAACCAGTATGGGCCTGGTTATGCCCCCACCTCAACTGAAGTGGGTAACAGTCTTTCAGTTTTCCCCCGCACACTAAAACATCTTACTCCACGGCAAGCAAGAGGACATTTGATTATTTTGGGTTTTGGTTTTACATTTGGGCCATGAGAGCTTGCCTAACTCTCAAAATTGTCCCACTTCGAATGGTGAGGGCTGCACTTTATGGACTTTGGGATGCTGCCATGTAGAAAAATCCTCAAGACCTCGACTCATCTGAAAACTAAACATCTGGGTGATTCCAGGGTAGTGTGCTTCACATGCACACCGCACCATTATCTTACCCACAATGCCCTGCAAACCTCCAACTTTGCTGGAAATCACACGTTTCCCACGTTTTTGTTATGGAACCTTCCGGAATCTGCAGGAATCCACAAAATTCCTACCACCCAGCATTGTCTCATCTATACCGATAAAAATTCTGCTGCACTTGTCAGCCTAATTTTTTTTTTGCTTCAAACCGCCCTTTTGGACCTGCATTGGTTCCCCCTCAATTTCGATATGTTTTTGGCTCTTCCCTGTCACAAGCTCTTGGCCCACCTACACAAGAGAGGTATCATGTTTACCGGGAGACTGAGGGGAACGTTGAGTGGAAGAAAATTTGTCCTGGGACGGTGATCCCACACAGAAAATGTGGGAAAAATAGTTTTTTGATTTTTTTTGCCAAATTTGAGGTTTGCTGAGGATTCTCGGTAAGAAAACAATGGGGATCCACGCAAGTCACACCTCCCTGGACTCCCTCAGGTGTCTAGTTTTCATAAATGTCTGGGTTTGGTAGGTTTCCCTTAAAGGCTGCTGAGTTCAGGACCAAAAATGCAGGTGCCCCCCGCAACAACAGGTAGTTTTGTATTTGATAATTTTGATGTGTCCAGATAGTGTTTTGGGGCAATTCCTTTCGCGGGCAGTAGGTCTACCCACAAAAGTGAGGTACCATATTTATGGTGGAAGATAATTTGTGGCTCCTCTCAGATTCCAGAACCTTATGTCACCGAAATGAGAAGAAAAAGTGTTTTTTGGCCAAATTTTGAGGTTTGCAAAGAATTCTGGGCAACAGAACCTGGTCAGAGCCCCACAAGTCACCCCACCTTGGATTGCCCTAGGTGTCTTGGTTTAAAAAATGCACAGGATTGCTAGGGTTCCCTGGGTGCCGGCTGAGCTAGAGGCCAAAATCTACAGCTAGGCCCTTTGCAAAAACATGTCAGATTTCAATGTAAAAATGTGATGTGTCCATGTTGTGTTTCCTGTCGCGAGCATTTGGCCTACCCACGCAAGTGAGGTACCATTTTTATCTGGAGACTTGGGGGAACACAGAATAGCAAAACAAGTGTTATTGCCCCTTGTCTTTCTCTACATGTTTTCGTTACAAATGTAAGACAGTGTGTAAAAAAGAAGTCTATTTGAGAAATGCCCTGTAATTCACATGCTAGTATGGGCACCCTGGAATTCAGAGATGTGCAAATAACCACTGCTTCTCAAAACCTTTTCCTGTGCCCATTTTGGAAATACAAAGGTTTTCATGATACCTATTTCTCACTTTTTATATTTCACCAAATTATTTGCTGTAAGCCGGTATACAATGAAAACCCGTTGCAAGTTGCATCTCCTTTATTGGCTCTGGGTACCTAGAGTTCTTGATGAACCTACAAGCCCTATATATCCCTGCCACCAGAAGAGTCTAGCAGACGTAACAGTATATTGCCTTTGAAAATATGACATTGCAGGAAAAAGAAAAAGTGGAGAAAAATTGCTGTTTTTTTTTTTTTTCACCTCAATGTCAATATTTATTTTTATTTCAGTTGTTATTTTCTGTAGGAAACACTTGTAGGATCTACACAAATTGCCCCTTGCTGAATTCAGAATTTTGTCTACTTTTCAGAAATGTTTAACTTTCGGGGATCCATTAATGGTTTCACACCCATTTCTGTTACTAACTGGAAGGAGGCTGAAAGCACAACAAATTGTAAAAATGGGGTATGTTCCAGTAAAATGACAAAATTGTGTTGAAAAATGATTCAAGTCTGCCTGTTCCTGAAAGCTGGGAAGATGGTGATTTTAGCACTGCAAACCCTTTGATGCCATTTTCATGGAAAAAGCACAAGCCTTCTTCTGCAGCCCTTTATTCCCATTTTTTTTTTTAAAAACAGCATTTTCTTGGTCTCCTCCAGGGGAACTTACAAACTCAGGGAACCTCTAGAATCCCTAGGATGTTGGAAAAAAAGGACGCAAATTTGGAGTGGATAGCTTATGTGGACAAAAAGTAATGAGGGCCTAAGCGCGAACTGCCCCAAATAGCAAAAAAAAGGCTTGGCACAGGAAGGGAAAAGGCCTGGCAGCATAGGGGCTAGAGCATGGGTACTCGCAAAGATTTCCCCAGGGGCCAACATTTTGGTCTGTGATGTGACCGAGGGCCGCATTGAAGCGAGCAGGGTGGTACTCGTGGTTGGGGGCGTGTTGGAAGTAAGGTGGGTTTATGGGAGTAAAGCATAAACATTTAGTGGCTGACGTGCACAAAGTCAAACCAGAAAAACAGGCATTAATCTCGGCTTCCCCACTTTACCAAACTGTGTGATCCTATGCAATTTTTCATTCCACTTTCCCTCCATTCTCACATATAAAAGGACTAGAAACACAGGACTTCAGGATAAGTGGTGTATGAAACTTTCTCCTGTGTCTGATTTAATGAACAATATAGTTGTTCATGTATAACACAAAACCAGGCCATTTAAATGGCCACATAACCACTGACTTGCCTCTTAGTTCACTATGGCAGTGTTTCCAGGGTGGGGAAAAAATGAATGTTTCTAGATTCATGTTTTAAAAAAATCACTTTAAAAAAAAAGCCTTCTCTATTTTCCATTTACTGATATAATCTGATTTACCAAGGTGAAACAGTTCTGCAAGTTAATAAAATACACTTTTTCAACTCTGATGAGACTTATCATATTTTTACCCTTTTGCTGCAAAATTAAAGTGTTCCTAAGGTTATGGGGTGCAGGACACCCTAGTTATATCCCTTTTTTAACTGCAATTAACCTGTAAATAAACGCCTGTTTAGTTAACATTTTTTTAAGTTAATGCTCAGTCTGATAAAAAGCAGCTCAGTGCTGCTACTGACCAGGGGGCCGCATGCAAAGGCCTGAAGGGCCGCATGCGGCCCCCGGGCCGTACTTTGAGTATCACGGGGCTAGAGTGAAGTAGCATTCTGTGGAATAGCAGAGTGAAATGGCATACAGTGGTGTAGTGTACTGTGGAGTCGTGTAGAATAGTGGTTCCCAACCTGTTGTCTGCAGCCCCCCAGGGGTCTGTGACACATTCCCAGGGGGGTCCGCAGGCCAGGACGGCAGGAAGGCACTTATCCAGCTGAGCCTTGACAAAGAACATGTGCGTTTTTAAATTTATTACTTCTTTTCTGCAGCAGTTTTAAAAGCACTGCAAAGTTCCTTGCACATTTAGCTGCTTTTGGGAAAAAATAAGTGTCAAGGTAACTCTGGTGATTGATGTACCTGCTGGAGAGAAATTGGAGTTTTGTCTAGTGGCAGTTTTGACTCATCTGAGGTAGCACAGATGGTTAATATACCTCCTGCACAGAACGTGTATCTTACAAAGAAATGTATGTTATGCGCATAGCACAGTGGGTTACTGCTTTTGTCACAGAGATTCTTTTTTACCAAGTGTTCTGACACCCTACATTGTTACCAGAGGTGCAATAAAACAAATTATTACATGTGACAGAGAGGCTATGGAGAGATGAGAGGCCCTTATGGTTTTACTTCCTTTCCCCACCACATATTTCTCAGATCTTATGTAGCTAAAAAATAAAAGCGGAATTTGCTTGCAAAATGTAGAATCTGACCTGAGGATTCAGCTTTCCTAAATAAACCAAACAATGAAAAGTTAGTTGCAGAGATGCAGCGTCAACCTTCCCATTAAATTTTTTCAATTTTGGCATATTTTTTCAATACAAAATAATATCTTTGGTAATTTGAGTATTTATTTGGTGTGTACTTGTGTGTGTATTGTTTGTGAATTACTGTTTTAATGTTTGAAATTGAAATCGTACATATTGCTTTGGGGGTCCCCCGGCTTCCAGTTCTGATTCATTGGGGGTCCTGAGGAGTCCAAAGGTTTGGAACCACTGCTTTAGGGTGCGCTTCATATAAGGAAAAGCAGCATTTTGAACACTTACCTCAGAGTGCACTATTGCCTAATGCCCAAACTAGGACAAAATTATCACCCACCATCCTGTTAGTGCATATATCCTACAGAGGGAAATGCAAACAGCTTTTTAATGGATTACTGATCGCATATAAACTAAAACATACCATTCACTTATTCTAGAAGCTCAGATGTTGCTGTGTATTGTTTAAATTCTGTGGACAATAAAGTATTGCACAGTAGAGAGGCTGTCCACTTCTAAAGGTCATTTTTCTTCCGATTTGATCTTCAGACCACGTTATCTGGCTGGAAGTCATCCACATGAATTTGCCTGTGCTTCTCGTGGAAATACCTTTCCTGGCAGACAGAAGAGGTCAGACAAGAGCTGAAATCAAGCAGCCAGATCATACTGAAGTTCAGTTTGATCTTTGAAGTAATGTTGGAGTCTGTGGCTGAATCAGGGGCGTCTCCTTCGCATTGGCAGAGGAGTATCGCCCCACTGGCTAAGAGCCAGAAGCTAAAAAATAAAACAATATGAGCCAGCGTATGAAATGGGCGGGCTGGTCCGTGGGAGAGGGGTGGAGGGGGAGTGGAGTCACTGCAATAAGTGAGCATGTTAGTTTGGCCCGCCATCTTAGGCGGGCCAAACTGACATGCGCACTTATGTTTCTCCAACCTGGCTGTGCTACACTGCTCAGATTCCAACACAGTGTGTGAGCGGCAGCCCAAGCTGCTCAGACCAATCGTGGCTGCTCTCATGCTAAGTATAGCATAAGAGCAGCACCAAGATTGTGTGGGGGGGGAACCTGTACAGGTGTTCCAGGGAATGCTGGGGCACCATTAACACAGGAGTGCAAGGCGGCCAGCGGCAGTGGGAAAGGTACGTTTTTTTTTAGTTTTTTTTTTAATTGCTGCTATTGATTTTTTTTTTTTAATTATTTATTGCTCCTGAAAATGCCTCAGCCAGTAGGTGAATACAGTACCTAGCACCTGCAACTGCAATAAGATGTTCTGAGATAGTGTTTGGTGGGCTACGGATTCTACTTTTCTGTCCGGCCTATCCTTGAATGTTTAAATGGTACCCCTCTATTTTTCTGCCCTAAATACCTTTGAGATTGGGATTGTGTGCAATGAGACTGAGTTGGGACTTGTGTACTCAACCTGTGTACTAGGAGACACTTGTGCACTACAGTCTTAAAGAGCGCATCATTATGTCTGAAGTGTATAATTAAAACAATTGAGCTCCTGAGATGTTTTCAATGTTATATTGCATTTTTACATTATCTCTGCAGTAATATTTTGCTATTCCCATTAAATGACTAACAGTAATGGGTGAGATTTTCGACAGATCATTCTAAGCAGCACTTTAAACATACTTCCCAAATTCACAACCATTTGTCTGCAAATCAGTGTGGCTTACATGTGGCATATAGACTAAGGGGCAGATGTATCAAAGGTTTTTGCCCATTCTGTGTCTATGGGAAAAGGTGTTCGTACATATGGCCCTACGGACTTAACAGGAGTAAGTCACGCCTACTTAGGGAAAGAAAGCTGTGAATTGGGCACAGTGTTTGACTTTTGCCCCTAAAATTACTCTCAAGCTAGCAGGGGCGGCTCCTCCATAAGGGTGAAGGAGCGTTGCCCTGCCAGTAGCAACCGCTGCAAATCCTTTCACAAGGAAGGGATAATAAACTGTGTTTATTATCCCTTCCTTGTGAAAGGGACAGGGCATTAGGGGTGACGAACAGAGGGGAGTGCACTGTGCTGGGCTGGAAAGAGCCTGGACAATCTCCCATCTGTCTGGGAGCGCCCTGGCTGGGTGCTCCCAGCCAATCCTGACGCTGTTTGAGCAGCGTCAGGATTAGCCGCAGGGCAGGCTGGCAGCCTGTGCCTACGTGCAGCAGCGACGGGGGAGAGGGGAGCGTCGCGGCAACAGAGGAGGTACGTTAAAAAAATAAGAAGTTTTTATTAAAAGTTGTTAACGCCCTACCTCAAACACCCCCCCCCCGCACGCCACCCTGCCCCACCCCCAGGAATACCCGTGAGTCACAACTGCAAGCTAGTGATGTTCAAATACATATAATTGTCAAATTTATCTTAATATAATTGTTTTCCATTTCACGTTAATCCAGGCTATATACAAGATGGTGTCTTCAGTGATGAAAATGCCAGAAGACGAATCCACACCTGAAAAACGAACAGACAAGATTTTCAGACAAATGGATACGAATAACGATGGTATGAATTTAGATTGAGGAGGTCACTTTTAAGATGATAAAATTTATTAGTATATTCACAAATTACATTTTGCATTATAGTCTACATTGTGTATTCTAACAGAAGTGAAGTTCAAATGTGTTAAATTTATATATTTTTTTATTTAACTTACCTAGGTTACTGATAAACATATGTTGAGCAGAGTTGATACTTTCTGCCCAAAAACATATTTCATGAACTGCATAAATTAATTAAAATGTGGTTTGCTTCCTATTGGAATCTGTGCTTGTTAAGGTTTGTTGTTTGCTTTCCATTCGATGATGCCAGTCTGTGTATGTGCTCATCTCTGATATACAAATTTGTTTGTTTTCTGTCCTAATATTATGTCCACCATATTCATATTAATCACCTTTGTAACTATTTTCAACCATTACAAAGTGGCACAATAGAGTACCATTACCCAATTTCATGACCAATGTGGTGATATCCAGCAAACAACTCTCCTTTGAGGGGCTGGTAAGATTTAGTCCAGCCTTGAGGCTGCCTCTATCCTCAAAATACACAGGTCTGAATTTTTAAGCAGAGATTCTAATAGGTAGCCTTATCTGGACAGTAGAATAGATGGAGGGAGTGCAGAGAATAACAATGGGTAGGCAGTTCATAGGTCGCCCCATTGCTGTTGTCAAGCATCATTTCCGGTCACAACAGACAGAGAACAATTTTTCGAGCCATTCTTTAACTGTTGTCCAGTATCACTGCAATCCAGCTGTGCAATCATGCTACATAAGTGGCTGATGGCATTCCTCATTATATAATATGACGTTATATAAAACGACTATCAGGGTCTCTCTGATAAAGTAAATGCCAATTATATTTAGTTTTGTAAACTGAACTATTCAACAAATAAGACATTCTATCCAAATGATTTAACTAGGTGGTATTTAAAATACATGTGATAAAAAGCAATAGACTTAAATATATTGCATTTGCAACACTCAGTATTATAGGACGTTTAAATAGATCAATAATACGGCCAGTACTGTTCACCAAGTAAGCTGCTGTCAATGTAACCTCTGAAGATTGTTGTATGAAAAAGTTAATAGGAGTTCAGATGCAATCTGGGTCTTGTTTGTTGTGTCAGTATAAAATTGTAAAAATAAATAAAAATAAATCAATCTTTGGAACCAAACTAACAAAACCCGACGAGGTATCATTGATTACACTACTTTGATCTACCTGGAGAGTGGCAGGAACTAATGCACATGAACTGCACATGAACCGCACAGGTGCCTTCCCTATTTGCCCCTGTGCAGGACCTGCTAGCTTCTCAGCGATTAGAAGGCTACTGTTCAATGTGCCCTTCAGCAGGCGCTTAGGAAAATCAGGTGCCTATGCAATTTGACAATATTCACTAACCCTCACCTAGCTGCTGGGAAGTAGATATGAGCAATGAGGTAAGCGGTAGTCAGGCGAACGTAAGAACTCAAGCAGGTTAAATATATGTTGATGTGCGTGGGTGTGTCTTTGCAGATTTAAATGTGTGTGTGCATATTTATATTTGTGCGTGCATTTGTGTGTGCATTAATTGGTGACCTGGAGGTACCCACAAAACAGTAGTGACTTTGAAGGACACGTGTGTGATATCTGTGACGTAGCGCGGCACTGACTGGTATAAGGGGGATACTCAAGTCTCATTATGGTTTCAATAACCATATGAAGTCAATACCTGGTCACATGGTGGTATCGACTTGCATGAGTCAGGGATCACTGGCACATGGTAGCACTGGTGTGGGATGCATGGAAGCTTGGGCACATGATCTCATAACTATCGTACAAAGAGGTTGGCATAGGAAAATGATGGAATAGACTAGCAATGACAGCCTTATAAATGGCCACCAGTGAACATGATGTCAAAGACCAGCATATGAATTATATATACAGGGAGTGCAGAATTATTAGGCAAATGAGTATTTTGACCACATCATCCTCTTTATGCATGTTGTCTTACTCCAAGCTGTATAGGCTCGAAAGCCTACTACCAATTAAGCATATTAGGTGATGTGCATCTCTGTAATGAGAAGGGGTGTGGTCTAATGACATCAACACCCTATATCAGGTGTGCATAATTATTAGGCAACTTCCTTTCCTTTGGCAAAATGGGTCAGAAGAAGGACTTGACAGGCTCAGAAAAGTCAAAAATAGTGAGATATCTTGCAGAGGGATGCAGCACTCTTAAAATTGCAAAGCTTCTGAAGCGTGATCATCGAACAATCAAGCGTTTCATTCAAAATAGTCAACAGGGTCGCAAGAAGCGTGTGTAAAAACCGAGGCGCAAAATAACTGCCCATGAACTGAGAAAAGTCAAGCGTGCAGCTGCCACGATGCCACTTGCCACCAGTTTGGCCATATTTCAGAGCTGCAACATCACTGGAGTGCCCAAAAGCACAAGGTGTGCAATACTCAGAGACATGGCCAAGGTAAGAAAGGCTGAAAGACGACCACCACTGAACAAGACACACAAGCTGAAACGTCAAGACTGGGCCAAGAAATATCTCAAGACTGATTTTTCTAAGGTTTTATGGACTGATGAAATGAGAGTGAGTCTTGATGGGCCAGATGGATGGGCCCGTGGCTGGATTGGTAAAGGGCAGAGAGCTCCAGTCCCACTCAGACGCCAGCAAGGTGGAGGTGGAGTACTGGTTTGGGCTGGTATCATCAAAGATGAGCTTGTGGGGCCTTTTCGGGTTGAGGATGGAGTCAAGCTCAACTCCCAGTCCTACTGCCAGTTCCTGGAAGACACCTTCTTCAAGCAGTGGTACAGGAAGAAGTCTGCATCCTTCAAGAAAAACATGATTTTCATGCAGGACAATGCTCCATCACACGCGTCCAAGTACTCCACAGCGTGGCTGGCAAGAAAGGGTATAAAAGAAGGAAATCTAATGACATGGCCTCCTTGTTCACCTGATCTGAACCCCATTGAGAACCTGTGGTCCATCATCAAATGTGAGATTTACAAGGAGGGAAAACAGTACACCTCTCTGAACAGTGTCTGGGAGGCTGTGGTTGCTGCTGCACGCAATGTTGATGGTGAACAGATCAAAACACTGACAGAATCCATGGATGGCAGGTTTTTGAGTGTCCTTGCAAAGAAAGGTGGCTATATTGGTCACTGATTTGTTTTTGTTTTGTTTTTGAATGTCAGAAATGTATATTTGTGAATGTTGAGATGTTATATTGGTTTCACTGGTAATGATAAATAATTGAAATGGGTATATATTTTTTTTTGTTAAGTTGCCTAATAATTATGCACAGTGATAGTCACCTGCACACACAGATATCCCCCTAACATAGCTAAAACTAAAAACAAACTAAAAACTACTTCCAAAAATATTCAGTTTTGATATTAATGAGTTTTTTGGGTTCATTGAGAACATGGTTGTTGTTCAATAATAAAATTAATCCTCAAAAATACAACTTGCCTAATAATTCTGCACTCCCTGTATTTCTAAGTGTATCACAGAAGACCCTAGGAATATGATGAGCTTATTCCATGGTTGGCTGCAAAACTCTTATACTTGAAAAACTGTACATTGGTCATAAGAACAGCCCTACAATGATGTCAAAATTGACACCTTATCGTAGTTCCTAAGCCTACCTGCAGTGTTGTCCAAAGTTTCTCGCTAACCCCATTATTTTAAACAGCTACATGTAATCACCAGTACAGGTTATTCAATATCACAGTGTGGACTTCTAAATGCAAGCAGCTGACAACCAGCATCATATGCAGCCGAGTGCCAATGAAAAATTATGGGGCAAGGTAATCAGTGGCTTAAGATATATAAAGCTAGGTCAGGGATGTGGAATTCTTATTGCTTGGGGTCGAGGGCAACATGTTTTCATGTTTATTTTGTCCTTGGGACAACCAGGCCCAACACTCCGCAGCACAAACCCTTTGGCTGCCAGTTAAAAGAGATGGGACTGACGCAGTTGAGGTAATATGTGTGCCCATATATCAATGATGTTCGAACTTGTATTTATGGTTCATTATTGAAAAGCCTTTATTATTAGGGTGAGTGCTGTTAAACATGTTTTAAGGTTACACTGCACTACTGACAGTGGTGCCAGTAAAAAAAAAAAAAAGTACACACATTTGAAATATGAGGCTAAGTTTAATGCTCCCAGAATGCTCTCTGATTATATGCAAATGTTTGCAGAAGCTTGTAAGCAACAGTAATGATTCTTTGCTTTCAAAATAAAATGTTCAGAAAAAAATGCAGTTAGTAAATGAAAACCTATCGCTACTATGAAATTTTAGGTACTATTTCTTTGAAGTGTCATTTAGTAAAATGTGTTGATGCATGCTAGTATTTCCCAAAAATATTCCTAATGGAAAATCAGTGTAACATTTTCAACATGATTATGGGAAGCATAAAAATACACAAGCACTGGCAAACCCAACCGATTCAACATTTGTTGTGAGTCTTTTGGTTTTGTCAATGCATTTCTTGTTTTGACGTGGCTTTTGGGACACTTTATTGTTGTGGGAGCTGCCAGGTCCTCACCATTGTAACCAACACTGGCAAAAAGCAACAAAAAAAAACGTTTTGGTCTCAAAAAGCACACATTGCCACTAGTATTGTAACAAAGTTCCCTCAGTCCCTGAGGTGCAGGTAGACCCCTCCAATGGAGACCCTCAGCACAGCACCTGCCCTGCATGGGTCTGGAGGGAGGGCCTCCATGTTCTTTGCAGAGAGGCCCCCTCCAGTTTCGTTATGCCACTGATTGCCACAATAATTGCTGGCACTAAACACAACTACTTTGTGTGCCAATATTCTCCTTGCGGAACAGCAGGATGCAATCACTCACAGTAAAGCCAGCCGATAGATAGATAGAGAGAGAAATAGAATATTAATATAAGCAAAATGTCGTGGTCAACGCCAGACCTAATTAGGGACCAAATTCTTAAAGAAAGTCACAAAAGTGCACCCATGCTATATGTCTTTGAATTAGTGGCTTTCATTAATTCACAGTAACTTACAGAAGTAGACAAGGAAATTGTACTCCTAGAAAATATCTGTGAACTGTATTTTAGCACAAGCACTTATGCATGTGTACATTTGCTCATGTGAAAATCTGAGCGTTTTCAAGTTCACGTTTACTCCAACCACTTTTTTTCCCAATCCTGGAAGAACTTCTACTTGTGCCATTGTCAGGAGTAAATTTCCAACCTTTCTCAGTATGGGGGGAACGATTAGAGAAGAGCTAGTGAACATCCTTAAAACATGCAAGTTAGTAGGTTTGCAGACTCAAAGGCATTCCAGCACTGGTCCTATTGTTTACTGCGTCCTCCATCCCCAGTATGTAGATCTGCGGAAAGGAAGCAAAATGAAGAAACTGCTATAGTAGGGGTTGAAATTGCAAGAATTCAAGCCCTACTATAGTATTTACCCTGGCATGATCAGAGGCTATTATCAGATCTCTTACAGAATGAGATTGCTGCCATAATTTGTGGCTGCACTACATGGCACCAGAGGGACAAGTAGATTTTTTTACAGGACAAGTAGATTTAAGAGGCAACCTCTCCCCTGGACAAGTAGATATTTTATTAAATTCCACACCCCGTTAGGTGAAGGAGAGTAATCTGCATGTGAATGGCTCTAGAGTGGATACGGGCAATTTAAGATCACCAAGATGAATGTAGGATGGATTAGCCCTAAGCTAGGGGAAAGTGATTGACAGTGTATTGCTTCTTTATAAATATTCTGCTTATACGAAACGAACCATCACATAAATGCTGTTACTACAAGATTTTTAAAACTTCCATCTGCAGAGGCTGATGAATGTTACTCTAAGAGAAACACTGTAACATGGACAGCTATAGCTGTAGATCCACTCTGGTCCAGGCAGTTGTTGCGCCATTTTTCCACACCCAGCAAGGTTTGTGTCGAAAATCCTGCCGCACGGTGATAGCAAAACCGTGCTGTGTGGGTTGCGACGAGACCAGCCTCCGTCAGCGATGCAGCATGTCGTTTCTCCAGCTGCGTGCATTGATTTCAGCCCCGGCGGCGCATCGTTTCTTCAGCCACTCTCAGAGGTTGCATCGGAAATTTCCCCCACAGCATTCTGTGCATGGATTTCCAGGCTTGGTCTGCCAGCTTCACCTGTCAAGGCCCCAGGAACTGGATGGGGCACCACTTGGCAAGGCAGGAGTCGCAGCAGAGAGTCCAGGTGCTGGCAGCGGAAGTCTTTGATGGCCCTGAGACTTCAACAACAGGAGGAAAGCTCAGGACAAGCCCTTGGAGATTTCTTCACAAGCAGGAATGCACAACAAAGTCCAGTCTCTGTCCCCTTTCACCAGGCAGAAGCAGCATCTGCAGGATAGCTCTGCAAAGCACAGTCCATGCAGGGCAGCTCTTCTTCCTCAGCTATTCAGCTCTTCTCCAGGCAGAGGTTCCTCTTGATTTCCAGAAGTGATCTCAAGTCTGTGGTTTTGGGTACCCTTCTTATACCCATTTTGATCCTTTGAAGTAGGCTTACTTCAAAGAAAAGTCTGTCTTGTTCGTGAAATCCTGCCTTGCCCAGGCCAGGCCCCAGACACACACCAGAGGGTTAGAGACTGCATTGTGTGAGGGCAGGGACAGCCCTTTTAGGTGTGAGTGACCACTCCTCCCCTCCCTCCTAGCACAGATGGGTAATCAGGATATATAGGCTACACCTCAGCTCCCTTTGTGTCACTGTCTAGAGAGAGATGCACACCCCAGCTCCCTTTGTGTCACTGTCTAGAGAGCGGTGCAAACAGCCCAACTGTCAAACTGACTCAGACAGGGAATCCACAAACAGGCAGAGTCACAGAATGGTTTAAGTAAGAAAATGCTCACTTTCTAAAAGTAGCATTTTCAAACACACAATCTTAAAATCAACTTTACTAAAAGATGTATTTTTAAATTGTGAGCTCAGAGACCCAAACTCCACATGTCCATCCGCTCCCAAAGGGAATCTACACTTTAATCAGATTTAAAGGTAGCCCCCATATTAACTTATAAGAGGGTAAGGCCTTGCAACAGTGAAAAACGAATTTAGCAATATTTCACTATCAGGACATATAAAACACATCCCTATATGTCCTACCTTAACCATACACTGCACCCTGCCCTTGGGGCTACCTAGGCAGGTAAGGGTGTCGTACATGTAAGAAAAAAGAAGGTTTAGACCTGGCAAGTGGGTACACTTGCCAAGTCAAATTAGCAGTTTAAAAACTGCACCCACAGACACTGCAGTGGCAGGTCTGAACCATGTTTACAGAGCTACTAATGTGGGTGGCACAACCACTGCTGCAGGCCCACTAGTAGCATTTGATTTACAGGCCCTGCGCACCTCTAGTGCCCTGTACTAGGGACTCACCAGTAAATCAAATATGCCAATCATGGATGAACCAATTACATACACATTTTGTATAGGAGCACTTGCACTTTAGCACCAGATAGCAGTGGTAAAGTGCCCAGAGTACCAAAAACAGCAAAATCAGAGTCCAGCACACAACAACCTGGGAAACAGAGACCAAAAGTTAGGGGAGACCGCACCAAGAATGCCAAGTCTAACATTTATGTAGAGACGTTTGTTTAAAAAAAATGTAACCACCCCATTTAAAAAAAACAAAAAAAGTGTGTGGTTGTTTACATCGGACATTTGTTGTCTGGCCCAAAATAGGCTGGATGACCTATAACAATGTGTTCAGTTGTAGGCATTGATCAAATACTAATTGAATTTTTGTCATGTTGCTCTCTTTTTTAATTATTAAATTTTTCCTTTATTTTTCTGACCTGGTGTGAGATCTTTTTGTGTAGTGTTTCAACTGTTTTACTATTTGAAGTGTTGCGCAAATACTTGACAAATTACCTCTAACTTAAACCTAACTACTCTGTGCCAAGCTACTAGGAGGTTGAGCACAGATTAATGTGAGTTTTGCTTGTACCTTGCCCTGACTAAAATTGTGCTCGCTGTTCGACCAGGGCTCACACCCTAGTCAACTAGTGACCCAATTTCCAAAACAATGTTAACTTACCTGAAAGTCCCTTTTATATGGTACCTGTTGGTTGTCGCACTTAGGGTGCCCTGCTGCCTTGACATGTGAAAAAATTACTCCAGACCTGCATTTGCAAATGGGCATAACCGTTGCCATATTGTTAAATTGGACCTGTCAAAATATACCCTAAGTGTCCAGGGGGGAAGGTGCCTCATTTTAAAATACAGGACATGTATAAGAGTAGTTTACATGTTCTCGTAGTGTAAAATTTCCAAAGTCGAATTTCTCTACTAAAAGTTGGTGGTCCCATTGGCTAACATTGGGTTAGTTGTAGTAAATCTAATAAAGTGTAATTTCGACATGGGACTAGCCAGGAAGGTTATTCCATGTGTCAAATTAATGGTTACATGGGGACATGGCCAAAATGGCGAATGTGCTAAACGTCTAATACCGGAACTCTGTGTGAGAGTCCTGCATTCATCCTGTATTAATTTGTGGCATCCATCCTACAAGCGCTTATTTTCACTATCCTTATTTTGCAGCACCTATGAGTGCTCCTATAAATCGAGATCTGCTGCATCGGTGCTAGAGATCCTTCCTGGAGCCGAGGACCTGACCTGACTCCAGGGCGCGGTCTGACTGCTTTAGCTGAGCATGGCCAAAGCGACGCTGGAGAACACGTAGCATAGATTAGAAGCTGAAGATAGTCGACTGCAGCTCTTTCTGGGTTGCTCCTCTGTGAAGGGGAACCGGAGCAGCCGGAGTGCACTTACTCGGGCATGTCTGATTTGGTGGTGCAAGTGAAGGGCCCATGTCGCAGAAGTGCAAAAAGAGGTTGCTTGAGTCAAAACCGACAAAAGACCAAATGGTGGCAGCACAAGCTTAAACGGTCATGGAGGCCTCCCTTTGCAGCACGAGTCCTTATTCACTGCTACACCCTGAGCAGCCGTTGGACTTCAGCTCAGATACTGCCGGCTTGCTTTCTTCTAGCGTTCTGACCCATCCGCAGATGACTTATGAGGACATTCTCCTTCTAGATGATAAACAAGTATGCACCAAGGGGTGCGTAATTGAGTGAAATGTACCCCGCCCTGGATGTAAGATGCAGGGGGCCGAGGGTCCGGATCTTTGGCTCGCCATTCTGCATGGGCACACACTGAGTCAACTTCCACTCTTTACATGGCCCACCTCCCACCAAACTATTCCGAAGGGATTGGAATTCTCTACAGGCACTTTTTGCATATCAGTTAATCATTTTTATATGGGGTGGCATAGCGCCATTCTGCTGTCAGGCCTGGGGAAGTGGGGTTGTTTGCATGGGGGGTTGTTTGCTATGTTTGTTTAATGGTTTCATATATCATTGTCAGGATGGTTCATTTTCTGTGTAAGGGTATGGGAGGGTGTTGTCAAGATTAGGGAGATGATGTACGCCAACACCTGGACATTTATAAATGATATCTATGGCTACTACCTACAGTACACTCACATAGAATATTAAAGGTATAGCCACACCAGCACAAAGATCTATGTGTTCCTTATACGTCGACTAATTCACTTTGATGTCTTTAGGAGACTCACCTCACTAAAGGCGAGTTGGATAAGGTTAGCAGACGATGGAGTGGACAGGTCTATGGCCCAGGTTACTCAGCCTACTCCCATGGGATCCTCATCTGGGTTGCCCCTGAAGTCCTGTTTGTAAAGTGTAGGGTCTTAGTGGACACCGGGGGTCGGTATGTAGTTTGGAAGACACCCTAAATGGGTGTCCCTTTTATTTGATATCCATGTATGCCTCTACTACTATTCAAGCTGCTTTCCTGGACTCTATTACATACCATGCTGTTAACACCACAAGCTCCGCGGATGTGGGGAGGCAATTTTAACTGTATTCAAGATATGGATTGGGACCACATAGTACCGCCTTTACCGGGCACAGCTGGTATTCACTCCACAAAACACTTTCAATATTGGGCCAAGAACATGGATCCAAATGACATTTGGCGGATGGGTCACACGGGGGAACAGGTTTACTCCTACTATGCACCAGGTCCACACGTGCCTAAATCTCTTCTGTAATGCTCAGTACTAGCAACTAATATGTAATTCTGAATATCTGAGCAGAACTCCTTCAGACCACCAAAGGGGTGGAATGGGAGACTATGAAGGTAGTCAAGCGAGGGCTCTTTATCTCCACAATGTTGGTCACCCGCCCCACTTTAATCCGGAGTGTGCTAGAGTTGGAAGCACTTCTTCATTCACTGGAGCTTGAAGCAATTGCACATCCATCAACGTGCCCGAAGTTGCCAGCCCTGCATCACCGATACTGGGACAAGCTCCAACGGTTAGAAGATTTAGACTATAGAGCCTTTGTGGCCCACCAACCAACGTGGGCGCATATTAGCATGATTATTGCGAACATAGGTTCCCAAGACCCTGATAGAGGCCATGCGTGATATTACAGGAGTTGTCAGGAACACCCAGATAGACATTAATGAGGTGTTCACCAGATACTATGAACATCTATACTCCTCCCCTGGGGAACCACCTCCAACTCAAATACAGGATTACTTACAGACAGGATCGCTCCTCACTTTATCCTTGCTGCAATGACAGGAACTGGAACAGCCCCTCCAGATGGAGGAAATTGCACTAGCAATACAACAGATGGCACAAGGCAAAACACCAGGTACAGACTGGTTCCCAGTCGAGTACTATGTAACCTTTAAAGATGCCCTTGCTCTTCGCCTCCTTGAAGTCTATAGTGAGGCACACATGCACGGCATACTCCCTGACTCCCTCTGTGAAGCCCTAATCATTGTGCTGCCAAAGCCCAGCATAGATCCTATGGAGGTAAGCTCCTATAGGCCACTGTCCATGCTTAACATTGACTAAAAGATCTTCAGTAAAATCCTCCCTAATATACTGCTTCCGATTTTAGGTACCCTTATCCACTCTTACCAAAATAGCTTTGTCCCAGACAGGGCCACACATTTTAATATCCAATGCCTATGTCATATTGTCGTTGCCCTACCCACGGAGACTGACCTTCCGGTAGTGGTTCCTTAGATTTTGACACTCAAAGCTGGACCTATTTGCTTCAAGTCCTACAAGCTTGTGGTATGGGCCCTAGTTTATTTAGGTGGATCAAGCTCTTCTACACTGCCCTGAGAGCACATGTCCGTACCGGCCACTGTATCTCGTGCTCCTTTACCATAGAGCTCGGCACTCACCAGAGCTGCTCCTTATCACTCGTATTGTTTGCATTGGCTATGGGGCCCCTGGCTGCTGTATTATGCTTGAAGGGGCCCGAGTAGGGTGTTAGAGTAGGGCCTGTCTGGCATATTGTCTCCCTTTATTCAGATAATGCCCTTATCTACCAACGGGATCATGCTTCTACACTATCACCTCTATACACTCTCCTTGCACATTTTGGAGATTTAACAGGCCTTAGGACAAACTGGAGCAAATCTTGTATATTTCCGCTGCAGAGGGTTGAGCACGATCAACATGACTTCTGTGATGCAGACCACCTTCCTGGGCCTTTGATACCTTCCGGTATCTTGGGCTAAACGTTTGCCACACACCCAGGGATCTGCTGGATGGCCATCATGGGAAAGCACTGACCTCCATATGTCAATCCATGCAATTCTGGATGTGACTGCCCCTATTACCCATGGGCAGAGCATTGATAACTAAAAATGCTGGTCCTTCCACGGTTACTGTATTTCTATGCTGCCCTACCAGTGCTTCTGTCCAAATCCTTCTTCTATACCCTACAAGAATTGATATCGGCCCTAGTGTGGGGACCGACGCATAAGAGAGCTTCCTTATCGATCCTCCAATGCACTTGCTTGGAGGTAAGTCAAGGGGTTACAGATCTGGAGCTGTACTTCGCAGCATTGCAGCTCCAGTGGCCCATGCAGTGGTTGATGGGTGCAGGGTCGAGGGACAAGGCAGTCTGATACGGGCTAACATGAGTGATGTAGGCCTCTTAGAGTTGCCTTTCTCCCCAGATAAACCAGGTTGTAAACTGGGGATGATCTTGCACACTGCCAAGTTTACATGGACTTGATACATACCCATTAGGCATACACTGCATCCATACTCACCTCACCTACCCCTATGAAGCTTACCAGCCCTGAGCAGGCTGCTGGACTCTCATGACCAAGCCCCATGGAGAGATGCTGAATTTACCCACTTAGACGAACTGTATTGAGAGGGCATCATACTTTGCTTCCAGGATCTACAAGGTCAATAAGGCATAGGGGTAGGCCTCTTTCTTTCTTATTCTGCCATCAGGACAGGGAATGCAGATATTTAGCCCCCAGGGACATCAGAACCCCTGATTCACCTAGTACTCCACTGTGTATTGAACCTTGGCATGGGCCGCAGAGCTATATCAACCCTCTATACAGCATACAACATAGCAGGGGGGGCCCTCCGCTTCAGAATAAGGTATGCTTGGATGACTCTCTGTCTATGGAACTTAATCTTTAACAATGGACCACAGCCCTTGAGCAGGTCCAACGAGTCTCCTGGAATGCATGTCTGCAATACACACAATTCAATTATGTGCACCAGACTTATCTTGCACCATATCGCCTCAGCAAAATGTTTCCTGGGATTCATCCCGGATGCCCCAGATGCACTCTGGAATGTGGAACTTTCATACACATAGGCCCTCATTTGGACCTTGGCGACATATACGCCTACCGCCGTGGTGACGGCCGCCAAAAGACCGTCACTGCAGCTACCAGTCGTCTGCCGTAACATGACCACAGACGGATTTCCACCAGAAGGATGGCGGAAATCCGGCTGTGGCCATGCCGGCGGATGGCGGTAAGGTGGGGCTGCTGCTGCCAGCAGCAGTGCCACGCCAGTAGACCGCCACCTGCTGTATTATGAGAATTATTACGGCCTGGGGGTGTCCTGCTGGCAGACAGCAGCGCTTTGTCCTGTTGGCTGCCGGAGGACCCTCTGGATCCAGGTAAGTGGGTTCTCTGACAGGGGAGAGGGGTGGGGGTGTTGTGTGTTATGCGGCTGTGTGTTGTATTTGTGTGCATGTTTGGGGGTGTGAGTGCTTGTATGTTGAGTTGTGTGTCTGCGTGTATGTATGTAAGAGTGTGTGGATGTGTGTGTGAATGGATGTATGCATGCATGGATAAATGTTGGAATAAGTGTGTGTTTGTGTGTGAAGGGAGGGGTGTGTATGAAGGGGGGGTCTGGAGAGGAAGGGGGTTGGGGGAAACCTGTGGAGTGGGAGGGGGAGTGGGCAGGGAAGACCCCTATCAGTGACAGGGAAGGGATTCCCTGTCACTGATAGTGCCTACCGCCATGGTTTTTATGGCGGTAAGGATGCCACAAAAAACATGGCAGTAGGCGGGGTTATAATCCCGCAGGTGGGCAAGTGACAGCCGCCGGGCTGCAGATTGATGTCTCCAGCCCGGTGGCCATTACCGCCTTGGTGGTCAGTGTGGTACATTGGCGGTTTGGCTTTAGCCAAACCGCCAATGTCATAATATGGAGAAAAGTACTGCATGTTGGCAGTACTTTCCTCCATATTACCGCTGACCGCCAGAGTCATAATGACCCCCATAGCCTGGGGATTCCCCCCCACTACTGCATGCCTGGCCCCAGGTAATGGAACTGATATCTACCATTATTGGAGTCCCGATCCCTCTCAGCCGCTTATCTGTCTATTGGGCATTTTATCACGCACAAGCACTATTTGAAATTTGTCAATTTGGTGACCGTATGCTATGCAGTGGAAAGCACCTCATCTCCCTACGAGAGCCTACTGGCTCAGAGTGACCCACACATGGGCTTTAGCTGAAACTAAGGCCCTGGCTCAGGATTATAAATCCAGTGGTGGCACTACCTCTGCTACAACATGGGATGGGTACGTCCTTCAATTGCTTAGTAAACTACATCCACCTGAAGATGAATGATTCCCCAAGAGGACAGAGCCATACATGTTCCGACCGCTCTTACCATATGCCCGTGGCACAACTCCAAATCCTGGTTAGGTACCTGCCCCCCATCTCTGACATATATGATTCCATGCCTCCTAGGCTCTGTCACCATTGAAGTTTGTATCTTGCACTCAAGAAAACACCCATCCCCCTCCCCTCCAGATTTATGCAAAGGTATGACCTCTTCATCTTGCTGACTTAACCAGGCAGATGTTTGTGGCAGGAGTGTTATATTTTTTTGTTATGTTGCTTTATAGTGTTATGTGTTTCCTTTTTTGGCTTATCCTGTGTTTACTTAGATGTACTGAGGCCCTACAAACCCCAGGTATAACTATCCTGAGCAATATCATTTGATTCTTGAATTCTGTTCGGAATTAGCTGAGGAACCAGTTGCAATCATTGTTATTCATTCCCTCATGCTGCTTATGTTTAAATGGTACTTTGTGTATGTTTACTGAATAAAATGGAAATAAAGAAATTTTAAAAATAATAGTTACATTAAATCCAACATATTGTCAAAGTCGGATTTAACGTGGCTATTTTAGAAAAATAACTTTAGAAGTTTACTTTTCGAATTGCCTAAAAGGTCACTTGTAGCCTTTTCTGATTGGGCCAGCAACTGTCATCTTTCAGTTGCCTGTCCTGCTCTGTAATTAGGTCATCCTCTGGCAGCATGACTGGGGAGGTAGCCGGTGGGATAACTACACTTCAAATGTTTCCTGGGACACGTCCTAGATGCCCCAGATGCACTCTGGAATGCTCAGCTTTCATACACATCGTTTGGGAATGCCCCCCACCACTGCATCCCTGGACCCAGGTAATGGAATTCAGGTTAAAAAAAAGTCAGGGTGCCCTTGCAGGAAGAAATGTCACTCACCTAAGCCTCCCCCTCCCCGTTTGGTGGTTAGCCAAGATTGTCTGCACCTTAATTAGATTAAGAGTTGCCCTTACAGAGGTGTGTAGCTACCAGATGGACACACCTTTGGAGTGGGCTAAGGAACTCTGCTCAGGGATAGAAGAGTCCATGTTGGATTTATGAAGAACCACTCTGGGATAGCTTGTTGCCACATGTCCCAGGAAGTAGTGTCCATGTGGCTTGGATGCTCAGGGGAGTAGTTGCTCATTGGTTAGGAAGTACTCCTCAACCAGGAGCTTGTGCCAGGGAAAACATTGGCAGCCCTGCACTGTGAAGACAGCTCACTGCTGGAATCGTGAGAGACAGAAGGACGACTCCTCCTTCTGAACTGCTGGACTTCACAAGTAGGACAGCATCTGCTGCACCTGGGAATTCACAAAAAGGACTCAGCCTGCTGGCAAGTGTGTAGAGAAAGACCCAAGGGCAGAATCAACTCTCACTTTTGCCAAAGGACTTCAGAGTGACTCTGGGGGCTAGTTGGCTAGCTCCCAGTAAACCTCCGTACTACAAAAAGCTAAGGAACGCTGCTTCTGAAGTGCCCAGCTGTTCCCTGACCAAAGATTTGCTGTGAGGCCATCTGGTGCATACTTAGAGATGAAACCCTGACCCTCCTTGATGTGCCCACCAAGTCTTGGACCCATAGCTGGTATTAGTGATTACTCTTTCTCTTGGCCAGCTGAGGAAAAGCAGAATAAATCACTAGAATGCCTACATTTAGTGTGCAACCAGTTGACCAGTTGTACCTAGACTTGCCTGGGACTGTTTTTGTTAAATGCTTTAAACAATTGGTTCTCCTAAGTTAAACCTGACTGCTCTGTGCCTAGCAACCAAGGGTTGAGCTAAAGTTTAATTTATTGAGTTCTAGGTGGACATTATACTAAATTGTGGCATTATTGCTTGATGAGGTCTCACAAATAATAACCCAGTTTCCTACTGTTCCTCAAAACCAAGTTCCTTCCTATCCGCTAAATATTGCAGCATTTCTTCTACAATTGCACACAAAGTCTATTGTACCTCATTTTCGTTTTCTAAACTCAACTGGATTTGCATAGGATGTGAAAAAATACTTATTTTTGTAGAACAATGTGTTAACGAAGATAAATGAAAACTGGGCAGATTTTCATAGGTTGAAGCAATTTCAATCTCACTGTAACTAAAGTCGACAATCTGTTGAATCACAAAGGGACTGACAAACTAAGGTTGCAATTTAGTAGTCTTTTTCACCTACAATATACTGAGGTCCTCTATTCCTTTTACTATCCACACACAAAAAAATAACTATCTTTAACTTTTTTCTAAAACCTTTTGTGCAGATTTCTGAATATCAATTAATTCAGCTAAGTGTTCTTGCACAGAAGGAACTTATGTATCCAATGATTGAGCCAAAGGAAACATACAGGGATGGTGGTCATCATGCAAAAAGAAGAGGGGCATTCCAACAGGTGTATCATCTGTGTTATTGTGTGTTGACCTTGCCAAATATGTTTTGCTACAATCATCCTCCTGTACAAAGGCTTTATATCTCAAATGCAGTCAAACAAATAGCTCAATCTACCAGTCTGTCCATCTGTCATAGGATGCCAACTAGTAGACAGTTCTTTACATAGAGCAGGCCAGAATGTGGAATTAAATTGAGATTCTCTATCAGCAATAAGAACCCATGGAATGTACCTGAATAACACCTTGTGTAAAAAAAACAAATTCTGTGCTGACTTTTTAGCTCAGGGTAAACCAGGAAAACATTGGTGCTCTAATCAACCTAAGGATTATGTAAGGCCCATCAGGGCATTCCACAACTTATTACCTTAAACTGGGGAGCATTGTTTAAGTCAAAATTAATTTCTCCTAATGATTTCCAAAACAAACCGGACAAATCATATGCATATGAAATGTCACTAAGGCGCAGGATATAGTAGAACCATCTATTACCTAAACATCCTCAGGAATCTTTTTCTTAATCACTGACCCTGACTTTTGAAAGGTTTAGCTTTACTTCTATATTTTATTTTATTTTAAAAATATCCTGTCTGTCCACAGTAAAAGCACAAACCATTTACAAATCTTCTTTCTCACTTGTCTTTATATGTGGGCCCTCTTGTTCTATGTAATTGCATTGGCTCAAAAGTCTTAATAATTCTGTTTTCCTCTACCTTAAGCCAAAATACTAAGACATTAGTCTTTTCTGAATGACGTTCAGATAAGTAATGATCCAACTGTGCCACTAACTCTATGAAATCATCACACTTATTAGGATTATTAACTACTTGTGCCAACACATCTTTCAACTCACTTTGGACTAAAAAAAGAATACCCTATTCATTTTTGGCCAATTAGGCTCAACTACCTAGCAATTAAGTATGTTAATAAAATCCAGTAGATCGTGACAGCCTTTGTTTTATATTGAACAACTCAATAGCTAAAGAAAGAGTGCATAACTTTCTATCATATGACTTCCACATCTGATCAGAAAAACCAGAACTTTTATAAACCAAATAATCCCTTCTTTATACCAACAGATACTTCCAATGGCTGTATTCCTGCCTAAATATGATTAAGTCCCTCTTGGTTTGATCTTCTGGGAAGTGTGCAGGTTTGCACGAAATGTAAATGACACTGATTAGGAAATAATGAGAATATATTTTGATCCACAGAGAAACTCTGCAAAGGTCTTATATTGTTCCATAAAAATGAGCCAATTGTTTAAAGTCATTTTTTAAACATGTTAGCGTGGTCCTGCTGCTGAACTATCAGTCAAAGCACTTATCCTGATTAAATCAGACCTGCAGATCCTTAACTTTAACATAGGACCACGCCTACATGTTTTAAAAAGGACTTTAAACAGTTGGCTCATTTTGATAGAACGATCTAAGACCTTCTTGAAGCCATTAGATGGTAAAGTAAAAAAGTGGTATTATTAACAACACACCAGGGCTACGTGAAATGGAAGGCAAATTGGCAACGTTTTATTGTTAAAACAGCTAAATAGCCGTGCTTCCTATTTCAATATTCTGTCCTGATGATGTCCCGTCTAAATTAATTTCTTTGATTGGGTCAAAACGTCGACATTGTATTAGAAAATGTGGATTGGCTTTTGAAAAATTCAGCAGGCTCACAGTACCCATTGGTATAGGTGCATATTTGAGACCTCATGCTTTTAACCACAGTTTGGTTTTAGTTTTCCTGTAAATAGCACTGCAGCACTTATATAAACACATAATTCACTCACACTGCGCTATTATACAGGAGCACCTCGATTACTTTAAATTGTGGAATTTAGGTTTCTAATAAATGTAATGTATTACTCACAAACTTCATCTGTACAGAAAGTTCTTTATGGTACAGCCACTGTCATGGAGGTTAATTCATATCCTTCCCCCGGAGGGACCACAACATTTTTCTGTTACATTATTCATTTTCCCAGGTCGCAGGGTACTGGGTTGCCCCATTTCAAAATAATTTAAAACAAGCTAGTTTGGAGTACCGCTAACCCATCATCAAGCAGTGTCTCTAGCCCCGCTTTCTGGCACTACGCACCTTAAATGGAGGATATTATTTAGATACTCTGAACAGGGATTAAGGAGTGACCTTTTTATTGGGAAATGTATACATCTAAGATGGGGGTGACATTTGGTGCGTTTTTATTGAAAATGCCCTTTATTATGTTCATCACAACCTCTTGTGGCATGCACTTCACCAGGAAGGGTTAGATTAGCCTCAGTTGGCCCTGATAAAACAGCTGCACACCAGTAACTATGCCAGTGTCCTTTTTGGTATGAAAGGGGAGTTTATGTTTAGTGCTCAGTTTTAAATGGATTGTGACTGGGCTGTGTCCTTGTCCCATCTTGTTTGAATTGGTCTCATAATTATGCATTTAATATCCTAATAGGGATTTGCGGCCAGCTTTCGTCATCTGTTTGTCTGATAGTGTATCATTCACAGTGTTGCATCTATAAAAACATACTGCTTGCAGCACAGGATCAGCCCGGTTCAGATATTGGCTTACCTCTCTGTGAGTGACAACACTCTGTTCACAATGTGCACATTCACACTAAAACTATTCACAATCTTAACAATGTCCAAAAGTTGGCAGCCAGACCTATTGACTTTGCCAAAGATTGTTTCTGTTTTGCTCTTGATATAATAACCAAAGGAAGCTGTGGCTAATTACCATATTCTGAAAGGTATCCACCATCTCATCAACTCATTCCGTTGTTGTATGGTTTCCAATGAGCACTTGGGCATGAAAATCTAAGTTTAACTCAGGTGGCTGAGGAATACGGTAGTGATTACTGAAATACGTTTTTGCTCCCAGAAAAAGAGATGCGGTTCTCTCCCTATGATTGGTCCGTCTATTCACTTAATGCTTCTGTCTTGTTATTCTTTGTGTAATGTGTTTGTAGTGTATTTAAATACTTTTTAAGAGAAGGCACTGTTGACAAAGCTGTTGATAATGACGACGACAACATCTTGATAGTGTGGGACAAATTAGTGCATTCACAAAATATTTCAAGCCCTGAGTAATAATTCTCGATAGTTCTGGGACATTTATTTCTGATGTTATGGCACACTTAGCTGGTAAAAAAGGTTCCTTCTTGTTAATGTGGCAGTTATTTCGTGGCTTACGTAGAGACGTTGTGTAATGTTTTAGATACTTTGTTATGACCAGTTCATCTATATGCTTAACTGCCGTCTGGTGATTGGCTATGTAAAAGCGTATAATCTAGCTCTGCTGTCTGAGTCTGCAACATGCGAATGTGACCTGAGGGCAGTAAAGGATGGACAAATGAGAGGACGTGTATGGCACAATATAAGAGAAGTTGCTATTTGCCAAAAAAGATAAACCAAGTCAGCCTGCACACACAGATTGCTGGAGCCCCCTGTAAAACCTATGGAGTTTTAATTAATATCTTATGGAAGTTATTATTCTGCTAAATGCATTGTCCATGCGAAGTTTTCGTGGCTGAGGAAATCCTACCGTTCCCAACTGCCAAAATAATTACGTGAGGGTTAGGCTACCGACCGATTGCACTGCTTAACACAAAGGCTGCCTGCTCTTGATTCCCCCTCGTGCCTTGTTCTTCCACCAGCTATACTGGTCGTTTTTTCCTCACTCTTGCAGGCTTTATCCCATTCCCACAGTGTTCCTGTTTTCCTTCTCCTGCTCCTCCCTTTTTAGACCCTTCTCTCCCCTGCTGTGTGTCAGTCTGATTATGAAAAATGAGTCCAGGTTCCCAGTAGTGCACATTCCGACCAACCTGCAACCACCAGCACAAAATAAGTGCAAAATTTTTCAGGAGAGCTCAATCAAAAATTACTATACACTGTATGCTTTTTAGGCAGAATGTTCGGAAATGTTTGCTGTAAAATGCAACATTTGCCCATTTCTTTCAACATATTATTTGGGTATACCATGCACTCTTTCCTGACTTGCCAAGTGAGCCGAGTTCACTTTCATGCTCTTGATGCTAGCAATTTGTACATTAACTTATGCCCCACATATTTAAAGGTTTACCAATCCCACTGGCCAGGCAAAACGAGGAAACAGTGAAGTAATATATGGGATAGAGGTTTTCTTTGCTAATCAGACCCTTAATAGAAATACCAAAAGCAAACAACATTCTACTTAAATTCATGTTAAATGTGTTTATTAATGTACTTATTTGTGTTTTTTCCATAGCAAAGTTATAATATCTGTTTTGTCCAGGTTGCTGTATAAGATATAGTAATGCTAAAACAGGGCTACAAATGGTGGCATACAGAACAAGCATTTGCAAAGCAATGGGTCTCGCGTTTGCTCGAGTTAGAGCTCTTAGCGTTGTAAATTCCTAACTGGAGTTTTCTTGCCACACAAACTGAAAATAAAAAGTGAAACAGTTCACATAAGTGAGCTGATTCAAAGGCCACCTCCATGAGTGACAAAAGGAGAGACACAAAAGGAAAAAGAAGCGTGCTCGCAGTTAAAGTTGTCGGCAAAAGTGCAATTATCTATGTAACAGGGTGGATGGCCAAGGTGATAACAAAACCACCCCAAGGAGTTACAATCGTAAAGCATTTACCAACGAAGACAAAGGATTTTTGAAGGGCAAGCCCATGAACGAGTAATAGTGATGGGCATGCGAGGGGCGTGGTTAAAAGCCTAGATACATACTAACACGTCAGAAAAGCAGCGCTTGTGTGCTTCTATACTTGACCTAAAAGGAAACAAAGCGTATGTTCGAAATGGTGGTAGTGCAAGAAAATAAAAAGGGGCATTACTCAAAATGATTGTCTATTATTTAATACGGCATCAACAAGGGGTTTGCTGTGCTAAGAAAACTCTCTTCCCAGTGTTCAGGAACATGTATATTTGTGAAAAATAAAAATACTTCAGTTTTTGTAATTTTCTTATCTACCTTCTTGCAGTTTGTAGTGAAAATTGGTATAAAACCCACAGATGAAACCCAAAAGCTGTATTTTTCTGAAAATTAGACAACATTTGTAATTCAGAATAGTGCCCTGCATGTACATCACTTTTGGTTTCCAGAAGGATCAAATTGTGAAATCAAAAATACGTATAGATGGTGATTTTTTGGTTGTACTAAAACATACAATACTCAGGGTCAACAACTAAACTGCAGCTCATAATGATTTTTCAGGGTGTACCAACTATGGGGGTGATTCTCACCCTGAGTAAATACCGCTCCGCGGTCGAAAGACCGCTGAGGGTATTTTGGGTTTCTGCACTGGGCTGGCGGGCGACCGCCAAAAGGCCGCCCGCCAGCCCAGTGCAAAACAGCCTTCCCACGAGGACGCCGGCTCAGAATTGAGCCGGCGGAGTGGGAAGGTGCGACGGGTGCAGTGGGCGCAGCGAGCTGCGCCGCCATGGAGGACTCTACAGGGCAGCGGAAAACCGGCGGGAGACCGCCGGTTTTCCCTTTCTGGCCGCGGCTGAACCGCCGCGGTCAGAATACCCTGTGGAGCACCGCCAGCCTGTTGGCGGTGCTCCCTCCAACCATGGCGCCGGGGTCAGAATGACCCCCTATGTGTCAATTTATAGGGTAAAATATAATGAGTCAAAAATAGTATGATGTACCCAAAATAATGAATGTAGGAAGAGAGGTTATTTGCACATCTCTGCATTTTGGGCTACCATACTAATGTGTGATTTAGAATGCATTTAGCAAAATCTGTTCTTTTTTTGGCTTCCAGTTGCAACCTAAAAATGAAATTACATTACATTGATAATAATAAAATGTTCTGCTACTTTGAGTTCCCACACTTCTTGTGATAGAAATGGTCCCATACTTGTGTAGATGGTCGTATCACCAGCAATAGGAACAAGCATTTGGAATGCAATGTGTCTTGCTTGCTCGAGTTAGAGCGATTAGCGTTGTAAATTCCTAACTGGACCTTTCTTGCCACATAAATAGAAAATGTAAAGGAAAACAGTTGACTTAAGCAAGTCAGTTCACAGTGCCACAGCCGCCAGGAGCGTGAGCGCGAAGAAGAGACAGAAGGAAAAAGAAGCTTGCTCGCAGTCAAACGTAACTGCAAATGTGTAATTATCCGTGTAGCAGGGTTGATGGGCAAGGCGGTAACAAAACTGCCCCAAGGAAGGACAAACGGTAAAGCATTTACCAATGATATCAAAGGATTTTTGAAAGACAAGTCCACGAATGAGTGATAGTGATTGGCGTGCGCTGGGCGTAGTTAAAAGCCCAAATAGATACCAACACATTGGAAAAGCAGCGCATGTGCGCTGCTATGCTCGACCTAAAAAACGCAAAATGCAACAGGAAATCATCAAGAGTTTGCCTTTTAAATTAACCCACTATTGGAATGTGGATAGCTGTAGTACTTGGGCTGGGCTCGGCCTGTCCCAGGGAACTCTACCAAACTGAGATACTTTTTAAAGCTAGATGCTCAGAGGAGTCCAGTGTGGTGTGAGTTGCACAAGCGACATACCTATGACCAGCCAGGGCAATTGACTTAGTGGGTGTTAGCTGTTTAAGATAATAGAATAATAACAATGATTTTGTGGTAAATAACTGATATTGAAAATGTTTCAGTTCTGAAATTGTGAGATAATTAAACATTACTGAGCTTTGGAAGGGGCTAGTGGTTTTAAGAGTGTCTTAATTGCTACCATTATGTTCACCCTGTGTTAGACATGTACACCCTTCCGGTCAATGCATCTTCTCCATCTGTATATCTTACAACTCCTCTCTTTCCTCTTCAGCACCCTCGCTTCCCTCTCTCGGCGATACATTTTCTTGCATCTTCTCTTCACCACCCCCAAACACACAGCACACCTACTCACCTACGAGCACTGCATTTTCTTTTACTTTTAATATTACTTTTAATATTTTGATAGCAGTGTGGTTCCATCAACACATTCGCAGAGAATCACGATTTTAACTGTAATACATGACCATTGCTCTGTGCACTATGTAGAGAGGCCATGTATTGGATGACCTTGTATTCTGAACACCTTTTTTGACCCATTGACAAGAACAGTCTCAACTCCAGAGCTCTCAAACGTGGCATGGAGGCAATACAGTTCAAAGTATACACTATACAAAAGATTATGCTACACAAAAGGAAAATCATGAACACAACAAACGTGAAATATAAAAAGGAACTAAATCGCTGACATTGATTAACCTAATGTTTTTTTGTATTCAGGGTTCAGAAATCAGTCAGTTTTTCAGTTTCTCTTGTATTTCCAAAAGTATCAATGACGGACACCATAAACGATAGGTATCATCTTATGACACCACATTAGTAAGGTGAATTGCACCATATCACAGAGCATGTATTATTTATGCTTTCATTAGAGGTAGTCAAACAAGGACTGGCACCAGAGAGTCCACCTTGGACCTTAATAGGAGCCTACGGCTAAGGCTCCGAAACATGTAGACTAGGAAGTCAGGTAGTTCTGCAGCCGCTTTTTAATCATACCACCTCCAAGAGATCTATTAAATCATTGGAATTACTAGGAGACAGATATTTGTAACTCACCCAAGACCCCACCACTCCTATCCCTCCTGTGATTCACTTTGACAAGGCTACATCGGTGCTCCCACATATCCCGTAGGTCGTAGCACGCCCGCTCCATAGCGGAATGGGAAGAAACCCAATAATTAAGCATGTCACCAAGGGGTAACCCTGGTGGTTGAGGGTTTTTCTAGCAGGAAAATCCTTTTTCTATCCATCCTGTGGTAATTCTTTTAGGTGGGTCTCTTTAGTAATGTTATATAGGCTATAAGGAGGACAGCCCCAACCCCACAATCTCCTTCTCCCTCTTTGTTTTTGTACTTCCTAGAACAGGCATGATACTTTTTTTAGTATAAATGGTTACCAAGCGTGCAGCAAATGGATGGGAGTAATAGAGTTTCTAACTACAGTGCAGGGTGATCTTTTGGAATGTTCCCAGACAGGACACAAATGTGTCTCGACTGCTGCGTATTCTTGGCTCTGCTTCCTAGCTTTTAAAGAAGCATAGACACAGTGGGAACGCTCTGCATAATATGACTGTGGCAGATGACAGTGTTATGGTATTTCAAGTCCCCAACAGAATTCTCAATCGTTTGAATTATTTGCCACTGTGAAAGGTAAACTGTCATTTCAATTGTCTGTAGTTCATTAGTCAGCACTGTGTTTCATCTGGATGCCCTTCAAGAGCTGTACAAGCACATTAGCTGCAGTATCGGAGTAGGATACTTTGTGTACCACTGAACAAATTGTAATGGCTGAAATGGCTGAAAACGTATACATCACGAAAATGCCCTTGGCTAATTCAAAACATGAAAGACAACCTGTTAGCAACTGAGTTACTGATTGAGGACGGTGAGGCCCTTCTCAAGCAGCAACCACAATTTCTGTCAGGGTGAAAAACAAGCAAACCCTAATTTAGTCTGTGCTTCACCTTCTGGTAGCTTGGCACATAAGGCTTTACTTAGAGGCAATGTCAATGTCGAAGGTATTCATAAAGCATTTCAAACAGTAATAAAGTGAAAACACAACACAACAAAAATCCCACACCAATTTAGGAAAATAGAATAAAATGCAATAAGATATTTGACTTCAAAATGACAAAACTCTAACCAGCAGAATCGGAGGTATGCAATTGCAAAAATTTGAGGGGAGTACAGCTTCTAAAAGCACAAAGTGCCTCTCGCGATTATCTGGTCGTGCCAGGCATGGTAAACGTCACAAGCTCAGGCTGACCATGATGGAGGACAGGCCCAATATAGGGGTCAGGTTAGTCCTGCTGAAAGAGTTACCTTCAAAGTCCCGCGTGAAGAGTTCCATCCGCTGTGGAAGTGGGCGAGAGGAGCAGGGAAAGCATTGTGGATTGTCAATGTAGCACGAAGACAAGGCGGGCATCATGGATGGTCATCGCTGTAGCACGAAGATCTGTCAGGCGTTGCGGACAGCTATTACTGGAGGTTCACTTTGGAGGTCACCATGTGCTATTGATGCTGTAGCATGAAGTGCAGATCTTGCGTTGCCCAGCGTTGCTGGCATTTGCTGTGGGGCAAAGAATCGAGTTCACCAGAACTTTGTGTTAGTGGGCAGCATAGGTAGCAAGATTGTGGCATGAACAGACATGTTTGCAAAGAGCCCAAAACTTCAGGATTTCTCCTTTTCTTTGCAGAGGAGCTAATTTAATGCCACACTGAGGAACCAGGATCTCAGGGGCACCTTATGGGGGCCAGGAACACACTCCAGCAGAGCTCAGGCTGTTCCAGAGAGCAAGGAGCTCCTGGAGTTTATCCCTATAGCTCAAAACCGTAGGTCATTTGACTGACCCTTGGAATCACTTTGCCTGGGATAAAGGTTGCAGGTTCAGTTTTCCTTCTCATCAAGCAGGGCAGCAGAGTGGCAATCCTTAGGGCAGCACAGCAGTCCTCCTCCTGTTGTATCAACAGGTCCAGAGGTGTACTGAAGAGTCAGGTCAGAGGTTCCAATGTGTATACCTAGTGCCCACTTTGAAGTAGTGAACGTTTCTAGAGCATTCAATATGAAGTCTTTGAAGTTGCGTGGCTCCAGCCTGGCTGCAAGAACAATCCAGTGATGGCAAGTCCTATGTGTGAAGGCAAAGGCAGGTCACAGCTAATGATTTGCAAGTGGGGCTGTGCTTAGCTTCCCCTTCGCCCCATCTTGCCAGTTGATGTTCCATTCAGGCACACCCACTCCCTCCAATGTGTGGCTGTCTGGGAGGAATAAACAAAGTTCAATTGTCAACTACACCCAGTCATGTGACCCATCTACAGGCTGCAGACACAAATGGTTAGGGCAGGAAAATGCCAACTTGCTAAAAGTGGCATTTTCAAAATTGTAACTTAATATCGGACTATACCGTTAAAGAGGATTTTTAATTACAATTTCTGAGACATCAAACATGAAATGTTTACCTGTTCCGAATCGCAAAACATCATGTATTGCTTGTAATAAGGAAACCAGTGTTACTGTATGTGAGAGGTAGGCCTTGCAGTAGTGGAAAACAATTTTTAACTATCAGGACATGTAAACCTTTAAAGTACATGTCCATTTTTGTGAGTTCACTACACCTTTCCCTATAGGCTAATTAGGATTTTCCCTAGGAGTACCTTATGTGTATTAAAAAAGAAAGTTTGGGCCTGGCAAATGGTTTATTTTGCCAGGTCGAAGTGTCAGTTTAAACCTGCACACAAAGGCTGCAGTGGCAGGCCTGGGACATGCTTAAAAGGGCTGCGTAAGTGGGTGGCACAATCAGTGCTGCAAGCCCACTAGTAGCATTTAATCTACAGGCAGTGGGTGCATTTAGTATCTCTTTACTAGGGACTTACGAGTAAATTAAATGTGCCAAATGGGTGTAAGCCAATTTTACCATGTTTAAAGGACAAAGCATAACCACTTTAGCACTGGTTAACAGTGATAAAGTGCATCATAAAAGCCATCAAAAATGGGTTCTGAAAAAAGGAGAGCAAAGTCTAAAAGTATGGGGATGACCCTACAGAAAGGGCCAAGACCAGCACAACCTATCCAATGCCAGAAGGGGGCTTGTACAAACAAGCCAATAGATGAGAGTGCAGACCAAATGCCCCTTTCTTTGTTTGTAAGTTGTGTTTTTTTTGTCGAGTGTGCAGAGGTGACCAGTGTGTCTTACTAGACAGTCTAAGCTGCCGGTATCCTGGTCCTAAAAATGTCTTCAAATATACATGAAAAAGTGAAAATTAGAATTTCGCTCTAATTACATTTTAAAATATTGGTTGCCTGATAGTAATAACAGTTAATGCACAGTCATAAGTGCGACTACAGCTGTGGGAACACACATCAGACATTAGATATTGGAAGCACGAAAAAAGTTAGCATTAATCAATCAGATCGTTGTGAATTTATTCCAAATGCCCTTTGAAAATACAAATGTTCTTATCTGCTCGTATATAAATGACAAATATAACACTGATTTGTTTAGCTGTTGTATGTACAGCAAGCAAATGTAGAAACTACTGTATTCTAGAAATCTTTTTGTTAAATCTCTTGTGCAAAAATCCATACTTTCGATTGCATTCTTTTTTCAGTCATATTCGTAACCCCCTTGAAACTCCTCCATTTCATCGCATCAGAAATGCCATAATTCTGTATCCTTCTCTTTGTGTTTACAGGTACTTCTAGTATTTCTGTGGGTAATCATTCTGCAACACTCCACAACCAATTGGATCTGGATTGGTCTTTTAAATATAAACGGGGTGTAGCGCTTTAGCCCTACTATGTACTTTTATAGTTTCATAAACTTATTCCCGTTTTATGCCGCTTCTTTTCACAACCTCGCTACCTGGCAAATGATTCAGCATTTCCCTTTACTTTCCCTGAAATGTCCATATAATTTGCTGTGCTTCATTCAATGCTGAAATAGCTTTCATCCATGTAAAGTTATGCCTTCATAGGTATGTTAATTTTGCGCACTGACGTCAAGTGCTGCGCTCCCTCACTCAGCTATTTCTTTTATAAATATCTTATACTTCGGTGGCAATAATCTTTTGATTGTCAGAGCCAGCAGATCCTTTCAAAGCAATTTTCTCTGATGTTCTGTGATCAGAAAAAACAGTCTCGTTCTCAGGAGCTCTTGATGAGATGGAGAAGGTCCCTTCATTCCCCATGTTGCATGCCTTAAATTTGTACCATGTGTGACCTGTAAATTTAAAACAGTGGCTAATATCTCCCCTATATCGTCTGAGCATTCCTCCTGTCCTGCTAGACTGCTAAATAGAGGGAAAGTGTTTGTGAAAATTAACGAGCATTAGGTATGTACGTGTCCCTCACAAATTCTGGCATTGCAAGGTACACATTGCATTAGTTTCCTGGACTGAATATTCTTTCACTGCCCCTCACGGTGTGGCAATCTGTTGTATAGTGCTTTGCACTCAGTAGCGGCTCCTCCATTTGGGTGAAGGAGCATTGCTCACCTGCCAGCAACTGTAAAACCTTTAAATTATTGTTTTCTTTGAAAGGGGTGGTGCCACAGGGGTGACGTGCACTAAGGGGGAGGGCTCAGCACTCCCCCTTCTCACAGCGCATGTATGTTTGACCGGCCAAATCCTCTTTAACGGTCTCCGACTGACCAAACACACCTGCCCTGTAGGGTTGCTGGGATGAAGAGAGCCTCCATAGGCTCCCAGTCTGCCTGGGAGCACCCTGGCTGGGTGCCCAAGGCAATCCTGACGCTGCCCTGTGCAGCATCAGGATTGGAGCAGGGTAGGCTGGGAGCCTGTGCCTGCAGCGAGGAGCGTCGAGGGACAGAGGAGCGGTGGAGGACGTAAGTGATTACATTTTTTTTTTTATTAAATGTGTATTCCCTTGCGCCCCCCGCACTTCCCCAGCCCACTCCTTCAGCAGCCCACCACTGTCTTCACTGATGACTTTGGATCACATTCTCGTAACAATCAAAATGGTTGACAATTGATGAGAATCAGAAGTCAGCAAGTGCATCTAAATTAGGGATATTTGTGTTCCATTTAGTGCATAATCCCAGTTGAAGACAAACAACTTGACTGGGTGCAAAGCACCTCCTTGCTTTCTAACCTGTTTGTACGAGTCAAACCTCATTGAGATTTTTCCTATTTAGTTTTACTTACTGTGACAACTTTAATGTAGTTTTTAATACTCCCTGGTCAGCTTAATGTTTTTCTGATGCTGTGAATTTCAGTATGTCACAGAGCTCTGTGCTGGCAGTTAGTCGCATCTTGTGGAGGTGGCTTAGTTAGCAGAGTGTCGCTTCTTGTGCAATACCCTGTGATCTGCATGTCTACTTAAACCTGCTAAAGAAGAGCTCCTTTTTGTACACTAAGGGATTGATTATGAGTAAGGTGGAACAGAATTACTGCTTTGAATTCTGCTCCACCTAATTTTGAGGAGTCAGTTTTTCCAGCTGTGGGAGAATCTGACCCAATTTTTCCAGCTGGTAAAACTGGACAGAAAATTTGCATTAGACTTTGACTGCAGGAGCAACTAAGCATAATTTCTGTTTTGTTCTGACAAGGGGAGCATACAATGCAGCCCTCTCCCAGAAAA
Source organism: Pleurodeles waltl (assembly GCF_031143425.1). Classification (NCBI taxonomy): domain Eukaryota; kingdom Metazoa; phylum Chordata; class Amphibia; order Caudata; family Salamandridae; genus Pleurodeles; species Pleurodeles waltl. The sequence continues at coordinate 1,599,295,658 of NC_090444.1, forward strand.
TACTTTCCCCTTCCCTCCTCTACTCCTCCTACCACATCACTCTCCCCCAGCCCACCCATTGACCTGCACGTAAATTTACATCTTGCTCAGAGCAGCTAGTAAGTGTAAATGGTAAAATCTTATGGGATGGCGAATTCCCTGTGGTTTGTAACCAGAAAAATCAATCACACATTAGTCCCCATTTCACAGAGTTTTACTCATATTTGCTCGGCATTGGTGCAGTTATCGCATGATAACAGTAAAATCATCTGCAGTTTTACCGCATATACCCCCTGTTAGAAATGGGTTTTTTGGCTGGCAGTCAGGTTACCCTCTGTCCAAGCAAGAACCCTCACTCTAGTCAGGGTAAGTCACACACAATCCAAAATTAGCCTGTGCCCACCCTCTGGTAGCTTGGCACGAGCAGTCAGGCTTAACTTAGAAGGCAATGTGTAAAGCATTTGTGCAATAAATCATATAATGCCATAATATAGCACCACAAAAATACACCACACAGTGTTTAGAAAAATATATAATATTTATCTGGGTATATGCAGGTCAAAACGATCAAAGATGCAATATGAATTTGTAAAGATATCACTGAAAAGTGATATAAAGTGTCTTAAGTCTTTAAAAAGCAAACAAAGTCTCTTTCAAGCACAAAGTACCTGGTTTGGAGTGGAAAATCTCCGCAAAGGGCGGCAGAAGAAGAGATACGTGGAAAAATGGTGTCTGCGTCGATTTCTCCCCAGCACACACGGACTTGCGTCGTTATTTTTCACGCGGGGAAGTCGTGTGTCATTTTCCTGCGCTCGGACAGTCTCTTTCTGTGGGTCGCGGGGATTACCAGATGTCCCAGGTCTGTGCGTGGATCCTCCTGCTTGTTTTCCGGCTGCGCGTTGTTCCGCGGGGCTGTGCGTCGAAGTTTCACTCTCACGGCAGGCGTTGCGTCGATTTCTCCTCTGGAAGTCGGGCGGCGTTGTCCTAGCTAGGCCGTGCGTCGCAGTTCCGGTCGTCCCGAAGGCGTTGCGTCGATCAGCGTCGGTGTGCAGCGTTTTTCTCGCCGTGGAACAAGCTGTGCATCGAAATTTTCGCTGCACGAAGCGTCCAAATGAAAAAGAGAAGTCTTTTTGGTCCTGAGACTTCCGGGAACAGGAGGCAAGCTCTATCCAAGCCCTTGGAGAGCACTTTTACAGCCAGACAAGAGTTCAGCAAGGCAGCAGGCCAACAGCAAGGCAGCAGTCCTTTGGAGAAAGCAGACGGGTGAGTCCTTTGAGCATCCAGGCAGTTCTTCTTGGCAGGATGTAGTTTCTGGGTCAGGTTTCTTCTCCAGCAAGTGTCTGATGAGGTAGGGCAGAGGCCCTGTTTTATACTAAATTGTGCCTTTGAAGTGGGGGTGACTTCAAAGAGTGTCTAAGAAATGCACCAGGTTCCCTTTCAGTTCAATCCTGTCTGCCAGGGTCCCAGTAGGGGGTGTGGCAGTCCTTTGTGTGAGGGCAGGCCCTCCACCCTCCCAGCCCAGGAAGACCCATTCAAAATGCAGATGTATGCAAGTGAGGCTGAGTACCCTGTGTTTGGGGTGTGTCTGAGTGAATGCACAAGGAGCTGTCAACTAAACCTAGCCAGACGTGGATTGAAAGGCACAGAAAGATTTAAATGCAAAGAAATGCTCACTTTCTAAAAGTGGCATTTCTAGAATAGTAACATTAAATCCGATTTCACCAGTCAGCAGGATTTTGTATTACCATTCTGGCCATACAAAATATGACCTTCCTGCTCCTTTCAGATCAGCAGCTGCCACTTCAACAATGTATGAGGGCAGCTCCAATGTTAGCCTATGAAGGGAGCAGGCCTCACAGTAGTGTAAAAACAAATTTAGGAGTTTTACACTACCAGGACATATAACTACCCAGGTACATGTCCTGCCTTTTACCCACACAGCACCCTGCTCTAGGGGTTACCTAGGGCACACATTAGGGGTGACTTATATGTAGAGAAAGGGGTTGTTCTAGGCTTGGCAAGTACTTTTAAATGCAAAGTCGAAGTGGCAGTGAAACTGCTCACACAGGCCTTGCAATGGCAGGCCTGAGACAAGGTTAAGGGGCTACTGAAGTGGGTGGCACAACCAGTGCTGCAGGCCCACTAGTAGCATTTAATCTACAGGCCCTAGACACATATAGTGCACTCTACTAGGGACTTATAAGTAAATTAAATAGCCAATCATGGATAAACCAATCAATAGTACAGTTTACACAGAGAGCATATGCACTTTAGCACTGGTTAGCAGTGGTAAAGTGCCCAGAGGTCAAAAGCCAACAACCACAGGTCAGAATAAGATAGGAGGAAGGAGGCAAAAAGTTTGGGGATGACCCCATCAAAAAGCCTGGTCCAACACCCCTAAGTAGTGTGCAACTTATAATCAATGCCTAAGAGGCATACCTTTCACTTGATCATCTTCAGTTATTGCACTGGGATAAAGTTGGCCTTATCTGTGTTTAAAATAAGGTTACAACAGTAAACGGCTGATTGGTTGCATAGCATGGTCGGTTAAAGGATGAAATAACTGGCATTCCTGCCTTATCCTTTGTTTCTTCTGCCACTGTGCTTGGAACTACTCATGCGCTCATGTCATGAAGACCACCAGAGGAAAACAAAAATGTAAATAATGTTTTCTGAGGCCTGTTTACTTTCTTTAGCTTACACTACTTACCTTACCTTAACCCCCGAGTCCCAAATAGAAGGTCAGGGTTTTACTCCTGCCGTTTTGACTGATGCATATCCATTTTGTCCATTGCCTCACCCATCTGGCAGTTTTTCTGACAAGATATTTGCTCCTGCCAAAAGAAAAAAAGGAGAGCTGAACAGTCCCCAACCCAGAGGAGAGACAGCCACTGAAAATAGGTAACTGCAAGAGACTAGTGAAAGTTATAGAACAACATTTCTGGCCTCAAATCCACACTTGTGTGTCAGTGTTATGCTGATGGTCTGGTGTCCATTGAGGCGGCAGGATCATCAGAGGCTTGGAGGCAGCAGGGTAATCAGAAGTCTTTCAAGTCATTATTAGGGTACTATGCTGTTGTGATGAGCTGTGATCGTCAGAAGAGGCAGTCATCTGAAAGGAATTAAAAGCGGACAGTGAGAGTGAGGAGCCTTGAATTTGTTTCAGTCCCATTTGGTTCTATGTGCAAGTTATAATCAAAGTATCAAAGTCTAAGTTCATATTATCATGAAGAGTAGCTGCAATTATAAGTGTTGAGTATTTAACAACGAAGGGCAGGGCATGGTTGCACATTTAGTCAGCTGATCTAGTAAGTCAATTAGGTTCTAAGCTTCACTCTTAGGGTAAGCTGTGAAAATAAGATCTGAAGTTTGTTTTTACTGGCCTTGTTTCGGTGCATGTGTATGCATTGCAAGTCACAATGTAGTGCCTGGGTAAACTATCAATGACCTTTATGAAAGATGGGAGGGTCCACTCGTATGTTAGAAGAGGGGTCAACTTGTCCTGATTGAGTAGAAATATATTGCAGATTCTTTAAAGAAGCCTCCACATGGAGCTTACACGTGTTTTGGTCATGGCTCCAATGGACCACTACAAAGTTGTTTACAGTTGCCTCCCAAAGAAGCTCAGTGCCAGTGTTAGAAATTAGGTCTTTTGTTGGCAGTCAGTTTGCACCCTGTCCAAGTAGGGACCCTCACTCTAGTCAGGGTAACAGAGTCACACTCCTAAGATAACCCCTGCTCACCCCCTTGGTAGCTTGGCACGAGCAGTCAGGCTTATTTCAGAGGCAATTTGTTAAGTATTTGTACCCACACACAGTAACACAGTGAAACCACTGCAAATGTACACTACACCAGTTTAGAAAAACAACCACAATTTATCTAAGTAAAACAAGAACAAAATGACAAAAATCCAACATACGCAAGCAAAGATATGAATTTTAAAAGATTAAACCCCAATAAAGCTCTTAGAAACATGCTAGTTCCAGCTGGTGCAATCGCGGCATCGTGATGGAGTTGTTCCCTACAGTCGGACGCCACTCACGAGGGAGTGAGTCTCCAGTCACGGAGTCGCACAGGCCCCAGGTACAGTACCTTGGAAATGAGGCAGAGTCAAAGAAGTGGCCTGGAGTCGGGAAGGTGAGGTGTCGCTGGAGCTGGTGCGGCGTTGGTTCCGTACTGCTACGCAGTAGGTAGGGTGTCAGTTCCTTACTGCTAAGCAGGGAAGGTGAGGTGTCAGTTCCTTACGGAGGCGGCGGAGGTCAGGCAGTGTTAGCGGTGAGGCATCGCTTATTTACGATACGGTGGTGTTGATGAGTCCAGCGGGTCAAGACGCAATAAGGCAACATTGAAGTGTCCCTGTCACACCACAGGCCACAGTTGCTGCGGTGATCAGGTGACATGGACTTTGGTGACACTACACTCAGGGCTCACCATGTTGCAGTACTTCAGAGGTGCTGAGGCGGCATCGGGCCTGCATTGTCATGATGGTCATCGCACTTTAGTGGGGACCACAGCTTTGGGTGCAGGCAGCGGCACCGGTTCTGGATTCGTCCAGAGTTGGTGTGTCTGGCTCTTCTTGTTTTTCTGCCGGACTTCACCCTCAATGGCCCAGGAATTGGAGTGGACACCCCTTGGCAAGTCAGGGTCCTCAGCAAGTGAAACCAGGGGCTGGCAGGTGAAGTCTTTGATATCCCTGAGACTTCTTAACAGGAGGCAAGCTCAGTCCAAACCCTTGGAGATACTTCACAAGCAGGATGCACAGCCCACTCCATTCTTTGTCCTTTCCAAAGCAGAAGCAGCAACTGCAAGCCAACCCAGCAAAGCACACACACAGCAAAAGGGCAGTACTCCCCATCACAGCTCTGCAGCTCTTCTCTTTGGCAGAGTCTCCTTTTGATCCAAAAGTGTTGTAAAATCTGGGGGTTTGGGTCCAATACTTATAATAATTTCTGCCTTTGAAGTAGACAAACTTCAAAGGAAAGCCTTTGTAATTCACAAGACCCTGCGTTTCCTGCCTTGGTTCCAGACACTCTTCTGGGGGGGGGTTTGGAGACTGCATTGTGTAATGACAGACACAGCCCTTTTCAGGTGCAGGTGACAGCTCCTCCCACCACTCTAGCCCAGGATGACCCATCAGGATATGCATGGCACACCTCAGCTCCCTTTGTGTGGCTGTCTTGAGTGAATTCACAACCAGCCCCACTGTCATACTGACCCAGACATGATTTCCACAGCCAGGCAGAGGCATGGAATGGTTAAACAAGAAAATGCCCACTTTCTAAAAGTAGTATTTTCAAACATGCAATTTAAAAACCATCTTTACTGAAAGATGTATTTTTAAATTGAGTTCAGAACCCCAAACTCCAGATCTCTATCTGCTCCCAATGGGAAATTACACTTAAAAGATATTTCAAAGCAATCCCCATGTTAACTTATGGCAGGTATATGCCTTATAATAATGAAAACCGAATTTGGCAGTATTTCACTATCAGGACATGTAAAACACACCAGTACATGTCCTACCTTTTAAATATTCTGCACCCGCCCATGGGGCTACTGTGGCCCTACTTTAGGGGTGCCTTGCATGTACTTAAAGGCAAGGTTTGGTCCTGGCACGTATGTGCACTTGCCAGATTGACATGGCAGATTAAAACTACTCACAGACACTGCAGTGGCAGGTCTGAGACATGTATACAGGACTGCTGATGTGGGTGGCACAATCAGTGCTACAGGCCCACTAGTAGCATTTGATTTACAGGCCCTAGGCACACATAGTGCATTATACTAGGGACTTACTAGTAAATCATATATGCCAATCATGGACATCCAATCATAATCACAATTTACACAGGGAATACTTGCACTGTAGCACTGATCAGCAGTGGTAAAGTGTCCAGAGTACCAAAACAAGCAAAACTAAATCTAGCACAGTCAACAGTACAGGAGGCAAAAAGTTGGGAGGAGACCACTCCCAGGGTGCCAGTGCCATGTCTAACAGCCAGACTCCACAGAGTGGAAAGTCAGGCAGGCTTTAAGTTTCTTCATTTAAGGCTATGGGATCATATTAAGCCAGCAGAAATGACTCTAAACTGGATCCACACTGAATTCAGGATGAAGTTTAAAACACTGCACATTTAGGTAGAACACACAATGTGAGAAAGGTTCTCACTACTTTTCAAGAAGACCTTCATTTAAGATAAACATTGCTTTGTGTGCAACCAAATAGTTACAGATCTAGGTCCCAAGTATCTAAATTATCCCTGAACCCTTTGTGGTCAGAACTTTCTTTCCTCTTCCTTTTTTTCTGTGCGCTACAGCGCCATGTAGTGGTATAGGCAAGGTATAGAGCATTACTAAAAAGATTTAAATAAAATACATTATTAATTGATGAGCAACAATGTATCGAGCCTTTTAGAGTAGAAGATTTTAAATAATTTTGGTGTGAACTCCTTTTGTGAGAAACCCAATTCACATCTCTCTAAGGACCAATACATTATTCTCCTCACACTTGTGACTGTTTGTTTTTAGCAACATTGTGACTTATAGCATGCCTATAATAACTATCTGGAAACCCATCTCCTTTCTACAAGGATGGATGGGGTGGAAATCCTTAAAACTCAAAGACCTCTTCAAATAAAAGGCCTCAAATTAGTGTAAAGTTGTTGGGCCTCTCTGTTTTGGGGTCTGTATATTGAGGGGCATCTTGGCATAGTTAGCAGTTACAGATGGTTTAACTGTCATCCTCCTCACTTGAGGTTTAACCTAATAGGCCCTCATATACTGAGTTTTGTGCCAGAGTTTTGCTCTGCGTTAACACCAACGAAACAGCTTCTGATCTTACAAAATACACTGATAAAAATACTCAACCACCAAACCCAACTTTCCTCTTTCCAGGCCAACCTTTCGACCATTGTATTTTCATCCTATACATCTGAAAGTTTGTTTAACATTATATTATTTATTTTACAATTTTCCATGAGGGCGGTCAAGGCTTAACAGTAGAGTGTTGCCTACATACAGTAAAGCTGGGAGGTGGTCACTAGCCAGTTTTGGAAGGAAGTTCACAGCATCTTTAAGTACTTGGCCAAGGTCTAAATAATATAAATTAGGAAGGAGCAGGTCCAGGGTATACCTTTACTTGACCATCCAAGATATTTAAACTTTTTTTCGGCATCAACCTCATTTTATCAGTTTTGGCAAGTGCACAGTTATACTGATACAGTATATGAGAGCATCAACATATATAGTAACAGCCCCATTTGTTTGAGCTTTGCCCACAACAATATCTGATAAATATCAAAAGATGTGTCAACATACTTAAAACAGCACCACAGCTAGTCTTACTAGCATTGACAATGAAAGGGAATATTTGACATGAAGCACCCTATATAGAAACCAGTTTGAGCTTTAGGGAGAACAATGTTACTCTAAGGCCACTCAGGTATATGATGATGCAAAGTTTAGCCGTTACTGTACTAGGAGGTCTAAGCGCTGCTTTGAGTCTCTAGCTACCAGGGTCCACCCTGTTTCTCTTACTCTACAAAGAGACTGGAATATAATCCACTTAAACTAGAGGAACCCTAGTCATCACATCAATAAAATGGGTTTCATAATCGAAGCCCACCAAAGTGAGTTATATTTCAGCTTGACAGGAGTTGTCTGTTCACCAGGCTCTACTGCCCCAGAGAAGTGTGATGAACTAATATCCAAGACCAAATCATGAGAGGCAAGTAAAATAGATAATTGCAACTTCTGCTACAGTGACCTCTGGTCCATCAACAGTATGTTGCTGTCCTGTAATATAGATCCTCAGTATAAGCTTTGCTAACACAAATGATGAAATATTATGCTTCAGAGCCTTTGCCTTTTAGGCAGAAAGTTCTATAATTTGTCACAGTAGTGTATGATTTTGAATAAGTGGTTCCTGTTAGAAAAGCAATAATGTTTTTGTGTGTGAGTAATCAATGTTGTGTCTCTTTTTTCTTACATAGGCCCTTTTCTGTTTATTAGTCACGTTTGATCTACTTATGGGCTTTAGATGTCTGTCTTAACGTCTATTTAGTGGGATTTAAAATCGTCAAGCCATGTTGGAGCCCTGATGCTTTGCAAATACCTATCAGCATAACACATTATCACAATTCCAACCTCCTGCACTGTTCCATCAGTCTAAATATTATAAAGAGAGTAGTTTAACTATTCTGAGTGGTCCTTTATCTTTGGGACTTTAGATGTACTCCCCCTACTGTCAATGTGAAGCACAAGCTGATTTATGGGCTACTGCTTTCCTTGTATGATGAACCCATAAGCATGAAAACAGTAAACAGAGCCCTTCATCACCCAGTTAATATCTCTGAATAGAACTTCACTACATTCTATATTAATAGTCTGGTGCATGGACAAGGTCTTGCACTCATTTTCACTCAACCAAGATTATCCACAGAGTATCATGGTTCCCCTCACCATAAATGACATGACACTCATGCCGAATGGCCCCTCAAATATTGAGATTAAATACTCTCCCTCAGTTAAGGCAAACATAGCGTAAAGAAATTGAGATTGAAGATTCTCGCTAAGTTCCTTGAGGCATTAATTGCTGACTTTTGTGTCAAGCCAGTAAGAGGGGATGTGATTATGGACCTTCTGTTCTACATGACAGATATCATAACTTAGGGAAAGGTTGTTCACCCACTGCCCAGTACTTCCATCACTATAACTAAATATAGGCAATAATGGAAAGCTAATGATTAATGCCAACCAAAGTGTTCTGCAACCATTCAATGAGAACTTACTGAACTTAAAGGGTACCTAGACTAAATTCCCCATCCTCATTTTAGAGTAAACCTTCTCAAACCCAGCTAATAGTACTAGTTGATTTGAAACAGCCTGCATGACCTTCAATCCACCACTACTTCTCTCGCCTCCCACTATTAACCCTGATGACTCATTATATTTGACATCCACTGCCCAGACTACTGGGGTCCTCATAATTGTAAGATCTGCTGCCAAAAATACTCACAACATTCAAAACCACGTTGGTCAACATGGATTTCACCTCCCGGCCATAACAGAAACATATCTTCAAGAAGACTCCTCTGTTGCACACATAGCCAACCTCCTTCAATTAAACCATAATATTCTGCTGTGGAAAACAAGCCAGAGGCAAGGACATACGGGTTGCACTTGTTCATCTTGATTCACTTTCCTTCAATATAACAGACAGCCCATCATACATATTGTGTGAGTACATTTTAACCAAGGCCATCATCTTCTCCCCCTCTTCTATAATTTGTGCAGTTATCTTTCACACAATTAAGAAATGGCTAGGCACCTTCTAATCAGATGTCTTATCATTTGACCGACACGCTGTAATGCTTTCTATTTGCATTATCTTGAGTGATGTGAATATCTGGGTGGATGCTCCCTCAAACACTTTCTGACAAACCTTATTTGATGACTTGAAAGTCACTGGTTTACCACAAGTAGTCAGTGAACCAACACATGAAGGAGGATGTGGCCTTGATCTATTGTTATCTATGTTCCCTCAACTCAAGCTGCTCTGCAACAATTAGATATCATGGCCAGATCACTTCCTAATCAAAATATCCATATATATCCTTTCAGTCAATGATTCCAAACCCAGTCACAACATTAGTCTCCCCTTTCTAATAGCGTAACCTGAAAAATCTTCAACCAGAAGCCTTCATTCAGGGGCTAAATTGTATCTCAGGCCCTTGGCTTAATAACCCAGACAACATTCTTAATCATCTAATATCTAAGGTAATGAAGGCCCTTAATTCTCTAGCTCGCTCCAACATCACTACAACATCATGAAGTGTGGTACTACAAAATAAAAAAAAATGATATACAGAAAGCCTCTGGCAAATCAAAAGGCGAGACAGAGCCTCAGAAATATATTGGATAAAAACCAAACATCCCTCTGAACTCTTATTCTGCCATATTTGTGCTATAGGGTATACATATGCATGCACTAGAGCAAATAAACATACTGATAGTCTTGTTTATTTAAATCTTCTAAATCCACCATAGAATGTTTTTGAATCTCCAAGAAGATGGCCAACAATTTGCTTTCTTCCCCTCCCAGTCTCTGTTATAACCTCCTGTCATTCTTCACCAATATAATTAACTCCTTAAGGGCATGAATTACTGATTTGATGGGGCAATAATCATCAGCACATTAAGCACATCCTCATTTGAACAATCCCCAGTACATAAATTCCCTCTTTGTCCTCTCTAGACTCCTATAGACAAATATGTACCACCCTCTGAATCTGAGGTTACGGAAATACTGTGCTCCTTCAAGAAGCCCATCTCCAACATGAGATTTGACCAATGCCAAAGCTAGCAATGTTCTCCTAGCATTGTTATTGACCCATCTTGTAAAAGGCTTCTTATTCAGTAGGGAAATCCCACAGGCTCTCAAGCAAGTGATTGTTACACCCATCTTAAAGAAACCTATTGCAGATCCCCATATTCTGGTGCATTAGACACTAATCATGGGCCGCCCCTGTGCTGCCAAGGCAGTTGAAACTGTCATCTCTCACCAATTGTCCTCCCATCTGTAGTCCATGGCTTTCTTAGTGGCTTACAGTCTAGATTCAGGCCACAAATGAGCACCAAAACCAACCTAATAAACACAAAGGAGGAGCTGCTATCTGCCAATGGCCAGGACCAACCACGTGCCCTGTACTATGTGCTCTCTCTGATTCATTGAACAGCATTGACCATCAGGTGCTCATTCAGTCATCTTCCTAAGTGGTTATTAGCATTATTGATCTGGCATGACTCACTTAATTCGTATTCATAACCATCAAGTCGACATAGGTCCTTTCCTCTCAAAACAGCTACCATCATCTTTTGTGTTCCCCACTTTGTCTTCCACTCTATTTAACACCTACGTGGTGCACATAATATCCATCTTAGCCTTCTGTAATATTGGTTAACAAATGTGTATGGTGATAACTAGCTTTATCTAAAGGATAAAGATCAATGTGGCAGCCTCCCCTAGCTTTTCAGTTACCTCTTCCACACCCACCTTTCGATGCAGTAACATTGGATGTGCCTTAATAATGAGGATGTTCGTTAGTAGTGAAGAGAGTGAAAAATTGCTCTTTGGTCATGTTAGCCCCTTCTTCTTCTCATATCCAGTAATCAGAGATCACATTCGTTACCAGTGAAGCAAGCTTGAAATCTCAGTTTGATCTTCAATACTGATACTTCATTTTGGAAAATGTGCAAATCTGTATTTTTCACCTGTGCCCGCTCATAGAAAATCACCTTAACCTTCACTGTGTCTTCTACTATATGGATTACTTTGATGGCCTCTACATACTTCTCCCCAACACATTGATCGCCATCTGCAACAAGTAAAAAATCATGCTGCTCACATGGTACTATGACAGAAGCCGCTATGATCACATTAACCCTGCACTCATATCAATTTATTAGCTCCCTGTGACAAAAGATCACACTTTAAAACTCTCTATATTATTCAAAAGGCACTGAATAGCCCACTGCCGAACAACATCACCAGTTTATTTCCATATAAATCAACTCAGAGTCTTGTGTTTGCTCACAGAAGTCTGCTGTCACCCCACTGTGTTAGGTACAAAAGATTTGATTACAACTTCCTTCTTTACCAAGGCTCCTCCCTCTGGGATTTTCCACCCGTTCAGGCAAAACTTGAAAACAACTACATCAGATTCAGAAAATCCATGAAGATGCACCTTTTCCTTGTCCACGTGTGTAATTATGTTGCCCTATACCCTAGTCCTACAGTCAGATACCTACCGCCGCCCCATCCTTTATAACAGTGTTATGGACGTCTGCATACCTAAGGCTTTGAAATTGTTGTGAACTATGTAGGAGGCTATTACACAACATCTTATTAGATGGATTGGTGGGACCTATTTCCATATATTACCCCACTTGAGCGCTAAGAAGCCATCAATTGAGGTGCTTAATAGCGCTTAACAAACCCCCTAAATAAATACGATTTTGAATTTATTGTGAGAGTTGCCGCTATTGCATTCTGATTTCGGGTTCAGCTGTATTCAAAGTGTCATGCTGTGTACCCCTCTGCCAGGTATCACTGTTGAGGGGACAATTGCATTGCCCCTGCATCGGGTTCTTTCTTCGTGCCTATTGGTTGCCGCCGGGCAATATTTCGTGTTTCAGCATGCAGTATTAATTCGTGCTCCATGCGCTTTGTGAGCATCACGCCCACCACTTTGTGGAATGGCTTAGATATATTTATTCACCTTTACTTATGCAGAGTTTCTTCATGCTTCTGGGTACCTTCGTTCTACTGTTTTATTGCCCTACTGGTATCATTGGTATAATTTCTCATGGTTGACTTTCCTGTAGGTGGAGTGAGTGTGTGTGTGTGTGTGTGTTGCGCCGATCGTCACTCGTTATTTGAAGGAGGGGGAGTGTGCACTCGGAGTTCGCGTTTGTTAACGATGCTTGGAAGGTCAGTATGTCATAGGCAGCTGTGCTAGCAGTGAAGAGGCCGAATAGAGAGGATGTGCAGCTCTCCTGAAGGGCCCCCTTTACAAGGTTATTTCTACTTCCAACGGATTAATAGTAAGATCTTCTGTTTTGTACACTGAATGTCAGATAAGATATGCCTGATAAGTCACCTGTAACCAGGGCTTTTCGCTCTTGTATCAGGGTCAGGCTTACCCTCCGGCTTTTGCGTCTTGTGTTTATTTTTTGTCGACCATTGGTATTTGTCATGCTTTGCATGCCATTTCGGTAGCTAGCTATACAATGCAATTTTAATTGTTTACGTTATACGGAAAGGCGCAACCTCGCCGTCGCACTCAATTTATTCGCCGGCTCTTTCATTTGCAGTTCATTTTCCTGCTGTTTTGGTCAGGTAAACTCAAGGCCAGATATAAAAGTGTTTGAATTACTGGGGGTAGTAAGTGCTTTTGATGTAACGCGGTCAAAGTAAGACACACGTAGCAGCTGTCTCTCCTTGTAGCTGTGGCGGAAAAGCTGCTACAGAGGGCGCACCGAGCTAGACAATCACTTGCCTTCTTCAGCAGAGAAAAGATTTTGTGACGAGGTAGTCACGCTGATTGGTTGAGGTTCTTGAGGAAAGGAACACTGGCTTAGTTTTCAACTGAAGATGGCGTTGATTCCTGAGGTAGTGTTGCTACGATATGTATCAATTATTTACACACAACCCACGCGACTTGGATTAGGTTTAGAGGCAAAAGGAGGCGCTTCAGACATTGTATAAGAATGTTTCTGCCTTTGTTATGCTTTGTGTGTAAAGTCATGTTGACATCACAGTCTCTGGCGTCAAAGGATCAGGTTTTTGAAAGTCACTCCGGAATGTGCATTACCTTTTAAGAATCGATTGTCTTGAATCTATGTCTTCTGCGGTTTGCACTTGATATTACACACTTGTTTTCCTCCAGCGTTGTTTATTAATGGAAAATAGTTCGTCCAAAACCCTATGGTGTTGGCCAAACAGTATACCAAAACCTAAAGGAAAGTTGTAAACATAAGCACCATATAAGAGTTTACACTAGCTATTTACTTTGGGAGTTAGAAAGGAAAGCGCCGACCAAGTGATGCCTCCGTACAAGACAAAGTCATTTATTGTTGACCAATAACATGTTGAATATGTTATGGTGACTATGTATAGCTGTCTCACTTAGAGAAATAATGTATTTTATGAACCTTGGGATCCTTTTGGTGTTAAAGTGTATTAAAATGTCACCATACTTGGATAATAATACCACAGAATGAACGACAAGATTTGCGTTTAATCACTTAAAATGCAGGATAATTTGTTTTTCGTTGACACATAACTGTCACCCCTTGGCTGCAATATTCAGTCAATCATGCCACATAATTTAGTCTTCCATTGACTTGGACCCATTTGACTTCTTTTCCTATGACATATGTTTCTCAAATTGAAGATTTTGGTGTCTTCCCGAACCAGGGTGTACCCCAGTGTGTGGTGCTTGAACCAGGGGGTGCCTTGAGGCCCACAGATTCAACTGGTGTGAGAAAAACTTGACTATGGCATCTCGAAACTGATGTATAACTCTACATTTTCCTGATACTAATGGGATGCCAAGTGTGAGGTCTTGCCATCCCTTCCTTAGCATCCTAATTGGGAACCCTTGATCTGTGTCATATACCCTGCTGGCCGTCTAGCGCTTTGGGCCCCTGTCCAATGCCACTCTTTCACTTTTACAAGGAAGCTGAAGGTTCTAATACAATAGCTACTGACAAGTCATACAAAATTTCTGTTTACCGTAAAGGGGGTCCATTGTCTTATTTTTAACTTTGATTCGCTTGAGGGTGGGTTCTGGGATGATCTTCACAGCTTGGACGGAAATACCTATGGTGTCTTGAACTCTTGCTCTGATGCCACAGTACTCAGTCGCAGTGGCCAGGCAGTAAAGTAGCAATGTATAATAAATTGGCTGGAAGTATGGGAAGCCAAAGCAGAGTGAAAGCATAGACATGCCTTAAACATCAAGCCAGGACAGAGATCCTTATATCCAGTTTCAGCAGTTCCATGCATAGGCTTACACTGAACCCCACTGAATAAAAATGAATCAAACAGTGACCCGCTTTTAGGTGCTAGTACATGTTTCAGCCTCTTGCTCAGCTTCAGAAGATAGTAGGGCTTTCACGTTTGATCTGTTTAACCTCATTTTAGTTGCTTTCTATTTTACCTTTCCTGAATACGAACTACAGTCTTATTTCTTTTGTCAAAAAAATTACACTTACTGTATGGTGAATTTCAATTTTTTTTTTCCTTTTTGTAACAACTGTGTTATACTCAGTCTGGAATCAAACCATACCAACTTTGGAATAAACCTTGACTTTTCGACCAGTCTTCCATTAGTTATAGAAGTTTTTCACAGAGATGTTTTGAAAATTGCTTATGTAATTTTTCTTTACATAACAAAGATCTCTCTCAATACATAATGAAAGCAGTGTAATGGGGCACATTTTGAATATTTACTATCCACCACAGGTTAACTTGTGGGCAAAACACATGAACATAATGTTGTAATACAATAACTACTTAAGATTAACGTGTCAGCTATGAGAAACTGAGCAGATATGTGCACTAGTTACATTCCAATTTCTGAAACTCTAGACGAATAAGAGTTTCTCTTTTTTTTTTTTTTCTGTTGCATTCCATGGTCACAACAATTTACTGAAAGACTTAAAACCTCAACTGCTCGCCAGTTCATTCTTTTAACTTGTCAAATTAAACCATGCGAATAGACTGCTCCTATGCATGTCTGAAAAATAATCAGAGGCTCAAGGGAATGGTACATTCCAGAGGAATTGGAATAATTATTCTTTGGAGCAGTGGATAAGAAAAATGCTCCTAGATTTCAGGGTGTGAAATATAGATTCACGGAAATAAAGAGCTTCCACTGCCCGAGCTGGCTCCTCCCTTTTGCAGCTTGGTACGTGTCTTCCGGTTTCTGAGTGGAGGATTGGAGGGACGCGGAGGCTGGAGGTGCGGTTGGGTGATTGTGGCTGGGTCAGGTGCTGCGTGCGCAGTGTGTAACCTGTCCCCACGCCCCACCCCTGCCGTGGCCCTTACCCTTGCGGAGGAGAGAGGCAGAAAGAGGAGAGTGGTGGCAAGAGACAGAGATACGACTGCCATGGCGAGGTGAAGTGGATAGGCTATGAATCAGTAAGTGAAGCGCAAAGCCTCCATCCTGTACTTCGCTTCATCCCGCTTGGTGTTGTCGGTGCTTCAGCCCCTGGGGGTGAGTCTTGACTTCCAGCTCCACTATCGGCTCCATTATAGCCAATTGCTTTGCTTTGTGATGCTGTCAGGCCTCCTGCGATGACAGGGGTTGCTGCTGGGTCCCTTGCACGGTCTAAGTAGACACAGGCATAAAGAAGAGTCCATATGTTTGAATGAGGCGTAATTAAGGCATGTGGATGAGTGCAACAGCCTTAGTTGACCGTTGTGGAGAGTGTGCCCGCGTTTCCTGCAGAAGAGGCCCAACTAGGTTTCGGTTCAGTTTGCGGGCAACCTGTTGTGCCCCACTCACACATCGAGCCGGGATCTTGGTTCTGCCTCTTACTCTTTTTTTAACCTACATCATATTCCGTGCTGTATATGTTACCCAGTGAACTCCTCCTGGTATAAATTGGGACCTTTGTTACTCTCGCCGGTCAAGCATGACAGCATGTCTTCTACGCACTGGGAGACTCCTATCCTTCAGAGCATGTAAGAAGATAAAATCAAATCCACTCCAGAATAAGGGGAATAGCCTTTTGCAGGCAGAGTATCTAAAACCTTTTCTCCTGTTAGTTCAAAAAGATATTCCAGCTTTCCCTATGACTATTTTGGATGGGGCCACATCTGCCTACAGAGTATGTTCTCCCGTGGTTTCAGAAGGTGCTATGGTTTCCTCTGTTGTTGTTCCATCTCAAACAAGGATATTTCCATCAAAAGAGGAAACAGAGAAAATTATATCTTCTCCTCATTGTGCTTCAGGAAATCTCCCGACTGAGGATTTTACACTCCTGAATATTGACTGCAATGTTATTAGCAAGCCAAGAATAGTCCCCTTAGAGGTAGGAGTTACACCTCTCGTTGGGCCAAACCAATCTTCTGGGTTCAAACTCTTTAGTAGTACACCTTCTGACCGAGTGTGTTCTTCTCTTCAATTATCTGATATTCCCGACTTTTCAATTCCAGGGAAATTTTCTCTTGAGCTCCCAGATCAGCAGACATGTCTATCCAAGACTTTAAGATGACTTGAAAGAATTTAATCTTCTATTTTGTCTTTATTAGAAAAATCGGTGTTTAGTTTTGACCATATGCAGGATATCCTTATTATAATAAAGGTTTTGGTAAGTCAGAGTGCCGAGGGGTTTGCCCTGGGAGAGAATTTACAAGTTGCCGTCAGGGAAGCGGGTAAAAAAATTGGGATGTCCAATAATCAGTTCTCCTTCTTCAAACCAAGATAATATATCTGGTCTGGCATCACAAAATTGTCCCATTTTGTTGGACCAGGGTTCCCAGGTTGGTAGGTCTTTTGTTTTTGCCAAGGTATCTCTGGACAGGAAAAATCTCAATGAGGAAAATAATGTATACTCCTTGAGAACATTTTGTTTCTGAGGCCTCTACTTCCGTGGTTGTTGATAAATCTTCCCCTTCGGCATTAGGAAATCACACGGTTACCCCTTTCCCCATTTTTAGACCCTAAGTGCGCCCTCACATCAGACAAAAGGAGAAGAAAAAGAAGGCTGGTGCTTCCGGATAAAGGAGAAAACTGAGTATCGCAAAAAAAGAGGCCACAATCGGGATTTCATAAGTCAAGGGTTTGGTTTCACTCTACGATTGTAGCAAATTTAATTATTCAAAATAGTGATTTCTTGCAAAGAAAAGGCATTCACGTTATACCAGTAGGCTTTGAAGGCTCCTCCTCCAATCATCCTAGTGCTACCACAAGGGGACAAAAAGGGGTGGGTCGAAGCTAAATTGTGATTTTGTATCTTCTAACTTAGGAAATTTGAATATATTTCTATTATAAATGGTGAAAGAATCATTCTATGTAGGAATTTGGATGGGAAGGGTTATTTCTCATTGTCAGGTGAAACTGAGCACGAGACATGGAGCTGGCTAGCAGGAGCTTTAAACTGTGCAAATTAATACTTTTTCTCCAGGCTTCTAGCAACGATTTCAAAGTAGCTTCCTGGAATGCAAGCTTAGTGAACTGTACTGGGAAAATAGATTCCCTTTGCTCCCTCAATTTAGACTTAATCTGCATCCAGAAAACCTGGTGTACTGCAGATCTAATTTGCTCAGGTTACATTACCCTTACCCAGAATGCTCAACTCTCAAAGGGCGTGCTAAAGGTAGAATAGCTATTCTCTTGAGCAACAAATTAAAATTGGAATTTGAAAAGATTTGTACTCCCTCTAACTATTTTCAAGTAGTGAAGGTCTTGTCCTTTATTACTGGGGGTAGGAGAGCTCCTTTGCTAATTGTGAATGTGTACATTCTGCCAGAGAAGAGTCAGGACAAATTGTTACTCGATGTGTTTAACTTTGTTTCTTCTATTCAGCAGGATTTTGTAGACTGTGAAATCCTGCTAGTTGTAGATTTAAACTTTAAAGTGTCTAATCACTATGTTGATCTCTTTGGTGACCTAGAGAGGGAGTCTGCTTTTAATGTTCCTCCTTCAAATTTCCCCCTAAAAAGTAGAACTTAGAAAAGGGGATCTTCCCCTCTTGAAGTGTTTAAGGAAGTATGGTTATTTGATTCTAAACAGGAGATTCCCCTTGGATTCCTGAGACTCATTTACGTACAAATCACAGATGGGTGGCTCTATAATTGATTATAATGTCTCTTCCTATTCCCTCACACAGTTAGTCGAGGATATGACTGTGCTAGAGTCAACATTTAGCAACCATAAGATTTTGGTACTCTCCCTGAAGATGCAGGCGCTTGCAGTGGAATCCTGGCAATTATTTAGTCCAGTGACTCATTTTGTCAGTAATACTGGCAGAGTTTGCTGGCCCGCATCAAAAAGATGGGTTGTGGAAAAACTCCTTGAAAGGGCCATTTCAGATAGTGAAAATTGGAGTAGGGATCCCTTTGATTGCTTTACTGTGTTTATACGAGCCCTAGTAAATAGGAGTTAGATTAAAGACGCTAGTAATCTGCCTATGATAGGAGAGAGGCGGTCTATGCATAAGAATCCTTCAGTGTGGCTGTTGAGTAAAGAAATCAATAAGTTGGTGGGACTACAGTTTGTTTTTGTAGATCCCAGAAGGGCCAGATTGATCTCACTATTGAAGAGAAGGAGGGCTCGATTGAGGGCCAGTATTTGGAAGCAAAGTCATGGACGGAAATGGATTGACCTAAAGGAAGCTGCATGGTTAAAGAACTCCTGTAAATTCTGGGAGATTGTGGCTGTTAGAAATGGGGTGCCTGGTTGGCAGTCAGTATGTACTCTGTCCATGCAGTAACCCTCTCTCTAGCAGGGTAAAGAAGATACACACCTAGGATAACCTCTGCTCACCTCCTTGGTAGCTTGGCACAAGCAGTCAGGCTTATCTCAGAGGCAATATGCAAAGTATTTATACAATCACACACAGTAACACAGTGAAAACACCTCAAAAAGACTCAACACCAGCTTAGAAAAATAGCCAATAGTTATCTAAGTAAAACAAGACAAAACAACAAAAATCCAATATACACAAGCAAAGTTATGAGTTTTTAAAATGAAACTTGAATATAGCACTTAGAAACACAAATGCTTCAATTTATAGTTATCGCTGCATCGTGACAGAGTCACTCCCAACAATCCGACACCGATAGCGCCGGTCACGGAGTCACACAGACCTCCAGGTACAGTACCTTTGGTAACAAAGAAACAAGCTGCTGCACGGAGTTGGGGAGGAGAGGCGTCGCTGGATTCTGTGCAAAGCGTCAGTCCCTGATGATCCGGCAGGGTTGATGAATCCGGTGGGTCAAGATGCATTGGGTGACCTCACGGGGTTGCGGTCACGCCACGTGGCTGCTGGCGCCACAACGGAGTCAGAGGTCACGGATGTCGGTGACAGTGCACTTCGGAACCCATGGAGTCACATAACTTCTGCGTGGCTGCAGCGGCATCCGGCCTATGGTGTCGATCTGGGTCGCCCCACTCCAGTGATGACCACAGCTAGGGTTGTAGGCAGCAACGTGGAGTCGTGCAGTGGTGCTTGTTCTGGAGTGGTCTGGTCAGTGTGCCTGGCTCTTCTTGTTTTCTCACCAGAACCCACTTCCAATGGCCCAGGAACTGGACTGGCACCACTTGGCAAGTCTGGGTCCTCAGCAGGAGTACCCAGATGCTAGTAGGTGAAGTCTTTGATGTCCCTGAGACTTCTTAACAGGAGGCAAGCTCAGTCCGAACCCTTGGAGAAACTTCACAAGCAGAATTTCAGAAAGCAAAGTCCAGTCCTTTCCCTCTTCATGCTGCAGTAGCTGCAGCAGGCCAGCACAGCAAAGAAACAGGCAGAGTGGAAGGTCCTCCTTAATCATCAAGCTCTTCTCCTTGGCAGAGGTTCCTCTTGATCCAGAAGTAATCTGAAAATATGGGGTTTTCAGTCCACTACCTATACCCAGTTCTGCCTTTGAAGTTGGCAAATTTCAATGGAAAGTTTCTGTTGTTCACAAAATCCTGCCTTGTCCAGGCCTGGCTCCAGACACATACCAGGAGGTTGGAATCTGCATTGTTTGAGGACAGGCACAGCAATTTCAGGTGTAAGTGTCAGCTCCTCCCTCCCCACTCTAGCCCAGGAGGCTCATCAGGCTATGCAGGCTACACCCCATTTCCCTTTGTGTCACTGTCTAGAGGGAATGCACTACAGCCTAATTGTGAGTCTGACCTAGACGTGGAATACACAAGCAGGCAGATAGATAGAATGGTTAAGCAAGAAAATGCCCACTTTCTAAAAGTGGCATTTTCAAACAGACAATCTAAAATTCAACTCTACCAACAGATGCATTTTTAAATTGTGAGTTCAGAGCCCCCAAACTCCACATCTCTTTCTGCTCCCAATGGGAAACTGCACTTAAAAAAGATTTACGGGCAGTCCCCATGTTATCCTATGAGAGAGATAGGCCTTGCAACAGTGAAAAACAAGTTTCCATAGTTTCCATGCATTTATCTGGTGCAATGGCGTGTATGAGGTTCCAATTTCTGTAATTAAGCAAAAACCCATCCTTTGGGCCAAAATGTAGTACCCTGTCTTCCAATTTTGTTCTGTAAATGGTGTAGTACCGCCCACTTGGGTCTGGAGTGTTATTGTTCCTTTAGATAAGAATGGAGATAGATCTTCCCATGCTAATTACAGACAAATTCCCTTACTGGACGCTCTTAGAAAGATCTTTGCAAAAACCTTTCTAGTGCATCTAAAAAAATGGGTCGATAATAATTCTGTTCTCCCACTGGAGCAGTCTGGTTTTAGGAAGGCCCATAACACTCTATATAACATCTCGGCCCTGCAAGTGATAAATGAAAAGTATGTTTTGATGCGAGGGGGAGTAGTTTACACCAAATTTATAGATTTTTTCACAGCTTTCGATAAGGTTGACCGACATACCTTATGGTCAAAGTTGGCGAAATTAGGTATTCTGGTGACTTTGCTACACCTCCTGATATCTTTGCACTTTTCAACCTGGTGCAAAGTATTGTTATCAGGGGACCGTGGCTTAAAGCTAGAATTGCAATAGAAAATGGTTTTAAGCAGGGCTGCCTGTTGGCTCTCCTGCTATTTTCACTTGTATATTTATGATTTGCCAACTGTTGTATCCAATAGTGCTGGTTTTGTGCCCAGTATTGCTGGGTGACAGATGATTTGTGTATTATATGCAGATGATATCGTTGTTATAGATCTGACACCAAAGGGGTTGAATAATCAATCATCTGTCGTCCCTGAATAGATCTGAAGATAAATGTTATGAAATCGTCAGTCATGTGCTTTTGGGGAAGGAAAATAGGTAAAAAAACAAGCTTTGTTTGGTGAATGGGCTCCCAAAGGCTTGAACAAGTAAAATCTTATTGTTAATTGGGGAAAGTTATGTCCTCGTCTCTCAGTGAGTGAGAGCACAATTCTAAAAATCTGTATACGTCCCAATCACAAACCCTGGGGTTGGTTTTTTTTATCATCTTCTATCTCTATATAGGGTGAAGATCCCTGCTACCTTGTTATATGCACTGGAATCCATAAATGTGGTGGAATGGGGCTTCTTGGATAGAATTGAGGGGCAAATCTTATGTTGCTTGGTTTTCTGTAATGTGCTGGCCTCTTCGCCAGCTTTGAGATTAGAGTTTGGCCCTAAAGGTATTTATGTATTAGGCCTGGCAAATGTGCTCTGGAGGGCATACTGCCTATTTCACAGTGACAAATCGTCCCTGAGGCATTTGATTTATAGAGAGGTTTTTACTATCTTGAGATACAACTCCCAGTTTTTTTTAGAAATCTTAGTTATGCGCAGGAATGGCTGGAATTGGATTTACGCTCTATGCATGTCATCTCACAGCCTCAGTTGAAAATGTGTTTAAAGCTGGTTACGTTGCGTAAAAGCTCACACTGTGCTCTTAATTTCTGTATGCAGAACAAGAGGCTAGAAGTCTTGATAAATTTAATGTCCCCAGGTATATTACAGCCTTATTTATCTTGGAATCTTCCGCAAGGGGAAAGGCATTTTTTTACTCTTACTAAGGCTGAATATGCTGCCTCTAAAGACACTTACTCATAAATTGTATGCCTCTTCTAACATCTGCGATTGATGTCATATGGATATTCAAGATCTTAAGCATGTGTTTTTTGTTTGCCCTGCTCTGAACCCGTTGAGGAAAAGATGGTTGAAACCTGTATTTTTAAAACTCAATCTTCGTATTTCCAGTATAGCTTTTAATCTCTTGTTTAATCCACCAAATGAAATGTTCTGCTATGGAGTGTTTAATTTCTTTAAGCCTGTGTTAGGTTTATTTTGAATCCATGTATGACCTAGGTTTTGTGTAATCTTGCTCATGATAGATGATTTTCCGCAAGTAGATAGCTTATCTTAGTGTTGTCTCAATCTTTTGTTCTTTTTATCAGAGGAAATATTCTGTTTTCTCATTTTAATTGTTTATATCTGTGTTAGGTCTGCTTTGAATGTATGCACAGTCTGTGGTTTGGCATAAGTTTG
Source organism: Pleurodeles waltl (assembly GCF_031143425.1). NCBI lineage: Eukaryota > Metazoa > Chordata > Amphibia > Caudata > Salamandridae > Pleurodeles > Pleurodeles waltl. The sequence goes on from NC_090444.1 coordinate 1,599,318,357, forward strand.
CACATGATAGCTAATTTCTTGTAGGGTTTCTATTTTAAATTATGCAGTATGTCTGCTGATAATTTTCATGGTTTTATATATTTTATGTAACTATGTATTTTTTTACAGCCTGAAGTGTATATATGTATTGTGATATTTTAATATGGACCTCCTAGGAGTTCCAAATCATGAACAAATTTGACTTGAATTGAAAATAAAGAGAATAAAATGAGAACTTTATTAAAAGGAATGTTTTATGGAAGAAGAAAGGAAGTATGGCAAGGGTTGGTGCTGGAAAGGCTAGTTAGCAAGAAGAGCTACGATATTTGATCATTTATTGTATAGCTTTGAAACTGGGAAAGAACACCTAAGACTTTCTAATGGCGATAAAATAAATACTACTAGAGTTGATAATACTGGAATTGGGATATATCATGATGGGTAGGTATCTTTGAAAGACTTGTAATACTGGTTCATTGAATTGCCTGTCAGGTGTGCCTGGCTAAATCTTTCAGTTCTCAGAGGCTGATTAAATGAGTTTCATTAAGTGGGTAATATCACAGTTTGGAGATTATATGATGGGCTGCTGTTCAGTCCAGAGTCAATCACATTTAAGGCATGGCTGGATTTGCCTTCCATCCTTTTCATGGTGATGAAATTAGTGTCATTTTGACGATTAATGTTAAATGGAAGGATTGTATTGCAACTACTTGATTGTCCGATCACAGATTTGCTTCATGAAGCCTCTCATCATCTATCTTTGAAATAGGTCAACCCATTTCGGGCCTCCCATTTCTATCAAAGGGAACTGAAAATGTGTGAATGTGCAATTAAAGATCATATTCAAGAAAACAACCATTTTGGCACATTTCAGTCTGTTTTTAGCTCTTTACAAAACACTGGATCTGTGACCTTTCTAGCTGGGGTCTTCAACCTTTTCCGTAGTGAGAGCTACTTCTGCTCCAGAAAAATCCTCCTGAGCTACTTATAGATTTTATCACTGTAAAATATGAACATGTGTTTTAATGTTACACTATGACTACTGTAAGCAGAATTATGGGTAGCGACTGCACAAGCACTTCAAGCAAGGCTTCCTGAAGAAATGCCAGGAAAAGCTTATCAATGTTCAATGTCTCCGCCTGACTGGTGAAGTAACATTCAAAACATTACATGCCTCCTGCACAATTACACAGCCACAGCACAAAGTCTCTCTAATTCTGCCTGAATTATCATTCAACCTCTCACTTTTCAATGTGTTTTGGAATTACAACCTTTTACCGTCATCAGCTTAGCACATAGAAAGATTCTGCTTCAAATGACCAGGTGTTTCAATCATAGCCCATAGATGCTCACCATAATTCTAAGGTTGCCCTTATTATGCCAATAATGGCTGCCGTCATACTTGGGCCACCACTGTGCCAAGGTTGGACACCATAACGGCCAGGATGCACAACATATATCAGCCATGGCTATAATTAGGAGAGTAGCAGCCGCCATCATTAAGCTGGGATGACTTAATGTAGGCCAGGCATACTCCTAATATATCAGTGATGGCTGCCAGTATGCAACATTTAGAACAAGATTGCCCCAAATAGTTGTGGATGAACATTAGTATGCAATTGGTACCATTATGCTGTGAACAGACACAACTGTGTCAGAGATGAAACCCTTTTAATAGAGGCTATAATACACATTTGACAGTCCTTGAACCAGGCTTCATGTCCAGGGAGCAACACAGTTTATTGGAAAGGGACACATCGTCACAGAGTCCCACACATAAATGAATGAAGACAAGGCTCTTACTTTTCTCTGTTTTCAATCCATACCATGCTTCCCTCAGCTTTTGGGCTGATCATGCACCCAACTAACATGTTTTCACTCTGGCTCCTGCAGTCCCGGACTTCAGTGGGTCAGCATTGGTTAGTGATTAGCCTACATGGCTATTGTTCACACACATGGTGTGACTCATAGAGCACAGCCTATGACATTGCCAGTATCCGTGTGACTTAGCTAGATCAAGAGTGGATGCAGATGGGCATGTGGCATACTCAATAGGCTGATACAGTGTGTGTTTGAGTGCTGTCAGAAGTCCCTGCTATCAGATTGGTTGGCTGTAACTCTAAGGGTGCTGGAATCAGCAGTGCTGCCTTCTTTAACAGCACAGAGACTCTGAAAAAGATACTGGGCTTGACTTCGCTTCTGAGAGCTACTTTGAGGGTGCTGGGGAGTTACCAGTAGCTCCCAAGCTACTCGTTGGTGACCCCTGCTTTATAGTAATTAATGACATTTTCCATAAATCTATTGAATGCCACCCTTGCCTCCTCATCTAATTTGAACCTGTGGCAGCTTTTGACAGTGCCAGATGCCAAATATGTCTAGGCCGTAGTAAAAATAGGATGGGAATCAATTAAGCTGTATTGAGATATTTTAAATCCAATCCCTGTGACTGCACTCAACAACTAAACATAAATTACACCTTCTTGCCATTTGGTTTTCAACAGGGATAAAGACTGAAATTCATCCTCTTCCGCCTTTGTTGAGCTGATTGGTGATCTACTCAGTGAACTTGCTGTGACTTTCCTTCACTGCTTGGACAACACCCAGGTCTATCTTTAACTGCTCTTCCATCAGTATAGCTCTATGCTGAGATTGTGTCAGCAATGCGTGCATAAAAGGAACAGAAACAGTTGACAATCACTGCTGTTAAAACCACATTTCTTTTAATCACTCCAGAAGCTAGCCCAGACAGTAACTTTACATTGTATGGAGCCATCAAAGTTGCTTGCATGAATCTGAGGGTTTCTTCCTTAATGGAAATCTTCACGCCAAGGACCACATTCAAGCAACAGCTACGTAAGCTGGATAACAGCTTGAAAGCTCAAAAATCTACACTATGCCTGTAAAAGAACTGAAAGTAGACGTTAAGGTCCTTGTTACATCACACTTACATTGGTCCTTGTTACATTACACTTACATTATGGCTTGGCACTCCCCACAAAAATGTGTCCTTCACGCTTCTGCTAAAAATGGCATCATATCACTACTGCTTTAGCTTCCCTCAAATAGTTATCTATTTATGCGTAGTGCACAGTGAAAACTGCCTTCCTCATAGGTGAATCGTGATGTTATGGAAATTCACACAGTCTGAGATGTTTCAATAAACAATTTCTCCTCACTTAAATGAAGAAAAAAGAACTGTGCTCTCAGGCAATGTACCTAGAATGTCCGGTCCATATCAGAAATACTTTTTCCTTTCAGTTTTCAAAAGATATTTAAGGTAGGTGCTGCTTGCAATCCATTTTCAAATTTCCATTATATTTTCTTCTCTAGTTTGCACCGCCAAATGCTTAAATATGACCACAAAATTACATTTTGTGTACTCTAATAACCATGATAACCCTTTCTAAGTACTCGAATATTTTTGTCACCAAGTTATTGTTCACCTTAGTTTTCTCTATGTTGCGGACAGTTGGATCGTCGCGGGCACAATATCGCAGTCATAATTTGGATCTGCCAAAATATTGCATCCACCATATCGATAACCACCTGATTTCGAAGGTCGATAGCACTGAAGTTAAGAATAGTAAATTTTATTCTCAGGAAATATGCTTTGTTGAGCTATAAATATATCATCGAGTTGAACCGTATCTCAGAAATCAAATAGAAAACCAATATGTTTTTGCCATCCCTGATCCCCGATTATATAGCGGTTTTACTTTCGGCATTTCTGTTATGAAATACATCACATTACGTTGTTAACCCGCATAGGGGAGATAGGTAGAGTTAGCACTTAATGCAACAATTCATATAAATTAATAAAAATAGGCAATATAAAAATAGAACCAGTGTGTGATTGTCTGTTGCCTCTGAAGTGTCTTGTAGGACTAAGCAACAGACTGAAACGTTTCACTGGTGCCTGAGTTAGCCTTTCATCTTTATAATGTAATAATAAAAATGATAATACAAAAATAATATTATTATAATTAATACTTTGTAACATACTTTTGACATTTTTTTAAATGCTTTAAATAACAGATATTACTGTTACACAGTTTATGGTATTCACTATACCAAACTCGAACAGATGGATAGCTCAGTCTGCCCCAACGGGGATTCAAGCTCATTTACTCTAGAACAGTGGTTCTTAACGTGTGGTCTTGGGACCCTTGGGGGGCCCGCGAAGCCCTCTCAGGGGGTCCATGACTGCTAAGAAAATGAAATAATATACAGAGCAATAAAGTGTGAATAAATAAAGAAGCATAATGTAAAATTGGAAATTCGAAACTGTTCAGTAATGTCAAGGAATTTGAAACTGAAGGCTGAAAATTCTGTTAGTATCCTCATGTTGATTCGTGGGAGCAGAGCAAGTGCATTAAACATCATTTAGTATAACCGATGAGTGGCCTCAATTGAATTTAGAAACGCTCCAAACTTCACATTGCAATTAAAATTTAGATTTTTACATCTTTTTTATATTTCTAAAAAACAAATTTAACCATTTGTGCACTTTTTTGATGAATACTTGTTTCTGTATTTATTGTGCATTGCTTTGTGCTTAAAATCATCACATTTTTAAGCTGTGGTCCTCAGCTTCCAGTAATGATTCAGTGTTGGTCCCTATTTCCCAGGAATGATTTTGTGGGGGTCCACAGACGTCAAAAGGTTAAGGTTACTTCACTGCTCTAGAACATCTTGTTTGTTAGGGTCAAGAGTATGGCTTGATTAGGAATCAATCTTTTTAAGTATATAAGAATCATTGTTGCTTGCAATGTTCATAAGTAAAGTGTACGTTAGGCCAGTGCCTCTGAAAGGCAAAAAGGCACAGGTGGAGACAGCCACTTTCCTGTTGCACGAGTCAGTCTTTTCAGGGTCAATTAAAAAAAAGTATTGTGTTAATTAACAGCACCAAAGTTTAAGGCGTTGAATTAAATTTCCAGCACGTGCTATTAAAATACTGTTCTACGTTTGTCTATAATTTGATAAATATACCTGTAATAAAGACATGATATAGCGACTCAACTAATACGTTATTACAGTTGACGTCTGATGTCACATCGCCTGCTGTCAGACAGCAGCATAGATGAAAAGCGGTTCACTGAGCATAACTACAGCACTACAGCTGTAGTTTAAGCAAAGAAAACAGGAACTATCATTTCCTTCTTCTGATATCAGCAGAGAGGATGTGTTTATGGCAACATGTTTATTTTTCCCACTAGGTCATTAGAGGGAAGATAACATTTCTGCATGTTTCCACACATTCACGGATACAGTGTTTTGTTAAATGCACTTGCATTAAACTCATTTTAGTACTTTTTGCAAAACAATTACTGCTTTTCAGTGTATTTGATTTCACACTACATTTTTAAAATTATTCCTGTCTGCAATGAACGTTAAAGAAAAAGACACTAAGGGTTTGGGCTTTTAGAGAGACAGGTGTTTGTGTGGCTATTAGAAACTGGCACCTTGTTGCAGTACCCCCCTACTTTTTGCCTGGTTTCTGAATGCAACTTGGACTGGAGTGCACTGGGATCGTGCTATCCAGGTTCCCAGTGCCAGTGTTCATTCCCTAAAACATTGTAAAAGTAATTGGATACACCTTTAGCTACCACTTTAAGTCCCTAGTAAAAGGTACTTCGGTACCGAGGACATGGGGTACTATGGGTAAGCCCTCTGAGGGCAGCAGCACTGATTGTGCCACCCTCTAGGGCCATGCATCCAGATACACCCAGCAATGCCATAGCAAGCTGATTGTTCTGGTGCAAACCTAACACTCAAATTGGAGTTGGCTGACTACCTGTGTGCCCTGTCCACCATACACTGCATTTACTATGGGTAAGACACCCCTCTAGCAGGCCTTACAGCCCTAATGCAGGGTGCACCATATTATATGTGAGGGCATAACTGCATAAGCAATATGCCCCCAATGTGTCCTTGCCAAACCTGGGACAAAGTGAGTGAACAGAGCAGACATTTGAATGTATGTGCTTGACACTGGTCAACACGAGTCTCCCAGCTACATAACGGCTACTCTGAACCCTGGGTTGTTTGGTATCAAACAACGCAGAATGATAAATCCAAACTGGTACCAGTGCTGGATTTATTATAAAATGTACCCTGGGGTCACTTTAGAAGTGTCCCCTGCAAAAGCTAACTATCCGAGCATGGTTGCTGACTGGTTACAGCCAGCCTGCCAAATCCAGGTAGCCAACTTACAAACTCTGGGGGAGAGCGCTGTTTCTCTGCTTTGTAAAACAATGCCCTTCCTGGGTGGAGAAGCTAACTCCCACTCACCCTGCACTGCCCTGGCAGTGAGCTTCAAAGAGCTATCTCCCTTGAAACTCAATCCCCAGGTCTGCTGCTAGCAGCAGATGGCCTCCCCCTTTTTAAACCTCCACTTCTGGAGGTAGCAAAGGTAGGAAATCCACACATAGAGTAGGAGGAGGGGTCTCACTGAGCATCCACCACCCTTAGGGGCTTGCAGGCGAAGTGGACCCTCCATTTGTTTTCCCTCCATGTTGGATGGCAGGACAATAGCCAATTAGGTTTAGGGAAGTGACCCTTCCTACAGGAAGTGGTCACTGTAGTGGGTGTAACCACCCAAGAGTAAGTTTCCCATTGGACACTACTAGGTATTCCCCCTAAAACGCCCACTAAATTCAGTATTTTTTGGGCTCCCCTAGACAAAGAAATCGGATTTGAAAAGACAAAGAAGACCAGCACCAAAGAAGATCCAAAGCAAGAGAACGGTGGACCTGCTGCACAAAAAAAGGTGTCAAACCCTGCCTGCTGCACCCAGGACCCGAAAATCACAGCTGCGGAGGAGCTGGACACTGGACCAACCCCAAGAAACCCAGGGGACCTCCAGGCTTCAAGAATCACCCCAGATCTCCCTTCTGAGTGGAGGCAACACTCAAAAACCAAGAAGGAACCAACAAGCCAGTGAGGGCCACTTCACTGACCAGCCGATATCGCCGCAAAGCCGCAGCCAAACCCAACGACACACAGACAACCACCCAGATGTGACCGACAAGTGTGCAAAGTTTGGTGGCACTCCGCCCTCCAGTGGCTGAGTTACACCAATACCCTGAGTATTGGTAAGCTGATGTTGGACAACCAGAAAACCAGCTCCCTTAGAGCTGAAAAAGGAGCAGGAGGAAGCCCCAGTCGAAGGACTTCAGGAACACCCCTGACCTCCCACCAGAGTGCCCCCGTTGTCCTGTAAGCAGCCCTTAGAGACTCACCTCTAGCTCCAAAGGACTCCGTTGCGCACAGCTCCAGGTTCTCCAACTCGCCCTGCCTCTGGCAGCCTTGCGCCCTGCAATGAGAAACCAGCTGTGCTCCATGGGTTCCCAACCCCTTGTGACCTCAACAGCCCCAGGGGACCCCCAGACACCAACTTTAAATTTGCAAACTAGCTCCTTTTCCAAGTGACCCCTCTAGGTGGCCCTGTGCCTGTGCCAAGAGGTTTCCAAGGCTGCTCCTGCCGGAACCGTGAGCCGCCTGATGCTTTCCAGCTGGCACAAGGTGCCCACGACTACCTTGACCACCCTGCAAAAGAAGAGACTGGCAAGTCAATTGTACGATTTTTAATGCATTTTTAAAAGTGACAGCCTATTGATTCCTACAGTGCGTAATTATGCACAGAAAGACTAACTTTATTTAAACTTTCAAAAGCTATATCTCAAAAAGTACTTAACGTATCTTAAACATCTTGGACTTGAAATTTATATAAAAGTCAGAAGTATTTTTTATGAATTCTGGTCTTGAGTTATTCATTGAGTGTGTGTGGTGCCAGATTGGATTTGTGAGTACAGCAACTACTTAGCACATCTCCTGGATTAGCCTAACTGCTCGGCCAGCTACCATAAAAATTGGAGCATTAGGTGGTCTACTTTTTTACCTCTGGAAACCAACTTGGGGTTGCCTATACCATATGCACAGTGTGCCTAGTTTTACACACTACATAGCGGCCCAGCCGCCTACAGTGGTCATGTGTTATAAGTCTTAAAATACCCTCTGCAATATGTTAAAAGGATATTTCAAGTCACCCTGGAGCTCCAGGACCTTATAAAGGAGCTCAGCCTTCAGTCTCATTCCTCTGTCTGTCATGGAAATGCTAGGTGATTTTCAATATCCTTATAATGTAGAGCAGTGGGGTAATTTATCTCATACATTGCTAAACTATCTTTCATGAATTCTAGCTTGGAACCTGCAGGTAACAATGCACTTAAATATTCAGTGGCTTTTAACACCGTGCATTTCTTTAGGATGTCTTTGTTGGCAACAGCCATACGCATCAAAATAGAAGTATTATATGAGTCCTGAAATGCACACTTTCCTATATACAGTAGGAGTCAGTTTTGATTTTTGATACTTTGAAATGAAGCATGGCAGGACTAATGTAAAACACATTTTTCAGACAGACCTTCCAATCATTCACAAGTATCTTTGAATATATTAATTATTGCTATACTAGATTGTGAATTTTCCATAGTTTAATCCAAACAGTGGTAGCAATATTGTAACAGGCAAGAGAAAAATCTTAAGTAGGGTACAAGTTAGTATGCTTCTAGGTACAACATAAACACCACTTTGGAATATGGAATGGCTAAAATGTTTTTTCATTCACAGTGTCATTGTTATTGATCAATAAAATGTATGTAGTAGAAACTAATGCTTTGTACATTGTACGTTAAACGTGGACATTTGAATATAATTTCATGGCAAGTGGATGCAGGCAACTATTTAGAGCTGGCTCGCTTGTCTTCAGATGTGGAAAATAAGATGAATGTGCTCATACTTCTTGTACTAGCACACTAAGGAGTTATATTATGATAGTGCCCCAGGGAGGCAAGAGGCTTGTGTACATGGTATTTGTGGCCCTGTGGCACCTTGGGGGTAAAGAAGATGCTGTAGATGCTTGTGCAACTCCTTCTCTAATATGACACTAGCCCAATCACAAAGGAGTAGTCCCTTGTTTACATGGAAGAGTGACCCTATAAAAAGGGGGCAACTCTTTAAAAAAAAAAAAAAATCCCGCACTATATTAAAGACACAGCTGGAATCAGAAAGAAGCTGTCATGAGGCACACTGAGTTTTGCTACATAGAAGGTGGCACACAGTAAGTGTCTCCCATGGGGAGCTTTCTGGGGGGGCACACAGGGATACCATGCATCCTCCTATATGCCAGTGTAATTGCTTACAGAACACACCTGTGCGGGGATCCCTGCTTCCCTTTTGAATGTGAGGCTGGGTCTCATCAGCAGTGAAAGGCAGATCGATAGCTTCAAATAGCTGCCCCATCTTTCACTAAATGTGCTGCTCGGAGTGCAGACACGATATTGCGCCTACGCTGCAAACAGAGCATGTACTGTAATAGCATGCATTTTGTGGTCTGTTCACAGTTTAACTTGTTAAATGTGTGCTGCTGCATAGAATGACAGTGTTCCCTCTCTGTTCTAAGGCCCAGAGGTGCTTAAGAAAAAACCTTCATGAATCTGACCTTGTCTCGTTGATAGTCACTCACTTATATAGCTAGCTAGTTTTAGTTCCATGAATGACTTTCAGATAGTGTCATCGTGTTTACATGAATAGAGGCTAAAATGTTCATTCTGAAACCCTTTGTCTTAAATCCTAAATAACCATTCTGTTTCCTTTCCACATAGATTTGTTACACGCAGTGATTGACACACTGTTTCCTTTTCCCTCCTTAGGTAAACTTTCCTTGGAAGAATTTATTAAAGGTGCCAAGAGTGATCCTTCAATTGTGCGATTGCTACAGTGTGATCCAAGCAGTGCAAGTCAATTCTAATACAGCCGACTCCTAGGGACAGTTGCAATGAAAACACTGGCTTGTCATTCAAGCGTTGCTTGCAAATGGATGCCTTCTTGACCAGTCCTGATCTGTTAGTGGATTCTATTACATTTCCAGATCGTTTTCCATGTATCATGGTGAAGACAACTTAGTGCTTCTTTCATTATCCAATGCAACATTCCCTCAGTAGCTTCATTCTCCAGTCTCCTGATGACACGGGCCTGTACATCCAGTGTATTTGAATGGTTTGTTTACATGCAGGTATAAGCAGTTCAATTTTCAGGTGAAACCTCAGACCACTGACGGATGTATGATATTCTAATCACCCAAGGAGACACTAGGCATGACTTTTTTTAAATTCAGTGAGCAATTAGGTTGTCCTCATGAAGCTAAGATGGCTATGTAGGAAATAAAAAACGTGGAGTTAAAAGAGGTAATGTTGGCATTCCTGGGCATGATTCACATCTGTTTTACGTTGAGGAAAATTGCTTGCACTTAGCTAATTAAATGTTGTTCTTTTTTCTAATATACACTAAATTATATACATATGTTTGCATACATATATATGTACATGGATATGTATATATGGTAAGCAGTGTTTAGTCATTTAAAGTAGCTGTTTAACTTTGTAGAGGTCTTTGATTCTTTGTAATTTGATTAAAGATTATTCTGTGATATTTATTCTGTCAGTATCTAGTTTTAGGAGGAAGGCATGACTAGCTGTTTCTGAAGTTATTACACAATATTTAGTCACTGAATGCAAACCCTTGTTTAAAGTCCTTTTTACTGTTTTTGTTGGTCCCGACTTTGTCCAAGATTACATGAAATAATCAGCATTTTGTATTTCCTCTGTACGGTTTAACTTGTGTGGTTGCAATATTAAACAGCTTTTGAGTGAAATGAGCTACTGAATGAATCACACAGCTGTTGTCAACAACTTTGCTATGCCCCAGGCTATTTTGCTGTCAAAATGTTAATCCATCTTGTGCATTCCAGTGTTACTTTATATCTGATTAATGCCAAGAATATTAATTTAAATAAAATACCTTTCCTTGTCTAGGTCCTCTTTAGTACTCTGATCTGTTAAAATGACACTAGGAGCTCGTGGATGTTTAACCAGTACTACTCAATGTGTGCGTGGCTCTCATGATCTGCTGGCAGAAGTTAGTGCATGAATGACCCTTTCTTACATTGGTTCGGTTGAAGCCACATTTGTAGACGTTCACTCTTTTGCAGCTTTCGGACCTACTGACTCAAGCCAAGCAGTGTTAAAATGTGTGCTTCATGAATGTGTCACAGCTGGAGCTGGTGAAGGGGATGGTACCCGGCCAGCTGCAGAATGCTGTGGATTTCAACGATTTGGTGAGAACTGTTTGGATTTTCTTTTCCAACTGCAATACTTCCTTTTACAAAGTTATGTTTATTGCTCAAATCCCCTCTGAATGATTTGAGTAGGACTCGTGCCTGGGGACCTATATGCATTGCTTGTGGAGTTTCCTCTGCTGGAACCATGGTGAAGTGACGCCTGCCCTGTGAAGAAACACAGGGATGGATCTGTAACATCCCTGCAATAGTGTGGCTCACCACAGGGGCACAACCATATTGCTTGATTCTCCTGTATTGAAAATGTTTAGTCTCCTGTAGTCTACGTCATATCCCTGTGAAAAGCCACATGAAGCTCAAGGTACTTTCTCCTTCCAGTTGATACAGTGTTGCCACTGACACTTTGTGTCTCTGTTACACTAGCTGAGAGTGCACACATTAATCCTGCCTGGACCAAGCTTGCTGGCATTTTGACTTTTGCAGGCTTTTCTGAACAATATATTCACCTCAGACTCCGTGGATTAGAAGGTATCTTATTTTTTGTGGCAAATTGCATCTGCAATACGTGGTAGGAGGCAGTGGAGTTGCCTGTGTGTGGAGTTGAGTGTTCAACGAGGGATGGCAGTACCTTTGTTTACACTCTACATTGATTAGGCTAACCAGCTAAGAGAGGCAAAAGTGCTTTTTATGATATTAGCCTTCTAACTGACCCATCTCTGTCTCCTTCTCAGTCATGTTATTGTTATTGCCTTAACCCTGCTGATCTAGCTTACTAGGGCCTGATTTAGATTTCAGCGGATGAGTTAGTCCATCACAACGGTGACGAATATCCCGTCTGCCGAAATATAGATCCCATTATTTCCTATGGGATTTATATTTCAGTAGATGGGATACCCGTCACCTTTGTGAAGGAGTAACCTGTCTGCCAATATCTAGATCAGGCCCCTAGTCCTAAAATATTTAGTGCAGTCTAAATTAAACCACCTAACAAACTGTTAAAGCCTATCAAAGTAAGCAAAATTATTCAGTTCACGCAAGGCTCCCGATCATAATAAGTCAGAACCTGCAAAGCATCAACCCTGGACAGAGTTCAAGCCTCTCCTCCCTTTATGATAGTCTAGCATTAGTAGAGAAGGTAAACATGTCTTCATAACCCAATTCAGTACATAATACAATGCAATAACATAAATCTTTATGGAACTCCTCTGTTAAGGTGGCAAGTTTAAAGGACAAACAAGGGAAACAAAGAATCAAAATGAGTGTTCTGTGATAAGTCTGACTGAGAGTCCTCTTAGTGTTGAGAAAATGACTCGTTCTGTTCCAGCAGAACTGGTTTCAAATCCGCAGGATTCACTATCAGACTACAATTCAGCTGAATACCCAGAGCATTATCCAATGTTTAATCATGGAATTATGATGAAAGATGCAGCTCAGGCTACCTCAGCAAAAAGTTTAAATCTCATTACACAACGGTCAATGGATTCATCAGAAATACCCTCTGTTGAGCAAATTATAACTTTGGTGTGGGAGAATGCATCAAAATGCCTTGAGAGGATAAACACAAACTGACCATGGAGAAGGATCTGGGTACATCAGTAGATATAGGCACTGAAAGTGTGGGTTCGAGGATACTGCAGCACCCCTCAAAATACCCATGCTGGAGTTCAGAATGTGAGGGAGCAATAAAGATACCTCTAAATTTGATCTTGTTTAGAGGTGAAATTTTAGGCTCTGTCTTCGGACAAATTGCTGCTTATTCTTTTAACATGGAGATTGTTGCTTGCTTTTCTTTCTCTGACTGCAAAGTGAGAAGGTTTTCTAATGTGTACTGTGTGGCAATTTTGCTGAGCGTGAAAGGAAAGGCAATGTGGCGTTAACTGCTTTTGTAACACAACACAACTTCAAAAAATACAAATATTTCAAAATGTATTAGAAGTAAGGTAAGCACACGTGAAGCACTTTCTTTTGCAGTTCTTAAGTGTGGTGGAAACAAATATTTTTAACAGAATCAAAACAAATCAAGACACTTTCTTTGACATGCAAATTAATATTCACTGAATCCTGATTTCCACACAAAATCATGTGTGCGCTGTAAAGTGTTATCAGTAAAATTACATATCTATGCAAACTTCGAGGTCATTTCAATAGAAAATGTGCTGTCTGTAAATGATGGTGCACTACCACACCATTCTTTAGTAATATATTTAACACAGTGTGCTCCAAAATGCACTACCTGGTACATAGCACACCCTTACCACTCTGCTGCTGAATGGGAGTAGCTCATTTGCTATACTCGTTCTTTATGTGGTGCTAGGGTTTTTCACTACCCCCATGAATTCTGTGATGTAAGACGGATAACAGCACCCCCACTGTGAAAATTGTTCCAGTACCACTGTCGGTAAAAAGTAATGAGACCGATGAGACGGCCTCTAATGTTTAAATATCCTTGCTGCTTCAAAAACGTCACCATTTGGTCCAGGAGATTAAACTGGCACATACTACAACTATCTTGGCTGTACACTCGAAGATTGACAATACTGATACCCAGATTGTAGCCTTCCATGGTTGTGCTGAACTCTTGGAATCACAAATCACAGACGTAGAGGACATTCTGGGGCTACTCTAAAACCATAGTTCATAATAAATAAAGGAAATATCTGTTTTTAAGTCAACGATTGAAGAGCTTGAAAATCGCACATAAGGATCCAGTATTCGGGTGGTTGTGGTTCCTCAGGGGAAAGAACGCAGTAATAATATGATTAATTTTGTGACACACCTCATTAAGTAGTGTGTGGGTCTGGCAGCTTCTGAGGATTTAGGTGTATCACAAGCCCATTGAGTACCCTTTTCCGCTCCTATGTATCTTACTAGACGTCACACTATATTAGTTAACTACATGGACTACAGTGACATGAAAGTGCGCCCTCCTCAGACCATTCTCTTTTTTTTATTCTTATTTGAAGTTGTTTAAAAAATGCTGCTTTAACTAGATTTCCAGACTGCAGCATACTCTCCTGCAGAATTGATCGAATCTGTTTTTCGTAACTGAAAGATGATACAGTAGCATTGCTTTGCTAAATAATAATACTGAGGGGGGCATGGCCAAGATGGCAGATGGGTAGGATGTGCCTTCCCATCCCTCCACCACCCGCCACTGTAGGAAGCCCTATGGCAATCTTATATGCCTACCACCTGGGCCAAGGACAGGGTCTTCTTTGCTTTTCCTATGCTGGCACCAGCATAGGAAAAGCGACTCTCTCCAACCGGCGACCCCACAACAGGGAGATGGATGCTGATGAACAAGGCCATAAAATGGCAGCGACTGCACGGTGACAAAGTGCATGCCGACCATACCTATCTGCAAGAGAGCCCCTGGGGCTGCCGGACCTCACCATCTGGCTCCTTGTGGGCGACACCAGGGCAGCATATGGGCCCAGACGACAGAGGTGGCCGCAACTGCTTTCTTTTTCTCTATGGTGGCCATGTAGTACAGGCACATAGGTTGCCTGTACTGTTCAGCTTGAAGCCCCAATGAGAGGTGGCTGCCAGCACTTTGGCAGCTGCTGCAAGTAGTCTGGAGACTGCAGCTGGGGGCACATCTGCTGGATGAAAAGGTGAGAGGCATGCACAGATCCTCAGTAAACTCAATGACCTCAACCTGCTGGCACACCCTCCGCAAACTCTGGAAAAGTTTCAAATGGATCCCAGCAGACTGCCACAGGACAGTCACCCACGCCTTAGCACAAGCAAGCTTGACTACGGCAATGCTCTCTACATTGGCACCACAACGAGAAACATCAAAAAGTTGCATCTTATCCAGAATGCTGCCACCAGACTTGTCCTTAGCCTCCCACGGCAAGAACATATCTCTATCACTTTAGAACCCTCCACTGGCTCCCGATAGAAAAACAAATCACCTTCAAGCTACTCAACATCACGTACAAATCCATACACAACCTCGGACAGGCCTACCTGAACCACTGCATCTCCTTTCACACCGCCGCCAGATCCTTCTGCTCCGCTGAACTGGCTATGGCCACTATCCCTCATATTCAAAAAACCTCATCCGGAGGATGATCCTTCGCCTACATCACAGCAAAGCTGGAACAACCTGCCCCTATACCTCAGACAAAGCCCATTGGTCACCATCTTCAGGAAGAACCTCAAGACGTGGCTCTTCGGATGACGCTTTACCCCCCTCCCAACCTCACCCTGCACCTTGAGACCCTCAAGGGTGAGATGCCGCACTTTACAAAAAAACTGATTAAAATGCACACCCCCAGGCTATGAGCATAGCCATACAAGTATAGAAAGAGCTTAATTTCCCTCACATCAGGCAGAGACAGAGCCTGCCTATTCATCACAGTGACAGTGGTGCTCAGCAGGCCTCATCTTCACAGGACATATATGGAAGAGGGGATAGTCAATTGAGCTGGGACAGGGCACAGCAAACCCATCCTCCTGCCCCATGCAACTGACAGAGGCCTGCAACAGCAGTGGCGGACAGCACCGGCTTGGGGCACACTTCTGCGGTTGCCAGATGCTGAGACTGCCCTGACTGGAGGATTGCAGTGCCTGTCCGGTTCCATTCTGCCCTAGTGGAGAGAAGAAACACTTGTGGTGCTGCTGTTCCTTGACTGTGTTGGGGTCCTCCTCTATAGAGAGCCAAAAGGTAGACTGGACCAGCTATCCATTCCTGTTGAAAGGATGCTACTCTTCATGGCGGTGACAGAGAGTGGTGCTGAGCTGTCCTACAGATTCACGTAAGAAGGGCACCGTGCCTGGTGGGGCACTGTGGCCCAGTGACTGTGGAATGTCCTGTGTGGGTGGCTGTCCGTGGATCTGCACTTCATCAGCCATGGCAGCAGCTCAGAGGAAGAAAAGAGGTCACCTTAGGTGAGGCTTTCCTGGCCAGCCGGGGGGGGGGGCGAGGGAATAGAGTGCTCAGCCCCAGAAACCGAGCTTGGCAGTGGGTGGGTAATAGGGGGAGGGCCCAGTGACAAGATACTTCATGTAGTAGCTGTTACGTTTCTTACGAGAAGAATTCCAGATATTGATAAAGGAGCTATCCAACTGACAAATGGTATCGTGCAAAGCAAGGGACACTCTCCCCATACAGCTTCGTGGCCACAAGTTGGCATTATATCAAGATCTCTCTGCACTCACCCTTCAGAAACACAGGGACTTCCAGTCTGTGACAAGATTTCTTCGAAGTCAAGGTGTTTCCTACAACTGGGGTCATCCATTCCACCTCACTTCCGATGAGGCCGGAAACTTCACCAAATTAAATCTTTGTCGGAAGCCTTTCGCCTTCTCAACATTACAGAGATGGAGGGAAAGAGCTTGCAGTACTGCCCGCGTAAAAGAAGGGGACGCAAACACCTTCA
The DNA here is from genome assembly GCF_031143425.1 of Pleurodeles waltl. NCBI lineage: Eukaryota > Metazoa > Chordata > Amphibia > Caudata > Salamandridae > Pleurodeles > Pleurodeles waltl. The sequence goes on from NC_090444.1 coordinate 1,599,334,860, forward strand.
AAGTCCTGACTTCCCCAAAAGACTACGCCAAGACCAAGCTACAATATCTATGGAAAGGCAAGTAGTTTTGGACACTGTCTGGCAATTCAGAGAGTCTGAAATCAAGCTGAGATCCATCCAGACCTAAAGTTCACCCACTCTCCTTGTTGAATAGGGGTATGCTGCCTGGCTCCCGGAGCAGGGGAGGTGGACAACCTTGCCTGCCAGCACTGGAGGTTGCTCTCATGGACCCCACACCTGGGTGTTATACTCAGGACATGCCAGTGATATAGTAGTTTATTTGAATTATTATGTTTCTTAGTTTATGGTTGGGGTTTTGGTTGAGGGGTACTCGATTCCATTTCATGGTGCCTCTACACTTAAGGTTCCTTCGCGTGACTGACTCTTCCCCCATACCTGTGAGCCCAGAACTGAGAGGCAACTATGGCCGCCTCTGGCCCTATAGAGCTGCTTCGGCTCACCCTTAGTTTCCCTCATGAAAAATGTAAGATAATCACTTTAAATGTGAAGGACTAACAAGCCCAGTCAAAAATTAAGGCTATTTTGTCTTACCTGGAGAAGACCAGAGCTGATATTCCCTCCTACAGGAAATACACTTGACACCTGGGGACTGGCACAGACTAAAGTCTTGATCTGTCTCACAACAATATTTATCCTCTGATGCCACCAAGATGGATGGTGTGGCCATCCTGGTTTCTAGCTCTTTTCGGGGCACTGTGGGGTGTAAGCTTGCCAACATAAAAGGACAATTGTTAGCATACCAGGTAAACATGGGGGAATCCAACCTTTACACTGGCCTCTTTATATACCACTAACAACAGCCAGGAACGCTTTCTCATGCTCACCGTACCTGAGGTAATGGCCTTAACTGATCAGACGATGTTGAATGGGGGGACCTTAACCTCATATTTAGGAGTGACCTGGATAGGTGTGTGCAGAGCTACAGTCAAGCTCCGGCACTTTCCCCGGAGAGAATCCACTGACTGCAGGAGATGGGTTTGCACGACAAATGAGGGATAAACTTCCCCACACAAGAGATTATACTTTTTACTCACATGCATATAAAACATATGCTCATGTCCACTAAGTCTTGGGTACCAGCATCATCCAGACCCATGCAGAGGCAGTTGAGATTGAACCTAGGTCCCTCTCTGACCATGCTGCAGTGGCTCTTACCCTTCTCGTACCTTCAATTGTGGGTCACCCGCCCATAGTGAATGCGAGAAAGCTTACTTCATCGGCCAGACACAGTTTACCACATTACACAAGCCATTACTGACTTTTTAGCTATTAATAACACAGCTCACACCTCCAGAGCCACACTCTGAGAGACACTAAAAGTAGTTATGTGGGGGGGAGGGGAACTATTTGCTATCTCGGCAGTGGACAATGAACTTTGCCGGGAGACACAGGAGGGTCCGGAGCGGAAAGTGAAAGAGTTGGAGCTCATTCATAAACTCACTGGAGCTCCCCGTATATATTGCGGCAGCTGGAATCCGCACAGGCACAGCTGAGCAGCCCAGACTTGAACAGGGCTGAATATGCCATATTTTGACTACAGCATTCCTTCTATGTATGGGGGACAAATACGGCCAATTATTGTCCAACAAGGTTGGGGCTAAGTGGCAGGCTTAGAAAGTGGATTCCAGCATGATGCAAGACCTACCCCCTTATAGCCCACACAAGTACCTTCAGGACATGTGTGCACCCCGGTTGATGACTCAACAAGTGGATTCCCTGGACCAACCTATCGGTATAGAGGAAGTTGTATATGCCATTGGTAAACAGAACCTAAAATCACCAGGCCCTGATGGTCCTGCCCTCTCCTATAAAACATTCTATCAAACATTTGCCCCTGTCCTCACCAAACGTGTCAATTCCCTAGCAGATTCGGGTGCCATACCACCTTTCAGGCTTGAGGCTTCTCCCGGTTGTCATTCCTACACCTGGGAAGATTATAGGCAGTGTGTTTCTTACCGCCCCCATCTGACTTCTCAATGTGGATGTTAGGCTGTTCACCAACATCTTAGCAGTGTGGCCCAGACCCTAGATGCTGGATCGGGTGGATCCAGACCAGGCTGGCTTCATCCCTCATTGCCAATGTGGTGACAACACTAAATGGATCCTCCACCTTGGAGACACAGCTAAACGGTCACAGAGGGAAATCATGCTGCTTGCCGTTGATGCCAAAAAAGGCCTTTGAAAGGATGCATTGGCCCTACCTGGAGGCAAAGCTTTGCCACCTTGACATTAGGAAGAGATTTTGCGCTTGGATCCTTAGTAATTAAGGGATTCCATAAGCAATGGTACAGGTCAATGCCCAGGCCTCAGCCCCCTTACCCATTAGTAGGGGGATGCAGCAAAGTTGTCCTCTGTCCCCCCTGCTATTTGCTCTCTACATGGAGTCAGTGGTACAGAGGGTGCACAGTAATCTGAGCATCACTGGGAGTGTGTTTTTGGCGGGGAGGAACATATCATCAGCCTTTATGTTGACAACATAGTAGTGGTGCTTGATGACCCAATACAGGCATTGCTGGCCTTTCTGGCAGAATTGAGGAGGTTTGGGGAGGTTGCAGGCTTTCAGGTCAATCTCTAGAAGTCACAGGCCCTCAAACTCTCAGTTACACCTACTGTGCTGACACAACAAGCTGCACAATTCCTGCTGCAGTGGGAGACCTCTTCGAACCCCTATCTGAGTGTCCAGATAGCTGCACCAATGAAGGAGATTGCGACTCTCAATGAGATGTGATCAGATTTGCTGCCCGATTCGTGAAGTGGGTCTAGGGAGTTCCTAACCTCTTACATTACTATCAGGTGGCACAGATTCACTTCCTGGTGCAGTGGAATCGTGAAGAGTCCAAGAAGTGGGGCACTTTATGGACAGGGCTATAGCGGGTGAGCAGCTCTGGAACATACCCTTTTAGAAACGCTTGCAGAGGGCATGGGGACTTTACTTATCTCCTGTCACCAAGGATAACCGTGGCATATGGGACCAAGTGGCTTCTCGGAAAGCACTGACTGTTTCCATCCCTGTTGACTCCTGTTTTGGGCAACACAGAGTTTACCCTGGGATGGATCAGAATGCCTGGCACATAACAGGCTGCTGCTCCATCGGGCATCTATTTAACTCAGCAGGCCATTTGAGTAGCTCTGGACTGACCATGGGTTGATGGAGTCACAGAGGATAAGTTACCTTTTCAGGTCCAACACTGGGTTACTCACCGAACCATTTGAAATGGGGTTCATCGTCTACTCACACCCTTTGAAAAATGGTTCCTATTAAAAGACGACAATTGCTGCCTTATCACTGAATTATATGCCATCCTGCAACAGCCTCACCCTGCTGTTAAGACATCAGGGCAGAAGAGATGGGAGCTTGAATTTGGCCAGACACTGTCACGCAATGAATGGGAGGAGATCCACTACAAAGCGCAGCACTCAACACTGCGAGCATTGAAACAGCCACTAAAATTGCTACCTGTTGGTACTTCACACCTGCACAACTTCACAGGGGTAACCCTACACATAGTGTTGATTGCTGAAGAGGCTGTGGGTTCCCTGGGACCCTGCTTCATCTACTGTGGGTCTGTCCAAAACTTACATGCTATTGGGACACAATCCTAGCTGACACTGACAAGTATTTTAAGATGCAGTTACCCCGCTTTCCCAAATCTGTTATCCTAGGCCTACCCAATGTGCCAACATTCCCGCTTAAATCCTGCAAGGGGCGCCATATTGGTCTGGCACTAGGGGCAGCCTTCCAAACCTTGCTTCATAGTGTATGGTGTATCTTAATTATAGAACGACTAACCACCATACTGACCAACCAGATGGACTCATACAGGGAGCTGTGGCAACCTTATATAACACTCCTCTCTACTGAATTCAGTGAATTGTCCTGCCCTCACTACATTTTCTTACTAGACCTGATGGTGCCTGACTTAGAGTGGGAGGGACGATTAGTGGATCTCAGGAAAATGGTCTCTAGTTCCCTTAGGTACAATCCTCTGGAGTGAGTACTGAGGTGGGAGGATGGTGACTGGGGCTGATTGAGCCCTTGTTTCTCTTTGTTTGTCCAAGACTCCTTCTAGGATTACCTATCTAAAGTTTGGTTGTATTCTCTTGTACTGTGATACTGAAATGCAATAAAATAGATTTGAACCATAAATACACATAAATGTGGTAGTATGGAAATCATTTAAAGATTCATTATGAACACAATTCATTACGCAACATTCCAATGTACATAAGATAGACACTTAGTTCCTTTTCCAACACAATTAGATGCTGGTAGGAAAATTACATTCGGAATTCCCTTCTCAAGAGACTCTAGGTGAGTTAGATGTCTCTTAAACAACCATAAAGGAACATTTGATGTGAAAAGCCATAATTAACAAGCAGACTTCTAAAGCACATGTTGAAGCAGCAGAAAGAAAACAGAAACTTCCTGGCCTGGAAAATAAGGGAAAAAGTCAGTGAAATCTAATAACTTCAATTAGTGACATAGAAATGAGAACTGTAGTTCATGTTCAAGAAATGATTTCTTCTCTGTTTCTTAAAATGTATCACTCAATTTATGAACAGTGCTCCCCTCAGCTCAACAAGCTCTGTCTTCTCTTTCTTCTGATTGACCTTTTGAATCAGTCTCCATAGATGAGGTAACAAATACTATATCCCAGTTGTTTAGTGCTAAAGCCCCTGGGAAGACAGGTTCTCACTATGTAGTATTATTAGAGCTTTCAGTTTGAGCTGAACCCCCTTACACGGCTTATGAATCATATACTTCTCAGTGAAGAAATGCTTCCTTCTTTTGGGAAGGGCGTTATTTTCTGTTTTTTAAAAACCTGGGAAAACATATTTGAGCTTGGCTTATATCATCCATAATATAAAGCTTATTACAGATTATAACATTCTGGATAACATTCTCTTTAATAGATTATTACAAGTAACCCCGTCATTATTTCTCAGAGATCAAAGTTTTAGTTTTTTTGCCAGGTGGTAGAATAACAGCTAATATGCACTTCTTAGCTGAAACTGTATATTATTTCAACATTCCTCAAGTCCTTGCTGTTGTTATTCTACTTGATGCTGAGAACACTTTCGACCTGGTGAGTTGGAATTTTTTAAAATGTTTAATTTTTTTGGTTTTAAATTTTCCAGCCCAAGTCATAAGGTTGATACCATTTCTCTATAACATGGCTATGGTGGAAATTAAAATATATTTGTACATATATATACACACACACACTCACTTACCAATTTCCTCCCCAATACCAGCTTTTCCAGTTATAAAATTATATGCTGATGATATTGCATTATATTTAGCAGCAAGATCTGAAAATATCAGATCAGCCCTAGTTTACCTATGGTCAGACAGTATACTAATACTGAGGGTCTACTGTATTACTGATTCTGAAACTAAAGCTTTATTATTCAGTGCTTACAAAGATACTCTTCCACCTATAGTTCAAAGTCAGAATAATTTAAGTTCCAAAAGGTATATATGCATAAATTATACAGAAGAGTTTAACTCCCTTTATGACCTTAATTACAATCCCCCTCCTAACGAATATTAAAGGATACTCGCAAAATAGAATAATTTCCCACCTTTGATAATAGGTTGTTTTCCTCTCATCAAAATGTGCATCTTCTATTTTGTTTTTCTTTTTGACTTTTTCTTATTATTTAACAAATGTGCTTTTAAAAAAAAAAAAAAAACTGACAGCATTCTCTCAAATTTTATTTGGGCCCAAAAAAAAAAAAAGAATCTCAATGAAAATTTTGAAATTTTCTAAGGCCAGAAGAGGACCTTTCCTCCCTCATTATGTTTATATTATTTTGCTTCTGTGTCAATTCGTGTTAGAATGCGTACAACCACTACGTTTTTATTTGATGATGTAATACTAAAACAAATTCTTGAAGAAATTGATATTGTACATTTATCTTTGCTTATTCAGATGAGGCGAGTACCTAAAAAAGTATACCATAAGACCCTTATTTTCTATAACACCCAAAATCACCTGCACACATCATTGTCAGTTTCTAAGATAAATACTGATACTACTTATATTCACTATCTTAGCTTTTTTAGATGCTACTATGAATAGGTTCAATACTGATACTACTTATATTCACTAACTTAGCGTTTTTCAGTGCTACTATGAATAGGTTCAGTGCTGGCCTAAGTTGAGTATTGTCAGTCTGTTTATTGAAGATTCTCTTAAAACAATTTCAGTTTTGCAAGAGCTACATGTGGTCCCGGCTGGTTGGTTAAATTATGCCTATGTCCAGTTGGACCATATCATTATGCAGTTTCCAAATCAGTTAATCATTTGAGCCAAAGAGGAAATTGCTCAGTTAAATGCAACAGAAGTGGTAAATGTCAGGTTAAGATACTGATACAAGGGTTTCATGCAATATTCCTCAAATGAATTGGCATGATTCCAGAAAAAAATGGGTCAACTCAACCGATATAGTTCTTACTGATAACGATTGATTGAAAATTAATCATTTTTGTTATTACAAGCTCAATAGTTCCAATTTTCATCAGATGGAAATTTTTAATAAACGGATGCTATGTTATACCCCCTTAAACGTAATGAAATTGAAAAATTGATAAAGACACCAACCCCAAAGTGTCCATTAGTAGAATGTACTTTTCCACCGTGCTTGGACGTAATAAAGACAATGTACAGAAGGTAATTAGAACAGTGTTTACGAAAATGTTTTTGTGCTTAATATTGTTTGAAGTGGATGCAAATCAGTGAACCGCACAAACATTTGTGCATAGTGTAATAGTGAACATGGCAAAAACCAAAGCTTTAAAGAATAAAAAAAGTGTTTTTTCTTTCTTGGTGCCTGTTGGTTGTATCTTACCCTGACATGAATCATGGCTCTGCCTCCGCTCTTTATGTTTTAAGGTTGGGACAAACCTGAAAGTGTGATCAACTGTGGCTATCACAATTCAGGTCTACACTGTAGCAAAGTACGTAAAATATAGAGGCCATCTCTGATGGGGTACATATTGGGCCTGATTATGACCTTGGAGGAGGGGGATATCCTGCCCGCCGTATTACAAGTTCAGTTATATCCTATGGAAATTGTAACACAGCAGATGGGATATCCATCACATTTGAGAGGGAGTAATCCCCTCCTCCAAGCTCGTAATTAAGCCCATTGCAATCCATGGCAAGGGTGTTGAATCAATAAGTATTGTGGATGGCTCATCAAGTGTTATAACATGAGAGTACCTTTTCTTTAAAAAGTAATGTAGTTTTCTTCTTGAAATATTAAGACTCTACAGTTTCACTGATAATCACTTGAGATGCATTTTCCATACCTCTTCACATTTCTCCTGGATAGTTAAGGTCTTTGCTAGCTCTTTCGCATGTCAGGCGATACATGTATCTTCAAGTCAAGACTGGAATAGTCCCAGTGAGACAGAAGGTGACCGGTCAAGGCCTTCAGGTATGGGAAAGTTCATGGAACCACTTCAGTTTTGGCCAGCATTTACCCCATACCTAAAGCCAAGTCTTTGCTTTCACACCATCTTGGCCACTGCTAGGTGAAGCATCTGATCGAGAGGGAGATACACTCATCCCGGATCTGTTCTACAGCTCCTGCCCATGAGCAAGCAAACCTGTGATGGAACCAGATTTGGCTTGTTGCAGTTCCAGAGACAGCCAAAAGCCTCCTATGTTTGTCAAACTGTGTTTCTATGCTTTAAAAATGAAGACACAGAAATAAAACAGTTGTTTACTTATAAAAATAATTGTAGAAGGCTACAAAAGGAGCTAATATCTACGGAAGGTACAGAGAGCAAAAGATATTGTGAATGGTAGGATACAGCATTGATGGTAATCCTCCCTTTCTGAAACATTGGCTCAAATGGCATATGCAGATACGTGTTTTGACATCCTGAATTACACCAGGACAATTCTGTTTAACCATTTAAAATCCAGAACTTGCTGCTCACTTAGAGGATTTCAGGACTGCAAAGAGGATGGACAAGACTTCTGAACCCCGTTGTTGGTATTTGAACATTTTTGTAGGGTTAAGGGCATTGTTATGATATCTTATCTCATACAGATCTTTAGAGTGCAGTATCACTTGGGAGGGTATCCTGACACTGCACAGGTGTGAGTCTAGTCAAACCTTTGCCTAGTGAGACTATTCTAATAGCCAGGTCTTCAATTTCTTATGGAATTCAAGAAGTGAAGAGATGGCTCTAATGTGTAGTGGCAGGTTATATCATGCTTTAGGAGCGATGTAGGAGAAGATTTGACCACTGGTTCTGGGTTTCCTTCTATGTGGGATTTGTAATGATGTAACATGGCTCCATGCCAGAACACTGGGCATGGAACCAGCTTGTTCTGAGGTTCTGTCATGCAGGGTTCTCTGCATGACAGTTGATATGCTGGCTGTTGGTTGAGGCTGTAATAAATACCTCCTACCACATATCTTCATCTGGTGTGGATTCACTTTATTACACTGGCGACGCTTGGGCGGAGAAAGGAACACAGAGGAAGGGACAGCCTCAACAACAACAAAGAAGGAAGAGCTTGGATTATTTAAGAGAAAAACTGAGATAACTTACAGAGACGTGCTGGGAGAGGATCGAGCGTCTTGCAGCATGTCCTAGCGGAGAAAAGTGTGAAATTGCGGTTGTAGGGGCTTTGTGGAAAGCTGTTTGAGCATTTACTGAGGATCAAAGTGGTCTCTGTATGCTTCACGACGTCAGAAGGTCAGTGAGCAATTGGAAAAGGACTGAAAGCTGTGGGAATTGTTGGCGGCCATCTTGAGTGTGGTGGAAGGAGAAAAACAAGCCAGATTGACTGAAGAAAATAGACTGGATGTTTGGTTGCGGCCATTTTGGTTGAGGAAAACGATCCGAGATTGCTCAAAGAGAAAGCAAGCCCAACTGCCTGAAGAAAACGGACCAAATGTTTCGTGGCGGCCATCTTAGATGAGGAAGAAGGAATTTTTTTTACATTTAAAAAAAAAAAATTTTTACAGCGCAATTGTTGGAGGACATCGAAGAAGAACATCGACGGTCTATTGGAAGTTGAAACTTAGACGGAGACTGGATAATGATCACTATATTGGTTTGTGGTCACGGGAATATACATTTCTTTGGAAACTTTATTGCACTTGTGGAATACAAGTGTTGGGCGTTGTAAAATGAATTAAACTGAAAAGGTCGTCTCTGCGGTGACAAACACACCTGAAGACCCGTGTTTGATATAGCGGCATCGTGCTGGGACATACAGTGACTGGCACACCTTTTGGACTTTAAGTACTTTTAGCAACTAGTAGGGTTTGGAATATATTGTGGGGAAGAAGTGTTTTACACCTCTTGTGAGTATGCAGAATGTTACGGCGCCGCCGTTTTTCTTGTCAGATCCAGGAGAACCGGTTATTAAGTGGAAGAAATGGAAAAAGATTTTTGAGAATTATGCCAGGGTGTGTGGTACGAATTTGAGTGGTGAAAGGAAGCAGGCACTTTTGTTACATTGTTTAGGGGGTGAAGGACAGGAGGTGTTGGAAAATCTACCTCCATTGTCGCAAGCTGATCAGAGGGGGTTGAATGAATATGAAATATGTGCAAGACAACTAGATTTACATTACTTGCCAAAGATTAGTACTATTATGGAAAGGTACCATTTTGGTTTGCGGGAGCAAGGGAAAGAGGAGAGTGTTGAAGAATATATTACGGCTTTACGGAAGTTGGCTTCAAGTTGTAAATTTGGGGCGTTGGTAGAAGAAAGGATTAGAGATCAGTTTGTGCTGAGGTGTTGCAGTGATAAAGTGAGGGAAGAACTCTGGCTAAAGGACGAGCCACCGTTGGATGAGGTTGTTAGTATTGCAAAAAGGGTAGAGCATATGTTAAAGTGTGTTGGAGAACTAAGTAAAGCACATAAAGAAGACAAGGTCAGTGTAAAAGCACAAGAAGTGGAGTGTCAAGTCATACAAAAAGATGAGAAGGAAAAAAAGTATGAGGGTGTCCGTGAGAAAGGTGTTGTAATAGAAAATAGCACAGGAAAGACACAGGGGAATAGGAGGTTTGCAACACCTTTTCAAGGAAATTGCTACAGATGTGGAAGATTTGGACACATGGCTAATGCAAGTGAGTGTCCTGCTAATAGGATTACTTGTAATGTTTGCGGAAAAAGAGGACATTTTGGAAAAAATTGTAGGATGAGGAATAGGAGAGATTCTGGATCAGAAATAAAGGAACTCAGTTTTCAAGTTAGTGAGAGTGAGGTGGAACATCCCTCTGAGTGGGTTTTGGTGGGGAATGTTAGAGTCAAAATGAAATTTGATTCGTGCTCTCACATCACGTTTCTCTCAAAGGATTTTTTTATGAAGAATTTTCAAGGAAGGAAGAAACTGTTCAAACCTAATATTAAACCTACGGGTTATGGTGGGTTGCCAATTAAGTTATTAGGTTATTTTGATGACTGCATTGAGTACAATGGTAGGTTCACTGATGCTAGGATTTATGTTGCTGAGAGGGGTGATAATTTGTTGAGCTGGAGTCATCAAGCACGCTTGGGTGTCATTCTCAATCCTAATGCACATCCATCTGTTCAGGTACAATCTATTGAGGGTGACGAAAACAAGTTTGTGAGAGCTTTTGGTGAATTGTTCAGTGACACCTTGGGGTGTTTAAAGGGGTACAATCACCATATTAAGTTGAAACAGGGCGCAGTACCAGTTGTGGCAAAAGTTAGACGCATTCCCATTTGTGTCCAAGATGCTGTACAAAAAGAGATAGATAAATTGTTGTCCACTGGTGTTATACAGCCTGTAGAGGCAACGGAGTGGTTAGCTCCCATTGTTGTGGCACGTAAACCAAATAATGAAATCCGTCTATGTGTGGATCTTCGTGCCTTAAATAAAGAAGTGGTGGTTGACAAGTTCCCACTTCCCAATATTGAGGAATTAGTATCATCGTTGGATGGTGCTTGCTATTTTACCACTCTGGATATGGCATCAGCATACCATCAGGTTCCGTTGAGTAAAGAGTGTCAAGAATTAACGGCTTTTATTACGCCAATGGGGGCCTTCAACTTTTTGCGTATGCCGTTTGGGCTGGTTTCTGCGGCCTCAGTATTCCAGAGGATTATGGAAGATCTTTTTAAAGGCATTTCAGGCGTAAAGTGCTACCAGGATGATGTATTAATATGTGGGAGAAACGTGAGAGAACATAATGAGAGGGTGCATGCTGTGCTTAAAAGGATGCTTGATGCTGGGTTATCTCTTAGGCGAAGCAAATGTAAATTTGGAGTCACTGAACTGGACTATTTGGGTCATCATATTTCACGGCAGGGGGTGAGTCCTAAAAAGGATTTGGTGGACACTATCGAAATGTTAAAAGAACCGTGTACAAAAGATGAGGTTTCTTCATTCTTAGGTATGGCAGAATTTTATAACAAATTTATACGAAATTTTGCAGATAAGACAGTAAATCTAAGGAAGTTGATGTGTAAGAATGCAGAGTTTGTTTGGACGGAAGAGTGTGGTACAGAATTTAAACAAGTAAAAAATGATCTCAGGAATGCACCAAACTTACAAGCTTTTGTACCTGGGAATCCCACTTTCATTGTTACTGATGCGAGTATAAAGGGGCTGGGTGCTCTTCTTTTTCAGATCAGGAAGGGCCAAGAGGTGCTAATAGCTTGTGCTTCAAGATGCTTGAAAGGGGCAGAGATATGTTATTCTGTTATAGAGAAGGAAGCGTTGGCAATATTCTGGGCCATAAACAAGTTCAGAAAATTTGTGTGGGGATCTTCTTTCGTAGTCAGGTCTGATCATAAACCCCTGAAAGAAATTTTTGAGAAGAAGGGTTTGGACTCGATTTCCTCGAGGATCAGGAGATGGGTCATTTCCTTACAGGAGTATAACTTCATGTTTGAATACATTCCGGGAAAGACAAATGTAACGGCAGACTGTCTGTCGAGATTGGTGGAGGTGGTAGAGAATGATAAATCTCAGGATGAAAATCATCAATGTGATGCTGAGTGTGGCATAAGAGTTTGTGATGTTACGCTGGGAGCTGTAAAGGAAGATGAATGGAGGGATGAGTTGCAAAAGGATAGTGAATTGTGTTCTGTGATGTCTCTTTTGGATCAGCATAAGTCTCGAAGTCTGGTTAAACCTTGGTCGTTAGTTGCGAATGAGTTAGCCGTTGTTGATGGTGTTCTAATGAGGGGCACAAGAATGATTCCCCCATTGAGTTTGAGAGAAGTCATCGTGAACATGGCTCATGAAGGGCATATGGGCATTTCTAAAACCAAAGAGCGCATCCGTCAGGATTTCTGGTGGCCTGGATTAGATTTGATGGTGGAACGTACTGTTAGGGAGTGTACACCTTGTCAAGCTAGTGATAAGGTACTCAAACCAAGATGTTCACCTATGGTTTGTAGAAGTTTACCAAAAAGTCCATGGGATGAATTAGCTATCGATATTGTGGGGCCATTGCATGGAGAACATCAGACTGCTTACCTGTTGGTGTTGCTGGATTTGTATTCACGATGGGTGGAGGTGAGTTTGGTGAGAGAGATCACTTCTCAATCTGTGATCAGTTTTTTAGAATCTGTGTTCAAACGCGAGAGTTTTCCTAACTCTATTCTTTCTGACAATGGTCCACATTTCTGTTCTGCTCAGATGGAGGAGTATTTTGTAAAATGTGGAATTGTACATAAAAAAATTGCGTTATATCATCCAGAGGCGAATGGTGCTTTGGAGAGATTTAACAGGACTTTAAAGGAGAGTATACAATTAGCAAAGGTAAACTGTTTAGATTGGAGAAAAGAACTGCAGGGTCGTATAACAGCTTACAGGTACACTCCTCATGCATCAACGGGGAAGACTCCTTTTGAACTGCTCAGGGGAAGGTCTCCAAATACTTGTTTGTGTCCTGGCTGGATGGTTGCTGGGAAGGGTTTGAAAAACAATGGTATTGGGGAATGGAGAGACAAAGAAGTATCTCTGCAAAGCAAAAGGAAGATTTATGTTGATAAAAGGAATAATGCGAAAGTTACAAATTTTGAGGTTGGAGATAAAGTAAAGGTCAGAGCTCCTGTTGGGTGTCAAAATTGGTCAAAATATACCTCTCCAAAAACTATCATTAAGCTGTTTAAAAATGCTGTCAAGACGGATGATGGTCGCATCTGGAATCATAGTCGTGTAGCACATTTTAGGGGGTGTGGTGTGGCCGACAGGAGAGATGATACTTCTTATCAGTCAGTCAGTCAGTCAAAATACTTTATTTCGATAAATAAATATCATAAAAAGGCATAAAAAAAAGTACAATCAAATATTACAGGCAATCAACAATTCATATTATCTACAATGTTTAAAAAGGGGGGTCAGTAAAGTAAAACATCCTAAAAACATCATTTAACGTAAAACATTAATATTCTCCCAGATTCGCAGAAATTACATTTCCTATAAAAAGTTAATTAATCACTCAATTCATTACAATAAAATAATCGGATTGATAGCGAACTTCTTTTTCTTAACCCTAACAGCTCCCACTAAAAAACTAGCAACATGGAACATAATCCTAGGGGTCTGCAATAACTGTAAGAACAAGAGGGCAGGTTTGACCTGTATAAACCCCTCCTCCTTTAAAATTGGGAACAAATATTTCTTTCTTAAGGCCGCGTAATGGTCACAGAATAACAGAAAGTGCATTGTATTCTGGATCGAAAAATTATACACGGCGTTCCTTTTTCCGGAGGAGACCAGGTTTGAAAATGGCCAAGAGTTAGATGGATCAGGTTAAACCGAAAGCGTGTGAGTAGAAACCGGTGAAAAGGTTGATTTACACAACGGTGTACAACGCCAGCGCAGTTAGCTCACATCCAATTGTCCCACTGTCAGAGCTGCACAAGCACCGCCAGGGTGGACAGCACAGATACACGGCTGGTGTTATACAGATTGTACTGACCCTGGGGATCTGCGGAGCGTCTTTCGGAGGCCGGAGTGCAGGAGACGCAGGTCAATTATATTGGTTTCGAAGTTTCCCTCCTTTGGCCGGGGAGGCGTGCGGGCCTCGCATCTGAAAGCAATTGGGAAACCATAACCAGGGGATACCGTCGTACTTGCTGTTTGCTGTTTGCTGCAGGTTTGCCTTTGGACTCTCCTCTGCTTTGCGGGTCCCGCTGCGGCGTGAGAGCCGCTTGTGCAGAACCTGCGGACAGTTTCGGTGAGGGACTGGGCGAGTGCAGGGGCTGCGAGCGTCGGGACAGGACTACGTCTCCCAGCAGTCCTGTTGACCCCCGCCTCCTGTCATCTGGCCGCTCGCCCTGCGGGCCCCGCCCCACTCACAGCTTGAAGGACCACTTCTGAGCTCCACTCCCCTGGGATACCGTCGGACTTGCTGTTTGCTGCTGGTTTGCCTTTGGACTCTCCTCTACGCGGGTCCCACTGCGGCGTGAGAGCCGCTTGTGCAAAACCTACGCCTCCTGTCACCTGGCCGCTCTCCCTGCAAGCCCCGCCCCACTCATAGCTTAACTTTTCTCTTATAAATTCAAACAGCTACTTCCGCGTCGCGGGAGCGCCCGGGGATAAGCCCGGGACAAGGGCGGGACCGTCTGTGGCCGTCAGGGCACGCAGGAGGCTGGGCTGGGCCCACTCTCTTTCACCTGCATTTCCTTGATCCTACTTGGTATGCGAAAAAGGTTCTGGGTATGACATCATCAGCCCTAGGTGGAACAGCAGCGAAGGAGGGGGGAGCCAACACTGGGACTCTGGACAATTACTTTAAATCGGTAAAGGGTGATGGGGGAATCGAAACCTCTCTGGAGATGCGTAGGACAGAGCGTCGTCGCTCGATTGAACACTTGAAAAATAGGCCCCTCAGTGACATAACTTCCTATCCTATCTCCCAAGAGGAAGGTTCCCTCAATGGCAGCCCGGATCTTTCATCCCAAGAAGACGTTCCCCCATTACTCCGGGATAATTCTCCCATTTCTGGCCCACCTCCTAAACAAACTACGGACACCACTCCACTATTAGTTGCCAGTAGTTCGGCAGTTGACTTATTCACCCAAACACACACCAGAGCCAAAATCAAGATTAATAAGCTAAAGCAAACTGTGGTGGCAGAGGTGTATGACCTACCACCAAATAAACGCAGAAGGAAGATGAGGGGTGGTCAGGGGAAGAAAAAGATCCCCCATTCTGATTTTGGAAAGTCACTCAAGTCCGTACCTATGTTGGACAGGCCTATGTTGGACAGGCCTTTAGTTAATGTGCAGAAGGCTACTCCCCCAAGGGTACTAATATTAGTACCACTGCTTTCATTAGCGACAAAGGGAAGAGCCCACTTAACACATTATTTCCCGGTAGCTCTTTGGGGAGCATTGAATCTCTAATTAGATCACTCTTGTTGCCCATTAGCGAGAGCTTGCAGAAAATAGAATTCAGGCTGACCACTCTGGAGGCAACTTTAACCACCCTGAAAATTTTGGACAACAAACAGAGTAGATCCACTGAGTCCAATCTACCAATAGGAACCTTTCCCAATATACAAAACCCACCGATCCACACGGGGCCTCCCTTGGGCACCACTGCCGCCCCTCTTTTACAGCCACCTATGGCTATTCCAGTTCCAATTTTATCTACTAACTCTAACATCCTACCATCAGAAACAGATGGCCCAGCACTCCAACGTATACTCCCTGGTAAGCCTGCCCCTAGACCACGAGGACCCGACTTACCACCAGAGGCTAACAGCCTCATGGTGGTGTTGGCTGGTGTTCCCTCTCTAGAATTGGGTGAAAATGAGAGCTATCACTCACTCAAGAGGAAAACAATTAAATGGTTGAATTGGAACAGACCTCTTCCAGCTCACCTCAACAATGAGATCATTATGGCAAGAAGGGTACCATGGTTGGGGAAGTCGGGGAAATCAATAGCAGGGGACTGTATTATTGTGTCTTTTCGAGACCCTGGAACAGTACTATACATTTGTGCTGGGTCAAATAGATCACTGGATTCTACCATACAGACTTTGCCAGTTTCTTTTTTTTTCCCTCCCATTCGCTTGCACCATGACTTGTCACAAGGTAAGTGGACAAGGGTGGAACGAAGATCCAGACACAGGGGACATGCTCCACGTCCAGTTTATCGACCTTCGGAGACTCCCTTTTTGGACCACAATCGTTTTAATTGTATGAATGGTTTGGATGGTGTGGACTGACTGCCCCCAAACCCGAACTCAAATCCTGTGACCTTGGATAATGGTCCCAGTAAACTGCCTGATCCGGCTGAACCCACTTCTGAAAATGACCCTGTTAGAGTAATTGGTGTAGTTTCTGGCTTTGGTACTGGCTCTTCCCCCCACTCCATTCCTGTATTCTGTTCTGTG
This sequence comes from Pleurodeles waltl, assembly GCF_031143425.1. Lineage (NCBI taxonomy): Eukaryota > Metazoa > Chordata > Amphibia > Caudata > Salamandridae > Pleurodeles > Pleurodeles waltl. The sequence continues at coordinate 1,599,351,241 of NC_090444.1, forward strand.
GGTTCTCCAGCGCACATGAGACTAATTTGGTGGAATGTGGCTGGTTTAGCCAGCAAACTGGGCACCCAAGATTGGATAACTTATATTGAGTCCGGGGATGTTTGCATGTTCCAAGAGACTTGGGCAAGGGAAGATTACAACCATCAAGGTTATGAGTCATTTTCCATCTCGGCTAGGTGGGAGGGTAAGGGCCGCCCCTCTGGTGGACTCACAACTTGGGTGGCTTCCCACTTAGGATGTCAGGCTTCACTCCTACCGGTGCCATCAGATGATATCCTAGTGGTTTTATTAGCCTGGCCGAACCTAGCGAAACTTGCCATGATAAATATTTATTCCAGGCCAGTGGGAGCTTCGTGTGAATCCCCCACCATAGAGGAGCTTTCAGTATATTTAGCGGAAATGCCAAGAGATATCCCTTACATAGTGGGAGGGGATTTAAATTCCCATTTCGAGCCGTTGGTCGGTCTCGTAGAGGGATTTCCCATGGAAGAAGAGTTCAGGTGGTCAGTACCCTCGGTTGTAGCACCTTCCCCAAAGGCATGGACGCCTGTGGCTTTGCAGATTACTGCTCTCACCCTAAAGCATGGAATTAGAGCCTGCAATGGACGTATTAAGTCTGATGTACCAAGCAAAACCACGTACAACAGAGTGGGAAGAGAGTCCCGCTTGGACTATGCTCTTGTACAGATAGTGAACTGGTCTTCTATCCTGGACTTTAGGGTGGTGGAGAGATTGGATAGTGACCATAACGCCCTTGAACTCGATCTTAGCCATCCTGGGCCAAAGGCCTCCATAACAACCATGGGGGAGTCCAAACCTGAACTACTATTAGACAATAACAGGAGAAGAATCAGGTGGGATAAACTAGCTACGAGCCAAGTGAAACTTTCGAAGCTCTACGCAGGTTTAATCCCCATTTTGAAAAAAGTGGGAGAGCTAGCCAATGATGTGGGCAATATAGTCCACCATGAGAAATTATACCAGGCTCATGAGGACCTTATAAAGGGAGCGGCCTCTGAGCTTTTTACCAGGGTCCAGAATCAGAAGAGGATCCAACAACATAACTCCTTATGGTACAATGCAGTCTGCAGGAAGGCAAAGGGAGAACTCCTCAGATGCATCAAGGAGGGAACAGATAGAGAAAAGCTGCGAGAAAGTAGACGGGCTTAGAAAAAACTGGTCATTCATGCTAAAACCGAATGGGAGGAGAACCAGTGGGAGGAGCTTACCACTTCCCTCGCAACAAGAGACCACCGAATGTTTTGGACAGTAGTAAACGGGGGGTCGGGGAACCTCCATTCGGCAATAGAACCAAATATTGCAGCAGGGGTGTGGCAGGCACACTTCCAGTCTCTCTACAGTTCCGAGCAGGGAGAAACTAAGATTGATTTCGGTATTGGACTGGTAGAGTATGGCGGGGATTTGATAACAGTGGGGGAGGTGAAGGTAGCACTAATGGGACTTAAAGCTGGAAAGGCGCCAGGATTGGACGGCCTGCCCGGGGACCTGTTCAAGCAGGAGCCCGGTGTTTGGGCCCCCTATCTGGCTGCAGTGTTTAATGGAGTTTTGTGTGGCATGGAAATTCCGAGTACTTGGCTGGGGGCAGAGGTGGTTCCTATATTTAAAAAGGGCTCGCCCCTGCTCCCAGCCAACTACAGACCAATCAGTCTAATTGACGTGTCACAGAAGCTGTTTGGCAGGATACTGCTGAATCGGCTTCAGGACTGGGTGGAAGAAACGGGTGCCCTCAGTCCGTATCAGGCGGGATTTAGAAAGGGAGTTTCTACAGTGGACCAGGTTTTTCGTCTGAACGTTATCTATTGGAGGGCAGCAATATTGGAAGGGGGTAGTTTATATACTATATTTGTGGACCTGAGGGCTGCGTTCGACCTCGTGCCCAGAGGGAAACTCTGGAGTGTTCTGGCTGAGATGGGGGTCCCCCCAGACATCCTGATAATTTTAAAGAGATTGCACCATAATAACTATGCCCAGGTCAGGTGCGGGAAACACGGGGAATTAACGGACAGATTCCCCGTTGACAGGGGGGTTAGACAGGGCTGTGTATTGGCACCGACCCTGTTCTGCCTCTTCGTCAACGGGGTAATCGCCCATCTCAATGGAACTGAATACACTGATGCCCCAAAATTGAATGGCAGCAGGGTGCCTGCAATCATGTTTGCAGATGACACCCTGCTGCTGTCCAAAACCCCCATGGGGATACAGAGGATCCTTGATTCTTTTGTGGCTTTTTGCACAGATAGGGGGTTAGAAATCAATGCTAACAAAACCAAGTTTATGGTTATGAACCCAACCCCAAGATCACGCCCGAACCCCTTACTGGGAGCTTCACGTTTAGAGAGAGTCTCCACCTTTGAATATCTAGGTGTAACGTTGAATGAAACCATGTCCTGGGGAACTCACCAGACTAGGGTTAATCTTAAATTAGTGCAGACCACTGGCGGCATTGCTCGGTTGATGAGAAGCTCCACATATCGACCGCTGGGGCCGCTTATCCAGATATACAAGGCACAGGCTAGAGGAGCTCTGATGTACGGGGCGGAACTGTGGGGTCACACAGCTTCCTGCAGTTTGTCTATAACTGAGAACAACTTCATTAGACAGATAGTAGCACTTCCGTCCAGTACTCCGCTCCTCCCCCTGAGGATGGATCTGGGTCTGAGACCAATAGCAGATGAATTAGGTCTCAGACCCATAGTCTTCTGGCGAAGGCTATGGAGCACCGAAGAACTCTCTTCTTATAGGGCGGAACTGAGGGAGTTTTTAACCCACCCTAAAGCTCTACAGATCCCGTGGATAAAATATATAAAAAAGTCCTGTATGGGATTGGGCCTCCCCGACCTGTGGTCGGATCCAGCTAACGCCTCACTAAGGATCCCACGAAGAGCTTTGGTCAGTGCTTACCACGAGAAGAAATTAGCTATGGCCCTAGACTGCAAGAATGAGGGGTCATTAACATCTGTATTCGCGCAAAGCAAGGACTCATACCGCTTGGAGAGGGTTCTGGATGCTATGTCTCCTGTGCTGGCCAGGAAGCTTTTTCTCCAATGGAGATATGGCACATTGCCTCTGCGATCTTACACCTGCTCCTGGTCAACACTGCCATCTACCAAGCTATGTCCGACATGTGTGGGAGCAGAGGAAAGCGATCTGCATGTGGTCTTGTTTTGTCCAACTTACAAGGCCGCCAGGAAATTTTGGCTCATACCACTTATTAGAAACCTTGGTTTTAGGGAGTACCTCCCGGTGTACAGAATTTTAAAAACTGATGTTTCAGGTCCAATTGTGTTTGCACTAGCCAAATTCCTTACCAATGTCTGGCATATTCGTACCCGTATTTTAAAGTTGCAGGCTCCTATCTAACTTTAAGTTTTTATTTCAATTGTATGGTCTTTTACCTGATGTGTTTCCTGTTTACTTTCCCTTGATGGTTTTACATGTTCATATGTGTGTTTTTTTGTGCACATCTTTTATGGCCAAATTGGCCGAAATAAAGATTAATTAATTAAAAAAAAATAGACAAATATAATTTAGGGCCCACATAAGTACTCAAAATGATACTGGCCCGCACCGATGGTTTCTCATATTCAACTTGTTCTCTTTCTAAATATAACAGATCTTTCATCATGCTTTTAATCAGTCCAATATCTTTAACAGTTATTGATTCCGGGGAATAAAAAAGATCCGATCTCCCTAATCTAACAAAACAATTTTTGATATAAACTAGCCACGCTATTTTATTTACTTTATCCAGCTGCAGGCAATCTTTTAAAATGGAGTGGTTGAGCGGAATTTCTTGATTCAGCCAGATCTTTAGCCAGGCTAGAACGGGGGCCAGTTTGATCAAGTCTGAAATGTAGCCCACACCCAATTCAGTATGGACAATGTGTGTGGAAGTAGACTGTGGAAGAGAGAGAACCGATCTTAGAAATTTATTTTCCGTGATCTGTATACTTTCCATAGAGCAATAGCCCCATATCGTACTTCCATACGTTGCTATTGCAAGGCATTTTGCTTCATAAATTTTTAGCAAACTAACAATTGGCCTCGCCCCGAGTTTATTCATAAAACCCCGAAGAGCAGAAGACGACTTTACAAGGGCAACATTTCTATTTTTTATCTGGGGGCCCCAGGAGCCTTTCTCATCGAAAGTGATCCCTAAGTATGGAAATATTGCTACTCTACACAATTCTTGCCTCCCACAAGTAAAAGTTTTGGGGAGTTTATTTTTATTACCCTTACCCATGATCATAATCTGGGACTTTTTAACGTTGATCTTTAAATCCAGGGAAGTCATAAAAACCTCAAAGGCGTCCAATAATCGTTGAAGACCAACACCAGTACGAGAAAGCAGGACAGCATCGTCCGCGTATAGGAGAACTGGAATACCGAGTTCTCCTATCCGTGGGATATCCTGGGTAGCATCTTTTAGTGTAGATTCCAAGGCATTTATATAAATAGTAAAAAGGAGGGGAGCCAGAATGCACCCCTGCCTGACTCCCCTTTCTGAGTTAAAGTGGCTAGTGCATCGCCCCGCAGTAGTAACTCTAACAGAAGCTGTTAGGTCAGTATGTAAATCTACTAAGAGGTTAACAAGAGCCTTGTCCAGTCCCATGTCAAGTAAGATTTTCCATAATTTAGATCGATTTACAAGATCAAAGGCTGACGAGAGGTCCATGAACCCCAGATACATGGAACCCTCCTTCGCCTTCGTGTATTTCTCTATTAATAAATACAAATTCAAGCCTTGATCTATAGTACTCCTTTTAGGTCTAAAACCATACTGCACATCTGCTAGGACCCCTTTCTCTGTTAACCAATCGTTCAATTTATTTAAGATAACTCGACCTAAAATTTTCACTGAGGAATCAATCAGTGAAATCGGCCTGTAACAAGATGGGTCTTGCCTATTACCCTTTTTAAACACTGGTATAATTATAGATTTCTTCCAAGAAGACGGGATTTTATCAAATGCAAGATTATTAAAAACCTTGCATAATACCTTAGACCAAAATTTTTGAAAACTTTTAAAAACGTCCCCAGGTACCCCATCTGGGCCCGGGGCTTTGTTTTTTGTGGTTAGGTCTATAGCCCTTTCAACATCTGCAACTGCAAAAATAACTGCATCCTTGTCAGGGGAGGTTTCCCCAACTACATCTACTAAAATTCCACCAGGAGGACCAATATTAGAGTATATCTGACTAAAGTGTTTTATCCAGCCCTCATCTGGAATGTTTGCCTCTAAAGGAGTATTAGTTTCATCAGAAAAAAAGGGCTGATTTATTATTTTCCAGAATAAACCACTGTTTTTTAGGGTATCTGGATCCAAGAGTTGAGCCAAGGCGTTATCTTTCAGAGTCCTTTTCCTCTCTAGAATAGTTTTTTTATACACTTTCCTAGCATTTACTATTTTTGATCGATCTTTAGGAATAGTTTTTAATGCCTTAAGTAGTACACCATGTGCTTTAGAGCATTCCTTATCAAACCATCTATTGCCCTCTAGCGCCTTCTGGCTAGATTTAGCCTGGAGACTACGATTCATTTCTAAGCAAATCTGATCAAATGCTACTATAACCTCCTTAGGATCTGGATTTTCCGCTAGACATATAGAGATTTCATCCTCCACTTTAGATAAGACCTCCTGAAAAAAAGTTTCAGGGTCTATTTTTGTCCACTTCAACCTACGATTCTGGTCTTTAACTTTAAGGTTCAAGCCCCCACTCTCTGCGACTAATTTGAGAGAAATCAGTTCAGTGTTCTTAAAAACAAGTACAACAGGATTATGATCACTAAAAACTGACACCTCAGTACAATAATTTAAAACACTATTTAACAAAAAAGAAGACAAATAAATATAATCTATAATAGTACCATTTTCTTTGCCCTTAAACGTAGGGGACCTACTATTCCCGTCTCCACAGCCAGACTCATATAAATTCCATTTAGCGAGGAAAAGCTCAAGATAATCCCCCTGCCTAGTATGTTCTGGATGAGCAGTTGAGGAAAAGGGAGGGCCTTCCTCATCCCTCCTAATGCATGGTAGGGTACATGGATGTATGTTAAAGTCCCCTAGTAATATTAACTCAAAAGTATTAACATTTATACTATAGGCTGACAAAAATTTATCCAAGTCATCCAGGTTTTGACTGGTGCAATCATTAGCATGCGAATTATAAAAATTTATAAAAAGGATCTTACCCTTATCCTGGGTGGAAAGCTCAACAATTAGACAATTTACTGAGCCCGAGGGGCATTGAGTTAAGGTACCTTTCATATCCAGTTTGAAAAGGCTTAATAGTCCCCCCCTTAGGTCTTCCTGACACACTATTTGTAGCTGGAATGCAAAAATGACAAAAGCCATCTAAGGAAAAGCTATTCGTTTGATCCCAAGTCTCTTGTAAAGCAATGACGTCAAAAGATTTTAATGTCCTTTCCCATTCGGCTATCCCAGACTTGCTCTTTAAACCAGCAATGTTCCATGTAGCAATCTTGATAGACGATGATGAAGACTGGGAAGAATTTCCCACGACATTTGGCAGTCAATCATTTTCCTCCATAGAAGATAAGGCAGCATACCGATTGTGAAGAGGTAAAGTGTTAACGGTCTGCCTGTAAGACAACTGATGACGACTTGGCTCCCCCCTAATTTGAGACCGGGACATATTCACAAATACATTCGGGGTACAGGCATCCATACCTCTTCCGTTCTCATTTGAACATTGCCCTTGCACATACGACGAGCGACATTGAGTATTGGCCCCATGATTATAAAAGAAGCCAAGAGGTCTAGCAAGAACCGCATTTTCTAGAGTTGGCAAAATTGCAGCTCTCAGAAGCACTGTTGCCACGTGTTGTGGGTGTTAAAAATTTATAATAATACAGTCTCCACCTCTATTTTTAGGGCCATTACCAATCCAGCTAACTCTACGGGTAAATAAAATGTAATTTGCAAGGGCACAAGGAAATCCACAGTTCTTATTCAACCAAGCAAGCGTCTTGTTTTTAAGAGCAGGATACGTTTCTACCCCAGAACCATTCAAGCACAAGTCAACCTCTGGAACCACAGTATATGGTGCACATTCTGGCGGGAGATTAATAGAATTATGTCGCCTAGTTATACTTCTTCTATCAATGACTGTCCCTCTTATAGTGTCCTGAGTACTCCTTTGTATTGATCGTGGTTGACTAAATGTGTTTTGTGCACTAGCCGACCCTACTGGCAATGTAGACGAGGATGAGGCGGTCGGCACACTTACAGTCGGTAGGGCCTGAACAGTGGCCCCCAAGCCCTCCACCCTATTACTGACTATAGAGTGTGTAACTGAACCCACTGGGCGGTTATCCATAGAACCTATTGAGTCTAAGTGGGTACTCAGTGGAACAATGGATCGAGTCAGACAGGATTCTACAAGGCGTTCCAGTCTAGTAACACTAAGAAGCACTAATTCTACCTTGGCCACCAGGGGACTGATCAGTACTTCCAATTTAGATTCAAGAATTGTAACCAAAAGATCAATTTGACTAGAGTGCAGACTAGTCCCCTCAATAATATTGGTGGGCTCAGGGACATTTCCCCTATTGGTAGCTGTTAGGCCAGCTTTTTTTGGCTTCCGACATCCTGCTTTCTTGACAGGCCCCTTCCTACAGGCACGTACCGCTCTCCTAGTGGGAGATTGAATAAGAGGAGACCTTGATGGTAATGTCCAATCCTGTACTTGAATAGGTTCGGAACAACAAACCTGCTATACCACAGAAACATCAATATTTAAATCGTTCTCATTGTTCTCATTGTTGGAAATAGCCGAGACACTCTGAGACATTGATGTATGGGGTAAGCACTGCCTTATGGGAGATGTTTCTGGACTAACCCTACTTAATGATGATCTCCTATCTTTGTTAATTTTACTAACTACTTTAAAAAGATAGTTATCCAAGGTCTTTGAGTCATTATTTGTAGCCATTTTAGAGGACCTCAGTTTGGACATGATGGAAACAGCGGAGTCGTCGATTATCTAGTGGAAATATTCCTCAATGAATTGACTGGTTGCCTATTTATCAAAGTGCCCCCACAACAATACACGTCAGCCGGTTATATCATACACAAAACAAACATTAATATTATTAGCTGCTTACGTTACTGTCAGCCCAAGGACCAGGGTACTCTATATCAAAGGACCTTGATGATAGTCCATGGCCCTGCCCTGCCTCCTCCTGCCCCGAACAGCCACAGACGGCCCGCCCTTTGCCCGGGCTTCGCCTGGCGCGTCCCGCGAAGCTGGCCTCTGGGCGATTTGTAGGCGCCTCCTGGCGCTGGCGCCGCGTCAGAGCCGCGCGCCGCCACTGAGACTACCGGGAGTTAAAGACCCGGGGCGGCGACGCGGAGATGGTACTTGCTGGCGCGGTAATGGCAGCCCTGGACTCTTGGCGGTGGCGGTGGCAGTGATGGCAAGGGTTCAGGTGAGTTCAAAACAGCCTAGCACTTAAAAGGAGAGTTGCCACTGACCTTTACCCTCCTGCTGCAGGCAGTGTAGCCTCTAATACTCGTAGCCAGTCCCTCCCAGCGTGCTGCCTCTCCCTTAATTAAGGTCCTGATCGTCTAGTCATTTGTTTACACGATAATCTCACAATTTTACCTGGGTTTGCACGTTCTCTTTCCAGTTCACCCTGCAATGTAAGGCTCCTTTCCAGTACTATATTGTTTACAATATTGTTTACATATTGTTTACAGAATCTTCCTGTAAAACACCCGCCAGTGTTCAAATGGCACTGGAAAGCCGAGCCAAGGAGCCCTCAACACCCAGCTGCTCCAGTAGTAAACGCGTGTAGATCCCAGCAAACACTACCCGTGGCACTTGGAAACAGGTGAACGATGCACAAATAACCCTTGCCCATGGGACTATGGTCTTCAGACGGAGGCACTTGCTCTATGTAGTCCAGTCAGGGATACTTCTTATCGTTTTCCCTCTGACATTGATTTAAGGTCTGATAATACTCGTAGGAGTGTCAGAACACGCAGGTTTCCTTTACATTTGCGTGATTTTGTGTAGTTCTTTCTACCCTCTTTTTCTTTCTGTTCAAATGTGTTTTTTGTTCTCATGTTATTTCTGTTCTAATGTAAAGAGGAAGAAGTGTAATGATGTAACATGGCTCCATGCCAGAACACTGGGCATGGAACCAGCTTGTTCTGAGGTTCTGTCATGCAGGGTTCTCTGCATGACAGTTGATATGCTGGCTGTTGGTTGAGGCTGTAATAAATACCTCCTACCACATATCTTCATCTGGTGTGGATTCACTTTATTACAGGATTTATATATCTACAAGTCTGGATGACCGTAGGTGCTCAAAGGGTTTCTAAAAGCAGATGCAATTGTTGGGGTATGCTTGGCCAGTGTTATATAGTGTCTTGAAAGGGTGGTTAAAGATTTTGAGTTGTGCTTATTTGTGTTTGAGGAGTCGGTGGAGCTCCTTCAGCTGTGGTGTGATGTGAAGGTGACATGGGAGGGTGGGCAAGTTTCTGGCCACCAACTTCTGAATGGTGAGTTTTTTATTGATCCTGGCGTAGAGGGTGTTTCTATAGTCCAGCTTCACATTGAATGCCTATATAGCCAGTTCTACTAGGACTTTTTTCCTGATGATCCAACGGTGAGGGCTGATTTAGAACTCAGCGGACGGGTTACTCCGTCAAAATGGTGATGGATATCCTGTCCCCCAAAATCTAAATCCCACTGTGTCCTAACTGATTTAGATTTTTGCAGCCAGGATATCTGTCACCGGTGTGATGGAGTAACCTGTCTGCAGAGTTCTAAATCAGGCCTTTAGTTGTGAAGGTCTAATATACAAGATAAATTACCTCACTTTACTTGTTACTCACCCCACTGCTCCTGTTTCAACTATGTCTTAGCTTAGTATATAGCAATAGGATTCATGTGGAGTATACTATATCTTAAAAAGATTTTTATTATTTTGCTTCATTACCTATTGGCAGTCGCCACTAGGTAGTTATAATTAGGTCTGCTTTTCCATAGACAGAGCATTTTTGGTTTGCTGATATCTTTGGCTGTCTGACAAATCTTCACAAAACTTTCCAAAAAAAGTTAATCTCCTTTCTCGAAAGCTTCGGGGTGATCTGTCAAGTGCAGACTGAGAAAAAAGGGGTCCAAACATCCTCATGCATTTTCCATAGACGTCTTTATGCACGGCGACAGCAAAAACTGCTGAACGAAATTACTCTAAATTCCGCTGATGGCTAGATCTTGGTCTGGAGATTGTGCTTTTTGTGATTTGGTGTAAATCTGTAAATTTTTATTTTTATTTTTTAGAAATTAAGGTCAAAAATATTTTTATATTTTAGCAGTTGGGCTCGCGAGAGTCCTTTGAGCCTCTCACAAGAGCACAAAATCAAAAATGGTGCCCTTAGTTACGTCAAAAGGCCTGTTTTTCCGCATAAGCCATCATGCTCTCGCAGGAGCGAGAGGCTCCTGCGTGTCCCACAAAAGCAAGCATTCGTATTGGCTGGCTGTTGGAATGTTCGCAATTAAATGGCTGCTTTTAATGTTACTGTGAAAAAAGGGTGTTGTGGAAATGAAGTAAAAAAGGTATATAAGGGGGCAGCAGAAAGGCATGCTCTCCCCTTAGATGTAAAGAGAAGGTGTCTAAAGTATAAATACTGTGAAGATAATAAGTATACATTGTTTTAACAAATTTTTACAATGTTGCTGGAATCTTACTGGATCGTGAATAACAAAAGGGAGCAGATGAGTTCACAGTACACCCTACTGGTAGAATTGCATATTGTGATCCTTTTTTTTTTTTTTTTTAATTTTTTTTTTTTAGAGTTAAGTGTGTAAGAGATAAGTACTGTGATGAGCTGATTATTTTTTTTTCAAATCAATGTCACGATCGCAAAAGACTCTTGTGGGATCTTGGTAGGCTATCTTTGAATACAGTGTGGTATGCACACTTGCTACTACTATAGGCAGGACGTTTACTGGAGACGGTGTTTATCAGAGTCTACTATTTAAGCTCATCACATTGGTAAAAGTTGAGTAGAGTACAGTCTCTTCCCATACCCTACTATGCACACCCATTATTCGAGAGAGGGGTGTTAGTGGGGAGGGGAGTACCTGGACAAAGCATACTATGCATACCCATGATGCAAGAGAGAGGTCAGTGGAGAGGCCAGTTGCTCTCCACACACCCCACTAAGCACACACATCACTGGAGACAGAGGTATGAAAGGACAGGCCTGTCTTCTCCACACACTACTATGAACAGCTGTCATCTGAGAGAGAGGTCTGACAGGAGAGGCCAGTCCATCCACACACTACTACTACACACACCCATCATCTGAGAGGTCTGAAAGGCGATGCAGTCAGTTCACACACCCTGCTATGCATACCCATCATCGGAAAGAGAGGTCTGAAAGAAGAAGCTAGTCCCTCCCATAACCCTACTACACACAGCCATCATCTGAGAGAGGTTTGACAGGAGAGGCCAGACCCTCCTCACACACTAGTACGTACAGCTGTCATCTGAGTTGGAGGTGTGAAAGGACAGGCCTTTCATTTTCCACACAGTACTATGCACAGCTGTCATCTGAGACAGAGGTATGGAAGAACAAAACAGTCCATCCACACACCCTACTAAGCACACTGACCTTCGGAGAGAGAAGTCTGAAAAGAAAGGCCAGTCCATCCACACACTGTTCTATGCATACCTGGCATCTGAGAAAGAGTTCATAAAGGAGAGGCCTGTCACTCCACACACACCACTACGCACAACTGTCATCTAAGAGAGAGAGGCCTTAGCAGAGCCAAGAGGCCAGTCTCTTTCCACACACCCTACCACGCACAACCATCATCTGAGAGAGATTTGAAAGGAGAGGCAAGTCCCTCCCCACACCCTACTATGCACAGCTATCATCTGAGATAGACCATCCAAAATTCATTTTTCTACCTTAAATAACATGTCTTGTGTTCAATTCCATTCAAACGTACAGTAAAACGCTATAATTAACTTAATTCTAAATGTACGATCTCGTAAGTGGTTCACCACAGCCGAACAGGTGGTATAGCCCCTTCTCAGTCCATGCAGGGGGTTGTACATCCGACTCCTGCGAGCGTCAAGCGAGAGCCATTACTTTAAAAAAAAAAATATATATATATATATATATATATATATACACACACACACACACAAAACCATCTTTTATTCATCACTCTTACTGATTAGCATTAACTGAAAACATGATAAAAAACCATACACAATAGATGACAATGAACTTTAGAACTTTATGATCTCTTGAGGCTCTCCCAAGAGTAATGACATCTCAAAAAAGATTGCTGGTGTCTTGATATCAGAGTTACAATAACTGAGCACATAAACAATTTCTACTGACAAATTGAATATTTATCTCTTTAATACTTAAACACATTTTAGAAAGATTTTGCAAACTGTGAACCATATCCTGTTTTGTTACAATGAAAAAAGTACAAGTTAATTACCTTCGGTAACGATATATCTGGTAGAGACATATTCTAGTTGCAGATTCCTTACCTTTGAATTTTCCGAGGCGTCAGTCTGGATCTCAAGAGTTTTCTTCAAGTACCTCTGCGTGCCATCAGGTGGCGTCGGTCAACTCCGCAGGCATCATTGGCGTCGTGTTCACCGTGACGATGTTGCGGTTATGTATAGGCGCCACCCCGGTGCACTGAAGTCAGTTTCTTTTCACAACTTTTCACGCCAGTAGCGCAGATCCATGAGGAACACTGAGAGTGGTGTGCCAAAACTAGGGCTCGTAAGGAGAAGTTCCTGTCCCTAGAAATCAGTTCGCAGTGCAGAAAGGATGGGCGGGTTGGTTAGGAATCTGCAACTAGAATATGTCTCTACCAGATATATTGTTACCGACGGTAAGTAACTTGTACATCTGATAGAGGCTTCTAGTTGCAGATTCCTTACCTTTGAATAGATACCTGAGCAATACCATCCCCAGTGGTGGGCTGCGAACCAAGATCACATCAAGCAGTCCTGCAGGACCGAACGGCCAAAGTAGCTGTCCCTTTGGACCTGACTGTCCAGGCAGTAGTGTTTGGTAAAAGTGTGCAGAGATGCCCACGTCGCTGCCGGACAGATGTCCAGGACTGGAACGCCCCGTGCTAGCACTGTGGTAGCAGCAGTAGCTCTGGTGGAGTGAGCATGCTAACCTTCACGAGGTTGCTTCTTAGCCAGAGCATAGCACATTTTTATGTATAAGATCATCCATCATGAAATGGTCCTCTTCTGCACCTCCTTCCCCCTCTTTGCACCCATGTCCACCCGGAAGTCTTTGGTACGATCAAGGTAGAACGCCAACGTTCTTTCTGGGTCCAGATGGTGAAGTCTCTCCTCTTCATGCGAGAGATGTGGGGGTGCATAAAAGGCAGGCAAGGTGATGGACTGTCCAACATGGAAAGGTTTCACTACTTTAGGTAGGAAAGAAGCCCTTGTGCGAAGTACCACTTTGTCAGGATGTATGGCCAGGAAAGGTGGCTTAGATGACAGTCTGGAGCTCACTTACTCTGCGGGCAGAGGTAATGGCAACTAAAAAGACAGTTTTGATGGTTAACAGCTGTAAAAGGCAGTTGTGAAGCGGCTCAAACGGGGCACACATAAGGTATTTTAATATCAGGTTTAGATCCCATTGGGGCATGATGAATGGGATAGGAGGGAAGAGATGTGTGAGGCCTTTAAGAATCTCCCAACAATTGGAGATTTAAATAAGGAAGGCTGATCTGGTAACCTCAAGAAAGCAAGGATAGCATAAAAATATCCCTTAAGAGTGCCCAGGGTGGAAGCCTGCTGGGCAAGGGAAAGAATAAAGAGGAGGAATCGAGAAAGAGGAGCAGATAAAGGATCAACAGATTTGTCGATGCACCATGCCACAAATTTCTTCCAACGACAGGCGTATACGGTTTTGGTTGAGGGACGCCTGGCTGGCAAGATAACATTACAGACTTCGGGTGGCAGGTCAAAAGACGTCAACTGTTGCAGCTCAATCTCCACGCAAGGAGACGGAGGGTGGACAGGTTTGGATGGAGGGCCATCCCCTGCTGCTACGACACAAGATTCTACAGAAGAGGCGGTCTGATCAGAGGAGCTATGGCCATGCTCAACAGCTCAGGATACCAGACTCTTCGTGCCCAGTCCGAGCCACTAGTATAACATGGGCCTGGTCTTGCCTGATCTTCTTCAGAACTCTGGGCAGAAGTGGTATGGGTGGAAAGGCGTGCAGGAGGCCTGAATTCCACTTGCGATGAAAGGCGTCGCCGAGAGAGTGCCGCCTTGGAAACTCTAACGTGCAAAACAGCTGACATTGCACATTCTCTATGGAGGCGAACAAGTGTAACCAAGGTTCTCCCCACTGAAGGAAAAGACCTTGCGCCACCTACAGGTGGAGACGCTATTCATGATCGACCACGCATCGTCAGCTGAGTTTGTCTTCTCTGGCATTTAAGGAGCCCGCTGAGTGTTGAACCACTAGGGAAATGCCCTGATGTTCCAGCCAAGTCCAGAGGTGAAGAGCCTCTTGACAAAGGGTCCACGACCCCACTCTGCCTTGTTTATTGCAGTACCACATGGCAGTGGTGTTGTCTGTGAACTCTTGCACTGCTTTCCCTTTAAGAGAGGGAAGGAGTGTGTTTAATGCTAGCCGAATCGCTCGGAACTCCAAATGATTGATATTGAGCCCGGTTTCCTCTGGAGACCAGAGGCCTCTGATCTCTGCCTTTCCCATGTGGCCACCCCATCCCAGGAGTGACGTATCTGTCACAACTGTAAGATCTGGTTGGGGAAAGCAGAGGGATCTGCCTTTGATCCAATCCTGATTCGTTAACCACCACTGCAGGTCTCTTGCAGTTCCTTCTGAGATCTGGACCTTGTCGGAGCGATTCCCCTGATGCTGCGCACACTGGATCTTCAGGTCCCACTGCAGAGCCGGCATGTGCCATCTGGCCTTTTGAACTAGCAGGATGCAGGAGGCCATGAGGCCCAGCAGCCATGGAGTCATTCTCACCAAAATCCAGGATAGAGGCTGAAACATCGGTATCATAGCCCGAATATCCTGGACTCGCTTTTCGGGAGGATATGCCTGAAACTGCACTGTATCCAGAACAGCTCCGATGAAAGGGAGCATCAGAGAAGGAGTCAGGTGTGACTTCGGCACATTGATAGTGAACCCCAGTGAATGCAAAAGGTTTGCTGTAGTCTGGAGATGGGAGACGACTATCTGGGGCTAGTTTGCCTTCAACAGCCAATCGTCGAGGTAGGGGAAGACTGGAACCCCTAACCTGCGCAGATGAGCTGCCACCACTACCATCACTTTCATGAACACCTGAGGGGCAAAGGTAAGGCCGGAAGGGAGCACAGTAAGCTGAAAGTGCTTGTGACCTACCACAAATCGTAGGTAACGTCTGTGGGCCGGCAAGCTGGGAATGTGGAAGTATGCGTCCTACAAGTCCAATGCTACCATTCAGTCTCCGGGATCCAGGGCAGATAGGACCTGATCCAATGTCAACATTTTGAACTTCTTCTTTTTGAGGAAGAGGTTGAGGAACCAAAGATCTAATATAGGACGAAGTCCCTTGTCCTTGTTCGGTACCAGAAAGTAGTGGGAATAGCAACCACGACCTACTTCTGTCAACTAAACCCTCTCTATCGCTCCTTTGACCAAAAGGGCTTGGACTTCCTCGCGGAGTAGCGCCATATGATCCTCCGATATTCGATTGTATGAAGGTGGCATGGCTGGATGAGGTGCCTCGAAGGGGAGGGAGTAGCCCCTTTGGACAATCTGGAGAACCCACCTGTCCAAGGTAATGGATTGCCATTGGGGCAGGTGATGGCGAATCCTGACGACAACTGGTTACTGGTGTACTCACAGACTAGGAAGGTTTGGAGGCTGAAGTACAGGCTGGGGTGGACTGGGCGACCTGCTGGCTCCCAGATCCCCGGGGGCGTGGGATCCCACGTCCGCGGCCGCGCTTGGGCTGTATAGCATGTGCGGGTCAGGGGCCAGGGGGGAAAGGACACGGTTGGGTGCCCCTTCCGTATTGACAAAAGGGGCAAAAGGCGGACTGCTGGGGTCTAGGAGCAGGCACGAGGCCAAGGCACCGGGCCGTGACTCGGGATTCCTTGAAGCGCTCGAACGCTGAGTCAGCCTTGTCTCCCAAGAGACATGTTCCATCAAAGAGCGTGTCCATCAAGGATTGCTAGACATCCCCTGAGAAGTCAGATGTTCTCAGCCACGCGTGGCGCCTCAGTGCCACCGTTGATGCAACCGATCTGCCCAGAGAGTCGGTTGTATCCAGTCCACAATGAATCATGAAGGAGGAGAGAGCATACCAGTGTCAGGTGTCTAGACCATTGGCATCCAGTCTATTTGGGGGTCAAGCTGGTGTTCTAAAGGGTCCAGCATCCCCTTCAAACCCTCCCGTATCCATACCCATAAGCATAAGGGTCTGGATGAACCCTGGGACCAGGAAAGCCCATAGAGAATGGAATCAGTGCCAAGCGACATTGTTCCGGCTCCGGGTCGTCGGGTATGAGAATGGGACCGAGGTCGATTGTGTGCCCAACGGCCGTTGGAAGGGTTAAAGTCTAACCCGATGCCAGGGAAGGTCGCTGTGGCACAAGTGGCGTCAGGACGGATCCGCGATTGGATCCGGAGAACACACTGGAGCCATGGCCGAAGCTGACGACTTTGAACCCGAAGAGGCCCCCACCCGACTCACCTGTGCCCGAGGGTCCAAAGGTGGGCCAGTCTGCCCAAAAATGAGGCGCATTGCCTCATAAAATCCTTTGAGCTGGGCAGGGGTGGCTCCAGCTCCCGGTAAGTCGGGGAAGCACAGCACCGACCCAGATGTAGGCTCCGAGGATGGAGGCCTAGAATGTCAGTGCTCTTCCCGTGCTGCATCATCCGAGTGACAGGGTGAAGTCAAAGAACGCTTGTCCTCCTTCGACTTCTTCTTATGACCCAAATGTCCTGATGACTTAGAGGACAAAGAGTGGTGGTGACTCCGCGGCCGGTCTCAAAACATTCCTCTCGAACAAGACCATGAGAGCTGAGGAGTCGAGTGTCAGGCCGCCATGAGCTTTAGGGACCACTCCCTCAAAGCTTTCAGGTTCATGGCCCGACACTTGGATCATGATCGTGCTCCAGGCACCAAAGATACACGAGGTGAGGATCCGTCACCGTCACCATTCGGTGACCGGAGTCGTAGGGCTTGAAACCGGTCTTGCGGGACATCCCTTGGCGCATCCACAACCTCGTAAAAAAGAATTTGATAAAAGGGTTGTCGTAGTCAAAATATTACTGAGGTAGCTCTCTCCGGATCTGCACATAGGCTGGCGCAGAAAAAAAAGAACTGACGTCAGCTCGCCGGGGTGGCGCCGATATACCACTGCGACGTCATGACGGCGAACACGATGCCAACAACGCCAGCGGAGTCAACCGACGCCACCTGACGGCATGCAGAGGAACTGCTCGAAGAAAAGTCTCTGGATCCAGACTGACGCCTAGGGAAATTCAAAGGTAAGGAATCTGCAACAAGAAGTCTCTATCAGATATATGTTTTTACAAAACAATGTCTGAAAACAACATGTATTACAAAGGTATTATACCATACATGCACTCCCAAAAATAATGAATTTACTTTTAAAAAGAAACCTAGAAATTCACTGAAAAAAACTAAGATTAAAGTAACGTTATAGTTAGGGGAATTTCTCAGTGACAACATTGACGTTTTGAACTGAAAATAAAAACAGAACTTCAGCAGTTATACATAGCAGCACTAACTAAAACTTGGACTTCGGTCATGTACTGCTTATGAACTCACATTTGACATCGCTCAACATGTTCTATGACATCATTTATGGCACAAGTGATGACATCTCAAATTACATCGCTGATGACATAATTCCTCATGTTTTTCTCTTATTTTCCTCCTTATCACCCCAATTCCCTTTCCTTTATCTCTCCTGCTGTCTCTTTCTTGGTTCCTATTTTGCCACCACACCTCCTCTTATTCTTTCCTCAAATTTTCTCTTATTTACCATCTCTTGCTTTTTCAGTATTTGTTCAGTGTATTTTAATCTCACTTCTTATTTTTCTCATTTACTTCTCAGTTTTGTCCTTGCCCATCTTATGTTTTCTCCTATGCTTTCATTATTTCATCTCCTGGCCTCTCATGTTGTAACTCCTACTTATCTCATTATGTCCCCTTCAGATACCCCTTTCTTACCCCTTAACATTTTTCTCTCTGCTCCACTTTTGGTCTCTCCTATTGATCTGTATCTGTCTATATGTCACTTATTTACCTATGGAAGTTAAACAACAGAATAGCATACAAGGGCCAGACAATTCTACAAGCAAGAGAGTCTGCCAAGGAGGGCACCCCATGTCAAGTAACTTAAGGTTCAACTAAGAAGCAAAGTTTCCAGCATTACATATTCAGAATGCAGCTGTGAAATGACCTCTGCTCAAGTTAAGCACTAGGAAAAAGAGTGTATGTACATAGTTGGTCCACATTGTCTTGAAGGAGACCAAAATAAATAAGCAAAGGCTGAATCTTGTTGAACCGAAAATTACACAGTGCACAAAATATAAAAGAATATTGAAAACATGGTTTGTCACAAGGAAATAGATTAAAATTAATAACATAAATGTATTATTTGTTTTTATTTACTGCTAGAACAAACTGTGAACCTATAACACCATATGCAATAAGACTAATGGCTGGCATTTTTCACAGAAGTGTACACACACATTTGCCGGGGAAGCACCAAAGTTGGTTTTTGCTTTGTATCAATTTTGAACCTACAACTGTTTTGTTGTGTTGAAAATAAATCCCGTATTTGGGGAAAAATAGATTGTACACAACATCATTATGTGCACACATATCCAAACTAAGAATTGTGTACAATGAATAAATGTAAGTGAAATCAAATACTTAATGTTAGACTTGGCCCTTGCTGCAGAGCCATACCTAGTTTCCCTTCGCCCTTCTGTTTTCTGAATCCGTTTTTGTTGGCTTTTAGGACTTCCCGTACTTTACCACTGCTAACCAGTGCTAAAGTGCTTGTGCTCTCTGCTTAAGACATAGTATAACTGATGTATACCCACTTGCCATTTTTATTTACGTATGTCTCTTGTAGAGTGGCATAAAATATAAACCGGGTCTGTAAAATAAATGTAAAAGGTGGGCCTGCAGCAGTTGCTGTTCCACCCACCCACTTAAGTAGCACTTTAAACATACCTCTGGTCTGCCATTGCAGCCTGTGTGTGCAGTTTTTAAACTGTCATATGAACCTGGCCCCTTTGCCAGTTCAAACCTTCCTTTCTGATACATGTCAGTCACCCTTAGGATATGTACTGGTCGGCCCAGAGGGCAGGGTGCATTGTATTGAAAAAGTGGGACATATACTTCTAGCTTTACACTCCCCAGTAGTAAAAAAAACTCTTACATTTGTTTTTCACTACTGCATGGCCTAACTCATCCATTGGAGTTACATTATTACCTTTAGTAAGCTGTAATTTCCAAATGGGAGTAGGTAACCCATTTATGTTTGGTGACTTTGGAATTGTAATATAAAATCCTCTCTCATGGCAAAGCCAGATTTTAAATAGCAATTTTAAAAATGCCTCTTTTAGAAATTGGTGTTTTCCTGCCTTAGCCATTAGTAGCCTGTCTCTGGGTGACATGACTGTGTGTAGCTGACAGTTGAGCTTTGTGTATTGCTCCTATACAGCCGCACACAGTAGAGAGCTTAGGTGTTCCTGGATAAGCCATCACTGGAAGCATGGAGGAGTGGAGCTGAGCACCACCCTATTAACACTTAAATATTCTGTGTCCTTTCTCCACCGAAAGGGCTGCATACACCCCCTGTAATTTGTCTGGACCCAGGACAGAGAAGGCAGGATGCCCTGACACTTCAAAGGGAGTTTCTAGTCGCGTCTCCTACCAGAGTGACTCCAAGGGCTAGATGGGTGGCCTCCTGACTTGAGCCTCAGGACAGAAGGCTCCAACAACCTTGACCCCAGCACCTGGGCTCTATCTGTGAGTCTACCCTGCCTGGTGGTGCCACTACAGTCCTGAACCCTTAGTAGTATGCCTGAGGTGCTCTGCTAGCGTTTGTAGGTCCAGCGGAACTGATGCACCTCGTTTGCTGCATGGAACAACCCCCAAGAAGAGCATTGCTGCTGCTGCATGGATCACCCCATTGCAAAGACCCACATTGCAGCCCATAGCCTCATCAGAACTGCCACTGTATGATACATCCTTGGCTCAGGGCCTCACGTCCCTCATGGACAGGACACTAAACGATGACACCAAAATCTGCATCACAGCCTCGCAGCTCCTCAGAACAGACACATCCACGACACCAGACTTCATATCGCACCACCCATCAATAGGATCTTTGATGACGACGCAGGCCCTCACATCGCAGCCTCACCACATCTGGGTGCTTTGAATTCTGTGTACCTTACCATAACACATCATCGATGCAGACCATTGGAACGCTGCACAAACCAGGATTAAAGGTACTCTGTTCAATGGGCCTAACTGGGTGCCTGCAGCTGTCCTGCACTCCATCTTGGACGGCCTCAACTGGTTACTTTGTCCTGGTCTGATGCAACCAGGTATCCACAGTTGGCACCTTGTGCTTTTATGCTCTGTTTTCACTAAAACCTTTGAAATTGCATATCTCCGATTCTACTGATTGGATTTGTGTCATTTTAGTCTTGTTGTATTCTTTAAGAACAACTCTATTTTTCTAACCTCATGTCGGATGCTTTTTCTGTGGTGTGTTCACTTTGTTATTTTTTGAACAGTTTCACAAACTACCAGAGAGCTGAGCACAGATTAATTTAGGGTTGGGTTGTGCCTCACCGTGACAAGGACTGTGGTTGCTGCTTGAGCAGGGCTAACACCCCAGTCAACAAACAGCACAATTTGAACACTTAATACATCTGGAATTATTTGAAAAAAAAAGTCCTAAAATATTTTTAAAGAAAAAAATAAGAAACCACGACTAATTCATTCCTCTTGGTATTGAATACATACATTTATTCCCCTTTATGAAAATTAGACATAATGATACAGATTCCATTAAGTCAAAGAAGTCCCGCTTGGCAGGCCTCCCGGGGGCTTTCTATATGCTACTTGAGAATTATGTGGTCAAACCTTTTAAGTGGCAGTTGAAGAGCAAGGTCATGAGAAGTTGTGAAGTGGGAATACAGTAGAGCTGTGCTGAGGCAAAATGTATTTCATATCTAAAAACTGCTTTTAGTGTAATTGCTAAGAGGAATTGAACTACCCTTTCCCCCCGCATTACTTAAACACTGTGAGTTTGGTTTCATAGCATTCAAATCAAAAACTACAAATTATATGTCAACATTGTTTTTCTGTTTATACATGCCCTGGACACTGCCAGGAAAACATGTAATATAAAATACCAGGTTATGTTGTTGAATACTCCCCTGCTTCTCATGTCTATACACTGCGACCAGGCAGCTGCCTTTCCAGCCAATTGGAAATAAAAACAACTATCCTTTTATGGGACCACATGTGGCTTAACATGTTAAGTAGAGTGCGGTCACTAAAGTTATAAAATAGCACGTATGCAGAGATGGAGAAAGGATGGCAAAAGATGGCTTTCTTCAGTGAATTACAGTGTTGGGTGAAATTAGCATATTCTAGAACAAAAACCACCAGACGGTTTCAATATTATCAATAATAAGTCATAAAGACTTTATATGGGAGGAAATGTGCGAGCTTTTGACTGAATATGTTACCATATGTGCCCCCTAAATACAGGGTGTCTTGCTACTGGAATTGATAAGTATCCAATAAACAGATATAAATTACAAATGTTACATCGGGTGGCTAATAGATTGTGGCTAAATTATAGTTATTGGATCACTCTGCATTAAGAACTGCTTTTATCATCCTGTACATTTATTGTTAATGTGTTAAAAAAAAAAAAAAAAGTTATTTATAGTCTGATATAGAGATCAATGTTTTCAAATGAGATATCAACACTTACAAGGGAAAGTCAGAAAGATTAGCATGAGGTTACAGTGCCAAGCACTGGGATATGCCAAAAAGACAGCCCATGCGACATAAGACCGATACTGCCTGCCCGATTCAAATGGAACTCAGCCACTGCGCTTCATTGCTTTTCAACAGTTGTTAGATGGAATAAGCCCTCTAAATGAGCTTCTCATTTTTATTTGTAAATATATATGTTGCTCTCTTGTCCTAACATATTTTCTAATTTTTCCTTCTCTTAACCTTTTATAATCTATTCTACTTAATGATCCTTACGCCTGATGTTTTATGTCCTTGTTCGTTGATGCCACCTCGCTTTCTATCGTTTGTCATTAATACTCATGACTTCAATCCCATTGTTGCCTGTCTTCATTCAAAGGTGATCAAATATAGTTTTCAAATCAGTGCAGTACTTTTCCATTGACTCAGCGTGATCTGGACAGGTTTCAAGAAATGATTGTCTTCCACAACAGTTTGGAGTTGTTGTAACACTTTGGCCAGTTAGGGGGATAGGCCACAGGTGCTTAATAATGCTTTTTCTAAAAGTCATATCTTCAACTTCTGTTTATAAAGGAATGAGGCATTTAAAACCCATAGACTGCCTTATACCATTGGTCTTCAACCTTTCTTGTATTAAGTACATATGTTTGAAGAAATTCATCCTGACGTACTAATCTTTTTAGAGGTTTGATGCTGACAACATTCAATCAGTGGCCAATTGACATCCGAGGGAGTGAATTCAGAAACAAAGAATCCAGAAACAAAGTCATGCACGTAAGGAAATGCCATTCTCACAAGTTAGCTAGTGAGTGCAAATTCCAAGTTTATTTGTGGCAAAACTTCATGACAAATTTAGGCCTCACAGCCTTTATCACATGACCAACAGTGCTCCACAACCAGTATAATAAACCCTGCTGTCAGTACTAGACATAGAAAACAGCAGAGAAAGGGATTAAGTATATGTCAAACATGGGCACCATTTTAAAATAACAGATCATGTTACAAGTGTTAATGATTACCATAATGCGTCAGTGAACTGAAAACTTTGAGAACATAAAACACACCAGTCTGTCAAATGACACAAACATCCTTGTTTCTGGCATCATCTGCCAAATCAGAAAGGATGTGGGCCAAGTGGGCACGGAGAGGCTGAAATTAGGAGAATAAATGCACAAACGAATATAGATATAACAACCCTGCATCAGAAAATATCTCCCATATCTGTACATATTCTGCCCAAGTGAGCATGGAAAGGCTTTCAAATAGAAAAAAATAAACAAGGGTGCCATTACATGGTTCATATGTGATAAAGATGTATCAAATTTCAACAAATAACAATAACATGTCTTAAGGGAATAAAAAACAGGGAACAAGGCACATGGACATCTAACAAGGAATAACACAAATACACATCTCAACTAAAAATAAGATCTCTCTATGTGCCCTGGTGTCAAAAAGAACCCTCCATATAACCGAACCATGTGTAAATTAGGACATTCACCAAGCAAACTGAAATATCAAACTCGCAAAGCAAAATCTTAAAGAGCCCACAATAATGATACAAAAAATGTATACTGTCCTCCAGTAACAAAAGCCTTGTTTGTATAGCTGTATTCCAAATTACCACCTCAGCAGAGGAAGACAGGGTAGAGCACCACCACACTACAGGAGAAAATCCCTTCCTTTCTTCATAAAAAGTAAGAAAGAAAAAACATATCGGAGCAGATAAAACACAAGATGATAAATGCAAAAGCGCTCTTAGGACAGTAGAACAAAAGTCATAAATATACATCTTAAAGCTCTCCTTTCAAAGGTCTTAATTTGTTCCCACGTGTACTTTAAGTTCCTCCTTAGTGTTCCATCCATAAGGGATCTTAGTATTCAGGTCAATTATGTATCTGGATTATTTCTGTCTAAGATTAGGTTCCTTGTTCCCTCCCCTGATGTTGAAGGGGATTTGTTATATAGCAAAATAGGACAATTTGCTTCTGCAGCTGAAAGTACTTTTCTGAAAATGTCTGGCTATGGGGTAGTGTGGGTCTCTTTTGGCAATCACCCTGAGATGTTCTAAAATCCTCTGTTTATAGGGTGCATAATACTGCCCATGTAGTGTTTATTATAGGGGCACTCCTATCAAGGATATAGATGATAATTTGGGAATTACATGTCCGGAATTGTTGGATCATTTTGGTACATTCACCAAAAGGCACAGTGTAATATCTCTTGCAGTAACTGGTATTAGAGGCCTTGCAATTTTTACCGGGAAAGAAACCCTTCAGTTAATTGTCACCCGAGGCCTCTAAAAGTCACCGGAATGTCCCTAATACCCTTGCCCCTCCTGTAAGTAAGACTAGGCCTATCATTCAACAAATAGCCAATAAAAGCATCACACATAAGTAAATTCCAGTTCTTTCTCATGACTCTGGCAATATCACTGGATTTGTTGTTAAAAGTAGTGACACACCTTGTGGTATCTCTGGAGGGTTTTCTGATATGTGCCTTCACCAAAAAACACTCTGGGTAACCTCGCTCTGTAATTCTCTGTAACATACTTTTCTCCTCCTCAAGGTCGGTCTTCTCACACTTGTAGTTCCCTTTTGCCATCAGCAGTTCCCAATACCTGATGGTCCATTTAACAAATTCGGGGTACTCTTGAGGGCGTGTAGGACACTGTTACCTGCTGTGGACTTCCTATATGAGGTAGATTCAAGTTTAGTTCCTGTGACTGTTGCCAAACATCAAGAAATTCCAGTCTGTTCTTGCTGATTGTGTAGGTAAAGTCAAGATTGTGATGATGCCTCTTAAGCTTACCAACAAATTCTTTGTCAGAATGTTCAGTGCCTCTCCACGTATTAATCAGGTCATCTATGTAGCAAAGCCACATGATGGCCCTTGTCCATATCCTCAATAGTCTCCGGCGCTGTGGATACCTGCTCTTCCCACCAGCCCATGAAAAGATTCTCAAAGCTGGGAACAAAGCAGGTGCCCATCACAGTACGGGATTTCTTTCTATAGAGATCATCATTGAAAATTAGAATATTGTTCTGAAGACTAATTCTAATCATGACAAAGTGCATGTTTGTATGGGCAAAAATACACATAGGTTTAACCCTGGAAAATGTTTGCATGCTTCAATACCTAGTTCCTGTTCAACACTGGTATGCGATGAGCAGACATCCAAAGATATCAAAGGAAAATTACTGGACCACTCAATGCCTTCCAAATGGCCTACAAAATCTTAACATCAGATACATTCATATTGTCTTCATTTCAGAACCTCTCTTTGAGATGTTCTCCTCATACTATGGGGAACATAATTCTTTCGTATTTGTTCAAGAGTCATATCTCTGATTGAAGGTGAGAACTGAATCCTTTTCATTATGTTCACAATCCCTAAGGAACCTTTGTAGTGTCCTCATTTTGATTTCCTCTTCTAGCTTATCCAATCTTGTTTCTATTTCGTAATGCATTTTTCTATGTAATCTTTTTCAGATCTATTTTTAAGCTCATCTTTGATCAATTTGATGTCTTACAGTG
Source organism: Pleurodeles waltl (assembly GCF_031143425.1). Taxonomy (NCBI): domain Eukaryota; kingdom Metazoa; phylum Chordata; class Amphibia; order Caudata; family Salamandridae; genus Pleurodeles; species Pleurodeles waltl. The sequence goes on from NC_090444.1 coordinate 1,599,376,878, forward strand.
CTTTTTCTCTGTCTGATGTGCATATCTGATAAGAATGTTCAACATGGTTCTCGAACATTTGGTTGCGTTCTCTACCCGTTCCTCTAACATTCTTGGATCCAGTAATCATATGTAGGGAACATATATATCTTTAAACCACTTGGGATCGTATCATTGTCAAGATAATGTTTGAGGGATGTCTCTCCTCACCACTTGGTCATGTGAATCTTTGATAGTTTCTCAAGTCGTATCAGTTTGCCATTAAGTTCATGTCTGCTGTCTGTCACCTGAGATGAGATGTCTAGTCGTATCAGTTTGCCATTAAGTTAAAGTCTGCTGTCTGTCACCTGAGATGAGATGTCTTTGCTTCTGAACTTAGTGAAGAGCATATTTGCCTCATTCCCTGTACGGTCCTCACGGCTCACTGTCATGGTCAAAAAAAGAATGATACAATACAAGAAAAATTCATAAAGAATCCAAACAAATGAAACTGGGAAAGTATCCACAAATTACTGCCTCCTTCCAACAGGCACATGTTCCTCCTATCTTTTAATTTATCAATCATGCTGTAGTTTGAACAACGAAGAAGCAGAGACATGAGAGCATCTCCCCTAGCCCTCAACCTCTCACACCACCCAGAGGGAGAAACCTAATCAGAACGTCCGCCCCAAAAGGTACCCTGCCTAGAAGCAGAAATGTGAAAAAGTCATAGAGGAACCTTAACTCTGACGGGCCATGCCCTCTGTCATCTCAGCACATTCCTGAAGTTACTGCAGCACAGTATAACTATTCAGCTTTGTTGTGAGTAAGACCAGGCAGCCTTGCACTGTTCCGGCATGGAAGAAAGCAGCTCTACTCCTCAGGAAAATATAAAGAGACCTGATGCAATCTCTGATGCAATCTTTGTTATATTGGTCAGTCGTAATGGGGTCTTTAGCCAGCAAGTTATAGTTACCTTAGGGCACTAGAACTAGTTATAATTACTTGAGATAACTATAACTTGTGAACTTCTGTGTTTTGTTTTTAATTTAAAATGTTATGTTGCCACTGATGTTTTCAACTAACTATAACACTATAACAGTACTCTTTAATGAGTGTATATGTGTGTGTGTGTGTGTGTATATATATATATATATATATATATTCGATGGCATGTGTAGCTGCAGATACACATGCTGTGCATTAGCCTGCCATCTAGTGTTGGGCTCGGAGTGTTACAAGTTGTTTTTCTTCGAAGAAGTCTTTTCGAGTCACGAGACCGAGGGACTCCTCCCTTTCGTCTCCATTGCGCATGGGCGTCGACTCCATCTTAGATTGTTTCTTTCCGCCATCGGGTTCGGACGTGTTCCTCTTCGCTCCGTATTTCGATTCGGAAAAGTTAGTTAGTTATCGGAAAATTTGACGGTATTGTTCCCGCTCGGTACCGATTTAGTGTTAGCACATCGACACCGAAGAAAGAGGGGCTTAAACTCTCCACCGGGGCCTAGTCGGCCCGACCGCGTCCATCTTCAAACCTCATGAACCGGACCCCCTTCCGCTTCTGCCCCAACTGCCACGCAAAGTATCCTTATACAGGCCAACACTTGGTCTGTAATCTGTGTTTGACTCCTGAACACAGGGAGGGTACTTGCGAGGCCTGTCGGGCATTTCGATCCAAGAAAACACTACGAGATCGAAGAGCTCGAAGACTCCAGATGGCGTCGACACCGGCCGAGCACATCGACCTCGAGGAAGAGGAGAGATTCTCCATTCGAGATTCGGACTCAGACGAGTCTGAAAGTGAGCAGCCGAAGACGCAGCAAACCGTGAGTAAACCAGCCCTGGCAAAGACTCACTCAAAGATAATAAAGGCCAAGGGGATGCCACCGCCAACAGGCCATGGCTTAACCCGAAAATACGATGACCAAACATTGGCACCGAAAAAGGCCTCCCAGCAGCCGAAGACATCCGACTCCGGTCGAGATACTGGCTCCGAACAAACTCGGCACCGAGAGTTCGGCACCCCGAAAGTCAAGAAGGTTTCCTCAGAGCCGAAAAAGACTGTACAAAAAGCTTTGATGCCGAAACATGCAGCCTCGGAGCCGAAACCAGGCTCCTATACAGAAGAGCAAGGCCTTTTAACTCAATTACAATGGCACAGATTTGAACAAGAACTGGGCATGGGAGACCCATACCATACCTAGAGGAGGTTGCACATACAAAAGGACACAGGGAAAATCCCAACTCTTCCTCCAATAAAGATCAACCGCAAGCTCGCATTCCAGGAAACGGAAATGTAGCCAAAAGCGAAAGTGGCTAAAGAGAAGACACTACCAAGGTTCTCGCCACAGCAATCTCCATTACATTCGCCACATCTGTCCCCGGTAGCAACAACCCCAATGATGCAGTCGCCGACACACACGGGGATGACCCAAGATGACCCGGATGCATGGGATTTGTATGATGCACTGGTCCCAGACAATAGTCCAGATTGCTACCCGGCAAGGCCTTCACCACCTGAGGACAGCACTGCATACATGCAGGTGGTTTCAAGGGCAGCTACATTCCATAATGTATAGATGCATGCATAACCCATAGAGGATGACTTTTTGTTTAACACCCTGTCATCTACTCACAGCTCATACCAAAGCTTGCCAATGCTGCCAGGCATGTTAAAACACGCCAAACAAGTGTTCCAGGACCCAGTAAAAGGCAGAGCCATCACGCCTAGGGTGGAGAAGAAATATAAACCTCCCCCAACTGACCCTGTGTTTATCACACAACAATTAACTCCTGATTCGGTGGTAGTGGGAGCAGCCCGAAAAAGGGCAAACTCCCAATCCTCATGAGACCCACCACCGCCCGACAAGGAAAGTCGGAAATTCGATGCAACAGGCAAGAGGGTGGCAGCACAGGCAGCCAATTAATGGCGGATTGCCAATTCTCAGGCTCTACTGGCTCGATACGACAGGGCACATTGGGATGAAATGCAACATCTCATTCAGCACCTTCCCAAAGAATACCAGAAACGTGCCCAACAGGTTGTTGAGGAAGGTCAAACTATTTCCAACAACCAAATAAGGTTGGCTATGGACTCAGCAGACACAGTGGCAAGGACAGTGAACACTGCAGTAACCATTCGTAGGCATGCATGGTTACGGAGCTCCGGATTTAAGCCAGAAATCCAGCAGGCTGTGCTTAATATGCCGTTCAACCAACAACAATTGTTTGGGCCGGAGGTGGATACAGCAATAGAAAAACTGAAAAAAGACACCGACACGGCCAAAGCCATGGGCGCGCTCTACTCCCCACAGAGCAGAGGCACTTTTAGGAAGCCACACTTTAGAGGGGGGTTTCGTTCCCAAACCATAGAGCCTTCCACCTCACAAGTCAGACCCACATATCAGGGCCAGTATCAGAGAGGAGGTTTTCGAGGACAATATAGGGATGGACAATTCCCTAAAGCAAGAGGGAAATTCCAGAGCCCAAAAACCCCACAAACCAAACAGTGACTTCAATGTCACAAACCCCCACCACGCAACACCAGTGGGGGGGGGGGGACTTACCGCATATTAGCACAACTGGGAACACATAACTACGGACGCATGGGTCCTAGCCATTATCCAACATGGTTATTGCATAGAATTCCTACAGTTGCCACCAGATGTGCCTCCAAGAGCACACAATATGTCCAAACAACACTTAGACCTGTTACAACTAGAAGTCCAAGCATTGTTACAAAAACAAGCAATAGAACTAGTACTAGTACTAGTATATTTAAATCACACAAACAGATTAAAAACAGTCTCCTAAAACCACACTCTGAAAGATGTATGTAGCCTTTTTACTAAGAATAGGGGTGAAAAAAAGGGGGCATGGGGGGGAGGGGGGGAGCCACAAACTAGCAAGGGAATTCACACAGTCACGGCAAAAACGATTTTTAAACAAACTCCACTTTAAAGGAGGCCAGGCTGCCTGAAAACACAGAGAGTCCACAGTAAAACAAACACTTTTTGAACAATTAATACTATTCAACTAGAAAATAGTTAAAGAGTATTAATTGTTCAAAAAGTGTTTGTTTTACTGTGGACTCTCTGTGTTTTCAGGGAGCCTGGCCTCTTTTAAAGTGGTGTTTGTTTAAAAATCGTTTTTGCCGTGACTGTGTGAATTCCCTTGCTAGTTTGTGGCTCCCCCCCCTCTGCCCCCCTTTTTTTTCACCCCTATTCTTAGTAAAAGGGCTACATACATCTTTCAGAGTGTGGTTTTAGGAGACTGTTTTTAATCTGTTTGTGTGATTTTAATTGTGCTTAAAAGCTGTCTGCCCCCCTGTATTTTTACCTAAAAAAGCCAGATTTTAGAGTGTGCGCCCAGAACTATTGCAGTGTTTGTCTCTTAAACAATCTCCCCCTTACCTGGAAAGTAGACTCTGCTAGCTTGGAAGTGTGGATTCAGCCTGTCTGTGTCCAAGGAGATACTGAATAGAGCAGCAGTAGCCTTCCCCCAGGCCACAGGGACTGGACTTAGCTGATTGGCTCCCTGAGTCTCTGCTGCACCTGAGACCTGCCCCCCCCCATCTGCTCTGGCTCCTTAAGTTTGTGGAGGGAAGGCCAAAGACAGGCACCTCCATTTTGTGTTCCTCTGTGCATCTCCCCTGTGTCCTGATACAGCCCAGTGTTCAAGGATTGCAAAAAGACCTAGGTAAGGAGCCCAAAGATATTTTCTATTTAAAGAGTATTAATTGTTCAAAAAGTGTTTGTTTTACTGTGGACTCTCTGTGTTTTCAGGGAGCCTGGCCTCTTTTAAAGTGGTGTTTGTTTAAAAATCGTTTTTGCCGTGACTGTGTGAAATCCCTTGCTAGTTTGTGGCTCCCCCCCTCCCCCTTCCCCCCCTCTGCCCCCCTTTTTTTTCACCCCTATTCTTAGTAAAAGGGCTACATACATCTTTCAGAGTGTGGTTTTAGGAGACTGTTTTTAATCTGTTTGGGTGATTTTAATTGTGCTTAAAAGCTGTCTGCCCCCCTGTATTTTTACCTAAAAAAGCCAGATTTTAGAGTGTGCGCCCAGAACTATTGCAGTGTTTGTCTCTTAAACAATCTCCCCCTTACCTGGAAAGTAGACTCTGCTAGCTTGGAAGTGTGGATTCAGCCTGTCTGTGTCCAAGGAGATACTGAATAGAGCAGCAGTAGCCTTCCCCCAGGCCACAGGGACTGGACTTAGCTGATTGGCTCCCTGAGTCTCTGCTGCACCTGAGACCCGCCCCCACCTGCTCTGGCTCCTTAAGTTTGTGGAGGGAAGGCAAAAGACAGGCACCTCCATTTTGTGTTCCTCTGTGCATCTCCCCTGTGTCCTGATACAGCCCAGTGTTCAAGGATTGCAAAAAGACCTAGGTAAGGAGCCCAAAGATATTTTCTAGTTAAAGAGTATTAATTGCTCAAAAAGTGTTTGTTTTACTGTGGAGACTCTGTGTTTTCAGGGAGCCTGGCCTCTTTTAAAGTGGTATTTGTTTAAAAATCGTTTTTGCCGTGACTGTGTGAATTCCCTTGCTAGTTTGTGGCTCCCCCCCCCCCCTCCCCCCTTCTGCCCCCCTTTTTTTTCACCCCTATTCTTAGTAAAAGGGCTACATACATCTTTCAGAGTGTGGTTTTAGGAGACTGTTTTTAATCTGTTTGTGTGATTTTAATTGTGCTTAAAAGCTGTCTGCCCCCCTGTATTTTTACCTAAAAAAGCCCGATTTTAGAGTGTGCGCCCAGAACTATTGCAGTGTTTGTCTCTTAAACAATCTCCCCCTTACCTGGAAAGTAGACTCTGCTAGCTTGGAAGTGTGGATTCAGCCTGTCTGTGTCCAAGGAGATACTGAATAGAGCAGCAGTAGCCTTTCCCCAGGCCACAGGGACTGGACTTAGCTGATTGGCTCCCTGAGTCTCTGCTGCACCTGAGACCCGCCCCCCCACCTGCTCTGGCTCCTTAAGGTTGTGGAGGGAAGGCCAAAGACCGGCACCTCCATTTTGTGTTCCTCTGTGCATCTCCCCTGTGTCCTGATACAGCCCTGTGTTCACGGATTGCAAAAAGACCTAGGTAAGGAGCCCAAAGATATTTTCTAGTTAAAGAGTATTAATTGTTCAAAAAGTGTTTGTTTTACTGTGGACTCTCTGTGTTTTCAGGGAGCCTGGCCTCTTTTAAAGTGGTGTTTGTTTAAAAATCGTTTTTGCCGTGACTGTGTGAATTCCCTTGCTAGTTTGTGCCCCCCCCCTTCCCCCCCTCTGCCCCCCTTTTTTTTCACCCCTATTCTTAGTAAAAGGGCTACATACATCTTTCAGAGTGTGGTTTTAGGAGTCCCTAAATGGAAGGAACTCATCCCACCACTCAAGATTTCACAAACAAATTGGCAACTCACTACACAACCAAGGCAGACACATTGGACTCCTATTTAAAACAGAAGAAAACCATCAGCACCAACCCCTTTACTAAAATACCCTTTAAGAATAAACCATCCCAACCTCTACAGTCTTTCAAACAAATATCCCAGGATGAATTTATGGATTTGGTCAAAGCAAGCAGACCTTCTGGTTGCCCTTCTGACCCTTGCCCACCACAAATCTTCAAGAACATCCTGCTATCTACTTCTGCTGCCACACCTGTAAGAAGAATCATCAACAACTCTTTAACTTCAGGAACTTTTCCTACAGACCTGAAAAAGGCATACATACGACCATTATTAAAGAAAACAAACCTAGACCCGCAAGACCCCAACAACTACAGACCTATCACAAATGGACCTTTCATGAGCAAATTGATAGAAAGAGCAGCATTCGCCCAGATGTCACAATTCATTGAAGACAATTCTATACTTTCAGACTTCCAAACTGGATTCCGCCCAGGAAGAAGCACTGAATCGGCACTCATGGCAATCTGGGACGATCTTAAAAACACAGTCGACCGAAATGGAGTTGCTGCACTACTTCTCTTGGACCTCTCAGCTGCCTTCGATACGGTTGACCATGACACCCTAACTCAAAGACTCCATGAAGCCGGCATACAAGGGATTGCTCTCAACTGGATTACTTCCTATCTCCAAAGAAGAGCGAATATCATCCACTCGCCCCCCTTCTCGTCCGAACCCTACCTCACAAAAACAGGGGTCCCCCAAGGGTCAATCATCTCACCTTTGCTTTTTAACATCTACATGATATCTTTACCAGAACTGATCAATGATTTCCATCTCACATGCTACAACTATGCAGATGACACACAGATACTACTTCAATTAGAAGACCCCAAAAACATTGAAAACTCACAAATCTTCAGTTGCCTCAGAGCCGTTGATCAGTGGATGACCTGGAGCCATCTCAAACTAAATACCTCCAAAACAGAAATACTCATATGTGGTGACTGGAAAAATTATGACCCTCTGTGCGTCTGGCCTGAAGATCTCAGACCACCTCCTCAATTATCCAAGGAAGTGAAAAACCTAGGAATCACCATGGATTCCAAGCTAACTATGAATACCCAAGTAGACAAATTAGCACGCACAAGCTTCATCACCTTAAAGACTTTACGACGCATCTTCCCCCACCTCGGATTTCCACACAAGGTGCAAGCTACTATCTCACTTGTATTATCCAAACTGGATTATGCCAATAGCCTCTACCATGGATCATCTCTATCTGTTATGAAAAAACTACAACGTATCCAGAATTCCGCAGCCAGGCTACTACTACATATAAAGCCGCAAGCCCACATCTCCCCTGCCTTGAGAGCACTACACTGGTTACCCGTTGCCAGAAGATGCACTTTCAAGCTGCTTTGTATCACCCACAAAGCTATACATGGAACAGGACCGCTTTTTATCAGAAAGAAAATTACCAAATACATCCAACAAAGAACCCTCCGCTCAAGACTGGCACCCCGCCTTAGAACACCACTATACAGGAAAAAGACTGTAGGTGGTACATCCTTCTCCGTCCAAGCAGCCAAACTTTGGAATTCATTACCCCCAACTATAAGAGCCACAGATAACTTTCTTGTTTTCAGAAAACTACTCAAGAGTTGGCTCTTTCCTTCATAACCACCTTTTTCAAACAACTATGAACTGCATATGCCTATGTGGATAAATATTTTTTCTGATTATATGTATATTTCTATTTATTTATAGTTTCTTTGGAAAATATGTATTGCTACTGTCATAACAATAAAATACACACACACTCTTTAAACCTGTCTTACTAAGTATTTTTTACCCATGATTCTAATTATGTATTGTATTTGCATATGTGTGTATTCATGTGTGTGTGTATAAATATATATATATATGTGTATGCATGTGTATGTTGTTTCTGTGCTTGACATGTTTGTGGATCATTGCATGGCTCCTGGTTTTTGGGTTGTTATACTAGATATCTATGAATTTCTGCTCTCATTTTTCATCACTCTTATGTCATGTCTCTATCAAACTATCCTCCAATCTCACTCTGACTCATCCCAAATCCCTTCGACCACTTTCATCTCCTAAATATCTCTGCCTAAACTCTTCCCTCCACCTCCACATCTAACTCACCACACCTCACTCTACCTCTGTGACCTCCCACACAACCCTACTAAATTCTCCTGCATTCATCTCACCCTGCTACTATGCTCTCCCTAACACTTCCACATACTCTTCCCCCCTCTGCCCCCCTTTATTCATCCCAAGCCTTTGGATTGAGTAAATGAAGGATATACTCCCAATTAACACTTCTGGATTTCTTTCCTCCTCCACCCCTCCATTACTCCAGTCAATCTAACTAACAAACTCTCATATCCGCGGCTCAAATTAACTCATAATAATACTAAAACTGTACTCATTATTAAATGATACTAATCCATCACTGTTAGACCTGACAGCCTTAGGGTAGTCACCCCTAACTTTTTGCCTGCCTCCCTCCACTTTTTGGACACTGTTTTTGCTGGTTTATAGACTCTGCGCACTTTACCTCTGCTAACCAGGGCTAAAGTGCATATGCTCTCTCCCCTAAAACATGGTAACCTGGAATCATACCTGATTGGACTATTAATTTACTTATAAGTCCCTAGTAAGGCGCACTCTGTGTGCATAGGGCTGGTAAATTAAATGCTACTAGTGGGCCAGCAGCACTGGTTGTGCCACCCCCTTAAGTAGCCCCTTCTCCTTGTCTCAGGCCTGCCATTGCAAGGCCTGTGTGTGCAGTTTCACTGCCACATCGACTTGGCATTTAAAAGTTCTTGCCAAGCCTAGAACTCCCCTTTTTCTACATATAAGTCACCCTTAATGTGTGCCCTAGGTAACCCCTAGGGCAGGGCGCTGTGTAGGTAAAAGGCAGGACATGTACCTGTGTAGTTATATGTCCTGGTAGTGTAAAACTCCTAAATTCGTTTACACACTACTGTGAGGCCTGCTCCCTTCATAGGCTAACATTGGGGCTGCCCTCATACACTGTTGAAGTGGCAGCTGCTGATCTGAAAGGAGCAGAAAGGTCATATTTAGTATGGCCAGAATGGTAATACAAAGTCCTACTGACTGGTGAAGTCGGATTTAATATTACTATTCTATAAATGCCACTTTTAGAAAGTGAGCATTTCTTTGCACTTAAATCCTTCTGTGCCTTACAATCCACGTCTGGCTGGGCTTGGTTGACAGCTCCTTGTGCATTCACTCAGACACACCCCAAACACAGGGTACACAGCCTCACTTGCATACATCTGCATTTTGAATGGGTCTTCCTGGGCTGGGAGGGTGGAGGGCCTGCTCTCACACAAAGGACTGCCACACCCCCTACTGGGACCCTGGCAGACAGGATTGAACTGAAAGGGGACCTGGTGCACTTCTTAGCCACTCTTTGAAGTCTCCCCCACTTCAAAGGCACATTGGGGTATAAAACAGGGCCTCTGCCCTACCTCATCAGACACTTGCTGGAGAAGAAACCTGAACCAGAAACTACATCCTGCCAAGAAGAACTGCCTGACTGCTCAAAGGACTCACCTGTCTTCTTTCTACAAAGGACTGCTGCCTTGCTGTTGCCCTGCTGAACTCTTGTCTGGCTGTGAAAGTGCTCTCCAAGGGCTTGGATAGAGCTTGCCTCCTGTTCCTTGAAGTCTCAGGACCAAAAAGACTTCCCTCTTTTACTTGGACGCTCCGTGCGCCGAAAATTTCGATGCACAGCTTGTTTCGCGGCAAGAAAAACGCCGCACTCTGACGCTGATCGACGCGACGCTCTTGGGACGATCGAAGATCCGACGCACGGCCTCGCAAGGACAACGCCGCCCGACCTCTAGAGGAGAAATCGACGCAACGCCTGCCGTGAGATCGTAATTTCAACGCGCAGCCCCGCAGATCGAAGTCTAGAGGAGAAATCGACGCGACGCCTGCCGTGAGATCGTAATTTCGACGTGCAGCCCCGCAGACCGACACGCAGCCGGAGAACAAGCAGGAAAATCCACGCACAGACCCGAGACATCTGGTAATCCCCGCGATCCACAGAAAGAGACTGTCCGCGCGCCGGAAAACGACGCCGACTTCCCCGCGTGGAAAATAACGACGCAAGTCCGTGTGTGCTGGGGAGAAATCGACGCACACACCCTTTTTCCACGCACCTCTTCTCTTGTGGCCCTCTGAGGAGATTTTTCCACTCTCAACCAGGTACTTGTGCTTGAAAGAGACTTTGTTTATATTCTAAAGACTTAAGACACTTTATATCACTTTTCCATGATATTTCTACAATTTTCCATTGCAACCTAATTCTTTTTGACCTACAATTATCCTGATAAATATTATATATTTTTCTAAACACTGTGGTGTATTTTTGTGGTGCTATATGGTGGTATTGTATGATTTATTGCACAAATACTTTACACATTGCCTTCTAAATTAAGCCTGACTGCTCGTGCCAAGCTACCAGAGGGTGGGCACAGGATAATCTTGGATTGTGTGTGACTTACCCTGACTAGAGTGAGGGCTTTTGCTTGGACAGGGGGTAACCTGACTGCCAACCAAAAACCCCATTTCTAACAATCACTAATTCTGGTTGGGTAACGGAGTAGCGTGCTACTCATCGAAAAGCGCTTCGACGCCTCGTCAGGGGTAGTAAGCGCTATATAAATACGATTACAATACAATACAATACCTGTAGGAGGCTGGACTGGCTTGTAGTGAGTACCAAGGGGTACTTACACCTTGCACCAGGCCCAGGTATCCCTTATTAGTGTATAGGGTGTCTAGCAGCTTAGGCTGATAGATAATGGTAGCTTAGCAGAGCAGCTTAGGCTGAACTAGGAGACGAGTGAAGCTCCTACAGTACCACTAGTGTCATATGCACAATATCATAAGAAAACACAATACACAGATATACTAAAAATAAAGGTACTTTATTTTTATGACAATATGCCAAAAGTATCTCAGTGAGTACCCTCAGTATGAGGATAGCAAATATACACAAGATATATGTACACAATACCAAAAATATGCAGTATAGTATTAGAAAACAGTGCAAACAATGTATAGTTACAATAGGATGCAATGGGGACACATAGGGATAGGGGCTACACAAACCATATACGCCAAAAGTGGAATGCGAACCACGAATGGACCCCAAACCTATGTGACCTTGTAGAGGGTCGCTGGGACTGTAAGAAAACAGTGAGGGTTAGAAAAATAGCCCACCCCAAGACCCTGAAAAGTGAGTGCACTAAAGTTCCCCAAAGAGCACAGAAGTCGTGATAGGGGAATTCTGCAGGAAAGACCAAAACCAGCAATGCAACAATGATGGATTTCCAGACGAGGGTACCTGTGGAACAAGCGGACCAAGTCCAAAAGTCACGACCAAGTCGAGAGTGGGCAGATGCCCAGGAAATGCCAGCTGTGGGTGAAAAGAAGCTGCTACTAGGCAGTAGAAGCTGAGGATTCTGCAAGAACGACAAGGGCTAGAAACTTCCCATTTAGAGGATGGATGTCCCACGCCGTGGAAAGTTGTGCAGAAGTGTTTTCCTGAAGAAAGACCACAAACAAGCCTTGCTAGCTGCAAGTCGTGCAGTTAGGGTTTTTGGATGCTGCTGTGGCCCAGGAGGGACCAGAATGTCGCCAATTGCGTCAGGGGACAGAGGAGGCGCCCAGCAAGACAAGAAGCCCTCTCAGAAGCAGACAGCACCCGCAGAAGTGCTGGAACAGGCACTACAAAGTGGAGTGAAATGGTGCTCACCCGAAGTTGCACAAAGGAGTCCTACGCCGCAGGAGGACAACTCAGGAGGTCGTGCAATGCAGGTTAGAGTACCGTGGACCCAGGCTTAGCTGTGCACAAAGGATTCCCTCGGAAAGTGCACAGGAGCCGGAGTAGCTGCAAAAGACGCGGTTCCCAGCAATGCAGTCTGGCGTGGGGAGGCAAGGACTTACCTCCACCAAACTTGGACTGAAGAGTCACTGGACTGTGGGAGTCACTTGGACAGAGTTGCTGGATTCAAGGGACCTCGCTCGTCGTGCTGAGAGGAGACCCAGAGGACTGGTGATGCAGTCCTTTGGTGCCTGCGGTTGCAGGGGGACGATTCCGTCGACCCATGGGAGATTTCTTCGGAGCTTCTAGTGCAGAGAGGAGGCAGATTACCCCCACAGCGTGCACCACCAGGAAAGCAGTCGAGAAGGCGGCAGGATCAGTGTTACAGAGTTGCAGTAGTCGTCTTCGCTACTTTGTTGCAGTTTTGCAGGCTTCCAGCGCGGTCAGCAGTCGATTCCTTGGCAGAAGGTGAAGAGAGAGATGCAGAGGAACTCTGATGAGCTCTTGCATTCGTTATCTAAGGAAATCCCCAAAGCAGAGACCCTAAATAGCCAGAAAAGAGGGTTTGGCTACTTAGGAGAGAAGATAGGCTAGCAACACCTGAAGGAGCCTATCAGAAGGAGTCTCTGACGTCACCTGCTGGCCCTGGCCACTCAGAGCAGTCCAGTGTGCCAGCAGCACCTCTGTTTCCAAGATGGCAGAGGTCTGGAGCACACTGGAGGAGCTCTGGGCACCTCCCAGGGGAGGTGCAGGTCAGGGGAGTGGTCACTCCCCTTTCCTTTGTCCAGTTTCGCGCCAGAGCAGGGCTGAGGGGTCCCTAAACCGGTGTAGACTGGCTTATGCAGAAATGGGCACCATGTGTGCCCATGAAAGCATTTCCAGAGGCTGGGGGAGGCTACTCCTCCCCTGCCTTAACACCATTTTCCAAAGGGAGAGGGTGTAACACCCTCGCTCTGAGGAAGTCCTTTGTTCTGCCTTCCTGGGCCAAGACTGGCTGGACCCCAGGAGGGCAGAAACCTGTCTGAGGGGTTGGCAGCAGCTGCAGTGAAACCCCTGAAAAGGCAGTTTGGCAGTACCCGGGTCTGTGCTAGAGACCCGTGGGATCATGGGATTGTGCCAACCATGCCAGGATGGCATAGAGGGGGCAATTCCATGATCTTAGACATGTTACATGGCCATATTCGGAGTTACCATTGTGAAGCTACACATAGGTAGTGACCTATATGTAGTGCACGCGTGTAATGGTGTCCCCGCACTCACAAAGTCCGGGGAATTGGCCCTGAACAATGTGGGGGCACCTTGGCTAGTGCCAGGGTGCCCACACACTAAGTAACTTAGCACCCAACCTTTACCAGGTAAAGGTTAGACATATAGGTGACTTATAAGTTACTTAAATGGCTGTGAAATAACGTGGACGTTATTTCACTCAGGCTGCAGTGGCAGGCCTGTGTAAGAATTGTCAGAGCTCCCTATGGGTGGCAAAAGAAATGCTGTAGCCCATAGGGATCTCCTGGAACCCCAATACCCTGGGTACCTCAGTACCATATACTAGGGAATTATAAGGGTGTTCCAGTATGCCAATGTAAATTGGTAAAATTGGTCACTAGCCTGTTAGTGACAATTTGAAAGAAATAAGAGAGCATAACCACTGAGGTTCTGATTAGCAGAGCCTCAGTGAGACAGTTAGTCATAACACAGGTAACACATACAGGGCACACTTATGAGCACTGGGGCCCTGGCTGGCAGGATCCCAGTGACACATACAACTAAAACAACATATATACAGTGAAATATGGGGGTAACATGCCAGGCAAGATGGTACTTTCCTACAGTACCCAACCATCAAAAAGGAACAGGTGTCTACTCCCTGTATTTCCTAATTCCAAAGAAGGACAAAACACTGAGACCCATATTAGGCCTCAGAACACTGAATCTTTACATCAAATCAGATCACTTTCACATGGTAACACTTCAAGACGTGATTCCCTTGCTCAAACAACAGGATTACATGTCAACATTAGATCTCAAGGATGCTTATTTCCACATACCCATGCATCCTTCTCACAGGAAATACTTAAGGTTTGTAATCCAAGACGTGCATTACCAATTCAAAGTGTTACCATTCGGGATAACAACAGCCCCAAGGGTATTCACAAAATGCCTTGCAGTAGTAGCCACTCACATCAGGAGACAGCACATGCACGTATTCCCTTACTTGGACGATTGGTTAATAAAAACCAGCACTCAGCAACAGTGTCTTCTACACACACAATACGTCATAGAAACCCTACACAAACTAGGGTTCTCTCTAAACTACCAAAAATCACATCTACAACCGTGCCAAATACAACAATACTTAGGAGCAACAATCGACACACAAAAAGGGATTGCCACTCCAAGTCCACAAAGGGTGCAAGCCTTCCAAATATAATATTAAACATGTACCCAAACCAGCACTATCAAGTGAGGTTTGTAATGAAACTTCTAGGCATGATGTCTTCATGCATAGCCATTGTCCCAAACGCAAGACTACACATGCGGCCCTTACAACAGTGCCTAGCAACACAATGAACACAAGCACAGGGTCAACTTCAAGATCTAGTGTTGATAGACCGCCAGACACACTTCTCGCTTCAATGGTGGAATCCTATAAATTTAAACCAAGGGCAGCCATTCCAAGACCCAGTGCCTCAATACGTGATCACAACAGATGCTTCCATGATGGGGTGGGGAGCACACCTCAACCAGCACAGTACACAGGTACAATGGGACGTTCACCAAAAGCAACTGCATATAAATCATTTAGAACTGTTAGCAGTGTTTCTAGCATTGAAAGCATTTCAACCACTAATAGCCCACAAACACATTCTTGTCAAAACAGACAACATGACAACAATGTATTACCTAAACAAACAAGGAGGGACACACTCATCACAACTTTGTCTCTTAGCACAAAAGATTTGGCATTGGGCGATTCACAATCACATTCGCCTAATAGCACAGTACATCCCAGGGATTCAAAACCAGTTGGCTGACAATCTCAGTCGAGATCACCAACAAACACACGAATGGGAAATTCATCCCCAGATACTACAAACTTACTTTCTACGCTGGGGAACACCAGAAATAGACCTATTCGCAACAAAAGAAAATGCAAAATGCCAAGACTTCGCGTCCAGCTATCCACACCCTCAGTCCAAGGGCAATGCGTTATGGATAGGTTGGTCAGGGATATTTGCTTACGCTTTTCCCCCTCTCCCACTCCTTCCTTATCTGGTAAACAAATTGAGTCAAAACAAACTCAAACTAATACTAATAGCACCAACCTGGGCTCGCCAACTGTGGTATACAACACTATTGGACCTGTCAGTAGTACCTCATATCAAACTACCAAACAGACCAGATCTGTTAACCCAACACAAACAACAGATCAGACACCCAAATCCAGCATCGCTCAATCTAGCAATCTGGCACCTGAAGTCTTAGAATTTGGACATTTAGACCTTACACAAGAATGTATGGAGGTCATTAAACAAGCTAGAAAACCTACTACAAGACATTGTTACGGAAACAATTGGAAAATATTTGTTTATTACTGCCATAATAATTAAATTCAACCACTACATGCTTCTGCAAAAAACATTGTAAGCTACTTATTACACTTACAAAAATCTAAACTAGCATTTTCTTCTATTAAAATAAATCTCACAGCAATATCTGCCTATCTGCAGATTACATATTCAACATCACTTTTTAGAATCCCAGACATCAAAGCATTTATGGAGGGTTTAAAAAGAATCATACCCCCGAGAACAACACCAGTCCCCTTGTGGAACCTCAATATTGTATTGACATGACTCATAGGTCCATCATTTGAACCCATGCACTCCTGTGAGATGCAATACTTAACCTGGAAAGTAGCCTTCCTAATAGCTATCACATCTCTTGGAAGAGTAAGTGAAATAAAAGCATTTACTATACAAGAACCCTTTATACAAATACATAAACATAAAGTGGTTCTCCGTACAAATCCCAAATTCTTACCAAAAGTTATATCACCGTTCCACCTAAACCAAACAGTGGAACTCCCAGTCTTTTTTCCACAACCAGACTCAGTAGCCGAAAGAGCCTTACATACGTTAGACATTAAAAGAGCACTAATGTATTACATTGATAGAACAAAACAGTTTCGCAAAACAAAAGAATTGTTGGTAGCCTTCCAAAAACCTCATGCAGGAAATCAAATATCCAAACAAGGCATTGCCAGATGGATAGTGAAATGTATTCAGACCTGCTATATTAAAGCAAAAAGAGATCTACCTATTACACCAAAGGCGCACTCCACTAGGAAGAAAGGCGCCACAATGGCCTTTCTAGGAAATATACCTATGACAGAAATCTGTAAGGCAGCCACATGGTCTATGCCTCATACATTCACAAAACATTACTGTGTAGATGTGTTAACAACACAACAAGCCACAGTAGGACAGGCTGTATTACGAACATTATTTCAGACAACTTCAACTCCTACAGGATAGGCCACCGCTTTTGGGGAGATAACTGCTTACTAGTCTATGCACAGCATGTGTATCTGCAGCTACACATGCCATCGAACGGAAAATGTCACTTACCCAGTGTACATCTGTTCGTGGCATGAGATGCTGCAGATTCACATGCGCCCTCCCGCCTCCGTGGGAGCCTATAGCCGTTTAAGTTGAATAAAACCTGTAAATTTGTAAATTTTTTAAATACTTACTAGTTTTATACACATTATGTACATACATACTTACTCCATTGCATGGGCACCTTTACTATATACACAACTCCTACCTCACCCTCAGCGGGGAAAACAATCTAAGATGGAGTCGACGCCCATGCGCAAGGGAGCCGAAAGGGAGGAGTCCTTCGGTCTCGTGACTCGAAAAGACTACTTCGAAGAAAAACAACTTGTAACACTCCGAGCCCAACACTAGATGGCATGATAATGCACAGCATGTGAATCTGCAGCGTCTCATGCCACGAACAGATGTACACTGGGTAAGTGACATTTTCCATATATATATATATATATAAATCTCCAAAATGGTCTGCAAGGTCACACTCTTTCTTGCTGTGCTTTCAGGAGGTCAGACCAGCTCCGATAAATATAAAAAACAAAAGAGGAAAACACTCCATAGCAGATATTACTGTTTATTTTTAGTTTCTAAACAGTCTACGCGTTTCAGCCACCACAGGTCTTGTTCATGACTGTTTGTCAGACCTGTGGTGGTTAAAATGCATAGACTGTTTAGAGACTAAAAATAAATAATAATATCTGCTATGGAGTGCTTTCCTATTTTGTTTTTTAATATGTACAGTATATTACATTACATTACAGAGTGGCAGTAGCTACTGTTTAGTTCTAGTTAGGGTGACCAGAGATGGGGATTTTTTTTTTAGTGTGTCCCTTAATATCTTTGCACCCATTTGATGAAAGTTGGCAATATTTTGCAGCCTGGTGCTCTCGTTTCATTCTCATAGTTCTGAAAGTTTTGCGGTGTTTCGCCATGGGGGTTCCAAAAAAAAGGGGGGTCTCAAATGGGCGGAAAATACAATGCATTTTACATTCAATTTTGCATTTCTCATTGCTCAAAAATCTTCAGTTGGATTTTGATGAAATGTGGAAAGATTCTAGATTATGTTGAGCAGATGATTTTGTGAGGAACAGCCAGTAAGTAGGGTTAGTATTTCAGAGGTTTTAGGTGTTCTTAATTTAGTGAGATCTGTGACTGCTGTATTACTACGGAGGTGTATAGGGATAAAAAGTCATAAGCTGATTGGCAAATGGCTGATTTTACAAAAGTTAAAGACAGTCATCTTGTTTTCAGCTCAAGTTTCCTTTGTTCTGCGTTACGCCATTCAGTGTAGGTAAGTATTAGGTATGTTTATTTTTCCCCTACATATTACCACTTTAATAAAGTGGTACTAGGTAGGGAAAATATTTAAAAGTGTGTGTGTGTATATATATATATATATATATATATAATTATTTATTTTTTAATTGGGAACACACTATAATACACGCTAATTTAATGATATATAGGGGGTTATTACAACTTTGGAGGAGGTGTTAATCCGTCCCAAAAGTGACGGTAAAGTGACGGATATACCACCAGCCGTATTACGAGTCCATTATATCCTATGGAACTCGTAATACGGCTGGTGGTATATCCGTCACTTTACAGTCACTTTTGGGACGGATTAACTCCTCCTCCAAAGTTGTAATAACCCCCATAGTGTGTTAATGTGTCTTTTAAAAAAAAAAATACATATTTAAAAATGCACAAAAAAGTCAATGGAGTAGCGTGTTAATTATAACAAATTACCACGCTACTTTAAAAAAACACAGTTCGCCATACACTGTATAAAATTAGAGAAACTTTCAAATAAAAATGTTAACCTTAGAAAAAAAAATTGCGGTACTCCTGTAGTTATATTTAAAAAAAAAAAACATAGATACTTTTTTGCTGTACCTATTACCACTTTACTGAAGTGGTAATAGTTAGGGTAAAAGTACTAAACCTAATACTTACCTACATCAGAAAACGTTATGCACAACACAGGGAAAGTGTACCTAAAACCAATATGGCTGCCTTTAACTTTTTTAAAGCTAATGATTAACTAGTCAGCTAATGACGTGTGGTAAATATGTATCATGGTACTTTTGTGAAATACTACATTTCGCAAAAATACCACCATAGCAAACATTACTAACTTTAAATTCTTTAAAACTTTTTTTTAAATAACTTGCCTGCACTACACAAAATTAACATGTGCACACCATAAAATGTAATCCTGCCAAAATTAAACAAAAAACAATTCCCAAATTACATGCAATGCAAAATATAAAAGCATATGGTAAATATATTTGATTTAGGCACATTTTGGAACCCCTTTTTTGTTTTTATACCCTCTTCAGCCAACCTCACAAAACCTTTACTCCTTTGACAAATCGGAGGAAGTAGTCTGCTAAATATTCATTTAGTCCTCAAATGGGTGCAAAGTTATTAAGGTATACCTTTTTTAAAAAATCAGTAGGTTGAGAAGCTTGTGTACAGAGGTGTGCGAGTTTTCTGAATTTTAAGGTGTTGCACAAGTATAAATGTAAATTATAAGTATGACATGTTAGTTTTGGTGCTTAAGTTATACATTTAAGATATAACTTTAAATGTAGAATTTCTAATGTTTGTGTAGTTTAAGTTGGGTTTGTGTACCCAACATAAAGAAAGTTTTGTAAATATGTGTGTGTATGTAGAAATTATATAAGCAGTGTGTCAAGTCTTGTAATCAAGACTTTCCTCTGCATTTTAAGCATGACCTGAGACTCATTTTATAGGTAAGGTATAGGCACGTTGGGTGCATAGGCCACTGCTGTGTGATAAAATGTGCCAAACTCACAAACACCAGAGAAGCAAACTGTTCCATACCACCAATCCACATACATCAAACAGTGTTGTGGCAAATGTGGAAAATCAGCATTTACCCTTTGAAGCATTTCCCAAGCTCATCCTATAAGAAACAAATACAAAACAGGCGTAAGTATATGGAAGACTATCAGAAGATAAGGCAGCTCAGACACTATCCGTCCCCAAATGTTATAGAATCAAATTGCAAATTGTGTCAAAGGCAGGTTGAAATAACTAAGCAGAGTAAAACAACAGGCACTCTCACTTCAGGCTTTTTTGAAAAGATGAAGAACCTCAAACAGATTTCATAAACCACCTTAAGTTCCAGAACAGCACATTTGATACGCCCAGAAAGAAAATAAGACATCAGAGAGAATCATGATTGACTAAAGGAGATGTTGCAGAGAACATACTATGATTTGCCCAAAACCAAAAAGTCAGGTGAACCACAGCAGCATCACAGATGATGCACAATATATGGTAAGATGATATGAAAACAAAAACTACTCTGGAAACAGTAGGGCCTCATTACTGGTTTGTGGGTCTTTTTGCAAGAATGCTGCAGTGGCTGCTGCCAAAAGACCGCCACGTTGGCGGTAATCCGACCCCTGTATTAAGACTCACACAGCGAAGCTGGCCAAAATCCAACCAAAATTCCCAAACCACAAGACACTGGAGGGTGGGAAAGAGGCGGTCCCACAAGCAGCACCGCCAGCCCACAAAAAAATCTCAGATCCTATTATGACTCACAAATCACGAGAGCTGTTCTTCCATGGTGGAAAACCAATGGCGGTGCAAACCTCGGCGATCACATCAGTAATCCAGCACATCACATTGGATAGTTTTAAAACCCCACACCTGAAACGCATCCACGCGCCTACATACTGCATTATAAAACACACCTCTTCACATCCCATAATCCTTTGCAACACAAATGCTGGTAGACTGCACAAAAATATTACTAACCATAGAATAGGCACCCCTACATACTTAATATAGCACACAATCCACACCTGCACCACACACCCAGCACATACATTAGTACCCTACACATTTGACACCACCGGCCAAAATCTCATATCACAGCACCCACACCTCATCACCAATTGTTTTTTCTTGTAACTTCTTTCCTCATTACCGTCTCCTCCACCACTAGCATGTCCCCCCAAAACATCCTCGTTTCACAGACGATGAACTGAGGGTCATGGGGGATAAAATCATCAGAGTAGAGCCACATCTATTTTGAGCACAAGTCCAGCAAACATCTATCCAGGAAAATGGAGCTGTGGCAAAGAATAGTTGACAGGGTCAATTTTGTAGGCAGCCAGCCACACAAGGGAGAACATCAGAAAGAGGTGGAAAGACCTCGGGGGGAAGATGTGTTCCATGGTCGCAAGGCACCAGCTGGCAGTCCTCAAGACTGGCGGTGGACCCCCGTCCCCTAATGTTCACATCATGAGAGGAGAAGATCTTGTACATCCTGCATCCTGAGGACCTGACAAGAATACCCGGGGGAGCGGAGTCAGGTAAGTCACTACACCAATAATGTCACCAAAAAGTTATGTCTTGCATGCTCACTGATCACCTTTAGACATATTAACAGGCAACCCACTCATCACCCCACTGTCCAAATGTGCAAATAACCCCCCTGGTATACCACATATCAACTAAACTCACTTGGGGGCACACTCTCTGTGAATGGCATAGTTAGTACAGGGACTGAAATCACTAAATCTTCCAGCAGGCACTGTTCCACCTGTAAGAAAACCAGAACAGTGTACTACAAGTTAAATAGCCTTGCATGTGAAACTAACACTCAATTCAACCCACCTGACTTCTCTACTATTGTACACTCCATGGCAATGACATGAATGATATAGCCATCTACAGTACTAATACAAGCAACACACAGCTACGGCTGTGTCCCTACCAAACTGGCCTTTAAATCACCATCCAATCAATGTCAGGTACTCACATAGGGTGGAAACCAATTTAGGAAGCTGGATGTACTAACAGTACACCCATACAGAGGCACAGGTATATACTGTTGGCCAGCTCTGTTACCATAGTACATTGTGCAGCTGTTAGTTGACTCAATGATGATATACACTTAACTAGGGCGACAAATGCAAAAACAATAAGGAGCTGACTTTACATTGTCAAGTAATTAATCAGACAAGCTCCGACCCAATGAACAGTCCTCTAACCACCAAGATACCCCAAAAGCTTGTAGCAAGGTATATGCAGTTGGATATCTCTGTATCCCATATAGCTCTAACCCGGATTTGGAAGCAGGTGTCATTGTCATATCTTTGGACCATGTAAAGGCTTTGTGTGCATGTCACATAGCATGTCTAGCAGTCAAACTTTGATATCACTTGTTGCATTACTTACAGCTACTGTGTGTTCCACTTCTCCTATAAGTAAACCAGCCATTATCACCATAGAAAGGACACCTGAGACTGCCACTGCCCCTCTGGATTTAGGCCTCAGTAAGGAATACGCCCCTGGATGTGTGGACATTGAGGATGAAGCCGGTCCATCTGGGACAGCTGGTCAGTCAACAACTGTGAACCTCACCCTGCCCTCAATGACTCCTCCCAGCCATGTTGCTTCAACATCACAGGCAACCATTCACCCCAAACCTATGTTCCAAGGACAGTGTCTACCATCTTGTGCCCCAGGACAGGTACCTGAGTCTTCTGTCGTAAACCCCGACAATGATGGACCTGGCACCAGTGGGAGTGGGCACACTGTGCCAGGAGCACGGGCACATTGAATAGGGTGCCATTATTTTGCCTATATCTTTGGCACCATTTGAGAACTCTTCACAAAACTTTCCCCCAAAAAAGTGTGGCAGCGTTTTTTTTTATTGTGTGCAGAAAGTTTTGGGGTGATCCTGTGTAATGCAGCTCTCTCTGTCGCCGGTGACCCTGCTTCTCCGCCAGATGATGCTAATGCACACATGACCAGGATGACAGAAGGAGAAAGGGGGGGAGGGAGAGAAAGGGAGCACTTGGTCAATTACAGTAGCAACACCACAGTTGGCATACACAGTTGGCATACACAGTACCGTCAAACAGGGACCAGGAATGAGCACTATGCATTGCACTGGCATTTGATTTGCTAGATGCCACATCAAGATAAGGACCAACCACTGCTAACTGCACCCCTCCTGGGACTCACAAATCCCTGATTGACATGGAATGCAACAGAGCTAGGTTACCTGTATTTGCTATACACCCATTACCCTTCAGCTCGATCACGCTGAAAACTGTGACCTGGCATTAAGGGGCACCCACTAACTCACACCCACCAACCGGATCCCATGCCACCTTCCAATTATTGTAGTAACGCCCACTGTACTCACCCCCTTGTGGCTGCTGTGATGCCCTCAAGTGCCCATCCAGCTCTGGGAAGGCCACCGCAAGTATGCGGGCCATCTGAGGGGTCAGGTTCCAATGGGCACTCCTTCCTCATTGGGAGGCCATCCCCAGCTGGGCCTCCACGGTCTTCGGTGCCCAGCGTCTCAAGTCCTCCCCCGTTCCCCTCAGTGGGTGCTCTGCCTGCTGTTGACCCCGAGGTTCCGCATGTCCTTGGCGACGGCACGCCACAATCCCTTCTTTTGATGGGCGCTGACCTGCAGAGGGAATACAGACAGGAGGACACCATTACACATAAAATCCAGGCTGTCAGACATATGGCTCACAGTTCCCAACTCCATTGGCACACACATCGCCCGGCGCTCACCATGTACACTACCAACAGACATCCCCCCAAATGACACAATGCCTGCACACACATCTCCATGCAACCTTCCCACATGCATCGTGCCCAAGGTGTACTCACCTGTTAGCCTGGAGGCCCATAGAGCTGTCCATACTTGGGTAGGACCCCATCTGCCAGGCGCTCCAACTCCTCCGAAGTGGAGGCCGGGGCCCTTTCCCCTGTCACACGGGCCATGGTAGGTTCCAGATACAGATCACAGCAGCACACGCAGGGTAGGTGTTCTCCTGTGGAAATTCAGGAATCAAGTGAGGTTATAGACAGAAAATGGCGGTCACGTCTGCGCCGGTGTACACCGCTGCCGCTGATCCCCGTTGACCACTGTACTCCACAGAACCCCATATTAGCCATTGAGGAATTGCACTGCGGTGCAAGAACGCTTTCTGCCACGACGCCCAACGTCGGCGTAGTTACCTCACTTCCACCTATCCCTAGATACAGGACAGGTGATCGCCATTTCATGGTGGTGTACTACATACAGATCTTCCATAACTGTGTTACTGCCGAAAATTGCACATACATTGCCATTCCCTCTGTCCCATCACATTAATGCTGTATGCACACTGAGGTAGTGGTTCCATTGTTCAAATTTTGACAGCCTACTCACTCTTGTGTCCCTTAGATACCTACCACTGGGGATGAAAAGGAGGAGGAGACAAACCCCTGTGTTCAGACCTCTTGTGGACTTGGCTACACTGGAGAACAGGCACATTATACTCACTTATAGAGTGGACAGGGCCACAATCACAGAGCTGTGTGCACAAGTGGAGCCTGATCTGATATCAGCTATATGTCATCCCAATGGGATCCCCCCTCTTGTGCAGGCTCTATCAGTGCTCCATATCCTGGCAACTGGTTCTTTCCAAGTGACAGTGGGTTTGGCAGCAGGAAAGTCACAGCCAATGTTCTCAATCGTGCTGGCAAGGGTATTGTTTGTCTTGGTTAAACACATGTGCAGCTACATTTCTTTCCGCCAGGTGGAAGATTTGGCCACTGTGAAGGCTGGATTCTATACAATGTGACATATACCCAATATTATTGGGGCCATTGACGGTACACATATTGCCTTTGTCCCCCCCTGCCAGGATAAACAGGTGTTCAGGAATTGGAAGAGTTTCCATTCATTAAAAGTGCAAATAGTGTGCCTGGTGGACCAATATATCTCCCACTTCACTGCCAAGTATCCTGGGTTGGTGCATGATGCCTTTGTTCGGAGGAATAGTGGCATCCCAACTGTGAAGGCCCAATTAGAGGCATAGGGTGTGGCTAATGGGTGAACCAGAGTCCCCACCCACTGTATGTCAGTGTATGCCTTCAAGTGTTATCCTCATAGGATTGTGTAAGGCTAAATTGTGTTGAAATATTTATATAGGATATTGTGGATTTTGAAAATATGGCTTCTTCACTCGAGGCTCGACGAAAATAAAAATCTAATAATTTTTTTTTTTCCCAAATGGAGGAGATTCAACCTGATCAACCTGGTCCCAGCAATATAAGGTCTGGGGTGAAACTACAAATAATGTATGATAAATTGGAAAGATTACATAAAAAAGGACTAGAAAGGATACCTAGAGGCATAAGGATTTATACAATACCAAATTCTGAAGATCCTGACTCTGAAATGTTAGAGGAATGGGTGGAAAATTTAAAACAAAGTTCTTTAAACATGATGAAAATCTTGATTAAAAATGCCATAAAGGACAAAATTAATTTTTTGGATGATACTGAAAAGATTAACATGGAGTTGCTAACAATTATTACACAGGATGTGCAGGATGAATTTATGTAGAACTTGGAGAAGAAGTTGTCCAAATTCGAGGAAGAAATTACTAACAAGAAACAGAGAAAATTTAAACAAGACTTCAAAGACTGCCAGGCTGGAAGAATTCTCAAGTTTCACTGGAAATATGATCATATGTATACTGAGGAGATCTCTGGACAGGTGCTCAGAGATATTGAAGTGAAAGGTGTGCCTCCTAGGGAGCAAGAGGAAAGTGATGTTTCTGATGGGAATTTATCTGACATATCTGACTCCGTGCTAACTAAAGGTTTGGTACCAGGTAAAGTTGCTGATAGATCTAATTTTTTTTAAACAATTTCAACTTCTCAATTAAGGGAGGACAGAACAACACAAAGAACCCTATTTTCAGAGAGGGAGAGGAACAAGAGAAAAAGGATGAGGAATAGACAACCAAAAAAGAGAAGATGCAAGATATCGCACAAAATCTATGGGAGTGGTGACTCGGGCCCGCAAATAAATTTAATGAATGTGGTCAAGCTCTCCAACAGAGAACTATCTATTGAAGAAGAGGGGATATTGTCTTTAGGCCTCTCCGTTTGCCCTACTGGTCAGTTTGATTATACTCAAACGAGAATTGATACATTTAAGTTTATTAGAAAGTTGAAGAAATGGTAATATACAAAGGTAAAGGGTTGTGAAAAACCAACAAGTGGTCAAGATCTTAGTAAACTGTGTATCTCGGATATTGATGTCCTTCATACGTTAACTGATTTGCATGATGGTTCTGTAGCCCATGAAGATCCAATTATGAATTTGGATTTGCTGGGCATGAGATCGGATAGAACATGTCCAAGCAAATTCAAGCCCAAATCTACCTTCTTACCGGCTATTCAATGTGACACGATAGAAGTATTTGAGCGTGAAATGATTAAAACATCTGAAGAAAATAAGGTACAAACCTAGTAGTGTGAAGAAGAAGAATCTGTCTGGTTCGCAGTAGAAAGCCTTGCCAGATCTAACAAGCATTTTCAATGCAAAGGGGCTCGCATTTGCTTGAGTTAGAGCTATTTGCGTTGTAAACTCCTAACCGGACTTTTCTTGACACAAATAAAAAAAAAAAAAAAAAAGAACGATCGCGCTATGTAAAATGCAGCGCGATCGTGCTGAAATTGAAAACGTAAAAACAGAGTGCGATTGCGCTATGTAAACCCCAGCGTGCCCACGCGGCAGGGAAAATAAACAGATAAAGTAGTCCGGAAACCCGGGCTGAAAACATCGAGCCTCAAATGGTTTCAGTACTTTACCGGTGCTGTGTAGGTGGGCTAAACACCCGAAAAGGCATGACGTATGCATGCCTTTAACAAATGAAAGCAAGCAGATTTTAAAGAGCAAGCCCAGGAACCAATGAAAGTGACTGACGTGACCTGGGCGTGGTTTCAAGACCAAAGAGAGATTACATCATGGATGGAGCTCTTTCCGCTTGCCCATAAAAAAGGACAAAAATATTGTTATTAGGCAATCTGACAAGGGGGGGCAATGTAGTTGTCCTGGATGCTGATAAATATTTGGCAGAAGGCGAAAGACAACTGAGCAATATCAACTGCTATATGAAAACTGGTTGGGATGATGTTAAAAATGAATGATCATTACTATGGAATGCTTACTGATTGGAGAGAGAAGGGCCTGATGGAACGGGAGGAATTCTTGTTTTTGAAATGTGACCATCCTAGAGTTCCTATATTATATCTCTTACCCAAAATACATAAGGACAAATCAGATCCACCAGGGAGACCAATTGTTTCCGCTATGGATTCCCTTCTTGAGAATACCTACAAGTATATTGACTATTATCTTCGCCCCTTTGTAGAAAGAGTGCCTTCATATGTGAAGGATACTACACACTTTTTAAAAACTATAGAGGGAATACAATGAGAAGATGATTATCTATTATTAACCTTAGATGTTACGAGCCTTTATACTAGTATTGATCATGATTTTGGTCTAAAAGCGATTAGACATTACTTGCGAGCAAGGTCGATTCCGTTATTATGCCACAAGGAGATGTTATGTGATATGACAACTTTCTACTTAAAGAACAATTTGTTTGTCTTTGATAATCAAATATATAGACAACTACAGGGGACTGCGATGGGTACATGCTTTGCCCCCAGCTATGCAAACCTGTTTATGGGCTGGTGGGAGGAGGTGATGTCTGAAGCAATGAAAGAATTTGAAGAAAATGTGATCTTATGGTGTCGGTTTACTGACGACATAATTGTAATTTAGAAAGGTGTTGAAGTGTCAGCTATGAAATTTGTTCAGGATTTGAATTTGAATGAATTTAATATAAAGTTTACTGAACAACACAGTTCAACAAGTACTGAATTTTTGGATGTTGAAGTGACAGTGAGGAATAACATTCTGACTTCCAAGCTACATAGGAAGCAAACAGTTGGTAATAGTTTACTCTATGCCTGCAGTGCACATCCTATGAGTTTAATACAGAGTATTCCATATGGGGAGCTGTTAAGAGCTCGAATCTGTAGCAGTATGTCAGATTATTATAAAGAATGTGAAGTTTTGTGTGAAAGATTCAAAGAAAGAGGGTATGGCATTAAGGCCATCAGTCAAGTGAAAGAAAAGGTGGAGAAAACCTGCAGGGAAGATCTTCTGTACAAGGTAAAAATAGATTAGGAAGAAGAAAATACAACAATTATATTTGTCATGACATATAGTAATCAATCATTAAATGTGAGAAATATCTTGAACAAAATCTGGCATATATTACAGACTGATCCAGTAATGTGCAAATGTCTAAGTGATAGACTGCAAGTGACTTTTAGGAGAAGTAGATCTCTTAAGGATGATTTATGCCACAATTTTGTGACACATGAGAAGAGTATGAAGAATATGGCTCCACCTGGGTTGTATTGCTGCATGCAATGTAAAGCTTGTATGAATAGTGCCAATTGTAAGAAGTGGATAGTATCAGGTAGAGAGGAAGGTTTTACCATCAATGGAAATTTCAGTTGTAATACTATGTATTGTGTATGCTGTCTGATATGCCCATGTGAGAAAATTTATGTAGGAAGCACAATTCATTGTGCGAAAAAGAGGGTGCTTGAGCATAGACGAGCTATTAAAAATCATGACAAGAGCTACCCGGTAGCTCAACACTTTCACGATGTACATTTTGGCAATGAAAACATGCTTCTGTTTGTAGTGATAGACCAGGTAAGAATAAATAGTCGAGGAGGAAACAGAAAACGAAAATTGAGAATTTTAGAATCAAAATATATAATACATTTTGAGAGATTAGATCCCTCAGGGTTGAACTCCAGTGAGGAAATGAGTACACATTTGGGCTAAAGAGCATGATTATGACAATATGAGCCATACAGGGATAGGATAAGATTTAAATTACTTTTTATATTTATGTGTGTGTTACGGGGTGTATTCATGTTATTGGAACTAATTTGTTGCACATAATGGATGGATAATTTTTACATATAAGTCACCGCTAAGGTGTGCCCTATGTGCCCCTAGGGCTGGGTGCCATGTAACTATAAGCAGGGACCTTATAAAAGTAGTTTTATAAGCCCTGGTGAGGTAAAAACAGACACATTTGTTTTTCCCTCATTGTAGTGAATGGCCTTCATAGGCTAGAATGAGGAGACTTTATTTTAATTTTCAAAGTCCCCTTAAATGACAGATACAAAGAGTTTGGTATCAAATAATTTGTTATAATAAATCCCACTACTTCCAGTTGTTCAGGTAAAGAGTTTTAAACTTTACCTGAAAAGTTGCCAATTTCAGCCCTGCATTGTTTTTGCTGCTGTGCTCTGATTGGCCAGCCTCTGGCAGCCTGGCCAGGCTGCCTTGATGAGTTGTGAGGTGGCCTGGCTTCACACAGAGAGGTGTGCCTGTGGGAGGTAATCTCCCCTCAGCAGATGGTGAGGCAGGAAGGGGGAGGGCTGCCAAACTGGCCTTCAAAGGCAGAGAAGGACATTTAGAGCAACCCAGCAACACCTCCACATCCTGCAATCCCTGATAACTAGGTGCCCCCTTGATTAGATTAGGAGAGGGCAGGAGAGGGGTGTGTTTGTGATTTTTAGCCACACCAGTGGGTGGGCTCAGCCAGATGGAACCTCCAAAAACCATTTTCAACCATGATGGATTTTTGAAGAATGTTGCCTCCTGTGACTGATTTTTGCCACACTTCCCAGGAAGAGGTCATCACAGGGGGAAGGACCCTGCACCTGATTGGAGAATCAGGACCCCCCTGTTTTTCACCCAGGAGCAAGGATACAACTGGCAGACCTGCACCCACACCTCAGATCCCCATCAGATTCCAACAAGGAAGAACCCAAGGAGAAGAAGGACTGCCCTGCTGGACCCCTAGCCTGCACCTGGAACCTGATCTCAGAAGGACTGCACCAGCTGCACACTTGGGCTTCACCACAAGAAGGACTTTGCCTGGCTTCATCTGGTGAAACTGGATGGACAGTATGCAATGACACCAACCTAAAATACAAATCAAAACTTCCCTTCAAACTACCAAACTCATATATTCTCTTTCTTTAACCAAAGTTCTAAGGAATAATTTTGATTTAAAAAGTGGCTTACAGTGTTTCCTTAACATGGTTCATCCTCAAATGTCAAGAGCCCTTTTAATGTGCCAGAAACGAATGAATATATCAAGTCTATACAACGCTCTCTAATGAAACTCTGAAACCGTAATAACATACTCCAATTACAGCAGCCCAATGTTAAAAGAATAAAATTCCTTCAAAACAAAAAAAAAAGAAAAAAAAAGGTCCCGTTTTGTTTCTCCAACCAAACTACTGTATTAGATCCCAATCGAGGGAAATAATACTACTGTGTGGGATTTTGTATAAATGGATTATCAGCAGTTCAGACATAATTTGGCCTGCCAGAGATGATGTTTGTCAGAAAGTTCTCTAAAATTGAAAAGTTCTCAACATTTATTTCTGATATCGTTCCAGATATAACTATTCAAGATTTTTTTTTTAAATCTGCTTGTTTAGATTACTGTAGTAACTATAGAGAAAAGCACTAATTAATAAATTGTAGTGACTGCAATGCATGGTTCCACTTATTTCTAGTGATCTACTGGGCATCTTTTTTTTTTTTTTTCCAATCTATTGATTGTTTGTTTTTCCAATCTATTGATTGGTTTTTTTTTTACAACTGTTCGAAGATGATGCTTTATACAAACCATCATTTATGGTGAAGAAGTATAAAAGCTGAGAAAAGTAAAAAAATGATAATGATATTTTTAGTACATTTTAATGCTGTCTTACAGAATAAGCAATGAGTATTGTTATATGTGTGTAACTATGAAGATGAAATACAAGCATATCTTTATCTTTTTTTTCCAATAACAGCTGCAGTTGTACAGCGTTAGATGTCTCAAAGCAGTTCCTGAAGCCCAGGCATATTGCTCAGAGATACCATGGAGAGTGTTTTTAAACATAAACTGCTCTTGCCATACCTTTCCATTAGTTTTCTTTTGCTTATTTCCTACTTAAACTCCCAGTCTAATACAACCGATTTTCAGGTAGTTGCACAACATCTTGATCATTCAAGCACTTGCTCATCCAGGCAGTCACACAACCATTCACTCACCCATACAGCCACTCACACAACCATTCACTCACCCATAGAACCACTCACTCAACCCAACAGCCACTTACACAGACACTACCTCACCCATACAGCCAATCATGCACCCTCTAACTCACTCATACAAGCACTCACACAGTCACTCACTCATACAGACATTCATATACCCACCCACTAATGCAGTTAATCATGCTGCCACTCACTCACCTATTGAGCCACTCATCCTAGCAATTACTCATTTGTACAGCCAGTGAGATACACACTCACTCTCTCATACAGGCTTTCACGCAAACATTCACTTACCCAGACAGCCCCTAATGCACTCTGTCAATCACCCATACTTCATTGATACATTCTTTCACTCACCCATACAGCACTCAGCACTCATCAGGCCCTCATTATGAGTGTGGTAGTCCGAGGACTGCCATACTCGCAGTGACCGTTGGACCGCTTCACTCCAGGTGGTCTGACCACCACATTACAACCCTGGCAGGCAGACCCCCCGAAACACCACTGTCCTCACCAGGAACATGGTTCCCGATGTGGTAATGGTGGCCTGAGTTGTACTCAACCAGGGGGACACTGACCACAGCACCGCCTAGCTGATTACAACTCAGCTTTAGACCAGCCTTTCCATAGTGGAAACCCCACTATGGAATCCAGTGCCAGTGGCCACGAGGTCCACTGCACTGCCCATGCCCATTGTCAGGGGCCACAGCTACCCCCCTGCCCAGCACCATCTGAATGTGCACTATCTGCACTGCAGACAGTGTGCATTCCGAAGGTGCTGGTGTGTTGCAGTATTGGCCTCGGGCTCCCTTAAGAGAGCAAAGGCCAATACCGTAGCACTGTTCATCGTAATACAATGTTCCCGCCAGACAGCCCGACGGGAACATTGTAATACGCTTGGGGGGATGCCACCAGTATGATGGTGGCATCCTCCCCGTGGCTTAGGCAGTCCTGTGGTGAGACCACCAAAGTCGTAATGGGGCCCTCACTATCTCACCCATACATGCTCTCACTCAGTCACCCATACACCACTCATCCACTTACTGACTCACCCATACATTACTCATGTAATTAGTCAATCACCCACACACCAATCATGCACTCACCCACCCATACGCTACTTTGGCACTTAGTCAGTCACCCATACACCACTCACGCAATCAATCACTCACCCATACACACACTCATGCATACAGTCAATGACTCATGCACATTTAGTCACGCATGCACTGTCACTTACTCATACACACATTCATACACCCAGTCAATCTTTCATACAACACTCATACACTCACTCACCTATCCATAAATGCAACCATACAGTCACTCATACACCAGTCATGCACTCACTGACTCACCCATACGTGCACTCATGCACTAACTCAATCACCCATACCCCACGCACACAACCAATTACTCACCCTTACACACCCTCATGCACTCAATCACCCAAAAACCACTCATGCACTCATTCACTCACACATACACCACTCATACACTCACTTACTCATACATACACTCAGTATCCCTGTACCTCTCATACACTCACTCACTTATCCATACTTGCAATCATGCACTCTGTCACCTATACACCAAACACCTACTGACTTACTCATACATGCACTCATACACTCAGTCTCCCATACACCACCCATACACTCACTCACTTTACCATACACACAATCATGCGCTTAGTCACCCATCCATCAGTCATGGACTCACTCACCCATAGATAGATTTATGCGCTCAGTCAATCACCCATACAACACTCACGCACTCATTCAGTCACCCATACACCACTCATACACACACACTCACTTATTTATGCATGCACTCATAACTCAATCACCCATATACCACTCATATACTCACTCACTTATCCATACATGCAATCATGCACCCAGTCACCCAAACACAGAGCCATGAACTCAGTCAGTCACCTATACACCACTCATACCCTCATTCACCCATACATGCTCTAATGCACTCAGTTAATCTCACATACACCACTCACACTCACTCATTCACCCATACACGCACTTGTGCACTTAGTGAATCACCCAGACACCATTCATGCACTCACACACTAATCATGCACTTGGTTAGTCACCCATACACCACTCATGTAACCAATCACTCACCCATACATGCACTCATGCATTCAGTCAATCACCCATATACCACTCATTCATTCACTCACGTACTCATACATGCACTCATACATTGTCTCCCATACACCACTCACAGTCACTCACTTATCCATATATGCAATCATGCACTCAGTCAAACACCCATACACCAGTCATGCACTCACTGACACCCATACTTGCACTCGTGCACTTACTCATTTACCCTTACACCACTGATGCAACCAATCACTCACCCATACACACCCTCGTGCACTGAGTCAATAACCCATACACCACTCATGCAGTCATTCAGTCACTATATACCACTCATACACTCACTTACTTACTCATACATAAACTTAGGTAATATCCTTACACCACTCATACACTCACTCACTTATCCATAAATGCAATCATGCACTCAGTCAGTGCCCCATACACCAGAAATGCACTTACTGACTCACTCATTCATGAACTTACTCTTTTTTTAATTTTTATCTGAGATACTTAAAAGAGATAGGAGCAGAATAGAAAATGAGAATAGATAGTAGGGGGTATGAAGTTTATAGTTTGCTTGGTGAATGACCGCGGGTCTAATGTTTGGTGATCCGGTGGAGGGGGCAAGGCTACCGTGGAAGGGGCACGCATAAGAGGCGAACAGGATATGAGTTATTAATTTCGAGCAGGATATGTTTGTCATAGGAGGATTGTACCACTGTGGGTGTAGCTTTGCAGCGGTACATCTAGGGCATGTGTTTGTATACTTATTATCTGCGTTCAAATTAAGGTTCATATCTGAGTGGTTGCGCGTGCGATATGTGTCGGTTGTAATGTCTTGGGTGATTATTATTCCAGTAGACTAGGGAGGTCGTGTATCGTCTTTTTCCTGTAGTTGATCTGCGAAGGAGTCCCATATGTCAGCACCCTTGATTACCACCCCTATGTTGCGTAATGTATGTAATACCTGTATTTCTGCGTTGGCCCATCGCTGTAAGTCAGTTATCCAGTGGCGGGAGTCTGGGGCGCTAGGTGATTTCCACTGCGTGGCGATGAGTCGTTTGAGAATAACAAATGCGAGATCTGCGCATCTATGTTTTTGTTTATCTTTGCTACGTCTGTGTCGGATGCCCAATAGGCAGGACTCAGGGGTAGGTGCTAGATATATTCCCAGCCATGTTGCGGTTTGTTGTGTGATGTCTTGCCATACGCGGAGTAGTGGTGGGCAGTTCCAGGTCATATGTAAGAAATCAGCTTCCGTGTTGCCACATCTTGGGCAGTCAGGACTGGCTTGGGGGTACATGCGGTGGATGCGGTGTGGAGTCAGGTATGTCTGATGTAGGTAGTTGAGTTGGGTGTATCTGAAACGGGCATTGCGCGATACCTCGCAAGTGGTTGTGAGAGCCATGGATCATGTTGGTGTTGTAAATTGTGTGTGTAGTGCTTTTTCCCATTTATTCTTGGCTTGTAACTGTACTTCTTCTGGATTGGCCCGTAGTGTGTTGTGGATCCATGAGATTCGTGTTTGTGTGCCGGTGTCTAAGAGCAATTTGTGTAGAATAGGTGATGACTGTGGTTCCCTGCTGCCGTGCCCCCAAGCGTTACGTATTAAAGATTGCAGTGCACCGTACATAATGAAACCGCCCTGTCCCAGAGTATACGTCGTCGCAAGTGCTTCATAGGAGATAAATTGGCCCTCTGCGAATAATTCTCCCATTAACTGGAGACCTTTGGTGGCCCAATCAATAAGGCACGCACGGCCATGTAGTTTGTGTATACCTGGGATGGCGAGTAATGGGATCTTGGGCGAGTATGGTGGTTTTCCAGACCCCCTGTTCACGTAGCGCCGCCACACCCGGTCAGCAACTTTTATCAGGATATTACCATGACGCGGAAGGGCCACGCGTCCTATAAGCCATTCTAGTGTATTTAAGCCACCCAGTTGTACGCCCACAGTGTGGCTTTCAGAATGAGTGGGGTCTTGTAGCCAAATTAAGATCCAGTGCAGCTGAGCTGCTGTGTAATAAAGTTCGAATTGTGGTATTCCCATCCCGCCTCTGTCCAGTGGTAGACAGATCTTAGCCAAGGCCACACGACTGCGTCCGGTACTCCATATCAAATCTCTCAATAGCTTGTTCAGCTGTGCAAAAAAAGTGCTGGGGAGCCATAATGGTAGGGCAGCGAAAAAATATAGTAGCCGAGGAAGTATGATCATTTTGATTAATGCCACTCTGGCCATAGGTGATAGTGCACACCAGAAGGGCAACAATCCTTTTATTGATCTAATCGCCTGGTCTAAGTTGCCCTCCTTAAGGTCAGATTCATCATGATATATGTGCACACCTATATATTTAAAAGTGCTATAAGTCCATTGTAAATTATGCTCGGCGGATATGTGGTTCTGTGTGTCGGGTAGGTGGCGCATGGGGAATAGACATGATTTAGCCCAATTGACGCGAAAGCCGGATATGTCTCCGAAAGAATTCAATAATTGTAGCAGGTTTGGCAGGGATTCGAAGTAGTTACGTAGGTATATTAATGCATCGTCTGCGTATAAGAAGACTATGCGGTGTTCCATGCCGTCCGGTATGCCCCATCTCGTGGCTTCATTGCACAATTTAGCCGCAAGGGGTTCAATGGCTAGTGCGAACAAAAGTGGTGATAGGGGGCATCCCTGGTGTGTGCCTCTACCGATCTTGAATTTTTCCGAGGTGATGGTGCCAGTTTTAACTCATGCTATGGGGTCTGAGTATAGGATAGATATCCAACGTGTGAACGCTTTGCCAAATCCCATTAACTGCAGAGTTGCCATCAAGTATGGCCAACCCAGTGTGTCGAAAGCTTTTTCGACATCTAGTGAGACCTCCACTCTGGAGTAGTCTGTGTCAGGAGTTTCAGCTATCAAACGCAATAGGTTCCTGATGTTAATAGAAGTGCTGCGTCCAGGTATGAATCCGGATTGATCTGGGTGTATCAGGGAGGAGATTATTGGGAGAAGTCGGTTCGACAGTACCTTACCCAATATTTTACAGTCCGTGTTTAGTAGTGACGGGGGTCGGTAAGAGCATACTTCTAGTGGGTCACGACCCTTTTTATGGAGGACTACAATTGTTGCTTCACGTTGTGAATCTGAGAGATGACCTGTTTCATATGCCTCCTGTAACATAGTCAGATATGGAGTGAGCGTTTGTGATGAGAAAATCTGGTAGTACTCGATCGGTAGTCCGTCTCCCCCTGGGGCTTTATTGTGGGCTAGTTGTTGCAATGCTTGCTTTATTTCGTCACTTTCTATGGGTTTGCCTAGCTCTAGTGCTGTCATTAGGTGATTTACATAGGAGGTCCTGAAAAAATCTTTTAATTGTGTTGCGAGTGGGGGAGGTTCTGCCTGATTTAACCTTGCATAATACTGCTTGAATGCATCATTTATTTCTGATTGTGTATTCACAATCACACCAGTATCTAGGCGAATGGCGTTTATAGGAGTATGCCGCTGAGTCCCTATTCATGAACTTACTCAATCACCCATACAACACTGATGCAACCACTCACCCATACACACTCATGCACTCAGTCACACATACACCACTCCTACACTCGCTTACTCATACCTGCACTCGCACAATTAGTCAATATCCCTACACCATTCATACACTCACTCACATATCTATACATGCAATCATGCACTCAGGCACCCATACACCAGTCATACATCCGCTAACTTACCCATACATGCACTCACTCAATCACTCATACACCACTCACACAACTAATCACTCACCCATTCACACAATCATGCAATCACCCATACACCACTCACGCACTCGTTCAGTCACCTATACACCACTCATACACTCACTCACTTATCCATATATGCAATCAAGCACTCAGTCAGTCATCCGTGCACCAGTCATGCACTCACTAACCCACCCATACAGGCATTCATGCACTGACTCAATCAACCATATACCACTTATACCTTTATTCAGTCACCCATAAAGCACTCATTGACTCACCCATGCACCACTCACACACTCACTCACTTCTACATACACGCACTCATGCACTCAATCACCAGACTCCACTCACATACCCAGTCACTTACCCATACATGCACTCATACACTCGGTTTATGTCTAAGACACCACTCATGCACTCACTCATACACCACTCACACAACCACTCACTCAATGCTTTTTATCTTTTTTTTTGAACCGTAAAAGGCAGATCTAAAAATAAGTATTTTTTTCTAGGACTTTTTTTTTTTACTTTTCTAAACTTTTATATATTTTTGGTATTTTTAATCAAACAAAGTGGAGACAAGCAGAAAACATTGCAAGAAACAACATAAAAAAAGTTTTTTTTAAACTAGGATAAATAAATAAAAATTACATTTATGTTGGCTTGCAGCTTCAACAATGGAATCAAAGGATTGTTCATCAGCTGTGATGTAGTGCTGCAGTCTAGGCAATATGTGTCAACATGCCTCAACTCAGTGGCTATTCGGACTATTCGGACTATTAGGACTTTCCTCTCCTAGGACAGAAAGTGCCTCTCTTTCTCTCTACCTCCTTGCCCTTCAAAAGCTGTTAGAGTGGTATGTTTTTAAATAGTACAAAATAGAAGTTGTACCACATGAATACTTTTAATTTTATACCTCTTGAGAGGGTCATCCTACACAAGCTGCATTTCACCAATCTGTAAACTGTCTTCGATTCTCCGAAGCAAATTGAGAAGAATTCCCAAATAATACTTTTCCTTTTTGGTGCAGATTATTCATCAGCACACTCTTCTTCATCCACCCCCTGCTGCTTTGACTGCTGTAGAATCTCCTCCTGATGACCTCCATCTATTGCCATTTTGTTTCTAAAAGTAGCACAAAAACACAGTATAAACTACACCTAGTTAAGCACACAACTGCTCCTATGAAAAAACACAAATTAACATAAGCGTCAAGAACTCAAAAACAGATGGAAACGTAACTGAAAACTGTTTTCTCCAAACAAATCACTTTCTACATGGTCACATGTGTTTTGTGGCTACCAACATTGTTGCGGGTACCGACATTGTTGCGAAAACAGGAAATTCTATTTAAAAGTGTTTTTTATTGAAAACGATCACATAAGCAATATTATTAACAATATACTAGTAAACACCTATTGTCAAACATTGCTTACAAAATGTGTATATGTGTGTTTTACACTTTTTAAAAAACATGCTATAATTGCGATTATTTCGATATCCGTGAGAGCAGAACAATGTACCAACACTGACAACATGACACATAATGAGGTCTTTGTGATTACGTAAACTTCAAATAAAAAGAGCATTACATTAAAAAGATAAGTACAGAATTTGAAGTTTAAATACTATGTAAAAAAATATAACTGTCATAAATGTTTATAATATATGTACATACCTTTTTTATTCTTTATCTTAAATACACTATAACCTCGAATTCCGTGAAAGCGTCCGAACTCTTCGTTATAGCTCACAACTAATTCACAATTTTATTTTTTTAAAGAAATATGAAGTGAATAACCCACTAAAATAAATGGCAAACAGATAGATAGTGAAATAGTTAAATGGGAGTTCCTACATATGTGATACCAATGGATAAGGTGTCCAGAATCTGGCCACAGGAGAGGGGCTGCATGGTTTACCAATATAAAATATTACACTGGATCAGGCCTTCCCTGATCTAGACCTTCTGAACACACCTTGTGTATGTTTACTAAAATATAAGTAACTCTTACATTAGCCCCTTCATTGCCAGGCCTTTCCCCCCTCAGGTGCCAGGCCTTTTTTGGGCTATTTGGGGCAGTTTGCTGTTAGGCCCTCATAATTATTTGTCCACATAAGGTACCCAGGCCAAATTTGCGTCCTTTTTGTCCAACATCCTAGGGATTTTAGAGGTACCCAGAGTTTGTGGTGTCCCCTGGAGGAGACCAAGAAATTAGCCAAAATACTGCACAAATGTTTTTTTTTTTAAAGAATGTGAATAAAGGGCTGCAGAAGAAGGCTTGTGTTTTTTCCCCTAAAAATGGCATCAACAAAGGGTTTGCGGTGCTAAAATCACCATCTTCCCAGCTTTCAGCTACAGGCAGACGTGAATCAGAAAACGACATTTTTCAACACAATTATGGCATTTTACTGTGACATACCCCATTTTTACTATTTTTTGGTGCGTTTAGCCTCCTTCCAGTTAGTGACAGAAATAGGTGTGAAACCAATCCTGGACAACTAAACATTTCCTAAAAGTAGACAACTTTCTGAATCCTGCAAAAAGTGATTTGTGTGGATCCTACAAGGTTTTCCTACAGAAAATAACAGCTGAAATATAAAAATATTGAAATTGAGGTTAAAAAAACCATCAATTTTTGTCCTTTTGTCCACGTTTTACTCTGAAACTTTTTCCTGCAATGTCTGATTTTTTAAAGCAATATACTTTTATGTCTGCTGGACTCTTCTGGTTGCAGGAATATATAGGGCTTGTAGGTTCATCAAGACCCCTAGGGACCCAGAGCCAATAAATGAGCTGCGCCGTATAATGGGCTCTCATTGTTTACCGGGTATACAGCAAATCATTTGCTGAAATATAAAGAGTGAAAAATAGGTATCAAAGAAACCTTTGTAGTTCCAAAATGAGCACAAGATAATGTGTTGAAAAGCAGTGGTTATCTGCACATCTCTGAATTCCAGGGTCCCCATATTAGCATGTGAATTACAGTGCATTTCTCAAATAGACGTATTTTGTACACACCATCTTACATTTGGAAGGCAGAAATGTAGAGAAAGGCAAGGGGCCTCTTCTATTTTGTGTTCCTCAAATCTCCAGATAAAAATGGTACCTCACTTGTGTGGGTATGCCTAGCGCCTGCGACAGGAAACGCAACATGGACACATCACCTTTTTATATTGAAATCTGACATGCTTTTTGCAAAGTGCCTAGCTGTGGATTTTGACCTCTAGTTCAGCCGGCACCTAAGGAAACCTAACAAACCTGTGCATTATTGAAAACTAGACACCTAGAGAAATTCAGGATGGGGTGACTTGTGGGGCTCTCGCCAGGTTCTGTTACCCATACAAACCTCAAAATTTGGCCAAACAAACACTTTTTCCCCACATTTCGGTCCAAGAAAGTTCTGGAATCTGAGAGGAGCCACAAATTATCTTCCACCCAGCTTTTCTACAAGTCTCCCAATAAAACTGGTGCCTCACTTGTGTGTGTAGACCTAGTGCCCAAGACAGGAAGTGCCCCAAAACACAACATGGACACATCACATTTTCCTAAAGAAAACAGAGCTGTTTTTTGCAAAGTGCCTAGCTGTGGATTTTTACCCTTTGCTCTGCCGGCACCCAGGGAAACCTACCAAATCTGTATATTTTTGAAAACTAGACACCTAGGGGAATCTGAGAAGGAATGACTTGTGGGGCTCTCAGTGGGCTCTATTACTCCGAATCCTTTGCAAACCTTAAAATGTGGCCAAAAAACACATTTTCCTCACATTTAGGTGATAGAAAGTTCTGGAATCTAAGAGGAGCCACAAATTTCCTTCTACCCACCAGTTCCCCAAGTCTCCCCATAAAAATGGTACCTAACTTGTGTGGTTAGGCCTAGTGCCCGCAAATGGAAATGCCCCAAAACATTATGTGGACACATCAAAATTACCAAATACAAAACTACATGTTTTTGAGGGGGGGGCCTGCGTTTTTGGTCCTGGACTCAGCAGCCATTTAGGGAAACCTACCAAACCCAAACATTTCTGAAAGCTAGACACCAGAGGGTGACCAGGGAGGTGTGACTTGCGTGGATCCCCCAGTGCTTTTTTTACCCGGAATCCTCAGCAAACCTCAAATTTGGCTACAAAAAGTCAAATTATTCCCACATTTCTGTGTGGGATCATCACACCGGGACAAATATCCTGCCACCCAATGTACCCCTCAGTCTCCCAGTAAAAATTATACCTCACTTGAGTAGGTGGGCCAAGTGCCTGTGACAGGGAGGAGCCAAAAACATGTTGAAATTGAGAGGGAACCAAAGTGGGTCCAAAAGGGCAGTTTGAAAATTTTTAGGCTGACAAGAGGGGCAGAATTTGTATCGTTATAGATGCGACAATGCTGGGTGGTAGGAATTTTGTGGATTCCTGCAGATTCCGGAAGGTTCCATCACAAAAATGTGGGAAAAATGTGTGATTTACAGCAAAGTTGGAGGTTTGCAGGGCTTTGTGGGTAAGAAAATGATGCAGGGTGCATGTGAAGCACAACACCCTGGAATCACCCAGACGTTTAGTTTTCAGATGTGTCTAGGTCTTGTGGATTTTTCTACATGGCAGCGTCACAAAGTCCAAAAAGTGCAGCCCTCACCATTCCAAGTTGGACACTTTTTGAGAGTGAGACAAGCTCTCATGGCCCAAATATAAAACCAAAACCCCAAAAAATCAAATGCCCTTTTGCTTGCTGTGGGATAAGATGTTTTAATGTGCAGGGGAGAGCTGAAAGACTGTTACCACCTTCAGTTGGGGTGGGGGGATTACCATGCCCATACTAGTTGGTAGCACCCACCCCACAATTTTTTTCAAATTCCCTGGCATCTAGTAGACTTTCTGCCCCCCTCCCCAGGGGAGTGGATCAGGGGTAATTGCCCCATCTGCCCACCGGTGGGCAGAAGAACTTTGGGCCCATTTATTTGGGATGGGGGTATGGCCATACCCCCACACTCTTTTTTTGAAAAAAAATCTTCCCTGGTCTCTGGTGGGCTTGGGGGCTGATTGACCTAATACAAATAGGCTGATCTGCTCCCAAGGGGGGTAGAAATGGCCGAAAATAAAATTATCCATTGCCTAAGGGGTCGCACCCCACATCTAACAAAAAAAATTACATTTTTTTTTTTAAAAGGATCCCAGGTACCTATAGGTTTCTGACCCCCTCCCCCCCGGGCATATCGGCCTAATTACAATAGGCCGATCTGCCCCCAAGGGAGGCAGAAATGGCCTAAAACAAATTTGCCCCTTTCCACCCTTGCCTAAGGGGTCGCTCCCCTTATTAATTGACAAAACAAATTCCTGGTGTCTAGTGGTTTCTGCCCTCCTTGGTGGCAGACTGGCCTAAAAAAAATAGGCTGATCTGCCCTGAAGGGGGGCAGAAATGGCCTAAAAAGATTTTTCCCCCAAGGGGAGCGACCCTTGCCTAAGGGGTCGCTCCCCACGTCTAAAAAAAATAATAATAAAACAAACAAACAAAAAAAAATCCCTGGTGCCTAGAGGTTTCTGGCCCCCCTGGGGGCAGATCGGCCTAAAGTTAATTTTGGCCCCAGGGGAGCGACCCTTGCCTAAGGGGTCACTCCCCACATTTAAAAAACATAAAACAACAACAACAAAAAATCCCTGGTTTTCAAGTGGTTTTGCAGATTGGCCTAATTAGAATAGGCCCATTTGACCACAGGGGGCCAGAATGGCCTTAAATTAATGGCCTTAAATTAATTTCCCCCCCTGGGGAGCGATCCTTGCCCAAGGGGTTGCTCCCCTAAGGACAATAAAATGAAAACAATAAAATCCCTGATGTCTAGTGGGCATTTCTGTTGCCAGATCACAGAAATGCTGAGAGGCACATTAAAGGCAAGGAAGGCCTTTCCTTTCTTTTGCTTGCCTCTCTCACCCCCTCCACGTGATCGTAAGAGAAATGCTAAAGCATTTCCCTTCCAATCTAGCATGGTGGGGGCAGCCTCTGATGTGGTCATCAGACGCCATGGGGGGAAAGGTGGAGGCGGGGGTGGAAGGGCACTGGAGCGGTGTTGCCCAGGATGTAACTTTTACGTCCAAGGCACCCGAGGGGTTAGTAGTAGCTTAGTACACATGATATAAAATAAGTAATACATATATATAAAGTAGGCACATTCATGCACTATGCCACTCACCAACCCATGCAGTCACTCACACACCCACTAACAGACCCATGCAGCCACTCTCACACCAACTCACCGACCAACATAGTCACTCACAGAACCACTATGAAATGTTTGAGATACTGTTAAGAATAAACATTTTAAAAAACTCTGAAAATCAGGAAAAAAGCACAGGTCTTTGACCGCCAGGGTTGTAATGATGGCCATAGTCACTCATATATACTCGCATACTTATCCATAGAGCCACTGATACACTCTCTGACTTTCCAACACAGCTACTCATACATCACCTCACT
This sequence comes from Pleurodeles waltl, assembly GCF_031143425.1. Lineage (NCBI taxonomy): Eukaryota > Metazoa > Chordata > Amphibia > Caudata > Salamandridae > Pleurodeles > Pleurodeles waltl. The sequence continues at coordinate 1,599,420,060 of NC_090444.1, forward strand.
CTCACATGCAATCACTGACACAGCCACTCACTTACCAATAGGCACACACCAACTCACTCACTCATACAAGCACTCAAACACCCACGCACCTGTACAGCCAATCTCACACCAACACCCACTCACTCAACCAATGCAGCTAATCTCAAACCCCTCACTCACTGATACAGCTACTTACACATCCACTCACTCTTCCATACAGTAACTGACTCAACCATTCACTCATCCACACAGCCACTCACACACCAATTCATACTTCTATAAAACCATTTACCCTCACTGATGATGTAGTCAGTGATGTAATCAGTGATGTCTCTCACTTTGTCATGATGATGTAATATGTGAGGTTATAAGCAGTGCATTGCATGGGTGGAAGCCACCTCCCTGGGCTTTAATCAAATTCACTGTGGGGGGGGCACGGGACTACCCCATAGTCTTGGGCACAGCCACCTCCCTGAGGCAATACTCTTTGGAGAGGCACCACTCAGCTTCCCATCGAGGAGCCACTGTTGGCCCTGAAAACTGCCACACCCAGGGCCGGCTTCTGCTATGTCCTGGTGTACCCACCCCTGAGTCATAGCTGTTTGCTCTCACTTGGCGCCAGATTTGATGGCTGCTGCCAAGTGAGAGCAAACACACTGCTCACAATGAGGGAAAGCTGTTAGACATGCCCCCGGACATGCAGGCAGGGAAACAGGGGAAACATTGCTCTAACTCAGAGGGAGCTGCTTTAGCAACTTCCTCTTTTTGACAGCAATGTCTGCTCCCACAGGAGGTGGGGAGCCAAATGGGGCCATAGGGGTCTTCAGGCTGTCCTCACAGTCCCCAACATTGTCACTGTGTGCCTTGGGAGCCACCCAGGTCACATGGCCGGGCCCCAGGGGATGGGGTCCCCATGCCCAAGATCAGCCTGGGGAGGGGGCCAACACAACTCCCCCTCCCCCCAAAAAAATTAAATGTTTGGGCTCGGGGATGGGGCCCCCAGGGCTGAGATTGGCCTGGGGATGGGGGCCTGGGCCAGGATGGAGGAGGGGGGCCACATGATGCGGTGTAAGGTGCAGTGTAAGGTTGGTTGGTTATAGGGAGTTGGTCACAGGGCCTTAGGACACAAGTTAGTTACTTGAGACTTGATAACTCTAACAGCGGAATTTTAATGGTTTTGTACGTTTAAAATATGAGCCTAACTAATGTCCCTGTAACCTTTTGTTTTTACATGTGAAAATATATATGTAATATATCTTTACAACAATTATTGTGAGCACATGTCCCCTCTGGTGCAGAAAATACATTTTATTTATGAGTGTGGTGCCATGTTGACGCAACTTGCAAACACTTTTTTAATGTTAGCATGTGCCGTTCACCTGAATAAATGCACGTAGCATCAGGGAGTGATTGCAGTTGTTTGTGTCCACTGTCTTTCTTCTGACAGAAGTCGGCTTGCAATGTAGTAATACACCAGGGTTTATCATCTATACACTTTGCTAAGTGCATCTTAGCACACAGTTATTAAAATGTATTTTGCGCAGGGTAGCAAGACAACTTGATGCTCTGTGTCAATGGGAGAGGGCAGGAATGCACCATGTTTATTAATTTATCAAGATATGTTGCATTTCTGCACTCACACTAAACTTGTGCAATACCAAGTGCTGCCTACCAAACCAATGCAGGCACCCTTGTTCCATAGTGCAAGGGTGCCACATACATTACATGCCACCCTGGATTGTTTGTGCAGGACGAGATAAACACAATTCTGTTAGGTGAGGCCAACAGGAGCAATAAACTGTTGATAAATCTGGGCCCTGGGCTGGGAGTAGTGGTGCATGGTGTCAGGCTCAGCCTGACAGGGTGGGTGTTGCATTGTAGGAGGGAAGTGGATGTCAAATAAATAATACTGTCTGGATTCTGTTTGAGCATGAGCTGGCCACATGCTCAGCGCTCACTAGAGCTGATTTAAGAAGTAATGCAGAAAGAGAGACTGACTTGGGCCATCCAAGGGGGCACAGGAGCAAAGATGATTTGTTGCAATGCATTAGAAGTTCAAAATGTAAATTTAGGTTTAGGAAACTAGAAATAGGGCAATATGCTATCTGATTTAGAAAGTACAATGCTGCTGTACCTATCAAAATATTTTTTTAGAGAATACCACTAATCATTTTCTTAATCTTTTTATTTCTTACATCAGCACCCAAAGGTAAGAGGGCATCAGAGAGCAAAGGGGCTGCCAATACCAGCGCTGCGGTGGGTTGAACTACCACAGCTACCACCAGCGCCACAGCAGATGGTTCTGCCAGCCCCAGTAAGTCCTGTTTATTATAATTTCTTACTCTTACCTCTACCCACGGGTAAAATAATTTGTCCTTATGTATTTTTTATACTATCTTCCCTTTATTATTCAACTTCTCTATCTAATCTGTGTTATCCCTGCATTATCCTGTTTTTCTATTTTTCCTGTTTCTGCAGGTGACTTTCTACTGTCTGTAGCTTTCGTCTGCTGCCTTTTTAGCAAGCTTTCCCTCACCCCTCTGGTATATGTCTTGTGATACTGTAAGACTAAGAGAACTGATTTTTGGTACTTTGAAGAAGATTACAGGCCCAAGTGAACTATTATTCACCAAACATGAAGGCTTTCTTGATCAAAGTCAAACAGAGATAGAGTGGTCATGGTCTTGGACCTCTCAATGTTGTCTTATGTTGTCTTATTTATACAGTGTACGAGCAGTTTCCATGACATTGCAGCGTGACAGGAAAGAAATGAGATCCCATTACCAACCAATATAATATGTCCTTCATTGCCCATTTCCTTCCACCACTTCATTATGCTTCATGCTCATTATTTCGTAGCCTTGTCCTCCATTGGGAGAAAAAAGGATTTGGTTAACTTGACTAGCTGGTTTGTTCCAAAATGGTGTCAATCAACAGACCTCCCAAAGTAATAGTTCTGACAGAAAATACTGCTAACTGAACTGTGGTGAGGTATTGCTGTTGTACCTTGTGCAAAGTAAGTACTTAGGTGTCAAACCTGGTATCTAAAATGGGAAATTTATGTTTTAATTTTCCTAGCCACACAGACCACCAGTGCCACAGCCAACCAGGTAGTAGAACAGAGGAGGCCCATGCGGTCAGAAGAGAGCAGTCCCAGCAGTAGCAGGGAAAAGTGGTAAGTCACTTTGCTTGCTTATTGACCACTCTATATTTAAGCAAGGCAGAAATCCCACCCATCATCACCTACCAGCCGATTGCACTTTACTACCTGGAACATGGTTCAATTTGGTGCTGCAGTGTACGCTGTGCAATATACATCTGCTTCAGTTAAGAGTGATGAAGAAGGCTAGCTCTCTATATAGTGTGCAAAAATGATGTGCACAGTGTAGCGAGTTGAAGCAACCCCACCTTGGTATCCAGAGGTAAAAAGCAGACCACCTACTGCTCTGTTTTTGTGGTAGTGTGGGAGCAAACAGTTAGGCTTATCTTGGAGATGTGCTAATCATTTGCTCCAGTCCTAGTATCAATAAATATGTACACACACACTTAGAAGAATAACTCAAGACCAATTTACGAAAATACCTCAGACTTTTATAAACCTTTTAAGACCAAGATCATCAAAATCTGGTATGTACTTTTATAGTTATACATTTTCAAAGTTTAGGAAATGTGTGCTTTTTGTGAGTAATTACGCACCATAGGAATGAATGGGAAAAACTTCAAAATTGCATATAAAATCAGGCAATTCTCTCACAAGTGTCATCTTCTATTTTTAGGTCTAGGTTGTTGAGATGTCTTGTGGGCCAGCCCGAGAAGTTTGGGTGGTTCCTGGTTTTGCCGGGAGCAGCGGCTGAAAGTCTTGGAGCTGGTGCAGAACGGAGAAGGGGACCACTTGGAAACTCACTGCACAGGTGGACTTAAAGGTATGTCTGTTGGGTCCCCTTGGAGCGTTGAGGTCACAAGGGGTTAGGGACCTCTAGAGCACAGCTCATTTTCTGATGCAGGGGCCAGGAAGGCCGGTTGCAGTGCAGATTAGTCAGTTAAGAGTTGTGCGTCAGGGAGTCTTTGGAGACAGGAGCAAGTCATTTGGAATGTTGCTTGCAGGTCGGCAGGGCCACTCTGGGGGATGGTTCTTGGGTGTCCTGATGTCCCTCAACTGGGACATGCTTTTGGGCTTTTGGGATTCGGGAGTGGACTTTCCTTCGGGGGTGGACGTTGGGGGTTCAGTAGCCCGGGTATTGGCACGTCTCAGGCCCTGAAACATGGCACTCTGGTAGATTTTTTTCTTCGGTCCATCGTGTGGATTTTGGTCAGGCTCTTGTGTCCAGTTCATTGGTCAGTGGCTGGTCAGTGAACTGGAACTGGACTTAACTGGTTTCTTACTTGCAGGTTGTAGGTGAGTGATGTGTTCACTCATAGGGACGTTCCTGGCAATTTTTAGAAGACTGGAGGTGCTCTGCGGTTTCTTTGAGTCCTTCAGTTGTCCAGTCGACCCCTCAGTGGTGATTGCAAGTTCTGGGTGCAGCAGGCAGGGTTTGGTGCCTTTTTCTTCTTGCAGCAGGGCTTCTGTTCCTCTGCCTCAGGTATTCTTTGTCACTGGTCTTCTTGTGTCCATCGAATCTGATCTGTAGGTCTAGGGGTGTACACTAAATACTGCATTTAGTAGGTGTTAGGGGAAGGAGGACCTGGTATTGGCCAGTGGGCCACCTACCTTAGGTTGGCTACACCCTCTAACTGACCACTTCATGTTGGAAGGGGTCACACCCCTAACCCGGATAGGCAATTGTTCTGCCATCCAAGTTGGAGGACAATTAAATGGAGTGGTCACCTTGCCTGCCACACCTGAGGGGTGGTGCAGGCTGGGAGTGGCCACTCCTCCTACTCAGGCTAAGTTTTCCTGCCGGTTTTCCCACTTAAAGTGAGGGAAAACCATTGGACAACCATCTGCTGCTAGCAGAAAAGGCAGAGGTCAGGTTTCAAAGGCGGTAAAGCCTTTGACGCTAACTGCTGTTGCAGGGTGCCTGTTTTGGGGAGGAGGTGTAACACTTCCATCCAGGAAAAGCTTTGTGTTCTGGCTCCTGAGAACAGACACACTCACCCTAGAAGGCCAGACTTTTGCCTTGTAGTGGCAGGCTGGTAAAAAACAACAACCATGCCAGGGCTGTTAGGTTTAGTAGCGGACACCTCTAAGGTGCCCTTTTGTTACATGTTTTAATAAATCAAACACTGGCATCAGAGTGGGTTTATTATCCTTAGTTGTTTGATACCAAAAAAAACAGTATTCAGAGAGACCATCATATAGCTGGGGAACGTGTAATGACCAGTGTCTAGCACATGCATTTGCTATGGTTTCCCTGTACACTTACTAGATCTTAAGGATTTGCAAAGACACATAGGGGCATATTTGCTCATGCACACATATGCCCTCACATGCATTACAGTGCACCCTGCCTTAGGGCTGTAAAGCCTGCTAGAGGGGTGACTTACTTATATTGCATGGAGTGTTAGTGGGCATGGCACTCTTCGTAAGTGCCATGTCAAGATTGCATTTTTCTAAACACACCTTGTCATGCACTTGCAATGGCAGTCTACATGAGTTTGGTGTGGGGCCTCTCCGAGTGGCACAATTGGTGCTGCAGCTCTGGGGGCCCTCTTCAGTACCCATGCTCAAGGTACCAGGGGTACCATTTACTAGGTGAAGTGCCAAACGTATTACAGTTTTGGGGGAACAGATCTGGCCCTGGGAACCGGTTTAGTAGGACCTCAGGGCACTTACAGTTTGAAACCATATCATTTTTCAGGCAAAAAGTGTGGGGCTACCATGTCAAAAGTGTCCCTTTATCACAAGTGAGGCATTACAAAGTTTGTGATGCATTACAAACTGAAAACAAGGTGTGTTTCCCAGTGCCCATTCGGTTACTTACTACTAATACTTCACTTCATCATTCTTTCCTTCTGTCCCAGCCTGCCAAATTCTCAGCATGTGCCACATTTCTCTGCCCAAGTGATTTATATTTTATGGCTTCCATAATGGATTTCCTTTCATCATTTCGACTATCAAAAGTGCAGTACATGATCAGTGACACCCCACTGTTCTATAGCTTAACCTCTACCTAGCTTAATCTCTCTAACCTTAACTTTCAGTAGAATAACTTTCCCGCCTGCCTAGTGAAAATATTTGTTGAAAATAATTTGTGGTAGAGGGCGAGGCTGTGGTGTAATGTAGGACTAAGTGCCTGATTTAGAGCTTGGCAGATAGGATACTCTGTGACAAAAACACCAAATAAAATATATCCCGTTCCCTTCCCTGTACTGAGCATATTATTTGTTATCTGTGCGTTGTCTACTTATGGCGCAAAGACGATCCATTATACGTCAAGTGTGTGATGGAGTATTTGATCTGCCACTTCTAAATTTGGAGTCAGGGTAGAATTGATAGTCAGAGTAGAGCAGGACCATTAGAATTATTTATAAGTTATTAAATTATCCATTACAGCTGCCCCCAAAACATGCTGCAGAGTAGCAGGTCTGCTAGCATGCCCCCAGTAAAGTTGCACATATACTATCAAGTATACGATTAATTGTGCAGCATATATGCCTTACCCAATAAAGAGAGATAATAAACACACAAAGGCCCTCATTTCGAGTTTGGCAAAAACGAGACCACAACGCTGGCAGTGATGGTGAGACTGCTTCCAGGCTGGCAGTGCAGACCGCCATATTACTACTACGGCTGTGGACCCAACACAACACAGCCAATTTTTTCCCAGCACCGCCAGTGCAGTCGGACCTGCAGCGGTAGCCATCTTCAGGCCAGCCAAAAGTAATTCACTGCCCACCATATTATGAGTCAGCAGACCGCCAGGATTTCTGGAGCAGTATGACTGCCACAAAAAGTCATATAAAAGGAGACACTCCACTCCAGATACACAGAAGTGTCCATGGCTGCCATGGCAAACGAACTGCAAGTCCTCCTAGTATTGTATCTTGCCATACACCTTCAGGACCAGCGACGATGATGAAGACTATAAGTACCCCCCCTTGCACACACTGGAGGGAAAGGCATCATTACACACCCACACACAACACACTCACCTGGTATGGACTGCGAAGGCCACACACATACACGCAAACAAATGTACCATACCAGTACACACATCTACGCACACACACACACACACACAACATACACAAATACCAAATATACCCATCACGTGTCAGACACACAGCACAATGCACAACATCAACACAGTCATACACATCCATACACAACACCCCACAAGCACACAACAACAACATCTCAAACGAACAAACACAGTCGTAGACAGGCATGTCGAGAAACACAACCACAACAACAAAAAAACGTACATGGCAAGAACACACAATCAATATCACCAAACAGAGATCCAAACAGTGACACAGGGGAGATGCCGTGTACAACCAACATACAAAGGAATTCACAGATGCAATACCACACACACAACACTATCCTACAATGTCACAAGCCAGCATACAAACACATCACAACATGCACATGTCACAAGGCATCTACCTAACGTATGCAACAACACAGACACAACCCATAAACAAACAACACACACTATAGCATACAGATATCACACCATCATGTAGAAGGAAACCAGGACAAGCACCTCACCTTAACACCACATTTCTGTGGGCAGATGCATTCCACGTAATCAATATGGAACATAATTGTTTACAAAATGGGCCTACTGGCCAGTCCACTGTCCAAATGTGCCCTAGGCACATAGGGCACATTCCATAGCCCCCCCTTGACTCCTGACTGCAAATAGGGCTCCACATGAAAGTGCCATCAATGGGTCAGGCAGGCACCTCAGGGCACTGGTGGGAGCTTGGATTTATACGGGGGGTCCTTGGGTTTGGGAAGGGGTGGAACTTTATGCTTTGGTCTGGATGGTGGGAGAGGGTGTTTGGACTTTGAGGTAGGAGTAGGGAACTTAGGGCCATATTTATACTTTTTGACGCAAAACTGCGCTAACGCAGTTTTGCGTCAAAGGAATTAGCGCCGGTTAACGCCATTCTGAAGCGGCATGCGGGCGCCGTATTTATTCAATGACGTTAGCCGGCGTGAGCCGCCGGCGCTGCCTGGTGTGCGTGAAAAAAACCGACGTACACCAGGCAGCGCCGGCGTAGGGGGATATGGAGCTTGGGCGCCCAAAAATGGGGCAAGTCAGGCTGAGGCAAATTTTTCGCCTCAACCCGATTTGCGCCATTTTTTTCGACTCCCAACCCCCATTGAAATGACTCCTGTCTTAGCAAAGACTTATGTCCCCTGGGCATGGTCATTGGGCATAGTGGCATGTAGGGGGGCACAAATCAGGCCCCCCTATGCCACAAAAAAATAAAAAATAAAAACTTACCCCAACTTACCTTAATGTCCCTGGGATGGGTCCCTCCAGCCTTGGGTGTCCTCCTGGGGTGGGCAAGGGTGTCAGGGGGTGTCCCTGGGGGCTTGGGAGGGCACCTCATGGCTCCTTCCGAGCCCACAGGTCCCTTAACGCCTGCCCTGACCAGGCGCTAAAAAACGGCGCAAAAGCAGCCGGACGTCATTTTTTTTGACCCGCCCACTCCCGGGCGTGAATTTTGCCCGGGAGTGTAAATACGGCGCACATGCCTCGGAGTCAGTTTTTTAGACGGAACGCCTACCTTGCATATCATTAACGCAAAGTAGGTGTCCACGCTAAAAAATGACGCAAACTCCATGGACTTTGGCGCTAGACGCGTCTAACGCCAAAGTATAAATATGGAGTTAGTTTTGCGTCGGAATTGCGTAAAAAAAAAACGACGCAATTCCGGCTTAAACAGAGTATAAATATGCCCCTTAGATTTGGGTGGGGATTGGTGTTTTGTTGGGGGAGGGGCATGGGCACCAAATTGAGAGGGCATGGGAGGACTGGGAGGTGGAAGGGCTGGGTAGCGACAGGGGTCATGACATTTAAGGGCAACAGGGGGGTAGGACAGGAGTAGTGAACAGGTCAACGGAGGCAAGGAAGTATTTCTTAGGGACACCAGGCGGTCATATGAAAAATGTTTAGGAGTAGGCATTGAGGGAGTGGTTGTATGACGTGTTGGTGAGCTGGACATGGATGCAGGTGTGTGCAATGTGTGCTTGTGTGTGGTGGATGTATGTTGGGTGGGTGAGTGAGGGCATTTGTGTTTCTTCAGAGGAGAGGGGAAGATATGCAGGGAGAGGGAATGGAAGATGTGTGAGTGTATGTTGGGGTGCTGGCGGCAAATGAGGTGGATAACCTACATGGGTAGTGAAGGTGGTCGTGGTGAGTGCGGATGTGGTGTATGGGGTGGGTGTCTACGTGTCTGCTCTTGTTTTTGTCTGAGGGTATGACAGGACTAGTGGCAGGATCAGGGTGTGATGATTCGGTGACAGCAGGTGTGAGTGGCTATGTGACTGTAAGGGAGGAGGTGGTAGGGGAGAAAGAGTAGGAAGTGTCTGTTATCATGTTTGCTGATGCGTTTTGTGTGTGTGTGTGTGCTTGTGGTGTCGCTTGTGGTGCCTGTGTTTGTCTTTGCACACCTTGTCTGTTGTAGTGGGTAAATGCTGGTCTGTAGGTATGCTCGGGATGAGTGAAGGGACAGGGGTCTTGGACTGGGAACAGGTAGCTAGAGGGGGGACAGAAGATGAAGGAACACTGGCTGCTGTCAAAGCGGAGGCGAGCCAAGGAACTGTGAATGCCTTCCAGGTAGGCATTGCTCTGCTGCATCTGGGATGCCAGTCCCTGGATGGCATTCACAATGGTTGACTGCCCCACAGAGATGGACCTCAGGGCGTTAATAGCCTCCTCATTGAGGGCAGCAGGGCTGACTGGGGCAGGGGCAGTAGTGCCTGTGGCAAAGGAGATACCTACCCTCCTGGATGAGCAGGCTTGGGCAACTGAGTGGGGAGCTACAGGGAGGGAGGTGCTGGTAAGGGGGTTGGCGGATGATGCTGGGATGGTCCCAGATGTGTCTGCCATCACTAAAGAGCTGCCACCAGAGCAGGAGTCTGAAGATGATGATGTAGCTGCTCCCGTCTCCCCATGGTGCTCCACTCGCCCTCCGTCCCACCGGTCCCATCGGCTTTGGTGGACTCTGCATCCTGGGTTCTGTGGGATGCAGCTTCCCCACTCGCCAGTGCCCCTTTTCCTTTGCCACATGATGCTAGTGTACACATAGACAGAGGTGGAGAGAGAAGTAGGTTGGGAGAGAAGCTAAGGGAGGAAAGGGTCAATGCCTACCCATCTTGTACACATACCGACATGATATCTACTTATGCCGGCCGTGACAAATAGTTGCTGTAATACAAATACTTTGAACATAGTTCAGGTAGTCATAACCAACTATATAACCTATTACCTCACCTCTTCACCAAGAGACAATATTGAACATTCTACCTGCCTGCCATCTGTCGTACTCACATGTCTATTAATTTACTCCATGAACATACTTACCTACCTGTCAGTCATAATACAATGAAACAAAAATCAACTTCGGAGGTACTGTGTACACAGATGATATGACAGGTATGTGCAATACACTTTGTACAGATGTTCATTTATATTGCAACGAATCATTTTTCAATGTACACTACGCACTTGTCATAACCCAAATAAAGAGCTAACAAGATAACATTGTCTGAGTTAAGTAGACTCAGGGATAGAGAATGAAGGTTGTAGAATGCCTCAACATTGAAGTTTGTCTTAATTGCAGTTGACAATTTGGTACATTACCACCACATCAATGCTTTCATGGCATTACAAAGCTAACACACCCCACTGCAACACAACTGGAGTGACAACCATGATTGTATACTCTTCTAATTCCATTAGACCTCGTTGATACCTAATTCCAGTAAGGGACACAGTAGAAAACCATACAGATGTCACCTATCAGTCTGCAGTTACCCCATTGTGGCTGCTGTGCTGCCCTCAAGTGCCCATCCAAGTCTGGGTAGGCCACCGCCAGTATGCAGACCATTAGGGGGGAGTAAGGGTCCGATGGGTACCCCTTCCTCATTGGGAGACTGTCACCAACTGGGCCTTTGTGATCTTCCAGGCCCAGCGTCTCCGGTCCTCCAACCGCTTACTGCAGTGGGTGCTCCACCGGCTATGGACCCCCAGGGTCTGCACTTGTTTGGCGATGACTCTCCATAACCCTTTCTTCTGATGGGTGCTGACCTGCATCGGAGACATAGAAAAAGGGACAACATCATGTAGATGATACAAAACATCATCAGCATTTGCCAACATACAGCATACACAGCACATGCACATACCCAGTACAATGTACACCACATACATCATTAGCATACTATTCCACCTTTCAGACATCCCATTTCAATATGCACACACTTTCACCTTCAAACACCACCCGAGATGAAGGTAATCAAACTTTGTATTGACATGTTGATCTGGAGCCCCATACAACTGTCCATACAGGGGTAGGACCCCTTCCACCAGTTTTTCTAGATTATATCCGGAGTGAAGGCTGGGGCCCTATCCCCTGCAGCATGTGCCATTGTGGCTCCCAGATACAGAACACAGCAGCTCATGCAGTGGAGGTCTTGCTTGCTCGAGTGTCAGGAGTCAAGTGAGCTGGGCTATTCAAAATGGCAGTCACGGCCACTGCAGTCATGACCGTCACCCCCGGCTGTGATCATCATTGGCCCCAGTTTCCCATATACATCAATGTTAACCAATGAGGAGTTGCATGTCGGTTCCGACTGCCTTCCGCCATGATGATTCCCGCAGGTACAATGAGGTCACTTCCATCTGTCTTCTGTATGCAGGACAGATGGCTGCCATTTTACATTTTTTAATGGATTTTACGTGATCTGACGGTGTCATTATTTGAATATTTGCACAAAATGCTTAATGTTAGGTGTCAACCCATTGACACTCACATATGAAGTGGGTGTCAGCCGGCAATACTTCAGTGTATCTTCATATCCATGTAAGAATATTCTGTACTATGTAACATATAGGAAGCTTTTGTTTGTTCATTACTTCAATTCCTTTACAAGTCCCTCTGTCACAAGTATGGCAATAAGAGGTACTGCCATAATGTCTGGGTAGGAATGGTGTGTGGATAAATGTTTCCATCTGCAATATGCCTGACAACTTACATGATCAATCCTTTCTGCTTGTCCTATGATATTTATCGTTCATGACACTGTAAGATATTTACTGAGTACTGTTTGTCCCCCTGCCTAGATACTGCCAAATAGGAGTGGTGAGGAATGCAACAGTCTACCGGCCCTTCATAGACCTAGAAACCATGGAAGAGAGGCACCTTACGGTGACCTATCGACTGAACCGTCTCACCATCAGGGAACTGGTTGCCAGGTTGCAGCTAGACCTCCTGCCAGCCTTAAGGAATCTCCATGCCATCCCTCCAACAGTACAGGTGCTGTCTGTCCTATATTTTTGGGCTAGTGGCTCATTTTAGGTGACTGTGGGACTGGCTGCACAGATGTCACAGCTGATGTTCAGTATAGTGTTACTGGATGTGCTGGATACCCTACTAAAGCATATGAACAGGTACCTAAGGTTCCCACAACGTCCAGAACTGAACACTGTTAAGGCTGCCTTTTACAACATTGCTCATGTGCCACATGCAATAGGGGCCATTGATGGTACTCATATTGCCTTGGTACCTCCGAGGGCCAATGAACAGGTGTACAGAAACTGGAAGAGTACATATTCGATTAATGTTCAAATGGTGTGTCTTGCATACCAGTATATATCACATGTGACTGTGAAATTCCCTAGTTCAGAACATGATTCCTACGTCCTGAGGAACAGCAGTGCCCCTGCATTGATTTCACATCTACAGCGAGAAAGGGCCTGGCTTATTGGTAAATGTACTGCTGTCCATGTCAGACGTCTAAACTACTTCTCTACACAGTCAGCTCCATGCCTATCACAGTTCCCTAAAGTACTGTTCCTATGTCTACATAGGTGACTCCGGAAACCCTAATCTTCCCTGGCTCCTGACTCCAGTTAGGTATCCAACTACAGATGGAGAGGACAGGTACAATAAGGCACACGACCAGATGAGGCGTGTGATAGAGAAGACTTTCGGCCTATTCAAAGCAAGATTTCATTGCTTCCATATGTCCAGTGGTGTCCTACTGTACCGACCAGGGAAAATCTGCAAGATCGTTGTTGCATGCTGCATGCTACGTAATCTGGCCCACTGTTGGAGGAGGGCGACATTACTGCAGGAGCTGTGGCTGAGGATGGTGACCCTGATACTGATGAGGAGGCAGATGAGGAGGAGGCAGCTAACAACAGGACTGACCTAATTCACCAATACTTTCAATGATTCTCAGCTATGTTTGGTCTAAAGTTTAACGAACAGTTGAACCTCGTATGGGAGCTGTGATTTTGTTCTTCAGTGTTGTATGCATCAAGTAGTATGAAGGGACTACTGCCTTCTATCTTTGTTTTCAAACCTGTAGGAATGCTGACTTAGCATGAGGGCAATGCTGCCGTTTACATGTGATAAATGCTGGTGCCATTACATCTCATCCTTATGGATGTACTCAAGTTGTATGGTCCTAAGTCTGAATTGATGAGGCAATGGAATGTACACATCTTTGATGTGTCCTGTTCGGCAGCCCTATCATTTTGTACTTTAAGCTGCATCTACCTGTTATTGACATGCGAAGTGGTGTACTGATGTTACCTATATGGAATGATACCATTACTTTTCATGTGCATGACTAACAATTCTAGCCTTTAGATATACGGTGTCATACCCACTGCAGCATGTATCCTGTGTATGTGAAATACTGCTGAATGTGTATTATAATGGCCTAGATAGGTTACTTCATTTAGCCTTTTCCATATTTAGGTTTCTATTCAGGTCACGTGTGATTATAATCTGCTTCCTGACATGACTGTTGGCACCCTTGCCATTGGATGTTACTCCCATATGGATGTACTAACACACCTGCTGGAAATTCCTGCAACCTCCACCACTCTAACAAAATTGTTGTATAGATATGTGTATTTGATTACTGTTTGTTACCAAAGATGTCACTTTAAACAATGAAGACACATACACCATTGCTTGTGCTAATTAGTGTTTTAGTGTTTTTTAGTGTTTTACATCACAGTTCTGAGGGGGGGTTCATGGTTTTTTAAATCATCACAATGGGTGGTCCAGCTGTTGGTTCCACAGGTCCTGTTTCCATGAGCCTGGGGATAAAGGAGTTTGGCATTGGACAGTCAACATGGTGTATTAGTGGCACACAAGGGAGAGTGTTCAGGAGAGGGAACACTTCCTGATGGTGTGTTTTGTCTTGGCCTCAGGTCCTGCAGGATGTCTGGATGGAAGACCTCTTTTAGTGAGGAGGGTTCCTCTGCTGCATGGGTGCTAGTGGTCTGTGGGTCTTCTTTACTGGGCCTCCATTTCAGTAGCTGGGGTAGATGTTGAGGGCACAAGTGTTGTAAGACTACTGGATGGGGCCTGCTGTTGGGTGGAGGACACACACTGGATTCTTGTGAGTTCAGTGAGCACCCCTAAAATGGAGACCATGGTGACATTGTGAGCCTGCCACTGCTGCATGGCCTCCTGATTGTATTCCCTCTGCAGCCTCTGGTTCTCCTGCAAGGTTGTGAGTATCTGGCCCATCGTGTCCTGGGATTGCTGGTAGGCTCTCAGGAATCTGGGGATGGCCTCCTGGCCAGTCGTGTCATGTTCATTGTCCTGACTTTGGGGTGTCAACTCCGATTCCTGCACTGTGGGGCACACTGCTGATTGATCTGTCCTTCGGACACAAGTTTGGAAAGGTGGACTAACTGTGTTGTAGATGCCACAGGGGAGTGGGATTCAATTGTGGGCAGGGTGAGGCTGGCGGTGGTGGACTGACCAGTCATGCCTGATGGGCCAGGTAAGTCATCCCTTTTCAGACATCCAGGGTATTCTTCCTCTATTGGACCTACTTCCAGGGGCTGGCTTTCAGTCTATGGCATCTTCTGCTGTGTGGCAGTACTAGGGATACCTGTGGAGTGAGAGGAAGTGTGCTACACAATGGTATAGTAGTTGTGGTACACATGGTTGTTTGCTATCATTGCCTGCAATTGCTGACCAGTAATGGCATTGACAATTTCTTGACAACTAGTTTTTGAGTCTCTTGGAAGTTGCTATTGTATTTTTTAAGTAATCACAAAAGGTGTGGGGTAGTAGGAACAGGGGGTAAGACTGGGTTAGTCTTTAACCAGTTCCTGGTTGCATTAGGTTGCTTGATAGGGGGTGCTGTGTTGCCCTACAGGAGTAGCAGGGGATTTTCCTTTACGGACTAGGTGGTCTCACAAACATAATAGTGTCTTGCTTCATCATATGACCACCTAGCCCCACCTAATAAGATGATACTACTCAGGCGGACTCGACCTCTGGTTAAAAGAACCAGAGGGAGTGCTGAAATTGAATTGACTGGATAGTTACAGTGATCCAGAGGGGGTGAATAATAAAATTACCTAACATGTCACCGGTGGCTCTTGTTAGTTTTAATGGTGGTGCATGTTGGTAAGACTAAAACTAAGGGGGAAGGCTCGTTAGAGGATAATGTCTCTTGGAGTCTAAAAGGGGTTGAACATGACCAACATGTTTCTGCCCTCACTAAGTGCTGGTGGGTCAGGGGCATTCGTCAGGGTCGGAGCACCTGTAATAAGTGCGGTGCTCAAAGTGAAAGTGTGTGTCCTACCTGAACAGGTAGTTCACGGTGGGGCAGGCCTATAGTAATTGATAAATAAATCACAATTAATTCAGAGTGACAGAGAGGTGGCAAACCACAGCACACGACACAGCAATCAGTGAGAAAATGAAAAAATGCACTCACACATGCATGCAATTGTGACTTACCCCGGAGCTGGGGGCGTATTGCCTCTGGTCTGGCTAGAACCGGGGGGGGGGGGTTTCCCTTGTAGTCACACTCTGAGGAGATTAAGGGTTTAGCAAGAGGGGACAAGGGGAAGAAAGAGAGCTAAGGACGCATAGTGTGCTAGCAGAAAGGAGGAAACTGCGCAGGGTGCGCTACAGTCAGGGGGAAGCCAATAGGGCATGTTAGTGAGGTAAGGAAAGGGCAAGGGGTGAAAAGGTAAAGAGAAAGATCTAGGTAAGGAGAGAGAGAGAAGGAATGTCACAGTGAAAAAAAGAAAGAAAAAGAAAAAGAAGAAGGAAGAAAAGGAAAAAAGGAAAAAGAAAGAAAGCAGAGGAAATACAGATAGAAGAGGCTACCAGAAGGATGACTGGTAGCAATGAAAGGAAAAGAAAATGAAGATTTCCCGGGCCAAAATAGCCCACACTTACCACGCCAAAGGGAATACCATGGGGGGTACCTACGTGCCGGAGCCAGGCCGCTCTGGTACTGTCTGACCGGCTTGCCAGGTCTTTATGAGGAGCTCAAGCCAATCGATGCAGAGCTGCAGAGGTCAGGGGCGGTGCCCGGTAGTTACACTCAGGTGTGCTGCGCGTCGAAGAACCCAGTGCGTCGGGAAAAGCCGCGCCCCCTCGGGGGCTGTGCGGGGTGCGGAGCCTCAGGGGCCCCGATTGGTCTAAGTAAAGCGCACCGCCCCGCGGGGGCACCCGGATACGGGGCCCCGCGGGGAGCATCGCGTATGGTGACAGTGAGGAGGAACAGGACGCCCCGCCCGCGGCGCGGCTAGCGCGCACGGGCAACCGACCAGGAGAAAGAAAAGAGAGAAAAAGAACGGGAAGGGGGAAAGAAAGGGGGGGGAAACAGGGGAAGAGGGGGAACACTAAAGAGGGGGGAAAAACAATAAAAGAGAGGAAGGGAGAGAAAGAGGAGAAGAAGGGAGACTGGCAATGTGGGACTGAGGGCGGGGAACAGCGCTGGGGCTAAAATAGAAAGACGGGGTAAAGGAGAGGACGAAGGGGAAGAGAGCAGAAGGGTAGGGGGGAAGAAAGAAAGAAAGAGAGGAGAAAGTGGAGGGGGGGAAAAAAAGAAGGGGGGGAAAACAAGGAAAGCCTGGGAAGAAAAAGGGAAAGAAAGACAGAGGGAGATGAAATGAATAGAAAAAAGGAAAGAAAGAGAGGAGAAAGTGGGGGGGGGAGGAAAGGGGGGGAAAAAAAGAAAAGCCTGGGAAGAAGAAGGGAAAGAAAGACAGAGGGAGATGAAATGAATAGAAAAAAGGGGAAATTATTTAAAAAAAGGGGGGGGGCTTTAAAGCAGGGAAGGGGAGAGGAGGTTATGGACAGAGAAGGCAGGAAGGATTAGACGAGGGGGGGGAAAGGAGGGGGAAAGAAGAGGAAGAAAAATATGGAAAGAAAGGAGGGAGACAAACCCCAGGGGCGGGGAGTGGGGGGAATCCAGATGATGTTTAGAAAATAGAAAAGAAAGAAAAGGAGGGGGGGGAAAAAAACAAGGGGGGGGGGAGGAAGGGTGAAAGAACGACAATGGCTAGTCTACTAGGGGTGGGGGGAACTGCTCTGGTAGGTCAGGTAAGGTTATGATACACAAGTATGAAAATTAATAGGTCCTGCAATGGGGATAAGCAGGGTTCGAGGAATGTCAGTCAAGTTATCTAATACTAGTTATAATCCTAGGTGAGTTGTCATAGAACAGAGGTCTCATTTTTGGTATTTTAAGTCATCAGCATAGAGCTGACCATTGAATATTGTCATTTAGTCCTAGGGTGTCTGTTCGCAGCCTCCAAATCCATCTCTGTTCATACATTAGGAGCTTGTGTTTGGCATTGATTGCTGTGGATTTAAGTTGATGCAGTACCACCCACTGCATATCATCAGGATGGTGATTGTTGGAGATATAGTGCTCTGTGAGTCTTGTGGCATCTCTTTTGCACCGGATGGTGCTTCTATGCTCGCAGATGCGTGTGCCCACTCTTCGTGTCGTCATCCCAATGTATTTCTTGTCACAAGGGCATGTGATCATATACACCACATTTTTACTGTTGCAGTTCGTTAGTTGCCTAAGCTCCCAGGGTGTTTGTAATCCCAAGTCAAGTGTGAGGGTTTTCTTAGTAAAGGTGCAAACACTGCAATTGCCGCAAGGGTAATGTCCTTTGGGAGGGGGAAGGTCCCAGAGGGTCTTCTGTCTGCTTGTGGTGGGATTTATCCGAGGGCGGGTGTGCACGATCATATCCCGGATGCTTTTTGCCTTTCTGTAGGCATTCATGGGGATCTCAAAAGGGAGACCACCAGAGGTGAGGATTTTCCAGTCTTCATTTATTATCTTTTTGATCATGTTGGACGCTGGGTTGAATGTGGTCACACAGATCAAGGGGTTCCCCTTACTGCTTCGACTGCTTGGGTGCAGTAGAGTCTCTCTAGGGCTCACACGGGCCCGTTTATCTGCTCTCCTCAATAGGTGATCCGGATATCCTCTTGCTCGAAGTTTGCCACTAAGTAGCTGAGCATGCTTTTTGTAGTCCGTTAGTTCCGTACAGTTCCGTCTAAGGCGGAGGTATTGCCCCACTGGGAGGTTTTCCCTGAGGGAGCGTGGATGAAAGCTCTGAAACTGGAGGAGAGTGTTCCTATCAGTGGGCTTGTAATACACTTCTGTTATAAGGGAGCCATTTCTCTCAGTTATTAGTAGGTCGAGAAAGGAGACTGCCGGGTTGCCTACTGTGGCTGTGAATCTTAGAAAGGGATTAAGGGTGTTAAGCCACGTGATGAAGATGGTTGCTTCTTCCTTGTACCTCTCCAGATAATCAGGATGTCATCGATATATCTTTTCCATAACCTGATATGGTTGATATATGGGTTTTCTTCGGTAAGTACCATTGCTTTCTCGAAGTGATCCACGTATAGGCATGCCAGGCTGGGTGCAAAGGTGCTCCCCATTGAGGTGCCCTGGATCTGTAAGAAGAAGTTCTTGTCGAACTCAAAGAAATTTCTGGTGAGAGCTAAATGGGCTAAATCCAGGATGAATTCTGGAGGGGTGATGTAATTCCAGGCGCCCTTATTTAATAGATAGCTGACCACTTCGAGAGTTGCTTCTTGTGGAATATTGGTGTATAGCGACTCCACATCCAATGTCATGAGATGTTCGCTATCTTTGTCAAATTCTAAGGTGTTTAAAAGGGAGAGCACGTCTGTTGTGTCTTTTAGGTAGGTGGGAATTTGTTTCACGAAAGGTTGAAGAAACCAGTCGCAGAATTGCGACAGAGGTTCCAGCAAAGAACCAATCCCGGAAACAATTGGTCTCCCCGGGGGTGGATGCTTGTCCTTGTGGATTTTGGGCAGAATATAGAAATACGGAGTTTTTGGATCAGGTTGAGTGAGGAAGGAGGCCTCATGTTTGGTGATCCAACCATTCATGCCCTTGTCCACAAGGAAAGTGATCTCTTCCCTGACCTCTTCTGTTGGGTCCCTTGATAGTCTCTTGTAGTGATGGTCATTATTTAGTAGGCGTAGGCATTCAGAATTGTACATCACTGTGGGCATTATTACTATAGCCCCGCCCTTGTCGGCTGGTTTGATAGTGATGGAAGAGTCGTTACTAAGGTCGTGGAGGGCTGAAAGTTCATCAGTGCTGATGTTGTGGAAAGACTCCCTCTGAGTCTTCTGTAGATCGTCAATCCTCCTGCTCACCGATTTTTCAAATGCCAAGACTTCGGGTGGCATGAGGTGGGAGGTGGGAGTAAATTTGGATTTGGGACGTAGCCCAGTGTTTTGATCACGTTCCGGGTTGGGTTCGGGGTTCTGGAGAAAGAAGGTTCTAAGCCTGATCTTCCGAAAGAACTCTGCTAGTTCTATCCTTAATTTAAAGACGTCAAGTTTTGGGGTGGGGAAGAAACCCAGACCTTTCTCTAAGGCTTGGAGTTCGTTAGTATTTAGCACTCGTGAGCTTAAATTGACGACAGTAGTGGACCCCTTAGTTACGTTCTGCTGGTGCTGGGGGATTCGTCATCTGTTGGTCCCTCCTTTAGGTTCCAACTGACTCCCTTTTTCCTGCCCCTTCCCCGTCCGGGGCCTCTCCCAAAAAAAGGAACATTGGGATAAGACCACGTCGTTTGTGGCTGGGGATATAGTGGGGCTTGGAATTGGTTGGGTGGCCCATAAGGGGAGGGCCATCCCCAGGGAGGTATGTTCAGCAGCGGGGGTGGTGGGCCTGTGAATGGTGTAGGCCAGTTATTCCGAGTATTCCCCCTCCTACCCCGCCTTGGCCGTGTTGGTTGTGTCCGGTTAGAGTCGGAGTCTGAACTGGAGTAACCCCCCGAGGAGGTGTCGGAAGGCAAAGAGGATTGGGCTACAAAATCTTCCCTGGAGTAGGGATGTACTCTCTCTAGGGAGAACCTGTCCAGATCTTTCTGGAATTTGGCAATTTTACGGTGAGTCAAGTAGTCTTTGAACTCACCGATTGTCTTATTAGTTTCTTCTAGTTTCTTCTTAAATGCCGCGGCTGCAAGTCCAGTTTTTAGGTTACTTTCTGCCGCTTTGATTTGAATCATTAGGGTATCTGATAGTCTGGTGGCTGTCCTAATGATTAGGATTAACCAATCACGTGTGCACTTCCAGGCTATTAATGACCAGTCTTTTCTAAATTCTTTATCTTCTAGGAAGATACGCGGTTCAGTAGTGATGATCAGCCCATTTGGTGCTGCGTTTTTCCTCAGATATTCAGTGAGGACAGCCCCATGTAATATGGTTTTAACTTGTGTCCTTTTTAGTTCGATCAAAGTGTCCCAGTCCCCTAATTGGGCTATTGTCTTGGAAAGTGAAGAATCTCCTAAAAGTGAGGGTGCTGCGAGGATGGCCTGGAGCTCCTCCTCGCTGAAGGCAAGTCCTTCAGCCATACCCAGAGGAGTATGGGAGAGGTTTCTAGTTGACCTGTGCGTCTGTCACAGGGTTTATAGAACAAGACTCTCACAGCTGGCTGCTGCGCTAACTACAAATACACAGAAAGAGAGCAAGGGAAGCAAGGCTAACCCACACCGCCTCCCAAAAGAAACTAAGTAATCACAAAAGGTGTGGGGTAGTAGGAACAGGGGGTAAGACTGGGTTAGTCTTTAACCAGTTCCTGGTTGCATTAGGTTGCTTGATAGGGGGTGCTGTGTTGCCCTACAGGAGTAGCAGGGGATTTTCCTTTACGGACTAGGTGGTCTCACACACATAATAGTGTCTTGCTTCATCATATGACCACCTAGCCCCACCTAAGTAAGATGATACTACTCAGGCGGACTCGACCTCTGGTTAAAAGAACCAGAGGGAGTGCTGAAATTGAATTGACTGGATAGTTACAGTGATCCAGAGGGGGTGAATAATAAAATTACCTAACATGTCACCGGTGGCTCTTGTTAGTTTTAATGGTGGTGCATGTTGGTAAGACTAAAACTAAGGGGGAAGGCTCGTTAGAGGATAATGTCTCTTGGAGTCTAAAAGGGGTTGAACATGACCAACATGTTTCTGCCCTCACTAAGTGCTGGTGGGTCAGGGGCATTCGTCAGGGTCGGAGCACCTGTAATAAGTGCGGTGCTCAAAGCGAAAGTGTGTGTCCTACCTGAACAGGTAGTTCACGGTGGGGTAGGCCTATAGTAATTGATAAATAAATCACAATTAATTCAGAGTGACAGAGAGGTGGCAAACCACAGCACACGACACAGCAATCAGTGAGAAAATGAAAAAATGCACTCACACATGCATGCAATTGTGACTTACCCCGGAGCTGGGGGCGTATTGCCTCTGGTCTGGCTAGAACCGGGGGGGGGGGGGTTCCCTTGTAGTCACACTCTGAGGAGATTAAGGCCCATATTTATACTTTTTGACGCTAAACTGCGCTAACGCAGTTTAGCGTCAAAAAGTTTTGCGCCGGCTAACGCCATTCTGAAGCGCCATGCGGGCGCCGTATTTATTGAATGGCGTTAGCCGGCGCAAGCAGACCGGCGCTGCCTGGTGTGCGCGAGAAAAACCACGTACACCAGGCAGCGCCGGCGTAGGGGGAAAATGGCGCATGGGCGTCTTAAAATGGAGTAAGTCAGGTTACGTCGAAAAAATCGTCGTAACCCGACTTGCGCCATTTATTTTCGACGCCCATCCCCCATCAACATGACTCCTATCATTGTAAAGATAGGAGTCATGCCCCCTTGCCCAATGGCCATGCCCAGGGGACTTCTGTCCCCTGGGCATGGTCATTGGGCATAGTGGAATGTAGGGGGGCACAAATCAGGCCCCCCTATGCCAAAAAAAATTATTAAAAAAAAATAAAAAAATACTTACCTGAATGTCCCTGGGGTGGGTCCCTCCAGCCTTGGGTGTCCTCCTGGGGTGGGCAAGGGTGGCAGGGGGGGTCCCTGGGGGCAGGGGAGGGCACTCTAGGCTCATTTTGAGCCCACTTGTCCCTTAACGCCATGCCTGACCCAGGCGTTAAAAAGCGGCGCAAATGCGCCGTTTTTAGCCACGCCCACTCCCGGGCGTCTCTTTTGCCCGGGAGTATAAATACCACGTAAAGGCCTGGGAGTCATTTTTTAGACGGGAACGCCTCCCTTGCATATCATTAACGCAAGGAAGGGGTTCACGCTAAAAAATGACGCACATTCCGGGAACTTTGGCGCTATTCGCCTCTAACGCCATAGTATAAATATGGCGTTAGTTGGCGTTAGTTTAGCGTCGAATTTGCGTCGAAAAAAACGACGCAAATTCGGCACAAACGGAGTATAAATACGGCCCTAAGGGTTTAGCAAGAGGGGACAAGGGGAAGAAAGAGAGCTAAAGACGCATAGTGTGCTAGCAGAAAGGAGGAAACTGCGCAGGGTGCGCTACAGTCAGGGGAAGCCAATAGGGCATGTTAGTGAGGTAAGGAAAGGGCAAGGGGTGAAAAGGTAAAGAGAAAGATCTAGGTAAGGAGAGAGAGAGAAGGAATGTCACAGTGAAAAAAAGAAAGAAAAAGAAAAAGAAGAAGGAAGAAAAGGAAAAAAGGAAAAAGAAAGAAAGCAGAGGAAATACAGATAGAAGAGGCTACCAGAAGGATGACCGGTAGCAATGAAAGGAAAAGAAAATGAAGATTTCCCGGGCCAAAATAGCCCACACTTACCACGCCAAAGGGAATACCATGGGGGGTACCTACGTGCCGGAGCCAGGCCGCTCTGCTACTGTCTGACCGGCTTGCCAGGTCTTTATGAGGAGCTCAAGCCAATCGATGCGGAGCTGCAGAGTTCAGGGGCGGTGCCCGGTAGTTACACTCAGGTGTGCTGCGCGTCGAAGAACCCAGTGCGTCGGGAAAAGCCGTGCCCCCTCGGGGGCTGTGCGGGGTGCGGAGCCTCAGGGGCCCCGATTGGTCTAAGTAAAGCGCACCGCCCCGCGGGGGCACCCGGATACGGGGCCCCGTGGGGAGCGTCGCGTATGGTGACAGTGAGGAGGAACAGGACGCCCCGCCCGCGGCGCGGCTAGCGTGCACGGGCGACCGTCCTGCAGTGACGCGTCTCGCAACGCGCGGCGCGCCACTGGACCCGTGGGACTCTGGGGAAGTGAGTCCCACGGGGGGAAAAGGGCCTGGTCGTCCAAGGAGGGCGACCAGGAGAAAGAAAAGAGAGAAAAAGAACGGGAAGGGGGAAAGAAAGGGGGGGAAACAGGGGAAGAGGGGGAACACTAAAGAGGGGGGAAAAACAATAAAAGAGAGGAAGGGAGAGAAAGAGGAGAAGAAGGGAGACTGGCAATGCGGGACTGAGGGCGGGGAACAGCGCTGGGGCTAAAATAGAAAGACGGGGTAAAGGAGAGGACGAAGGGGAAGAGAGCAGAAGGGTAGGGGGGAAGAAAGAAAGAAAGAGAGGAGAAAGTGGAGGGGGGGAAAAAAAGAAGGGGGGGAAAACAAGGAAAGCCTGGGAAGAAAAAGGGAAAGAAAGACAGAGGGAGATGAAATGAATAGAAAAAAAGGAAAGAAAGAGAGGAGAAAGTGGGGGGGGGGGGGAAAAAGGGGGGGAAAAAAAGGAAAGCCTGGGAAGAAGAAGGGAAAGAAAGACCGAGGGAGATGAAATGAATAGAAAAAAGGGGAAATTATTTAAAAAAAGGGGGGGGGCTTTAAAGCAGGGAAGGGGAGAGGAGGTTTTGGACAGAGAAGGCAGGAAGGATAAGACGAGGGGGGGGAAAGGAGGGGGAAAGAAGAGGAAGAAAAATATGGAAAGAAAGGAGGGAGACAAACCCCAGGGGCGGGGAGTGGGGGGAATCCAGATGATGTTTAGAAAATAGAAAAGAAAGAAAAGGAGGGGGGAAAAAAAACAAGGGGGGGGGAAAGGAAGGGTGAAAGAACGACAATGGCTAGTCTACTAGGGGTGGGGGGAACTGCTCTGGTAGGTCAGGTAAGGTTATGATACACAAGTATGAAAATTAATAGGTCCCGCAATGGGGATAAGCAGGGTTCGAGGAATGTCAGTCAAGTTATCTAATACTAGTTATAATCCTAGGTGAGTTGTCATAGAACAGAGGTCTCATTTTTGGTATTTTAAGTCATCAGCATAGAGCTGACCATTGAATATTGTCATTTAGTCCTAGGGTGTCTGTTCGCAGCCTCCAAATCCATCTCTGTTCATACATTAGGAGCTTGTGTTTGGCATTGATTGCTGTGGATTTAAGTTGATCCAGTACCACCCACTGCATATCATCAGGATGGTAATTGTTGGAGATATAGTGCTCTGTGAGTCTTGTGGCATCTCTTTTGCACCGGATGGTGCTTCTATGCTCGCAGATGCGTGTGCCCACTCTTCGTGTCGTCATCCCAATGTATTTCTTGTCACAAGGGCATGTGATCATATACACCACATTTTTACTGTTGCAGTTCGTTAGTTGCCTAAGCTCCCAGGGTGTTTGTAATCCCAAGTCAAGTGTGAGGGTTTTCTTAGTAAAGGTGCAAACACTGCAATTGCCGCAAGGGTAATGTGTAGGAGGCTGGACTGGCTTGTAGTGAGTACCAAGGGGTACTTGCACCTTGCACCAGGCCCAGTTATCCCTTATTAGTGTATAGGGTGTCTAGCAGCTTAGGCTGATAGATAATGGTAGCTTAGCAGAGCAGCTTAGGCTGAACTAGGAGACGTGTGAAGCTACTACAGTACCACTTAGTGTCATATGCACAATATCATAAGAAAACACAATACACAGTTATACTAAAAATAAAGGTACTTTATTTTTATGACAATATGCCAAAGTATCTTAGAGTGTACCCTCAGTGAGAGGATAAGAAATATACACAAGTTATATATACACAATAGCAAAAATATGCAGTATAGTCTTAGAAAACAGTGCAAACAATGTATAGTTACAATAGGATGCAATGGGGAAACATAGGGATAGGGGCAACACAAACCATATACTCCAAAAGTGGAATGTGAACCACGAATGGACCCCAAACCTATGTGACCTTGTAGAGGGTCGCTGGGACTATCAGAAAATAGTGAGAGTTAGAAAAATAACCCTCCCCAAGACCCTGAAAAGTGAGTGCAAAGTGCACCAAAGTTCCCCTAAGGACAAAATAGTCGTGTTAGAGGGAAAATGCAAGGAAAACACAAATCAGCAATGCAACAACGATGGATTCCTGACTGAGGGTACCTGTGGAACAAGGGGACCAAGTCCAAAAGTCACAAGCAGCTCGGAGATGGGCAGATGCCCAAGAAATGCCAGCGGTTGGTGCAAAGAAGCTCTTACTAGGCTGAAGAACTGTGAATACTGCAGGAACGACAAGGGCTAGAGACTTCCCCTTTGGAGGATGGATCCCCCACGCCTTGGAGAGTCGTGCAGAAGTGTTTTCCCGCCGGATGGACGCCAACAAGCCTTGCTACATGCAAATCGTGCGTTTGGCGTTTTTGGACGCTGCTGGGGCCCAGGAGGGACCAGGAGGTCGCAAATTGGACCTGCAGAGAGAGGGGACGTCGAGCAAGACAAAGAGCCCTCACTGAAGCAGGTAGCACCCGGAGAAGTGCCAGAAACAGGCACTACGAGGATGCGTGAAACGGTGCTCACCGAAGTTGCACAAAGGAGTCCCACGTCGCCGGAGACCAACTTAGAAAGTCGTGCAATGCAGGTTAGAGTGCCGTGGACCCAGGCTCGGCTGTGCACGAAGGATTTCCGCCGGAAGTGCACAGGGGCCGGAGTAGCTTGCAAAGTCGCGGTTCCCAGCAATGCAGCCCAGCGAGGTGAGGCAAGGACTTACCTCCACCAAACTTGGGCTGAAGAGTCACTGGACTGTGGGGGTCACTTGGACAGTGTCGCTGGATTCGAGGGACCTCGCTCGTCGTGCTGAGAGGAGACCCAAGGGACCGGAAATGTAGCTTTTTGGTGCCTGCGGTTGCAGGGGGAAGATTCCGTCGACCCACAGGAGATTTCTTCGGAGCTTCTGGTGCAGAGAGGAGGCAGACTACCCCCACAGCATGCACAAGCAGGAAAACAGTCGAGAAGGCGGCAGGATCAGCGTTACAGAGTTGCAGTAGTCGTCTTTGCTACTATGTTGCAGGTTTGCAGGCTTCCAGCGCGGTCAGCGGTCGATTCCTTATCAGAAGGTGAAGAGGGAGATGCAGAGGAACTCGGCTGAGCTCATGCATTCGTTATCTAAAGTTTCCCCAGAGACAGAGACCCTAAATAGCCAGAAAAGAGGGTTTGGCTACCTAGGAGAGAGGAAAGGCTACTAACACCTGAAGGAGCCTATCAGCAGGAGTCTCTGACGTCACCTGGTGCCACTGGCCACTCAGAGCAGTCCAGTGTGCCAGCAGCACCTCTGTTTCCAAGATGGCAGAGGTCTGGAGCACACTGGAGGAGCTCTGGACACCTCCCAGGGGAGGTGCAGGTCAGGGGAGTGGTCACTCCCCTTTCCTTTGTCCAGTTTCGCGCCAGAGCAGGGGCTAAGGGGTCCCTGAACCGGTGTAGACTGGCTTATGCAGAATTGGGCACATCTGTGCCCAACAAAGCATTTCCAGAGGCTGGGGGAGGCTACTCCTCCCCTGCCTTCACACCATTTTCCAAAGGGAGAGGGTGTCACACCCTCTCTCAGAGGAAGTTCTTTGTTCTGCCATCCTGGGCCAGGCCTGGCTGGACCCCAGGAGGGCAGCTGCCTGTCTGAGGGGTTGGCAGCAGCAGCAGCTGCAGAGAAACCCCAGGAAGGGCAGTCTGGCAGTACCAGGGTCTGTGCTACAGACCACTGGGATCATGGAATTGTACCAACAATGCCAGGATGGCATAGAGGGGGCAATTCCATGATCATAGACATGTTACATGGCCATATTCGGAGTTACCATGGTGAAGCTACATATAGGTAGTGACCTATATGTAGTGCACGCGTGTAATGGTGTCCCCGCACTCACAAAGTTCAGTGAATTGGCTCTGAACAATGTGGGGGCACCTTGGCTAGTGCCAGGGTGCCCTCACACTAAGTAACTTTGCACCTAACCTTTACCAGGTAAAGGTTAGACATATAGGTGACTTATAAGTTACTTAAGTGCAGTGTAAAATGGCTGTGAAATAACGTGGACGTTATTTCACTCAGGCTGCAGTGGCAGGCCTGTGTAAGAATTGTCAGAGCTCCCTATGGGTGGCAAAAGAAATGCTGCAGCCCATAGGGATCTCCTGGAACCCCAATACCCTGGGTACCTCAGTACCATATACTAGGGAATTATAAGGGTGTTCCAGTAAGCCAATGTAAATTGGTAAAATTGGTCACTAGCCTGTCAGTGACAATTTGGAAGTAATGAGAGAGCATAACCACTGAGGTTCTGGTTAGCAGAGCCTCAGTGAGACAGTTAGGCACCACACAGGGAACACATACATGCACACCTATGAGCACTGGGGTCCTGTGTGACAGGGTCCCAGTGACACATACATATAGGCCACAAACCTATGAGCACTGGGGTCCTGACCAGCAGGATCCCAGTGACACATAACGCTGGAACATGGTGTTTTCACTATGAGCACTGAGGCCTGGCTATCAGGTTCCCAGTGAGACAGTGAAAACAGTGACAAACACCCTGACATACACTCACAAACAGGCCAAAAGTGGGGGTAACAAGGCTAGAAAGAGGCTACCTTCTCACACAACCCCCCCCCAAACGAAGGACAATAAGGCTAACCTTGGCCAGTCTAGACTTTATTGTCTAAGTGGTGATAAGTAGAGAGTAGCTCTGCAATAGACTGGTTACTCCCTTTATCATCCACTATATGGTTACTTCCCTGTGGGGATGTAAACCACCCTGTTTGAAGTTTTTTAGCTAAGCAACAATGTGAAGATGTATTTTCAGAGTTTCTATCAGTAAGTTTTAGTTTAGAGCAGTGGGAATTGTCCACTGAACCTATTTGTAGTGATGGAAATGCCAGACAGGGATGCTGTCTCAGAAAAGCCATAGCTGGGCAAAAACTTTGTCCATCTGGCTGGAAGAGAGAACAGGGATGCTGTTTCTCTTGAGTTGGAGCAGGGCAGGGATGCTGTCCTATCAGCTCCACACTAGGGCAGGGATGCTGTCCTAAGTGTTGTGAGGCAGTGCAGAGTTTCTGCACTAAAGTTTCTCTGGGAGGGTTGGAGGGATGCTCCATGTTAACTAAAATGGTGCTCTTTTTCTCACCAATGTTAGTTATCCCACAGAGAGGTACTTCTACCTCAGGGAGTCCAGCTTTGCCAGCCGATGATTCCCTTGGAACAGGTGCCACCCTAGGAGAGGTTTCTCCCACCACAGGAATAGTATCCTGAATGGTAGGGTGGTTAGGGGATACTGTGATACCCTTTTTACCTGTTGATGGAGAGGGATCCTGAGTTTTCAGGCCTTCTCTCCTTTGCTTTTTCATTTCACTTGAAATGAGAGGGAACAATTCCTCAGGGATGCCCAGCATGGCTGCATGGGCATAAAACTCTACATCAGCCCAACCTGAGGCCTCTAGGTCATTACCTAAGAGACAGTCTACAGGTAAGCTAGGTGATACCACCACCTGCTTAGGGCCAGTAACTCCACCCCAACTAAACTGAATTATAGCTAAGGGAAGAAACTTAGTGGAGTTATGGACATCAATAATCTTATACTGTTGTCCAATGATGTGTTGTTCAGGAGGCACTAGGTTTTCAGTCACCAAAGTGAAACTGGCACCTGTGTCCCTGTAGGCCAAGGCCTCAACACCATTTATTGAAACTGTCTGCCTGTACTTATCCATTGTAAGGGGACAAGCAGCCAGTGTGGCAAGGCCAATGCCACTAGGTGTGACAGAAACTGTCTTGGGACTGATTACATCAGTTTCCACTATGGACCCATAAGTGAACCCAACTACACCCTTTGCTTGACTGTTGCCAGCAGTCCCACCACTAGTACCACTACTGCTAGGGGCACTAGAGCTTGATGTATTAGTGGTGGTAGGCTCAGGGGGTTTACCTGGACAGGACTTATCCCCTGGCCTATGGCCTCTGTTTTTACACACAAAGCACCAAGGCCCATATTTATACTTTTTGACGCTAAACTGCGCTAACGCAGTTTAGCGTCAAAAAGTTTTGCGCCGTCTAACGCCATTCTGAAGCGCCATGCGGGCGCCGTATTTATGGAATGGCGTTAGACGGCGCAATCAGACCGGCGCTGCCTGGTTTGCGTGGGAAAAAACCACGTACACCAGGCAGCGCCGGCGTAGGGGGAAAATGGCGCATGGGCGTCTTAAAATGGGGCAAGTCAGGTTACGTCGAAAAAATCGTCTTAACCCGACTTGCGCCATTTTTTAACGACGCCCATCCCCCATCAACATGACTCCTATCATTGTAAAGATAGGAGTCATGCCCCCTTGCCCAATGGCCATGCCCAGGGGACTTCTGTCCCCTGGGCATGGTCATTGGGCATAGTGGCATGTAGGGGGGCACAAATCAGGCCCCCCTATGCCACAAAATATTATTAAAAAAAAAAAAAAAAAAACTTACCTGAACTTACCTGAATGTCCCTGGGGTGGGTCCCTCCAGCCTTGGGTGTCCTCCTGGGGTGGGCAAGGGTGGCAGGGGGGGTCCCTGGGGGCAGGGGAGGGCACTCTGGGCTCATTTTGAGCCCACTTGTCCCTTAACGCCATGCCTGACCCAGGCGTTAAAAAGCGGCGCAAATGCGCCGTTTTTAGCCACGCCCACTCCCGGGCGTCGCTTTTGCCCGGGAGTATAAATACCACGTAAAGGCCTGGGAGTCATTTTTTAGACGGGAACGCCTCCCTTGCATATCATTAACGCAAGGAAGGGGTTCACGCTAAAAAATGACGCACATTCCGGGAACTTTGGCGCTATTCGCCTCTAACGCCATAGTATAAATATGGCGTTAGTTGGCGTTAGTTTTGCGTCGAAATTGCGTAAAAAAAAACGACGCAATTTCAGCGCAAACGGAGTATAAATATGGCCCCAAGGCTTTTTAATGTGTGCAGGTTGGGAAGAAGAGGAAGAATTTGTTTTATCCCCACCCTCTGAAGAGTGTTTAAGACTTGAAGTGGGATCTTTGGTTTTACCCTTATCCCCATGCTTATCTTGAGATTTTTCACCATCTTTCTTCTTATTGCCATCTTTGTCACCCCCTGTATGAACTTTTCTGTTCACCCTTGTTCTGACCCATTTGTCTGCCTTCTTTCCCAATTCTTGGGGAGAGGTCAGATCAGAGTCTACCAGGTACTGGTGCAACAAATCAGACACACAATTATTACGTATATGCTCTCTCAGGATTGTGTTATACAGGCTTTCATAATCAGTAACTTTACTGCCATGTAACCACCCCTCCAAGGCCTTCACTGAATGGTCAATAAAATCAACCCAGTCTTGTGAAGACTCCTTTTTGGTCTCTCTGAACTTTATCCTGTACTGTTCAGTGGTTAAGCCATAACCATCCAGGAGTGCATTCTTAAGAACTGTAAAATTATTGGCATCATTTTCTTTCACAGTAAGGAGCCTATCCCTACCTTTTCCACTAAATGATAGCCATAGGATAGCAGCCCACTGCCTTTGAGGGACATCCCGTACAGCACAGGCCCTCTCAAGTGCAGCAAACCACTTGTTAATGTCATCCCCCTCCTTATAAGGGGGAACTATCTTGTGCAGATTCCTGGAATCATGCTCTTTTGCAGGATGACTATGGGGAATACTGCTGCTGCCACCATGGGTATCTAAACCCAACTTCTGTCTTTCCCTCTCTATTTCTAAAGACTGTCTATCCAAATCCAGCTGTTGCTTCTTGAGCTTCAGTCTGGTTTGTTCCACTCTCAATCTATTGAGCTCCCTTTCTAACAATCTGTCATCAGGGTGGGTGG
This sequence comes from Pleurodeles waltl, assembly GCF_031143425.1. Taxonomy (NCBI): domain Eukaryota; kingdom Metazoa; phylum Chordata; class Amphibia; order Caudata; family Salamandridae; genus Pleurodeles; species Pleurodeles waltl. The sequence goes on from NC_090444.1 coordinate 1,599,451,275, forward strand.
GTGGGACATTTCTAGATACAGAGGTATGATGGGAATGAACAGAAGGAGACCTGTCCCTTACAGAGGGCACCCTAACAGCTTGGCTACCAGCCTAATGTGAGAGCACATCATCAGTATGATGTGATTCAACCTCTGTACCAACTATGCTAGACTGTCTAGTAATGGGCAGGCTGAGAAGTTTCTTTCCTGAACCTTTTCCTGGGGGAGTCCCTGGATCAGATTGAGAACCATTAGCTACTTTTTCTACAGATTGGGCACTTATGGCCTTATCCTGTACTCTAAGCATATTAATTAACAGTTCTAAGGAAGGATTCTTCCCTACACTCAAACCTCTCTCTATGCAGAGACTCCTTGCTCCTTTCCAGCTAAGGTGATCATATGCAAGTTTGGACAGTTCAACTTTTTGGCCTGTGCCAGACATTTTTAGAGAGAGTTAAAGTGATAGACAAAGAGAAAAAAGTTTTCAGAACTTTTTGGAAAGACAGAAAAAAACTTTTTAAACTTTTAAGAACTTTTTGAAAGTTTAGAAGTACTTTTCAGCACTTAGAAAAGAGTGAAAAGAGGAAATGCAAAACTTTTTGGCTATGTGTATATACACTGACCTTGTTTTGTATATTTTTCTCTTATGAAAAGTACAATGACAAGAGTGGTAAGTAGTCTCAAAGCACTTATCCCACCACTGCACAACCAATGTAGGAGGCTGGACTGGCTTGTAGTGAGTACCAAGGGGTACTTGCACCTTGCACCAGGCCCAGTTATCCCTTATTAGTGTATAGGGTGTCTAGCAGCTTAGGCTGATAGATAATGGTAGCTTAGCAGAGCAGCTTAGGCTGAACTAGGAGACGTGTGAAGCTACTACAGTACCACTTAGTGTCATATGCACAATATCATAAGAAAACACAATACACAGTTATACTAAAAATAAAGGTACTTTATTTTTATGACAATATGCCAAAGTATCTTAGAGTGTACCCTCAGTGAGAGGATAGGAAATATACACAAGTTATATATACACAATAGCAAAAATATGCAGTATAGTCTTAGAAAACAGTGCAAACAATGTATAGTTACAATAGGATGCAATGGGGAAACATAGGGATAGGGGCAACACAAACCATATACTCCAAAAGTGGAATGTGAACCACGAATGGACCCCAAACCTATGTGACCTTGTAGAGGGTCGCTGGGACTATCAGAAAATAGTGAGAGTTAGAAAAATAACCCTCCCCAAGACCCTGAAAAGTGAGTGCAAAGTGCACCAAAGTTCCCCTAAGGACAAAATAGTCGTGTTAGAGGGAAAATGCAAGGAAAACACAAATCAGCAATGCAACAACGATGAATTCCTGACTGAGGGTACCTGTGGAACAAGGGGACCAAGTCCAAAAGTCACAAGCAGCTCGGAGATGGGCAGATGCCCAAGAAATGCCAGCGGTTGGTGCAAAGAAGCTCTTACTAGGCTGAAGAACTGTGAATACTGCAGGAACGACAAGGGCTAGAGACTTCCCCTTTGGAGGATGGATCCCCCACGCCTTGGAGAGTCGTGCAGAAGTGTTTTCCCGCCGGATGGACGCCAACAAGCCTTGCTACACGCAAATCGTGCGTTTGGCGTTTTTGGACGCTGCTGGGGCCCAGGAGGGACCAGGAGGTCGCAAATTGGACCTGCAGAGAGAGGGGACGTCGAGCAAGACAAAGAGCCCTCACTGAAGCAGGTAGCACCCGGAGAAGTGCCAGAAACAGGCACTACGAGGATGCGTGAAACGGTGCTCGCCGAAGTTGCACAAAGGAGTCGCCGGAGACCAACTTAGAAAGTCGTGCAATGCAGGTTAGAGTGCCGTGGACCCAGGCTTGGCTGTGCACGAAGGATTTCCGCCGGAAGTGCACAGGGGCCGGAGTAGCTTGCAAAGTCGCGGTTCCCAGCAATGCAGCCCAGCGAGGTGAGGCAAGGACTTACCTCCACCAAACTTGGGCTGAAGAGTCACTGGACTGTGGGGGTCACTTGGACAGTGTCGCTGGATTCGAGGGACCTCGCTCGTCGTGCTGAGAGGAGACCCAAGGGACCGGAAATGTAGCTTTTTGGTGCCTGAGGTTGCAGGGGGAAGATTCCGTCGACCCACGGGAGATTTCTTCGGAGCTTCTGGTGCAGAGAGGAGGCAGACTACCCCCACAGCATGCACAAGCAGGAAAACAGTCGAGAAGGCGGCAGGATCAGCGTTACAGAGTTGCAGTAGTCGTCTTTGCTACTATGTTGCAGGTTTGCAGGCTTCCAGCGCGGTCAGCGGTCGATTCCTTATCAGAAGGTGAAGAGGGAGATGCAGAGGAACTCGGCTGAGCTCATGCATTCGTTATCTAAAGTTTCCCCAGAGACAGAGACCCTAAATAGCCAGAAAAGAGGGTTTGGCTACCTAGGAGAGAGGAAAGGCTACTAACACCTGAAGGAGCCTATCAGCAGGAGTCTCTGACGTCACCTGGTGGCACTGGCCACTCAGAGCAGTCCAGTGTGCCAGCAGCACCTCTGTTTCCAAGATGGCAGAGGTCTGGAGCACACTGGAGGAGCTCTGGACACCTCCCAGGGGAGGTGCAGGTCAGGGGAGTGGTCACTCCCCTTTCCTTTGTCCAGTTTCGCGCCAGAGCAGGGGCTAAGGGGTCCCTGAACCGGTGTAGACTGGCTTATGCAGAATTGGGCACATCTGTGCCCAACAAAGCATTTCCAGAGGCTGGGGGAGGCTACTCCTCCCCTGCCTTCACACCATTTTCCAAAGGGAGAGGGTGTCACACCCTCTCTCAGAGGAAGTTCTTTGTTCTGCCATCCTGGGCCAGGCCTGGCTGGACCCCAGGAGGGCAGCTGCCTGTCTGAGGGGTTGGCAGCAGCAGCAGCTGCAGAGAAACCCCAGGAAGGGCAGTCTGGCAGTACCAGGGTCTGTGCTACAGACCACTGGGATCATGGAATTGTACCAACAATGCCAGGATGGCATAGAGGGGGCAATTCCATGATCATAGACATGTTACATGGCCATATTCGGAGTTACCATGGTGAAGCTACATATAGGTAGTGACCTATATGTAGTGCACGCGTGTAATGGTGTCCCCGCACTCACAAAGTTCAGTGAATTGGCTCTGAACAATGTGGGGGCACCTTGGCTAGTGCCAGGGTGCCCTCACACTAAGTAACTTTGCACCTAACCTTTACCAGGTAAAGGTTAGACATATAGGTGACTTATAAGTTACTTAAGTGCAGTGTAAAATGGCTGTGAAATAACGTGGACGTTATTTCACTCAGGCTGCAGTGGCAGGCCTGTGTAAGAATTGTCAGAGCTCCCTATGGGTGGCAAAAGAAATGCTGCAGCCCATAGGGATCTCCTGGAACCCCAATACCCTGGGTACCTCAGTACCATATACTAGGGAATTATAAGGGTGTTCCAGTAAGCCAATGTAAATTGGTAAAATTGGTCACTAGCCTGTCAGTGACAATTTGGAAGTAATGAGAGAGCATAACCACTGAGGTTCTGGTTAGCAGAGCCTCAGTGAGACAGTTAGGCACCACACAGGGAACACATACATGCACACCTATGAGCACTGGGGTCCTGTGTGACAGGGTCCCAGTGACACATACATATAGGCCACAAACCTATGAGCACTGGGGTCCTGACCAGCAGGATCCCAGTGACACATAACAACCATACTGAAAACATGGTGTTTTCACTATGAGCACTGAGGCCTGGCTATCAGGTTCCCAGTGAGACAGTGAAAACAGTGACAAACACCCTGACATACACTCACAAACAGGCCAAAAGTGGGGGTAACAAGGCTAGAAAGAGGCTACCTTCTTACATAATGTCCTTTGGGAGGGGGAAGGTCCCAGAGGGTCTTCTGTCTGCTTGTGGTGGGATTTATCCGAGGGCGGGTGTGCACGATCATATCCCGGATGCTTTTTGCCTTTCTGTAGGCATTCATGGGGATCTCAAAAGGGAGACCACCAGAGGTGAGGATTTTCCAGTCTTCATTTATTATCTTTTTGATCATGTTGGACGCTGGGTTGAATGTGGTCACACAGATCAAGGGGTTCCCCTTACTGCTTCGACTGCTTGGGTGCAGTAGAGTCTCTCTAGGGCTCACACGGGCCCGTTTATCTGCTCTCCTCAATAGGTGATCCGGGTATCCTCTTGCTCGAAGTTTGCCACTAAGTAGCTGAGCATGCTTTTTGTAGTCCGTTAGTTCCGTACAGTTCCGTCTAAGGCGGAGGTATTGCCCCACTGGGAGGTTTTCCCTGAGGGAGCGTGGATGAAAGCTCTGAAACTGGAGGAGAGTGTTCCTATCAGTGGGCTTGTAATACACTTCTGTTATAAGGGAGCCATTTCTCTCAGTTATTAGTAGGTCGAGAAAGGAGACTGCCGGGTTGCCTACTGTGGCTGTGAATCTTAGAAAGGGATTAAGGGTGTTAAGCCACGTGATGAAGATGGTTGCTTCTTCCCTTGTACCTCTCCAGATAATCAGGATGTCATCGATATATCTTTTCCATAACCTGATATGGTTGATATATGGGTTTTCTTCGGTAAGTACCATTGCTTTCTCGAAGTGATCCACGTATAGGCATGCCAGGCTGGGTGCAAAGGTGCTCCCCATTGAGGTGCCCTGGATCTGTAAGAAGAAGTTCTTGTCGAACTCCAAGAAATTTCTGGTGAGAGCTAAATGGGCTAAATCCAGGATGAATTCTGGAGGGGTGATGTAATTCCAGGTGCCCTTATTTAATAGATCGCTGACCACTTCGAGAGTTGCTTCTTGTGGAATATTGGTGTATAGCGACTCCACATCCAATGTCATGAGATGTTCGCTATCTTTGTCAAATTCTAAGGTGTTTAAAAGGGAGAGCACGTCTGTTGTGTCTTTTAGGTAGGTGGGAATTTGTTTCACGAAAGGTTGAAGAAACCAGTCGCAGAATTGCGACAGAGGTTCCAGCAAAGAACCAATCCCGGAAACAATTGGTCTCCCCGGGGGTGGATGCTTGTCCTTGTGGATTTTGGGCAGAATATAGAAATACGGAGTTTTTGGATCAGGTTGAGTGAGGAAGGAGGCCTCATGTTTGGTGATCCAACCATTGTTCATGCCCTTGTCCACAAGGAAAGTGATCTCTTCCCTGACCTCTTCTGTTGGGTCCCTTGATAGTCTCTTGTAGTGATGGTCATTATTTAGTAGGCGTAGGCATTCAGAATTGTACATCACTGTGGGCATTATTACTATAGCCCCGCCCTTGTCGGCTGGTTTGATAGTGATGGAAGAGTCGTTACTAAGGTCGTGGAGGGCTGAAAGTTCATCAGTGCTGATGTTGTGGAAAGACTCCCTCTGAGTCTTCTGTAGATCGTCAATCCTCCTGCTCACCGATTTTTCAAATGCCAAGACTTCGGGTGGCATGAGGTGGGAGTAAATTTGGATTTGGGACGTAGCCCAGTGTTTTGATCACGTTCCGGGTTGGGTTCGGGGTTCTGGAGAAAGAAGGTTCTAAGCCTGATCTTCCGAAAGAACTCTGCTAGTTCTATCCTTAATTTAAAGACGTCAAGTTTTGGGGTGGGGACGAAACCCAGACCTTTCTCTAAGGCTTGGAGTTCGTTAGTATTTAGCACTCGTGAGCTTAAATTGACGACAGTAGTGGACCCCTTAGTTACGTTCTGCTGGTGCTGGGGGATTCGTCGTCTGTTGGTCCCTCCTTTAGGTTCCAACTGACTCCCTTTTTCCTGCCCCTTCCCCGTCCGGGGCCTCTCCCAAAAAAAGGAACATTGGGATAAGACCACGTCGTTTGTGGCTGGGGATATAGTGGGGCTTGGAATTGGTTGGGTGGCCCATAAGGGGAGGGCCATCCCCAGGGAGGTATGTTCAGCAGCGGGGGTGGTGGGCCTGTGAATGGCGTAGGCCAGTTATTCCGAGTATTCCCCCTCCTACCCCGCCTTGGCCGTGTTGGTTGTGTCCGGTTAGAGTCGGAGTCTGAACTGGAGTAACCCCCCGAGGAGGTGTCGGAAGGCAAAGAGGATTGGGCTACAAAATCTTCCCTGGAGTAGGGATGTACTCTCTCTAGGGAGAACCTGTCCAGATCTTTCTGGAATTTGGCAATTTTACGGTGAGTCAAGTAGTCTTTGAACTCACCGATTGTCTTATTAGTTTCTTCTAGTTTCTTCTTAAATGCCGCGGCTGCAAGTCCAGTTTTTAGGTTACTTTCTGCCGCTTTGATTTGAATCATTAGGGTATCTGATAGTCTGGTGGCTGTCTTAATGATTAGGATTAACCAATCACGTGTGCACTTCCAGGCTATTAATGACCAGTCTTTTCTAAATTCTTTATCTTCTAGGAAGATACGCGGTTCAGTAGTGATGATCAGCCCATTTGGTGCTGCGTTTTTCCTCAGATATTCAGTGAGGACAGCCCCATGTAATATGGTTTTAACTTGTGTCCTTTTTAGTTCGATCAAAGTGTCCCAGTCCCCTAATTGGGCTATTGTCTTGGAAAGTGAAGAATCTCCTAAAAGTGAGGGTGCTGCGAGGATGGCCTGGAGCTCCTCCTGGCTGAAGGTAAGTCCTTCAGCCATACCCAGAGGAGTATGGCAGAGGTTTCTAGTTGACCTGTGCGTCTGTCACAGGGTTTATAGAACAAGACTCTCACAGCTGGCTGCTGCGCTAACTACAAATACACAGAAAGAGAGCAAGGGAAGCAAGGCTAACCCACACCGCCTCCCAAAAGAAACTAAGTAATCACAAAAGGTGTGGGGTAGTAGGAACAGGGGGTAAGACTGGGTTAGTCTTTAACCAGTTCCTGGTTGCATTAGGTTGCTTGATAGGGGGTGCTGTGTTGCCCTACAGGAGTAGCAGGGGATTTTCCTTTACGGACTAGGTGGTCTCACACACATAATAGTGTCTTGCTTCATCATATGACCACCTAGCCCCACCTAAGTAAGATGATACTACTCAGGCGGACTCGACCTCTGGTTAAAAGAACCAGAGGGAGTGCTGAAATTGAATTGACTGGATAGTTACAGTGATCCAGAGGGGGTGAATAATAAAATTACCTAACATGTCACCGGTGGCTCTTGTTAGTTTTAATGGTGGTGCATGTTGGTAAGACTAAAACTAAGGGGGAAGGCTCGTTAGAGGATAATGGGGGTCATTGTGACTCCCGCCGGGCGCGGTCACCGCGCGCCCGGCGGGAGCCGTCAAAATACCGTACCGCGGTCGGAAGACCGCGGCGGGTATTTTGAGTTTTCCCCTGGGCTGGCGGGCGGCCTTCAAAAGGCCGCCCGCCAGCCCAGGGGAAAACGACCTTCCCACCATGAAGCCGGCTCGTAATCGAGCCGGCGGAGTGGGAAGGTGCGACGGGTGCTACTGCACCCGTCGCGTATTTCACTGTCTGCTATGCAGACAGTGAAATACAAGCGGGGCCCTCTTACGGGGGCCCCTGCAGTGCCCATGCCATTGGCATGGGCACTGCAGGGGCCCCCAGGGGCCCGCGACACCCCCTACCGCCATCCTGTTCCTGGCGGGCGAACCGCCAGGAACAGGATGGCGGTAGGGGGTGTCAGAATCCCCAAGGTGGCGCAGCATGCTGCGCCACCTTGGAGGATTCTGACGGGCAGCGGAAAACCGGCAGGAGACCGCCGGTTTTCCTGAACTGACCGCGGCCAAAGCGCCGCGGTCAGAATGCCCTGCGGGGCACCGCCGGTCTGTCGGCGGTGCTCCCGCCGACCCTGGCCCCGGCGGTCTGAGACCGCCGGGGTCAGAATGACCCCCAATGTCTCTTGGAGTCTAAAAGGGGTTGAACATGACCAACATGTTTCTGCCCTCACTAAGTGCTGGTGGGTCAGGGGCATTCGTCAGGGTCGGAGCACCTGTAATAAGTGCGGTGCTCAAAGTGAAAGTGTGTGTCCTACCTGAACAGGTAGTTCACGGTGGGGTAGGCCTATAGTAATTGATAAATAAATCACAATTAATTCAGAGTGACAGAGAGGTGGCAAACCACAGCACACGACACAGCAATCAGTGAGAAAATGAAAAAATGCACTCACACATGCATGCAATTGTGACTTACCCCGGAGCTGGGGGCGTATTGCCTCTGGTCTGGCTAGAACCGGGGGGGGGGGTTTCCCTTGTAGTCACACTCTGAGGAGATTAAGGGTTTAGCAAGAGGGGACAAGGGGAAGAAAGAGAGCTAAGGACGCATAGTGTGCTAGCAGAAAGGAGGAAACTGCGCAGGGTGCGCTACAGTCAGGGGGAAGCCAATAGGGCATGTTAGTGAGGTAAGGAAAGGGCAAGGGGTGAAAAGGTAAAGAGAAAGATCTAGGTAAGGAGAGAGAGAGAAGGAATGTCACAGTGAAAAAAAGAAAGAAAAAGAAAAAGAAAAAGAAGAAGGAAGAAAAGGAAAAAAAAAGAAAGAAGAGGAAATACAGATAGAAGAGGCTACCAGAAGGATGACCGGTAGCAATGAAAGGAAAAGAAAATTAAGATTTCCCGGGCCAAAATAGCCCACACTTACCACGCCAAAGGGAATACCATGGGGGGTACCTACGTGCCGGAGCCAGGCCGCTCTGGTACTGTCTGACCGGCTGGCCAGGTCTTTATGAGGAGCTCAAGCCAATCGATGCGGAGCTGCAGAGGTCAGGGGCGGTGCCCGGTAGTTACACTCAGGTGTGCTGCGCGTCGAAGAACCCAGTGCGTCGGGAAAAGCCGCGCCCCCTCGGGGGCTGTGCGGGGTGCGGAGCCTCAGGGGCCCCGATTGGTCTAAGTAAAGCGCACCGCCCCGCGGGGGCACCCGGATACGGGGCCCCACGGGGAGCGTCGCGTATGGTGACAGTGAGGAGGAACAGGACGCCCCGCCCGCGGCGCGGCTAGCGCGCACTGGCGACCGTCCTGCAGTGACGCGTCTCGCAATGCGCGGCGCGCCACTGGACCCGTGGGACTCTGGGGAAGTGAGTCCCACGGGGGGAAAAGGGCCTGGTCGTCCAAGGAGGGTGACCAGGAGAAAGAAAAGAGAGAAAAAGAACGGGAAGGGGGAAAGAAAGGGGGGGGGAAACAGGGGAAGAGGGGGAACACTAAATAGGGGGGAAAAACAATAAAAGAGAGGAAGGGAGAGAAAGAGGAGAAGAAGGGAGACTGGCAATGCGGGACTGAGGGCGGGGAACAGCGCTGGGGCTAAAATAGAAAGACGGGGTAAAGGAGAGGACGAAGGGGAAGAGAGCAGAAGGGTAGGGGGGAAGAAAGAAAGAAAGAGAGGAGAAAGTGGAGGGGGGGAAAAAAGAAGGGGGGGAAAACAAGGAAAGCCTGGGAAGAAAAAGGGAAAGAAAGACAGAGGGAGATGAAATGAATAGAAAAAAAGGAAAGAAAGAGAGGAGAAAGTGGGGGGTGGGAAAAAAGGGGGGGAAAAAAGGAAAGCCTGGGAAGAAGAAGGGAAAGAAAGACCGAGGGAGATGAAATGAATAGAAAAAAGGGGTGCAAAAGAGATGCCACAAGACTCACAGAGCACTATATCTCCAACAATCACCATCCTGATGATATGCAGTGGGTGGTACTGGATCAACTTAAATCCACAGCAATCAATGCCAAACACAAGCTCCTAATGTATGAACAGAGATGGATTTGGAGGCTGCGAACAGACACCCCAGGACTAAATGACAATATTCAATGGTCAGCTCTATGCTGATGACTTAAAATACCAAAAATGAGACCTCTGTTCTATGACAACTCACCTAGGATTATAACTAGTATTAGATAACTTGACTGACATTCCTCGAACCCTGCTTATCCCCATTGCGGGACCTATTAATTTTCATGCTTGTGTATCATAACCTTACCTGACCTACCAGAGCAGTTCCCCCCACCCCTAGTAGACTAGCCATTGTCGTTCTTTCACCCTTCCTTTCCCCCCCCCTTGTTTTTTTTCCCCCCCTCCTTTTCTTTCTTTTCTATTTTCTAAACATCATCTGGATTCCCCCCACTCCCCGCCCCTGGGGTTTGTCTCCCTCCTTTCTTTCCATATTTTTCTTCCTCTTCTTTCCCCCTCCTTTCCCCCCCCCCTCGTCTTATCCTTCCTGCCTTCTCTGTCCATAACCTCCTCTCCCCTTCCCTGCTTTAAAGCCCCCCCCTTTTTTTTAATAATTTCCCCTTTTTTCTATTCATTTCATCTCCCTCGGTCTTTCTTTCCCTTCTTCTTCCCAGGCTTTCCTTATTTCCCCCCCTTTCCCCCCCCCCCCCCCCCCACTTTCTCCTCTCTTTCTTTCCTTTTTTTCTATTCATTTCATCTCCCTCTGTCTTTCTTTCACTTTTTCTTCCCAGACTTTCCTTGTTTTCCCCCCTTCTTTTTTTCCCCCCCTCCACTTTCTCCTCTCTTTCTTTCTTTCTTCCCCCCTACCCTTCTGCTCTCTTCCCCTTCGTCCTCTCCTTTACCCCGTCTTTCTATTTTAGCCCCAGCGCTGTTCCCCGACCTCAGTCCCGCATTGCCAGTCTCCCTTCTTCTCCTCTTTCTCTCCCTTCCTCTCTTTTATTGTTTTTCCCCCCTCTTTAGTGTTCCCCCTCTTCCCCTGTTTCCCCCCCCCTTTCTTTCCCCCTTCCCGTTCTTTTTCTCTCTTTTCTTTCTCCTGGTCGCCCTCCTTGGACGACCAGGCCCTTTTCCCCCCGTGGGACTCACTTCCCCAGAGTCCCATGGGTCCAGTGGCGCGCCGCGCATTGCGAGATGCGTCACTGCAGGACGGTTGCCCGTGCGCGCTAGCCGCGCCGCGGGCGGGGCGTCCTGTTCCTCCTCACTGTCACCATACGCGACGCTCCCCGCGGGGCCCCGTATCCGGGTGCCCCCGCGGGGCGGTGCGCTTTACTTAGACCAATCGGGGCCCCTGAGGCTCCGCACCCCGCACAGCCCCCGAGGGGGCGCGGCTTTTCCCGACGCACTGGGTTCTTCGACGCGCAGCACACCTGAGTGTAACTACCGGGCACCGCCCCTGACCTCTGCAGCTCCGCATCAATTGGCTTGAGCTCCTCATAAAGACCTGGCAAGCCGGTCAGACAGTACCAGAGCAGCCTGGCTCCGGCACGTAGGTACCCCCCATGGTATTCCCTTTGGCGTGGTAAGTGTGGGCTATTTTGGCCCGGGAAATCTTCATTTTCTTTTCCTTTCATTGCTACCGGTCATCCTTCTGGTAGCCTCTTCATCTGTATTTCCTCTGCTTTCGTTCTTTTTCCTTTTTTCCTTTTCTTCCTTCTTCTTTTTCTTTTTCTTTCTTTTTTTCACTGTGACATTCCTTCTCTCTCTCTCCTTACCTAGATCTTTCTCTTTACCTTTTCACCCCTTGCCCTTTCCTTACCTCACTAACATGCCCTATTGGCTTCCCCCTGACTGTAGCGCACCCTGAGCAGTTTCCTCCTTTCTGCTAGCACACTATGCGTCCTTAGCTCTCTTTCTTCCCCTTGTCCCCTCTTGCTAAACCCTTAATCTCCTCAGAGTGTGACTACAAGGGAACCCCCCCCCCCCTGGTTCTAGCCAGACCAGAGGCAATACGCCCCCAGCTCCGGGGTAAGTCACAATTGCATGCATGTGTGAGTGCATTTTTTCATTTTCTCACTGATTGCTGTGTCGTGTGCTGTGGTTTGCCACCTCTCTGTTACTCTGAATTAATTGTGATTTATTTATCAATTACTATAGGCCTACCCCACCGTGAACTACCTGTTCAGGTAGGACACACACTTTCACTTTGAGCACCGCACTTATTACAGGTGCTCCGACCCTGACGAATGCCCCTGACCCACCAGCACTTAGTGAGGGCAGAAACATGTTGGTCATGTTCAACCCCTTTTAGACTCCAAGAGACATTATCCTCTAACGAGCCTTCCCCCTTAGTTTTAGTCTTACCAACATGCACCACCATTAAAACTAACAAGAGCCACCGGTGACATGTTAGGTAATTTTATTATTCACCCCCTCTGGATCACTGTAACTATCCAGTCAATTCAATTTCAGCACTCCCTCTGGTTCTTTTAACCAGAGGTCGAGTCCGCCTGAGTAGTATCATCTTACTTAGGTGGGGCTAGGTGGTCATATGATGAAGCAAGACACTATTATGTGTGTGAGACCACCTAGTCCGTAAAGGAAAATCCCCTGCTACTCCTGTAGGGCAACACAGCACCCCCTATCAAGCAACCTAATGCAACCAGGAACTGGTTAAAGACTAACCCAGTCTTACACCCTGTTCCTACTACCCCACACCTTTTGTGATTACTTAGTTTCTTTTGGGAGGCGGTGTGGGTTAGCCTTGCTTCCCTTGCTCTCTTTCTGTGTATTTGTAGTTAGCGCAGCAGCCAGCTGTGAGAGTCTTGTTCTATAAACCCTGTGACAGACGCACAGGTCAACTAGAAACCTCTGCCATACTCCTCTGGGTATGGCTGAAGGACTTGCCTTCAGCGAGGAGGAGCTCCAGGCCATCCTCGCAGCACCCTCACTTTTAGGAGATTCATCACTTTCCAAGACAATAGCCCAATTAGGGGACTGGGACACTTTGATCGAACTAAAAAGGACACAAGTTAAAACCATATTACATGGGGCTGTCCTCACTGAATATCTGAGGAAAAACGCAGCACCAAATGGGCTGATCATCACTACTGAACCGCGTATCTTCCTAGAAGATAAAGAATTTTGAAAAGACTGGTCATTAATAGCCTGGAAGTGCACACGTGATTGGTTAATCCTAATCATTAAGACAGCCACCAGACTATCAGATACCCTAATGATTCAAATCAAAGCGGCAGAAAGTAACCTAAAAACTGGACTTGCAGCCGCGGCATTTAAGAAGAAACTAGAAGAAACTAATAAGACAATCGGTGAGTTCAAAGACTACTTGACTCACCGTAAAATTGCCAAATTCCAGAAAGATCTGGACAGGTTCTCCCTAGAGAGAGTACATCCCTACTCCAGGGAAGATTTTGTAGCCCAATCCTCTTTGCCTTCCGACACCTCCTCGGGGGGTTACTCCAGTTCAGACTCCGACTCTAACCGGACACAACCAACACGGCCAAGGCGGGGTAGGAGGGGGAATACTCGGAATAACTGGCCTACGCCATTCACAGGCCCACCACCCCCGCTGCTGAACATACCTCCCTGGGGATGGCCCTCCCCTTATGGGCCACCCAACCAATTCCAAGCCCCACTATATCCCCAGCCACAAACGACGTGGTCTTATCCCAATGTTCCTTTTTTTGGGAGAGGCCCCGGACGGGGAAGGGGCAGGAAAAAGGGAGTCAGTTGGAACCTAAAGGAGGGACCAACAGACGACGAATCCCCCAGCACCAGCAGAACGTAACTAAGGGGTCCACTACTGTCGTCAATTTAAGCTCATGAGTGCTAAATACTAACGAACTCCAAGCCTTAGAGAAAGGTCTGGGTTTCGTCCCCACCCCAAAACTTGACGTCTTTAAATTAAGGATAGAACTAGCAGAGTTCTTTCGGAAGATCAGGCTTAGAACCTTCTTTCTCCAAAACCCCGAACCCAACCCGGAACGTGATCAAAACACTGGGCTACGTCCCAAATCCAGATTTACTCCCACCTCCCACCTCATGCCACCCGAAGTATTGGCATTTGAAAAATCGGTGAGCAGGAGGATTGACGATCTACAGAAGACTCAGAGGGAGTCTTTCCACAACATCAGCACTGATGAACTTTCAGCCCTCCACGACCTTAGTAACGACTCTTCCATCAATATCAAACCAGCCGACAAGGGCGGGGCTATAGTAATAATGCCCACAGTGATGTACAATTCTGAATGCCTACGCCTACTAAATAATGACCATCACTACAAGAGACTATCAAGGGACCCAACAGAAGAAGTCAGGGAAGAGATCACTTTCCTTGTGGACAAAGGCATGAACAATGGTTGGATCACCAAACATGAGGCCTCCTTCCTCACTCAACCTGATCCAAAAACTCCGTATTTCTATATTCTGCCCAAAATCCACAAGGACAAGCATCCACCCCCGGGGAGACCAATTGTTTCCGGGATTGGTTCTTTGCTGGAACCTCTGTCGCAATTCTGCGACTGGTTTCTTCAACCTTTCGTGAAACAAATTCCCACCTACCTAAAAGACACAACAGACGTGCTCTCCCTTTTAAACACCTTAGAATTTGACAAAGATAGCGAACATCTCATGACATTGGATGTGGAGTCGCTATACACCAATATTCCACAAGAAGCAACTCTCGAAGTGGTCAGCGATCTATTAAATAAGGGCACCTGGAATTACATCACCCCTCCAGAATTCATCCTGGATTTAGCCCATTTAGCTCTCACCAGAAATTTCTTTGAGTTCGACAAGAACTTCTTCTTACAGATCCAGGGCACCTCAATGGGGAGCACCTTTGCACCCAGCCTGGCATGCCTATATGTGGATCACTTCGAGAAAGCAATGGTACTTACCGAAGAAAACCCATATATCAACCATATCAGGTTATGGAAAAGATATATCGATGACATCCTGATTATCTGGAGAGGTACAAGGGAAGAAGCAACCATCTTCATCACGTGGCTTAACAGCCTTAATCCCTTTCTAAGATTCACAGCCACAGTAGGCAACCCGGCAGTCTCCTTTCTCGACCTACTAATAACTGAGAGAAATGGCTCCCTTATAACAGAAGTGTATTACAAGCCCACTGATAGGAACACTCTCCTCCAGTTTCAGAGCTTTTATCCACGCTCCCTTAGGGAAAACCTCCCAGTGGGGCAATACCTCCGCCTTAGACGGAACTGTACGGAACTAACGGACTACAAAAAGCATGCTCAGCTACTTAGTCTTACTTTCTCTCCCTTCCTCTCTTTTATTGTTTTTCCCCACTCTTTAGTGTTCCCCCTCTTCCCCTGTTTCCCCCCCCTTTCTTTCCCCCTTCCCGTTCTTTTTCTCTCTTTTCTTTCTCCTGGTCGCCCTCCTTGGACGACCAGGCCCTTTTCCCCCCGTGGGACTCACTTCCCCAGAGTCCCACGGGTCCAGTGGCGCGCCGCGCATTGCGAGACGCGTGACTGCAGGACGGTTGCCCGTGCGCGCTAGCCGCGCCGCGGGCGGGGCGTCCTGTTCCTCCTCACTGTCACCATACGCGACGCTCCCCGCGGGGCCCCGTATCCGGGTGCCCCCGCGGTGCGCTTTACTGAGACCAATCGGGGCCCCTGAGGCTCCGCACCCCGCACAGCCCCCGAGGGGGCGCGGCTTTTCCCGACGCACTGGGTTCTTCGACGCGCAGCACACCTGAGTGTAACTACCGGGCACCGCCCCTGACCTCTGCAGCTCCGCATCGATTGGCTTGAGCTCCTCATAAAGACCTGGCAAGCCGGTCAGACAGTACCAGAGCGGCCTGGCTCCGGCACGTAGGTACCCCCCATGGTATTCCCTTTGGCGTGGTAAGTGTGGCCTATTTTGGCCCGGGAAATCTTCATTTTCTTTTCCTTTCATTGCTACCGGTCATCCTTCTGGTAGCCTCTTCATCTGTATTTCCTCTGCTTTCGTTCTTTTTCCTTTTTTCCTTTTCTTCCTTCTTCTTTTTCTTTTTCTTTCTTTTTTTCACTGTGACATTCCTTCTCTCTCTCTCCTTACCTAGATCTTTCTCTTTACCTTTTCACCCCTTGCCCTTTCCTTACCTCACTAACATGCCCTATTGGCTTGCCCCTGACTGTAGCGCACCCTGCGCAGTTTCCTCCTTTCTGCTAGCACACTATGCGTCCTTAGCTCTCTTTCTTCCCCTTGTCCCCTCTTGCTAAACCCTTAATCTCCTCAGAGTGTGACTACAAGGGAAACCCCCCCCCCCTCGGTTCTAGCCAGACCAGAGGCAATACGCCCCCAGCTCCGGGGTAAGTCACAATTGCATGCATGTGTGAGTGCATTTTTTCATTTTCTCACTGATTGCTGTGTCGTGTGCTGTGGTTTGCCACCTCTCTGTTACTCTGAATTAATTGTGATTTATTTATCAATTACTATAGGCCTACCCCACCGTGAACTACCTGTTCAGGTAGGACACACACTTTCACTTTGAGCACCGCACTTATTACAGGTGCTCCGACCCTGACGAATGCCCCTGACCCACCAGCACTTAGTGAGGGCAGAAACATGTTGGTCATGTTCAACCCCTTTTAGACTCCAAGAGACATTATCCTCTAACGAGCCTTCCCCCTTAGTTTTAGTCTTACCAACATGCACCACCATTAAAACTAACAAGAGCCACCGGTGACATGTTAGGTAATTTTATTATTCACCCCCTCTGGATCACTGTAACTATCCAGTCAATTCAATTTCAGCACTCCCTCTGGTTCTTTTAACCAGAGGTCGAGTCCGCCTGAGTAGTATCATCTTACTTAGGTGGGGCTAGGTGGTCATATGATGAAGCAAGACACTATTATGTGTGTGAGACCACCTAGTCCGTAAAGGAAAATCCCCTGCTACTCCTGTAGGGCAACACAGCACCCCCTATCAAGCAACCTAATGCAACCAGGAACTGGTTAAAGACTAACCCAGTCTTACACCCTGTTCCTACTACCCCACACCTTTTGTGATTACTTAGTTTCTTTTGGGAGGCGGTGTGGGTTAGCCTTGCTTCCCTTGCTCTCTTTCTGTGTATTTGTAGTTAGCGCAGCAGCCAGCTGTGAGAGTCTTGTTCTATAAACCCTGTGACAGACGCACAGGTCAACTAGAAACCTCTGCCATACTCCTCTGGGTATGGCTGAAGGACTTGCCTTCAGCGAGGAGGAGCTCCAGGCCATCCTCGCAGCACCCTCACTTTTAGGAGATTCTTCACTTTCCAAGACAATAGCCCAATTAGGGGACTGGGACACTTTGATCGAACTAAAAAGGACACAAGTTAAAACCATATTACATGGGGCTGTCCTCACTGAATATCTGAGGAAAAACGCAGCACCAAATGGGCTGATCATCACTACTGAACCGCGTATCTTCCTAGAAGATAAAGAATTTAGAAAAGACTGGTCATTAATAGCCTGGAAGTGCACACGTGATTGGTTAATCCTAATCATTAAGACAGCCACCAGACTATCAGATACCCTAATGATTCAAATCAAAGCGGCAGAAAGTAACCTAAAAACTGGACTTGCAGCCGCGGCATTTAAGAAGAAACTAGAAGAAACTAATAAGACAATCGGTGAGTTCAAAGACTACTTGACTCACCGTAAAATTGCCAAATTCCAGAAAGATCTGGACAGGTTCTCCCTAGAGAGAGTACATCCCTACTCCAGGGAAGATTTTGTAGCCCAATCCTCTTTGCCTTCCGACACCTCCTCGGGGGGTTACTCCAGTTCAGACTCCGACTCTAACCGGACACAACCAACACGGCCAAGGCGGGGTAGGAGGGGGAATACTCGGAATAACTGGCCTACGCCATTCACAGGCCCACCACCCCCGCTGCTGAACATACCTCCCTGGGGATGGCCCTCCCCTTATGGGCCACCCAACCAATTCCAAGTCCCACTATATCCCCAGCCACAAACGACGTGGTCTTATCCCAATGTTCCTTTTTTTGGGAGAGGCCACGGACGGGGAAGGGGCAGGAAAAAGGGAGTCAGTTGGAACCTAAAGGAGGGACCAACAGACGACGAATCCCCCAGCACCAGCAGAACGTAACTAAGGGGTCCACTACTGTCGTCAATTTAAGCTCACGAGTGCTAAATACTAACGAACTCCAAGCCTTAGAGAAAGGTCTGGGTTTCGTCCCCACCCCAAAACTTGACGTCTTTAAATTAAGGATAGAACTAGCAGAGTTCTTTCGGAAGATCAGGCTTAGAACCTTCTTTCTCCAGAACCCCGAACTCAACCCGGAACGTGATCAAAACACTGGGCTACGTCCCAAATCCAAATTTACTCCCACCTCCCACCTCATGCCACCCGAAGTCTTGGCATTTGAAAAATCGGTGAGCAGGAGGATTGACGATCTACAGAAGACTCAGAGGGAGTCTTTCCACAACATCAGCACTGATGAACTTTCAGCCCTCCACGACCTTAGTAACGACTCTTCCATCACTATCAAACCAGCCGACAAGGGCGGGGCTATAGTAATAATGCCCACAGTGATGTACAATTCTGAATGCCTACGCCTACTAAATAATGACCATCACTACAAGAGACTATCAAGGGACCCAACAGAAGAGGTCAGGGAAGAGATCACTTTCCTTGTGGACAAGGGCATGAACAATGGTTGGATCACCAAACATGAGGCCTCCTTCCTCACTCAACCTGATCCAAAAACTCAGTATTTCTATATTCTGCCCAAAATCCACAAGGACAAGCATCCACCCCCGGGGAGACCAATTGTTTCCGGGATTGGTTCTTTGCTGGAACCTCTGTCGCAATTCTGCGACTGGTTTCTTCAACCTTTCGTGAAACAAATTCCCACCTACCTAAAAGACACAACAGACGTGCTCTCCCTTTTAAACACCTTAGAATTTGACAAAGATAGCGAACATCTCATGACATTGGATGTGGAGTCGCTATACACCAATATTCCACAAGAAGCAACTCTCGAAGTGGTCAGCGATCTATTAAATAAGGGCACCTGGAATTACATCACCCCTCCAGAATTCATCCTGGATTTAGCCCATTTAGCTCTCACCAGAAATTTCTTGGAGTTCGACAAGAACTTCTTCTTACAGATCCAGGGCACCTCAATGGGGAGCACCTTTGCACCCAGCCTGGCATGCCTATACGTGGATCACTTCGAGAAAGCAATGGTACTTACCGAAGAAAACCCATATATCAACCATATCAGGTTATGGAAAAGATATATCGATGACATCCTGATTATCTGGAGAGGTACAAGGGAAGAAGCAACCATCTTCATCACGTGGCTTAACACCCTTAATCCCTTTCTAAGATTCACAGCCACAGTAGGCAACCCGGCAGTCTCCTTTCTCGACCTACTAATAACTGAGAGAAATGGCTCCCTTATAACAGAAGTGTATTACAAGCCCACTGATAGGAACACTCTCCTCCAGTTTCAGAGCTTTCATCCACGCTCCCTTAGGGAAAACCTCCCAGTGGGGCAATACCTCTGCCTTAGACGGAACTGTACGGAACTAACGGACTACAAAAAGCATGCTCAGCTACTTAGTGGCAAACTTCGAGCAAGAGGATACCCGGATCACCTATTGAGGAGAGCAGATAAACGGGCCCGTGTGAGCCCTAGAGAGACTCTACTGCACCCAAGCAGTCGAAGCAGTAAGGGGAACCCCTTGATCTGTGTGACCACATTCAACCCAGCGTCCAACATGATCAAAAAGATAATAAATGAAGACTGGAAAATCCTCACCTCTGGTGGTCTCCCTTTTGAGATCCCCATGAATGCCTACAGAAAGGCAAAAAGCATCCGTGATATGATCGTGCACACCCGCCCTCGGATAAATCCAACCACAAGCAGACAGAAGACCCTCTGGGACCTTCCCCCTCCCAAAGGACATTACCCTTGCGGCAATTGCAGTGTTTGCACCTTTACTAAGAAAACCCTCACACTTGACTTGGGATTACAAACACCCTGGGAGCTTAGGCAACTAACGAACTGCAACAGTAAAAATGTGGTGTATATGATCACATGCCCTTGTGACAAGAAATACATTGGGATGACGACCCGAAGAGTGGGCACACGCATCTGCGAGCATAGAAGCACCATCCGGTGCAAAAGAGATGCCACAAGACTCACAGAGCACTATATCTCCAACAATCACCATCCTGATGATATGCAGTGGGTGGTACTGGATCAACTTAAATCCACAGCAATCAATGCCAAACACAAGCTCCTAATGTATGAACAGAGATGGATTTGGAGGCTGCGAACAGACACCCTAGGACTAAATGACAATATTCAATGGTCAGCTCTATGCTGATGACTTAAAATACCAAAAATGAGACCTCTGTTCTATGACAACTCACCTAGGATTATAACTAGTATTAGATAACTTGACTGACATTCCTCGAACCCTGCTTATCCCCATTGAGGGACCTATTCATTTTCATACTTGTGTATCATAACCTTACCTGACCTACCAGAGCAGTTCCCCCCACCCCTAGTAGACTAGCCATTGCCGTTCTTTCACCCTTCCTTTCCCCCCCCCTTGTTTTTTTCCCCCCCTCCTTTTCTTTCTTTTCTATTTTCTAAACATCATCTGGATTTCCCCCACTCCCCGCCCCTGGGGTTTGTCTCCCTCCTTTCTTTCCATATTTTTCTTCCTCTTCTTTCCCCCTCCTTTCCCCCCCCTCGTCTTATCCTTCCTGCCTTCTCTGTCCAAAACCTCCTCTCCCCTTCCCTGCTTTAAAGCCCCCCCCCTTTTTTTTTATAATTTCCCCTTTTTTCTATTCATTTCATCTCCCTCGGTCTTTCTTTCCCTTCTTCTTCCCAGGCTTTCCTTTTTTCCCCCCCCCCACTTTCTCCTCTCTTTCTTTCCTTTTTTTCTATTCATTTCATCTCCCTCTGTCTTTCTTTCCCTTTTTCTTCCCAGGCTTTCCTTGTTTTCCCCCCCTTCTTTTTTTCCCCCCCTCCACTTTCTCCTCTCTTTCTTTCTTTCTTCCCCCTACCCTTCTGCTCTCTTCCCCTTCGTCCTCTCCTTTACCCCGTCTTTCTATTTTAGCCCCAGCGCTGTTCCCCGCCCTCAGTCCCGCATTGCCAGTCTCCTTCTTCTCCTCTTTCTCTCCCTTCCTCTCTTTTATTGTTTTTCCCCCCTCTTTAGTGTTCCCCCTCTTCCCCTGTTTCCCCCCCCCTTTCTTTCCCCCTTCCCATTCTTTTTCTCTCTTTTCTTTCTCCTGGTCGCCCTCCTTGGACGACCAGGCCCTTTTCCCCCCGTGGGACTCACTTCCCCAGAGTCCCACGGGTCCAGTGGCGCGCCGCGCATTGCGAGACGCGTCACTGCAGGACGGTTGCCCGTGCGCGCTAGCCGCGCCGCGGGCGGGGCGTCCTGTTCCTCCTCACTGTCACCATACGCGACGCTCCCCGCGGGGCCCCGTATCCGGGTGCCCCCGCGGGGCGGTGCGCTTTACTTAGACCAATCGGGGCCCCTGAGGCTCCGCACGCTGCACAGCCCCCGAGGGGGCGCGGCTTTTCCCGACGCACTGGGTTCTTCGACGCGCAGCACACCTGAGTGTAACTACCGGGCACCGCCCCTGACCTCTGCAGCTCCGCATCGATTGGCTTGAGCTCCTCATAAAGACCTGGCAAGCCGGTCAGACAGTACCAGAGCGGCCTGGCTCCGGCACATAGGTACCCCCCATGGTATTCCCTTTGGCGTGGTAAGTGTGGGCTATTTTGGCCTGGGAAATCTTCATTTTCTTTTCCTTTCATTGCTACCGGTCATCCTTCTGGTAGCCTCTTCTATCTGTATTTCCTCTGCTTTCTTTCTTTTTCCTTTTTTCCTTTTCTTCCTTCTTCTTTTTCTTTTTCTTTCTTTTTTTCACTGTGACATTCCTTCTCTCTCTCTCCTTACCTAGATCTTTCTCTTTACCTTTTCACCCCTTGCCCTTTCCTTACCTCACTAACATGCCCTATTGGCTTCCCCCTGACTGTAGCGCACCCTGCGCAGTTTCCTCCTTTCTGCTAGCACACTATGCGTCCTTAGCTCTCTTTCTTCCCCTTGTCCCCTCTTGCTAAACCCTTAATCTCCTCAGAGTGTGACTACAAGGGAACCCCCCCCCCCCCGGTTCTAGCCAGACCAGAGGCAATACGCCCCCAGCTCCGGGGTAAGTCACAATTGCTTGCATGTGTGCGTGCATTTTTTCATTTTCTCACTGATTGCTGTGTCGTGTGCTGTGGTTTGCCCCCTCTCTGTCACTCTGAATTAATTGTGATTTATTTATCAATTACTATAGGCCTACCCCACCGTGAACTACCTGTTCAGGTAGGCCACACACTTTCACTTTGAGCACCGCACTTATTACAGGTGCTCCGACCCTGACGAATGCCCCTTACCCACCAGCACTTAGTGAGGGCAGAAACATGTTGGTCATGTTCAACCCCTTTTAGACTCCAAGAGACATTATCCTCTAACGAGCCTTCCCCCTTAGTTTTAGTCTTACCAACATGCACCACCAATAAAACTAACAAGAGCCACCGGTGACATGTTAGGTAATTTTATTATTCACCCCCTCTGGATCACTGTAACTATCCAGTCAATTCAATTTCAGCACTCCCTCTGGTTCTTTTAACCAGAGGTCGAGCCGCCTGAGTAGTATCATCTTACTTAGGTGGGGCTAGGTGGTCATATGATGAAGCAAGACACTATTATGTGTGTGAGACCACCTAGTCCGTAAAGGAAAATCCCCTGCTACTCCTGTAGGGCAACACAGCACCCCCTATCAAGCAACCTAATGCAACCAGGAACTGGTTAAAGACTAACCCAGTCTTACCCCCTGTTCCTACTACCCCACACCTTTTGTGATTACTTAGTTTCTTTTGGGAGGCGGTGTGGGTTAGCCTTGCTTCCCTTGCTCTCTTTCTGTGTATTTGTTGCTATTGTATTTTTTGCCACATAGTTGATGGTGGTCTTGACTGCTGTCATTGCCATGTACAGATGTGCATTCACAATTCCTTGATGGTGAAGTGGGGCAACATGGTTATACATGCAAGTGTCCAAATGTGGAGTGGAATTAGCAGTTCTACCATGGTTGGGAGTGTTGCATTGGGGTTGCTGTAGTACTTGCTGCAGTGTGAGAAATCCATGCACTGGTGGGCCTCTGTGGGAATCATGTTAGTGGAAAGGTGTGGCATGCAAGGGAGGGTATTGGGTTCAGGGTGGAGTGGTGCATATAAGGGTGGGGGATGACAGGGTAGTGAGGGTAAATCCTGTACAGGAGTAAATAGTGCGCGGGAAGTGTTGTTGACTTACCAGAGTCCAGTCCTCCTGGTATTCCCATCAGGCCCTCTGGTTGTAGGATAGCCCAGGTCCTCATCTCCCACGATGAGAACTCTGTGGGAAGAAGTGGGGGCCCACCTCCAGTCTTCTTTAAAGCGATTTGGTGTTGTGATGCCATGGACCGTACCTTTCCCCCGTAGGTCGTTCCACCTCTTCCTAATGTCATCCCTTGTGTGTGTATGGTTTTCCACTGCGCTCACCCTGTTGATGATCCTCTGCCATAACTCCGTTTTCCAGACTATAGATGTCTGCTTGACCTGGGCTCTACTCTGATAATTTCACCAACCATAACCCTCAACTCCTCGTCTGTGAATCATGGGTGTTTTTGTGGTGCCATGGTGGTTGTGTTGTGGGTGGTGGGGTGTGTGATGTGCCGGGATGCAGGGTGTGCTGTTTGTTGGGGTGAGGTTGAGTGCTACGGTGTGTGTGCGCTTTGCGGTGTTTGTGTGCAGTGGTGATGTGCGTGTTGTGTTGCTGATGCTGTTGTGTGTTGTGTGATGCGTGTTCAGTGTGATGGTGCCTATGATATTCAGGTGCAGTGTCTTCTGTTAGTGCGGTCTTTCCTCTCTCTGTCAACTTTTCTGGATGCAAAGGATTGTGAGGGTGTTTAGAGGTGTGCTATAGTGCTGTGATCAGGTGTGTGTATGTGTATCAGGTGTGGGGTGTTCGTATTGTCCAATGTGGTATTGTGTTCTGGTGGAGATGCATTTTTGACAGCGACGGTTCAGACAGCCAATGGATTACTGCGGTGCAAAGACCACAGTGCTGATTTGTGAGTTGTGATATGGAGGCGGGATGTTGTTGGTGTGGCAGTGCTAGCGGTGGAACTGCCTCTCTCCCACTGTTGGTGGAACTGCCTCTCTCCCACTGTCAGTCAGGTCGACGATGTCGGATTTTTGGCTGTTTTTGGGCAGTGTTCTGTTGGTGACTCATAATACGGCGGTCTTCAGACCGCCATTACTGGTGGTCTTTCAGCGCCTGCTTAGACGGTGGTCTTCAGAAAATACCACCAAAGTCATAATGAGCACCAAAGGGTTTGTTTAGTTTAACTATGAAATTATTTAAGTGGAAAAAAATAACTTTTTAGACGTACTCTGGTTTGATTCCTTGCAGTCAGAGCTTTTTGTTTGTGATTTATGTGTGGGGAACACTTGGCCCTGGCGCTAATCACATCAAAAGTTCCATTGTCCCTAGGGACCAGCAGTGTTCTGCTACTATGCCACTATAAACAAGTGTTTGCACTGCACACTACAATTTGTGTTTTTTCTTTTTTTCTTTCTTCATATAGCTACTCCTATTGCTAGTTGTCACCCACCTCAGCAGGCAATAACCATCCAACTGCAGTGCCAGAGGATGGAGGCCATCGTGACCAAATACCACTAGCTGGTGGCCCTTGAGGAGGAGAAAGAGGCACATGCCTCCAGTTCCTCTGACCAGCCTGGCCCACCTCCATCCTGGCCACACCAACACCACTGGCAGCCAAGGTCCACTACTGCCACACAGTGGAACACCACCCTCCCTCTTCATCATCGATATCCATGACAGACTGCCTCCTCCATGGCATTCTATGTGCGCTTCCGATGCTTTGACGTAGTCAGCAGAACCTGGCTCAGTAAGTAGGTGCCACATGCATGCATGGATACCCTCTAAGCCCTTTTATAAATGGACATTTAGCCCTGTGGCATATTTGTTTTAATAAAAAAGCTGTCCTCTGAAATAGTCACATACTGTACATTGACTTTTTCTCCTAGACTTTCCCTAAAGTCCCTTGCCATATATTTCTTTGCTAGGTTACTTTACTTATATCCTCTTTCTGCAAACTAGGTCTGTTTGACTTATTGATTGATGAAGTCTTGCCACCTTTGCAGCACCCAGACACTTATCAAAGTATATACTAGTTAGTTAATAATGCCCTTGTCCTACTACCCTTTGTAAATATTGAATATTGACCGTTCGGCAGGCGGGGAGGGGTTACCTATGCCTACAGCATACACAAAAATCTTAATCTTACTCATCTATTTCTGCTTGCCAAAAAAAGTTCACTTCTCAGTTCTCTTACCTGAATAGGTGAAGGGACGGCTGCTACCACTCTCAATCTTCCAAAATCTTATTGCAAGGTTTCCCAAAGGGCCTTATTAATGGTGGTGGTAACAGTGGACAAGCTCTAACAGGGAAGCCATCACAAGTGACACCCCACTCACATCTATTCTTAATGATGTGAACTCCAACTGTACTAATATTCAGAAGTAGTATCTGTACTGAAAGAAAACATAAAGTTAGGGGGTAATTATCATAATTTATCAAAGATTGAGACCTGGCCCCCACCGTGATGAAAACCCATTTTACAAAAACTAGCAGTAGTAACTTCTAAGCAATGGGGAGCTAGTATTTAGTTTATTAAAGTACTTAAAACTAAACTTACAAAATCCTTGAGTCAGGACTCGGTAGAAGGTTAAGCAAAACAAGGCCTAATTCAGAAGGATAAAGTACATTACCCTTTTGGGATTAGTTTACTCTTGTAGTGTAAGTTTATCACTAATAATATTTCCATCAGTAACTTTATGAGTAGTAACTTTGCAATTAGTATATAATACATATCACTTTAAAAGGAGTAACTTTTGCTTGCTAATAGTTAATTACTGCTAAGGTTACTTACTACTCATAAACCTGCTGGTAGTTCAGTTAAGCTGCAAGGGTGAACTGACACCACAATGTATGATTACCTTTGTGAATCAACCACTTACTGCACACTAGTACTACCTATCGTGGGGACAGGCATTGTTCATGATGATGTTGTTGTTGATAGTGTACATAAATGCCAAATTGGTTGGTACTTTGCATTCTTCTTCTCGGAATGTCTGTCTTGGGTGCATGGCTGATCTGGTCTGGTCTGGTAAGGTAAGCAGGAGTGTTATGGAGCTTTCCTGCAGAAGAAGGGATGGCCTGTGGATTGCCAAATGGTAAATGTCAATATTGTAGAGTCAAGGAGAAGGTAAGCTCCATGAGGACAACATGGCAGAGCAAGATCATAGGCTGGTACAATCATGACTCATGTGTGATTAACTGAGAAGTGAGCACAATTTTACAACCAATCCCAAACAAGTAGCTGCATGTACCTGGCTGATCAATCTCATAACTATTGTAACATTTATCTGAGTGAGTCTATCATGTGACCTGTCTCAAGCTACAGGTTAGAGGAGTTTGACATTTGAACCAGTGTGAAAGGGGCAATCACATTAAGGCATAGTCACCCAACAGACCCCAAACATTGCCAATCATTAAAATTAAGTTTACAAATTAGTTGAAGAACACCCTCAATGTCTGCCACCCATGAATCATCATCACTCACACTCACTCCATATACATCACTCATTGGTGAAATAGATTCCTGTTCCAAGCATGGTGGTACACATTTGTTTATTGCATCTTGTAATATTCTCTGTGTTCCTTTAACAACTCCGTAGTTAAAGAACGCAGAGAATGAGAATGTTGAGGTGTGAGTTCTGAACAAGTCAGTTAGTGTTGGCTGGCTTGGGAAGAAGTCGCGTTTGTTTGTCCACCATTAAAGCCTCTATATCTTTTGTTACAAGGACTCCGTGTGTGTGGCCTCATTACAATATTTTGGCGATGAGCGCCAGCCACATTTATAGAGGACAATGAGGTGAGCGAGGGCGCGATTGGAGTGGACCCGTATGCTTTGGCAGACGCGTGCTGCGCATTTTTTCCCTGTGCTCATTTGTTCTTGGCGCGCCGCAGCCCTGTACTGTTAAGAAGACTCCTAGACGGTGTCACTTACCGTGGAGACTCCTGGAGTACGCTGGCATACCGGGACTGTTTGGGTGTCTCATGGTCTTCACGCGCTGGAGCACAACGGTTGGATTTCCCACCTTCCTGTTGCTCGAGGCACACATCGGTGACCTGGCGGAAGCAAAGAACCCATCTACACTGTGATTGGAGGTAATCAGTGTGGTGGTGGGACTGGACAGAGGAAAGGCCCTTAGCAACCACGCTGTGAAACCCGTTTAGTTTTTGTTTTTTTGTTTTCCTTGCTTTTACTGGAATAGAGGAAAGTACCTTAGCAACCACTTGGGAGAGAGACAGCATTACAAAGGCTATTGGAGTGTTATCTTCGAGAAATTTGAGATGTCTTCTGCCATCAACATTCCAGCTCCATTTTTGGACCATAAATCTCAGTCATCCGTCCAATGGGAGGAATGGATAGATCTTTTTGAGAACTATGTGGTAGCATTAGATGGACAAAACTTCTCTGCGCATAGGAAGAAGGCGTTATTGTTAGGTACTATAGGTACTCATCATATATTCAAATATTTACCGGAAATTTGCAATGATGATGGTCAACCACTAGGAGATGTTTATGAAGAAGCAAAGCTACGGTTGGAGAAGAGGTTTGCTAAAGAAGAAAATATAGTAATGTCACAATATAAATTTTACACTAGACCACAAAAAGAGGTTGAGTCGGTAGAAGACTTTATTTTATTAACAAGAAAGGGGGTGGTAGCCCTGAAAGTGAAGAAGAAGTTGCAGTAGTTGTAGGAAAGTACCATCTTGCCTGGCATGTTACCCCCATTTTTCACTGTATATATGTTGTTTTAGTTGTATGTGTCACTGGGACCCTGGTAACCCAGGGCCCCAGTGCTCATAAGTGTGCCTGAATGTGTTACCTGTGTAGTGACTAACTGTCTCACTGAGGCTCTGCTAATCAGAACCTCAGTGGTTATGCTCTCTCATTTCTTTCCAAATTGTCACTGACAGGCTAGTGACCATTTTTACCAATTTACATTGGCTTACTGGTACACCCTTATAATTCCCTAGTATATGGTACTGAGGTACCCAGGGTATTGGGGTTCCAGGAGATCCCTATGGGCTGCAGCATTTCTTTTGCCACCCATAGGGAGCTCTGACAAATCTTACACAGGCCTGCCACTGCAGCCTGAGTGAAATAACGTCCACTCAGACTCAGGTGAGAGCCTTCCTAGGCCTCACTGGGTATTACAGGAGGTTCATTAGGAACTATGGCTCCATTGCAGCCCCTCTTAATGACCTCACATCCAAGAAAATGCCTAAAAAGGTATTATGGACAGCAAACTGTCAGAAAGCTTTTGAGGAGCTGAAGCAGGCCATGTGCTCTGCACCTGTCCTGAAAAGCCCTTGTTACTCTAAAAAATTCTATGTCCAAACTGATGCATCTGAATTAGGAGTAGGGGCAGTCCTATCACAACTTAATTCTGAGGGCCAGGATCAACCTGTTGCTTTTATTAGTAGAAGGTTGACCCCTAGAGAAAAGCGTTGGTCTGCCATTGAGAGGGAGGCCTTTGCTGTGGTCTGGGCTCTGAAGAAGTTGAGGCCATACCTGTTTGGCACTCACTTCATTGTTCAGACAGACCACAAACCTCTACTTTGGCTAAAACAAATGAAAGGTGAAAATCCTAAATTGTTGAGGTGGTCCATATCCCTACAGGGAATGGACTATACAGTGGAACATAGACCTGGGAGTAGCCACTCCAATGCAGATGGACTCTCCAGATATTTCCACTTAGACAATGAAGACTCATCAGGTAATGGCTAGTCTTATTGTCCTTCGTTTGGGGGGGGGGTTGTGTAGGAAAGTACCATCTTGCCTGGCATGTTACCCCCATTTTTCACTGTATATATGTTGTTTTAGTTGTATGTGTCACTGGGACCCTGGTAACCCAGGGCCCCAGTGCTCATAAGTGTGCCTGAATGTGTTACCTGTGTAGTGACTAACTGTCTCACTGAGGCTCTGCTAATCAGAACCTCAGTGGTTATGCTCTCTCATTTCTTTCCAAATTGTCACTGACAGGCTAGTGACCATTTTTACCAATTTACATTGGCTTACTGGAACACCCTTATAATTCCCTAGTATATGGTACTGAGGTACCCAGGGTATTGGGGTTCCAGGAGATCCCTATGGGCTGCAGCATTTCTTTTGCCACCCATAGGGAGCTCTGACAAATCTTACACAGGCCTGCCACTGCAGCCTGAGTGAAATAACGTCCACGTTATTTCACAGCCATTTTACACTGCACTTAAGTAACTTATAAGTCACCTATATGTCTAACCTTTACCTGGTAAAGGTTAGGTGCAAAGTTACTTAGTGTGAGGGCACCCTGGCACTAGCCAAGGTGCCCCCACATTGTTCAGAGCCAATTCACTGAACTTTGTGAGTGCGGGGACACCATTACACGCGTGCACTACATATAGGTCACTACCTATATGTAGCTTCACCATGGTAACTCCGAATATGGCCATGTAACATGTCTATGATCATGGAATTGCCCCCTCTATGCCATCCTGGCATTGTTGTTACAATTCCATGATCCCAGTGGTCTGTAGCACAGACCCTGGTACTGCCAGACTGCCCTTCCTGGGGTTTCTCTGCAGCTGCTGCTGCTGCCAACCCCTCAGACAGGCAGCTGCCCTCCTGGGGTCCAGCCAGGCCTGGCCCAGGATGGCAGAACAAAGAACTTCCTCTGAGAGAGGGTGTGACACCCTCTCCCTTTGGAAAATGGTGTGAAGGCAGGGGAGGAGTAGCCTCCCCCAGCCTCTGGAAATGCTTTGTTGGGCACAGATGTGCCCAATTCTGCATAAGCCAGTCTACACCGGTTCAGGGACCCCTTAGCCCCTGCTCTGGCGCGAAACTGGACAAAGGAAAGGGGAGTGACCACTCCCCTGACCTGCACCTCCCCTGGGAGGTGTCCAGAGCTCCTCCAGTGTGCTCCAGACCTCTGCCATCTTGGAAACAGAGGTGCTGCTGGCACACTGGACTGCTCTGAGTGGCCAGTGCCACCAGGTGACGTCAGAGACTCCTTGTGATAGGCTCCTTCAGGTGTTAGTAGCCTTTCCTCTCTCCTAGGTAGCCAAACCCTCTTTTCTGGCTATTTAGGGTCTCTGTCTCTGGGGAAACTTTAGATAACGAATGCATGAGCTCAGCCGAGTTCCTCTGCATCTCCCTCTTCACCTTCTGATAAGGAATCGACCGCTGACCGCGCTGGAAGCCTGCAAACCTGCAACATAGTAGCAAAGACGACTACTGCAACTCTGCAACGCTGATCCTGCCGCCTTCTCGACTGTTTTCCTGCTTGTGCATGCTGTGGGGGTAGCCTGCCTCCTCTCTGCACCAGAAGCTCCGAAGAAATCTCCCGTGGGTCGACGGAATCTTCCCCCTGCAACCGCAGGCACCAAAAAGCTGCATTACCGGTCCCTTGGGTCTCCTCTCAGCACGACGAGCGAGGTCCCTTGAATCCAGCGACACCGTCCAAGTGACCCCCACAGTCCAGTGACTCTTCAGCCCAAGTTTGGTGGAGGTAAGTCCTTGCCTCACCTCGCTGGGCTGCATTGCTGGGAACCGCGACTTTGCAAGCTACTCCGGCCCCTGTGCACTTCCGGCGGAAATCCTTCGTGCACAGCCAAGCCTGGGTCCACGGCACTCTAACCTGCATTGCACGACTTTCTAAGTTGGTCTCCGGCGACGTGGGACTCCTTTGTGCAACTTCGGCGAGCACCGTTTCACGCATCCTCGTAGTGCCTGTTTCTGGCACTTCTCCGGGTGCTACCTGCTTCAATGAGGGCTCCTTGTCTTGCTCGACGTCCCCTCTCTCTGCAGGTCCAATTTGCGACCTCCTGGTCCCTCCTGGGCCCCAGCAGCGTCCAAAAACGCCAAACGCACGATTTGCGTGTAGCATGGCTTGTTGGCGTCCATCCGGCGGGAAAACACTTCTGCACAACTTTCCAAGGCGTGGGGGATCCATCCTCCAAAGGGGAAGTCTCTAGCCCTTGTCGTTCCTGCAGTATTCACAGTTCTTCAGCCTAGTAAGAGCTTCTTTGCACCAACCGCTGGCATTTCTTGGGCATCTGCCCATCTCCGAGCTGCTTGTGACTTTTGGACTTGGTCCCCTTGTTCCACAGGTACCCTCAGTCAGGAATCCATCGTTGTTGCATTGCTGATTTGTGTTTTCCTTGCATTTTCCCTCTAACACGACTATTTTGTCCTTAGGGGAACTTTAGTGCACTTTGCACTCACTTTTCAGGGTCTTGGGGAGGGTTATTTTTCTAACTCTCACTATTTTCTAATAGTCCCAGCGACCCTCTACAAGGTCACATAGGTTTGGGGTCCATTCGTGGTTCGCATTCCACTTCTGGAGTATATGGTTTGTGTTGCCCCTATCCCTATGTTTCCCCATTGCATCCTATTGTAACTATACATTGTTTGCACTGTTTTCTAAGACTATACTGCATATTTTTGCTATTGTGTATATATATCTTGTGTATATTTCCTATCCTCTCACTGAGGGTACACTCTAAGATACTTTGGCATATTGTCATAAAAATAAAGTACCTTTATTTTTAGTATAACTGTGTATTGTGTTTTCTTATGATATTGTGCATATGACACTAAGTGGTACTGTAGTAGCTTCACACGTCTCCTAGTTCAGCCTGAGCTGCTTTGCTAAGCTACCATTATCTATCAGCCTAAGGTGCTAGACACCCTATACACTAATAAGGGATAACTGGGCCTGGTGCAAGGTGCAAGTACCCCTTGGTACTCACTACAAGCCAGTCCAGCCTCCTACATTGGTTGTGCAGCGGTGGGATAAGTGCTTTGAGACTACTTACCACTCTTGTCATTGTACTTTTCATAAGAGAAAAATATACAAAACAAGGTCAGTGTATATACACATAGCCAAAAAGTTTTGCATTTCCTCTTTTCACTCTTTTCTAAGTGCTGAAAAGTACTTCTAAACTTTCAAAAAGTTCTTAAAAGTTTAAAAAGTTTTTTCTGTCTTTCCAAAAAGTTCTGAAAACTTTTTTCTCTTTGTCTATCACTTTAACTCTCTCTAAAAAATGTCTGGCACAGGCCAAAAAGTTGAACTGTCCAAACTTGCATATGATCACCTTAGCTGGAAAGGAGCAAGGAGTCTCTGCATAGAGAGAGGTTTGAGTGTAGGGAAGAATCCTTCTTTAGAACTGTTAATTAATATGCTTAGAGTACAGGATAAGGCCATAAGTGCCCAATCTGTAGAAAAAGTAGCTAATGGTTCTCAATCTGATCCAGGGACTCCCCCAGGAAAAGGTTCAGGGAAGAAACTTCTCAGCCTGCCCATTACTAGACAGTCTAGCATAGTTGGTACAGAGGTTGAATCACACCATACTGATGGTGTGCTCTCACATTATACTGGTAGCCAAGCTGTTAGGGTGCCCTCTGTAAGGGACAGGTCTCCTTCTGTTCATTCCCATCATACCTCTGTATCTAGAAATGTCCCTCCCACCCACCCTGATGACAGATTGTTAGAAAGGGAGCTCAATAGATTGAGAGTGGAGCAAACCAGACTGAAGCTCAAGAAGCAACAGCTGGATTTGGATAGACAGTCTTTAGAAATAGAGAGGGAAAGACAGAAGATGGGTTTAGATACCCATGGTGGCAGCAGCAGTATTCCCCATAGTCATCCTGCAAAAGAGCATGATTCCAGGAATCTGCATAAGATAGTTCCCCCTTACAAGGAGGGGGATGACATTAACAAGTGGTTTGCTGCACTTGAGAGGGCCTGTGTTGTACAGGATGTCCCTCAAAAGCAGTGGGCTGCTATCCTATGGCTATCATTTACTGGAAAAGGTAGGGATAGGCTCCTTACTGTAAAAGAAAATGATGCTAACAATTTCCAAGTTCTTAAGAATGCACTCCTGGATGGTTATGGCTTAACCACTGAACAGTACAGGATAAAGTTCAGAGATACCAAAAAGGAGTCTTCACAAGACTGGGTTGATTTCATTGACCAAGCAGTGAAGGCCTTGGAGGGGTGGTTACATGGCAGTAAAGTTACTGATTATGACAGCCTGTATAACTTAATCCTGAGAGAGCATATTCTTAATAATTGTGTGTCTGATTTGTTGCACCAGTACTTGGTGGACTCTGATCTGACCTCTCCCCAAGAATTGGGAAAGAAGGCAGACAAATGGGTCAGAACAAGAGTGAACAGAAAAGTTCATACAGGGGGTGACAAAGATGGCAACAAAAAGAAGGATGGTAAGTCTTCTGACAAGGGTGGGGACAAATCTAAAAATGAGTCTTCATCAGGCCCACAAAAACACTCTGGTGGGGGTGGTGGGCCCAAATCCTCCTTTAATCAGAACAAGGAAAAGAAACCATGGTGCTATTTATGTAAAATAAAAGGCCATTGGACAACAGATCCCAGTTGTCCAAAGAAAGGCACCACAGCTCCTACCACTACAACCCCTACTGCTACACCTAGTGTCCCTACTAATAGCAGTGGTGGTGGGAGCAAACCTACTAATAGCCAATCCAAGGGAGTAGCTGGGCTCACTTTTGGTAATTTAGTTGGGGTTGGTCTGATTAGGGAGACCACAGAGGCTACTTTAGTCTCTGAAGGGGCTATTGACTTAGCCACTTTGGTTGCTTGCCCCCATAACTTGGAGAAGTACAAGCAACTAACCCTAATAAATGGTGTTGAGGTCCAGGCCTACAGGGACACAGGTGCCAGTGTCACAATGGTGATTGAGAAACTGGTGCACCCTGAACAACACATACTTGGACACCAGTACCAAGTAACCGATGCTCACAACATAACACAAAGCCACCCCATGGCTGTTGTAAATCTCAACTGGGGGGGGGTATCTGGTCCAAAGAAAGTTGTGGTAGCTTCAGATTTACCTGTAGACTGTCTATTAGGGAACGATTTGGAGACATCAGCTTGGTCAGATGTGGAGTTGGAGGCCCATGCAGCAATGCTGGGCATCCCAGGGCATATTTTTGCTTTGACAAGGGCTCAGGCCAAAAATCAAAAAGGACAGGGAAGCTTGGATCCTGGAACAATGGACCAAGTGCTCCCTAAAGCTAGGGCTAGTAGAAGCAAACCACTTCCTACTATCCCTCCCTCTACAGGGGATTCTACTTCTGAGGAAGAAGAATTCCCTCCCTGTGCAGAACCTACACCAGAGGAGCTGGAAGCAGACACTGCTGAGCTTTTGGGTGAAGGGGGGCCTGCCAGAGAGGAGCTGAGTGTGGCACAGCAAACCTGTCCCACATTAGAGGGTCTCAGACAGCAAGCTGTCAAACAGGCTAATGGGGATGTCAGTGACTCACACAGAGTTTACTGGGAGGACAACCTCTTGTACACTGAGCATAGGGATCCTAAACCTGGAGCTGCCAGGAGATTAGTGATTCCTCAGGAGTACAGAAAGTTCCTCCTAACACTGGCACATGACATTCCCTTAGCTGGGCACCTGGGTCAAATGAAAACTTGGGACAGATTGGTACCATTGTTTCATTGGCCTAGGATGTCTGAGGACACAAAAGAATTTTGTAAGTCCTGTGAAACCTGTCAAGCCAGTGGCAAAACAGGTGGCACTCCAAAGGCACCCCTTATCCCACTGCCTGTGGTTGGGGTTCCCTTTGAAAGGGTAGGGGTTGACATAGTTGGCCCCCTTGACCCTCCTACTGCTTCAGGCAATAGGTTTATCTTAGTGGTAGTGGACCATGCCACAAGATATCCTGAAGCAATTCCTTTAAGGACCACTACAGCTCCTGCAGTGGCAAAGGCCCTCCTGGGAATATTTTCCAGGGTGGGCTTCCCAAAGGAAGTAGTATCAGACAGGGGAAGCAATTTCATGTCTGCATACTTAAAGGCCATGTGGAAGGAGTGTGGTGTAACTTACAAGTTCACAACACCCTATCATCCACAAACAAATGGACTGGTGGAGAGATTTAATAAAACTCTCAAAGGCATGATTATGGGACTCCCTGAAAAACTCCGCAGGAGATGGGATATCCTTCTACCATGCCTCCTTTTTGCCTACAGGGAGGTACCCCAGAAAGGAGTGGGCATCAGCCCCTTTGAACTTCTTTTTGGACACCCTGTTAGGGGTCCACTCACACTTGTAAAGGAGGGTTGGGAACAACCTTTAAAAGCTCCTAAGCAGGATATTGTGGATTATGTACTTGGCCTCAGATCAGGGATGGCTGAGTACATGAAAAAGGCCAGTAAAAACCTTCAGGCCAGCCAAGAGCTCCAGAAGCAATGGCATGATCAGAAGGCTGTTTTGGTTCAGTACCAACCAGGGCAGAAAGTGTGGGTCTTGGAGCCTGTGGCCCCAAGAGCACTCCAAGATAAATGGAGTGGACCCCACACAATTGTTGAAAAGAAGGGTGAAGTCACCTACTTGGTTGACTTAGGCACTGCCAGGAGTCCCCTTAGGGTGCTCCATGTCAACCGCCTGAAACCCTACTATGACAGGGCTGATCTCACCCTGCTCATGGCAACAGATGAGGGACAGGAAGAAGACAGTGATCCTCTACCTGATCTCTTCTCTTCCACAGAACAAGATGCTCTTGTGGAAGGTGTAGTTTTGGCTGATTGTCTTACTGCTGAGCAGAAAGATAATTGCATAAATCTCCTAGGACAATTTTCAGAACTCTTCTCCATTGTGCCAGGCACCACTTCTTGGTGTGAGCACACTATAGATACTGGAGACAGTTTACCTGTCAAAAGTAAGATCTATAGGCAGCCTGACCATGTCAGGGACTGCATAAAGCAAGAGGTTCAGAAAATGTTGGAACTAGGAGTGGTTGAGCACTCTGACAGTCCATGGGCTTCTCCTGTGGTACTGGTACCAAAACCCAATTCTAAAGATGGAAAGAAGGAAATTAGGTTTTGTGTAGACTATAGAGGTCTCAACTTGGTAAC
Organism: Pleurodeles waltl; assembly: GCF_031143425.1. Classification (NCBI taxonomy): domain Eukaryota; kingdom Metazoa; phylum Chordata; class Amphibia; order Caudata; family Salamandridae; genus Pleurodeles; species Pleurodeles waltl. The sequence goes on from NC_090444.1 coordinate 1,599,486,907, forward strand.
CAAAACAGATGCTCACCCTATACCCAGGGCAGATGAGCTAATAGATACACTGGCATCTGCCAAGTATCTAAGCACTTTTGATTTGACTGCAGGGTATTGGCAGATCAAAATGTCAGAAGATGCTAAACCTAAAACTGCATTTTCTACCATTGGAGGACATTACCAGTTTACTGTAATGCCTTTTGGTTTGAAAAATGCACCTGCCACTTTTCAGAGGTTGGTGAACACAGTCCTGCAAGGGCTGGAAGCTTTCAGTGCAGCATATTTGGATGATATAGCTGTCTTTAGCTCCAGCTGGGATGATCACCTGGTCCACCTATGGAAAGTTTTGGAGGCCCTGCAAAAGGCAGGCCTCACTATCAAGGCTTCAAAGTGCCAGATAGGGCAGGGTAAGGTGGTTTATCTGGGACACCTTGTTGGTGGGGAACAGATTGCACCACTTCAGGGGAAAATCCAAACTATTATTGATTGGGTTCCCCCTACCACTCAGACTCAGGTGAGAGCCTTCCTAGGCCTCACTGGGTATTACAGGAGGTTCATTAGGAACTATGGCTCCATTGCAGCCCCTCTTAATGACCTCACATCCAAGAAAATGCCTAAAAAGGTATTATGGACAGCAAACTGTCAGAAAGCTTTTGAGGAGCTGAAGCAGGCCATGTGCTCTGCACCTGTCCTGAAAAGCCCTTGTTACTCTAAAAAATTCTATGTCCAAACTGATGCATCTGAATTAGGAGTAGGGGCAGTCCTATCACAACTTAATTCTGAGGGCCAGGATCAACCTGTTGCTTTTATTAGTAGAAGGTTGACCCCTAGAGAAAAGCGTTGGTCTGCCATTGAGAGGGAGGCCTTTGCTGTGGTCTGGGCTCTGAAGAAGTTGAGGCCATACCTGTTTGGCACTCACTTCATTGTTCAGACAGACCACAAACCTCTACTTTGGCTAAAACAAATGAAAGGTGAAAATCCTAAATTGTTGAGGTGGTCCATATCCCTACAGGGAATGGACTATACAGTGGAACATAGACCTGGGAGTAGCCACTCCAATGCAGATGGACTCTCCAGATATTTCCACTTAGACAATGAAGACTCATCAGGTAATGGCTAGTCTTATTGTCCTTCGTTTGGGGGGGGGGTTGTGTAGGAAAGTACCATCTTGCCTGGCATGTTACCCCCATTTTTCACTGTATATATGTTGTTTTAGTTGTATGTGTCACTGGGACCCTGGTAACCCAGGGCCCCAGTGCTCATAAGTGTGCCTGAATGTGTTACCTGTGTAGTGACTAACTGTCTCACTGAGGCTCTGCTAATCAGAACCTCAGTGGTTATGCTCTCTCATTTCTTTCCAAATTGTCACTGACAGGCTAGTGACCATTTTTACCAATTTACATTGGCTTACTGGAACACCCTTATAATTCCCTAGTATATGGTACTGAGGTACCCAGGGTATTGGGGTTCCAGGAGATCCCTATGGGCTGCAGCATTTCTTTTGCCACCCATAGGGAGCTCTGACAAATCTTACACAGGCCTGCCACTGCAGCCTGAGTGAAATAACGTCCACGTTATTTCACAGCCATTTTACACTGCACTTAAGTAACTTATAAGTCACCTATATGTCTAACCTTTACCTGGTAAAGGTTAGGTGCAAAGTTACTTAGTGTGAGGGCACCCTGGCACTAGCCAAGGTGCCCCCACATTGTTCAGAGCCAATTCACTGAACTTTGTGAGTGCGGGGACACCATTACATGCGTGCACTACATATAGGTCACTACCTATATGTAGCTTCACCATGGTAACTCCGAATATGGCCATGTAACATGTCTATGATCATGGAATTGCCCCCTCTATGCCATCCTGGCATTGTTGGTACAATTCCATGATCCCAGTGGTCTGTAGCACAGACCCTGGTACTGCCAGACTGCCCTTCCTGGGGTTTCTCTGCAGCTGCTGCTGCTGCCAACCCCTCAGACAGGCAGCTGCCCTCCTGGGGTCCAGCCAGGCCTGGCCCAGGATGGCAGAACAAAGAACTTCCTCTGAGAGAGGGTGTGACACCCTCTCCCTTTGGAAAATGGTGTGAAGGCAGGGGAGGAGTAGCCTCCCCCAGCCTCTGGAAATGCTTTGTTGGGCACAGATGTGCCCAATTCTGCATAAGCCAGTCTACACCGGTTCAGGGACCCCTTAGCCCCTGCTCTGGCGCGAAACTGGACAAAGGAAAGGGGAGTGACCACTCCCCTGACCTGCACCTCCCCTGGGAGGTGTCCAGAGCTCCTCCAGTGTGCTCCAGACCTCTGCCATCTTGGAAACAGAGGTGCTGCTGGCACACTGGACTGCTCTGAGTGGCCAGTGCCACCAGGTGACGTCAGAGACTCCTTGTGATAGGCTCCTTCAGGTGTTAGTAGCCTTTCCTCTCTCCTAGGTAGCCAAACCCTCTTTTCTGGCTATTTAGGGTCTCTGTCTCTGGGGAAACTTTAGATAACGAATGCATGAGCTCAGCCGAGTTCCTCTGCATCTCCCTCTTCACCTTCTGATAAGGAATCGACCGCTGACCGCGCTGGAAGCCTGCAAACCTGCAACATAGTAGCAAAGACGACTACTGCAACTCTGTAACGCTGATCCTGCCGCCTTCTCGACTGTTTTCCTGCTTGTGCATGCTGTGGGGGTAGCCTGCCTCCTCTCTGCACCAGAAGCTCCGAAGAAATCTCCCGTGGGTCGACGGAATCTTCCCCCTGCAACCGCAGGCACCAAAAAGCTGCATTACCGGTCCCTTGGGTCTCCTCTCAGCACGACGAGCGAGGTCCCTCGAATCCAGCGACACCGTCCAAGTGACCCCCACAGTCCAGTGACTCTTCAGCCCAAGTTTGGTGGAGGTAAGTCCTTGCCTCACCTCGCTGGGCTGCATTGCTGGGAACCGCGACTTTGCAAGCTACTCTGGCCCCTGTGCACTTCCGGCAGAAATCCTTCGTGCACAGCCAAGCCTGGGTCCACGGCACTCTAACCTGCGTTGCACGACTTTCTAAGTTGGTCTCCGGCGACGTGGGACTCCTTTGTGCAACTTCGGCGAGCACCGTTTCACGCATCCTTGTAGTGCCTGTTTCTGGCACTTCTCTGGGTGCTACCTGCTTCAGTGAGGGCTCCTTGTCTTGCTCGACGTCCCCTCTCTCTGCAGGTCCAATTTGCGACCTCCTGGTCCCTCCTGGGCCCCAGCAGCGTCCAAAAACGCCAAACGCACGATTTGCGTGTAGCAAGGCTTGTTGGCGTCCATCCGGCGGGAAAACACTTCTGCACAACTCTCCAAGGTGTGGGGGATCCATCCTCCAAAGGGGAAGTCTCTAGCCCTTGTCGTTCCTGCAGTATTCACAGTTCTTCAGCCTAGTAAGAGCTTCTTTGCACCAACCGCTGGCATTTCTTGGGCATCTGCCCATCTCCGAGCTGCTTGTGACTTTTGGACTTGGTCCCCTTGTTCCACAGGTACCCTCAGTCAGGAATTCATCGTTGTTGCATTGCTGATTTGTGTTTTCCTTGCATTTTCCCTCTAACACGACTATTTTGTCCTTAGGGGAACTTTAGTGCACTTTGCACTCACTTTTCAGGGTCTTGGGGAGGGTTATTTTTCTAACTCTCACTATTTTCTAATAGTCCCAGCGACCCTCTACAAGGTCACATAGGTTTGGGGTCCATTCGTGGTTCGCATTCCACTTCTGGAGTATATGGTTTGTGTTGCCCCTATCCCTATGTTTCCCCATTGCATCCTATTGTAACCATACATTGTTTGCACTGTTTTCTAAGACTATACTGCATATTTTTGCTATTGTGTATATATATCTTGTGTATATTTCCTATCCTCTCACTGAGGGTACACTCTAAGATACTTTGGCATATTGTCATAAAAATAAAGTACCTTTATTTTTAGTATAACTGTGTATTGTGTTTTCTTATGATATTGTGCATATGACACTAAGTGGTACTGTAGTAGCTTCACACGTCTCCTAGTTCAGCCTGAGCTGCTTTGCTAAGCTACCATTATCTATCAGCCTAAGCTGCTAGACACCCTATACACTAATAAGGGATAACTGGGCCTGGTGCAAGGTGCAAGTACCCCTTGGTACTCACTACAAGCCAGTCCAGCCTCCTACAGTAGTTATGAAGAAATCTAATTCTTCTAAGCATTGTGGTACTACATCTAGTAAACAAGGGATCAGGAGTCCACTCTTGTCTAAATCTAAATTCTGTGCAAGGTGTGGAAGTTCAGCTCATACCAGTGATGCTAAATGGTGCTTTGCTGTGAATAAAGAGTGCAGGAAATGTGGTAGTAATGGACACTTTGCTCAGATGTGCAAGGACGTCTTCAATTCAAGAGTTACGGTGGCGGATTTGGCAGAAGAGAGCAGTGTTAGTGATCGCATCTTAGTTGTCCAGTCTCCTGTATCAGAAAGAGGAAGAGAAAACAGACCCAAGGGAATTTTTACCATTGCTGATAAGAAAGTGGAACTAATGGTGGATTCGGGATCACTATATACCATCATACCAAAGTCATTGTTATAACCTGAAGGGGCATATTTATACTCTGTTTGCGCCGGAATTGCATCGGTTTTTTTTACGCAATTCCGGCGCAAAACTAACTCCATATTTATACTTTGGCGTTAGACGCGTCTAGCGGCAAAGTCCATGGAGTTTGCGTCATTTTTTAGCGTGGACACCTACTTTGCGTTAATGACATGCAAGGTAGGCGTTCCCGTCTAAAAAATTGACTCCGAGGCATGTGCGCCGTATTTACACTCCCTGGCAAAATTCACACCCAGGAGTGGGCGGGTCAAAAAAAATGACGTACGGCCGCTTTTGCGCCGTTTTTTAGCGCCTGGAAAAGGCAGGCATTAAGGGACCTGTGGGCTCTGAAGGAGCGCAGAGGTGCCCCCCCATGCCCCCAGGGACACCCCCTGTCACCCTTGCCCACCCCAGGAGGACACCCAAGGCTGGAGGGACCCATCCCAGGGACATTAAGGTAAGTTCAGGTAAGTATTTTTTTTAATTTTTTTGGGTGGCATAGGGGGGCCTGATTTGTGCCCCCCTACATGCCACTATGCCCAATGACCATGCCCAGGGGACAGAAGTCCCCTGGGCATGGCCATTGGGCAAGGGGGCATGACTCCTGTCTTTGCTAAGACAGGAGTCATTTCTATGGGGGTTGGGAGTCGAAAACAATGGCGCAAATCGGGTTGAGGTGAAAATTTTGCCTCAGCCTGACTTGCCCCATTTTTTGATCCCCAAGCTCCATATCCCCCTACGCCGGCGCTGCCTGGTGTACGTCGTTTTTTTTCACGCACACCAGGCAGCGCCGCCGGCTAACGCCGGCTAACGCCGGCTAACGTCATTGATTAAATACGGCGCCCGCATGGCGCTTCAGAATGGTGTTAGCCGGCGCAAATTTTTTTGACGCAAAACTGCGTTAGCGCAGTTTTGCGTCAAAAAGTATAAATATGGCCCGAAGTTCCTTTGTTACCTAAAGATATAAATCCCAGAAGATATCAAGGGGTAGAGATTGATGTTTTAGGTTATTTTATTTCTTGTATAGAGTTTGGTCATTGTTGTGTTGAAGGGAAAATGTATGTGGCTGAGTCTGGACCACCAATTTTAGGGTGGGAGCATCAATTTGACTTACACATTATCATTGATCCTCATTCTGATTGCAAGATCTTAATGGCTGAGGATGAGTGTCTGGAGAAAATTCTTGAAGACGCTAAAGCTGTTTTTGATGAGAAGCTGGGAGAACTGAAAAACTATGTTCATAAAATTGTACTAAAAAAAGATGCAGTCCCTATGAAACACAAAGTGAGGAGGGTGCCGCTGGTAGTTAGGGATGAAGTAAAAAAATGTTGCAGGATATGATGGACCAAGGAATTATTAAACCGGTTAAGGCCTCCCCATGGGTGTCACCAGTCGTTATCACTAAAAAAAGTGATGGCAAGCTTCGTTTCTGTGTGGATTTACGAAGCCTAAATCAATTTATCATCACAGACTCATTTCCTCTTCCTAACATTAATAAACTCTTGTCTTTACTCAAGGGTGGGAAGTACTTTTCAAAGCTGGATATGAGGAGTGCATACCACCACATCAAATTACACTACGAGTCTCGAGCACTCACTGCCTTTATAACTACGGAGGGCACATTTCAGTTCACTAGAATGCCTTTTGGGTTGTCTTCGGCAGCGAGTGTGTTTCAAAGAATTATGTCAAACTTGTTTTCTGGAATGCAGAATGTGACTTATTTTCAGGATGACATATTGATTTTCGGTCAGACAGTAAGTGAACATAATACTGTTCTGAAGTCAGTTTTGAACAAATTGTGTGTGGCTGGTCTGACCTTGAGGAGAGACAAGTGCAAATTTCTGTTGGAAGAAATTGATTACCTAGGTCATGCTGTTTCGGGAGGTTTCAGACCAACAGATTTGCTGAACGCCATTCGCTCTACACCCATTCCATGTAACAAAGACCAATTGCGTTCATTTATGGGGTTGATAGAGTATTATAACAAGTTTGTTGACAATTTTGCTAAAAAAATCAAAAGTCTAAGGTTATTGCTGAGGAAAGGATCAAATTTCAGGTGGGGAAGAGAACAACAACTTGCCTTCGAGGCAGTCAAGAGCGACATTTGTGAGGCGGGTATTTTGTCTCCTTTTGACACTCGTCTGAAGACAGTGTTGACTGTGGATGCCAGTGGCTGTGGCCTAGGAGCAGTGCTTTCCCAAGTATGTAAAGGAAAAGAGACGACTGTAGCGTTTGCTTCCCGCTCTCTGACGGCTTGTGAATGGAACTATTCAGTGATAGAACGTGAGGCTTTGGCTGCTGCGCGGTCTGTGGAGTATTTCAGAACGTTTCTTTGGGGTATCGATTTTACGTTGCGTTCTGATCACAAACCGTTACTTAAAGTCTTGAGTCCTGGTGGGGCAGGTAAAGGTTCTGCTAGACTAGCTAGGTTAGCATCCAGGCTACAACAGTATCGATTTACTAGGAGTTACATTCCAGGTTGGGAGAATGCTCAAGCAGCTTGTCTATCTAGGTTACCGTTACATTCAGGGTGTGAAAATAAGGCAGAAGATTTACTGTAATAACAGGAAGGTGCCATAGCTTGGTTGGATGACATTGAGGACTGGGGCGAAGGTACACTTCCATGGAGAAGGATTTAGTTCTCAAGGGGGTTGTGCGAATGATTGTAGAGGGTAAAAGGAGGGACAGTACCGTTGTTCCGTCGTTGAGACCTTAATTACAATTGATGGATGAGTTGTCTGTGGTAGACCTGAACTTAGTGATGAGGAATGACAAATTTATTCCGCCAGAGGGTTTAAGGAAAAGAAATATTGTATTGGCACATGAGGGCCATCTTGGTCAAACCATGACCAAGAATAGAGTTAGAGAATATTTCTGGTGGCCAGGTATGGACGACATGATTTCTAAGTGGGTCGTAGATTGCACAACATGTAAAGAGAGTGAAAAAAGATTGAAAGTTGGTGTACAAGGAGTTCAGGGGCATATTGAGGATCCTGGTTTACCATGGAGTACAGTATGTTTGAATTTCATTGGTCCTATGCAAGGTGTGGAGAATATGTACAGAAATGCTGCCGTCATGGTGGATGTAAACTCAAGAGGGGTAGTGGTAACGTTTATGCAGGAAATTAGTACTAAGAGTACCATTGGAGTGTTGAAGAAAGTATTCATGGAGGAAGGTTTTCAATAACTGATAATGGTGCCCAACTTACCTCACGTGAGATGAGGAAATTCTTCGAGAGCAGTGGGATTATTCACAGGCGCACAGCCCTTTACAATCCACAAACCAATGGAATGGTCGAGAGAATGAACCGATTAGTGAAGGGCACCATGTTAATGGGTATTCAGGGTGGGAAAGATGTCAAGGGAATGGTGGAAGAGATGATTTGGGCTTATCGCACTACTGTGAATAGAGTTACGGGGACTTCTTCTTTTGAGAGGATGAGAGGCAGGAAGCCAGGCTCTAAGCTCGTACTAGCATGGTTGACTAGTGGTGCTGTGTGTGATTCTAATGGTGTGAGCAAATCCATGAGGGAGAAAGACATAATGGAGAGTGATTGGGTGAAGATCAGACATGGCAGAGTTGACTGTGGCCTTTCTAAATTTTGGGGTCCTTTCAGAGTTAAGAAGGTGGGTGCAAGTCATGTGGAGTTGGAGAACGGTGATTAATGGAATAAAAGGAAAGTGGCACTTTAACTTTATCAAAGGAAGGGGGGAGTGTCTGGGTTGACACTAATACAGAGAGGTACAACAGTTTTATGATGATGAGTGATGATGATTTAGTTACTAAGTCAGATGGAAAGGGGAGAGCAGAGCATCAGTTGCCTGTTCCGGGAGTTAGATGTTGGGAACTTGAGAATGTGAGTCCTGAGTCTGTTTCTCATGATGACACTTCAAATGGTGGTCGCAGTCAGAGGACACTCAGACCACCATGGTATCTGCAAGACTATGTACAATTTGTTTAGTTGTGTTTATTAATGCTGTTTTATTGTGTTTTTCTCCAGCAGAATTGTATCTCTTCCTGCATTAGTACATTTTAGTTACTTTTATGTTTCAGTTCCCTGTGTGTCGTCTTTATGTGTAGCTAAGTTTATTAGAGAAAATGTGAAAGGAGGAGGATGTGTAATATTCTCTGTGTTCCTTTAACAACTCCATAGTTAAAGAACGCAGAGAATGAGAATGTTGAGGTGCGAGTTCTGAACGAGTCAGTTAGTGTTGGCTGGCTTGGGAAGAAGTCGCGTTTGTTTGTTCACCATTAAAGCCTCTATATCTTTCGTTACAAGGACTCCGTGTGTGTGGCCTCATTACAATACATCTCCTCTTTTCATATGGAAGCAACAAACAATGGCGGTCTTGTAAATCAATGATCTTTACTGGGGTGGCCCAGCTAGGGAATGAAACAAGAAGGCTAGGTATAGGAGGCTTTGTCTTCATGTCATTTAGGTGAATGGGTGAGACTTCTTCTGTGCACACTGGTCCAACTCCAATTCTGTCCATAGATGTTAATAAATGGTGGAGCTGCATAAGTCAGACACCAAATATATAAATGTTCCTCTATCTATATCCATTTTTTTGCAAAGCAGTTTGACAATAATGTGAAAGTTCTATCGCGGCCTTTTCAGGCAGGGAAGTAGAGTTTGTCTTCAAACTCAGTGGGTTCGCCCAGAAGTTGGTCATCCAACACACTTGAGCCTGACCAATGGCCCTCATCCTCCTCTTGTGCTGTTTCAGGAACAGTGTAATCTTGTGGTATGAAGCGTTTGTTCATCTTAATCATGGTCAGTCTCTCCACGTTATGAGGCAAGAGACTAGTCCTTCTGACTATGATAGCTGTGCCAGCTGCACTAACACATGCTTAGAAGAGACACTGGCTACTAAAGAAGCCAGATACCTTATTGCCAGTCAGCTGAGCTCTGCCTATTGGCAAACCTTTCCATACAAATAGACCAATGGGTTTTGATCCACGCAGACCTCTTTTGGGTTTCCCAGATAGTCTTGGACTATCTTTTAAATGTTTATTGGTGCTGCCACTTGCTCATCCTCTTTTGCATTTGCTTCAGCACTTGACTTAAGCCCTGCCACTTGAAACCAATCCATTGAAGAGGTTCAGTCTGATTCTTCTGTTGCTAGTGTTGTTGCTGGCGCTGGCTGATGTAAAACAAAAGCACTGCCATCCCTGGTGGTTGAATGCTGCACACCAGATCTTCTGCCTGGGACTATAACTTCCAAAAGTTCTTCCAGGCTTCTCGCTTGGTCAACAATCCAAGTCTTATATTGTGAAACACCCCTTTACGAAAAAGAAATTAAAGTAGCCAGTATTTTTTTGTACCGTGGATTAAGTATTGTGGCACAAATGTACTCTTTGGAGGACACAATCTTTGCAGCCTCGTTTTAACAGCCAAGTGAAGGATTAAGCTTTAAACAAACTCATATGCTTCTTGATTTATATCGCCAAACCTTTGAGACATCTTTTTAACTGGTCCTCTACCAGATGCAACAGTGGGATTGCTTGGCTCATCGTACTGTCCTACTTGCTGACTTCACGTGGGAAAACCTCAAGAGGAAGTAGCATTTGTATCAGGCGTTTGACTAACCCCCATTTTTCCATCTCCATGGTCATGCTTTTCCCAGTTGCATCCACTTTTCTTTGAAGGACATTGTCGGTGATTGGTATTTACCGCTCAAACAGACGCTGCAACATGTAATAGGTCGAGTTCCAATATTTTAGTATCTCTTATATGAGGGCTTTAATCGGTAATCTATTGGCATACTGAATTATCTTCAACTGCTTAAAAAGATTGACTGAAATTAGTGCAGATTCTTCTACAGGTGGCCAGTATGTTCCTGACTATAGCTTAATGCTTAAGAAAGACCTGCACAATCAGGTTGACGCAATGCACCAAACCTAGGGCCCCAAAATTTCCCCCATCTTCCATGGCCTTGGCTATATTACTGCCAATGTCCATGGCATCACATACAATTTTGAGACCTCTGGGTTGAAGCCGTTCAAACACATAGCTGTTAAAGTCTTCCAAGATATTTGCAGCAGTGTGAGATTTCTTCATGGCAAACATCACTACTATTGCATGCTGCTGAACACCCATAAAACTTTCTTCCGCACTGAAACCTGAAGATAGCTGTTGCCTAACCCCCACAAAAGAGATCCAGTGTACAGTGATACACATGTAATCATCTGCTTGACAACGGGTCCACGTGTCTGTCATCAGGTGGATAGTGTCAGCAACACTCTGCTACATAGCTTGGCCAACCAATTGCAGCACATAATGATAGATAACTGGAACAGCAACTCTGGCAAAATAGATCCAGCTGGGAACCTTACATTTTGGGAAGTTGGCTGCCACAAATTCTAAACATCCCACTCCTTCCACAAAAGAAAAAGGGAGGAGGTCAAGCTTCCCGTTATACATACATACGTTGGGTGGTTGTATTTGTAGGGCCCCTCCTTCTTAAACATGCCCATAATAGTAACTCAGATTTTTTTCTTTTGTGGTGCCACTGGCACAGGCAATGTCCGGAGAGAACCAGGAGGTGGTAGACTCAGTGTACATCTTGGGGGAATCACTGTATGTGGTGGTGGATGCATCTGAGTCTTTTGCCATTGGAGTCTGCTGATGCAGGTGATGCTTGCACACTGCAGGGGACAGGGCTTTGTGTAAAGCTGTCATCCTCTTCTTCCTCATCACTTCCTTCTATCACTATGGTAGAGCTGCTTCCCCTCTCTTATCACTACAACCACCAACTCCCTTTATAAAGTGTTCCTCCCACTGGATTGCTCTATGTTTTTTCTAATGGGACATTACCTCAATCAACACTCCCATGGCAAATGGGGCATATTGCAATGTTATCATCCTGCTTGCTAACCATAAAGAAGTCCCAAACTTGGGAAGAAAACTTAGGCGGTCATTACAACATTGGCAGTAAAAGGCGCTTACCGCCGTGCAGAAGACCGCCAACACACCGCTGCGGCTGCGGACATCCGCCACAGCTATTATGACGCACAGAATCCGCCAAAATTCAGACACCCACACAAGTTCGCCACACCAAAGGTCAGTGATAAACTGGTGAAAACAAAACCTCCCCCGTCACGCCAACAGAAATACGCCCACACTATCATGACACATGAATCCACGCAGCGGTCTTTCAACCGTGGTATTCCATTGGAGGTACACACCGCCACGCTCAAAATACCCACACATATACAAAACACTACCACATTGGACAAATCGAAATACACACACCTGATACACATACACACACCACTCCCACACACCCAATACAATATAAAACACACACCCACATCACCCACAAACCCTTACGACAACATTACCGAGAGAAGGCCAGAGAGAGAGACTACAATCCACAACCAAGCATCCACAGGCACAAAATACCATCACCAACAGAACTTCCACGCACCTCACACAACACACCACTACATATCAGCACACCTATCACCACACACACCACCCCACACACCACCCACATGACCCCATGGCACGGCAAAGACACCCCAGGTTCTCTGAGGAGGAGCTCAGGGTCATGGTGGAGGAAATCGTCCGGGTAGAGCCACAGCTATTCGGAGCACAGGTGCAGCACACCTCCATAGCTAGGAAGATGGAGCTATGGCGAAGAATAGTGGACAGGGCCAACGCAGTGGGACAGCACCCAAGAAATCGGGATGACATCAGGAAGAGGTGGAACGACATACGGGGGAAGGTGCGTTCCGTGGTCTTAAGACACCACCTTGCGGTTCAGCGGACTGGCGGCGGACCCCCACCTCCTCCCCCACAACTAACAACATGGGAGGAGCAGGTCTTGGCGATTCTGCATCCTGAGGGCCTCGCAGGAGTAGATAGAGGAATGGACTCTGGTAAGTCAAAGCTTTACTATTACATCCCCCACCCGACCTGCATGCCATCACATACCCCCACCCTCACCCTCACCCCCATCACTCCAACTCCTCATAAATGTCCCAATATCACAAACCACAAAGCCCTGCATGCAACAACAAAGCATGGACACCCATCACCAAAGCATGGCCACTGCACATACCCATACACCCCCTAAACCATCATCACACAAGGTCCCACACAGGAATGCAAGCACTGGGGCACACTGTCACCCACCCATTGCACACTATGCAACACACAGATGTAATAAACATCCTTTTATACCCCTGCAAGACCCCTACCCAACGTCACTGGACCGGAGGGTCCACACATGTCCACACCACCAACAGAAGAGGCCCACTGTGATGACAGCACCTCTGCCCAACTGGATCTAGATGACCAGCCCGGCCCATTGGCGACCTCTGGACAGTCGGTTCCCATCACACAGTCAAAGGCCACTACAGAGCTTCCCCCCTCTGGAAACACCAGCACAGCACCCACCCAGCGGGCCCATACCTCTGTCCCCAGGACACATCAAGCAGCAGTGTGTCCACCACTACAGGGAACCCAGGCTAACCCACCACCCCAACAACAACAACAGGGACCTGGGGGCAGTGGTAGTGGGGACACGGTCCAGGGGACGGAGGCCCAGAAACACAGGGGAACTGGGAGTGCTGCTGTGTGACAGGGGGAGGACAGGCCAAGGGAACCCACTCTTCACGAGGCCCTCTCCTCCATCATGGGAGCCTACCACCACTCCCAGGAGACGATGGCAACGGTACTGGCCAAGTTTCAGGAGACCCAGCGGCTGCAGGAGGAACAGTATTTGGGCATCAGGGAGGAACTCAGAACCATCATTACCACCCTGGGTACCATCGTAGGGGTGCTGAAGGAAGTCCTCAACACCAGGAGGGACACTGTGGCACAACAAGGGGCCCCTGACACTAGCATGGACGATGAACTGCCCACCACCTCTGCCGGCGCTAGTGGACAGGACGCCCCTCCACAGGACCACCACACCAGCACCCCACCCCCTGCAGAGGCAGAACCACCCCGTAAACGGTCCCTGAGATCCAGGAAAAAGACAGAGAATGATGCCAAGACCCCCACCAAGAAATGAGACCACCCTGAATGTTATCTTTCTGTCCCACTTTGTCACCCTGTCCATCCTCAAACTGCCCCAGCTCCACTTCCTATGCCCATTTGGGCAATGCACCTGTGAGACTAATAGACTGGACTCTGCCATGGACATTCCTCCACCATCACCCCTCACCATTTTACAACCCCTTCCAATATTGAGCACTTAAATAAACACCCTTGAAGCACAAAACAATCTGGAGTCAGTCTGTGTTTCGAAATTGTGTATTAGCAATTACAGTGACAAAATGCTCTTTCAATTGTAATGGCAACATACCTATGTCACACAGCTCTAGTCCATGAGGAAACAAAGCAGATGTCACACAGTGGGACCTACATCTGTGAAATCGTAAGGGAAAGTGACAACTCAGTGACCATACACTGGGTGAAAAGGACAGACAGTAGAGAGGTAGTAGTGTTAAAGTACATGTAGTAGGCAGGTCTGTACTCTTACCTGTGTCTCACTGGAAATATTGCAGGATCACGGAGTTCCTGTTGTCCATGTCCTCTTCTTCTGCTTCCTCGTCTTCACTGTCCACAGGCTCCACAGCTGCAACAACACCGCCATCTGGACCATCCTCCTGCAGAAAAGGCACCTGTTGTCGCAAAGCTAAGTTGTGAAACATACAGCAGGCCACGATGATCTGGCACACCTTCTTTTGGTGAGTAGAATAGGGATCCACCTGTCATATGGAGGCACCGGAACCTGGCCTTCAGGAGGCCGAAGGTCCGTTCTGTAATCTGCTGAGTTCGCCCATGGGCCTCATTGTAGCGTTCCTCTGCCCTTGTCCTGGGATTCCTCACTGGGGTCAGTAGCCATGACAGGTTGGGGTAACCAGAGTCACTTGCAAATGGCGAGGGACAACTGTTAGACACACACTAACCTGTAGGGATATCCCCAGACCCAGACAACCATTCCCACTGTCTTGCTTCCAGGTGCTCACCTAATAGCCACACCCGGTGCCTCTGGAGTTGACCCATCACATAAGGGATGCTGCTATTCCGCAGGATGTAGGCATCATGCACTGAGCCAGGGAACTTGCCATTCACATGGGAGATGTACTGGTCTGCCAAACACACCATCTGCACATTCATGGAATGATAACTCTTCCGGTTTCTGTACACCTGTTCACTCCTGCGGGGGGGACCAAAGCCACATGTGTCCCATCAATGGCACCTATGATGTTGGGGATATGTCCGAGGGCATAGAAATCACCTTTCACTGTAGGCAAATCCTCCAACTGAGGGAAAACGATGTAGCTCCGCATGTGTTTCAGCAGGGCAGACAACACTCTGGACAACACGTTGGCAAACATAGGCTGGGACATCCCTGATGCTATGGCCACTGTTGTTCGAAATGACCCACTTGCAAGGAAATGGAGTACTGATAGCACCTGCACTTGAGGGGGGATTCCTGTGGGATGGCGGATAGCTGACATCAGGTCTGGCTCCAGCTGGGTACACAGTTCATGGATTGTGGCACGGTCAAGCCTGTAGGTGATGATCACATGTCTTTCCTCCATTGTCGACAGGTCCACCAGCGGTCTGTACACCGGAGGATGCCGCCATCTCCTCACATGTCACAGCGGACGGTGCCTATGAATGACAACAGCGAGCACAGAGTCAACCAACTTAGAGGTACGTACCCACAGCTTACACAGAACACGAATCATAATCCGAAAAGTGGCCTGTATGTGTGTTGAGGCTAGGCCTAGGTATGTGTGAAGCAGTTAAAAATTAAGCCATGTGGGCCCCTGAAATGGCAGCTGCCTGACCTCTAAAGTGGGACAATGGGATGTGAGGTAACTGAGCTTGCATTGTACACCGTCGCGGTAGGCGGTCGAAGACCGCGGCGCAATGCTGCATTGGTTAACATTGGACCCTATGGGTCCCAGGAGCCAATGACGATGTATGCCGGCGGTGACGGTACGCACCGCCGCGGACGTGACCGCCATTTTCTATCTGTTCAATCAATCAATACCTGATCTTCGACAGAAGAGGACCTACACTGCAAGTGCTGCTGTGACCTCGGTCTGGAAGAGACAATGGCTCGAGTGTCTGGGGAAAGGGCCCCTGCCTTCACATCGGAGGAGTTGGAGAAACTTGTGGATGGGGTCATCCCCCAGTACACGCTACTCTACGGTCCTCCAGACAAACAGGTAAGTACACTGGGAGCATGCTGTATGGGCTATGCTTGTGAGGAGTGGGGTGGATGAAAGATGGGGGGGTTGGGAGATTGAGGCGTGCATGAAACGGCGATGAATGCATGTGTCACATGGCAAGGGTAGGTATGGGGGCCAAGGACTGTGACGGTGCAGTTGGTAATAAAATGTATCTTCCCCCTGTCAATTCATGTAGGTCAGCGCCCACCAGAAAAAAGATATTTGGCGTGCCATCGCCAAGGATGTCCGGACCCTGGGGGTCTACCACAGACGGAGCACCCACTGCCGGAAAAGATGGGTGGACATTAGCCGCTGGAGCAAGAAGACGGCGGAGGCTCAGCTGGGGATGGCCTCCCAACATGGGAGGGGTGCCCGTCGCACCATGACCCCCCTGATGTTCAGGATCCTGGCGTTGGCGTACCCGAAGTTGGATGGGTGCTTGAGGGCATCACAGCAGCCACAAGGGGGTGAGTACACTCTCATCCTGCTGATTTTGCGCGCAGTGGAGGTGCGTGGGTGGGGGAGGTGGGCTGTGGGTTTCCCTAGGGCAGGGCGAGTTTAGTAGGCAAGGTCCCTCCGTAAGGCAGGCCATGTGGCACCCCACCCCACCTCTGTAGAGTGCCAAGTACACCTAGTCATGCCCCTGTGTCATCCATGTGTGCAGATGTCATCCATAGTCTTGTAGGCCATGTCCCAGGGATTGAACAGTGGAGCCCAAGCGGTGTAGTGCAGGGGGTTTCTGTGTCTGTCGTGTCTGCCAACGGTAGCAGTAATGCATGCACTCAACATGTCTTTCTTCTGTCGTTCCCCCCCTTTTTGTGGTCTCCCTGTTCTTGTGTGCATTAGCATCATCAGGTGGAGGAACAGTGGCACCGGAGCAGGAGGGAGCTGCATCCCACATGGCCCTGGAGGGCGACACTACAGACTCGGAGTTCACCAGTGGGACGGAGGGCGAGGGGAACTCCACAGCGGGGACAGGAGCTGACACCAGTGACACGGACTCGTCCTCTGATGGGAGCTCTGTTCTGGTGGCGGCAACATCTGTGCCCCCCACATCTACAGGTACAGCCACCACCCCCCCCTACAAGCACCGCCCTCCCAGCAGCCCCTCAGCCTTTGCCCCATGCCCGCTCACCCAGGAGGGTGGGCATCACCTTCACCCCAGGCATCACAGGCCCTGCCCCAGTCACCCCTGCTGCCGTCAGTGAGGAGGCCATTGACCTCCTCAGGACCCTCACTGTTGGGCAGTCTACCATTTTGAATGCCATCCAGGGTGTAGAAAGGCAGTTGCAACAAACAAATGCATTCCTGGAGGGCATTCATTCTGGTCAGGCGGCCCTTCAGCGAGCTTTTCAGACTCTGGCCTCAGCACTGATGGCAGCCATTGTCCCCATCTCTAGCCTCCCCCCACCAACTTCCTCCACCCGGACCCAATCACCTGTACCCCAGCCTATCCCAAGCACACCTTCAGACCAGCATGCACACACGTCAACACACAAGGGAAGCTCAGGCAAACATAAGCACCACACATCCCACAGGCACTCACGCAAGCATCACACACATGCAGACACACCAACATCCACTGCCTCCACTGTGTCCCCCTCCTCCTCGTCTCCCTCCGCCCTCCCAGTCTCATCTACACTCACCTGCATGCACTACATCTACAGCTACTACTGCCATCACCAGCACACACACCACCACACCCCCTCACATGCAGTCACCACACCCACTACCATTCACACGTCCCCTGTGTCCTCTCCCATTGTGCCTGTGACGCAACCTCCCAAGATACACAAACGCAGGCACACACCCACCCAACAGCCATCCACCTCACGACAGCCTCCAGCGCATGCACCTTCACCCAAAGTCACCAAACGAACACCTCCTACAACCACAACCTCTTCCTCCAATCCCAAACCCCCTCCAGCTACCCGTCCCAGTGTCTCCCAAAAACTTTTCCTGTCCAACCTTGACCTCTTTCCCACACCTCCCCCACCTCGTCTGTCTCCTAGGTCCCGACTCTCCAGGTCCCAAACTACCACCTCAGCCACAACATCTCCGGGACCAGTGGTGCCTGTAGTCACCGGAATCTGGAGTGCACCGGCCACCAGGGCAGCCAGTGTGGCACGGAGCCACAGCATGGACAGTCCCCCACCTGTCAAGCATCAAAAGTTGGCCAGTGCCCGGCGGGAGAGGAGGAACACTCCAGCCACCAAAGCCACTCCCAGGGGTCCCGGTGGGAGTGTGGAGTCAGCTGCGACACCTTCCAAGGTGGGGAAGGGCCACAAGAAACCCAGCAAGTCTGGGAAGAGCAGCTCGGCGGAGAAGACAGCCATCATCCCCGCTGCCCAGGAGGCCACCGCCATCATCCCCGCTGCCCAGGAGGCCACCGCCATCATCCCCGCTGCCCAGAAGGCCACCGCCAGCACCTGCCCTGCTGCCCAAGAGGCCACCGCCAGCACAAGCCCCGCTGGGCTAGAGAGGACCGCCAGCACAAGCCCCGCTGGGCTATAGAGGACCGCCAGCACAAGCCCTACTGGGCTAGAGAGGACCGCCAGCAGCTGAGTCATTGCAGAGGAACTCGCCGCCACAAGCACCGCTGAACAGGGCACCGCCGCCTCAAGCACCGCTGAACAGGGCACCGCTGAACAGGGCACCACCGCCTCAAGCACCGCTGAACAGGGCACTGCCGCCACAAGCACCACTGAACAGGGCACCGCCGCCTCAAGCACCGCTGAACAGGGCACCGCCGCCTCTGCCACCGCTGAACAGGGCACCACCGCCACAAGCACAGCTGAACAGGGCACCGCCGCCTCAAGCACCACTGGCCCATAAGCGCCAAGGGCACTGATGCTACTGAGTCCGTCACGAGCAGGATGAAGCACTCTGGGCACCATACCCCCTCCAGAACTAGTGGATACTATCATCCACTATCTCTGTCCTTAGCAGGATGAAGCACTCTGGGCACCATGCCCCCTCCAGAACCAGTGGAGACTATCATCCACTACCTCTGTCCTTAGCAGGATGAAGCACTCTGGGCACCATGCCCCCTCCAGAACCAGTGGAGACTATCATCCACTACCTCTGTCCTTAGCAGGATGAAGCACTCTGGGCACAATGCCCCCTCCAGAACCAGTGGAGATTATCATCCACTACCTCTGTCCTTAGCAGGATGAAGCACTCTGGGCACAATGCCCCTTCCAGAACCAGTGGAGACTGTTATCCACTTGAGAGACTGTGGCTTTGCACTCCCCAGGATGGAACAGTGGGCAACCCACCCACTGTAGAGACTTGAGAGACTGTGGCTTTACACTCCCTGGATGGAACTGTGGGCAACCCACCCACTCTAGAGACTGTGGCTTTGCACTCCCCAGGATGGAACAATGGGAAACCCACCCTCTGTAGAGACTTGAGAGACTGTGGCTTTGCACTCCCCAGGATGGCCCAGTGGTCATGTGGCCCTCTCGTGGATTTGGTGTCATGCACTCAACCGGCTGAGGTGCCCCCCCTTTCCCTCCCCCTGGGGTGCCTGTTTTATTGGTATCTGATGCCCCTGCAGTGTTCTCTCCGTCATGGTCGGGAATCTTGTGTGGGCCTCGCCCATACCGTGTGGGCCTAGTGTTCCATGGACTTCATTGGAGCACTACCTGGACTACTAAGCTTGGTGTATATTTTGCTTTTAATATATTACAATGGTTACACTCATTTTCTTTTCTTTGCATTCTTCCGGGGCGGGGTTTGGGGGTGTAACTGTAATGTATCATGCTGTATTGGTGTGTGTGTTGTCGTGGGTGAGGGTGGGGATGTTGCGTGTGTGTGTCCCTGTTTTTTCCCTCCCCCCTCCCCTGTGTCGTAGGTGCAGTACTCACCGTTGTCTTTGCCACCGGCGTTCGTGCTCCTGGTAGAGGAGCAAGAAGATAAGGGCTCGCAGGATCTGCAGCTCTGGTTCCATTGCGTCCGGATTCCTCATGGGGTGTGTAGAGGTGAGTGTTTTCCCTTTGAATTCCTGTTTCCGCCGTGTTTTTGTCCGTGGTGAATCCACCCCGGAAAAGGTGGCGGATGGTAGGTTGTGATACTGTGGGTGGTACTTTGTCTTCCGCCTGTCTGTTGGCGGTGACCGCTGAGCTGTTTGTTTGTAACGCTGTGGCGGTCGGAGTGTTAAAGTGGCTGTCTTTGTTGGCGGTTTCCGCCACGGTCGTAATTCCAATTTTTTTACCTCCGGCCTGTTGGTGGTCTTACTGCTGCTTTAACACCGTCCGCCAGGGTTGTAATGGCTACCTTAGTGTGCCACTCCCAATGCGTGAACTGGAAGTAGGTGGGTGTGTTGTTTGCCTCTCTGTAGTGCATATTTCGACAGAGGTCATGGTGGATGCAGGTCTCAATGGGGGCCTTACAAATATGGAAGATTGTGGTGGTGAAATCAGTGCCACATCTCACTGAGCAGGTTGATTAGGAGGGGTCATCTCAGTGTTCTCCGAGCTGCCTTCCATACTGATAATCACTGGCTCATCCTTATCACTGCCACTTTCCATAATTCTAAGACTTTCATGTTCCCTTGTCTCTCTTGGAGGTTCTCGGACTCAGTCGAAGACCAGTCTCTGTCCAGATCAGATAAAGGCGGGATTTGGAGAAGATAGTGGAGTTCCCTTTTTTTCTTGCTGGAGATTGTGAAGCCAATGATTAAAGATTTACATCTATCTCAGCAGGAGACTCAACCTCGGGTTCTACTCCTACTTTTGGAAGAATTGTTGCTGGCTGTGGCTCCTGTTGTCTACTTTGCTCAGTTTCCTGCGACAATTGGGTACTTTGCTCCTGAGACAAATCTAATTCAGACTCACTGCATATTGCCATGATCACAGTGGTTGTCTTGTTGAGAGACATGGGCTTGGGCTTAGGTTGGGGTGGTGCCGTTGATGCAGGAGTGCTGCTCCCAGCTTTCTCCCCAGAGGACAGTGAGGCAGGCACACCATGTTTCCTGCAAAGAAGGTGAAGGCTGGCACGCCAGTGGTGGCAATATACTTCTTCTTCTTCTCTTCCGCAGTAGCCCCTTGCTTGGCAGGGACAGCTTTCTTTGGGGCCATCTTCAAGCTCAGGCAATTGGCATTTAGCTGAACAAGCGGTAGTAGAGGAGGACTCAGGTGGTGTGGTGTCACTTTGTGCTGGCCTTCTGTTTGGCAGTGCTGTGTGTGATGTCTCCTGTGCACCTAAAATAAACAAACAAGAAAAACATTCAGTGAAACATGGCATTTTGGCAGTTTGAATTATTCACACCTTCCATGTGAATTGGCTGTGTCCCGCCCTCACATAATGGACTGATTAGCCCCTACTTATTTCTGGAGGCAGGGCTGGGTTGAAAGTGTGCTGTACTTCACTTGAAAGTGCTCTTTTGAAGTTACCCCCTGAACAAAGGCATTTCTCAGTATAGTTAGAAGGGATGTGGTCCCCTGATGGAGAGAGCACTTTTGGAACTGGGACTGAAGCTCTGGCAGAACTGCTGGACTGACAAAGGACTCATCTGGACTACTCTTCTGTTTGCTACCCTGCTGCATGGTGTCTGCTGGGTGGCCCAAAGGACTCATCTGGATTGCAGTTCTGTATGCTGCCCTACTGCTAGCCTGCTCCCTGACGCTCTCCCAGTTAAGACACGGTAGGGACTGGACACTAGATGCTGGCCCTTCCGATGCCCTTCTGACGTGCTGACCTGTGGCCTGCTAGGTCAGAAGAAGGCCTGCCTGCCTACACCCTGTTTTGGTGCCCCCAGTGTACTTCTTGGGCTGTGTGGTGTGCCCCCTTTCCCCCTGCTTTTGTTGTGGTAGCATGAGGGGTGAACTCTACTCTCTTGCTGCAGCACATGAAGAGCGTTTTCCCTCATCCTTGCATCAGCGTGTGGTAAGCGATAAATCGTGTTGTCCCCTGAGCGCATGGTGAGTGCCGGAATCCCTTGTGGGCCCCCTCCGCTGGTGAGGAGAGGTCTGAAAGGAGGTAAGAAAACAGCAGCAGCTGCCTGCAGTTGCTACCAATACACAGACAAAGTGTGCACCGTCCAGTGCCCCTGTGGCACAAGCAAGCCTTTATTCCCACTGCACTTCATCGCCATGGCCCGAGTGCAGGAGGAGTGTCTTTCTGTGTGAAGGAAGCCATCATCAAGTCTGCAACAGCCCACCTCCTGGGCCAAATGAGAGCAGAGGGTGAGACGGGCTCGCAGAAGTATGATACCTGCCACACTACTTTGGGAGTGGCCGTACTGCCGGAGAAGAAAGCCACCTGGAACAGGTGGTGGCCGTACCCTGGACTCGCAGGCCATCACCTTGCAATGCACTGCATGAAGGGAGACCGGGAGAGCTCTTCCCGCTGACCAGGAAGCTGTGTGGATTTCTTCCCACCCCATGCAGTAGAATTACTTTGCATCGCAGGGTCCTTGGATGTTTTGCGCTGCTACTCATGGGACGAAAACCTCAACAAAGGCCCCGTCCCGCTCGCAGTAATTTTACAGTCCTAGCGTAACCAGAGCATGGGAGCTCCTGACGTGGTGGACCGAGATCCGCTAGCTAACTCACAAAAGGAGCGGAAGTGCACTGGAACCTTCGTGTAGAAGGTGGTTCGGGTTGTAATTGTGTCTCA
Source organism: Pleurodeles waltl (assembly GCF_031143425.1). Classification (NCBI taxonomy): domain Eukaryota; kingdom Metazoa; phylum Chordata; class Amphibia; order Caudata; family Salamandridae; genus Pleurodeles; species Pleurodeles waltl. The sequence continues at coordinate 1,599,509,267 of NC_090444.1, forward strand.
CCAGGATATGTGTGCTCTCATGTTATATGCAACATTACTCATGCCCTGATTATGCCCTCTGCTGTCTTGGCCTTAGTAGGGTCACATACTGATTGCAGGATTGGTATTGCAGGCATTGCGAGGGAAATGGGTGTGTATGACATAGGCAACACTGGGTTGTGTGTGTTGGGCAACGCTTCACACATTGCCTCTGGGATAAGCCTGATTGCTCGTGCAACCCCTGCTCACCCCCTAGCAAGGGGGTGAGCAGGGGTTATCTTGGGTGTGTAGCTCATTTGCCTTGACTAAAATGGTGGTTTCTGCCTGACTGAGGTGCATACCCTAGCCAACCAGGAACCCCATTTCTAACAAGCAGGAATTGCAGATAAAAAGAGATATCCTTTCACCTCAACATCCAAATTAAAACCAGGAGATGGGCAAAGCACAGGGCAGGAAGAGGAAGTTAGAGTCTCTGTGGCACTTTGTTCCTGTGGAAGAAAAAATGAAATAAAAAAAATGCTTTCAGCTAAAAAAAAAAATACCTGAACCCTCCTTTCAAGTGGAATGTTATTTTGAAATTTGATTTTTTTGTTGATTTAGCTGCTTCTCGAGTAGAAAATCTACTTCATAAGCAGCCCTGAATACTCCTAACCACCGGTATTACAAAATGGGATTTGAGGGTTCTGTAGCAACCATAAATTGGGCCAAGGGCCGGCAAAACATTCTTGTGCTTGCAATCATGAGTTGATGGAGCATGGCAATTTTTCTGTGAACATCACAAGGCTCGAACGGCAGAACGTTTCTACCACATGCAGATTGGCGGAATTTTGCAGGAACTCTGCATAACAAGCATAACCTGAAGTTGCCAAATTCCACCAATTCCACAAACAGAATTATAATCTCGCCCAGGCTTAGTCCAAAGCATACCTTAGTTTTAGGTAGAAAAAAAACTGGGATCTGTGAACCTCAACTATTAGATGTTCAAAGGTAAGCATGAGGGTGCACACCCATATGCCACCCAGCTTTGAAATCCTTGGCCTGGCCCAGTGCTTAAAGCCCTGTAGTTGGGATGTATCTTTAGGCCAGGATCCCTACCACAGCGGTGTTTCCCTAATTAACTTCCTGTTTCTTCCCATCCATTTTAAGCTATATGCCAACTTTCTATTGGTTTCTTTGTTATTTGAGGTGTGTTTACCGGGATGTGACTCCTGAACAATCATAACCAGGGTGCTCCTTTGTCAAATGCAGTCATGTCTAGCTATATTGAGGGGTCATCGCTATCGTCGAAGATGCACTCATTTGTTGAAAGCAACAGTAATAGTATGTTCTTATGTCCACGGTTCTGATTCCTCCATCATATGGGGCCTGAATGCAGTTCTTAGGTGCTACTCCGAATGGCCCTATCCCACAGAAATGTGTTCATACTGGCTGCAATCTATATAACCACTTTAGGGAATTCTAAAAGAGTAGTTTTGCAGTATGTAAAGTATCTGGGGTAACACCACCACCAGTTGAATCTTCTCCTTGGCTGTCGCCAGTTGCTATCTTCATTAAAATGTCAGGAGGTTTTGAGATTATATATTCACCATTGCAGTTTAAATGAAGAGATTTTGGTAGATTCTTACTGGTTACCCAACCTACTTGAGATGGTGTCTACATTGACAGATGTATCAGTATTTTCCACTCTAGATTTAACTAATGCATACCATCACGTTTTGTTTGATGATAGTTCCAAATACCTCCAAAAAATTTTACTTTGGAAAGCACGTTTGAGTATTACAGAATGCCTTTTGGGTTGGCTCCTGCAGCTTTGGTCTCTCAAAGATTAACGAAAGAAACATTGGAAAATGTTTCAGGCACAATTGCATTCTAAGATTACATATTTGTTTATGGAAAGTATGTGTTTGCCCATGTTAATATTCTAGAGAAGGTTTTGAGTTTCTTAAGCAAGAAGTTTAGGGCCGTATTTATACTCCGTTTGCGCCGAATTTGCGTCGTTTTTTTCGACGCAAATTCGACGCTAAACTAACGCCAACTAACGCCATATTTATACTATGGCGTTAGAGGCGAATAGCGCCAAAGTTCCCGGAATGTGCGTCATTTTTTAGCGTGAACCCCTTCCTTGCGTTAATGATATGCAAGGGAGGCGTTCCCGTCTAAAAAATGACTCCCAGGCCTTTACGTGGTATTTATACTCCCGGGCAAAAGAGACGCCCGGGAGTGGGCGTGGCTAAAAACGGCGCATTTGCGCCGCTTTTTAACGCCTGGGTCAGGCATGGCGTTAAGGGACAAGTGGGCTCAAAATGAGCCCAGAGTGCCCTCCCCTGCCCCCAGGGACCCCCCCTGCCACCCTTGCCCACCCCAGGAGGACACCCAAGGCTGGAGGGACCCACCCCAGGGACATTCAGGTAAGTATTTTTATTTTTTTTTTAATAATTTTTTTTGGCATATGGGGGCCTGATTTGTGCCCCCCTACATGCCACTATGCCCAATGACCATGCCCAGGGGACAGAAGTCCCCTGGGCATGGCCATTGGGCAAGGGGGCATGACTCCTATCTTTACAATGATAGGAGTCATGTTGATGGGGGATGGGCGTCGAAAATAAATGGCGCAAGTCGGGTTACGACGATTTTTTCGACGTAACCTGACTTGCCCCATTTTAAGACGCCCATGCGCCATTTTCCCCCTACGCCGGCGCTGCCTGGTGTACGTGGTTTTTCTCGCGCACACCAGGCAGCGCCGGTCTGCTTGCGCCGGCTAACGCCATTCAATAAATACGGCGCCCGCATGGCGCTTCAGAATGGCGTTAGCCGGCGCAAAACTTTTTGACGCTAAACTGCGTTAGCGCAGTTTAGCGTCAAAAAGTATAAATATGGGCCTTAATATCTTGGGCATATTATTTCAAACATAGGTATAAGACCTTATGAATAATTCTAAACCTACATGTAAAAACAATTGGTGGCATTCTTAGGGGTAACTGAGTTTTATTCCAAGTTTATACACAATTATGCAAATAAAATAGAAACCTTGAGGTCAATTCTTAAGAAAAATGTGAAATTTGTTTGGGAAGTCTTGCAGGATTAAGCTTTTAATTCTTTAAAAAAGAAATTATCAATGCTCTGTGTTTGAAACTATTTGTAGTTGGAAATTGTGTGCAAGGATGTTAGCAATTGTGGCTTGGGTGCAGTGCTGATGCACTGTGATAGAAGGAAAGAATGGATTGTATCTTATGGTTTTAGGACTTTAATGGATTCAGAGAAGCATTACTCAGCCTTCAAGAAAGAACTCCTTGCATGTGTGTGGTGGGCTGAGCATTACAGAATGCTTTTGTGGTGGACTAACTTTGTAATGAGAATTGATTGCAAACCAATGATCAATATGTTATCACCAGGAGGTGCTAGATCCATGACTGCAAGATTGGCAAGACTTGCTTCTAAATGACACACTTTTCAATATAAAAAGAAAACATACCAGGAAATAACAATGTACATGCGGTTTGCATGTCCAGAATACCTGTTGCAAGAGAATCTGAAGATAACTAAAATGAGTCTGTGTGAAGTAGCATACACTTTTGATGATGATAGTAAATTGGGGAAAGATAATGTGGGATTGCCAGCAATATCAGAAGAAGAATGGTTCAGGGAAACTGAGAATGACAAAGTTCTATTAAAAGTATGACAATATCCACTCACACGTTAGCCTATGGGTAAAAATGTATTAGGACAGCTTAGACATCGTTATAAGTCTTGTGAGGAATTAGGTGAAGAAAATAGTTTGATTCTAAGCAGAGATAACATTATGCCTCCTTTTAGTTTATTTTATAAGTTAATTCAATGTGCACATGATGGATATTTTAGTATATCAAATACTAAAAGCCATTTGTACAAACAATATTGGTGGCCAAGTAGTGATTCAATGGTCGGTAGGTGGGTAAGATCTTGGGTTTTGTGTTTTCATAGTGACAAGCAATAGTGGATGGGTCTATACATTTGAAATTACCTTAAGGTTCATGGCAGAAATTAGGTATTGATATCATTGGTCCATTTTTTTTTAGTCCCATAAACAAGAATGTTATGGTATTGTAGTAGTTGATTATTTTTCTAAATGGTCGGAGGTCAGAATGGTCGATGTGGTATTCAGCATAAAGTAATTTTGGTGGTCATCCTGAAGCCAGCAGGAAGGTAGAATGATTAAATAGGGTAGCCAAGGAGTCCATCCAGTTAGCAGTTAAAGGTAGACTGAACTGGAGATAATCCCTGCAAGCCACATTGATTACATATAGAACTACGCTCAATCATGTGTCATTAGTGTCTCCATTTAAGTTATTGAGAGGACACAGAACTGGTTCCAAGTTAGTATCTAAGTGGTTAAAAAATAAGCCTGGGAATGATACAGAGATTTGTTTCAAGAAAATTAAGAAAGCTGTGGAAGAGTACAAGTGGAAAATAAAGAAAAATATATAGGTGAGAACAGAGAGGAATTTCTGTAGGTGTAGGTGATTGGGTGAGGTTGAAACAAATTTTTGATTCTGGCAAGGGGACATCAAAATGGTCTGATCCAGTAAGAGTTCTTGAATGTACCAATAATGCGGTTAAATGTGCAGGTTAGGTCTGTGTGGAATTTATCTAGAGTACCTTTGTGTAGTAATTGTCTACAGCAGTGTTTCCCAACCTTTTGACATCTGTAGACCCCCACTTTATCAATACTGGAACCCGGGGACCCCACTGAATCCTTATTGGAATCCATGGATTCCCTCCATGAGTCACTACTGAAAGCTGGGGACCTAATCCGTTAAAAATATTCAATTTTTTAAGCAGTCATGGACCCCCTGAGGAGACTTTGAGGACCCCAGGGAGTCCTTGGACCACAGGTTGGGATCCAATGGTCTACAGCAATGGAGAGTTATTGGCAATGATTCCAGTTATGATAAAGGAGAAGAGGATAGCAATGTATTCCTGAACATACCGGTTAATATGGCATCTGGTGCAGATATTAGTTCAGAGACAGCTTTTTCCAATGAATGCAATCATACCCTTAGCAATAGATATCAAGGATTGAGAAGAAGCTATTATTCTTGCTCTATGCCTTCAAGATTCAAGGACTATCCGCTATGATGATGTGTTTATCTCTTAACTACCTGATTTCAATAATATGAGACTTATTTAATATAATGCTGTGTTTTTTCTCTTATCCTGTTATAAGATAATCTTGTGTTGTTTATGCGGTACTGTAATAATTGTATTGGTATTAGTTATGTGCAAATACTTGTTATTTATTGAATTTATAACAGAGGAAAGGGGTGCGTTTTTTTTTCCATGCAAGCTCTCAAGGCATATTATGATGATTCTAGAACCTATAGTTTTGGATGACCAGCTGGCACATGGAAGAGGAGCAGTAGGTGTAGTAGCAGCTGTTAATGGAACCTCCTGTTGCGTATTCTCCTGTATGATGTAACTAATAAATCAAATTGGAGGTTACCTTTGTGTGTACAACTTCTTCGACAATACCACGTATCTTTGAAATGTGTTAAAGATTTTATCCTTTTCTGATACAAGTATCAAAATCTTGATCCTTTCTTTCTGTCCATCTTATGAGTATTTTGCCCTGCCAAATACCGCCACCTCTGTAGTCTGTGTTTGCTCTCTCCCTTGTGACTGCTCTCGCTCTCTTTCCTATGTACTTCTCCTCCACTCCGATGCACTCTGCATTGCTGTCTACCTCATGTGTTTCTCCCCTCAGCCTCTGTGTTGCTGGGCCCTATGTTTCTCAGGTTGGGTATGATACATAGTGAGCAAGCGAGCCTGACCACTACAATGGGAGTTTGGGAGTGAGGTCTGCATTCAAGACAATTAGGGAAAAAATAGCAGAAGCAGTGCATCCTACATTACATTTTTCCTTATATATTCTATTGTATTCGCTTTTAAAGCATAGTAAATGACGACGTTACAGTGCACCAAGGTACGACAATCTTTCATCAAGCTCTTCACTGATTCCCTCACAATCCCCCTTCAACAGTACCTCTCACATCTCTATAGCTCCTCTCATATGTATTTCATTTGTTTCATAGTGCTTCTCATACCACTGTCGGTTCTCAATCAATCATTCACCTCATAACAGTGTAGGGTCTCAATCAATCAATCAATCAATCAACAGGATTTGTGAGCACACTTGTCACCCATGAGGGTATCCAGACGCTGAGCCTGGTGCACTTTACATCTCACATACCTTTTCAGAGACAATATATCGTAGGTGTGTAAATCAGCGTATAGAAAAGTTTCCATAAGACAAAGGGGACTATAAGGTGAGGAATTCACGTCTTCCATACTGGTAGGCAACTTCGTGTGTGCTTGGTCTGGAGATACACAAACTCAGTATTCAGAACGTAACACAGTGGTTAGGGTTGGCTTTACTTACTAACATAGAAATATCTAAACTGCTTCTGACGTCATAAGTGTATTGTATGGTATAGTAATTCCTTCTTGCATTCCCTCATTCGATCACTCATTCTAGATGTTAATTTACTAAATTTGAATCATAGTTAAAAAAGGCCTTGCTCTCAGTGTACAGTCATAGAATCTTGATACTTCTGGCTTGTGATAAATGTCTTATCTTTTCTTATTGCAGTTAGTCCCTTGCCTGCACACCTTATATTTACAGCAGTGAGTGCTCGTTATAGACAATGGGTCGTATTTTCCTGTCATTCTATCTGTCCCCAGCTCGAAGGAACTGCTCGCGTCACAACGTCCTCTGTCCCCTTTTCTGGCACTTTCACTTTCTTTGCGTGGTACTGCTTCCGGGTCAGGCTGATGTGCTGTCATGTTTAGAAAAGTTTAATAACCTGCCTTACATTGAGCATTTGTTGTCTTTTTTATGATACAAAGCTTTTTCTTGTAAAAGAGAAAACGATGTGAAAATGTGTGCTGACATTTTGGCTTAATTGTTCAGAAATGGGACGCTGTTTTTCTGGGAACTGACAAGTGGATCCATGGCCTTCTGCTTTATAAAAGTTTCTGACACTGAGTGAAGGCAATTAGGAGGCAGATGGGGAGGAAAATATGGTCCTCGAGCTATACAGGTGATACTTGTAATCATCTGGTCACCTATCAAACCTGCAAACGCGTATGCTCTCTCTGGCAGTACAACCAGAGAGAGCATTGTGGTAAATACTAAACAGCATTGGCAAAAAGCATTGCTTTTCACCAATGATTTTGAACATCACTAAAAAGTATTGCTTTTTACCGATGTTGTTCAGCATCACTGAAAAGCATTGGCAAAGTCAGGAGGTCCCAAAAGATGAGACTTATTGGCTTTGCCAATGCTTTCTTCCTATTCTCTGTGATCCAGGCTCCAATTTAATACTCTTTTACAGCTCTACAGTTCATTCATTGCTTTCACTTACTTCACCTTGCCTTTTCCCATCCTGTTTCCAGTGGTGGTTTCTCTGTGAGGGAAGGGGAGCACCGCCCCCAGCCCACTGTGTGCCATGCTTGAAAAACATAAAATGACAATGAAATAATTTTATCTTTTCCCTTGATGTGCGCACTGCAGTGCCCTGGGCCCCAAGGTTAAAGACATGGGGGCGAGTCTTCTACTGCTGATTGGCAGCAGAGAACTTGAGCAGTGGCTAGCTGGATGTCCTAATTGCCCATGTCACTTTGAACTTCTGTTTTTTGCCTGCCAAAGTGACATGCACACTTTGAAGCTCTCCACTCAGCTGTCTTAAGAGGGCTGGGTGAAGACCAATCACAGGCCTCCAGGACCTGAAGGAGTGTCCGGCCAGCCCACTCCATCCAATTCAGGTGCTTCTCTCATGCTCATTAACAGCATGAGAGCAGTGTCTGGATTGGTCACAGGATCTCCACATCAGACTGAAGATTTCAGAACACCGAGGAGGACGTGCTGCGGTTGGTATGTACCTTTAATTTTAAAGGCAATTAGGAGGCAGATGGGGAGGAAAATATGGTCCTCGAGCTATACAGGTGATACTTGTAATCATCTGGTCACCTATCAAACCTGCAAACGCGTATGCTCTCTCTGGCAGTACAACTTGTTTCTAAACAAATGATTGTGATGGCAAAATTACAAACTAGCCACCTGGATTACAAAAAACGGAATGCGTGTGCAGTAATGTACCTTTAATTTTAATTTAACATGGGGTTGTTTTAATATGAGAAAGACCACAGTAAAATGTATCCTAGTAAATAAAAAACACAGCAGCAATAGTGTAAAATAAGAATGAAATGTGGCATTGCATTTGATTTTTATTATAAACTATCAAAAACATTCTTTTGTCTATTTCATTGACTGCTACCAGCGTTGTACCCCTCCAAAATTATGGACAGATGCTACAAAGATGGTCAAAATGTATTATTAAAGGAAATTAAAGAAATATACATATAGTCACATTTTAATCCATAAAAAAGTGGATTCCAACACATACTTCACTTAAAATTATTATTAACCCCAATAAAAGCTATATAAATTGCTGTCCACCGTTATATGGCCAGTGGTACACTGCTATCTGAAGTGACCACACGCAACACTAAGAGCTGAGAGAAGGAACACCAAGAGCTATTCAAACAGTGCCACCTATTGAAACTTGTAAGTATAACAAAAGGGCGCACTACCTAAATTAAGTGCTAGATGATTTAAGAATACATATTTATATTGATTTTTATTTTTAACATGCAGTGCCGTTTGAAAATAAAAGGCAGTATTAGCGGTTGTTGTTAATCAACCTCTTGTTACAAATCAGGTGAATAAAAAATAATCTGCGTTTAAAAAAATGAGATTAATTATAAAAATAAATAAAGGTTTAATAACATTGCATAATTAATAAACAACAACATAATTTTTGTATTCAAATCTTGTAAACCTGTATTTATTAGTACTAATAAAAGAGGCAACAGTGAACATTAAAAGTGTTGGGCTAGATGTAAATGGGAGAAAAATTAGTATTATAAATGAATATGGTATTCACCTCAAAGAGGGTGCTGGACAGACACTGTGGGGCAAACTACTATTCTTGCTCTGCCTGGTACTTACCTCAGGGAAGGTGATAGACTCTGACTGGAGGCACAATTACTATTCTAACTCCACCTGGTGCTAACATCATTGAAGGTGCTGGACAGTGACTGGGGGGGGGAGGGGAATTACTATTTTAACTCCAGAGGGTGCTAACATCATTGAAGGTGCTGGACAGTGACTGGGGGGGCAAAATTACTATTTTAACTCCACAGAGTACTTACCTCAGGGAAGATGCAGGACAGTGACAAAGGGGCAAATTTACTATTCTAACTTCACCGAGTACTTACCTCAGAGAAGGTGCTGGACAGTGACTGGGGCAAATTACTATTCAAAAGCCACAGGTACTTACCTCAGGGAACGTTCCGGACTGTGACTGGGAGGACAAAATTGCTATTCTAACTCTGCAAGTTTCTTACCTCAGGAAAGGTGCGGTACAGTGACTGGCAGCAAAATTACTATTCTAATTCCATTGGTACTTATCTGAGGGAAAGTGCTGGACACTGACTGGGGCATAATTACTATTCTAACTCTGCCAGGTACTTACCTTACGGAAGGTGCTGGACAGTGACTGAATGGCAAAATTAATATTCTAACACCGCCGGGTACTTACCTCGGGGAAGGTGGTAGACAGTGACTGCGGGCAAAATTACTATTATAATTCTGCTGGGCACTTACCTCAGAGAAGGTGCTGGACAGTGACGTGGGGCAAAATTACTGGTGCTAACATTAGGGAAGGTGCTGGACAGTGTTGGGGGGCAAAATAACTTTTTTAACTTAGCAGAGTACTTACGTCAGGGTAAGTGCTGGACAGTGACTGAGGGGCAAAATGGCTATTCTAACTCTGCCGGGTACTTACCTCAGGGAAGGTGCTGGGGCAAATTACTATTCTAACTCCACAGTTACTAACCTCAGGGTAGGTGCTGGACTGTGACTTGGAGGACAAAATTGCTATTTTAAGTCTGCCAGGTACTTACCTCAGGAAAGGTGCGGGACAGTGACTGGCGGCAAAATTACTACTCTAATTCCACCAGTACTTACCTCAGAGTAGGTGCCAGGTACTTACCTCAAGGAAGGTGATGGACAGTGACTGGAGGCGAAAAATAATATTCTAACTCTGCCGGGTATTTACCTCAGGGAAGGTGGTGGACAGTGACTGGGGGCACAATTACTATTTTAATACTGCTGGGTACTTACCTCAGGGCAGGTAGTGAATATAAAAGGAGGAGACAATTAGCAAAATACGTGCAGTATTTATAATAAAATCAATTACAATATTATTTCAACAATTGTCCCTTTAAATAAAAATTAGAGAAAAGTTTTAGTAACAAAAAATTCTACTCTTCTATAGGTATCTCACTTGAGAAGATTTCCTTGAGCTTAAGAAAAAAACTAAGCAGGAAATTAAAGAAGAAAAAAATCAAAATCCAGAAGAAACGAACAAATCAACAACAGGTACAAATTGATAAATTAATATTTGTTTTTTAAATAATCTCATTTTCTTCAACAGGATAAATGTATACACAAACAAGAAAATGTGTATTTTTAGGAAGCAAACTGATCAATTTTAAAACTGTGCAACAAAATTAAAAAGTAACAATGAACATCTTTTTCCTTTTAGGCAAAATATATGCCTAACAACAACATTTTAAAAACATCTACTCATCTAGGGCTAGAAGAAAAAGTACTAACATAAATAATATCATCAAACAAAACTTAAGAAATGCTAATTCCAACTGGAAAACATCTACCATAGAGCCTACAGGTAATTACAATACATATCATTATATTTCCTCCTAACTATTTTCTTCTTTGTCAACAGAAAACAAACAATAATAAAAAAAAAAACATTTTTTAAAATTAATCAATATATGCTTTTTCCCTAACAGAGATACACAGATGACATATTTGGAAATAGGAATTGTGAACTGAATAAAAAGAAAACATGCCTGGAAAATTTGAATAATTTTTTTTTTCTTTTTCTGTACAGATCTAAATATAAGTGACTCCAGTCATTGTGCAAGTTACATTCAATCTAGACGCGGTAACAGACTTCTAAAATATGGTGGATACATTTACTGTAAGGAAGGATTAACTGAGCCTAGGAGTCATTGGAGGTGTGAAGAATATTTCTCTTCCCATTGCAGAAGGCGAGCGGTTACTCTGGGTGACATTGTAGAGAGGTCCACAGAGCACAAACACTCTGCTTCTGCAATGGAGATAGAAATTAGAGAAAATGTTCAACAAATTAAGGGCCTCATTACGAGTGTGGTGGTCCAAGGACCCATGGCATGAGCATTGCAGGGGCCCCCTTGCCCAGCACCGATGGAATGTGAACTGACTGCTTTGCAATGTCGTAATCCGGCCCCTAGTTTCCAAAAAATTAGAATGGCTCAGTCCTTTTCTGGTTCTCTGAATCCATGACTATCCAAAACAACCAAAGAAATGATAGAGGAACTATTGGTCAAAGTACAACAAATTCCACAAATGGGGACATCAGAGTACCTAGACAACATCTCCTATATTCTATATTACTGTTCTTTACAATATTCGTGCAGAATTATTTGCCTGTTTTAATTCAGTTTCCATAATTACAACTGGCATAAAAAAAATATAAAAAAAACACGAAAATAAGGAAAAATAAATATTCCTACCTGCAAAAGTGTTCTTTCTTTGAGGCATGGTGATTTTCGCAATAATCCTATCACAGAAACTCACAATTGATCCTTGCTGAAAAGGATAAAAAAAGTAGAACTGTGCAAATTAAAAAAATCACAACAAATAAAGATGAGCATGTTTGCCTTCCATATAGAACCTTTCCCGAACGACAAAATATTTTAAAAAACACGTGTTTCTAAAGCTATATCAGGGAGAAACAACTCAAGATTTAAAAAATAATAAACTTCCAAAGTAGAACAAACAGGAGTACACTCCCAACACTTCAAATGACCCAAATAATATTGATTAAGGAATAACCTGTTGGAAAAAAAAGTTGTTTTAAAAAAAAAATCTAATTAGCTTTAGAAAAAGGTAGCTCGTTTTTTTTAATACAGCCTCATTACGAGATGGTGGTCAGACTGCCAAGCCCCCCCATGTTGGCGGTCCCAAAAAGACAGCTATGTTGCTGGTCTTCCAGACCGCCCTATCACGAGTCACACAGGCAGGACTGCCAACCAAAAAAGGCAGACCGGCACTGTGTGGATGCCTGAAAGTATGTGGTTCAAACTCCAGCCCCGCGACCAGCGACTGACCGTATTACAAGTCTAAATACTCAGTGGTGAGCACCCTCGGTGGTCAGCCAATGGCAGTCCGAACCACAGCAGTCCGCAGTCGCCAAAGTAATACACAACTGCACATTGGATGGATTTGAAAACTACACAACTGACATACATTGCCACACTTGACACACCAGCAAATTACACTATAAAACACACCCCTTCACAGGCCACAATCCTCTGCATTTTCACAGCAAGAGCCATCAAGATAGGGCACTTAAAAAAATAAACTTCATAGAATAGGCACCCCTTTGTATTCTTTTAAACATCCCATACCACACCCTGCACACACTTTAGTCCAGGCACACCCTTTTGAACTTCCCCTCTTTAGTAAGTCACTGTTGCCTGTAATATATTTTTCAACCATGGGACTTATTAAGAATCCACAATTCACTGATGAAGAGTTAAGAGCCATGGTGGATGAAATCATAAAAGAAGAGCCACAATTGTTCAGAGCCCAAATCCAGCACACTACTCTCAGTAGGAAAATAGAAATGTGGGATAGGATAGTCAACAGAGTGAATGCTGTAGGCCCCACCTTGCTCACAAAGGAGGGCATTAGGAAGAGGTGGGACGACTGCTGGGGAAAGGTACATTCCCTGGCCTCCAGGCACCACCTGCAGCCCAAGAAGACTGGCAATGGCACTCCCACTCCTCCCTTACATCTCCATCCCTAGGAGGAGAAGGTCTTGTCCATCCTGCATTCTGAGGACCTGACAGGAATACCTGGGGGAGTAGAGTCTGGTAAGTCACAACATAAAAATATATCACCCAAATGTTATGTCATGCATGCTCGCTGCTCACTTTTTGCCACCTTTACTGTCACTCCACGCACTAGCCCAGTGTCTGCCTGTCCAAAGACCCCTGTCTGGTATTTCACAATTTAAGTAGACTCACCTGGGGGGACAACATCTCTGTAGTGTGTATAGTACAGGAACTGACATGACTACAACTCCCAGCAGGCAATGTTCCTGTAACTCCAAAAAACAGGCCTGTGTCCACTGCTCCATAGAACCCGGTTTGCCAACTCCCAATTGAAGTGTACTTACCTGGAAGGAGAAAATTTGTATAGTGGGTGTAGTACAGGAACTCATATGACTGCTAAGGCCAGGAGGCACTCTTACTGTCACTCCACTCAGCCAGCCCATTGTCCACTTCTCCAAAGACCCCTGTTTGTCAAATCCCAATTAAAGTGTACTCACCTGGGGAACATAACATTTGTATGGTGGGTGAAGTAAGGGACTGACATAACTGCTAAGGCCAGAAATCACTGTTAATGTTACTCACTCAGCCAGCCCAGTGCTATCTGCACCAAAGACCCCTGTTTATCAACTCCTAATTGATGTGTACTCACCTGGGAGCATAGCATTTATATACTGATGTAGTACAGGGACTGACATGAATGCTAAGGCCAGGAGGCACTGTTACGGTCACTCCACTTTGCCAGCCCAGTGTTCTCTGCTCCAAAGAACCCTGTTTGTCAACTCCCAATTCACCTGGGGAATAACATTTGTATAGTGTGTGTTGTGCAGGGACTGACATGACTACAACTCTCAGCAGTCACTGTTTCTGTAACTCCGAGCACCAGACCAGTGGTTACTTGCTCAAAATATATGTTAGTGAACTCTCAATTGAAGTGTGCTCACTAGGGGGAGAACATTGGTCAAGTGTGTGTATCTGTAACCCCAAACACCAGCACAATGTCCTCTTCTCCAAAGACCACTGTTTGTCAATGACAAAATTAATTCTCACCTTACCTGGGAGATAACATTTGTCAAGTATTGGGGCGTAATGAGAGTGACAGGACTGCATTTCCCAGAAGGCACTGTTTCTCCAACTCCAAACATCAGACCAGTGTTCTCTCCTCAGAAGACCCCTGTATCTTAACTCTCTATTGAAGCGTACTCACCTGGGGAAAAACAAACATTTGCTTCACAAATGTCAGGTCAATACAACCAATAGCATGGGTACCTGTCACAATAGGATAACATGCAAATCAACTATGTACAAGGGCTTTGCAAAATGTCAATGTGAACTTCTGGGGATAGATGTTACAATACAACCAGTAACATTGTATCTTTCATATCAAGAGGTTGAGCTGCCACTGGCCACACAGAGCCCACAGAAGAGACTGCCACTACCCCCATGGATGAAGCCCTCAATGATGATGACACTCCTGGACGTGGAGGGTGGTTCTGGCCCATCTGAACAACGGGGTTAGACCCCTACAGTGAGTCTCACTGTGGCCACATCAAGACCCTCTTTAGCCCGGTTGCCTCGACCTCACAGGCAGCCATTCGTCCCCTAACCTATGGTCGTAGGACAGTGGCAACCATCTTGTGCCCTCAGTCCAGGATCCTGAGTCCCAGCACAACACCTCAGACAATGATGGTCCTGGAACCAGTAGTAGGAGGCACCCAGTGGCAACGGCACAGGCCTGTGGGGGTAGGGTGCATGGGACGGATGTTGTGGGCCACTGGAGTGAGACCACTAGGGATGCTCCTCAGCAGGAAACCATCAGCCTAGTCTTGGGGGTCTAGCATGAGTCCCAAGGCATGATGGGCCAGGTAGTTTCAAAACTCGAGAAGATGAAGCAGCTGCAGAGGGACATCCTTAGGCATATGCTTCAACAGTGGGAGGCCACCAATCCCAACCTGGCCTCCCTAATAGGGGTGCTTAGGAACATAAGAAGTACCCTGATCAGGTATTGTCAGCAATACTCTATCGCTTCCTTTGGCACAGCAACCCCAGGCCCTTCTTCATCAGTGCCAGCCACTAGAAGGGAGGCCCTGTCAGGGGAAGACCCTGCACCATTCACCCCTGCCTCTATAGCAGCAGCTCCCCCCTCACACACGCGGGACATCAAGCTAAGAATCAAGGAGGTGCAAATGGCCTGATATTGACCACTGGCAGCAAGTGACCACTTACTGAAGAAACTCCTTTGTGTGCCACACATTCACTCTGTTTACTGTTCTTCAACCACCTTCCATTTCCTATGGGAGTAGTGCACTGGTCTTTGGACTTCCAATGCTGTGGCATCTACTATGATGATTTCATCCACTGTGATTGAACCCTTCACTTTATCTGTTACATCATGTTCCTTATTTTAATTCTATGCACAAATTCACAATAAATAACACCTATCACAAAGTTCTTTTATACCCCTGCAAGACCCCTACCCAACGTCACTGGACAGGAGGGTCCACACATGTCCACACCACCAACAGAAGAGGCCCAAAGTGATGACAGCAGCTCTGTCCATCTGGATCTAGATGACCAGCCCGGCCCATCGGAGACCTCGGGACAGTCGGTTCCCCTCACCCAGTCACAGGCTACCAAAGACCTTCCCTCTCTGGAAACACCAGCACAGCACCCACCCAGCGGGCCCATACCTCCGTCCCCAGGACACATCAATCAGCTGTGTGTCCACCACTACAGGGAACCCAGGATAACCCACCACCCCAACAGCAACAGGGACCTGGGGGCAGTGGTAGTGGGCACACGGTCCAGGGGACGGAGGCCCAGGAACACAGGGGAACTGGGAGGGCTGTTGTGCGACAGGGGGCGGACAGGCCCAGGGAACCCACTCTCCACGAGGCCTTCTCCCCCATCATGGGAGCCTACCACCACTCCCAGGAGACAATGGCAACGGTACTGGCCAAGTTTCAGGAGACCCAGCGCCTGCAAGAGGAACAGTATATGGGCTTCAGGGACGAACTCAGAACCATCAGCTCCACCCTGGGCACCATCGTAGGGGTGCTGAAGGAACTTGTCAACACCAGGAGGGACACTGGCACTACAAAGGGCCCCTGCCACTAGCATGGACGATGAACTGCCCACCACCTCCGCCGGCACTAGTGGACAGGACGCCCTGGCACAGGACCACCACACCAGCACTCCTGCAGAGGGAGAACCACCCCGCAAACGGTCCCTGAGATCCAGGAACAAGACAGAGCACAATGCCAAGACCCCTGCCAAGAAATGGGACCACTCTGATTGTCATCCTACTGTCCCACTTTGTCACCCAGTCCATACTTAAACTGCCCCAGCTCTACTTCCTATGCCCATATGGGCAATGCACCTGTGAGACTGGATTCCTGTGGGATGGCGGATTGCTGACATCAGGTCTGGCTCCAACTGGGTACACAGTTCCTGGATTGTGGCACGGTCAAGCCTGTATGTGATAATCACATGTCGCTCCTCCATTGTCGACAGGTCCACCAACGGTCGGTACACCGGAGGATGCAGCCATCTCCTCACATGTCCCAGCGGACAGTGCCTATGAAGGACAACAGCGAGCACAGAGTCAAACAACTCAGAGGTACGTATCCACAGTTTACACAGAACACCTTTCATACACAAAAGGTGGCCTGTATGTGTGTTGAGTCTAGGCCTAGGTATGTGTGACGCAGTTGAAAATGAAGTCATGTGGGCCCCTGAAATGGCAGCTGCCTAACCTCTAAACTGGGACAATGGGATTTGAGTTAACTGCGCTGGTGTTGTACACTTCTGAATTGGTTAACATTGGACCCTATGGGTCCCAGGAGCCAATGACGATGTACGCCGGCGGTGACGGTACGCACTGCCGCGGACGTGACCGCCATTTTCTTCAATCACTCGATACCTGATCTTCGACAGGAGAGGACCTACACTGTAAGTGCTGCTGTGACCTCGGTCTGGAAGAGACAATGGCTTGAGTGTCTGGGTGAAAGGGCCCCTGCCTTCACATCGGAGGAGATGGAGAAACTCGTGGATGGGGTCCTCCCCCAGTACACACTACTCTACAGTCCTCCAGACAAACAGGTAAGTACACAGGGAGCATGTTGTATGGGCTATGCCTGTGTGGAGAGGGCTGGATGTAAGAAGGAAGGGGGGAGAGTGCTTTGTGCATGAAAGACGGTGAATGCATGTGCCACATGGCAATGGTAGGGATGGGGGCCAATCAGTTTGACGCTGCAGTTGGTAATAACTTCTCTTTTTCCCCTGTACATTTCATGTAGGTCAGCGCCCACCAGAAAAAAAGATATTTGGCGTGCCATCGCCAAGGAGTCCGGACCCTGGGGGTCTACCACAGACTGAGCCCCCACTGCCGGAAAAGATGGAAGGACATTCGCCACTGGAGCAAGAAGACGGCGGAGGCTCAGCTGGGGATGGCCGCCCAACGTGGGAGGGGTGCCCGTTGCACCATGACCCCCCTGATGTTCAGGATCCTGGCAGTGGCCTACCCGGAGTTGGATGGGCGCTTGAGGGCATCACAGCAGCCACAAGGGGGTGAGTACACTCTCATTCTGCTGACTTTGTGCGCAGTGGAGGTGTCTGGGTGGGGGAGGGGGGCTGTGGGTTTCCCTAGGCCAGGGCGAGCTCCATAGGCAAGGCCCCTCTGTAAGGCAGGTCATGTGGCACCCCACCCACCTTTGTAGAGAGACAACTACACCTAGTCATGCCCCTGTGTCATCTATGTGTGCCGATGTCGTCCATAGCCTTGTAGGCTATTTCCCAGGAATTGAGCAGTGGAGTCCAAGAGCGCGCCGTAGCTTCTGTGTCTGTCGTGTCTGCCAACAGTAGCAGTAATGCATGCACTCAACATGTCTTTCTTCTGTCGTCTCCCCCCCTTTTTGTGGTCTCCCTGTTCTTGTGTGCATTAGCATCATCAGGCGGAGGAGCAGTGGCACCGGAGCACCAGGGGGCTGCATCCCACATGGCCATGGAGGGCCACACTACCGAATCGGACTTCACCAGTGGGACGGAGGGTGAGGGGAGCTCCATGGTGGGGACAGGAGCTGACACCAGTGACACGGACTCGTCCTCTGATGGGAGCTCCCTTGTGGTGGTGGCAACATCTGTGCCACCCCCATCTACAAGTACAGCCACCACCCCCCCTTCCAGCACTGCCCTCCCAGCAGCCCCTCAGCCTTCGCCCCTTGCCCGGGAGCGTGGGCATCACCTTCGCCCCAGGCACCTCAGGCCCTGCCCCAGTCACCCCGGCTGCCCTCAGTGAGGAGGCCATTGACCTCCTCAGGTCCCTCACTGTTGTGCAGTCTACCATTTTGAATGCCATCCAGGGTGTAGATAGGCAGTTGCAACAAACAAATGCATTCCTGGGGGGCATTAATTCTGGTCAGGCGGCCCTTCAGCAAGCTTTTCAGACTCTGGCCTCGGCACTGATGGCAGCCATTGTCCCTGTGTCTAGCCTCCCCCCTCCAACTTCCTCCACCCCGACCCAATCCCCTGTACCTCAGCCTATCCCAAGCACACCTACAGACCAGCATGCACACACCTCAACACACAAGGGAAGCTCAGGCAAACATAAGCACCACACATCCCACAGGCACTCACGCAAGCATCACACACATGCAGACACACTAACATCCACTGACTCCACTGTGTCCCCCTCCTCCTCGTCTCCCTCCTGCCTCCCAGTCTCGTCTACACTCACACCTGCATGCACTACCTCTACTGCCACTACGTCCCTCTCCAGCCCACCCACCAGCACACCCCGCTCACGTGCAGTCATCACCCCCACTACCATTCACACGTCCCCTGTGTCCTCTCCCAGTGTGTCTGTGACGCCCCCTCCCAAGATACACAAACGGAGGCACCCACCCACCCAACAGCCATCCACCTCACGACAGCCTCCAGCGCATGCACCTTCACCCAAAGTCAGCATACGTACACCTCCTACAACCACCACCTCTTCCTCCACTCCCAAACCCCCTCCAGCTACCCATCCCAGTGTCTCCAAAAAGCTTTTCCTGTCCAACCTTGACTTCTTTCCCACACCTCCCCCACCCTGTCCGTCTCCTAGGTCTCGAACTAGCACCTCAGCCACAACATCTCCGGGACCAGTGGTGCCTGTAGTCACCGAAATCTGGAGTGCACCGGCCACCAGGGCAGCCAGTGTGGCAAGGAGCCACAGCACAGACAGTCCCCCACCTGCAAAGCATCAGAAGTTGGCCAGTGCCCGGCGGGAGAGGGGGAAGACTCCGGCCACCAAAGCCGCTCCCAGGGGTCCCGGTGGGAGTGTGGAGTCAGCTGTGACACCTTCCAAGGTGGGGAAGGGCCTCAGGAAACCCGGCAAGTCTGGGAAGAGCAGCACGGCGGAGAAGACCGCCATCATCCCCGCTGCCCAGGAGGCCACCTCCAGCACAAGCCCAGGTGCCCAGGACAAGACCGCCAGCACAAGCCCAGCTGACCAGGACAGGACCGCCAGCACAAGCCCAGCTGCCGAGGACAGGACCGGCAGCACAAGCCCAGCTGCCCAGGACAGGACCGCCAGCACAAGCCCAGCTGCCGAGGACAGGACCGCCAGCAAAAGCCCAGCTGCCCAGGACAGGACCGCCAGCACAAGCCCAGCTTCCCAGGACAGGACGCCAACACAAGCCCAGCTTCCCAGGACAGGACCGCCAGCACAAGCCCTGCTGCCGAGGACAGGACCGCCAGCACAAGCCCACCTGCCCAGGAGGGGCCCGCCAGCACCAGCCCACCTGCCCAGGAGGCCAGCACAAGCCCCGCTGGGCCATGAAGGACTGCCAGCACAAGCCCCGCTGGGCCATGAAGGACTGCCAGCAAAAGCCCTGCTGGGCCATGAAGGACCGCCAGCAAAAGCCCTGCTGGGCCATGAAGGACAGCCAGCAGCTTAGTCCCTGCAATGGAGACCGCCGCATCAAGCACCGCTGCACAGGGCACCGCCATCTCAAGCACCGCTGCACAGGGCACCGCCATCTCACGCACCGCTGAACAGGGCACCGCCATCTCAAGCACCGCTGCACAGGACACTGCCATCTCAAGCACCGCTGCACAGGACACTGCCATCTCAAGCACCGCTGCACAGGGCACCGCCATCTCAAGCACCGCTGCACATGGCACCGCCATCTCAAGCACCGCTGAACAGGGCACTGCCATCTCAAACACCGCTGAACAGGGCACCGCTGGCCCATGAGCTGCAAGGGAACTGACGCAACTGAGTCCGTCACGGGGTGAATGATTCACTCTGGGCACAAAGCCCCATCCAGAACCAGTGGAGACTGTCATCCACTACGTCTGTCCTTAGCAGGATGAAGCACTCTGGGCACCGTGCCCCCTCCAGAACCAGTGGAGAGTGTCATCCACTACCTTTGTCCTTAGCAGGATGAAGCACTCTGGGCACTATGCCCCCTCCAGAACCAGTGGAGAGATCCATCCACTACCTCTGTCCTTAGCAGGATGAAGCACTCTGGGCACCATGCCCCCTCCAGAACCAGTGGAGACTGTCATCCACTACGTCTGTCCTTAGCAGGATGAAGCACTCTGGGCACCATGCCCCCTCCAGAACCAGTGGAGACTGTCATCCACTACCTCTGTCCTTAGCAGGATGAAGCACTCTGGGCACCATGCCCCCTCCAGATCCAGTGGAGACTGTCATCCACTACCTCTGTCCTTAGCAGGATGAAGCACTCTGTGCACCATGCCCCCTCCAGAACCAGTGGAGACTGTTATCCACTTGAGAGACTGTGGCTTTGCACTCCCCAGGATATGGCAGTCGGCAAACCACCCACTGTAGAGACTTGTGAGACTGTGGCTTTGCACTCCCCAGGAAATGGCAGTGGGCAAACCACCCACTGTAGAGACTTGAGAGACTGTGGCTTTGCACTTCCCAGGATGGAACAGTGGGCATGTGGTCCCCTCGTGGATTTGGCGTTGTGCACTCAAGCGGCTGAGGTGCCCCCCCTTTCCATCCCCCTGAGGTGCCTGTTTAGTTGCTCTCTGATGCCCCTGCAGTGTTCTCTCCATCATGGTTGGGGATCTTGTGTGGGCCTCGCCCATACCGTGTGGTCCCAGTGTTCCACGGACTTTCTTAGAGCACTACCTGGACTACTATGCTTGGTATATATTTTGTACATGGTGTATATATATATATATATTTCTGCCTTCTTGCTTTTAATATATTACAATGGTTACACTCATTTTCTATTGTCTTTGCATTCTTCCGGGGGGTTTGGGGGGTGTAACTGTGATGTATTGATTTGCATTAGTGTGTGTGTTGTGGGTGAGGGTGGGGGTGGGAGTGTTGCGTGTGTGTGTCACAGTTTTTTCCCTCCCCCTCCCCTGTGTCGTAGGTGCAGTACTCACCGTGGTCTTTGCGGCCGGCGTTCGTGCTTCTGGTAGAGGAGCAGGAAGACTATTGCAGGGAGAATTTGGAGTTCTGGATCCATGGCGTCCTCGTTCCTCGTGGGGTGTGTAGAGGTGAGTGTTTTTCCTTTGGGATTCCTGTGTCTGCCATGTTTTTATCCACGGTGAATCCGCCCCGGAAACGGTGGCGTATTGGCCTGTCATAATAGTGTGGGCGGTACATTGTCTCCCGCCTGTCTGTTGGAGGTAACCGCCGCACTGTTTGTTTGTACCGCCGTGGCGGTCGGAGTGTTAAAGTGGCTGTCTTTGTTGGCGGTTTCTGCCACGGTCGTAATTGCAATTTTTTTACTGCTGGCCTGTTGGTGGTCTTACCGCCGCTTAAACACCGACCGCCAGGGTTGTAATGACCACCTCTGTTTCTTGTAGACTTCAATACTCTGTTTCTTGTAGTAGATAGACCAAGACTTATGAAGACAATTCCTTTTGATTTTGAGAACAAACTTGCCGGAGTCAACCTGCCACAGGCTTCAAATGATCACATTTTCATATGGGAAAGCATTTTTATGCTGAAGGAATACAAGTCCTTAGTAAGAGTCTTCTCTGTAGAAATCTCCTCCCACATCTTCTTCATCTCAGTACTTTCAGATTTTGTTATGCACGATGTCACATACCGAGTCACAGCAATAGAGTTGTCTGCAACAAATTGCATGTCCATGTTAGCATTTCACATTCCAAATTTGTAAAATTACAGGATTGTAGTCATTAATATATTTGGAATCTTCAGATCTCTTTAAGGTGTACGTGTTCCTTGGTGATTTCCGCGTGACAGTATGTCTCACTAAAGACAAGAAGCTGTTTACTCTTCCTTTTGAAATGACAGGTCGTGGAAATCCAAATTGACATCTTGTGTAAAACTTTTTTGGGGACATGTATGTACGACGACAGTACTTCCCACATCTATGTGTTTGTAAACGCAACACTTGTTCTTTGAGACCTTTTTCACCAGTCTGTTTTTGAGTAGTAAATGTGACATACTGTTCTATAAAAGACAACACAGACTCATCACTTCCTGCTCCAAATGTAGGTATGTCTTTTATGCATAGTAGAATGTGAATGTATGTAGCACCTCTTGCCTGGTACTCTTTCCGCCAAAATAAATCACTTACTTCTCCAAGAGGAGGTTTGCTTTTGTTGCAGATAAAAACAAGCATAGCTTGGAACCTGTGGTTGAAATATCTACAAGCATGTATCTAATGAGCACAGCTCTCACACGGCCTTCAAATTAATATCTTTTATTTTAGAGTTTGCTTCTCTCAAGAATTGAATCAGATCATTCCATGCATACTCTGTGCAACTCAATGTCAAAAACAAGGTTGGATGGTCCTAGGTTTCCCAGCATATACTTCATTCCTCCATGACGAAGGAACAAATATTCATTGATGCCACGTTGGCACGCCTTTAAATTAAGTTATATTCTATGTTTTTATCCCTTAATTGAACTTTGTTAACAAAATCTCTTGCAGAGATATTTTGAAAATTAACTACTGTTTTTAGAATGTGATTCACTATATATGAAAGTCCAGACAAATCACTCTCAAAGAGAAGGTGCAAAATATATGGAATACATGTCTGAATCTTGGATCTTCTGAATATAATTGTGTTGATCTTAATTCAACTGCTAGTATTTGAATGGGCCTGTCATCCTACCGCTCTCCTACTCTAGTGGGAAACAAGTGGGGAAAATAACAAGCCTCAAAACCTTTTTCCCACACTTTCATGCGAGCTCCTTTAACTTACTTCATTTGGAAAAGGTCAATAGCATCACCAGTGACTTCTTTGGAATGTAGCAGATGTATGCTGTAGTGCTAATAAAGTTGCTCTGATTGGGATGAATCTACTTTTTCAGTTTTTCCACTTTGTGGAAAACTGTCATCATCAACATTGGGTACATTAGGTTCCACATCAACATTTATTTAATAAACATTATTTTGTACCAGGTATAATGATGCTCGTTTTACTTTATTAACATCAACTAACTCTTGCCAAATTGTTTTATTCTTAATCAATACACCATTTACCAGGATAATAAGCGGTTCTTCGTTGACTTTCTCTATTCCTATAGTTTCACATTTTTTTAAAAAGTCTAATGGCAAATACACTACTCTTCCTTTAAGGCCTTTCAATAACACTGTTGGATGCAATTTACTTGTCTTTTGTTCCAATCGTATTAATCGCTTGAAATGGATTTGCAGATTATATAAGGATAGATTCAAATACATTGAAGTCTTGTAATTGTTCTGGAATAGTCACAAGTTCTAATCTATTATACACTGCTCTAGCTGGTGTTTTATGATACTCTAACTTATCATAGCAGTACTTACATAAAACTTCCTGAATCGACAAGTGAAAATGCTCCTCTACAAATAAATAAGCAGTAAATTCTTGCCGCTTTCCTATTTTTTCCCCTTGAATTTGGGAAAATATATCTACATTCTGAGTTTAACTTTTGTATTGAGTGTGTCTACAGGAAATGCTAATATAGTTTGGTTTTGCAGTAGAAATACCTGTACTCTGTTTCTCAATACATGTACCTACAAATTCTTCTTTCTCTCTAGATTCCTTGTCAGGACCAAAGAACCGAAACTGCACATCCTCCATCCACAAACATTTTCTACCTCTTATACGGTACCATGCAAAAGTGCTCTATTCATCTCTCCTTAATATAATGATGGACTCTTCATAAAGTAAAGTCTTCTAACTAAACGTTGTATTTTTGAATGGTGAACTGCCAACATCCTTGAATAAACATGCTAATGAATGTCCTTGTAAATTGGTATGCTTTCTAACTTTGCGTGGGTCTAATCCTTGCAAAACAGTAATTTTTTATTTCAATCTTCTGTATAAAAGTTTGTGTACAATGGTCTTCATCAAATCAGTTGATTGCTGCTGAATACTACAAATACTGCCACAATTCCACTTATACAAAGGAGCCTGTCTATGCCTTCCTTGAAACTCTTCTGCTACCACCTCTTCAACACTTCTAGGAACAATCTCTTTTCTCTCAAAGGGACTCCCATCATTTATCCGATAACATCGAACAGTTGAATCCACTGCATGCACTAATGTGTTCTCTTCTGAATACACTTCTTCATTAAAAAAGGCTCTGTTCTGGAGGCATGCTTCCATTCACCTCTAAATATTTTACAAAAATTACTTTTATTAATCAGTTGTTTCCTTCGCCTGCATCTGTTCATATATAACACTGTTTTGTCCAGTGTTCCCATTATAGTGGGAATCTAAATAAAAAGATTTATCTTTAAGGCAAATGCTTTATAAGCTACAGCCTCATCAAGTTGTTTTTGTTTCAGTACTTCCCTTCTTCTTTTGTACTTCTTTATAGTTTTAAGAAGATTCTGAATTTACGTGGCACGAAACATTCAAACTCTAATTTCTTTGAACTGTTGCTGCCTTCTGTTTAACCTATCTGGTTTCTTCTATGATTTCTTACTGTGGGTCTCACATCATTTTTGTACCTTGTTCGTTGACTTCAAACTTTATCTTTATTTACATCATTTTTCACAGTTTGCAGTGTCCCATATATAGTTTTAAGAGATGTTCTGCTTCTCTTACCAACAGCTGTTTTCTCTTTAAGCACAATGTCCTCATGTTCTGCCTTGCACTTCTGTGTTGTAAGTAGATAATAGGCTTTCCTCTGTTTTCTTTTGGATTTACTTTTTGTTGGCATCTTCAATAGCTCTTGTTAGTGAAAGAAAATTGTAAAAACAAAAGAATATAGCAACTGATTTACACTTACATAAGACACTGTCAAAATTGTTATCATTATTATGTGCTCCTCAAACCTCAAGGTGTATAACACCGTTATAGGCACTATACATCTATTTTTTATTGATTGCCTGGCTCTCTAAATATTTCTACCAGTCTTTGCTTCTAAGTGTCTTTTTAAGCAGGAACATCTATTAGTGGGTATATATATATGCCACAGTCAACATGAAATTGCATGTACTACTGTCTATCTTGCAGTGTTGCTCTATATATCATGCTTTAACATTCATGACAACAACAAAAATCTTTTTTATTAGTTGTTGTGCACCAAGGATACCTTTGTTACAATAGGTAGCACTTACTGTCAAAGGGTTGGGGAGAGAACAGAAAAGGAACATAGCTTACAGGTACTCTACATTCCTCCCCTTTCCAGTGGGCACAGGGGAGCACAACAAGACACTTCTTGCACCACCGTGTACCATGGGCCTCATAAATAAAACCCTTTATGTTTTAAATAAATCATTTTCATACTGATACTGTTAATCATTTCCTAAAATATTAAGGGGCATATTTATACTCCGTTTGCGCCAAATTTGCGTCGTTTTTTTCAACGCAAATTCGGCGCAAAACTAACGCCATATTTATACTTTGGCGTTAGACGGGTCTAGCGCCAAAGTATGAGGAAAGAGCGTCATTTTTTTGCGTGAATGCCTTCCTTGCGTTAATGAGATGCAAGGTAGGCGTTCCCGTCTAAAATAATGACTTCGACGCAAATGCGTCGTATTTATACTCCCGGGCAAAAATCATGCCCGGGAGTGGGCGGGGCAAAAAACCCCGCATTTGCGCCTCTTTTTAACGCCTGGGTCAGGGCAGGCGTTAAGGGGCCTGTGGGCTCAAAATGAGCCCACAGCTGTCCTCCCATGCCCCCAGGGACCCCCCTGCCACCCTTGCCCACCCCAGGAGGACACCCAAGGATGGAGGGACCCATCCCAGGGACATTCAGGTAAGTTCATATATTTTTTTTTTGGCATAGGGGGGCCTGATTTGTGCCCCCCTACATGCCACAATGCCCAATGACCATGCCCAGGGGACAGAAGTCCCCTGGGCATGGCCATTGGGCAAGGGGGCATGACTCCTGTCTTTACTAAGACAGGAGTCATGTAAATGGCGTCTGGGCGTCGTTAAAAATGGCGCAAATCGGGTGGAGGCGATTTTTTTGCCTCAACCTGACTTGCCCCATTTTAAGACGCCCTAGCGCCATTTTTCCCTACGCCGGCGCTGCCTGGTGTACGTGTTTTTTTTCCACGCACACCAGGCAGCGCCGGTCTGCTAGCCCCGGCTAACGCCATTCAATAAATACGGCACCCGCATGGCACTTCAGAATGGCGTTAGCCGGAGCTAAACTTTTTGACGCTAAACTGCGTTAGCGCAGTTTAGCGTCAAAAAGTATAAATACGGGCCTCAATACATTTGTAGTTATCTCAAAACAATGTTGACACCTCTCTGCCTATAGCTCAGTTAATATAGTTTTATCTATATCATAGATACCTTTGTCACTCTTATTTACAAACACAGTTTAGTTTCAAACTGATACTTTTAGTCACCTACCTGTTAATAGCTGCTGTTGTCAGGTAACATACTATCACTTTGGCTGCTTTTCTGTATATAATAATGAAATCTCAGAATACAAATGGTACACCCCTCTTAGTCCAAGTAACCTGGAATGGCATCTTGTTCACCTTTGCTCTCAGTGATACTATGCAAATTAGAAACTGTGTTTCATATTTTATTTCTGACATCTGATATGTGAATGGTCAGTGACTCTTAACTCTTTCTTGTGCTTTTAGTAAGTAGCCCAATTTGATACTGTGTGGTGCTAGTCATGACTCCTTTGCGTCCCTCTCTGCGGCCTCCATGTAACATTGAGTCCAAACTCTAGTCAGGGGTTTAAAAATGTAGTTATCATTTGTTTTGTAGGCTTTCATGTACATTCTAAATTCAGTGATGATAGTCATTTGGGAAAACTCATTTATTTTCAGGTCCTTTTCCTACAAAATGTATATTTAGTTAAAAAAATATGTCTCCTTTAAAAGCTATCCTCCCCCCACAATCTTTCTCCACAGCTCATAGCAACCTCCTCTAGAATACTCTACTGTACCAGTAGTTCAACAGTGCACAACATTGTTGATTAGGAGCACACTAGCTTTAATATGTGCTTTAGCAGGTATAGTTTACTATTACAGAATCTAAGCATATCCAAAATATGATTACTTGTTTAAGGAAAATAAGAACCAATAACACACTAAGGAGCTCATTACAAGTTTGGCAGTCCCGACGCAGGACCGTCAAACTCACGGGGAGGATGCCACCGCCATGGCAGTTGCGCTCCCGCTCTATTACAAGGTTTCCGCCGGCCTGACCTGGCTGACTGGCAGAAACTGTAAGGCTGGCAGAAACCTTGAAATAGATCATTCCCGCCGGTCAGGCTGGCGGGAACCATACTATAAATTATCACTCTGCTCCCTTAAAGGAGCTGAGTGCTATCTCGTAGCACAGAGGAGGTCCACCAGCACCCTCGGAATGTGCACTGTTTCCAAAACAGACAGTGCACATTCCGAGGGTGCTGGCAGGGGGCCCCTGCACTGCCCATGCCATGGGCGTGGGAAGTGCAGAGGCCACCCTGTGGCCCCAGCAATTGTTCTCCACCAGCCTTTTCTTGCTGTGGAGCCTGCATGAAAAGGCTAGCGGAGAACAAGGTTATAATCAGCATGGCGGCGCTCAGTTCAGTGCGCCCCTGGCTGATAAAAACCAGGACCACTGGCAGCCCATCAGTGTCTTTGATCCTGGTGGTGACGCTGGTCTTTAGGTGGGTGTGCCCCGCCAAACTGGTAATGTGGCGGTCGGACCACCACAGTGGTCCAACCACCCCGCGAGGCTGGTGGTCTTGTGTCCACTAGCCTTGTAATGAGGCCCTAAGTAACTAAATATTTTTAGTCACAACCTATTTTTATCTACAATTGTAACTAGAACATCCAGTTAAATATATGTTTTTTTTTATATAAATGGCTCCCTCCATTTTAAGCACCTCACATTTTCTGAACTCCCTAAGTGAACTGCAGCCTTCTCCTGTGTGTAACTACACCTTCAATTCAAAGTGTGGATTGTAGGTCACAGATATGTTTTTGGGCTACTGACTATGCTAGAAAGAGTGGCATTGACAGGGAGCTGGGTTTGCCTACTGTGGATATTAGTTGGATCGGCCAGAGAGGGCTAAAGTTGCAGTAATTGCTTCCACTGGTTGAAAGCATTAGATATTGACGACCACCTTACCTCATGATTGTGCACTGTTGGAAATCCTAATGAAGGCTACCTTTGTTCAATTAATTCACCTTTTCCCTCACACTGCATTTGTGTTCCTAACATCTGCCAGAGGAAGAAATGGAAGTGGTCATGTCATTTCTGTCCACAGATTGACAAAGTCAGGAAACATGTTAATAAAACTGTTTCAGCATTCCTCAGAGACCATAACATGGGCTCTGTGTACAATACCAACCTGCAGTTTCACATGCATGGCATATATAGAAGAGATGGTGTGCACTTTATAGATGAAGGCAACATAGTGGTTCTCAGCAACTTGACACTCTGCATCCACTTTTATCTGTACTAAAGATATACACACAATAAACACAAAGGTTCTTTTTAGGACCACCCTAACCCCAAACAGTCATTAAATTTGAAAGAAATTCTCAATTGTTTAACAAAAATTTGGAGTCTGGACTCCATTGCAGATTTGCAAACCAAAAGCTCACATTCTATGCACAACATGAACATTTTCGTTATATGTATTTCTTTAACTTTCTCTTTGCTACACATTTCTCAATACCTAAGTGGAAGTCTAATTGGGCCTCTAAGTGGATGCCTGAGTGTTTGAGCGAGTCTTAAAATGGTGTGTGAAAGTCTGAGTGGATGAATGAGACTCTCGCTGGGTCAGTGAGTGGATGAGTGATAGTCAGACTAAATCCATGAGTGGATGCGTGAGGATCTCAGTAGAACTCTGGGTGACAGCAACAGGGTCTGAGTGGATCAGTGAGTAGATGTGTAAGGGTCTGAGTATAGCTCTGAGTGGGTGCATCAGGATCTGAGTAGAACTCTCAGTGACTGTATCAGGGTTTGAGTAGAACTATGAGTGAGTGTGTCAGGGTCTAAGTAGAACTCAGTGTGAGTGTCTGAGTGGGTGTGTGAGTGGATGCATGACGGTCTGAGTGGGACTGTGAGTGGAAGTGTCAGGGTCTGATTTGGTCTGTAACTGAGTGCGTCAGGGTCTGATAACTCTGAGTGAGTATGTAAGAATTGTGAGTGGGTCTGTGAGTGGGTGTGCGAGAGTCTGAGTAGGACACTGAAGGAGTGCATCAGGGTCTGAGTAGATCTGTGAGTGTGTGCTCACGTGTCTGAGTGGGTCTGTGAGTGGGTGCATCAGTGTCTCAGTGGGTCTGTGAATGAGTACATGAGAGTCTGATTGAGACTGCGATTGGGTGCATGGGAGTCTCAGTGGCTCTGTGAGAGGGTGCATGAGGGTCTGAGTGGGTCTGTGCGTGGGTGCATGAGAGTCTCAGTGTATCTGTTAGTGGGTGCATGAGTGTGTGAGTGGGTGTGTAAGTGGGTACATGAGGGTCTGAGTGGTTCTGTGAGTGGGTGCATCACAGTCTGAGTGGGTGTTCTGCTTTCCTACTTATCTCGTATCAGAGCTTACAGAACATATCTGGAATGCACTTCTGAGTTCAAAGAAGACCTTTATTGTTATTAATTCTTCCCCACCCACAAGTTCGTGAGAGACAAATTAATAGATTTCAAGCACACGTTCAAATGAGTAAAAGTATTGCAGCAATGAAAACAAAATATATCACAGTACTTCTCAGTTGCAATGTACACAGCAGGTTATATATATAATGCAAAGCAAAACAAATACTTCACCGTGTGAGAAACTATTTACAGCTTCATCTTTCTGGGGTCTGCAAGTTGATGACTCCGGTCAACTGCGAGAAAGAGATTATCTACCCACAAGGGAGACTGGCAACTAGCACCAAGTTCCAGCCCGAAGTCAAGCAGATTTGAATCTAAATCTCTGAAGCCCCGAGTCATCCTTACAATACCATGCCCCCTCCTCTCAGACCTGGGAAAACTACGCAAGCCTTTGGAGACTGGCCAGATCTCCTAGACTTCTCCTCTTCCCAAGCCTGAGCAGAAAGGAAAACACCAAATGTACTCTCTCTTATCAGGTCTAGTCTGGTGTGAAGAAAACATCTTGGTTCATCTTGTGGAAAAACATAGCTTGGAAAAATACAGCTTGGATTCTCAACTGCAATGTCTAACTTCACGTTAAAGGCAATAGGCAGCTAACCTAAATATCAAATGCAATATCTAATGTCATGTCAAAGCCAATAGGCAGCTAAGCTGAATACAAAATGTATTGTCTAATATCATGTCAAAGCCAATAGGCAGCTGAGCTGAATACAAAATGTAATGTCTAATATCATGTCAAAGCCAATAGGCAGCTGAGCTCAATACAAAATGTAATGTATAATATCATGTCAAAGCCAATAGGCAGCTAAGCTGAATACAGAATGTAGAGTCTAATATCATGTCAAAGCCAATAGGCAGCTGAACTGAATACAGCATGTCAAAGCCAATAGGCAGAATACAGCATGTCAAAGCCAATAGGCAGAATACAGAATGTAATGGCTAATGCCATGTCAAAGCCAATAGGTGGCTAAACTGAACAAAACATATAATGTGCTACTGGTGAACATTGAGCAACTAATATGCGCAGTGGTGAAACACAAAGTCATTGGTCAAACACCATTAATAGCATCACAGTGGGTCAGTGAGAGGGTGTGTGGGTGTCTGAGTGGGTCTGTGAGTAGGTGCATGAGGGTTTGAGTAGGTCTGTAAGCACATGCATAAGGGTCTGAGTGGGTCTGTGACTGCAGGCGTGAATGGGTTTGTGAGTGGTGCATGAGTATTTGACTGGGTCTGTGAGTGGGTGTGCGAGGGCTTGAGTGGGCCTGTGAATGGATGCATGAGGGCCTTGTAATGAGGCCCTAAGTAACTAAATATTTTTAGTCACAACCTATTTTTATCTACAATTGTAACTAGAACATCCAGTTAAATATATGTTTTTTTTTATATAAATGGCTCCCTCCATTTTAAGCACCTCACATTTTCTGAACTCCCTAAGTGAACTACAGCCTTCTCCTGTGTGTAACTACACCTTCAATTCAAAGTGTGGATTGTAGGTCACAGATATGTTTTTGGGCTACTGACTATGCTAGAAAGAGTGGCATTGACAGGGAGCTGGGTTTGCCTACTGTGGATATTAGTTGGATCGGCCAGAGAGGGCTAAAGTTGCAGTAATTGCTTCCACTGGTTGAAAGCATTAGAGATTGACGACCACCTCACCTCATGATTGTGCACTGTTGGAAATCCTAATGAAGGCTACCTTTGTTCAATTAATTCACCTTTTCCCTCACACTGCATTTGTGTTCCTAACATCTGCCAGAGGAAGAAATGGAAGTGGTCATGTCATTTCTGTCCACAGATTGACAAAGTCAGGAAACATGTTAATAAAACTGTTTCAGCATTCCTCAGAGACCATAACATGGGCTCTGTGTACAATACCAACCTGCAGTTTCACATGCATGGCATATATAGAAGAGATGGTGTGCACTTTATAGATGAAGGCAACATAGTGGTTCTCAGCAACTTGACACTCTGCATCCACTTTTATCTGTACTAAAGATATACACACAATAAACACAAAGGTTCTTTTTAGGACCACCCTAACCCCAAACAGTCATTAAATTTGAAAGAAATTCTCAATTGTTTAACAAAAATTTGGAGTCTGGACTCCATTGCAGATTTGCAAACCAAAAGCTCACATTCTATGCACAACATGAACATTTTCGTTATATGTATTTCTTTAACTTTCTCTTTGCTACACATTTCTCAATACCTAAGTGGAAGTCTAATTGGGCCTCTAAGTGGATGCCTGAGTGTTTGAGCGAGTCTTAAAATGGTGTGTGAAAGTCTGAGTGGATGAATGAGACTCTCGCTGGGTCAGTGAGTGGATGAGTGATAGTCAGACTAAATCCATGAGTGGATGCGTGAGGATCTCAGTAGAACTCTGGGTGACAGCAACAGGGTCTGAGTGGATCAGTGAGTAGATGTGTAAGGGTCTGAGTATAGCTCTGAGTGGGTGCATCAGGATCTGAGTAGAACTCTCAGTGACTGTATCAGGGTTTGAGTAGAACTATGAGTGAGTGTGTCAGGGTCTAAGTAGAACTCAGTGTGAGTGTCTGAGTGGGTGTGTGAGTGGATGCATGACGGTCTGAGTGGGACTGTGAGTGGAAGTGTCAGGGTCTGATTTGGTCTGTAACTGAGTGCGTCAGGGTCTGATAACTCTGAGTGAGTATGTAAGAATTGTGAGTGGGTCTGTGAGTGGGTGTGCGAGAGTCTGAGTAGGACACTGAAGGAGTGCATCAGGGTCTGAGTAGATCTGTGAGTGTGTGCTCACGTGTCTGAGTGGGTCTGTGAGTGGGTGCATCAGTGTCTCAGTGGGTCTGTGAATGAGTACATGAGAGTCTGATTGAGACTGCGATTGGGTGCATGGGAGTCTCAGTGGCTCTGTGAGAGGGTGCATGAGGGTCTGAGTGGGTCTGTGCGTGGGTGCATGAGAGTCTCAGTGTATCTGTTAGTGGGTGCATGAGTGTGTGAGTGGGTGTGTAAGTGGGTACATGAGGGTCTGAGTGGTTCTGTGAGTGGGTGCATCACAGTCTGAGTGGGTGTTCTGCTTTCCTACTTATCTCGTATCAGAGCTTACAGAACATATCTGGAATGCACTTCTGAGTTCAAAGAAGACCTTTATTGTTATTAATTCTTCCCCACCCACAAGTTCGTGAGAGACAAATTAATAGATTTCAAGCACACGTTCAAATGAGTAAAAGTATTGCAGCAATGAAAACAAAATATATCACAGTACTTCTCAGTTGCAATGTACACAGCAGGTTATATATATAATGCAAAGCAAAACAAATACTTCACCGTGTGAGAAACTATTTACAGCTTCATCTTTCTGGGGTCTGCAAGTTGATGACTCCGGTCAACTGCGAGAAAGAGATTATCTACCCACAAGGGAGACTGGCAACTAGCACCAAGTTCCAGCCCGAAGTCAAGCAGATTTGAATCTAAATCTCTGAAGCCCTGAGTCATCCTTACAAAAGCATGCCCCCTCCTCTCAGACCTGGGAAAACTACGCAAGCCTTTGGAGACTGGCCAGATCTCCTAGACTTCTCCTCTTCCCAAGCCTGAGCAGAAAGGAAAACACCAAATGTACTCTCTCTTATCAGGTCTAGTCTGGTGTGAAGAAAACATCTTGGTTCATCTTGTGGAAAAACATAGCTTGGAAAAATACAGCTTGGATTCTCAACTGCAATGTCTAACTTCACGTTAAAGGCAATAGGCAGCTAACCTAAATATCAAATGCAATATCTAATGTCATGTCAAAGCCAATAGGCAGCTAAGCTGAATACAAAATGTATTGTCTAATATCATGTCAAAGCCAATAGGCAGCTGAGCTGAATACAAAATGTAATGTCTAATATCATGTCAAAGCCAATAGGCAGCTGAGCTCAATACAAAATGTAATGTATAATATCATGTCAAAGCCAATAGGCAGCTAAGCTGAATACAGAATGTAGAGTCTAATATCATGTCAAAGCCAATAGGCAGCTGAACTGAATACAGCATGTCAAAGCCAATAGGCAGAATACAGCATGTCAAAGCCAATAGGCAGAATACAGAATGTAATGGCTAATGCCATGTCAAAGCCAATAGGTGGCTAAACTGAACAAAACATATAATGTGCTACTGGTGAACATTGAGCAACTAATATGCGCAGTGGTGAAACACAAAGTCATTGGTCAAACACCATTAATAGCATCACAGTGGGTCAGTGAGAGGGTGTGTGGGTGTCTGAGTGGGTCTGTGAGTAGGTGCATGAGGGTTTGAGTAGGTCTGTAAGCACATGCATAAGGGTCTGAGTGGGTCTGTGACTGCAGGCGTGAATGGGTTTGTGAGTGGTGCATGAGTATTTGACTGGGTCTGTGAGTGGGTGCGCGAGGGCTTGAGTGGGCCTGTGAATGGATGCATGAGGGTCTCAGTAGAACTCTGAGTGACTGCCACAGGGTCTGAGTGGATGCATATGGGTTTGAGTGTAGCTCTGAGTGAGTGCATCAGGGTATGAGTAGAACTCTCAGTGAGTGCCTGTGTAAATGTTTGTGATGCCCATGTCTGTCTTTGCGCACTTTGTCTGTTGTATTGGGTGTATGCATGTGTGTTGGTGTACCATGGACGGGTGTAGGGGGAGGGCTTGTGGATTGGAAACAGGTAGCTGGAGAGGGGACGGAAGATGAAGGGACACTGGCTGACGTCAACCAGGAGGCCAGAGCGTGAAACGATCTCTCGAGGCCAGACAAGGCACAGTGAATGCCTTCTAGGAACGCATTGGTCTGCTGCATCTGGGATGCCAGTCCCTGGATCGAATTCACGATCGTTGTCTGCCCCCCAGGGATGGACCTCAGGAGGTCAATAGCCTCCTCATTGAGGGCAGCAGGGCTGACTGGGGCAGGGGCAGAGGTGCCTGTGGCGAAGGAGATGCCCACCATCCTGGGTGAGTGGGCATGGGGAACTGGGTGGGGTGCTACAGGGAGAGCGGTGCTGGAAAGGGGTGTGGCGGACAACAATGGTGTTGGTGTGGTATCATAAGGGTCTGCCAGTGCCAGGGAACTGCCATCGGAGGAGGTATCTGAATCAGATGTTGTGGTAGCTCCAGTCTCCCCCGTGGTGCTCCCCTCGCCTGCCTTCCCACTGGTGCCCTCGG
Organism: Pleurodeles waltl; assembly: GCF_031143425.1. Classification (NCBI taxonomy): domain Eukaryota; kingdom Metazoa; phylum Chordata; class Amphibia; order Caudata; family Salamandridae; genus Pleurodeles; species Pleurodeles waltl. Next base: position 1,599,544,371 of record NC_090444.1, read on the forward strand.
CTTCACTGCTGGCTGCCTCCTGGGTCCCATGGGCTGCAGCATCCCCACTCACTGGTGCCCTTCCTCCCTCCCCAGATGATGCTAATGCACACATAGACAGAGGTGGAGAGAGAAAAGGAGGGTGGGAGAAACAGAAATATTAGAACCTACACATCCACTTCACATACACACAATGCACATAAAAGTCGCTACATGCAAAACAATAGACCAATTAGCAGTCTTTCCCAAATAGAGTCATGCAAGCTATGTCCAAACCCATCCCAACCCTGCAGACCAAACTCCTGAATGAAGGCAACTACATGCCCATTAATGCCAAAATGACTACTCCTAGAATCAAGCCCAGGACTATACCGAATCACATGTCATTCTCTAAAGGATTATAGTAATCTAAGCAGAGAGGGACTCAGGACACTAACTAACTGATAGGAATGTGAAGAGTACATGTGGTAGAGAGGATCCATTGATGTAGAAAGTGATGCAACTACAACCTTCACGTAACATGCCTGTCATTACCCATATATAGTGCCATCATGACCACTTCATCTACTACAGTTCATGCAGAGATGGAGGATGCAGCCATTGACAAATGATTGCAGACTTGAGAGACCCATACCTACAGCTGAACATGTGTCTCTGTACCACCACTACTCATTCTACATGGCTCAACATAGCGACCATCACACACTCCTACTTGATGGGTGTGGCAACCAGGACTGTACATTCCCTAAATTACATCTGACTACGTTCATTCCAAGTCAAAGGAGGGTGACAGTGCACAAGTATGCAGTAATGACCTGGCAGTCAACAATTACCCCCTTGCGGCTGCTGTGCAGCCTTCAAGCGCCCATCCAAATCAGGGTATGCCACCACCCGTATGCGGGCCATTAGGGGGGTCAGGGTCTGATGTGCACTGCTCCCATGTTGGGAGGCCTTCCCCACTGGGCCTCTGCGGTTTTCTGGGCCCAGCGTTGCGGGTCCTCCCACTGCTTCCTACAGTGGGTGCTCCACTGGCAATGGACCACCAGGGTCTGCACTTCCTTGGCGATGGCTCACCACAACCCTTTCTTATAGTGGGCGCTGACCTGATTGGGAAACAGTGAGAAAAGGGGAGACAAGATGTAAATGATACCAATCCAGCAGTAAGCTTTGGCGACACACAATGAACACTGCTCATGCATACAGGCAATATCCCACACATATCATGTGCATGCTACAGACCTGATCAGACATGACATGTCACTGTGCAAACACATACATCGTCAAACAACACCCAACTTGTGGGACCAAGGACGTTGTACTGACCTGTTGTCTTGGAGCTCCATACAACCGCTCATACAGGGGTAGGACCCCTTCCACCAGTTTTTCCAGCTCCTCTGTTGAGAAGGCTGCCGCCCTTTCCCCTGCAGTGCGCATCATTGTTGCTCCAAGAGACAGGACACAGCAGCACACAAAGTGAAGGTATGTCTAGCCCGAATGCCAGGAGTCAAGTGAGCTGTCCCACACAAAATGGCGGTTACGGGCGCAGCGGTCCTGACCGTCACCGCTGGCAATGATCGTCATTGGTCCCAGTTTCCCATTGACTTCAATGTTAACCAATGAGGAGTTGCACAGCGGTTCTGACTGCACTCCGCCATGACTATTACCACCGGTGGAACAAAGTCACTTCCAGCAATACAATGCATGCTGGACACCCGGATGCCATTTTAGTTTGTGACATTACTGTCCTGAATTTACACAGCTTAACTACCTGTCTGTCATCACAAATACATAAGTCAGGTCTGACATGGTAAATATAGACACATGTAGTGCGTGTCTAGTGAAATTTACAAGCGTTTCACAACAATTGTCTGCGTATTTGATCAGTATAGTAAAACACAGGGAAGGTGTAGATGTACATGTCCTGTATACGTCCATTCACACCGCAATCATGTGCCATGTTAGGTACGGAGGGTGACTGTGACTGTTGTGTGTCATACTCTATAGCCTACATTGTGACAGATACCCTGATTGTTGTTTGTATCCCCGCACAGATTTGGCCACAATGGAGTGATCAGGAATGCACTAATTTACCGGCCACTCGTAGATCTTGAAACCATGGAAGACCGCCACATCATCCTGACCTATTGACTCAACCATTTGTGCATCAGAGAACTGGTTGCCCAGTTGAAGACAGACCTCCTGCTGGGTTTGGGGAACCCCCATGCCATCCCTACAACAGTCCAGGTGTTGTCAGTCTTGCATTTCCTGGCGAGTGGCTCTTTTCAGAGCATAGTGGGACTTGCTGCAGGCTTTTTGCAGCCCAAGTTCTGTAAGGTGTTGCAGGATGTGCTGGATGCCGTACTCAAGCATGTGCACAGGTACATTAGGTTCCCACTACCTCCAGATTTTCCCACTGTGAAAGCAGCGTTCTACAACATCTCAAATGTCCCACATGTAATTGGGGCCATTGATTCGACTCACATTGCCCTGGTACCTCCGAGGATCAATGAACAGGTCTACAGAAACAGGAAAAGTTCATATTCACTCAATGTACAAGTGGTGTGTCTTGCAGACCAATACATTACACATGTGAACACTAAATTCCCAGGATCAGTACATGATTCCTACATCCTGAGGAACAGCAGTGTTCCTGCAATGATGTCACAGTTACAGGGAGAAAGGGCCTGGCTCATAAGTATGTGTACTGCTCTCCATGTCAGATGTCTATACCACTCATGACACAGTCAGCACTCCGCCTAGCAATGTTACCCATGGCCATGTTTTCTTTTCCATACAGGTGACTCTGGATACCCCAACCTGCCCTGGCTCCTGACACGTTTGAGACATCCAACTACATAGGGGAGAACAGGTACGAAGAGGCACTTGGCCGGCCGAGGCATATGATTGAATGTACTTTCGGTCTCTTGAAAGTCAGATTTTGTTGTCTTCATGTGTCTGGTGGTGCTCTACAGTACAATCCTGGGAAAGTCTGCAAAATCATTGTTGAATGCTGCATGCTCCATAATCTAGCCCTCAGAAGGCACATCCCACTTTTGGAGGAGGGGGACGTTAATGCTGGAGCAGTGTTTGTGGCCGGTGACTCTGATGTTGAGGGGGAGGCTAATGAGGGTGAGGCACATGACAACAGGACTGACATGATTCGTCACTACTTTTCTTGATGTACAGGTATGTCTGCATTACATATCATCTGCACATGGGAGATGTATTGCTGAAGCCAATCTGTAGCCAGTATTTGCATGCATCAAGATATGTGTGGGGACTGGAGCTTTAGACGTTGGGTAATGACCTTGAAGGGTAGGTGACTCACCATCAGAGGTAGTGGAAATGCACAGCTGCTAAGTTCATTTGTGGAATGTTGGTGCCATTACGGTACAGCCTTCTAGTTGTACTAAACATTTAGGGTCCTCAGGCTGCCTATTTGGGGATATGTTAGGGGGACTTATCAGTCTTGTCCTGCTGTGTAGGCATGTCATGTATTGTCATCTGCTGGGTGTCAAGTACCTGTTTATGAATACTCAGGGAGCTGTGCAAGTGAAGATGTTACCTATGTTTCATCTTTCCTGTCCCACACATGTGTGAATGCCAATGCAGTCCCTTACATATGGTGTAACATAGCTGCTGGGACACTCATCCTGTGTTTGTGTTCAACTGCTATCTATGTATGACTGTGGATTATGTTCCTTACAACCTTGTACCTCATTCCATTTATTTATCTCTCTTCAGGTGACATCTCCATTTGCAGTCTGCTTGCTGATTTGCCTGTTGGCATAGTTGACAGTAGAAGTTAAATCAAAATGGATGTACATACACACCTGCTAGAGTATCCCACTAGATCTGTAACTTGGACATTCAGGTTGTGTAGACCTGTGTATTCTTTTGTTGTCCTTCAACATATTTGGCAGTACTAACAATTAAGAGACATGCACCATGACTTGTGATAATAGGTGTTTATTTAGTGTAGAATTTCACAGTCAAGAGGAGTGGGGTAGTGCTTTAGGTAATGAACAGAGTGGGTGTCCCAGCTGTTAGGTTCATAGGTCCTGTGTCCATTTACCTCAGAATGATATGACCTTGGTATTGGACAGCCAACAGGGAGTAACAGTGGCACACAAGGCTGACATTTCAGAAGAGGGGTCACTTCCTGGTGGGAGGATTGGTCTTGGCCTGGGGTCCTGCAGGATGTCTGAATGGGTGACCTCTTTTACGGGGGGTTCCTCAGCTGCAGGGGTAGGGATGTTGTTGTCCTGTGGGTCCTCCTGCTCTGCCTCCATTCCAGTAGCAGGTGCTGATGTTGAGGGCAGTGGTGTTGACTAACTACTGGATGTGGCCTGCTGTTGGGTGGAGAATGTCTGCAGGATGCAGTTGAGTTCCTTGAACTCCCCTAATATGGAGGCCATGGTGGCATTGTGTGACTGCCACAGCTGCCTGGCCTCCTGGTGGTATTCCTCCTCAGCATTTGTGTGTCTTGCAAGGTCGTGAGTATCTGGCCCAACTGGTCAGTCATGTCCTGTACCTGCCTCATTCCTTGAGCCACGATTGTCCTCCCACTTCCCCTTGCCCCCTGTGCCTGTGCCTGTGCCCCTGGTGCAGTGTGCCCCCTTCAACTGACACCAGGACTGTCATTGTCTTGGGTTTGCACCATTGACTCCTGCCCCTGTCCTGTGGGGCACACTGATGATTAATGCGACCTTGGGATACAGGTATGGGAAGGTGGGCTCTGCTGTGCACTGGCTGCCACAGGGGATGTGGTTTGGGTTGTGGGCAGGCAAAGGCTGGTGGTGGTGGACTGACCACTCATGGCTAATGGGCCAGGTTCATTGTCCGAATCCAGACTTGTATGTGAATCTTCCGCTATTGGTGCTGCATCCAGGCCTGGGCTTCCTGTCACTGGACTTCTCTGCTGTGTGTTAGTACTTGGGAGACCTGTAAGATGAGAGGTATTGTGTCGGATGATGTTATTTTTGCGGTGACACACATGGTTGTATTCCCTCATTCACTCTATTTGCAGGACATTAATGACAATGACAGTTTCCAGTCTGCTGCTTGTGTTCCCATCAGTGGAAGGTTGCAGTGGCTCTAATTTGCAGTACAGTTTACATTTGTCTTGCTACTGTCATTGCCATGTACTGATGTGCATTCCTACCACATATTGGTGATGGGGAGTGGCATGGTTTAACATGCAATCGCAGAGATGTGATATGGACGTAGCAGTCAGGCAAGGGTAGGGAGTGTTGCATTGTGGTAGTTGTGGTACTTTCTGCTGTGTGAGGCATACATGCACTAGGTTTGGCTGTGAGGGAATGGCGTCAGTGGGGAGATGTGGCATGCAAGTGTGGGTGTAGGGCCAATGATGGGATTGTGCACGTTCGGGTGGTTTGAGGGGGTGAGAAGGTGGTGGGGGTACATGCTGTGCACAGGGACATGGTGGCCAGTGAGTACAGTGGACTTACCAGTGTCCAGTCCAGTAGCTATTCCCCTCATCCCTTCCAGATGTAGTATTTCCAGGACCATCTCCTCCCACGGTGCCATTTCTAGGGGAGGTGGTGCGGGTCCACCACCTGTCCTCATGACAGCCACTTGGTGCCTTGAAGCCATGGCCCGTACCGTACCCCTAAGGTCATTTCACCTCTTCCTAATGTTCTCCCTTGTGCGTGGATAGTTCCCCACTACATTCACCCTGTTGACTATCCTCTGCCACGAGTCGTTCTTCCAGGCTATGGATGTCTGCTGGACCAGTGCTCCAAACAATCGCGGCTCCACTTTTACTATTTCTTCGACCATTACTTTGAGCTCCTCTTCTGTGAATCTGGTTTTTTTTGTGGTGCCATGGTGGTTGTGTTGTTGGTGAGGGTGTATGGTTGCAGGGATTATGTGTGTGCTGTTTGTAGTTGTGAATATGTGTAATGGTATGTGTGTGTGCTCTGTGGTGTTTGTGTACAGTGGTGTGTTGTGTGATGCATGCTTGGTATGATGGTGCCTGTGGTATCTAGGTGCAGTGCCTCCTTTCAGTGTGTCCTTCTCTCGCTCTGTCAGGGTTTCTATGTGCAAAGGGTTCTGGGTATGTGTGGGGGGGTGTTTTGTAGTGCTGTGGACAGGTGTGTGTATGTGTTTCAGGTGTTATCCTATCTGGTTCAGTGTTGCTGCGGTGGTGGCTACTTTTTTTCCCACAGCAGTTTAGACCGCCAATGGATTACCACTGTGTTGGTTTCTGCGATGCTGATTTGAGAATCGGAATTTGGCAGGCAGCATTTTCTCAGCATGGTGGTGGTGCAGCCGCCTCCTTCATTCCGTTGTTTGGGCCGATGGTGTTGTTTTTTCGGTCAAAATTTGGCAGAGTTGTGTTGGTCATTCGTAATGCAGCGGGCTTCACTCCACCATTGCTAGTGGTGTATCGGCTACTGTTTGTATGGTGGTCTCTGGAAATGACCGTCAAACTTGGAGTGAGCACTTAAGTGTCTGTGAGTGGGTGCATGAGTGTGTAAGTGGGTGTGTGAGTGGGTATGTGAGGGTCTGAGTGTGTCTGTGAGTGTGTGCATCACAGCCTGTGTGGGTCTGTGAGTGGGTGCAATAGGACCTGAGTGGGTGCATGAGTGTATGAGTGGGTCTGTCAGTGAGTGCATGAGGGTCTGAGTAGGTCTGTGAGTGGGTGCATGAGGGTGTGAATGGGTCTGTGAGTGCATACATAAGGGTCTGAATGGGTCTGCAACTGTGTGTGTGAGGGTGTAAGTGAATCTGTGAGTGGATGCATGAGGGTGTGAGTGGGTGCATGAGGGTCTGAATGGGTCTGAGACTGTGTGTACCTGAGGGTCTGAGTGAGCCTGTGAGTGCATACCTAAAGGTCTGAGTGGGTCTGTAACAGCATGCGTGAGGGTCTGAGTGGGCCTGTGAGAGGATGCCTGAGGGTGTGAGTGGGTGTGTGAGTGCATATGTGAGAGACTGGGTGGGTCTGTGTAGGTGCTTTAAGGTGTGAGTGGGTCTGTGATTGGGTGAATGAGTTTATGAGTGGGTTTGTGAGTGGGTGCATGAGGCTTTGAGTGGGTCTGTGAGTGGCTGCATGAGGCTCTGAGTGGATCTGTGAGTGGGTGCATGGGGGTGTGAGTGGGACTGTGAGTGTGTAAGTGACGGTCTGAGTGTGTCTGTGACTGAGTGCATGAGGGTCTGAGTGGGTCTGTGAGTGGATCATGAGGGTGTGAGTGGGTGTGTGAGTACGTATGTGAGGGTCTGAGTGGGTCTGCGAGTGGGTGTGTTAGGGTGTGTGTGGGTCTGTGACTGGGTGCATGAGTGGGTGTGTGAGTGGGTCTGTGACTGGGTGCATGAGGATCTGAGTAGGTCTGTGAGTGGGTGCATAAGTGTGTGTGTGAACAAATGTTTTTTTCTTTTTTTTTATTTTGCGGCAGGGTTAGCAAAGCCCTCGTGACTTTACATTGGGGGCCGTGCTGACCACAGTGGAAAAAAGGCTTTTTAACCATTTTACTGTCATAAGGGGGCCCTCAGACACTCATTAATTTACATCATGGTGTCAGAGTACTTCTACCCTGACCCCTTACATTGGTTTCAGGCCTGATTTCCATCCCCCAGGGCCGTGCACCAGTTCATAAGATGGTTGCTGCAACTTTTCCTACAGCCAATCACAGTACTGCTTCTGTTATGTGGAGCTGCGACAGATCTGAATCCCTAAATATTTACACCAAATAACTGAAAGACCTCTTTGTGGACCAAGAGCTCTCTTTCTGCCAAATTTAGTGTAATTCCCTCCATTGGTTTATCTGCTACTGCTTTTCAAAATCCCCATGAAAAAATGAATGGGGAAAACCCGTTTTGGGACGCCCTTTTTCTCAGCCCCTGCATGACAGTTCACCCCAAAACTTCCAAGACAGCAGCTGAGGTGAGCCATGTTACTCTATCACCAATCCATTGTGCACTGTGCGTGCCCTCGTTCTCACAACGTAGACCATGCTCAAACAATTGCAAACGAATTCAACTTGTATGCAAATATAAGAAAGGCATAATTGCTGATTCAAACATTTCCGCTATGTGGTGTTAACAGTGTTACTTACGTCGTTCATTAAGGTGGTTTACACTCGTTCAATGCATTATGGTATGCTTAGTTTAAGTCACCCATAACAACTCAACACAGACCTGCTGTTTTAGGCTGTGATACCTGTTTACCTCTACATTTGTGTAGTATATATTCCAAAGAGGGTCGACTTTTATCATTCACCTGGTTTTTATAACATTTCATCCTAACCATGTTTTCTCTTAATTTTAATCTTTTGAACTGTTTTGGTTGGGAATGAATAAACCTGCCTTCCCAGAGGTCAGGTGTCCAAGACCTATATGCCCCATAAATACTATTGATCAAGCCAAGTCATCTTCCCAGGTCTTTATATAGTAAATAGAATTGTAGGCAAGCACAATCATATATATATATATATACATATATATATATATATATATACACAAACACATATATTTCCCAAAGGCATGTTCCTTGTTAAAGGGAAACTAATACCTAAAGTACTTGCCTGGTAACCAACATTTTATCATACTTTAATTACTCAAATGTCCCACCTTGTGGCTTTGCGCTCAAAGCACACAAGGAATTTGACTATTTACAATGGATGGTAATGCACCATGTTCTTAAGTGGAATAATCACTTATAGAAACCTTACACCACAAATTCAAAGTAGGTATACTTGTTAATGGCTTAAAATCCTCCTACTTTGCACTCCATAGAGGAACCTGTTAAGGTGACCCCATTCCCATTTCTGTTTATTTCTGTTTATTTTGGTTCTTGAACCAGCAGTTCAAATAAAATACAACACATTAGGAAGACAAAAATGTAATGTGCATTTAATGCAAATAGCAGCACAGCAAATAATCAAGAGGCAATTGTCATTTTAAACGACCAGAGCTCTTGCCCAAAAGCATGTAATGCTAAAACACATGCAAATTTGAATGGTTTATATATATATATATATATATTCCCTCAATACAAGTCAATACAAACAATGCAGATATATACTGAGATACATTATATGAACACACTGTTGACTTCATTAATTTTTTTAACTCGAGCTTCTGGTTACCAACATCGAAAGCGAGGCTAAGCTATACTCTAATAAAATGACTTCAAAGCCTACTCATGAAACTTAACAAGTATATTGAGACTAAGGGCACTTCAAGTTAATAAGGAAATGACATTAATACTTGATTAAAAAATACAACAGTGCACGTTGTGATATACAGGCGCAAGGAAGCATTAGTGTTAAAGCAATAGGAACAGAAGATTATGGGTCACATTTGCCATTCTTTCACAAAACGCAGCAAGGCAACTTAGGTTGCTGCATTTTGAGAAATGGAGAGGGCAGAAATGCTCCATATTTATAAAGATATGGAAAATGTCTGCTCTCTCCTTGTGCTGGTGCATTCTGTGCTGCCTAGCACCGCTGCAGCCATTCTTGTACTATATTGCACGAGTGTCTTTGTTATTGGTAGGATTGTTTTTGTGTAGAATGGGGCACCGTCCTACACAAAAACAACCCTTACCTGCATTTTTCTCTTTCTATGCGTGCTGCAGAATTCTGCACATATGAAAAGAGGGATTAAATAAAGCTATTTCTCCTTGTTACTCCTCTGTTGGGTAGGCACACCATGTTGGCGTGAATCCTGGTATACAAGTCTTTGTAAATCTGGGTTTGCGTCAAAATATATGGATGAATGCTTGGGAATGTCATGCTCCACCCATGTAATGCCTACCCGATGCAAAGTAATGCAAGGTAGTTTGATGCCCTGCATTAGTTGGTAGTAACGAAACCACGCAAAGCCATGCAAAGTAGCTCTTGGTGGCTTGGTAAATCCCAGAAAGGACTTGCTTTGCCTTGTGACAACTTGTGTCCCACAAGGACAGTGCAAGTCCTTAGTAAATTTATAACTATGTTTTCACAGGATTATATAACTGCTATGAATGACCTACATAATTAAATGGATTTAGATTAAGGAATAAAGTACTCAAAGTAAAACTTTATGCACATGGTATTCTGCTATTCATATCAAACTATGTTGCTCAGACTGAGTGCTACTCAGCATTGGATGAATTTCCAACACTTTCGGATACAAACTAAACCTTCACAAAAGTGATGTAGTGTTGAAATGGAATAAAGCATTGCAAAACAATCCAGAAACATACTTCAACAACACACTTTTACAAGTAACCTTGTTAAGGGATAATAAAATAATAAACTTCTGGTTTCCACCTGTCCTAGTGGGTGAAATTAGAATCACTTGAGATGAGTGTAGCAAATCTGCCTTTTCTGCACCCCAGATCTTTTTGCCTTTTTTTGGACCCTATTTTGCAGTTTTTCTTTTTAACTCTGTGCACTTTAACCCTGCTAAACAGAAGTACACTGCCTGTGCTTCCCATTGAAACATAGATAAACTGGCGTACCCCTCATGACATATTTAACTGCCTATGGGTACCTGATAAATGATGTAGGTGATACATCCAGGGCCTGGACGTTCAATGCCACTTGTGGATTTCAGGACCTTCAGACCTGGGCTGTAAAACATGGCTTCAGGCCTACCATGTTTAGTATGGCTGTTGCAGCCTAAAAACAAATCTGCTGTCAAGCCTTGAAAATAACCCTTCTTAACATATGAGAAAACGTGCTTTTAAATATGTATAAGTGACCCTTTTAGCATACATTGTTGGCCACAAGGTAGGGCTCCTGATATTTTTACATTTAAGATGTCTGAAACTAAAGTTGACATGTTCTTCCCGTGACTAGACCCGTAAAACTATTTTCACTGGCAGGGTTGCAGCTGTAAACTTTAATCTGTAACTTTCAACAGGATAGTAATTCAAATAATATTTTGCATATTTATAGCAGTCTAGCTTGTTGCTGAAGTTTGATTTTAATAGCTATGTAGGAAAAGCATCTGTGGTAAAGTTACCTTTCTCGCCTGAAGCTCTTGGAGGCTAATTTGCATTAGTCTGCTGGCTTAGGCCTGGTGACAGAAACGGCGTCCTGACATTATGATGTTACATTATAGTTCTGCAATGAAAAGTACTTATTTAAAGTGATATTTTTTAAACATGAACCATTAGTCAACTAAGAGGCAAGACTGTTGTCGTATGAACCCTGTTAGTGGGCAAGATTAATATGGAGTATCAATAAAGTCTATTAAATCAAACACAAAAGGTTTCTGTACAACTGGTATTCTGAGCTCACATATTTGAAAGTGCTTTCATATGCAATAAGGAAGAAAAAAAGAGTATGGTGAAATAACATATTTGCCTAAGTTCACACAAGTTAAGTGGGGAAGCCACAATTTATTCTGGGTTTCTGGTCTCACTTTGTGCAAATCAGCCAGTAAATGGGTATCTATTTGTCTATCCTTATGTTAAGTCTTTGTTGTTAGCTCTGCATTTTTCTCCAGTTTTGCACAGTGTAAACTTGAGTGCTTTACAAAAGCACCACTTACATTACATCAGGGTGGAAGGGGAGAGGCAAGCAAAAGCCACATGAAAGCTTGGCTTGTTTGGGTTTGAGCTTATAAGAGGACCTCGAGTTGAGCCAGAGTCAGGCATCAGGCTCAAGCTTTCAGTAGCTCGTCCACCACTAGGACCTCATGAGTAAGAAACAACACAGACTGTGGATAAAAGGAGTGAGGGCATGTGCTCCCATCTCCCTTTTATTAGTAATGTCACCTGACTGGAGACGCTTTTGATTGATGATTGTGGGTAAGTGCAATCACAGCCGTCTGGGAGGGAGGACTCCAGTGACATCCTTAGGAGACTTTGGGTCACAATTTATAATGAGGCCCCAGATTAAGTAACATTTGTTGTGGTGGTGGCTTCTCTCATGAGCATCTGATAGGTTTGAGCCTGACTGTTTACCGTTTTTCACAATGTATTTCTATAGTGAGGGGAAATTTGTGACAGCTTTGTGTCATGCTTGCACCACGTAACATGGTACATGCATGATGCAATCCTCTAAGTCAGATTTTTGAAGCCATTCAAAGCCACTTTGTGTGGCTTTGAATGACTTCAAAAACCTGGACTAATGCAATGCAGCGCAACTCGCTGTGTTGCATTACTCTGTGCAAGGGAGGTGTTCCATGGGCATTGTGTGGGTCTTCCCACGTAACTCCATGGTTTTTGACACATTCCCAGGTTTACCAAATCTGATAAACTGGGGAATGTGCCAAAAATAACGTGGAAAAATATCTTAGTTTCTTTCCATTTTCTACGTGTGCTGCATTTTGTACATAGAGGAATATGCCTCTAAGGATTGTTTTTGTGCAGGAAGGTTCCCTTTCCTGCACAAAAAAAATTCTGCATGCAATGCAGACCCCCTTTTACCATGGTGCAAGGGTGGTTGTGTGGGCTCTAGGCAGCCCATTGTGCGACAGCGCAGGGGCAAAGGACACAGATGTGCTGTATGCCTTAAATACGGGGATTCCTGCCCTTCCAAGTGACGTAGTGCGGCGCAGCAAAGTGACTTGCTACACTGCACCACTTTGTCATAACAACGGCCCTATGTTTTTGCGATCCTTACCCAATGACTCACTATGAACAAAAATCAAAAAATGTACTCTTATCTAAGAAAATACGTTAAGAATATTATATTTTTTAAATAAGAGAAAATTATGCCGATGATAATTTCGCATAAAAATGTATTTCAATAAATGACCTCACAGACGATTCAATATCAGTGACTGTATGAATTCAGGAAAAAAGGCTCATGGTATATGTTCAGAGACATCATTTGAGAAGACAGACACGTGGATAGCTTGATGCCACCTGAAATTAAATAATCTGAGTTACTTTATCCTTATGCAATCAATTGTTATCCAATATTTCCGTAGTATTGAACGTTCTCTAACCTTTCTTTGGCAGAGATGATGAATTCAAGACTAACGCTGTTATTGATATTTGTTGGTCTTTTGTATATGTGAGGGGCCACTAGGTGGCATGCAAGAGCTGCAAGAGAAGCAGGCTGACTGTGCAGCATTTAATTTTTATATACATAAATCACTGTGAGACATATTTCCTGCTGTGGCATTTTCTGGTTTGCGAAGAATGTCTGATGTACATGTTAACGCATCATGTCAACTGTGAACAGTTCCAATTAAGTGCACTGTTTTGACCTTTTCGGGATTTTATTGATGCTCCCATTACAGCCATTGTATTTTGCAAAGACAGAGCAGGATTGCTGACAATGACAATTAAACACACTGATTTTCAAACTAATATATTGAAGTGCAGTGAAGTGGTCTGGTATTTCTGCCGTTCTCTGAGCCCACCAGGCTGCAACAATGGGTATTACATGCATATTCACGAGAACGATAAAATCTTATTTAGCACAAACTTGGACCAAAGGCATATTCACAGGAGAACCAGTTAGTACATTTTTAGGTAGGAGGAGTATTAAGCATAGCTGACAAGGTTTGGGATATGTGGCATTTTCATAATTCCAGTGTAAATATGAGTGACATTTCAATGACTATGAGTGACATTTTCTTACGAGCAAAATCAAGTAATGAAGACGAGGGAAATATAAATATCAGAAATTACACCCGTTTGAACAATCAGAAACTATGGGGGCTGGCAGGCACACTGCCAGGAGTGGTTCCTCCATAAGGGCGGAGGAGCGTCGTCTCCTGCCACCAGGGGCAGCTGCAAAACCTTTACTACAAAACTATAATAAACAGTGTTTATTATTGTTTCCTTGTAAAGGGCAGGGCCACGGGGGTGACGAGTCCAACTCAGAGTGCATGTGTGTTTGGCCAGCCATTTCTGGCCAGCCAAACACACATGCACGCAAGGCTCCCTCCAGCTCAGCTCCCAGCCAATCCTGACGCTGCTCTCAACAGCCTCAGCACTGAACGCAGGGTAGGCTGGGAGCCTGTGCCTGCAGCATGCTGAGGTGATGGAGGAGCAGCTGCAGAGCACAGCGTTCAGGTAAGTTTTTTTTAATTTTTTTTATTGAATTAATATTTTTAACCACCCCCTGCTCCCTCCGTGCACACACTGCCCCACCCCCTTTAACACCTGCGAGCTACGACTGCACACCGCGCTCTGCAGCTTCCCACCTGCGGGCCGCATGGCGGGAGGCAAATGGAATTCACTCCTACTCACTGAAAGCAATGCGTGTTCAGTACCATGGTTTGATCAGGGGGTGCTTTTGTATGTTAATTAGGTGGGTGTGTGGTTTTGTGTTTGTCTTCAAATTTCTGTGGTTCGGTTGGCTGGAATATGAGTGACGGTTTGAGTGATGGGAGTCTTTGAAAGGAGACACAGTATGGTGTACATGAGTGAAGTCAAGCTCTCCCAGATCTCACACGGTTGTGTCACCTGCACTCCAGCTGTATGACTCTTTTTTGTCTCTATGCCTCTACATTCCACATGTGATGATTCCATCGTCACCTTTTCACTGGGAATCCTCAAATTAAATAGTGACTGTATCACTATAACTCTTAAATGCCCTCAGTACTAAGGATTCACTGATGTAGCCATAAGGGCAGCAGAGTCAGGCCAAAAGTGACATAACCAAAGACCAACAATTCCCAGATTAGGGACCTGATGTTTGAAAAGCAGGATAGTACACCAGCACCACCTTGTGGCCTTTGATAAACAATACTAAGAGCTTAGGTAGCAAAGTGAGAAACAAACTACACGGTTTGCTCGCACTTCAGGACATGATTCTTTTGTGTGACAAACTCAGGCATTGATGTAATGCGGGAAAATGACTGAAAATGCGTTATTTTAACGTGAGATGCATAGCATTTGGCAGGATGGAGTAAGTGATTTTCCCAGGATCACAGAATGTCGAGGGAAGTCCAAAATTGAACTTCGCGTCTGTTGCGTTATCTACCTTGGGCCTTAGCATGGAGGGCAGGCCGCAGCATGTGGAGTGGGGCAGGGGCAACTGTGCTAATGGACAAACACCTAACACGTACTTATGGTTACTGACCACAAGATGAATTTCCCAGGTCTATCACCACTAGTTACACACGTGACTGTCATGACCAACACAACAATATTGAGAAGGATCTCATCAGGATCCCCCTCTCCTGGGTAAACACATGGGGAGTTCCATTTCACAACATAACAGTGTCCTAGTGCAAAAGTCGGCAGCTCAAGCTACAAGACCACATCTCTTCCATCTAGACGTAGCACAACAATTGCTAAGTGAATCATTATGATTGAACCAACTGGACAGTTTAACCAGATGTACAGTAAGTGGACAATATTTCTGTTGTGGATATTTAGCCATGGCCACGGATCGTCTGGTTCCCCTGACCATCTGTGCCCCTCTTCTTTTCTGGCTCTGGAGTTGATGATATCAGCCCAGTCCTGAATGCCAGGGGTGGTTCCTGACTTAGGGCTTCGGCACTCCACCCACCCAGATTTGTGAGTAATGTGGATGATAATTGCAGTTACCATCCAAATGACATTTCTTAATTTAAGAAAAGCCTGGGACATCCACTTTCCACAGGCACAAGCACTAGCGCGTATGTGCCAATCCACTTTTTTAGGACAAGCATAGCAGCGCGTAAGCCCTGCTTTTCCAACATGTTGTAATCTGAATGTGGGCTTCAACCACGCCCATCACTTTCATTTGTTCCTTGGCCTGCCTTTCAAAATGCACACACTTTTGTTGGTAAATGCTTCACATATGGTCTGCCTTCAGGCTGCTTTGTTACCGCCCTGTAGACTGACCCTGTTAGATGGATGATTGCACGATCAGCCACATAGCTTCATCTGGCGCACTATTTTTTTCTTTTGATTGGCTGCTTCACTGTTTGGGACATGTTGCTAGCGCACGCTTTGTACTGCACGGCCGTAAGTTATTTTTTTATTGTTGGGGGCATGGTGCTATCGCACCAGTTTGTGCTGGTGGCCGTGTGTTGTTTCTTCATTGTTTGGGAATGCTGCTTCATTCCTTGTTCTGGGCATGTAACCATATTGTTACTGTGTACATTTCATATTATTTACATAATCTTGCATTCTCTGAGTGTTTCCTTTTTTTTTCAAGGATGTTGTTACTTATTTCACACCAGCATATTACTCTTGTCTCCCCTACCTCATAAACGATTTCCCATTTTCTGGTTCTCCAGTGCCGCCAGGTCATAGGAATGGCAATATCGCTATGCAAATTTCAGCACTCCACAGCATAAAATTTTTAAAAATGTAAATTAAAATGCCAATACCTCTAACTTTCACAAATGCATTGCAAATGCTTGTTATTCTCTCTTTTTAACTTCTGCAGACTAAGGGCTGACCTAGAGCCAGCCCTGGCTTGCAATTCTCGGGGTCTGAAGAGAACACCCATTAATGACATGCAGCAGCATCACATTTTTAAAGCAGCCCTGGGTGTCTAGGGCATCAGCCCTGTAATTCCCAGGGCTGCTTGTCAATCTTTATTGGCTGCAAGCAATTCTGAAGCTTTCCCAAGTCGTCATAGGGTGGGGTCAGCAGGCATCACTAACCACACCTCTCCCTGTGATGATTTGGAAAAGGGTGGGGTTAGAGAATGCTGCGCACTGAAAAAGCCGAAGGAAGGACACAATGGCATGTAGCGTGCCATGGCCCAGTCTACTGCATCTTGTGTGTTCCTTTCATTTATAAGGACCTCCCAGATAAGCTGGCGACCATAGCCCTCATGCCCAACAGCCCATGTTTGCTTTAATCCGTGTGACTCCTAGCGACAAGGTTTAAAGCAAACAATACAGCAAAGACAGCCTCTGCAAATGTCATGTAGCGTGCAATGGCCCAGTCTACTGTGGCTTATGCATTCGTCTCATTTATAATGACCTCCCAGATAAGCTGGCGACCATAGCCCTCATTCCCAACAGTTCGTGTTTGCTTTAATCCTTGTGGCTCCTCGCGACAAGGCTTAAAACAAATAATGCAGCAGAGACGGCCTCTGCAAATGTCAAGATGGGGGCAGGGGGAATGACAGGGACAGGGGAAACAATTTGTTTTAAAAACTTACCTTTCCCACCTTTTCTGCTGACTCCTGCCGCCTCGCTCCTCTGCTGCTGATGGTTGGTGTCCCAGCATTTGCAAGGACACCAGCACTGGCTCACCAGCAATCCTGGTGCTGCTTTCATGCTAAGCCTAGCATGAAAGCAGCACCAGCATTGGTCTGAGGAGCTCGTACTGCCACTCAGACACAGCCCTAGGGTCTGTGCAAACTTAAGTGCACATGTGTGTTTGGCCAGCCTGAGACAGCCAGACAAACACACGTGCGCACTTAGGTGCACTCTCTCTCCTTCTCCCCCCTCCCACATCCTGTGACCCAGCCCCCTCCTCCCTGCACTGCTGGCTGAGCCAGCAAAGGAAAAATAAAATGATAGTCAACTATTGTTTTATTTTTCATCTCCTGGCTCTTGGCCAGGCGGGCAATTTTTCTCCGACAATGCAGAGGAGCCGTCACTGCAATACAGTGGAGCTCTTTCCTTTCAGTGCACAAATCCTCAGCTCACATATATCTAAACACGCTCATATGTGCTAATGAAGTCACTGTCATTAGCATATTTATGAGTGGAGCGCCTTTATATATGTGAGCTCATGATGGGCACTGTACCCAAAATAAACCACCCAGTCCATCTCATCCGTACAGAAGCCACAAGGACCGCATCCAAGACCAATGTCTCAATCACAGCCGAACACCCAGCGGAGTTCGGCAACACCCGGTACTGTATAAACAAAAGTACTGGCCTGTGTTTGGGAGTCCTGGCCTCCCTGCATCCCATGCAGGTGAGTGCAAAGGGCAGCTTTGAGAGGGTGCATCTACTGCTGAAATTCAGAGTGCTCTTTGTGACTGGAACAGAGAGAGGATGCCACACTTCATAACTGCACAGTGAAAGGCGAATTTCACAAGAGCGTAGCTATTGAGAGGGCAGAAGGTGTGGTATCATTCATTGGTGCTCAGAAGCATGAGGAGCCCACTGCACCCCAAACCAACTGCTGTGTTTTTTTGTTTTTTAGACTACCAAAGTAGGATACGGTGCATTTGTTGATACAATGTGGAGAGTGTTGTGTGCGCCAACAACATAGAGAAGACAGCGCACATATTAACTGACAGAAACACAGAAACTAATTACAGCAAGAGGGTGGCTAGGGCGTCACAAGGGGTCTGATTTGTTTACATATGCACTTTTATAAAGCTGCCCCTTCTGCCAGTACATCTTCAATGTGCTGAAATGATAGCCCACCTTCCCTTTTTAATAGAGAGGCTGTTTTGATTTCTATATTTTTTAACCGCGGCTACTTTAGGGTGGAGGGGCCCCACCCACCTTTTGCCCCTCATGAAGAGTGCCTGTCAGGCTGAGCAAAGGTCAGCCTGTCAGACAGTCTTCATGTTCAGCTCAGGCAGCCAGGAGCGAGACATGCGCAATTTGCTCAGACTCCTGGCTGCCTGAGCTGGACTTTACTGGGCTGAAGAGGTCACAGCTCATATGGGTGTGACCTCCACAGGTCACCAAAGGTTCCTCGAGGCCCTCCACCTCAGTGACGAGGGGAAGCGTCACCTATTGACTTTGACCTGGGCGCTTCAGGTTTAAGCCCTGAGACGCCCAGGGCAAGTGACAATCAGGGACATCTTGTCACAGAGTGGGGTGGGGTCATCAGTCTCACTGACCCCATCCCACTCTGTGACGAAGTTGGGGCTGCTGCCTTCCCTCATTGGTTGACCTAAGGTCTTGCAAAATCACCATAGACATTAAATGGGGGAAAAGTGTTTTGGGATTGCCTTCTTTTTCTCTGCCCCAACTTGATGAATTACCGTTAGAATTTCCAGACAGCAACTAAAGTAACTTCTACACTACTTTGAAACATTTCATCAAGATTCATCAAATCAGCGCTGTAGTTATTAGCAAAACAAAAAATTATTCATCTATGAGAAAGTTGGTCCTAACGTTAACTATCTACTGGCTATCCCCAGTAGTTAATATCTAGCAATCTATCTATCTGTCTATCCATCTATCTATGTACTAAAAAACTTAAAAGTTAGTGGGACAATATAGTTAGGTTCAGATTTTAAATGCACAAACCCATAGATATTCAACAGTTATAGTTATACTTATTTCAAGAAACTATAACTCGTACCTTAAGATAACTATAACTCGTGCCCCCACCAGGGGCAGATTCTCATCAATAATTTGACTCCAAATACTGCAGTGACATATGAATGATGTCGTAGAGGATGTCATTACTGATGCAATATGTGGGGTAAGTAGCAGTGAATGGCCAGGGTGCAAGTTATAGTTACTTTTAGTCATGAGTTATAGTTTCTGAACTTCCCTCTAACCTTTGTTTTTTTTGTAGTGAATTTCTAAGTTGTTTTTAATTTCTATTTCCTTTTTTTAACATTAAGTAATATTTAATTACCTCACTGTAATCCAAACCCCAGAGTGCACAGCATTTGGCTGTGCGTGGTGGGGGTTGGCGATAGGACCTGGCTGTGGCTTTGGCCAGACATTGCAACCAAACCCCGTAGGCTCGCAACCCTGCACTGTGTACAGTCGCCTGTTGCCAGGTCCTTCGGACAACCCAAGTAGGCACCCAACCCAGTGCACAGCCTCTGGGCCTCGCCTGCTGCCAATCCCCCATATGCACCCAACCCCACTCCATGTACAGCCTTTGGTAATGCTGCCCCCCCTCCTCAGGCTGATTTTGGCCTCAGGGACCCCATCCCCAGGGCCTGCGGCCAGTCCCTGCTGCCAACCCCCCTAACCACCCAACCCCAGCCACAGGACCACTCTCTCTGGGTGTGAGACTAGGTGTGACAGGGTGTCTCTGGGTGTGAGAGTGGCTGTCAGAGTGTCTGTCTGGGTGTGAGAGTGAGTGTAAGAGAGTCTGTGTGGGTGTGAGATTGTCTGATTGTGCTCCAATAGATGAAAGATCCATTCACCTCCATGAAGGATTTCCGAATATTTTTCAATATGGAATAGCGGGTGGACCCCCTCCATTTTTCTTTCTGATCACCACGGGGAAGTGGCGGTCCCCAGGACTAATAGAAGCCCTAAGATGGGGCCTCATGCACCCTTTATTAAAGCCCCCAAGTACCCCAGGACCTGGCCCACCCAGGAGCTAGTTAAAAAACAAAAGGGCAAGAAACGGCCTTTTAAAAAAAAAAAGAAATGTCGTAAAAATCCACTGATCCAGATCTGCAGCTTTTTCTGGCGTTTTAGAAAAAAATGCTTTTTAACCCTGGCGAGGTCCCTCTGGGACCCTATCACCATAGCTAAGGGGTTAGGGTGTCTCTACCCTGGCCCCTTTTCTTTTGTTTTTACTTTTTGGGGGATTTGGCTGAAGCTGAGTCCCAAGATGGCTGCCAACACTTCCTTATTGAAGTGTTGGCAGCCAATCAGATATCAGCACAGGGACAGTTGGATCCACGGAGGATCTGCATCCATAGATATCTATATTATTTAAACTCTCCAAAACTACTAATGGATTTTACACCAAATTACAAAAAGCACGCATTCTAGGCCAAGAGCTAGCTTTCTGCCAAATTTATTGCAATTTGATTCAGCGGTTCGGGCTGTAGTCGTGTTCACAAATTTGAAAAAACTCATTGACATAGAATGGGGAAAAAGTGTTTTGGGGCCCCCCTTTTTTGTCAGCCCTTGCTTGACGGATCACTCTGAAACTTTCAACACAACATTTGAACCACGTTTTGAAAATTTCGTGAAGATTCATCAAATGGCGACAAAGTTATTGGCTCAACAATAAAAACTCTGTCTATGGAAACAATGGTCCTATCTATAAATAAATACCTATATACAAATATATATAAAATGTATTTATAGGTATATGTGTGTATACGTAGAATTGCCTATATATATATATATATATACATATATATATATATAATTTTATTACCTACTGGCGGTTGCCAGTAGGTAGTTATAGTTAGGACCTAGTTTTTGTTTTGCCAATAACTTTGGTGCCATTTAACATATCTTCCCCAAATTTTAAAAACTTGTACGGCACTCACTTCAGCAGCTGTCTTGAAAGTTTCAGGGTGATCTGTCAAACGGGGTCCAAGAAAAAAGGGGAGGGTATCAAAACATATTTTCCCCATGCAATTTACCGTAGAGATTTTAGACACAACTACAGCCTGAAACGCTGGATGGAATTACACCAAATTTAGCAGAAAGCTAGATTTTGGTCCAGAAAGCCTGCTTTTTCTAATTTGGTGTAAATCCTTTCAGTGGTTTTGGAGATATTAAAGGCAAAAGAAATATAAATATCTAGGGAGGCTTATCCACCGTGGATCCACCACGGCAAATCAGTGGATCCTTGCACCACTAGCAATGCCGTGATTGGCTGGCTGCAACCTAACTGTAAAATTGATGCCACCATTTTATTGGGCCACAGTCCCTGGGTGTGACATTTGAAAAGTAATCTAATAGAAGGGGTCAGGGTAGAGGTACCCCGACCCTAAGGGCACAAAATAGGGGTCTGCGAGGGACCCCCTGACTGGCAAGAAATTGCCTTGGAACTATTTTTTCCCATGTGCGTGGGTCCACGTACCCACTGTGGCTCTTAGCATGGCCACTGTGTGAATTTGCAATGGATCATCGAATCCTGCTGTAATAAAAAACAAAACACTCATTTGAACACTTACACACCCACTTAGAGACCCATGCAGACACTTAGAGAGCCATTCACAGACCTACTCATGCTCTCACACACTCACAGACCTAATCGGACACTGACACACCCTCTCACAGACCCGCGCAGACCCTCACAGACCCACTTACACACCTACTCACAGACCCACTCAGACACACACACTCTCACAGATCCATACTGACACTCACACAGCCACTCACAGACCCACACAGCCACTCACACATCCACTCACCGATCCATGCAGACACTTACACACCCACACAAAGCAACATAGACCTACACACCCACTCTCAGACCCACTGTGACACTCAAATACCCACTGAGAGACCCATTCACACACTTACAGAGAGCCACGTAGACACTAACACACCCACTCACAGACCCACTTGGAGACACACACACCCACTCTAAGACCCACTTGGACACCCCCCACTCAAAGACCCACACAGACACACAACCACTCACATACCCATGCAGAGACTTACGCACCCACCCACAGACCCATTTGGACACTCACACATCCACTCACATAACCATGCAGACACTTACACACCCACTCAGAGTGCCATGCAGACACCTACACACCCAGACACAGACCCACTCAGACATTCGCACACCCACTCTCAGACCCATTTGGACATTCACACACCCACTAACAGACCCACTCACACACTCAGTCGCAGTCTCACACAGACACTCACAAACCCATTCATGAAGCCGAGCAGACACTTACACACTGACTCACAGATCCACTCACATAGTCACACACCCAGTCACAGACCCACTCGGACACTCATTTATGCACCCACAGAACTATTTAGATACTTATACATACACTCATAGACCCACTTGACAACTGACACACCCAATCACAGATCCAACTAGACACTTACACACCCACTGAGAGATCCACACACAGACTCACATACCCACTGACAGACCCACTCAGACTCATACACCCACTCACTGACCCACTTTGACACTCACACAACCACTTAAAGACTCACTTGGATATTCACAAACCCACACAGAAACCCACTTTGACACTTAAGCACCCACTGACAGACCCACTTGGACCCTCACATACTTACTCACAGACCCATGTAGAGACTAGCTATGCAAACACTTACACACCCACTCACAGACCCTCTCACTGACACACCCACTGAGAGAGCCATGTAAAAACTCGCACACCCACTCACAGACCTACGGAGACACTTGCGCATCTACTTACAAATGTAGTCAGTCACTCAAAGACCCATACTGCCAGTGTCAAATCCATTCATACACTTACAATTGCATCTACACACCAAGGGCCATATGTATGAACACATTTTCCCATAGACACAGAATGGGCAAAACTGCTTGCTACATCTGGCCCTAACTGACACAACCTTTAATGTTGCTGTTGTTTTTTAAATGACTGCTTTTGGTTTGTGGTTGCGGTCTCTGAGGAATGTGGAAACAATTTTATTCACATGTTTCCTGGATTTGTCTATCTGTGGACAAACTTCAGTTGACCGCTTCCACTTCTGCCTTTGGCAAATGTTAGAGAACACCAAGGCAGTGTGTGAGAAAAGTGATATTAATTTACAAAAGGTATCCTTCATAAGGATTTCCAGTGCGCAATGATGAGGTCTGGATGTTAACAATCCATAATGCTTTCAACCAAAGGCAGCAATTGATGCCACTTTAACCCTCTCTGGCCAACCCAAGTAATGTCCACGTTAGGTAAACCCAGGTGCCTGTCAATGCCACTCTTTCTAGCACTCTCTATGGCCCGAAATACAAAACTGTGGCTCACAATCCACACTCTGAGCTTTTTGGATGGAGGTCGGAGTAGCAGACAAGAGAAGGCTGTAGCTGAATGACAGATTTCAAATAAAAGGCAGCAAACATGGGGAACAACAACTAAAATTTAAAAGATCATTTTTGGGTGGGTGGTGTAAATATGCTGGTGGCTAAAAATAGGTAGTCATATTAAGGTAAAAGTAAGTACATGTGTGATTGGCTTTGGTGAAGTAAGAAAAAAGTAATGGTATTCATATGCTTATAATTCCAAGTACTCAACCATACCTGCTACAGTTAGCTTTAAAACTAGTATGCTGCTCTGAAAGAGTGTTCAAACTTTTGACCTAGTGCTTGCAGAGACTGTTTCAAACCTGGTCACTATGAAAACAGAGCTAGAAGACCATGAGGGGAAGGGGAAAAAAAGACTATGGTGTTAACATGAAAGGAAAGTGGTATTGAAAGAAAGGCTGAATGGGTTCTAATTTAAACATTTATACCAAGTGGGGTGTAAATGACATTGTTTATTAGCAGATTATGAAATGGATTTCTGGACTCCCATGTGGATCCGCGGATCGGTTGCGATTGTACACATGGGGCCATGTAGAGAACCGCGGCAGATCTGAGGATCCACCCAAAACCCCTACCAAATTGGCTTTTATACATGAGTTTTATAAAGGGTTATAAAAACTCACCATTCAGAAGTGGTATAACAATGGTCAAATATGAAAGGAAGGTTGTGATTTGTTTTCTACATGAGTATAACTGACTGCAATGTTGAAAAAGTTGCCATTAATGGTTTCTTTGTATGAGAGTAGTATACCAGTCTTGTGCTTCAGCGTTCACATTTTCAGTGAGAAGAGATCCTAACTGATACTGACCAAAAAATACAAATCAAAAAACATGATAAACAGTTATGTCAATTAATGTGTATTTTTAAAAAGAAAATGTATTTGAAAACGTATGTGTGTATATGAGGTGGAAGAAAGTGTTGAATGTATACATAAAGTAAAAGGGAAAATAAAAGGGGCGGTGTATGATGACATTAAGGAGCACATGCATCCATTCACCTACCAATGCGGCCAGTGACATACCTATTTAGAAAACCATTGAGCCACTGAGTGAGCTAGCCAGAGAGACTTCAAAATCCACTCCTACAGCTACAGAGTATTTATATATGTTGCACTAACACACCTAAAAAGCACATACATAAACACTACAAAACCCACTAACACAGCTAGTAACCAATCCATACAAACACTTGTATATATATTAGGAAAGGTATATAGTTAGTAAGACAGTGATTTATTCACTGATGTAGTCTGTTACAAAGCCAGTCATACACCCAGAGAAGCACTGATAAACTAACACAGATGTATACTCAAGCACTAACACACCTACTCACCTATGTATGATGTAACTCATATATACATTTATACATGCAAACTGATGGACATACAGTGCCAGTTACTCAGAGCATAACCACTGCACTGTAATACTCATTTTCAGTTCCAAAAAACTGATTATGTACTCACCACAGATGTAGCTAGAGAGTCATTATAGCACTAACAAAGACAGCATTAAAGCCATTCACAATCACATTAACTCACCTACTCATCACCTTACATAGGCATTCTCACTCCCACACAGGTTAAGTCAGATTGACTCAGAGACATATGCAGATATTTATGAACTAGGACTAACTCAGTTACAAACAGATGTATACAGCCATACGCCCAAGTACACATACCTTTGCATACCCATGCAGTTACTTTCAGTTACTGACATAACTATTTAGAAAACCAAATAGCCATTTATACAACCAATCACAAAGTGACACAGGCACCTATATATCCACTAACACATTTACAGAGCAGGTATGTATATAGTAGTAAGAGAGCTACTTATACACAGAGTTAGGTATGACAACTGTAACTAACACAGCATGTAAACAATGCACATTGTGACATGCAGAGCCATTTACAGACTCATAGAGTTAATATGATAGCCAGTTAGACAACAACATAGTTCATTGCATGTTCAGTCGGATACTCAGGGAATCAGTAATACTCACTGAATATATACTCACGTTCTAGGACACCTAGGGGGTGATTCTGACCCCGGCATGGGCACTGCAGGGGCCCCCAGGGGCCCCGCGGCACCCCCTACCGCCATCCTGTTCCTGGCGGGAGACCCGCCAGGAACAGGATGGCGGTAGGGCTCCGCCGCCATGGAGGATTCACATGGGCAGCGGAAAACCGGCGGGAGACCGCCGGTTTTCCGCCTCTGACCGCGGCCGAACCGCCGCGGTCAGAATGCCCTGCGGGGCACCGCCGGCCTGTCGGCGGTGCTCCCGCCGACCCTGGCCCCGGCGGTCCCCGTAAGAGGGCCCCACTTAGTATTTCAGTGTCTGCTATGCAGACACTGAAATACGCGACGGGTGCCACTGCACCCGTCGCACCTTCCCACTCCGCCGGCTCAATTCTGAGCCGGCGTCCTCGTGGGAAGGATGATTTGCCCTGGGCTGGCAGGCGGCCTTTTGGCGGTCGCCCGCCAGCCCAGGGCAAATCCCAAAATACCCTCAGCGGTCTTTCGACCGCGGAGCGGTATTTTGGTGGGGGAACTCTGGCGGGCGGCCTCCTCCGCCCGTCAGGGTCAGAATGACTCCCCTAGTCACCTATCCATACAGTAACTAATATACACATTTATAGATCTATACTGATAGACTTATACAATCTTTTAGACACTGAGATAATCACTTATATAGTTAGTTACTTGTTTATAGTATCTAGTTTAATATTATATTCAGTAAACATAAATGTATTCTGGTAGAAATTTGGTTTCTAGTTGGCAGAGGTATACACCCTGTCCAAGTAGGGACCACAATCCTAGTCAGGGTAAGTCACCACACAATCCAAAGTATCCTGTGCCCACCCTCTAGTAGCTTGGCACTGAGCTGTCAGGCTTAACTTAGAAGGCATGGTGTAAAGTATTTGTGCAATAAATCATACAGTAACACAGTAAACACACCACATAAATACACCACACAGGTCTAGAACGGTAGATAATATTTATCTGACTAAAATAAGTTAAAAATGACAAAGATCCAATCAGCACAAGTTGAAATATATGGTTTGACCCTCCCATAGTGCCCTTGTTGGAAATGGGGTCTCTAGTTGGCAGAGGTATACACCCTTGTCCAAACAGGGACCACAATCCTAGTCAATGTAAGTCTCAAAACAATCCAAATTATCCTGTGCCCACCCTCGGGTAGCTTGACACAGAACATGCAGGCTTAACTTAGAAGGCAATGTGCAAAGTATTCGTGCAATAACCCATACAGTAACACAGTGAAAAAACCCACTCCACACCAGTTTAGGAAAATCGATAATATTTATCTGAATAAAATAAGATCAAAATGACAAAAATCAAATATGCACAAGTCAAGATATCACTTTTTAAAGGTTTAAACCACTGATTCTTAAGTCTCAGTTCTTAAGAATCAGTGGTTGTATCCTTTTCACACACAGTACCTGGGATGCTTTAAAAATAACGACACAGAAGGCCGCAGAGGAGAAGATGCGTCAGAAAGTAAAGTGATGCATTGTTTTTTCCGGCGCCGCAACGGGGATGTGTCATTTCTCTCCATGTGGCAAAGTGATGCATCAATTTTCAGGCGAGCAGCCTTGGTTCCTCAGTGCAATGCAGGGATATTTCCAAATCCAAAATGCGTTGTGGAGAGGGAGCAGGCTCTGTGTCAGTCCAGCAGGCAATGCATCGATTTTTCAGCCTCGAGACAGTCGCCTTGTTGATTGTGCCGTCGTTGGGACGAATTTTGCAGGTGTTGTCAGTTTTTCCAATGCTGTGGATTTTCTCCTCAAGATGAAATCTTGAATGGTCCTGAGACTTCAGAACTGGGGCAAGCTCAGTCTAAGCCCCTGGAGATCCTTCCAGAAAAGCAGTCCAGATAAGTACTTTGGGCAGCACAACAGTCCCTCTGACAGAGTCCAGTTGTAGGTCCAGAAGTGTCTGATTCCAGGGGTTCACAGACGCAGTATATATACCCAAATGTGCCTTTGAAGTAGAGGAAAACTTCAAAGAGTGGTTTTGAAGTGCCCCAGTTCCCCTTTCAACTCAGTCCTGTCTGCCAGGAGATCTGTGGGGGGGTTCTCAATCCTTTGTGTGAGGTCAGGCCACTAGCCTTTGAAGTGTATGTGAGAGCCACTACATCCTTCCTGTCCAGGAAGAGCCACTAGTATGCAGATGAATGCAGATGCAGCTGAGTGTCCTGTGTTTATGGCTATCTGGGTAGAATGCACAAGGGGAGCTGTCAACCAGCACAGACCAGACATGGATTGGAGACAGGGTGTGAGGCACAGAAAGCAGCAAGTGCAGAGAAATGCCTACTTTCTAAAAGTTGCAAAAAGAACAGTGATGGACAGAATACTGAACAATGTCAAACATTCACCCCAGTCCAGAGATCTGGGCCTAAATTCATTGTTTTTTTTTGCTGCCCATGCCATTCCAGTTCGGACTTAGTCATATGTAAATCAGTCTTGCCCCTGTCCCCATGGGAATAGTCCAGCCTGAACTGCCAGGACAGGTCTTCCCGTGACCCGAAACAAGCATCCTGGGACCAGTGTTGGGGTATGCCCCCACATCAGCCAGGCTAGCTTGACTCCAGTGGCATGGGGAGCATGACACCCACGTTTCATTGAACCCAGATGTTTGTGCCTGGGGTGAATGTTTGCATTGTATAGTATTCCGGTCATCATCTATTCTTTTTGCCTTTGTTGCCTTAAGTGGAAAGGGTATGCCCAGACGTGTGTCCCTGATCACTGCACCCCAGGATTCAAGCTAGCTTGGCTGGTGAGGGTTGATACCCTTAAACCGATCCCAGGGTGCTTGTTTCCGGTCCAGGGAGGACTTTGCCTGGACTGTTCTCATTGGGAGCAGGGACAAGATTGATTTGCATATGGCTGGGTCCAATCTGGGGTGGCGTGGTGTGCAAAACAACAATGGATTAAACCTAGATCTTTGTGACTGGGGGTGAATGTTTGCATTGTTCAGCATTCCAGCCATCATCTGTTCTTTTCACTTTCTAAAACTGGCATTTCTAAAATAGTAATGTTAAATCCAACTTTATCAGTAAGCAGGATTTCTCACTACCATTCTAACCATACCAAGCATGACAATGCCGCTGCTCTCCTCTCAGATCAGAAAATACCACTTAAGGCATGTAAGGGAATTTCCAATGCTGGCCTATGAGAGGAGCAGGCATAGTGAAAAACGACCTTGGGTTTTTTCACTACCAGGACATATAAAACTTTAAAACTTACAATTACATGTCATGCCTTTTATGTACATAGCACACTGCCCTACGGGCTACCTATGGCCTACCTTAAGGGTGGCATATGTAATAAAAGGGGAGTGTAAGGCTTGGCAAGTAGTGTTAAATGCTACATCGAAGTGGCAGTGAAACTGCACACACATGCCGTGCAATGGCGGACCTGACATATGGTTAAGGGGCTACTTATGTGGGTGGCACAATCAGTGCTGCAGGCCCACTAGCAGCGTTTAATTTACCGGCCCTAAGCACATGTAGCACACTTTACTAGGCTCTAATAAGTAAATTAAACATGCCAATTGGGTATGAGACAATGTTGCCATGTTTAGGGGAGAGAGCACTTTATCACTGGTCAGCAGTGGTAAAGTGTGTAGAGTCCAAAAACAGCACAAATGAGATCAGAAAAATGGAGGGAGGCAGGCAAAAAGTTAGGGTGAAGCCCACCCTAATTCCGTCAGGTCCAACATATTCTTTAATTTCTTTCCAGATATCTACTTGTGTTTATAGACGAAGAATTACAATGCCAGACAAGATTCAAAGAAGAAGGAAACAGAAGCGATAGTACTATGAGAGTGAAAAGGACAATAAGGTGGAGAGTGTGTGGGGAAAAAAAGAGAAGCTGGTAAGATTACTAAGAAGTTTCTTAAAAAAAATGTAAAAAAATGCAAAATGAGGGAACTGTTGCAAATAAAAAACAACGTTTGAAATAAACTTTGAAAGGACAAGTACTAAAGGACTTTGAAAGTAAAAAATGTTAAAAGAAAACAGGTAGTTTGAATGGAGAGAGAAACAATTTAAAGAGGTACTAGTTAAAATGTTTCAAAATAGAGTAATACAGAATTTGTTACCAAAACACATAGCAGTATAAAAAAGTGCTGCTTCACTGAAGCAAAAGCAACATTTTGAGAGTGTAGCTGACTAAGCATTTGCTATGAAGAGAAAACTATCTATATTGATAAAACAGTATGGCCTATGAAGAGAAAAACCCAAAAAGGAAGGCGTATTAAAAAAAATTTTTTTTTCAAGATTTTAGAGGTAAATGGAAGCACACGTCTAGTACATAGCTTTTTTTAATGATGAAAGCTACTTCTAAAAGAACACATTAGTGCATGCAGTTGATACAACTGGTTGTTGTTATAAGGTAAAAGATTGTACTCCTATTGTGAAAGAGGAGTTTGCTCCTAGAAATGTAGAGGAATACTTTGTTGAAGAGATATATAGACATGACCCTGTATATAAATGGGACTGTACCAGTATTTGTACTGTTTGGCAGGAATCCATAGATATTTTAGGGACTTTTGAATTTGTGAAGTGGAAAATTGCAATGTTGCAAGGATTAGATCCATGCAATATGAGGAGATGTACTAATTTACAAAAAAATACACTGGTGTGTCTATATGAGAAAGTGTGCACAAATACATTTTATTATTTCAGAACGTTGGCAGTTCACTCAAAAATGCAAAATTTAGTTAGGTACTTAGGAGACTTTGCTCTGTAAAAAGTAATGTGTTTAGGAGACATGAATAAAGCTCTTCTGTATGGTATACTTTCAGAGGTAGTTTGTGAAGATGTTCAGTTATATTTCTTTGGTCCTGAGGAGGAGTGCAGGGAAAATGAGAAGTTGGTATCTGCAGGTATGGAGGAACTGACCTAAGATATTAGCACTGATAAATTTGCACATGAAATTGCAAAGTTCAATGCAGTTTCAGATGAGAAATCAAACTATGTTTTCTATTTGTTGTTGACGCACTCACTACAAAAGCCAAAATCAAAATGGTGTTCTGTTTTCAAAAACGGAACTGAAGAACAGAGATAAGTCATTATAATTTGCTGTGTATTTATCTGTGAAGGGATGCTTTGATTTGACAACACAGAAAATGATATGTAAGCATTGCTATGAGAAGTTGTAGAACAACAAAATGCCGGCCAGAGTTACACATAATAAGTTAGATTTGCTTTCAATTCTAGAAGAACTTTGAGATTTAAATATTTATGAATCAATAATGATACACTCTATTAACCCTTTTCAAGACATGGTTTGCAGGGAACCATAGAGTGGGAAACTACCACCAACTGAGCTAGATTTTAAATGGAATATTGCAACTGTGGGTGTAGAGAGAGATATAGATGAACCACTTATCATTCTAGTAAATGCCTAAAAACAACAAAAAATCTGGCAAGAGCTGGTGGATGTTAATGAAGAAAAAAGCTATATTGTACCAGAAACAAAATAATATCTATTACAAAGATGTATATGTTGTTGGATGGAAGTTATATGGAGGATGAAATGTTACCATCAAGTGAACAGATTGAAAAACTGGATATAACTAAATCAGAAGAACTATATGGACACTATAGTATCCATCCACTCCACTCAAAAGAAATTATTGACAATGCTATTGATCTATTTCAAATGAAATAAGTAAATGGAGCTCCAATGAGTGTATGGGAGAAAGGTTTAGAGGATCGCTGTTTAACACAACCATTTCCAACTGGATTAGATGGGCGGTATGATGACTGCCCCATGCAAATACCAGAAGCTGAGAACAGGTCAACCAGATTATATTCAGAGGACCATAGATTTCAACAATGTAATCCATATATAGCCAATCTGTTGTTTGAAAGTGATTTGTCTGGACTATCATGTGCTGTGAACCACACACTGAAGACAGCTGTTAGTCTACAAAACCTCTCTGCAAAAGTATTTCTCGACAAAATTCAAGGAAATTATGAAAAGTTGAAATACAACTTGATAAATTTGATGACATGCCAATGTGGGACCAATGTGTATTGGAATCATTGTCATGGGGTACTTAAATGGATGTTGTGAAATGTAGGTGCACCTACTTGGTTTGTGACACTTAGGGGCTGATTTAAGAGCTCCGAGCATCTCCTTGATCCATATCAGCATCATTTCTTTACTCTAATATGGCCCAACGAGGCCAAAATCACTGCTTCTAATTTATAAAGTGGTGCAATGCATGCATTGCACCACCTTTGTAACCCTTTGTTCTACATTTTGGCTGTGCCAGGCATAATGTATGCAAAGGGGGCAATTCACCATTAGGGGGCCGAAAAAAAGTGTCATTTATTTTGGTACTTTTAATGCCTGCTCAGTTTGTTTGATGCTAGTTCCCCTAAGTACTACCATGGTGCGCTGTATCTTAGATATGGTGCACACATGGTGGCGTTACGTGGGTGCAAAGGGGTGCAAGAAAAGTGGTGCTGTGCCCAGTGCAGCACCACTTTTCTTAAATCAGGGCCTCAGTTGTGCAGAGTATGCATGGGATGACATACTTTACTTTTTGAAAGAAGCAAACTCTAAAATGAAGGATTTCAATTTTAAGACACCAGAAGAACTTTGCTTTTTGGATCTTGCAAATGTGTGTAGGTATTTTAACCACAGATTTCAAGCCATCCTTTTCTTCATCTGCAACAAAAAATCTACCTCTTGGAGAAGTTACTGAATTCTTTTGGCATAAAGATTACCAAGCAAGAGGTGCTTCTCATATTCATATGCTGTTATAGATAAAAGATGTACCAATATTTGGAACAGACAGTGATGACTCTGTACTCTCTTTCATAGAACAGTATGTGACTTTTGCCATCCCTAATGACAATAATGAAAAAGGTCTGATACATAAAGTTCTTCGCTTTCAAACTCATAAACGTGGGGAGTACTCTTGGTGAAAATACAGAGCTAAAGGAATATTTTACACAAAGTGTATTTTGGGATTTCTAAGACCTGTAATTTCCAAAGAAGAGTGAATAGTTTTTTATCTGCATTAAGACATATACTTACTTGAAAAACACAGAAAAAACACATACAAACTGAGAAGAACACAGGCCTCCAAGTATATTAATGACTATAATCCTGTTATTCTCAAAATGTGGAATGCCACTATGGATTTTCTATTTATGGCACACCAGACAACTCCATAGCTGTTGCTCATTATGTGATTTCCTACATAACAAACTCAGAAAAGACAGAGATGAAGGACAAGTGGGAAGAGATTTATGTTGAAAAGTATCTCATCAAAACATTGCACAGCTCCAGTTTGAAGATGCCTTCACACAGAGAAAGTTAATCTTATGTGTGCTGTGACCAGCTAAGCTCAGCTAGTTTATAATCGAAGTCAGGAGGAAATGTTCGGGTTAGACTAGGCCTTCTAAGCACATGAAAAGGTGTTGAAGTCTTTTCCAGAAATTCAGTACCTCGCAGTCTTTGACCCGGAAAGTACAGACATTGTCAAAACAAATATGTTGGACACTTACTATCCAAGAAGGAGTCCACATCTTGAAAATGTGTGTCTTTATTAAATACTTCCACACTACATATATAGAAACAATGTAACAGCAAATGTAGATGAAGGGAAATTTGCAATTGCTGGCTGTGACGGTTGTCTGGTATGGCACACAAAAGGCAGTCTAATTAATCACAGAATACTTGGTTGCCAAACTTGATAAAAGAGAGTTTTTCTATTCACCACTTCTACAACTGTTGTAGCCTTGGCATTCTGAATCAGAATTACTCAGAGAGTTTGACTGCTATGAAGATTCTTTCAACGCTGTGAAAGACAACATTCAGTGTTCAGTATTTCCTAAATATTTGAAAATGTTAAATTATGAGATTGAACTGGAAGAAACAATTGCTGCTGAGATAGCTGAGGTGGGTTGACAAAGCAGCCAGATTTTAGGACCTCTAAGTCAAGATAAGGGAAGATCCTCGCTGCCTTTGCCATGAATAAAGTGGAGACTGCAATGCAACCAGCAAGACAGGAAAGTGTTGATTAGGAACAGTTAGTTGGACAACTAAATGATGAGCAAAAAGAAATATACATGAAGGCAAAATACAGAGTTGAGTATGGATTCCTTTATGAGAAGAAACAATGTAGATGCACGTCATTTAAGCCAATCCTATTGTATGTCAGCAGTCAAGCTAGCACTGATAAAAACCTTTTAATAGAAGTTCTCAATGCTTTCCTACAAACCACTACAGAGTGTAATTTGTAGTGTGTAGTAACCGCACCAATTGGATTAGCTGCACTCAGCATTAAAGGAATTATTTTAGATCAACTTATAATGCTTCCTGCGGAACTTGACAATAAAACAGAGTACCAAAAGTTATGGTGAAGCTTGTCATAAAGTCTCAAGGTCATTGAAGAAATTAAAACTTTTAATCATTGGTGAGGTGAGCATAGTCTCAAACTTAATGCTTGCTTTTGTACATTTGCGAATGCAACAGATTCTGAGGACAGACTCTGATATGCTATTTGGAGGAAAGCACTTGATTGTTTTTCGCAATATACAACTTACAACAGTCTGTGTTCAAGACACTTCTCCATGGTGAAACTCAGAATTGTTTGGGAAGTATTGCAAATGTAAACATTTGGCTAAACTTCCAATACAAAGAACTACTTAGCAATATGGAACAAGCATCTGACCTTGAATATGCAAATATTCTCAAGGATATTAGAGTAGGTGTTCTCACATAAGAGGGGAAACGTCACTTAGAATGTCAACTTTTTAAGAAACTGTTTCCTACAAACAAGACACAAGCAGAGTTAATGTTCAAGAAGGAAAATCCATTGTGTGCCTAATGCCTACACTTCAGGAGTGCTCCTGTTTTATCAAAGTACTACCAAAATTGGAGAAAGAAGACATTTTGAAGCTTACAATAGACAAAATGGAACACCAGGTTGTGGCAGTACTCCTAAATGAAAAACTACAAAATGTCCTTCTTTGGAAAAAACTGTTTCCAGAACTCCAGGATTAAAGAAATGATTAAGTGTTTGTAAGAACCGTAGAGTAATTTTGCATCAAAATTTAAATGTTGAGGAAGGATTCTTAATGGTGCTAAGAGTAAAGTGATTGATTTCATTTCCTTTCCTAATTGGAATGAGGTAGAATACCTAGCGATAACGTTTGATCAGGCTGATGGTGTAAAATAGATTAGAAGGTCCATTGCACATTTTTTGCTTGTGAAAGACTTGTATGTTTGGCGGAAGAAGTTTCCAGTTTCTCTAACATATGCTATGACTATTCATATTTCACAAGGTTTAAGTGGAGTTGCAGCATTTATAAATATTGGTAGTACTGTATTTAAGGAAGGTGTGTCATAATTAGCCTGTCTTGAGTTAGAACTTTGTCCGGTGTTTATGTACCTCATTTAGGACAGTATCTGGTTTATGAAAAACCTACTTTCTGCCTGAAGCGAAAACTTTAAAAGGATTGTAGTGATGTTGTTGAGAAGACGAGAAAGAAAGACAACAAGCAAGTTATTCTTTAAAAACAATTGACAATGACGGAGATATTGGTGGTTAACAGTTGTCCAACCTCTTTTGTTTTAACTGCTATGCCAATGTGGTTCTCAACTCACTGGTTACAGAACCTCATTGTAGGAAGTTGGCTCTGTATGTATTATTTCAAAGTAAGAGATAGCATGCACAGAGTCCAAGGGTTCCCCTGAGAGGTAAGATAGTGGCAAAAAGAGATAATTCTAATGCTCTATTTTGTGGTAGTGTGGTCGAGCAGTAGGCTTATAAGAGGGTAGTGTTAAGCATTTGTTGTACACACACAGGCAATAAATGAGGAACACACACTCAGAGACAATTCCAGGCCAATAGGTTTTTGTATAGAAAAATATATTTTCTTAGTTTATTTTAAGAACCACAGGTTCAAGATTTACAAACAATACTTTAAATGAAAGGTATTTCACTTAAGAACTTTAGGAACTTTGAATTAGCAAAATAGCATATACAGTTTTCACACAAATGGCAAATAGCTATTTTAAAACTAGACACTGCAATTTTCAACAGTTCCTGGGGGAGGTACGTGTTTGTTAGATTTGCAGGTAAGTAAACCACCTACAGGGTTCAAAGTTGGGTCCAAGGTAGCCCACCGTTGGGGGTTCAGAGCAACCCCAAAGTTACCACACCAGCAGCTCAGGGCCGGTCAGGTGCAGAGGCAAAAGTGGTGCCCAAAACGCATAGGCTTCAATGGAGAAGGGGGTGCCCTGTTTCCAGTCTGCCAGCAGGTAAGTACCCGCGTCTTCGGAGGGCAGACCAAGGGGGTTTTGTAGGGCACCGGGGGGGACACAAGTCAGCACAAAAAGTACACCCTCAGCGGCACAGGGGCGGCCGGGTGCAGTGTGCAAACAGGCGTCGGGTTCGCAATAGGTTTCAATGGGACACCAAGGGGTCTCTTCAGCGATGCAGGCAAGGGGGGGGGGCTCCTCAGGGTAGCCACCACCTGGGCAAGGGAGAGGGCCACTTGGGGGTCGCTCCTGCACTG
The DNA here is from genome assembly GCF_031143425.1 of Pleurodeles waltl. Taxonomy (NCBI): domain Eukaryota; kingdom Metazoa; phylum Chordata; class Amphibia; order Caudata; family Salamandridae; genus Pleurodeles; species Pleurodeles waltl. The sequence goes on from NC_090444.1 coordinate 1,599,580,454, forward strand.
GAGGTCAGATCCTTCAGGTCCTGGGGGCTGTGGGTGCAGTGTCCTTACCAGGCGTCGGGTCTTTGAAGCAGGCAGTCGCGGTCAGGGGGAGCTTCTGGATTCCCTCTGCAGGCGTCGCTGTGGGGGCTCAGGATGGTCAACTCTGGCTACTCACGGGCTCGCAGTCGCCGGGGAGTCCTCCCTGTAGTGTTTGTTCTCCACAAGTCGAGCCGGGGGCGTCGGGTGCAGAGTGCAAAGTCTCACGCTTCCGGCGGGAAACGTGTGTTCTTTCAAAGTTGCTTCTTTGTTGCAAAGTTGCAGTCTTTGTGGAGCAGAGCTGCTGTGCTCGGGAGTTGTTGGTCCTTCTAGATGCAGGGTAGTCCTCTGAGGCTTCAGAGGTCGCTGGACCCTGTGGAACGTGTCGCTGGAGCAGTGTCTTTAGAAGTGGGGAGACAAGCTGGTAGAGCTGGGGCCAAAGCAGTTGGTGTCTCCGTCTTCTCTGCAGGTTTTCAGCTCAGCAGTCCTTCTTCATCTTAGGTTGCAGGAATCTAGTTACCTAGGTTCTGGGAGCCCCTAAATACTCAATTTAGGGGTGTGCTTAAGTCTGGGGCGTTAGTAGCCAATGGCTACTAGCCCTGAGGGTGGCTACACCCTCTTTGTGCCTCCTCCCTGAGGGGGAGGGGGCACATCCTTAATCCTACTGGGGGAATCCTCCATCTGCAAGATTTCTAAAAGTCAGAGTCACCTCAGCTCAGGACACCTTAGGGGCTGTCCTGACTGGCCAGTGACTCCTCCTTGTTTTTCTCATTATCTCCTTCGGCCTTGCCGCCAAAAGTGGGGCCGTGGACGGAGGGGGCGGGCAACTCCACTAGCTGGAGTGCCCTGGGGTGCTGTAACAAAGGGGGTGAGCCTTGAGGCTCACCGCCAGGTGTTACAGTTCATGCAGGGGGGAGGTGAGAAGTACCTCCACCCGGTACAGGCTTTGTTACTAGCCACAGAGTGACAAAGGAACTCTCCCCACGTGGCCAGCAACATGTCTGGTGTGTGGCAGGCTGCTAAAACTAGTCAGCCCACACTGGTAGTCGGGTATGGTTTCAGGGGGCATCTCTAAGATGCCCTCTGGGGTGTATTTTACAATAAAATGTACACTGGCATCAGTGTGCATTTATTGTGCTGAGAAGTTTGATACCAAACTTCACAGTTTTCAGTGTAGCCATTATGGTGCTGTGGAGTCCGTGCATGACAGACTCCCAGACCATATACTCTTATGGCTACACTGCACTTACAATGTCTAAGGTTTTGCTTAGACACTGTAGGGGCATAGTGCTCATGCACTTATGCCCTCACCTATGATATAGTGCACCCTGCCTTAGGGCTGTAAGGCCTGCTAGAGGGGTGACTTATCTATACCTATAGGCAGTGTGAGGTTGGCATGGCACCCTGAGGGGAGTCATTTTATCCCCACCAGCACACACAATCTGGCATGCAGTGTGTCTGTGCTGAGTGAGGGGTCCCCAGGGTGGCATAAGACATGCTGCAGCCCTTAGAGACCTTCCCTGGCATCAGGGCCCTTGGTACCAGGGGTTCCAGTTACAAGGGACTTACCTGGATGCCAGGGTGTGCCAATTGTGGAAACAAAACTAAAGGGAAAGAACACTGGTGCTGGGGCCTGGTTAGCAGGTTAGCAGGCCTCAGCACACTTTCAAATCATAACTTGGCATCAGCAAAGGCAAAAAGTCAGGGGGTAACCATGCCAAGGAGGCATTTCCTTACACAACCCCACCCCCCCAAACGAAAGAGGATGAGACTAACCTTTCCCAAGAGAGTCTTAATTTTCTAAGTGGAAGAACCTGGAAAGGCCATCTGCATTGGCATGGGCAGTCCCAGGTCTGTGTTCCACTATATAGTCCATTCCCTGTAGGGAGATGGACCACCTCAACAGTTTTGGATTTTCACCTTTCATTTGCATTAGCCATCTGAGAGGTCTGTGGTCAGTTTGAACTAAAAAGTGAGTACCAAAGAAGTATGGTCTCAGCTTCTTCAGGGACCAAACCACAGCAAAGGCATCCCTCTCAATGGCACTCCAACGCTGCTCCCTGGGGAGTAACCTCCTGATAAGGAAAGCAACAGGCTGGTCAAGGCCGTCATCATTTGTTTGGGACAAAACTGCCCCTATCCCATGTTCAGAGGCATCAGTCTGCACACTGAACTGCTTGGAGTAATCTGGAGCTTTGAGAACTGGTGCTGTGCACATTGCTTGTTTCAGGGTGTCAAAGGCCTGTTGGCATTCTACAGTCCAGTTTACCTTCTTGGGCATTTTCTTGGAGGTAAGTTCTATGAGGGGTGTCGCTATGGATCCATGTCCCTTCACAAACCTCCTGTAGTACCCAGTCAAGCCAAGGAATGCCCTGACTTGAGTCTGGGTTTTTGGAGCTGCCCAGTCCAGAATAGTCTGGATCTTAGGCTGGAGTGGCTGAACTTGGCCTCCACCTACAAAGTGTCCCAAGTAAACCACAGTTCCCTGTCCTATCTGACATTTGGATACCTTGATAGAGAGGCCTGCTGCTTGCAGGACCTTCAAAACCTTCTTCAGGTGGACCAGGTGATCCTGCCAGTTGGGGCTAAAGACAGCAATATCGTCAAGATAAGCTGCACTAAAGGACTCCAAGCCAGCAAGGACTTGATTCACCAACCTTTGGAAGGTGGCAGGGGCATTGTTGGACCTGGCTTTTTGACAGGGACATCCCCAAACTTTTTGCCACCTTCCTCCTATTTTTTCTGACCTGTTGTTGTTGGCTTTTGACCTCTGGGCACTTTACCACTGCTAACCAGTGCTAAAGTGCATATGCTCTCTGTGTAAATTGTACTATTGATTGGTTTATCCATGTTTGGCTATTTAATTTACTTATAAGTCCCTAGTAGAGTGCACTATATGTGCCTAGGGCCTGTAGATTAAATGCTACTAGTGGGCCTGCAGCACTGGTTGTGCCACCCACTTCAGTAGCCCCTTAACCTTGTCTCAGGCCTGCCATTGCATGGCCTGTGTGTGCAGTTTCACTGCCACTTCGACTTGGCATTTAAAAGTACTTGCCAAGCCTAGAACTCCCCTTTTTCTACATACAAGTCACCCCTAATGTGTCCCCCAGGTAACCCCTAGGGCAGGGTGCTGTGTGGGTAAAAGGCAGGGCATGTACCTGTGTAGTTATGTGTCCTGGTAGTGTAAAACTCCTAAATTCCTTTTTACACTACTGTGAGGCCTGCTCCATTCATAGGCTAACATTGGGGCTGCCCTCATACACTGTTGAAGTGGCAGCTGCTGATCTGAAAGGAGCAGGAAGGTCATATTCAGTATGGCCAGAATGGTAATATAAAATCCTGCTGACTGGTGAAGTCGGATTTAATATTACTATTCTAGAAATGCCACTTTTAGAAAGTGAGCATTTCTTTGCACTTAAATCTTTCTGTGCCCTTCAATCCACGTCTGGCTAGGTTTAGTTGACAGCTCCTTGTGCATTCACTCAGACACACCCCAAACACAGGGTACTCAGCCTCACTTGCATACATCTGCATTTTGAAGGGGTCTTCCTGGGCTGGGAGGGTGGAGGGCCTGCCCTCACACAAAGGACTGCCACACCCCCTACTGGGACTCTGGCAGACAGGATTGAACTGAAAGGGGGCTTGGTGCATTTCTTAGACACTCTTTGAAGTCACCACCACTTCAAAGGCACAACTTAGTGTAAAACAGGGCCTCTGCCCTACCTCATCAGACACTTGCTGGAGAAGAAACCTGAACCAGAAACTACATCCTGCCAAGAAGAACTGCCTGGCTGCTCAAATGACTCACCTGTCTGCTTTTCTACAAATGACTGCTGCCTTGCTGTTGGCCTGCTGCCTTGCTGAACTGCCTGGCTGCTTAAAGGACTCACCAGTCTGCTTTTCTACGAAGGACTGCTGCCTTGCTGTTGGCCTGCTGCCTTGCTGAACTCTTGTCTGGCTGTAAAAGTGCTCTCCAAGGGCTTGGATAGAGCTTGCCTCCTGTTCCCTGAAGTCTCAGGACCAAAAAGACTTCTCTTTTTAACTTGGACGCTTCGTGCGCCGAAATTTTCAACGCACAGCTTGTCCTGCGGCGAGAAAAACGTCGCACACCGACGCTGATCGACGCGACGCCTTCGGGACGACCGAAACTTTGATGCACGGCCTCGCAAGGACAACGCTGACCCACTTCCAAGGAGAAATCGACGCGACGCCTGCTGTGAGAGCGAAATTTTGACGCACAGCCCCGCGGAACGACGTGCAGCCGGAAACAAGCAGGAGAATCCACGCACAGACCCGGGACATCTGGTAATCCCCGCGATCCACAGAAAGAGACGGTCCGCGCACCGGAAAACGACGCACGACTTCCCTGTGTGAAAAATAACGACGCAAGTCTGTGTGTGCTGGGGAGAAATCGACACACACACCATTTTTCCACGTATCTCTTCTTCTGGAGATTTTCCACCAGAAACCAGGTACTTTGTGCTTGAAAGAGACTTTGTTTGCTTTTTAAAGACTTAAGACACTTTATATCACTTTTCAGTGATATCTTTACAAATTCATATTGCATCTTTAATCGTTTTGACCTTCAAATACCCAGATAAATATTAAATATTTTTCTAAACACTGTGTGGTGTATTTTTGTGGTGCTATATTATGGTATTGTATGATTTATTGCACAAATGCTTTACACATTGCCTTCTAGGTTAAGCCTGACTGCTCGTGCCAAGCTACCAGAGGGTGGGCACAGGCTAATTTTGGATTGTGTGTGACTTACCCTGACTAGAGTGAGGGTTCTTGCTTGGACAGAGGGTAACCTGACTGCCAACCAAAAACCCCATTTCTAACAGGCATTCTTTAAACCAAAGGGCATAACAGTAAACTGATAATGCCCATCAGGTGTGGAGAATGCTGTATTTTCTTTTGCTCCTGGTGCCATTTTGATTTGCCAGTACCCTATTGTCAAGTCAAAGGTACTTAAGTATTTGGCAGCACCTAGTTTGTCCATCAATTCATCTGCCCTTGGAATGGGATGGGCATCTGTCTTGGTGATAGAATTAAGTCCTCTGTAGTCCACACAAAACCTCATCTCTCTCTTTCCATCTTTGGTGTGAGGTTTGGGGACTAAGACCACTGGGCTAGCCCAGGGGCTGTTAGAGTGCTCAATGACTCCCAATTCCAGCATCTTGTGGACTTCCACCTTGATGCTTTCCTTAACTTGGTCAGACTGTCTGAAAATGTTGTTTTTGACAGGCATGCTGTCTCCTGTGTCCACATCATGGGTACACAGGTGTGTCTGACCATGGGTTAGGGAAAAGAGCTCAGCAAACTGTTGCAGGACCTTCCTACAGTCAGATTGCTGTTGGCCAGAGAGGGTGTCTGAATAGATCACTCCATCTACTGAACCATCTTTAGGGTCTGTGGAGAGGAGATCAGGGAGAGGTTCACTCTCAGCTTCCTGGTCCTCATCTGTTATCATCAACAGATTCACATCTGCCCTGTCATGGAAGAGTTTGAGGCGGTTGACATGGATCACCCTTTTGGGGGTCCTGCTAGTGCCTAGATCTACCAGGTAGGTGACCTGACTCTTCTTTTCTAGCACAGGGTAAGGGCCACTCCATTTATCCTGAAGTGCCCTGGGAGCCACAGGCTCCAGAACCCAGACTTTCTGCCCTGGCTGAAACTCAACCATAGCAGCCTTTTGGTCATACCACAACTTCTGGAGTTGTTGGCTGGCCTCAAGGTTTTTGCTTGCCGTTTCCATATACTCTGCCATCCTTGAACATAGGCCTAGTACATAGTCCACTATATCTTGTTTAGGCTCATGAAGAGGTCTCTCCCTGCCTTCTTTCACAAGAGCTAGTGGTCCCCTTACAGGATGGCCAAACAGAAGTTCAAAGGGGGAAAACCCTACTCCCTTCTGAGGCACCTCTCTGTAGGCGAAAAGCAGACATGGCAAGAGGACATCCCATCTCCTTTTGAGTTTTTCAGGGAGCCCCATGATCATGCCTTTCAATGTCTTGTTAAATCTTTCAACAAGACCATTGGTTTGTGGATGGTATGGTGTGGTGAATTTGTAAGTCACCCCACACTCATTCCACATGTGTTTCAGGTATGCTGACATGAAGTTGGTACCTCTGTCAGACACCACCTCCTTAGGAAATCCCACTCTGGTAAAAATACCAATGAGTGCTTTGGCTACTGCAGGGGCAGTAGTCGACCTAAGGGGAATTGCTTCAGGGTATCTAGTAGCATGATCCACTACTACTAGTATGTATTGGTTCCCTGAGGCTGTGGGAGGTTCAAGTGGACCCACTATGTCCACACCCACTCTTTCAAAGGGGACCCCCACCACTGGAAGTGGAATGAGGGGGGCCTTTGGGTGTCCACCTGTCTTACCACTGACTTGACAGGTGGCACAGGAGGCACAAAACTCCTTGACCTTCTGGGACATGTTGGGCCAATAGAAGTGGTTGATTAATCTCTCCCACGTCTTGGTCTGTCCCAAATGCCCAGCAAGAGGAATGTCATGAGCTAAGGTCAGAATGAACTCCCTAAACTCCTGAGGCACTACCACTCTCCTAGTGGCACCAGGTTTGGGATCTCTTGCCTCAGTGAAAAGGAGTCCATCTTCCCAATAGACTCTATGTGTTCCTGTTATTTTTCCATTGGACTCTTCAGCAGCTTGCTGCCTAAGGCCTTCAAGAGAGGGACAGGTTTCTTGCCCCTTACACAACTGCTCCCTTGAGGGTCCCCCTGGGCTTAGGAGCTCAACCTGATAAGGTTCTAACTCCATGGGCTCAGTTCCCTCAGAGGGCAGAACTATTTCCTGGGAAGAGAGGTTCTCTTTTTCTTGTTGTGTTGAAACTGGTTCCCCAGTTTTCTTTCCTTTTCTCTTGGAGGGTTGGGCCCTTTTTCCAGGCTCCAACACCACTTTTTCACCCTGAGCCTTACACTGTGCCCTTGTCTTGATACACACCAGTTCAGGGATACCCAGCATGGCTGCATGGGTTTTGAGTTCTACCTCAGCCCATGCTGAGGACTCCAGGTCATTTCCAACCAAACAGTCTACAGGGATATTTGAGGAGACCACCACCTGTTTCAGGCCATTGACCCCTCCCCACTCTAAAGTTACCATAGCCATGGGATGTACTTTAGTCTGATTGTCAGCGTTGGTGACTGGATAAGTTTGTCCAGCCAGGTAATGACCAGGGGAAATCAGTTTCTCTGTCACCATGGTGACACTGGCACCTGTATCCCTCAGACCTTCTATACTTGTCCCATTAATTAAGAGCTGCTGCCTGTATTTCTGCATATTAGGGGGCCAGGCAGCCAGTGTGGCTAAATCCACCCCACCCTCAGAGACTAATGTAGCTTCAGTGTGGACCCTGATTTGCTCTGGGCACACTGTTGATCCCACTTGGAGACTGGCCATTCCAGTGTTAGCTGGAGTAGATTTAGAAGTGGAACCTTTCTTGGGACAGGCCTTGTCTCCAGTTTGGTGTCCTGGCTGATTACAGCTACGACATCAGGCCTTTTTGGGATCAAAGTTTTTACCCTTGTACCCAAAATTGGATTGTGAAGAGGCTCTGGGCCCTCCCTCCTGAGCAGGTTTTTGGGGCTCTTTAGAAGACTCTTTACTTTTTCCCTTGGATGTCTCAACACTCTTCCCCTGGGGAGTCTTTGTGACCCCTTTCTTTTGGTCACCCCCTGTGGAAGTCTTGGTCACCATAGTCTTGACCCAATGGTCCGCCTTCTTTCCAAATTCTTGGGGAGAAATTGGTCCTAGGTCTACCAGATGCTGATGCAGTTTATCATTGAAACAATTACTTAACAGATGTTCTTTCACAAATAAATTGTGCAGCCCATCATAATCATTTACACAACTGCCATGAATCCAACCATCCAGTGTTTTTACTGAGTAGTCTACAAAATCAACCCAGGTCTGGCTCGAGGATTTTTGAGCCCCCTTGAACCTAATTCTATACTCCTCAATTGAGAATCCAAAGCCCTCAATCAGGGTAGCCTTCATGAGGTCATAGGATTCTGCAACTTTTCCAGAGAGTGTGAGGAGTCTGTCCCTATACTTTCCAGTGAACATTTCCCAAAGGAGAGCACCCCAGTGAGATCTGTTTACTTTTCTGGTTGCACAAGCCCTCTCAAAAGCTGTGAACCATTTGGTGATGTCATCACCATCTTCATATTTAGTTACAATCCCTTTTGGGATTTTCAACATGTCAGGAGAATCTCTGACCCTATTTATGTTGCTGCCACCATTGATGGGACCAAAACCCATCTCTTGTCTTTCCCTTTCTATGGCTAGGAGCTGTCTCTCTAAAGCCAATCTTTTGGCCATCCTGGCTAGCAGGAGGTCCTCTTCATTGAGGCCGCCTTCAATGCTTCCAGAGTTGCTGGACTCTCCTGTGAGAGAAGCAGCATCTCTGACTATCACTTGCGGAGACAGTGTTGGAGAAACCCTGCTCTCCCGAACTAGGACTGGAGGTGGGAATTCCTCCACATCACTAGCTTCCCCCTCTGGGAAGGTATCATCAGAGGGGTTGTTTTTAGCAAACTCTTCCAAAAGCTCCTGGAGCTGTACTTTGGTAGGGTTTGAACCAGTTTTAATCTTTTTGATTTTGCAGAGAGACCTTAACTCTGACATCCTAAGATGCAGGTAAGTGGTGAGGTTGAGTTCCATCACAATCTCTTCTGCATTAGACATTATGAGGGTCATTCTGACCCTGGCGGTGACCGCCAGGGCCAACGACCGCGGAAGCACCGCCAACAGGCTGGCGGTGCTTCCTGGGCCATTCTGACCGCGGCGGTAAAGCCGCGGTCAGAAAAGGGGAACCGGAGGTTTCCCGCCGGTTTACCCCTGGCCCAGGGAATCCTCCATGGCGGCGCTGCTTGGATTCCGACCCCCTTCCCGCCATCCTGGTCCTGGCGGTTTTTACCGCCAGGAACAGGATGGTGGGAATTGGTGTCGTGGGGCCCCTGGGGGCCCCTGCACTGCCCATGCCACTGGCATGGGCAGTGCAGGGGCCCCCTAACAGGGCCCCATAATGATTTTCAGTGTCTGCTTTGCAGACACTGAAAATTGCGACGGGTGCCACTGCACCCGTCGCACCCCAGCAACTCCGCAGGCTCCATTCGGAGCCGGCTTCATCGTTGCTGGGTCTTTCCCGCTGGGCCGGCGGGCGGCCTTTTGGCGGTCGGTCACCTGACGGCCCAGCGGGAAAGCCAGAATGCCCGCTGCGGTCTTTTGACCGCGGTGCGGTCATTTGGAGGTTCCCGCCAGGCGGGCGGCTACCGCTGCCCGCCGCGGTTGGAATGACCGCTTATGTTTCTAAAAGTTGGAATACTTTTTAAGAATCTAAAACTATCTCTAGAACTTAATTCAAGCTTTTACAAAACTTTTAAACTCTAAAGGAAATGCTAACAGGGACTAACACAAGGCCCTAGCAGGACTTTTAAAAATTTAGAAAAATAGCTCAAATTTCAAAAATCTGTTTCTAATGACAATTTTTGGAATTTAGTTGTGTGATCAGGTATTGGCTGAGTAGTCCAGCAAATGCAAAGTCTTGTACCCCACCGCTGATCCGCCAATGTAGGAAGTTGGCTCTGTATGTACTATTTCAAAGTAAGAAATAGCATGCACAGAGTCCAAGGGTTCCCCTTAGAGGTAAGATAGTGGCAAAAAGAGATAATTCTAATGCTCTATTTTGTGGTAGTGTGGTCGAGCAGTAGGCTTATCAGAGGGTAGTGTTAAGCATTTGTTGTACACACACAGGCAATAAATGAGGAACACACACTCAGAGACAATTCCAGGCCAATAGGTTTTTGTATAGAAAAATATATTTTCTTAGTTTATTTTAAGAACCACAGGTTCAAGATTTACAAACAATACTTTAAATGAAAGGTATTTCACTTAAGAACTTTAGGAACTTTGAATTAGCAAAATAGCATATAAAGTTTTCACACAAAAGGCAAATAGCTATTTTAAAACTAGACAGTGCAATTTTCAACTGTTCCTGGGGGAGGTAAGTGTTTGTTAGATTTGCAGGTAAGTAAACCACCTGCAGGGTTCAGAGTTGGGTCCAAGGTAGCCCACCGTTGGGGGTTCAGAGCAACCCCAAAGTTACCACACCAGCAGCTCAGGGCCGGTCAGGTGCAGAGGTAAAAGTGGTGCCCAAAACGCATAGGCTTCAAAGGAGAAGGTGGTGCCCTGTTTCCAGTCTGCCAGCAGGTAAGTACCCGCGTCTTCGGAGGGCAGACCAGGGGAGTTTTGTAGGGCCCTGGGGGGGACACAAGTCAGCACAAAAAGTACACCCTCAGCGGCACAGGGGCGGCCGGGTGCAGTGTGCAAACAGGCGTCGGGTTCGCAATAGGTTTCAATGGGAGACCAAGGGGTCTCTTCAGCGATGCAGTCAGGCAAGGGGGGGGCTCCTCAGGGTAGCCACCACCTGGGCAAGGGAGAGGGCCACTTGGGGGTCGCTCCTGCACTGGAGGTCGGATCCTTCAGGTCCTGGGGGCTGTGGGTGCAGTGTCCTTACCAGGCGTCGGGTCTTTGAAGCAGGCAGTCGCGGTCAGGGGGAGCCTCTGGATTCCCTCTGCAGGCGTCGCTGTGGGGGCTCAGGATGGTCAACTCTGGCTACTCACGGGCTCGCAGTCGCCGGGGAGTCCTCCCTGTAGTGTTTGTTCTTCACAAGTCGAGCCGGGGGAGTCGGTGCAGAGTGTAAAGTCTCACACTTCCGGGGGGAAACGTGTCTTTCAAAGTTGCTTCTTTGTTGCAAAGTTGCAGTCTTTGTGGAGCAGAGCCGCTGTGCTCGGGAGTTGTTGGTCCTTCTAGATGCAGGGTAGTCCTCTGAGGCTTCAGAGGTCGCTGGACCCTGTGGAACGCGTCGCTGGAGCAGTGTCTTTAGAAGTGGGGAGACAAGCCGGTAGAGCTAGGGCCAAAGCAGTTGGTGTCTCCGTCTTCTCTGCAGGTTTTCAGCTCAGCAGTCCTTCTTCATCTTAGGTTGCAGGAATCTAGTTACCTAGGTTCTGGGAGCCCCTAAATACTCGATTTAGGGGTGTGCTTAAGTCTGGGGCGTTAGTAGCCAATGGCTACTAGCCCTGAGGGTGGCTACACCCTCTTTGTGCCTCCTCCCTGAGGGGGAGGGGGCACATCCCTAATCCTATTGGGGGAATCCTCCATCTGCAAGATTTCTAAAAGTCAGAGTCACCTCAGCTCAGGACACCTTAGGGGCTGTCCTGACTGGCCAGTGACTCCTCCTTGTTTTTCTCATTATCTCCTTCGGCCTTGCCGCCAAAAGTGGGGCCGTGGCCGGAGGGGGCGGGCAACTCCACTAGCTGGAGTGCCCTGGGGTGCTGTAACAAAGGGGGTGAGCCTTTGAGGCTCACCGCCAGGTGTTACAGTTCATGCAGGGGAGAGGTGAGAAGTACCTCCACCCGGTACAGGCCATGAGTGTGAAGATTGCTCTTTGACATCAAGTACAGATCTTAGATTGAGAGTGATTTATTTACTTAACACGAACGGATTGTAAAACTTTCAATTTTGAGGGATTGTTGAAAGAAGCTGCACAAAACAATGCCTGCGGAAATTGTCGATCACATCTTATGTCAGCTTTGCGTATACGAAGAAGTGGCAAGTAACTTATTCTAATGCTACAACAATGTATTGCAGATGGGAGTAAATTGGAAACAGAGATTACAAATTTTAAAGCAGGACAAATATCTATTACAAGAAAAGCATATACCACTATGGCTATTATTTATAATGAAGGAGATAGTGTTACATCTGGACACTTTACTATCCATTAAAATAGTAAAACTGGATAGACAGAATGCAATGATAGCAACCCCACATTCAAGCAAAGACTGATTTGTAAGCTACCAAATTCATATCTTTTGTTTCTTGAACCTAAATTCTGAGGAGGATTACAACTGAAAAGTAAAATAGAATATTTGTGGCAGTTGTGTTATGACTATTTATGACATCATACGGCCTACCAGGGGTGATGTCTTTATAAGGCTTTGAAAATGCTCTTGTGCAGTTAATGCTACAATGATGCAGAGCAGATGGCAGTAAATTGGAAAGAGACATTACAAACTATAAACCAGGACAACAAGCTATTTCTGGACAAACAAATACTTCTAATGCTATCATATTTCATAAAGGATATTACATTTGGAAACTAAATCTCTATTTGAAACCTAAAACTTGATGGACGAAATATTATGAGAACAACATCACAATCAAACAAGCATCGCATCATAACCTACCAAGTTCCAAGGAGGATTACAATTGGAAACGTGAAATAGTGTGGTTGGAATTCAAGTATCTGACACGTTTTTATGATGTCATATGGTATACCACAAGGCTGTGGCCTGGAGCTGATGGCGTTAGCAGCACTCGAGGGAGCGCTGGCCGGCAGACCCCATCCAGTCCCATCCTAATTAAATAAATGCACCAAGGGGGATACTGATACACCTGCAGGGGGCTGCCCTGTACAGGGGCACTAAAAGAAACATTGGTTGCTGCCTGAGAACCCCCAGGCACCGGCCCCAGTGGAACTCTGACGGAGCCGCAAGGCCCCAAGATGGTAGCTCCCTGAGACTGAGCCACTGGGATGCTTCTCTCAGGGCTGACCCAGCTCCATTGGAGCCGACTGCTGTGGTGCCCGATTGAGGAGCAATGCAGGGCTGCTGAGGGGGCATTGAAGCAGCTGGCAGTCCCTGACTTGGCTCTAAGACCAGCTGAGGGAAAGGAGGCCTGACTGCCAAGGAGAGGTTAATGAGTTTGAGATGCTGCAGGGCGAACCAGATGCTAAACCAGAGAGATCGATCCAGGCCAAGGTGAAGACAGAAGTACACGTTGGGATGGCGGGGATGCCCCTGAGGACGATGCATGCATCCTGCTGGATGGAGGCACAGAGAAACCTGATCAGAGGCCCAGACCGTGCTAAAAGAGGTGAGGCGAGCGTCACAGAGGAGGTGGGGCGGTCATCGGCACGACGAATATGACAGCGGAAGGATCAACTAGCCGTCCCGCTGTGGAGAGACAGTTGTGCAGGGCCCAACTGCTGATGCTACAGAAGAGGCCTGGGAAGCGGTGGGGGACTGCACACAGGGGGACCCATAGAACTGACGCAACCTGACAAAAGGAGGGCCCAGGGTGGCCCCAGCTGTCCTGGGTGGCCTGGGCCTAATCGACCATAACTACTCATAGAAGAGCGCAAGCCTTTAGAAAGACGCTTCACATTGAGAATAACTACAGCTGGGAATGGGCCAGTATCATACCACTGAGGGGCATAGACCTTGATCACTAGCGGAGCCCACAGCGGTAAACTTGCACATTCCTCTGACTCATGGCGAGCCTGCAAGAGGTGGAGATGTTTGGAGGATCATACACCCCTGCTTTGCACATACTGTCCCCGGGATGCCCTTGCTGCTCCCCTGACACCACAATGCTGGCCGCTTGCAACTGAGAACTGGGTGTGGCTGTTGCAACCGGACTCGGGAGTGGGCAATGCCCTTTTGGGACACCACCTCACAAGCTCCATCCAAAGGGGTGTAAAACCACTAGCTGAATTGGGGACCTACCACTGGGGCTCCCCTTTTGGGCTCACTGCAGATAGTGGCTCCACCCTGGGAATATGGGTAGCTCAATGAGAAAAAGAGATCGGGACACTGAGGAGCCCCAGTTAGAACCCTGTATAAACTCTATCAGTCACACTGGTACACAAGATAGCCAGACTGTGCAAACAAATGGCCACTTTCCAAGATGCTCTACAGGCCATTACGGCCTCTCAAGAGGCTTTGGAAATGAAGATGGAGACATCAGGGGCAAATTTATACTTAATGCAGTATGACCACCACTGCTTGGCAGACAGAGTCATCATAGAGGAGTGAGAGCTGGCTGAGGTCTCTCCCACCATCGCCATGATAAATGAGAGACTCGCTACTATGGAAGCAAACGTCCGCACCCTGGAACTTCGTGTGGACCACACTGAAAACCACTCATGCTGCAACAATCTAAGACTGGCGGGCTTGTCAGAATGCATAGAGAGGAACAACATGCTGGAGTATTTGGAACATTGGCTCCAAAACCAGGCTGCACTGGCGGGCTTGTCCTCCTTTTACACACTGGAAAAGGCCCAGTGAGTGCCAGCAATGCCGCCTCTTCCGGGGCCCCCCTGACACCAGTAGTGGCGCAGCTGCTACACTACAAGGACTGTGATCATATTTTGGTCAAAGCTCAACAATTAGGAGAGATCCTGAAGGAGAAAAGCAAGGTTTGTATCTTTCCAGATTTCTCTCTAGAGGTACAATGACATCGGCTCACTTTTTTGGAAGACAAAAGAAAGCTGGGACTCGTATACGGAAGGATGTTTCCAGCGAGACTCCAGGTGGTGACACCTGATGGAACTAGATTTTTCCAATCCCCGTAAAAGGTGTGGGGCTGGCTGGAGCAGTGACTGGAGCTGGGGCCTAGTGGCGAGTCCTGAGATGGACGTCCAAGAAGACCTTGCTCGAGGCGCAGGAACAGGCCCAGCAGATATATTGCTCCATGCCAGGATGAGGCTCAACTAGAGACACAGCGAGCAACTGAACCAGTGGTGTCCCTGAGCAGGAACGGGACCTTCCTCACCAATGTAAGACATGGTTTTAGATGCCTTGGTCTCTGCAGTGGAAGGGTTCTTCTTCTTGGTTGCCTATTAGTTTGGATGGGGGGGTTGCACTCAGTTGTCCTGGGGTGTGGGATTTGGTTTGACTGTCACCTGTTTGATGTAAGGGATATGTGAGTTGTGACATTCATAAGTATTTGCTCCTAGGCCTTACAAGTATGCTGCCTACAGGGGGAGGGAGGGGCAGTGGTCCTGGGAGGGGGCCTGAATACAATACGCTAACCAGTAGCTGCACACCAGTCCTATAAATTCCTGTCAGGGAACATCCGAGGGATTCATACAATGACCAAAAGATATAAGGTGTTCTTCTACCTGAGCAGAAGAGGCGTTCACAATGCACTCCTGTAGGAAACTGTTTTAACAGTCAAGGAGGGGTTAGCTTTGCACCACCGCTGGAGGGGTCAGGCTTATTACACCACCTACTCCACTTACACCATAAGAGTGCTTATATGGGTGAGAGCAGGGACACCTTACCAACACACAAGCAGTTTGATCAACCCAGAGGGTCACTATGTGGTGGTATCAACAGACTGGAAGGCTGGGAGATAGTTATAATGCATTTCTGTGCTCCTAACTTGGACCAGAACGCATTGTTGATGGGCCTCTCGGGCCCCCTTGTGCCTTAGCTGCAGCAACCAACTATTATGGGTGGGGTTTTACTTGTGTAGCGGACCCGATAATAGACCACTTGCACCCACCATTTCCTGACTCACAAGTCACCACACTAGCTCAAGCGTTCTCTGACTGGTAGGCAAAATGGGGGCCGGTGGACATGTGGTGTTGCACTCACCCACAGACCCAAGATTATTCCTTCTTTTTAAGCTTACGCAAGCTCCATGTGCGACTCTACACCTTCCTAAGTACCCCAGATGTGCATGGTAAAGTCCATACGGTTGAGTACTTGGCCTGCACGATTTCAGATCATAACCCCATTTTGCTTCACCTGAATTGGACCCACCCTAGAGCCCAGTTTCCCACCTGGCTGCTGAAGCCATACTCTCTTGGAAGATCAGGCTTTCAGGGTATAAATTGGCACCAGAATAGGGCAGTATTTCCTGGAGAATAATGGGACATCCTCCTCACTCCATCTAGAGTAGTACACCTTCAAGGTGGTCAATCGCGGCCATTGCATTGCTGCTTCCATAGAGGTCAGGGGCAAGCTGTTACAGGAGGTGACGGAGATGGAGCATGAGCTCCAGGCATTAGAGGCCCAGCAGCCAGGCCGTTCAGACCTACAACAAGCCCTATTGGATACGAAAGAGGAAGTGGCAGGTTACAAGGAGCGGCTGCGTTGCTTCGATTTTCAAGGCTATATGTGCAAAGAGGGACCATACAAGGACCTTGCTGGCTTTGTTGGCAAACCCTGCCAAGCAGGGCTCACCAATATTGGAACTAAGGATGGCTGAGGGGGAGTGAGTATATAGCCAGGAAGGGATTGATTCACTGTTTTACTACGATTATATGGAGCTGTACAGGAGTACTATCCAAAATGACAGGGAGACGGTTTGGGAATATCTCACACAATTGTCACTTCCAACCCTTACTGTAGAGAAGGCAGATGACCTAGACAAGTACATAACTCCACAGGAGGCTAACGTAGCTATTAAAACCTTAGGCAAGGGAAGACACTGGGAACGGATGGGTTCCCATCTGAGTTCTGTATGACCTATATCGACAAGCTGGCCACTAGGCTGGTGGGGCTGTATGCAGTGGCCAGAGCCTCTGGATGCTTGCGGGTCACTGCTAGGTAGGCTGTGGTGATCCCCCTTCTGAAGCTGGGAAAGCCATCCCATGACCACTGGGCATATAGACCACTGTTGATGCTGAACGTCGACTACAAGATTTTTAGCAGAATCCTGGCGACTAGATTCCTGCACCTCATGACCAAACTAGTACACCCAGATGAGGTGGGCTTCATCCCAGGTAGAAATACGGCTCTCAACATTCGACAATTACTATCACTACTGAAAGCAAGGGGCAACAACATCGAGGGTGCAATGATATTCACTGTGGACGTTGAAAAAGCCTTTGACAGCCTGGAGAGGGACTACCTGCATGATGTGATGCGACAAATGCAACTAGGCGAGGGCTTTGTTGCTCAGACCAAACTTTTATACACTGACCCGATGGCTTAGGTCTGCACAAGCAAGATCATTTCTGACATGGGACAAGTGAGGGCTGTACCCTCTCACCCTTGTTTTTTGCACTGGCAATGGAGCCACTGTGTGAGGGCCGGGATCCACTATCAAGGTTTACATGGAGACGAAAACTACCGTAGGATAGCCTTGTACGCAGACGATTTATGGATTTTCTTGCAGAACACACAGGAAGAATTGAGGGGTGCCAAAACTATGCTGGCACATTTTGGAACACTCTCTGGTTTACAGGTGAACTGAAAGAAGTCCAGACTGTTCCAGAACACTTCTGAGAGATCTCCACCACTTGGATTACAATCACTAATCTGGGAACAAAGATGTTTGTCATATCTGGGGGTCAAAGTTTATCACACCCGTCCTGACATACTGGAGGAGAACCAAGCTATCTGGATACTTAAATCAAACAAGGACTTCTGGAGCACGCTGGCCATCTCAGTGATGGAAAGAATAGTGCTGCTTAAAATGATTGCACTACTACGACTCCTGTACCTCTACGGGACACTGCCTGTGTGAATCCCACAAACAACATTAAAAGAATAAGACATGCTGATTTCAGCATTTATTTGGGGCAGGGGCAATTGAGAGTGGCCCTGTCCACGCTGAAGCGTCCAACGAGAGTTGAGGGGACTAGCAGTGCCCATCTTTGAGAACTACTATCTTGCTGCTCAAAATTCAATGGCTTGTGTATAGGCTGGCAGGCAGGTGTACCCCTGGTAGACATGTGGGGTCTTTCATCCCAACCCTTTCCCCCCTTACCAAAGTCCTATTACTAGTGAAACTCCCCACAGCGGTCGACACACAAAAATGTAAGGTACTCATAAAATGTTGGATTAGGTGACTTCAAAAATCGTGTACCAAAATCACGTACATCCCGGACCTGCCACTCACCATGCTGGCAGAACTGCTGCTTGGGGGCAATTGGAGAGGGGTGGAAGAATGGGTGGTGGCAGGTGTGTCCATAGTTGGGGACCTTTTCAAAACAGCAAAATCAATGCTGTTTGTGGATTTTTGCACTCCATTTGACCTCCTTCAGTGCCACTTCTTACTACATCGAGTGGTTACGCTAGCATTGTGTTAGAACTAGGGGATAGGCTTGACTGAACCAGCTAAACACAACTGTTGCCAGTACGCAGCTCTCTCATCAAGAACCTTCAAGGCAGTAACATGCATATATAGATCAATAAGGAAGGACTTCCATAAGCTTCTGGAGCGGTTGAGGACCTATTGGGGAGATCTGAACACACAAATACCAGAGGGTGCTGGGGCACTATTTTAGAGAGCTTCCCAAGGGTCTCCCATAAGGTTGCTTCAAACCAATCAATGACTACATACTTCATTGGGCATACTTCACAGTGGAATGCATTGGGAGATATTTCTTAGTAGCAGATGTGGCCTGCCCAAGTTGTGGAGAGATGGGGTAGGCCTTTTACACATACTATGGTACTGTCCAACATTACACACCTAATGGAAAGACATAGAGAGAACAAATGGGGAACTCATAGAGAGTGAGGTCCCCTGCACTCCAGGGCACTGTCTCCCAAGTTGGTTCCCCCAAACATCTAAATCAAAGGTCACAAGTAAGCTCCAAGGCCTAGCCTATATACTGGCCAAACGGGAAATCACCAGAAATTGGAAATCTCCCAGAGGTCCTCGATTAGCAGCTT